>NC_044560.1:116679447-117879447 GCF_007565055.1 Rhinopithecus roxellana | reverse complement strand
TTTATTCCATCACTGACTTCAAATTATAAAATCAATGTAAATATCTAAATGCAGGGGATTCTTTCAATCATTCCCAGCACTTTGACCCCACAGAGACTTTTGTTTTGTTTTGTTTTGTTTTTTGTTTTTTGATTTTTTTTTTGCACGGACTCTGATGAAGCAAGCATTTGAGGTAAAAATGATTATAAGTTTGCTCTGACATAAGAGTACAAGTTACGTCGTTAGAGATGATGGAGTCATTCTTTTTCTACCCATTATTATTAAATGATTCTTTTATTTTAAACACCACACACTGTATATATGTGTTGTGTAGTAAAAGTCCGAAGACAAGTGCACGTATGCATCCCCTATCCTGTCCAACCTTCCACCCATCCCCATGGCTCAATGGGGAATCACTGTTGAGGGTTCCGTGGCAAGTCAGTGCAATCCTTTAGTGTATCCATACATCGTTATGAGACTTTAGAAAAAATTATTTGATGAATGGCTTTTTTTGTTTGTTTGTTTGGCATGTTTTTTGAGACAGGGTCTCACTCTTGTCACCCGCCTGGAGTGTAGAGGCACATTGCAACCTCTGGCTCTCAGGTTCAAATGAGTCTTAGGCTTCAGCCAACTGAGTAGCTGCAGTTACAGACACGTGCTACACTCCTGGCTAATTACTGTATTATTAGTACAGATGGGGTTTCCCCATGTTGGCCAGGCTGGTCTCGTACTCTTGGCCTCAATTGATCCTCCCGCCACGGCCTCCCAAAGTGCTGGGATTTCAGGTGTGAGTCCCGCTCCCAGCCTGATGAATGTTTTGTTACGGTATTTTGTCCAGCAAGTTCTGAAAATGTTCATGTTTCCAAGGTAGAAAACAAGATAGCTCGCCTTTTAAATCCTCCTTGGAGCTTTCTCTGAATGAAGACACGTGAGTCCTTGACAGTTTTGTTTCGTTTCTTTTTGTTGTTTGTTTTTTTTTTAGATGGAGTTTCATTCTTGTTGCCCAGGCTGGAGTGCAGTGGCATGATTTCAGCTCACTGCAACTTCCGCCTCCCAGGTTCAAGTGATTTTCCTGCCTCAGTCTCCCAAGTAGCTGGGATTATAGGCATGCGCCACCATTCCCAGCTAATTTTGTATTTTTACTACAGACAGGGTTTGTCCCTGTTGATCAGGCTGGTCTGGAACTCCCGACATCAGGTTATCCACCCATTTCAGCCTTCCAAAGTGCTGGGATTATAGCCATGAGCCACCACGTTCGGCCTTTTTCTTAAAAAAAAAGAAATTTTATTTTTGAGTTGGTCTCCCTCTCATTTTTTTGAGATGGTACAGCCCAGGCTGGAGTGCAGTGGCATGATCTCGGCTTACTGCAACCTCTGCCTTTCATGTTCAAGCGCTTCTCCTGCCTCAGCCTCTAGAGTAGCCGGGACTACAGGAGCCCGCCACCACACCCGGCTAATCTTTATATTTTTACTAGAGACAAGGTTTCAACATATTGACCAGGCTGGTCTCCGAACTCCTGACCACAAGTGATCCGCCCACCTTGACCTCCCAAAGTCCTGGGACTACAGGTGTGAACCACTTCACCCATCCCCTTTTCACTACCTTTTTTTTTTTTTTTTTTTTTTTTTTTTAGACGGAGTCTCGCTCTGTCGCCCAGGCTGGAGTGCAGTGGCCGGATCTCAGCTCACTGCAAGCTCCGCCTCCCGGGTTCATGCCATTCTCTCGCCTCAGCCTCCCGAGTAGCTGGGACTACAGGCGCCCGCCACCTCACCCGGCTAATTTTTTTGTATTTTTTTTAGTAGAGACGGGGTTTCACCGTGTTAGCCAGGATGGTCTCGATCTCCTGACCTCGTGATCCACCCGTCTCGGCCTCCCAAAGTGCTGGGATTACAGGCTTGAGCCACCGCGCCCGGCTACTAACTTTTAATTTACATAATGATTTCTGATTTTGAACGCATGTATTGAGTTTTTCCATTTAGTTACTGTATTTTTAGCCTAAAAGTCTCTGTGTAGTTCTTCATAATTTCTGTATGTTGGTTGACCTTCTCCTTTTCTTCATGCATTGCTTTTGTGATTTCTTGAAGTTGTATCTTAATTCAATGAGCTTCCAACTTTTTGGGGGTTGGAGGTGACGAGATCTCACTCTGTCCCCCAGGCTGGAGTGCAGTGGTGTGATCTTGGTTCACTTCAACCACTTCACTTCAGTCTAAAGCAGTCCTCCCACCTCAGCCTGGCGAGTCGCTGTGGATGTGTCCTCTCCAGGTGTTTGCTTATAATCTCTGAACTGAAGTTAATTTAAGTGTGTGTGGATGTGATTTGAAGTATGTGCAGAAGTGCATTAATGGATAAGCCTTTTTTTTTTTTTTTTTTTTTAAGGCGGAGTCTCTCTTTATCACTAGGCTGGAGTGCAGTGGAGCTATCTCGGCTCAATGCAACCTCCACCTCCCGGTTTCAAGCGATTCTCCTGCCTCAGCCTCCCGAGTAGCTGGGACTACAGGCGCGTGCCACCATATCCAGCTAATTTTTGTATTTTTAGTAGAGAGGGTTTTCACCATGTTTGCCAGGATGGTCTCTATCTCCTGACCTCGTGATCCACCCACCTCAGCCTCCCAAAGTGCTGGGATTACAGGTGTGAGCCACCCGCACCCGGCTTTTTATATTTATTTTTTATTTTTTATATTTTGAGTCAGAGTCTCACTCTGTTGTGAGGCTGGAGTGCTGTGGCACCATCTCAGATCACTGCAGCCTCCACCTCCCAGGTTCAAGTGATTCTCCTGCCTCAGCCTCCTGAGTAGCTGGGACTACAGGCATGTGCCACCACATCCTGCTAATTTTTGTGTATTTTATATTTTCTTATTTTTTTGAGACAAAGTCTCACTCTTGTCCCCAGGCTGGAGTGTGATGGTGCAATCTCAGCTCACTGCAACCTCTGCCTCCCAGGTTCAAGCGATTCTCCTGCCTCAGCCCCCCGAGTAGCTGGGATTACAGGCGCCTGCCACCACGCTAATTTTTGTATTTTTAGTAGAGACGGGGTTTGACCATGTTGGCCAGGCTGGTCTGGAATTCCTGACTTCAGGTGATCCACCCACCTCAGCCTCCCAAAGTGAGCCACGGTGCCTGGCTTTTTTTTTTTTTTTTTTTTTTTTTTTTTTTTTTTTTTTTGAGACATAGTCTCACTTTGTCAACAGGGTAGAGCGCTGTGGCACCATCTCAGCTCATTACAACCTCCACCTCCCGAGTTCAAGCGATTCTCCTGTCTCAGCCTCCCGAATAGCTGGGACTACAGGCACGCGACCATGCCCAGCTAATTTTTGTATTTTTGGTAGAGACGAGATTTCACCATGTTGGCCAGAATGGTCTCTATTTCTTGACCTTATGATCCGCCTGCCTCAGCCTTCCAAAGTGCTGGGATTACAGGCGTGACCTACCACGTGCGGCCAAGCCCAGGGTTTATGTAGAAAAGACATCATTTGCAATATATATACTTTTTTTTGTTTGTTTAGAAAGAGTGTCACACTGTTGCCCAGGCGGCATTGCAGTGGTGTGATCTTGGCTTAGGGCAACCTCCGCTTCCAGAGAGTTCAAGCAATTTTCTTTCCTCAGCTTCCTGAATCGCTGGGATTACAGGCACCCCCCCACCATTCCCAGCCAGTTTTTTAATTTTTAGTAGATACAGAGTTTCATCGTGTTGGAGAGGTTGGTCTCAAACTCCTGACCTTAAGTGATCCATCCACCTTGGTCTCCCAAAGTGATGGGATTACAGGTGTGAGCCAACATGCCTGGATTTATTAATATATATATAGATACACATATCTATATGTGTATATATAGGTGTGTGTGTATATATATATGTGTGTGTGTATATATATATATATATATTTTTTTTTTTTTTTTCAGATGGAGTCTTACTCTGCAGCCCAAGCTGAAGTGCAGTGGCATGATTTTGGCTCACTGCAAACTTTGCCTCTGGTTATCAAGTTATTCTCCTGCCTGAGCCTCCCAAGTAACTGGGACTAGAGGTGTGTACCACCACACCTGGGTTTTTTATTTTTATTTTTTGTATCTTTAGTAGAGACAGAGTTTCCCCATGTTGTCCTGGGTGGTCTCAAACTCCTGAGCTCAGACGATCCAACTGCCTCGGCCTCCCAAAGTGTGGTGATTTTAGGTGTGAGCCACTGTGCCAGGCCATATATTTTTTATATTGTCCATAAAACTGAGACTTCCACAGTGACTTAGGGGATTTTAAAATCTATCATGAAAAAGTACAATAAAACGCAACTACACAGAAAAATTTTTTAAAAATACCTTAATGTGGATTTGTCAGAACACAGTCTTGGATCAAATCAATACTTATTTTCTCTTTTCTCATTTCATATGAAGGTGATAACTCAGTCCTCCATGTTTTGTTGAAATGTGTTTTTCATTTTAGGGACGCGTGACTTTCAGGGATGTGGCTATAGAATTCTCACTGGTGGAGTGGAAATGCCTGGACCCTGTGCAGAGGGCTTTATACACGGCCGTGATGTTGGAGAACTACAGGAACCTGGAGTTTGTGGGTGAGGAAAATGTCCCTCTAGACGTGAGGAATCTGTCCTTGTCTATCTTGGCTCTTCCTGGTTTTGTATTCTCTTGTGATGTTGCCCCGTCCATGTTTTTGATGTACATGTCATTGTTTTCTGCAGTGATGACCCTCCTATCTGTCATGGATAGCTTCTTTTTTTTTTTTTTTTTGAGACGGAGTCTCGCTCTGTCGCCCAGGCTGGAGTGCAGTGGCTGGATCTCGGCTCACTGCAAGCTCCGCCTCCCGGGTTTACGCCATTCTCCTGCCTCAGCCTCCCGAGTAGCTGGGACTACAGGCGCCCGCCATCTTGCCCGGCTAATTTTTTGTATTTTTTAGTAGAGACGGGGTTTCCCCGTGTTAGCCAGGATGGTCTCGATCTCCTGACCTCGTGATCCACCCGTCTCGGCCTCCCAAAGTGCTGGGATTATAGGCTTGAGCCACCGCGCCCGGCCATGGATAGCTTCTTAGAGCTGTCTGTTTTTACATAAAAACAGAAAATTCATGAACACTTTGACTAATACAATTGAACATCATCCTGGCAGAGATGTCCCTGGAAGCCCTGAGTAGAATTGTCAGCGTAGCCCAGGATACGAGATAGAAAGCATGACAGTGACTGAGAAGTGTTTCCAGCTGTGGTTCTGGTTTTGTTTTCTTTTTCTTTGTTTGTTTTGAGACAGAGTCTCCCTCTGTTGAACAGGCTGGAGTGCAGTGTCATGATCTCAGCTTATTGCAACCTCTGCCCCCTGGGTTCAAGCAATTCTTGTACCTCAGTCTCTCAACCTAACTAGAATTACAGGCACCTGCCTCCATACCTGGCCGATTTTTGTATTTTTAGTAGACATAGGGTATCACCATGTTGGCCAGGCTGGTCTTGAACTCCTGGCCTCAAGCAATTTGCCTGCCTCAGCCTCCAAGTGTTGGGATTACAGGCATGAGTCACCACACTTGGCCTTTCGTTCTGGTTTTTGAGAACCATCACAGAAGTGTCTCTCGCTGGCACTGTGACAGTGTTCATCACATAAACTAATGATAATTTTCTCTAAGCAGCAGTCACTGCTATAGAAAATTCCTCCTAGGGAGGACATCATTCAGGCTTACTGCCTCATACATATGAGGCTCTTGACTGAACTCTTTTTTTTTTTTGACACAGAATTTTGCTCTTGTTACCCAGACTGGAGTGCAATGTCATGATCTCCACTCACTGCCACCTCTGCCTCCTGGGTTCAAGCAATTCTGCTGCCTCAGCCTCCCGAGTAACCGGGATTACAGGCACCCACCACCATGCCTGGCTAATTTTTGTATTTTTAGTAGAGACAGGGTGTTTCTAAACTTTGAAGATCACATTTGGGAAGTTTAAGTATTCCTTTTTGTGTAATATTTACACACTTCAATATTAACTATTATTTACCATCTGTACTTAATTAGAAACCTATTGGTCTTTATGTTTTTTAGATAGCTTTTTAAAATTCGTGATGGAGTTCTCATCAACTGGGCACAGTAATACTGGAGAAGGGTTCCACACAGGGACATTGGAAAGACATAAAAGTCATCCCATTGGAGATTTTTGCTTCCCAGAAATCAAAAAAGATATTCATCACTTTGAGTTTCAGTGGCAAGAAGTTGAAAGAAATGGCCATGAAGCACCTATGACAGAAACCAAAGAGTTGACTGGTAGTACAGACCGACATGATCAAAGGCATGCTGGAAACAAGCCTATTAAAGATCAGCTTGGATCAAGCTTTCATTCGCATCTGCCTGAACTGCACATATTTCCGACCGAAGGGAAAATTAGTAACCAAGTGGACAAGTCTGTCAGTGGTGCTTCCTCAGCTTCAGCATCCCAAAGAATTTCTTGTAGACTCAAAACCCATATTTCTAATAAGTATGGGAAGAATTTCCTCCATTCTTCATTATCCACACAAATACGGGAAGTACGCATGAGAGAAAAACCTTGCCAATATAATGAGTGTGGCAAAGCGTGTAATTATAGCTCACTCTTAAGGAGCCATCACATAACCCATTCAAGAGAGAAACAATATAAATGTGATGTATGTGGCAAGATCTTTAATCAGAAGCGATATCTTGCATGTCATTGTAGATGTCACACTGGTAAGAAAACCTACAACTGTAATGAGTGTGGGAAGACCTTCAGTCAAACATCATCTTTTACATGCCATCGTAGACTTCATACTGGACAGAAACCTTACAAGTGTAGTGAATGTGGCAAGACATTCAGTTGGAAGTCATCCCTTAGATGCCATCGTAGACTTCATACTGGAGAGAAACCTTACAAGTGTAAGGAGTGTGGCAAGACCTTCCATCAGAAGACATCCCTTCAATGCCATCATACAGTTCACACTGGAGAGAAAGCTTACAAGTGTAATGAGTGTGGCAAGACCTTTAGTCAGATGTCATCCCTTACATGCCATCGTAGACTTCATACTGGAGAGAAACCTTACAAGTGTAATGAGTGTGGCAAGACCTTCAGTCGGAAGTCATCCCTTATATGCCATTGTAGACTCCATACTGGAGAGAAACCTTACAAGTGTAATGAGTGCGGCAAGACCTTCATTCGGAAGTCATCCCTTATATGCCATTGTAGACTCCATACTGGAGAGAAACCTTACAAGTGTAATGAGTGTGGCAAGACCTTCAGTCAGAAGACAACCCTTACATGCCATCTTAGACTTCATACTGGAGAGAAACCTTACAAGTGTAATGAGTGTGGCAAGACCTTCAGTCAGAAGACAACCCTTACATGCCATCTTAGACTTCATACTGGAGAGAAACCTTACAAGTGTAATGAATGTGGCAAGACCTTCCGTCGAAATTCAGGCCTTGTAATTCATAAGGCAATTCATAGTGAAGAGAAACCTTACAAGTGTAATGAGTGTGGCAAGACCTTCCGTCAGAAGTCATACCTTCAATGTCATCATAGACTTCATACTGGAGAGAAACTTTACACATGTAATGAATGTGGCAGGGTTTTTAGTAGAAGACAAAACTTTGCACATCATCATAGACTTCATACTGGAGAGAAACCTTACAAATGTGAGGAATGTGACAAAGTTTACATTCGCAGATCACAGCTTGAAACACATAGGATAATTCATACTGGAGAGAGATCATACAAATGTAAGGTTTGTGACAAGGCTTTCTGGAAAAAGTCATGCCTTGTACACCATAAGAGAGTTCATACTGGGGAGAAACCGTACAAGTGTAATAAATGTGGCAAGACCTTCAGTCAGAAGTCAAATCTTCAATGTCATCATACACTTCATACTGGAGAGAAACCTTACACATGTAATGAATGTGGCAAGGTTTTTGGTAGAAAAGCACACCTTGCGCGTCATCATAGAATTCATACTGGAGAGAAACCTTACAAATGTGAAGAATGTGACAAAGTTTTCAGTCGCAAATCACACCTTGAAAGACATAAGAGAATTCATACTGGAGAAAAACCGTACAAATGTAAGGTTTGTGACAAGGCTTTCCGGAGTGATTCATGCCTTGCACAACATCGGAGAGTTCATACTGGAGAGAAACCTTACAAGTGTAATGAATGTGGCAAGGTTTTTAATCAAAAAGCACACCTTGCACAACATCAGAGAGTTCATACTGGAGAGAAACCTTACAAGTGTAATGAGTGTGACAGAGCCTTTAGTGGGAAGTCAACACTCATTCACCATCAAGCCATCCATGGTGTAGGGAAACTTTACAAATGTAATGATTCTCACAAAGTCCTCAATAATGCTACGACCATTGCAAATCATTAGAGAATCCATAAAGAAGAGAGATCTTGTGAAGGGGGCCACCCGTTCCACACCTGTGGGTGTTTCTAGTCAGGTGGGACTAGAGACTGAGAAAAATAAGACACAGAGACGAAGTATAGAGGAAGAAAAGTGGGCCCAGGGGACTGGCTCTCAGTATATGGAGGACCCGTGCTGGCACCAGTCTCTGAGTTCCCTCAGTATTTATTGATCACTATCTCTACCATCTCGGTGAGGGGGATGTGGCAGGACTATAGGGTAATGGTGGGGAGAGGGTCAGCAGGAAAATGTGAGCAAAGGACTCTGCGTCAGAAATAAGTTTAAGGAAAGGTGCTGTGCCTCGACGTGCACGTAGGCCAGATTTATGTTTGACTTTACATAAGCATCTCAATGCAGTAAACAGCAGTATTGCCGCCAGCATGTCTCACCTCCAGCCATAAGGAGGTTTTATCCTATCTCAGCAAATAAAATGTATGATCGAGTTTTACACTGAGACATTCCATTCCCAGGAAGGAGCAGGAGACAGACGCCTTTCTCTTATCTCCACTGCAAAGAGGCCTTCCTCTTTCACTGATCCTCCTCAGCACAGACCGTTTATGGGTGTCGGGCTGGGGGACGGTCAGGTTTTTCCCTTCCCATGAGGCCATATCTCAGGCTGTCTCACTGTGGAGAAACCTTGGACAATACCCAGACTTTTTTGGGCAGAGGTCCTTGCAGCCTTCTGTAGTGCATTGTGTCCCTGGGTACTTGAGACTGGAGAATGGCAATGACTTTTACCAAGCATGCTGCGTGCACACACCTTTTTTTTTTTTTTTTTTTTTTTTTTTTGAGACGGAGTCTCGCTCTGTGGCCCAGGCTGGAGTACAGTGGCCGGATCTCAGCTCACTGCAAGCTCCGCCTCCCGGGTTCACGCCATTCTCCTGCCTCAGCCTCCCGAGTAGCTGGGACTACAGGCGCCCGCCACCTCGCCCGGCTAGTTTTTTGTATTTTTTAGTAAGAGACGGGGTTTCACCGTGTTAGCCAGGATGGTCTTGATCTCCTGACCTCGTGATCCACCCGTTTCGGCCTCCCAAAGTGCTGGGATTACAGGCTTGAGCCACCGCGCCCGGCCTGCAAACACATTTTTAACAAAGCATATCCTGCACAGCCCTAAATCCATTAAACCTTGAGTCAATACAGCACATGATTTTGCGAGCACAGGGTTGGGCCTAGGGTTACAGATTAACAGCATCTCAAGGCAGAAGAGTTTTTCTTAGTACAGATCAAAATGAAGTTTCTTATGTCTTCCTTTTTCTACATAGACACAGTAACAGTCTGATCTATCTTTCACCCACAATCTGAAAAGTGTAATAAATGTGGCAAATTTTTCAGACATTGTTCATAATTTATAGTTCATCAGTGAACTCATACTGGAGAGAAACCTTACAAATGTCATGACTGGCAAGGTCTTCAGTCAAGCTTCATCCTATGCAAAACAGGAGAATTCATACAGGAGAGAAACCTCACAAGTGTGATGATTGTGACAAAGCCTTTACTTCCCATTCACAAATCATTAGGCTTCAGAGAATCTATACTGGACAGAAATCTTACAAATGTCATAAGGGTGGCAAGGTCTTCAGTCCGGGTACTCCATGCAGAACATCAGAAAATTCATTTTTGAGATAATTGTTCCAAATGAATATAGAAAATCATAAAGCTTTAATTGACATTAGAGTCAACTCCGCATTGACTTGAGTTTGAGTTGACTTAACATTGAGTTCAAGCATTAATTGACATGAAAAGTGTTAATGTGAAGAAGAATGGGCCAGGTGTGGTGGCTCATGCCTATAATCCCAGCACTTTGGGAGGCCAAGGCAGGTAAATCACTTGAGGTCAGCAGCCTGGCCAACAGCCTTGAGCCACTATACCCAGCCTGGTTTCAATTTTTATTTTTTGAGATAGAGTCTTGCTCTTGTCGCCCAGGCTGTAGTGCAATGACATGATCTCAGCTCACTGGAACCTCTGCCTCCTGCATTCAAGCAATTATCCTGCCTCAGCCTCCTGCGTAGCTGGGATCAGTGGTGTGCGCCAACACCATGCTAATTTTTGTATTTTTATTTAATTTATATTTAATTTTATCTTTGTTTTGAGATAGAGTCTCGCTCTTGTCACCCAGGCTGGAGTGTGGTGTGACCTCACTGCAAGCTTTGCCTCCTGGATTCAAGCAATTGTCCTGCCTCAGCCTCCTGAGTAGCTGGGATGACAGGCGCCTGCCACCATGCCTGGCTAATTTTTGTATTTTTAGTAGGGGGTTTCTCTATATTGGTCAGGGTGGTCTCAAACTCCTGACCCCAGCTGATCCACCCGCCTCGGCCTCCCAAAGTGGAAGGATTACAGGCAAGAGCCACTGCGACTGACCTTTTTTTTTTTTTTTTTTTTGAGCCTGTTTTGCAGCCTTTACAAAAATCAGGGTTTTCCCACGAGATCACGAAGATTTTCACATAAGGGACTTCTGACCATTTGTGTTGGTGTTGCTGTTGGCAGTAAAGGTCAAGCAGGAATATGGTAATAACATTCAACCTTCCCACTTTTGGCCACGATCCTACCTTTCTAGTTGATATTTTGGCCAAACTCAGTTACTTGGGAGGCTGAGGCAGGAGAATCACTTGAACCCAAGAGGTGGAGGTTGCAGTGAGCAGAGATTGCACCATTGTACTCCAGCCTGGACAAAACAAAGTCTTTTTTTTTTTTTTTTTTTTGAGACGGAGTCTCGCTCTGTCGCCCAGGCTGGAGTGCAGTGGCCGGATCTCAGCTCACTGCAAGATCCGCCTCCCGGGTTTACGCCATTCTCCTGCCTCAGCCTCCCCAGTAGCTGGGACTACAGGCGCCCGCCACCTCACCCGGCTAGTTTTTTGTATTTTTTAGTAGAGACGGGGTTTCACCGGGTTAGCCAGGATGGTCTCGATCTCCTGACCTCGTGATCCGCCCGTCTCGGCCTCCCAAAGTGCTGGGATTACAGGCTTGAGCCACCGCGCCTGGCCAAAACAAAGTCTTAAAAAAAAAAAAGTCATGCCTTTTCTCCTCCTCTTGTGGTGTGTGCTTGACTCGTCTTCTCGCCAGGTCTTCTCACAAGACTTTCAGGATTAAGTGAGTCCTGACCAAGAAACAAAAGCAAAATTGTCCCATTTCCTAGTGGATTTGCATGAAAACTGGTAATAAGGTCACAACTATGTTACCATATCAAGCTGAAAATGTCACCACTGTCTGGAGAGTTGGACATGTTTCATTGGGAATATATTTTTTATCTCTGAATCTGTTATGAATGCATTTGTTGGCTGGGTTCGGTAATACGTGAAACATTTCGTTTCAAAAAAATGTCAAGTGAAGTAATTCAATAGAGTACCTTACTCTTTGTTTTGTTTTTTTTGAGATGGAGACTCCACTATGTTCAGTGGATCACAGCTGTGGTCCATGCACCTTGGGAGACTGAGGTGGGAGGATTGCTTGAGACCGAGTCTCCTGGGAATCTTCTCGTCTCTTCGAACCCATTTCATGACAGACCCTTGGACTCTACATTGTCATCTACCTGTGACCCGGAAGCCCCCCAATTCCAGTTATTCCACCTTTCCACAGCGAACCAGTATATATCTTACATGTTTTGATTGATGTATTATGTCTCCCTAAAATGTGTAAAAGCAAACTGCAGGCTGAACACCTTGAGCACACGTCGTCAGGACCTCCTGAGGCTGCGCCACGGGGGCATTTTTAACCTTGGCAAAATAGATTTCTAAATTGATTGAGACCCAGCAGATACTTCACAAACTCATGAACACAGAAAAAATCAAGAGAGAACAGGAAAAAAACTAGACGGAAAGCACAAAATCAGGTCCAAACTGTGAACCCCTTCGTATTTATTCAACATAAGGAAATGCTCTTCAACTTTGTGTGGAAGATAGATTACTAATATTTGATTAAAATAAAAACCCGTTCTACGTAATGTTAGCCAATTTAAACCGGCAAATAGTGATCAATTATATGCATGCATGAAACTTCCTAATATTTCACTTAGTATTGCTGTTACTGCGTTCTTGGAGTAGGAGCTCAGTCTGTCAGATACATTACAGGCGAGTGGTGTCTCTCCATAGTTGGGCTTAGGTCTCTGTGTTGCATGAGTGGATAAACTGTTAAGCAGGAACCTAGCAGAGCTAGGATGACAAAGTTCATGTCCGTTAAAACTAGCAAGACATATCCCTTGCTGCTCACGCATGAGTCACGGCTATAAGATGTTTACGGTTAAGGAAAGCAGCTTAATGATACCTGTAAGGACAAACTCCTACAGAAACATGATGTCCAGACGACCCAATAGCCCATGACAATGTTTGCTTTTAAGATAGCAGGCTGGTCTCAGACTCCTGACCTCCGGTGATCCGCCTGCCTCGACCTTCCAAAGTGCTGGGATTACAGGCGTGAGCCACCACGCCCGGCCAAAGATAGCTTCAAACCAACAAAGTAATAAGTTTTGTCACACTGTCAGCCCACTGGCAGGGAGACATACCTTAGCTTTCATGTAGGCCCCTATGTAAGAAAAACTTCATGAGGAGGCGGTCCCCCTGCTTTCTAAGGACACCCTGCCGTGTCACTGGTAGCTTTCAATCAACTCTCCTCACTGCACTGGGACACTCATCTTGAATTCTTTACTGCACAAGATCCAAGAACTCTAACGTGAGGTGTGGACTGTGACCCCATTTTAGGCAACAAAACGACTGAACGTTACACAAAAACAGACGGTTGATCTAATTCTCATAAAAATAGGAATTTCATAGTCCTCATCCACCATGCCAAGAAAAGATCGACACTGGAGTCACTGTTCATGGTAACAAAGGGGCTGACAGCTGGGAAACATGGATGGATAAGGATGAGGCGCTCAGCAGCCGCCAACTGGCATTAATGAAAAGGGCAATAGGATCCTGAAACGGGGAGGACATCGTGTAAAACGATGTAAAAGCTGCAGAGCCACCGGGCCTGCGAGCTTCCCATGGTGAACCTGGGACTCCCTGATAACTGCACAAACTCGCATGAGGATTTCAACATTCCGAAGCGCCCAGATTCCTGGTGTGGCTGGACTCGGGGCTAGGGTGCTGCGAAAGGTAGGTTTGAAGCAGAAAGAAAAAAAAAAAAAAGAAAACAGTCATCTGAGTCAGCTCCTGGCGCTACGTGCAGAAAAACTTTGGGTGGATCCTGGACCCTTTCTTGGCGGGGCCCGGACACTGGGCGGTGACGGGCGGGAGGGGGGAAGGTCAAAGAGGGGGCGGGGCCTGAACAGGTGCTGGGTCCGGGCTAGAGGGTGGAGGCCGCTGTGGGTGCGGGGCCTGGAAGGGAACTGGGGCGGGGCAAGAGGGAGGAGGCGGCCTGGGGCCGGGTCGGACAGCCGGCAGGAGCGGCGCCAGAGGGTTATCGTCGTCTAGGGGGCGAAATCCCGAAGGTGTGTGATTCTAAAGAGCCAGGCCTGGAGGGGGTGGGTTCGGGCTCTCTCCTCAGCTGGGCCATGGATGTCGCCGGCTGTCATCCTCTCCCTCTAGGACTGGATCCTCCGGGTTCCGAGTGGTGGATTGATTTTCATGTGCTGTGATGTTACCCCTAATATCACATGGATGTTTCCTGCCCGAATATTTCAAGCAATCGAAGGTAAAACAACTTACTGTAGTGGACCACTTGTGCTGAACGCTGAATAGTTTTTCCTCTTAAATTGAAAATGGCTTTAATGCAAAGGGCCTTTTTTGAGCAGGTAGAGTCACGCGTCCTGCAGGCGGGTCTGAGCTCCCCTCCGTCTGGGGCAGGGCGGGGGAGAGGGGCGGGGACCTCGGTAAAGGGATGGAGTGGGGCGCTGGTTGCAGCGGAGACTGACAATTAGAAAGTCTTATTAAACTAAGCAAGGTTCTGGGTTGTTTGAGTGGATAATGGAAACTGAAAGGTGACATGCAAAACTGCCTATTACACACAGGAGGTGGAGGATAATTTCATGTTTCACGGAAGTAAAGTCAGGTCTTGGAGCGGTGGCTCACATCTGTAATTCCAGCCCTTTGAGAGGCCGAGACGGGAGGATCGCTTGAGCCCAGGATTTCGAGATCAGCTTGGGCAACGTAGCGAGACGTCGTCTCTACTAAAAATCAAAAAATGAGTCAGGTGTGGTGGTGCACGCCTGTGGTCCCACCTGCTCGGGGCACTGAGGTCGGATCACTTGAGCCAGGGATTTTATGGTTGCAGTGAGCTCTAATCTCGCCACCACACTCCAGCCTGGGTGACAGAGCGAGCCCCTGTCTCAAACAAACAAGCAAATAAATGAGAGGTATAATTCCTCCTTTGAAAGTAAAAAAAGATACTTTTTCGTCTCTTTTCCTAGGACATTTATTTAGAAAATTTGTAAATGCATTTTCTCTGTCTCCTGAGGCTTTTCTTGAGACAGAGTTTTGCTCTTGTTGCCCACACTGGAGTGCAATGGCGTGATCTCCGCTCACGGCAACATCTGTCTCCCAGGTTCAAGCGATTCTCCTGCTTCAGCCACTTGAGTAGCTGGGATTACAGGCATGTACCAGCATGGCCAGCTAACCTTGTATTTTTACTACAGATGGGGTTTCTCCATTTTGGTCAGGCTGGTCTCGAACTCCCGACCTCAGGCGATCCGCCCGCCTCGGCCTCTTAAACCACTGGGACTACAGGTGTCAGCCACCGCGCCTGGCTTGCAGTGGTATTTTTTAGAAACAACGTAATCCTTTTCTCAGCTTAAAAACCCAGGGATGTATTTCTGAAGGACTTGGGGTCTCTCTTTGAAAGGCAAACAACAAGGGAGACAGTACCTGTACCTCGGTAGGAAGTCAAATATTTCAAACATCAAATAATTCCAATGTAAAGGTATGGACCTTTAAATAATTCTGAGCTTTGAAAGGAATGTGGTCATGCAACCTGAGTCCAGTGGTATGCAGACCCAAGTTCTAAGAGTTTTCCTGACCAGACGCGGTGGCTAACGCCTGTAATCCCAACAGTTTGGGAGGAGGAGGCGGCTGGATCACTTGACGTCAGGAGTTCGAATCTAGCCTGGCCAACGTGACGAAACCCCGTCTCTACTAAAATTACAAAACAATTAGCCAGGCTTGGTGGCTCCCGTCTGTAATCCCAGCTAGTTGGGAGGCTGAGGCAAGAGAACTACTTTAACCCAGGGGGTGAAGGTTGCAGTGAGCCGAGATCTCACCACTGCACTCTAGCCTGGGTGACAGATAAATACTCTGTCTCAAAAAAGAAAAGAAAAGAAAAATGTAAATATAAGAATAACAGTAATAGATCTCTTCCACAAATGTGCTGGGACAACTCACTGGATATTCACATGAAGAAGAATAATGTTGGATCCCTATCTCACACAATCAAAAATTTTACTTAAAGAAATTTAAAAGAGAGAGAGAGAGAGACGAGGAAGGAATCGCTGCAGGAGGAGGTGTTACTTTGCCGCCCAGGCTAACTTGAAGCCCCAGGTTCAGCGATCCTCCCGCCGCTGCTTTCTGAGTAGCTGCAACCTCAGGCTTTCGGCCCTGTGCCCGCATCTCTGCTGGGTTTAAGCAGCAGGTGGTGACCTCACTCCTTCCTGGCCTGAGCACTCCGTCCCGCATCCCAGGCGGTGGCCCTAGGAAAGTCTCTGAAGCTGAGCGTAGGGTGGACTCTCCTTTCCCAGTGAATAAAAAGGGAGAGGATTTCTATTCTATTATTTGGGCCGTCAGCCTGAAATCATTACGCTCCACCCAGGCAGGGCTTTGCATTTCACATTCTAGTTTGCATCCCCGTTTCAGACAATTACAGGGCTTTTGAATCACGCCTCAGCCTTCCTGGCCGGTCCGGCCTCCAAAGCTCAAACAACAGACGCGCTGGGAGCGAGGTCGAGAGGCGCCCAGGTCCCGCCCCGGCCCCGCCCTCTGCTAATTCTAAAGTGTACGGTCTCTCAGTCTCGCGCCCCGCCCCTACCTCGCCCAGGCCCCGCCCCTACCTCGCCCAGGCCCCGCCCACCTTCTCGTGGGTCCAGCCCGGCCTGGCTTCTGTCCTGCGCGCGCAGATTCGCGCAAACCCCGAAGCGGATCGCGTGGAGTGACGGTCCCACCGCAGCGGTGAGTTTTGCGCTGTGTTAAGTCTGCGTTTCCTAGGTCCCCGGCGCTTCTGTACCTGGGACCTGGGGTCCCCATAGACCTGGAAATTCTCACCCGTCTTCATTCGCCCAGAGCAAATTTAGACGTCCCCGTGAGAGTCCAGGGGTTGCCTCCTTTTTGGGTTTAAAGTGGCCCTGAAGATGGTCCCTTCGTGGGTCTTTTTCTTACAGGGCAGTGTATACACTTCCCATCGCGTAGTTTTCCTGCTCAAAACCTTTTTCTGACTCCTCCCGACCCGCACTTTTTAAAGTCCTTAGGCAAGGCGGATTCCCGCCCTTGGCGCCTCCCAGCCTTGTCTTAAGGCGCCGTCGCCCCCCACCTCCCTCCTGATTCCGGGCCCTTATGCTCCCCAGGTCTCCCCACCGCCGTCACCGCTTACCCTGAGCCCGCGTGAGGGAGGTGCCCGGGGCTGTCCTATGACACCGGTTGTTCTTGCCTGCCCAGCCCAGCCCCTGGAAACTGCGCTTCTTTCTCCGGGATGCGGGCGTCTTACTCCAAAGCCCCCTGTGATTGTGTGGGCCAAAGGGATCAGGACACTGAGAGAGAGCGGTAGAAAACCTGAGACAGAGAAGAAGAATGAGAAAGACCATAACAGATGGCAAAGTAGAGGATGGCTGAGGGATTTGCCAAGAGAGCAAAAATGAAAAAAAAAGAAAAAGAAAAAAGAAAGCAGGAGGAGCAGATCCCAGGGAAAAAGAAAAGAAAACAAGAGCTAGAGAGAGAAGGCGAGAATGAGAGAGATGTACAGAATTAGGGAGGGAAGCACCGTAATGAAGACAGAGGGGCTGAGCGCAGTGTCTCACGCCTGTAATCCCAGCAGTTTAGGAGACTGAGGCAAGGGGATTGCTTGAGTACAGGAGTTCGAGGCCAGCCTGGCCAACATAGTGAGACCCCCATCTCTGCCAAAAGAAAAAAAAAATTAACCGGGCGTGATGGTGCACACCTGTAATCCCAGCTACTCTGGAGGCTGAGGCAGGAGGATTACTTGAGCCCAGGAGGTCCAGGCTGCAGTGAGCCGAGATCATGCCACTGCACTCCAGCCTGGTCAACAGAGGGGGACCCTGTCTCAAAAGATTAAAAGGAGTGGGGGACTTTGGGTTCAGATGAATGGGTGAGTTCATTGGATATGATTAGTTGTGACATGTTGACTTCTCTGTATATAATCTAATAACTTAAAACTTGTTTAAATTACACAGATAATATTGAGAATTTTAAAATTCTTATCTATAAGGCATGTACATTCTATAAATCTTGGCATCAGAGGTCAGCTTCCACTTGGAATCCCTATACAGCCAGAGGGTAGTGACTTAATTCAATTGTGAGACACTCTCTTCCCTTTTCCCATGGTGGGGTAGGGGCAGTGAAATGGGAGAATCATTTTCTGTTGTTATGTAATAGTTTTACTTTAATTAATGTATATTTTGAGACAGGGTCTGGCTCTGTCCCCCAGGCTGGAGTGCAGTGGTGTGATCTCCTCTAACTGTAGCCTCGACCTCCTAGACTCAAGCAATCCTCCTGCCTCAGCCTCCTGAGTAGCTGGGACCACAGGCGTGAGCCACCAAACCCGGCTAAGTTTTATACTTTTTTTTTTTTTTTTTTTTTGGCAGAAATGGGATTTCACTATGTTTCCCAGGCTGGTCTCAATTCTGGCATCAAAGGATCGTCCGGCCTTGGCCTCCCAAATTACTGGGATTACAGGTGGGATTACAGAGAGGAGCCACCGTGCCTGGCCTACATAGTCATCGTTTGTTTGTTTGTTTGAGATGGAATCTCACTCTTTTCCAGGATGGAGGGCAGTGGCACAATCTCGGCTCACTGCAATTTCCGCTTCCCAGGTTCAGACGATTCTCCTGCCTCAGCCTCCCGAGTAGCTGGGATTACAGGCATGAGCCACCATGTCCAGCAAATTCTGTGTTTTTAGTAGAGACGGGGTTTCTTCATATTGGTCATGCTGGTCTCAAACTCCCAACCTCAGATGATCCACCCGCCTTGGCCCCCCAAATGCTGGGATTACAGGCATGAGCCACCACGCCTAGCCCATAGTACTTTTTAAAGGAGCAGTGGCTCACGCCTGTAATCCCAGCACTTTGGTAGGCTGAGGCGGGTGGATCACAAGGATCACAAGGTCAGGAGTTTGAGACCAGCCTGACCAACATGGTGAAATCCCTTTGCTCCTAAAAATTTTAAAATTAGCTGGGTGTAGTGGCACGTGCCTGTAATTCCAGCTACTTAGGAGGCTGAGACAGGAGAATCACTTGAACCTGGGAGGTGGAGGTTGCAGTGAGCCAAGATTGCGCCACTGTACTCCATCCTGGGTGAGAGTGAGACTCCATCTCAAAAAAAAAAAAAAAAAAAAAAAAAGACCATCAAAGCTGAGTGTGGTGGCTCCTGCCTGTAATCACAGCACTTTGGGAGCCAATCACCGAAGGTCAGTAGTTCACGACCATTCTGGCCAACATGCTGAAACCCTGTCTCTAGTAAAAATACTGAAAACCTAAGCCGGACGTGATGGCGTGCACCTGTAGTTCCAGCTGCTCAGGAGGCTGAGGCATGAGAATCACACGGACTTGGGAGGTAGAGGTTACAGTGAATCGAAATGATACCACTGCCCTGCAGTCTGGGGGGCAGAGCGCGTCTTCATCTCAGAAAAACAAAGAAACAACAACAAAAAATGAAAGCAAAAGGGACATCGAAAGTGCTTTTGTTCTCATCGTGTAACATATTTTCTTTCTGGTTCCTCTTCATTTCTTTCCTTCTTTTTTTTTGGCAGTTTTACTTTGAGATAAATCTTGGTTTTAAATATTTCTTTTTTAATCCATAATCACTTCTGAAAGATGCCTTTGTGGCATCCTATAACCAGCTCCCATCATTCCTTTCTGTACATGTATACGGTCCAGTTATTTTCCGGTTGACATCTGAATTTGTTCGATTTTTGAAAAAACAATTTCAAAATAGTTTCTGTTTGAAATTAGTTGCGTCCGATCAGATCGAGGTCTGCATGCTTTCTAGTCTTTATTATTTATTGGAAACCTTTAATATCGAAATGTAATTTAACCAGTTAGTCTATTTTTCGGTTTTCTTTCCTTATGTCATTTGTTAAAATCTTGAGCTGTGAGCTATTAAGTGCATGTTTCCCTCAAGGCACCTCTGGTCCATTTGGACAAATGTTGAAAGCCCAGCTCCTCACTGTGGCTCCACAGCCCGGTGTCCAGGGCCCCTGCCAGTGTCCAGCCTCCTCCTGGGAGCTTGCCCTCATCTCCTGACTCCCTCTGCCCCAGGCATATTGCTTTTCTCTTTTCCCAAACACTAAAACCCTTCCTGTCTCAGGTCGCTGTCCCTGCTCTTACCCTATGTCCCTAAATGATCACAGCCCTGTCCCTTTCTCCTCTTTCAGGTCTAGGCTGAGAGATGTCTCCCATGCCCTCCCACCCCCATCTGAAGTTCCCTCTGCCTGTCAGTCTCTATCATGTTACTCAGATTTTATTATCTCTGCATCAGTCACATCAGAAACACTCTTCTTATTTTATTTTATTTTTTTTGAGACAGTCTCACTCGATCATGCAGTCTGTGAGTGCAGTCTCGTGACCTTCTCTCCCTGCAGCCTCTATCTCCTGGGTTCAAGCGATTCTTCTGCCTTACCCTTGCAAGTAGCTGAAATTAAATGTGTGTGCCACCACACCCGGCTCATTTTTGTATTTTAATTTAAATTTAATTTAATTAATTTTACTTTTGAGTCCCAACCTGTCTCCCAGGCTGGAGTGCAGTGGCGTAATCATGGTTCACTGCAACCTCCACCTGCCGGGTTAAAGCAATTCTCCTGCCTCAGCCTCCTGTGTAGCCGGGATTTACAGACTCCCACCAAGCCCAGCTACTTTGTCTATTTTTAGTAGAGATGGAGTTTCACCATGTTGGTCAGGCTGGTCTCAAACTCCTGACCTCAAGTGATCCACCTGCCTTGGCCTCCCAGAGTGCTAGTGTTACAGTCATGAGCCACCACGCCCGCCCCAACTTTTGTGTTTTTAGTAGAGACAGGGTTTCACCATGTTGGCCAGGCTGGTCTCGAACTCATGACCTCCGGTGATCCATCTGCCTAGGCCTACCAGTGTGCTGGGATTACAGGCAAGAGCTGCTGTGCCCGCCCCGAGATGCCATTCTGCTTGGATTATTTTGAGTGTTTTGTGTCTCCCTTTGTTGGAGGATACACATTTCCCATCTTGGCCACAGGACAACTGCAGCACCTACTCTGGGGTTGTGGTTTAGATGCTGAGGCGTCCTCAGGGAAGACTCAGGGCCTGCGGCAAGTGTGAGGATGGTCCCACATTTCTTCTGGAAATTTCAACTCTAATTGGTCTGAAATTCTTGTGGCTATTTATTTCAGTCAAAATAAGAGGAGAAGGGCTCACTAAGGTCAGAAGAGCCCTACAGACCAGACCCTGGGTCCTCAGGCAGTGCCGAGTCATCCCCATTTTTGTCATCTGTGTCACTGCCTCACTCCAGCTCCCGGGTCTTCCGTGCTCTGCACATCACCAGGGCCCAGGTTGGCCATCATGAGCAGGGGCTTTGCCACCAGCAGGTGATGCACTCAGAGTCAGGGTCCTGGGTTCCCTTCAGGAAGGATGGGGAGGTAGTCAGGGACCTGAGGGGCATGAAGGACACACCCCTACACAACTAGTTCTGTTCCGGAGGAGCTGGAGGCTCCGTGACTTCAGGAAAGATTCTTCCAAGGATGAGAGTGCAAATAGCACAGTGAACTGCAGCCCGAGGGCCACCTCCTCCTGCCAGGACAGTGGCGATGATTCTCTACTGGCTTTTCCTTGCCTGTCACAACACATGAGCATACACACACACACACACACACAGTCACAAGGCTGCTGGGGAGCCGAAGGTCAAGATGCTATAATGTAAATATGTGGCCAGGTGTGGTGGCTCATGCCTGTAGCCCTACCGCTTTGGAAGGCCGAGGCAGGCAGATGATGAAGACCAGCCTGGCCAACATAGTGAAATCCCATCTCTACTACAAAAAAAAGAGAAAAGAAAAGAAATGAGCCAGGCATAGCAGTGTGCATCTGTAATCCCAGCTACTTGGGAGACTGAGGCAGGAGAATGGCTTGAACCCAGGAGGCAGAGGTTGCAGTGAGCTGATTGTGCCATTGCACTTCAGTGCAGTGACAGAGCAAGACTCCATCTCTGTATGAATAAATATGCTATAATGTAAGTGTGGAACACAAATATTTTTTCCACAAAGAGGGGCCACCGGTTCCTAGGAAGGAAGTTTGAGGGTTACATCACTGGTCATGGCTGGAAGACTTAGGAACTGGAGGAAGGAAAAGCCGTATTTATCCTCACAGGATGCTCCTGTGCTCAGCAGTTGGTAAGACGGATGGGCTGAGCTATTGCAGTGACATTTAGAAAAAGGAATTTTTCTCTCCACCTGGCACACACCGTCACCCACCCTATTACACACTCCTCCCTTTCCCGTTGTCTTCTCTAGAATGGCAAAGTTGGTGCTTCCCCAGGTGGGCCTCTGAGGGAGGGGAGTGGCTTCTCTGCCTGTCCTTGACCCCCTCCCTCAAATCTTCCACCTTCCTGTCCACTGTTCTATTCTGACGCTCATTGCCTGCAATTCTGTCAGTTCGCACCATCCCAAGACCCAACTAAGACCCAAGGATTTGTGTCTGGGAATATTTAAGCCAATGTCATTGCCAAGTGAGAAGTGTTAGACCCCAGGAATTTTTCTTCCCTGAGATTCTGGGCAGTAAGGAAGCGTCTCGTCTTTCTGCAGAGTTTAAGTCAACCAGGACCCTGGCACACGAGACCCCAGAGAGGACATACTAGTATCGCTCAGTCATTCTCATTCACTCACTCACTCAGTAGCTATGGAGCCAGGGGACACAAATCTAGGTGCTGTCTGTGCCAGGCATGAAAATGGCAAACCAACAGACTATAATTTCCTGCTTTCTCCAGGTTATTTTTCGTTTTTATTTATTTGAGGCGGAGTCTCCCTCTGTCACCCAGGCTGAAGTGCAGTGGCACCATCTCGGCTCACGGCAACCTCCGTCCTCTGGGTTCAAGCGATTCTCATGTGTCAGTCTCCCAGGTAGCTGGGACTACAGGCGTGCACCAGCATGCCTGGCTAATTTTTCATTTATTGATTTGGAGACAGAGTTTTGATATTGTGCCCCAGGCTGGAGTGCAGTGCCATGATCTCGGCTCACCGCAGCCTCCACCTCCCGAGTTTAAGTGATTCTCATGCCTCAGTCTCCTGAGCAGCAGGGATGACAGGCATGTGCCACCACGCCCTGCTAATTTTTGTATTTTTGGTAGAGACAGGATATCACCACGTTGGTCAGGCTGGTGTTGAACTCCTGACCTCATGATACGCCTGCCTCAGCCTCCCAAAGTGTTGGGATTACAGGCATGAGTCACTGCACCTGGCCTCATTTTTGTATTTTTAGTAGAGATGGGGTTTCACCGTGTTGGCCAGGCTGGTTTCGAACCTCTGACCTCAAGTGATCTGTCCACTTTGGCCTCCCAATGTGCTGGGATTACAGGTGTGAGTCACCGTGCCTGGCCTCATCTCATGGCTTTAAACTTTACCCCCATGGCCCCTGCAGACCTCTCCCCTGAACGCTACAGTCCTGTGTCCAGTTGACTCCTTACCTCTCTGCTGGGAGGATGAACAGGCATCTCCACCTTCACGTGTCCAAAGGTGACCTCCCGAACTTCCGTAAACGCATTCCCCCATGCTCCTGCCCTTCTCAGATGAGGTGACCATGTGCTTCCTAGGATATCATTAAAATCTCAGCATGCTTTTAAAATGTAAAGGATAATTACATTATTTGTAAGGGTTTTAATTTGTGATATAAGGAAAAAATTACATGTTTACTCAAAATGGGTGAAGAAATTCATCATTTTAAAAATTCTTGGCTGGGCGCGGTGGCTCAAGCCTGTAATCCCAGCACTTTAGGAGGCCGAGATGGGTGGATCACGAGGTCAGGAGATCGAGACCATCCTGGCTAACACGGTGAAACCCCGTCTCTACTAAAAAATAAAAAAACTAGCCGGGCGAGGTGGCAGGCACCTGTAGTCTCAGCTACTCAGGAGGCTGAGGCAGGAGAATGGCGTGAACCCGGGAGGCGGAGCTTGCAGTGAGCTGAGATCCGGCCACTGCATTCCAGCCTGGGCGACAGAGCGAGACTCTGTCTCAAAAAAAAATAAAAAAATAAAAAAAATAAAAATTCTTTGGAGTTGTGGGAGAAAAATGTTAGAAGACCTTGTCCCTGCCGGATCTATGCCCCCAGGACCTCTCTGACCTCATCTCTTTCCTGTGTCTCCTCCCTCCCTCTGCTTCAGCCACGCAGGCATCTTTCCTCTTCCTGGGCCCTGGTTGCTCCCGCTTCAAGGCCTTCATGGGGGCTGTCCCTCTGCTGGAACTCGCTGGCCCCTCAGCTGCAGGTGCAAACACCCTTCCTTCCCCAGGTTTCTGTTCTGATATCACCCGCTCAGTGGTGACTTCTGTGACCCACCTCCCATTTAACACTCCAGCCACCCACTCACCCCCTCCTCTGGTCCCTATTGGCTGCTCTGCATGCTTCTTTTTGTTTTTTCACCTTCCACTGCCTGTAGGAGTTGATCGTCCCTGGTTCCGTGGGCAACAGAGGGCACCCTATGTTCTCAGGGTGAGGTGTCCTTTGTATGTGTGGTTGTGTTACAGGGAGGGGATGTGTTGATTCTGAGCAATAAACAGCATATTTTTAAGTTTCAGGACTGATTTCTAAAGACTCTTGGTCCATGAGGAAGAAACTGGGAAGAGGAAGAGGAAAGCAGAGGAGTCAGGGATGGCTCCTCCTCAGGTGAGATGATATTCTCGGTGGAATGTTCTGTCTCCTTCCTTTCAGAAACGCTGGGCCTTGGAGTTGGGAATCTTCTCTGAGTCTGAAGCGTCCTGCCTGACAGGTTTGCTCACACTCACCCGTGCCTTCCCTCAGTCCCTCTCATCTCGCTTAGATTCTGTCTCTTGTGACCCAGTGACATGAACTTGGGAAGAGGCAGCACTGGGCATGGGCCTGGGAAGGGCTCACACCAGACATGGATGGAGACGGGGTGAGGGTCCCGTGGTATCAGTGCTGTTGGGCAGCAGGGATTGTTCAGGGGCCACATCTGGATGCTCTGTCAGCTCTCTGTGGACCAGGATTAGAGCAGCTGCCAGTGGAGGTCACGTATTCATGTGCACAACATACATGGTAAATTCTAGAAAAGGAGACCAATAAGGGGAAAATATTTTCTGCCTGATTTTATACTACATTTTGAGGTAATTGAGTGAGTTACTGTGTTTCTGACTCCAAAAATCTTAATAATTAGAATTGAAAGTTCATACGCAGAAATAAATGATATAAGGTGTTTTATTCCAACATTATTTTAAGAATATGAAATCAACATAAATAATAGGAGATTCATTAATCCATTCGTAGCACATTAAGCTCATGGAGACTGTGGAGAGGCTTGTGAAACAGGTGTTTTCAGTAAAAACGGTTATAATTTTTCTCAAATATGGGAGCAGTTCTTTTTTGTCCTGGAGGATGGAGCCATATCCTCATTCCACCTATTATTATTATTATATTATTATAATATTATATTTTAAATATGCAAAGTCTTGCTCTGTCGCCCAGGCTGAAGTGCAGTGGCATGATCGTGGCTCACGGCAACCTCCACTTCCCGGGTTCAAGAGATTCTCCTGCCTCAGCCTCCTGAGTAGCTGGAATTATAGGCACGCGCCACCACACCCGGCTAATTTTGTTGCATTTTTTATTAGTGGCAGGTTATCACCATGTTGGCCAGGCTGGTCTCAAACTCCTGACTTCAGGTGATTGTGATAGAAAGAGAAAAACTAAAAATGCTAAGTGGAAAAGTACTGGAAACCAGAGGTGGCAAGAACCCCCCCCCCCGCCCGCCCCATGCTGAAACAACAAGATTATGTGGAAAGTCCCTAAATGCGTCACGGCCGTTTGTGGTTTTGCCAAAAGGCGGGAACGGCCGTTTATGATATGGCCGAAGGGCGGGAACCAATGAACAACTGACTAATGTATAACTTTAAATGTCAGCCAATTGTAAACTTACAACTGTAAAATTCCCCAGATTCTCTGTAACTTGTTTGTGCCGGACTATAAAAACGGCTGAAACCCCGAGCTCGGGGTCTCTCCCTGGGAACTAGTGCCTAGCTGGAGAGAACTGAGTTTGAACTCGAAATAAAGCGAACCCTGCCGCTTGGCTTTGACTCTGGTCTCTGGTGGTTGCTTTTGGGACATCGTGGATCTGGGCACAACATTTGGGGGAGCGTCGGGATTGCCCCTAAGCCCACCAGACCCCAGGCCAACGGGTCATCGCAAAAGTAAGTAAGCCGGCTCAAATCTGTATGTTGTCTGTCTGCCTCTGAACAATCCCGCGGGGTCTGTATTTGAGACTGATCTAGTCCTGGCGGACGCGCTATAGGACAGTCAGTAGAGGCCGGTGGGAGACGTCCTCCGGTACTCATCTGGGGCTCTGTATTCCGTGGCATGTCTGACTCTGATCGGGTACTACGCCCGAGGCGCGCTTGCGATCAAAATTATCTTATTTGCTGGACCTCACTTGCTGTTTGTTGTTCTCTGTTGCATGCCTCCTTCTAATTTACCTTGATTCACAGGAGCTGTTTCGGAGCCAGTTCCGGACCAAACACTAACATCCCTTACTACCCATCTTTTACCAACAGGAATTCCTTGAAATGGGCAACTCTCAGACCACACCACTTTCTCTCCTTGTCAATAATTTTAGGGATGTAAGAGCAAGAGGACATGATCTTAGTGTAGAACTTAAAAAGGGAAAATTAGTAACCCTCTGCCACTCTGAGTGGCCCACCTTCGGCATTGGCTGGCCAGCCGAGGGAACTTTTTGTCTCCCCATCATCCTTAAGGTAAATCAAGAGTTTTCCTGCCGGGCCATACGGGACATCCAGACCAAATCCCCTACATTTTGGTATGGCAAGATCTCGTGGAAAATCCGCCCCCTTGGCTAGCTCCCTTTCTGTTGACTTCTGAACCTTGTAAAACCTTAGTCGCGTGGCCGGCTGGGACCACCCAAAAACCAAAAACCCCAACTGCCCCCTTGCCCCCTGTACTGCCTGATAGCCAAGACCCCATATCCCTGGAACCCCCGCCTTATCATCCCCCTGGACCCCGGCCCCAAGTCCCACTGGTCGCACCCCCCAGAAAGCCATGAGGGTCGAGAAGCGGCTGCTGCGTTGGGGGAAACTGAAAGTGAGCATAGTTCGGGAGGGCTGGCGGGACGAACGCGCGGGCGTACCTAACGCGAGGTAACTCCGTGAGTTCCCGATTCCACTGTAGCGCTCCCCTTAAGGGAGATTGGACCCCCTGATGACACGGGTAACCCTAGACTCCAGTATTGGCCATTCTCTACCAGTGACCTGTACAACTGGAAAACCCAGAATGCCCGGTTCTCTGACAACCCCAAAGACCTTACAGCCCTTCTAGACAGTGTCATGTTCACTCATCAGCCCACCTGGGATGACTGCCAACAGCTCCTCCGAATTCTGTTCACAACAGAGGAACGAGAAATAATACAGGTAGAAGCTAGAAAGCTGGTTCTCGGAGATGACGGTCAACCGACTGCAAACCCCGACCTCATTAATGCAGCATTTCCCCTGACCAGGCCCGCGTGGGACTACAATACAGCAGAAGGTAGGGGAAAACTACTCGTTTATCGCCAGACTCTAATGGCGGGTCTCTGGGCTGCAGCTCGCAAGCCCACTAATTTGGCTAAGGTATACTCTGTTTTACAGGGAAAAACAGAAAGTCCCGCTGTTTATCTAGAAAGACTAATGGAAGCCTTTAGACAATATACACCTATAGATCCAGAAGCCCCCGAAAATCAGGCAGCAGTTGTTATGTCCTTTGTCAATCAGGTGGCCCCAGATATTAAGAAAAAATTACAAAAATTAGAAGATTTAGAAGGAAAACAGGTCCAAGACCTTCTTCGCATAGCGCAGAGGGTTTATAACAACAGGGATGCTCCAGAGGAAAGACAAATTATGGCCACCGAAAAAATGACCAAGGTCCTAGCGGCAGTCATCCAAAAGGAACAACCTCCGCCAGACGGTACCCAATCCATGCGTGCCCCTAGACGCAACCTAAACAAAGATCAGTGTGCTTACTGTAAAGAAATTGGCCACTGGATTAAAGACTGCCCCAAAAAGAAACAGCGCCAGCCGGGCCAAGGGCAATGGCAGCCCAAACCCATGCCGATACTAGTTACTCAAGATACGGAATAGGGGCTGGGCGCAGTGGCTCAAGCCTGTAATCCCAGCACTTTGGGAGGCCGAGACGGGCGGATCACGAGGTCAGGAGATCGAGACCATCCCGGCTAATATGGTGAAACCCCGTCTCTACTAAAAATACAAAAAACTAGCCGGGCGAGGTGGCGGGCGCCTGTAGTCCCAGCTACTTGGGAGGCTGAGGCAGGAGAATGGCGTAAACCCAGGAGGCGGAGCTTGCAGTGAGCTGAGATCCGGCCACTGCACTCCAGCCTGGGCGACAGAGTGAGACTCCGTCTCAATAAAAAAAAAAAAAAAAAAAAAAAAAAAAAAGATACGGAATAAGGAAGACAGGGTTCGGACCCCCTCCCCGAACCTAGGGTAACTTTACAAGTGGAGGGGTCCCCAGTCCAGTTCCTGGTCGATACTGGGGCACAACATTCGGTCCTAGTCAAGCCCTATGGAAAGTTATCTTCCAACTCCTCCTGGGTTCAAGGGGCCACAGGAGTCAAGAAATATCTGGACAACTCAGAGAACGGTGGACTTGGGAACCAGGAAAGTGTCCCACACCTTCCTGGTCATCCCTGAAAGCCCTTGTCCTCTGTTGGGAAGAGATCTGTTGACAAAAATGGGGGCCCACATCCACTTTCAACCGGAAGGGCCCAAAGTGACTAACTCCCAAAATAAGCCACTATCTGTCCTTACTGTAACTCCAGAGGAGGAATATCGGCTTCATCAGGAGTTGACACCTCCTAACCAAAATATGGACTCCTGGCTCCAAAATTGCCCAGAGGCCTGGGCGGAAACAGGAGGTCTAGGGCTAGCAAAACACCGTCCCACCATTTTTGTTGAGCTTAAGCCCGGGATGGACCCTGTTCAGGTGCGCCAATACCCAATGGCGCTAGAAGCCAGAGAGGGGATTATGCCACACATCCGCCGACTCCTAGATCATGGAGTCCTGCGCCCCTGCCACTCACCATGGAACACTCCGCTGTTACCAATACAAAAACCTAACAGTAAAGAATACAGGCCGGTACAGGACTTAAGAGAGGTCAACAGAAGGGTAATAGACATACACCCGACGGTGCCAAACCCATACACCCTCCTGAGCACTTTGAGCCCTGCAAATCAATGGTATACTGTTCTAGACCTAAAAGATGCCTTTTTCAGCCTGCCTTTAGCCCCTAAAAGCCAAGAAATTTTTGCCTTCGAGTGGACAGACTCTGAAAGGGGCATAAATGGCCAACTGACATGGACCAGATTGCCACAAGGATTCAAAAACTCCCCAACTCTGTTTGATGAAGCCCTCCACGAAGACTTGGGTGAGTACCGGCGCCAACACCCCAGTATAACTCTTTTGCAGTATGTTGATCTCTTAATAGCGGCAAAGTCCCCAGAGGCCTGCATCCAAGGAACCAAAGACCTCCTAAAAACCCTGGGAAACCTAGGTTATCGGGCCTCAGCTAAAAAGGCCCAAATCTGCAAGCCAGAAGTAACCTATTTGGGATATCTACTGAGAGGGGGACAGCGTTGGCTAACAAATGCCCGAAAAGAAACTGTCCTACAGATCCCTAGACTACAGTCAACACGACAGGTAAGAGAGTTCCTGGGATCTGCAGGGTTCTGCAGGCTTTGGATACCTGGCTTCGCTGAACTGGCAAAACCCCTCTATCAGGCTACCAAAGAGCAACAGCCCTTCAATTGGACTGAAGAGGCTGAGCTGGCTTTCCAGCAAATTAAAACTGCTCTGCTCTCAGCCCCCGCGCTGGGTCTTCCGGATGTCTCTAAGCCTTTTCACTTATACGTAGACGAAAGCCGGGGCATAGCAAAAGCAGTTCTAACTCAAAATTTGGGTCCGTGGCGCAGGCCAGTTGCATACCTCTCAAAGAGACTGGACCCGGTGGCTGCAGGATGGCCTCCTTGCCTCCGGATGATTGCAGCAACAGCCCTGATGGTCAAAGATGCTGATAAACTGGCCATGGGCCAAGAATTACAAGTCACCACCCCCCACGCTGTCAAAGGCATCCTTAGACAGCCCCCTGACCGATGGCTCAGTAATGCTCGGCTTACCCATTACCAGGGGCTGTTGCTGAACCCCCTCAGAATAACATTCAAACCCCCGACGGCCCTAAACCCAGCATCGTTACTGCCAGACCCAGACCTAAGTAAGCCTCTCCACAACTGCACTGAAATAGTAGCCCAGGTACATGGAGTCAGAGAAGACCTCCAGGACCGGCCGCTGCCAGATACAGACCTCACCTGGTTCACTGACGGGAGCAGCTTCGTTCACCAAGGACAGAGGTATGCGGGGGCGGCAGTAACCTCAGAGACTGAAATAATTTCGGCTGAGCCATTACCTCCAGGAACATCGGCTCAGAGAGCTGAGTTAATTGCCTTGGCACAAGCCCTAAAACTGGGCAAGGGCCGTAAACTGACAGTATATACTGACAGCCGATACGCCTTTGCCACCGCCCACATCCACGGTGCTATATACAAAGAGAGGGGGCTTCTCACAGCTGAAGGAAAAGACATTAAAAACGAAGAAGAAATCTTAAATCTTCTGGCTGCCCTTTGGGAACCCAAAAAGCTGGCTATTGTCCACTGTCCGGGACATCAGAAGGCCACTAACCCGGTCACCCAAGGAAACAACCTGGCTGACCAGATTGCAAAAGACGTGGCTAAAACCACTCCTCAGCTGCTGGCCCTCCAGCTGCCTGACCCCGGCCCCAGAGAATTGCCGTCTCATCCAGACTACTCAGAGGACGACCTCCAGTGGATAAGTAAGCTCCCCGGAACACAGGTCAGTAATCTGTGGTGGAAAGACTCTAACAACAATACTATCCTCCCAGAAAAGCTAGGACAGCGGGTAATAGAACACATCCATCGAAGCACTCATCTAGGCATGCGACGGATGCTAGATTTAATTCAACATACTGGACTAAAAATCAAAAATGCCTCTGAAAAAATAGACGCCACGGTTAAGAACTGTGTAGTGTGCCAACTCAACAACGCCGGACACGGGACCCACACCGCAGGGAAAAGACTAAGGGGAGATAGACCTGGGATATATTGGGAAATTGACTTTACTGAAATAAAACCAGGAAAATATGGATACAAATACTTACTAGTTTTTATAGATACATTTTCAGGATGGGCGGAAGCTTTCCCGACAAAAAAAGAAACTGCACAGATCGTAACGAAAAAGATCCTAGAAGAGATCCTGCCCAGGTACGGCTTTCCAGTCATGATAGGGTCAGATAACGGGCCGGCCTTCGTTGCAAAGGTAAGTCAGGAACTGGCTTCCATCCTTGGGGCTAATTGGAAACTACATTGTGCCTATCGACCCCAAAGCTCAGGACAGGTAGAAAGAATAAATAGAACGTTAAAAGAGACCCTAACTAAATTGACCATGGAGACTGGCGCTAGATTCCTCTTAAGTTAAACAAAACTTGCTACTTTTTGGCCGGGCGCGGTGGCTCAAGCCTGTAATCCCAGCACTTTGGGAGGCCAAGACGGGCGGATCACGAGGTCAGGAGATCGAGACCATCTTGGTTAACACAGTGAAACCCCGTCTCTACTAAAAAATACAAAAAACTAGCCGGGTGAAGTGGCGGGTGCCTGTAGTCCCAGCTACTCGGGAAGCTGAGGCGGGAGAATGGCGTAAACCCAGGAGGCGGAGCTTGCAGTGAGCTGAGATCCGGCCACTGCGCTCCAGCCCGGGCGACAGAGCGAGACTCCGTCTCAAAAACAAAAAAAAAAAAAAAAAAAGTGCTACTTTTTATATTTTTAAAACTTTTCTCTATACGCACACCCACATACACAAGTATACACACACACACATATATATACATACATATATACACACAAAAATGTATATATTTTGAACATCTTATTTTTTGAAAATCTGGGGAAAATGGCAATCCTTTGTATTAACATCTAGTTTGTTGTGAGTCTGTGTAGGTTTTATTATTTTGTGGACATATATATATAAAATGTATTTTCATACTTTGAGTAATTTAGTTTTCATGTATTTTCTTTTATTTTGAGACTGGGTCTCACTGTGTTGCCCAGGCTGGAGCACAGTGGCACGATCTTAGCTCACTGCAACTTGCACTATCAGGCTCAAGCCATCCTTCTACCTCAGGCTCCCAAGTAGCTGGAACCACAGGTGCCTGCTCCCATGCCCGGCTATTTTTTTTTTTTTTTTTTTTTTTTGAGATGGAATCTCTGTTGCCCAGGCTGGAGTACAGTGGCACAATTTTGGATCATTGCAACCTCTGCCTCCCAGGATCAAGCAATTCTCCTACCTCAGCCTCCCTGGTAGCTGGGATAACAGGCATGTGCCACTGTGCCAGGCCGGATTTTAGCTTCTGATTCTGATCTTTCACTGTGGACGTTGTCATGTCTGAAGACATCACTCATACCCTGTCTCATCTAGATACTGAATGTCACTTGCATTGTCAATAAACGTTTCTGGGCTGGGTGTGGTGGATCACACCTGTAATCCTAGCACTTTGAGAGGCTGAGGCAGACGGATCATGAAGTCAGGAGTTTGAGACCACACTGGCCAATATGGTGAACCATTTCTACTAAATATGGTGAACCATTTCTACTAAAAATACAAAAATTAGCTAAGAGTAGTGGTGTGCACCAGGAATCCCAGCTACCCAGGAGACTGAGGCAGGAGAATCACTTGATCCTGGGAGGTGGAGGTTGTGGTGAACTGAGATGACACCTTTGCATTCCAGCCTGGGTAACAGAGCAAGACTGTCTCAAAAAGAAAAAAAAAGTTTCTAACATTTCTATAAGGAGAAACCTGCACTGATTTTTATTTTATTTTATTATTATTTTTTTCTTTTGAGGTGGAGTTTCCCTCTTGTTGCCCAGGCTGGAGTGCAGTGGTGCAATCTCGGCTCACCGCAACCTCTGCCTCCCTGCTTCAAGCGATTCTCCTTCCTCAGCCTCCCAAGTAGCTGGGATTACAGGCATAAGCCACAACGCCTGGATACTTTTTGTATTTTTTCTTTTTTAGTAGTGACAGGGTTTCTCCATGTTGGTCAGGCAGGTCTTAAACTCCCGACCTCAGGTGATCTGCCTTTCTCAGCCTCCAAAAATGCTGAAATTACAAGCATGAGCCACTGTGCCCTGCTCCTGTATTGATTTCTTTTGTATTATCCACAAACATCAGAAATTCATACTGAGAGGGTATTGTGACCTCTTCAAAAGGTATAATAAGGCCAGGTGTGGTGGCTCATGCCTATAATCGCAGCACTTTGCAAGGCCGAGGCAGGTGGATCACGAGGTCATGAGTTCAAGATCAGCCTGACCAACATGGTGAAACTCCGTCCTACTAAAAATACAAAAATTAGCCAGGTGTGATGGCGCCTGCCTGTAATTCCAGCTACTCATGAGGCTGAGGCAAGAAAACTGCTTGAATCTGGGAGGCAGAGGTTGCTGTGAGCCGAGATTGTGCCACTGCACTCTGGCCTGGGCAACAGAGCGAGACTCCATCTCAGAAAAAAAAAAAATAGTATAATAAAGCACAACTCAGAAAACATCATGTGGTGAAACATCCCTTACTTGGATGTCAGAACTTTCTCTACAGTTGAATCCATGCTTTCCCCTCTCTCCTCTTCTCATTTTCTGTAGAGATAAGAACTCCTCCCATAGCCATTTCCTTAAAATGTGTTTTCATTTCAGGGTCTACTGACATTCAGCGATGTGGCCATAGAATTCTCTCAGGAGGAGTGGAAATGCCTGGACCCTGCTCAGAGGACTCTATACAGAGACGTGATGCTGGAGAATTATAGGAACCTGGTCTCCCTGGGTGAGGAGAACTTCCCTCCAGAAGTGGGGGTGTGCCCTTGTGTATCTTTGTATTTTCTCTTTTTTTTTAGATACAGTGTCTTGCTGTGTTTGGGAAGTTTACAATAAGTATTGCTTTTTGTGTCCTATTTACAGATTTCAGTATTATATACCACCTGTACTTAAGTGGAAACCTATTGGTGTTTATATTTTGTAGATATCTCTTCCAGATACGTGATGAAGGAGTTCTCATCAACAGCACAAGGCAATACGAAGGTGATCCACAGAGGGACAATGCAAAGACGTGAACGTTATCACATTGGAGATTTTTGCTTCCAGGAAATGGAGAAAGATATTCATGATTTTGAGTTTCAGTGGAAAGAAGATGAAAGAAATAGCCATGAAGCACCCATGACAAAAATCAAAGAGTTGACGAGTAGTACAAACCGACAGGATCAAACACATGCTGGAAACAAACCTATTAAAGATCAGCTTGGATTAAGCTTTCATTCGCGTCTGCCTGAACTGCATATATTTCAGCCCGAAGGGAAGATTGGTAATCAAGTTGAGAAGTCTATCAACGATGATTCCTCGGTTTCAACATCCCAAAGCATTGAGAAGTCTATCAACGATGCTTCCTCATTTTCAACAGCCCAAAGAATTTCTTGTAGGCCCAAAACCCATATATCTAATAACTATGGGAATAATTTCCTGAATTCTTCATTACTCACACAAAAGCAGGAAGTACACTGAGAGAAAAATCTTTCCCATATACTGAAATTGGCAAAGCCTTTAATTATAGGTCACTCTTAAGGAAACATCAGATAATCCCTTTAGGAGCGAAACAGTATAAATGTGATGTGTGTGGCAAGGTCTTTAATCAAAAGCGTTACCTTGCATGTCATCGTAGATGTCACACTGGTGAGAAACCTTTTTTTTTTCTTTTTTTTTTTGAGACGGAGTCTCGCTCTGTCGCCCAGGCTGGAGTGCAGTGGCCGGATCTCAGCTCACTGCAAGCTCCGCCCCCCGGGTTTATGCCATTCTCTCGCCTCAGCCTCCCAAGTAGCTGGGACTACAGGCGCCCGCCATCTCGCCCGCCTAATTTTTTGTATTTTTTTTAGTAGAGACGGGGTTTCACCGTGTTAGCCAGGATGGTCTCGATCTCCTGACCTCGTGATCCGCCCGTCTCGGCCTCCCAAAGTGCTGGGATTACAGGCTTGAGCCACCGCGCCCAGCAAGAGAAACCTTACAAGTGTAATGACTGTGGCAAAACCTTTAGTCAGGAGTTAACCCTTACATGCCATCGTAGACTTCATACTGGAGAGAAACATTACAAGTGCAGTGAGTGTGGCAAGACCTTCAGTCGAAATTCAGCCCTTGTAAATCATAAGGCAGTTCATACTAGAGAGAAATCTTACAGGTGTAATGAATGTGGCAAGACCTTCAGTCAAACGTCATACTTTGTATACCATCGTAGACTTCATACTGGAGAGAAACCTTACAAATGTGAAGAATGTGACAAAGCTTTCAGTTTAAAAGCAAACCTTGAAAGACATAGGAAAATTCATACTGGAGAGAAGCCGTACAAGTGTAATGAATGCAGCAGGACCTTTAGTCAGAAGTCATCCCTTACACGCCATCGTAGGCTTCATACTGGAGAGAAACCTTACAAATGTGAAGAATGTGATGAAGCTTTCAGTTGCAAATCAAACCTTGAACGACATAGGATAATTCATACTGGAGAGAAACTTTACAAGTGTAATGAATGCGGCAAGACCTTTAGCCGAAGCGACTTCCTCGGCCTCCATCGCTGGAGACTGACGAACCTCGCCTCCTCTTCTTTTGCATTAGCTATGCAATAAAGTTTCTTTTTTTTACCTTGCCTACTTGCCTCTTCTCTGGCACCTGCACCGGTGGTCGCATAAAACAAAACAGTTCTCTTCTCTTCTCTTCTCTCTTCTTCCTTCCTTCCTTCCTTCCTTCCTTCCTTCCTTCCTTCCTTCCTTCCTTCCTTCCTTCCTTCCTTCCTCCCTCCCTCCCTCCCTCCCTCCCTTCTCTCTCTCTCTCTCTCTCTCTCTCTCTCTCTCTCTCTCTCTCTTTCTTTCTCTTTTTGAGACAGGATCTTGCTCTGTTGCCCAGGCTGGAGTGCAGTGGCATGACCATAGTTCACTGCAGCCTCTACCTCTGGACTCAAGGAATCCTCCTTCCCCAGCCTCCTAAGTAGTTGCAACCACAGGTGTACACACAGTGCCTGGCTAATTTATTCTTTTTTTTTTTTTTTTTTTTGTAGATATGGGGTCTCCCTTTGTTGCCTAGGCTGGTATTTTTCTCTGTTAATAGGGCAAAGTCCTTCACAGGACTGACTGCCCCACTTCAGATGTCAGCTGAAAGTCTCAGGCAGCCCCAAGCCAAATGCATCCCTGCTAAGCCAAAGACAAACCTGGGACTTCCCACACCTCTTTTAGTTCAATAATTTGCTAGAATGGCTCACAGAACACAGGAGAATGCAATACTAACAACCACCATTTTATTATAAAAGCTGTCAACGAGGAGCCAGATGAAAAGATACATGAAGTAAGGTCTAGAAGGTCCCAAGTGTAAGAGTTCCTGTCCCTATCAAATTAGCAGGTACCAATTTCTCAGTCCATTGATATGTTTCCCATGCCAGAAAGCTCCCCCAAGCCTTCATGTCTGAATTTATCAGGGTTTAATTACCTAGGCATGGTTGATTAATTCAATGGCCATGAGCTTGAACTCAGTCTCTAGCCTCTTCCCTTCCCAGTGATCTGTTGACTGAAAGTTCTTACTTCTAATTACATAGTTGGTCTTTCTGGTGACCAGTCCTCATTTTAAAGCTATGTAGGGACCCGTGCCACGAGTCACTTCATGAATATGACAAAGGCATTCATCATTCAGGAAATTCAAAAAGATTATGAAGACTTGGCCAGTCATGGTGGCTCACACCTGTAATCCCAGCACTTCGGGAGGCTGTGGCAGGAGGATCACCGGAGGTCCAGAGTTTAAGACCAGCCTGGCAGCCGGGCGCGGTGGCTCAAGCCTGTAATCCCAGCACTTTGGGAGGCCGAGACGGGTGGATCACGAGGTCAGGAGATCGAGGCCATCCTGGCTAACACGGTGAAATCCCATCTCTACTAAAAAAAATACAAAAAACTAGCCGGGTGAGGTGGTGGGCGCTTGTAGTCTCAGCTACTCGGGAGGCTGAGGCAGGAGAATGGCATAAACCCGGGAGGTGAAGCTTGCAGTGAGCTGAGATCCGGCCACTGCACTCCAGCCCGGGCGACAGAGCGAGACTCTGTCTAAAAAAAAAAAAAAGACCAGGCTGGCCAATATGACGAAACCCCGTCTCTACCAAAAATACAAAAATTAGCCAGGCGTGGTGCCATGCACCTGTAATCCCAGTTACTTGGGAGGCTGAGGCAGGGGAATTGCTTGAACCCGGGAGGTGGAGATTGTAGTGAGCCAAGATCATGCCAGGCACTCCAGCCTGGGCAACAGAGCAAAACCCCATCTCAAAAAAAAAATTTTTTTTTTGAAGCTGTGTAACAGGAACCAGGATGAAGACCAGATATATATTTTTTATTATTCCACACCTCTCAGTGACCAAAGCTGTAAACACTTAAGTAACAAAATTAATTCCTTAGCATTGAATTATAAAACAAAATATAAATATGAGTTCATGTTGATATGAATAAACAATTGAATAAACAAATAAAGGAGAAAAGATATATCTTCCTTACAGAAGGATGGCAAATAATCTATGTGGATACCACCCAGCAGATGAAGGTTAATTCAATGCCCCTTGCACACAAACACACATACTCGCTTTAATTGTGTGATGGGCTTAGACACTCCCTTCCAAAGCTTAGATTGTGGAAAGGAAAACACAGTAACCATATAGTGAAGAAACTTGACAAACACCATCTTAACTGATCAAGATTAACATCACCAGAGATAACTCATTCAAATTGCCTTAGACTGCTGACAGTATATGACATGATAAGTGTGGTCTTCCCTAAAACCCATAAAACTAGTCTACCCACAAGAAAAAAGACAAATTCAATTTTCGTGACATTCTAAAAGTAAAACAGTGCTCTTCAAATGTATCAAGATCATGAAAAACAAAACCACAGAGTAAAACAGGCTGGGCAGGCAAGATGACTAAACATAATGTGATGTCTGGCCGGGTGTGGTGACTCACGCCTGTAATCCCAGGACTTTAGGAGGCTGAGGTGGGTGGATCACCTGAGGTCGGGAGTTCGAGACCAGCCTGACCCACACGGAGAAACCCCATCTCTACTAAAAATACAAAATTAGCTGGGCTTGATGGCACATGCCTATAATCCCAGCTACTTGGGAGGCTGAGGCAGGAGAATCGCTTGAACCCGAGAGGCAGAGGTTGTGGTGAGCCAAGATCACGCCATTGCACTCCAGCCTGGGCAACAAGAGCAAAACTCCATCTCATAAAAATAAATAAATAAATAATATATATATATAATGTGATGTCCTGGACTGGATCCTGAAAGAGAAAAAAGACTGTTAAAATGGGTGAAATGTAAATAAAGTCAGTTAAGAGGAATGAACCAACGTTTGTTTCCTAGACTTGACAAACGTTTCATGGCAACATGTTTACATGAGGGATACTGGGTGACAGATATTTCCGAACTCTCTGTGTTATACTTGCAAATTTTCTCCAGATCTAAAATTATTCTAAAATAAAATGTTTAGTTTAAGAAATTACAACCATTTATAATTTACAGAGGATCATATTAAAATATTTCCTATGTTTGAATTAATATCCTTTTCATTTCTTTTGAAGGTGTTCATTTTGCTCCCTTGGTGACTGCAAAATCAATATAAAGCTCTGCATTACGCCAGGCGCGGTGGCTCACCCCTGTAATCCCAGCACTTTGGGAGGCCTTGGTGGGCGGATCACTTGAGGTCAGGGGTTCGAGACCAGCCTGGCCAACATGGTGAAACCCTGACTCTACTAAAAATACAAAACTTAGCCAGGCATGGTGGCGTGCACCTGTAATCCCTGCTATTTGGGAGGCTGAGGCAGGAGAATCACTTGAATCCGGGAGGCAGAGGTTGCCTGCCTCAGTGAGCTGAGATCATGCCACTACACTCCAGCCTGGGTAACAGCGAAACTGTCTTAAAAAAAAAAAAAAGAAAGAAAGAAAGAAAAAAGAAAAAAAGTTCTGCATTAAACAAAACAAATTTGTGTATTTTGGCTTCAAACTGGTATTCATCTGCTGCTCCAAGGCTGATGGTTTCTTCCAAAAACTTGTCTCCTTAAGTTGGAAATGAAAAAGTCCATCCTGAAACCTACTTCTTGCCAATGTAGCCAGCTGCTATCAAGGCTTAACCCAGAACAATCTACCTTTTGAATATCTCAAAAATCCATTCAATTTCTTTCCCACCTGCCAAATCCCTATTTACTTGTTGTCTCCTATCTGCACCCTTTGTTTGTTTTTGAGACGGAGTCTCACTTTATCACCCAGGCTGGGGTGCAGTGGTACAATCTTGGCTCACTGCAACCTCTGCCTCCTGGGTTCAAGCGATCTCCTGCCTCAGCCTTGCGGGTAGCTGGGGTTACAGGTGCCCGCCATCATGCCAGGCTAAATTTTGTATTTTTAGTAGAGACGGGGTTTCGCCATGTTGGCCAGGCTGGTCTCGAACTCCTGACCTCAGGTGATCCTCCCGCCTCAGCCTCCCAAAGTGCTGGGATTACAGGTGTGAGCCATCATGCCTGGCCCCATCTGTACCCTTTGTAAAAGTCAGCTGACACAGCTCCCTATATTCCTTTTGGTCTCTTATGGATCATTCTTCAAATGTTTACCTGGAAATATTTTAATATACTAATCTTTCTCAATAAGCATTATCACATTTCAAATGTCCACAGTTTTTTCTGGGATGTAAGGCATAATTTCAAAATGAGGTTTGAAGACGTCAAATACCCAAACCATAACAACCACCCACATGCTATGCCCATTTATACAATTCCAAGCTCGAGTACATCTTGGGAAAATTTAATATCTCAGATTGAATGTTATACATTCAAAGATGTTTTCAGTATCTATACATTATTTCAGGACTATTTTGTGGAATCTGAAGTTCTTCACTGCAACCATTAATAAAAAATGCAACTATATAAGTACTTACATGTTAATTACATAAGATTTCATTTACTATGGCTATCATTATTTAGTATTTCACACTGGACAAGCCTCAGTCTGTCTTGTTCACCCCTCTCTCTGCAGTGAAATTGGCTGATAATCATTCTTAAGATCCCTTGAGGTCTGAATGCGTCAGTGGCCGACCATGAACCGAGAGAGCCAATTCACATTTTCCTGAAAACATGAAAGAATTGTCTATTTCTTCTGCAGCAGATACAGCAGAGCCTGGATCTGCTGGGGTCATGGCACATGAGAACAAAAGGGCTAACAATTGGAAACCATGCAGTGATTAGTGCAACAATGTTCACTAGCCACCAATTGGAATTATGAAACAGAGCTAAATAAACATAGGTGATGAAGGAAAGGGCACAACATGATACAAAGGTGCTCACCAATGCAAGGATGCTTTGGATGGCTCTGTTCTCAGGAGAAGAGATGGGGTAGAGATTGTTCCTATGGATGTATTCTACCTGCTGTTGGTGCCTGTACAAGACCAAAACTATGGAGCTACTGGCCCAGAGCAGGAGCCCCAGACACAAAACATCATGGAAGGATGTCAATGCTGCATAAACTGACTTGATGACTTCATCACTAAGTGAGGTGGAACAGCATCCCAAATCTCCTTTATTTGTGATGTTGTTGTTGCTCCATTTGCCAGTTGTATAAATAGGAAAAATGGCATTTACCAGCATGTGGAAGGCCGGGCACAGGATATTGGAGAGGCCAATATACGTTGAGGTTTTCACTTTCATTTCTGCCCCCCTGGAGCTCCTAGTGTTGATGGTGATCACCTGGAAGACACTCAAGAGGCAGGTGCTTCCAATGGACACACCCCTGCCTACCCTGTGTACATACAAAAGAACTTTGCATCCAAAATAATGGTCAAAATGTTTCAACCCAAAAGCTGCTATGGTCTCTGGGATTCCTCTAGAGAGGATAACCAAGGAGTTAGCTACAGTCAAGTGCCTGAGAATCAAATCTATGGATCTTGGCTTGTATCCCCTAAAGTAAAGGGACATATAATAACATAAGAGTGAAAAATTCCCCAGGATTCCAACAACTACCTGGAATAGGAAGTTCATTCCAATTTTCAGATCCACAGAGGCCATTCTGTCATTTTCCAGCACTCAATATTCAGTAAGCAGAAGGTTCTGCATGGTAGCATGAGTTGTGGGCCACATTTTCATGGAAAATAATCTTTCACTTATGACAATTTCTTCCCCCTGAGAATTAAAAGTGAAATATATAGAGAGATATATTGTTAAGAAATTTCCCAAGTTTCATGTGTTTCTTTTTACAGCACCTACAATGTATGAGTGACTTTTATAAATGCTGTACCTATTCTAACATTTAATATTCACAACCCCATGAGTTAGGAATTCATGTTATTCTCCTTTCGCCAACTAAAAGAGTTTAAGCACAAGGAGGTTAGGTGACTCATTTAAATACCAGAAGAGTGAAGATTTGAACGTGAGTAGCCTGATTGCAGTGACACTGGTGTTCACCACTGCGCTATACCATAATAGTTGCCTTGTTGTGTTCTTTATATATCTATACATATATTTGTATATATACATATATACACACATACATACACACACTACATATTTATAAATATTTGTCATATTCACTTTATAAATTTGGTTTGATAATTTCCTATTTTTGTCAAAGTATTTATTCTACATATCAATATAACTTCTGAGTGAACATTCATAGGTCTGAATAAATTATAATAAGCACTCAATAATTTTATATGACCCAATGTATTTAATGTGGGTAGATGTTAAGATACCAGTGGAAAAACTCATTTAATTATCTGCAAAGACTAAAAATACTATGGCACCCATCACGGAAATTAATGTACAAAATTAGGTAGGTTGTGCACTAAAATATGAGATATGAAATATAAAAGGTGATAAAGTATTTTAGGGTAGAAAACAAATTAATCATTTTAAAGATTATGTAACTATATATTTATTATTTTAAAACAACTAACTGAAACTTGAATTAATATTTGATTTGGGAAACTTATGAAAATATAATAAATATGCAAAATGGAATTTGAAAGTATGGAATCTTGTGCATTCAATACATTGAAAAGAGAAAGAGGCTGGGCGCTGTGACTCACACCTGTAATCCCAGCACTCTGGGAGGCCAAGATGGGTGGATCACAAGGTCAAAAGATCAAGACCATCCTAGCTAATACTGTGAAACCCCATCTCTACTAAAAACACACACACACACACACACAAAATTAGCCAGGTGTGGTGGCACGCACCTGTAGTCCCAGCTACTTAGAAGGCTGAGGCAGCAGAATCGCTTAAACCCGGGAGGCGGAGGTTGCAGTGAGCCCAGATCACACTACTGCACTCCAGCCTGGGTGACAGAGTGAAACTTCGTCTCAAAAAAAAAAAAAAAAAAAAAGAAAAGAAAAGAAAAAGAAAAGAGAGAGAGATGGGTAGTGAGCTTTGGAATAATGTTGAAATGTTCATAAAACAGAGAAAATATAACAAGATTTATATGAGCCTTAAAATTGCTTTCTTCTGATGAGATTATATTTAATAATTAGTTTTAAAATTTAAAATTTAAAATTAAGTCCTTAATCGTTTGCTGTCTGAAACCTTCTATTATGTTGTTAACTTTTTCTTAAAGAACCTTCCCTAATTTCAGGAAGGAAAATAGTCTCAGCATGATCAATAGACCACAGACATTTTCAGCAGAGACACATTTACTGTCTCTATTAAGCATGACACACCTATATTACAGAAAAATATTTATAGTTCAGCAATTCCTATTCAGTCACATTGCTTTTGCTGTGAATTAATAATTCAATGAGCTGTCATATTCGTTATCCCATGCATAGAGCTTTTACAGAAATAGTTATACTACTTCCAAAAATATCTCTGTGACTTTTGCACACCATATTAAACAGTAGGTTAATTTTGAAATTACAATCTTGAAGCACATTAAAATTCAGACTTTGATAACACTTGGATTAAACACCAAAAACCCCTTCAATGAGAATTTTGTTGTATTACATTAGCAGTAGTCACGGTTCAGTTTAGGATTTCAGACCTCCAGTCCCTCTCCACAAACTCAGCTCACGCCCCAGGCATTATTCCTTCTTCCTATCTAGTTTTGCCCCAGACCAATTTCTACCCCAAAAGAGTTTCTTTTCCAGACATGCACGCCTACCCAGATTCCTGATACATTTCCTATGTACAGACTCCTGATACAGACTATGTCCCTCAGTCTAAAGTAGAAAATACCCGACTCCTTCCTGCTGCCAGGACTGTGAGCTAAGGGTGACGATCTTAACATTCAAAGCATGTGTGGGAGGGAGGAAGGCAGAGCCTGAAATGTGGCTTTGTGATTCTGTGACCTCTTCTCCCCACAGAACTGCAATTAGGATTTCACCTGTAGTGTCAATGCCAGCTTACACTTGGGAAGCTGAGAATAGTTCTGGAAAACTTTTTTAATGCCTAGAATCTTTTTTTTTTTTTTTTTTTTTTTTTTTTTTTTGAGACGGAGTCTCGCTCTGTCGCCCAGGCTGGAGTGCAGTGGCCGGATCTCAGCTCACTGCAAGCTCTGCCTCCCGGGTTTACGCCATTCTCCTGCCTCAGCCTCCTGAGTAGCTGGGACTACAAGCGCCTGCCACCTTGCCTGGCTAGGTTTTGTTTTTTTTTTTTTTTGTATTTTTTAGTAGAGATGGGGTTTCACCGGGTTAGCCAGGATGGTCTCGATCTCCTGACCTTGTGATCCGCCCATCTCGGCCTCCCAAAGTGCTGGGATTACAGGCTTGAGCCACCGCGCCCGGCCTATGCCTAGAATCTATTAGAAGTTTCTAGTGAGCATATCCAAAGAGACCATTGGAGTGTTTGGGAAAGACTGTTTTCCATTATTTCTTATAAAAAAAAAAAAAAAAAAAAAAAAAAAAAAAAAAAAAAAAAAGGCTATGAAAAGATTTTGTGACTATTATATTCCTAATAAGAAAAAACATTTTAATTAAGTTCTGAATTTATATATAAAATAGCAGACCAGGTGCAGTGACTCACACTTGTCATCCCAGCACTTTGGGAGGATGAGGTGAGTGGATTGCTTGAGGCCAGGAGTTTGAGACCAGCTTTGGCAACACAGTGAAACCCCGTCTCTACCAAAAATACAAAAAATAGTCTCATAACCTGGTCTCAAAATAAATAAGATAACCTGGTCTCAAAATAAATAAGTAAATAAATAGACCTAAATGTAAAAATAAATTCAAAAAATAAATAGTAATTTAAATATTCAGCATGCCTGAGAAAGGTTTATTTAGAATACAAGACATGCAAATAAGAGAATGTGGTTCAACATATTTAAAATTAAATAAGAAGACCATATTAACTGGGAAAATAGTTTTATACCCTTGTAAATTATTTCTCATTAGCAAATTAACTTAGAAATCATACTCTATTAGAGTGTTTAATTATTAGTGATTACACATCAGAATATAAGAACAAATAAATTATTAGTGGGTATATATTCATTGGTTAGATACTTGAAATGTATTTTTAATAAAATACTTCAGTGAACCTCTTCATTTTCTTACATTTATGTTATTTTGACCATGAGCATGCTATTTCCACAGGTGATTATGTAGTCTTCCTTAAGATGTCCATTGTTTTACCATAATGCTAATCTTCAGAAGAAAGCTGAGGACTCAAAGTCAAGTGTTCAGATGACTGCAGGGTGACCGACAGTGTGACCACCACCTCCTCAAAGCCAGTGAGCTAGAACCACCCTGTTAAGTTGGTCCCAGCTTCGTGACCATCAGAAACTGTAGGATAAGAGAAGACTGTTAAGTTTTTAAAAATTATTTTCCTTTAAGTTTGGGGATACATGTGCAGAACGTGCTGGTTTGTTACATAGGTATGCATGTGCCATGGTGGTTTGCTGCACCCATCAACCCGTCATCCAGATTTTAAGCCCCGCATGTATTAGGTATTTGTCCTAATCCTCTTCCTCCCCTTTCCCCTCACCCCCTGACAGGCCCCTGTGTGTGATGTTCTCCTCCCTGTGTCCATGTGTTCTCATTGTTCAAATCCCACTTATGAGTGAGAACATGTGGTGTTTGGTTTTCTGTTCCTGTGTTAATTTGCTGAGAATGATGCTTTCCTGCTCCAACCATGTTCCTGCAAGGGACGTGAGCTCATATTGTATTTTACAGCTTCATAGTATTCCATGGTGTATAGGTACCACATTTTCTTTATCCAGTCTATCATTGATGGGCATTTGGATTGGCTCCAAGTCTTTGCTATTGTAAATAGTGCTGCAACAAACATCCGTGTGCATGTGTCTTTATAGTAGAATGATTTATAACCCTTTGGGTATATATCCAGTAATAGAATTGCTGGGTCAAATGGTGTTTCTGGTTCTAGATCCTTGAGGAATCGCCACACTGTCTTCCACAGTGGTTGAACTAATGTACACTCCCACCAACAGCGTAAAAGCGTTCCTGTTTCTCCACATCCTCGCCAGCATCTGTTGTTATAAGAAGATCGTAATTTTAAGCCACTCAGTTTTGGGGTAATTTTTTATGCAGAAAGATATAACTAGTACAGCCTACGAGCCATCAATGCCACTTTTCAGAGACATCCAGATAACACACACACATTCAAAATTCGAGAAGTATGCTGATAGAATTGTACATTCTACCTAATATCTAAAAATGAAGCAATAGGGCCTGGGTGCAGTGGCTCACACTTGTAATCCCAGGACTTTGGGAGGCCAAGGCAGGCAGATCACTTCAGGTCAGAAGTTCGTGATCAGCCTGGCCAACATGGTGAAACCGTCTTTACTAAAAATACAAAAAATAGCCAGGCATTGTGGCACACGCTACTCGAGAAGCTACTCGAGAAGCTACTCAAGAAGCTGAGGCAGGAGGATTGCTTGAACCCAGGAGGCAGATGTCACAGTGAACTGAGATCGCGCCACTGCTGGGTGACAGAGCGAGACTCTGTCTCAAAAAATAAATAAATAAATAAATAAATAGAACAACATTGAAAGTCTAAAATGAAACTATTAAATAAAGTCTGGTACATTCATATTCTTTTTTTTTTTTTTTTTTTGAGACAGAGTCTCGCTCTGTCGCCCGGGCTGGAGTGCAGTGGCCGGATCTCAGCTCAACTGCAAGCTCCGCCTCCCGGGTTTACGCCATTCTCCTGCCTCAGCCTCCCGAGTAGCTGGGACTACAGGCGCCCGCCACCTTGCCCGGCTAATTTTTTGTATTTTTAGTAGAGACGGGGTTTCACCATGTTAGCCAGGATGGTCTCGATCTCCTGACCTCGTGATTCGCCCGTCTCGGCCTCCCAAAGTGCTGGGATTACAGGCTTGAGCCACCGCGCCCGGCTCATATTCTTTAAAATCAGAAAATAACCCCAGAAAGTACTTGTGATTAAGAAAATCAATTGGTGGGTTTATGTAAAATATCAGTACAGAATTAACAGCGCACTGTGACTATATGTACTATCCTACACCTTAAATACATATTAAATGGTCTGGAAAGATACAGCTCAAACTAATGAAGGTATATGTTGATACAAAACTAGTATGAAACAAGGGATAATCAATGGGAACATATTACCATCCACAGTATTTCCTTATTGTACAAAATTGTTCCCAGTATGAGTTATTAAGCAGAGTGAAAATTAAAGATTTTTCAAGTTTAGGAACACATTTCCTTAAACTTTTAACCCTATCCATCTCAATTATTTACTAGAACGGAGGGGTCAGGAAAAGGAAAACTTTCATTTTCTACTTCTGAATTTTCTTCACCCCCAAAATTGCAGCATTAGAACATTAAAATACACATCCAGAAATAAATTCCATTTCATCATGAAAAAAAAGTGACACAATCTTGGAGTATGTGCATTTTGAAGCTCTCAGGAGAAAATCAAATGTCTCTCCCTGTTTCCTACACTGGGAGCCATGATGTCCTCAAATTTCCCTCCTGACAGCCTTACATGTGACTATGTCCCCATCCAGGGGAATTAGACTCTCCAACCTACAGTTTATATATTCCACCACCAAGAACTGTGCCCATACACTTTAAAAACATTTCTTAAGGCCGGGCGCAGTGGCTCACGCCTGTAATCCCAGAACTTTGGGAGGCTGAGGCGGGTGGATCATGAGGTCAGGAGTTTGAGACCAGCCTGACCAATATGGTGAAACCCCGTCTCTACTAAAAACACAAAGTTAGCCGGGTATGGGGGCACATGCCTGTAATCCCAGCTACTCAGGAGGCTAAGGCAAGAGAATCACTTGAATCCGGGAGGGAAAGGTTGCGGTGAGTCAAAATGGTGCCACTGCACTCCAGCCTGGCAACAGAGCGAGCCTCTGTCTCAAAAAAAAAAACACACAAAACAACAACAACAAAAAATTAGCTGGGCGTGGTGGCGCGCACCTGTAATCCCAACTATTTGAGAGGCTGAGGCAGGAGAATCGCTTGAACCTGATAGGCGGAGGTTGCAGTAGGTGGAGGTTGCAGTGACCGAGATCACGCCACTGCACTACAGCTTGGCGACAGGGTGAGACTCCATCTCAAAAAAAAAAAAAAAAAAAAAAATTAAATACATATATGTATTTTATATGTAAAATAAACAGAATTTTTTATGTGTATGTTTATATTGTAAATAACATATATATGTATTTTTATGCTAAAATGCACTCTCATTTTTTCACCCTTCACCTGTTATCAGATGTAATTCCCAGTTACGAAAACAGAGACTCAAAGGCCTTGGTTTACTCAGATACCACCCAATATGGGCTCCTCTTCTCTTGAGGAGCCTCCAGTCAGCAAGTTTCCTCTCTGGGGCCAAGAGAAATCAATTCAGTTGGCCAGGAGCACGGCCAAACACATATTATGTTAAAAATACTCTTCCGGGCCGGGCGCGGTGGCTCAAGCCTGTAATCCCAGCACTTTGGGAGGCCGAGACGGGCGGATCACGAGGTCAGGAGATCGAGACCATCCTGGCTAACCCGGTGAAACCCCGTCTCTACTAAAAAATACAAAAAACTAGCCGGGCGACGAGGCGGGCGCCTGTAGTCCCAGCTACTCCGGAGGCTGAGGCAGGAGAATGGCGTGAACCCGGGAGGCGGAGCTTGCAGTGAGCTGAGAGCCGGCCACTGCACTCCAGCCTGGGCGGCAGAGCAAGACTCCGTCTCAAAAAAAAAAAAAAAAAAAATACTCTTCCGAATAACTGAGAATAAAGACTTTACAAACTAAAGGCCAGGAGCAGTGGCTCACGCCTATAACCCCAGCACTTCGTGAGGCCCACGTGGGCGGATCACCTGAGCTCAGGAGTCCCAGACCAGCCTGGCTAACACGATGAAACCCCGTCTCTACTAAAAATGCAAAAATTAGCCAGGCATGGTGGCATACCCCGGCAGTCCCAGATACTCGGGAGGCTGAGGCAGGAAAATCGCTTGACCCAGGAGGCGCAGGTTGCCGTGAGCCGAGATCGCGCCATTACAATCCAGCCTGGGAAACAGAGAGAGACATCATTTCAAAATAATAATAAAAATAATAATAACGGTATTATATTAGTAATTAATAACTTAGGCAAAATACAAGATACCAACTCCAATAAATCCAGTACTTGGATTTGTAATTTATCTCAAGAAGCGTGCATTAGAATAATAAACTAAAGAAAGGAAAATACATTTATATCGATACAAGCAGAAATTTTTGTTCTTTTAAAGCCAAGCCTCAGCCTTCCACCCCCACAGCCCAGGGTCTGATCCCATAAATTCTCTGGAACTCAGTCCACGAATCTCTGCCTCCTGGGTGACTGGGGAACAGAAACAAAAATTATGTTCCAGTGAAAGTCAATATAAAATTTTACAGTCCGCATAGGCACAAAAATGCATCTCATTCTAGTTTCCATCACCTACGCAGACAACTCCAGCTTTCGCTTGATGAAATAAAAATTCTAATCGTCCAGATCTCAGAAGTTCCTGGATCCAAGCGCCCCCCATACCGTCGCCCTCTCCCATCCACCAGGTCCCAGCGCTCCTCCTGATTGATCGCAGGACGCGCCTCCATCGCTCGCAAAAACGTTTTCAAGCAAACCTTTCCCAACTTAAGCTCCGATTCCAATATAAGGGACCTACGGGTCTCTAATTTTTTGCTTAGCTAGGCTCCAAAGGACACCAAAGAGATTAAAGGGAATCCAAAAGTGAAGAATCGAGTACTGCTGGACTACAAACAGACCAAAAAATGCCGCTGGGACGCGCCGAGGGGAGGTCCTGCAGTCCGATCCCTAGGCCCCGCCCCCGCCCCGCCATTGTCCCCGCCCATCCCGTCTTTGTCCCCGCCCATCCCCGCCATTTGCCCGCCCATCCTCGCCATTTGCCCGCCCATCCTCGCCATTTGCCCGCCCATCCCCACATTGGTCCGCGCCCTGCCCCTGCCCTTGCCCCTTGCGCCTCCCCAGTGCACTCGCGTACGCGCAGGTTCCTGCCGACCCGGAAGCGGATCTCGCGGGGCTACTGGCACTCTCGGGTGAGTCTCGGTCTTTGGGGTTCAAGCCTGCGCGTCGCGGGCGCCAGGTTCCCACCCTCGGCTGTCGGGTTTTGGGGTCGCCCTGTAGGTTGAAACCCCGAACCTGCTCATTCCTCTCGCTGCGTGGCCCCTAGACGTTCCCCGTCCCGTAGCTCCGAGAGGGTCTGGAGGTCTGCGTCCATTTCGGATTAAAATCGTTCTGAAGTGGGTACTGGCTCCTACTTTTTTGCCTTAGGTCAGTGTGGTCACCGACCGCCCACCGCTTGGTTTCTCTGCTTAAAACTCTTCTCTGACTCCCTCTTCGCTCCCTCTGGTAAAGCCCTCATTCGGGGCGGATACACACCCTTCGCCCTCCACCAGGGAGAACAGAGGGGAAGCAGAAATGGAGAAAGAGGGAGAAATGCAGAAAGAGTAGCAGGGACTGAAAAAAAGGATGCTACCAAGATGGGGCCAAACACTGTCAGAGAAGGAGGGGAAGGGAAGCAAAATGAGCAGAAATGGACAGGGAAACGCCAAAATGGGAGAAAGAAAAGGAAAGAGACAGAAGATGGGAGAGAGAGATTGACGGGGACCCAAATCCAAGTGAGTTTGGAGTTGATTTAATATGGAACATTAAGTTGTGAAGTACTGATGCATGGCTCTATAATTAATTTAAAATTTGTTTCATTGTTTATGCAGAAGAGAATGAACATTGCAAAACTAGGGTGTGAGGTTTCTGCGTTTTCTAATTATTACATCTGAAGTAACCCGTATTCAGCCAGAGGGTTAACTGACTTAGCTCAGTTGATTCCAGCTTACCCTCTTCCCTTTCTCTGATCTTGAGGAGAGTCAAGAAATGGGAAGAAACTGTGACACCACATGCTGCTTTACAAACAGACATTAACAATATTATTCCCTCCTTTTTTTGTGTGTGGCTGTGTCATTTTCTAAATTTGATGTATATACAACTTGTCTTAAATGTAATTCCAGAATTTATTGGATTTTTAACAATGTTTTCAAATTATTTTCTCTTAAATGTATTGTTCAGCTTATGAGTTTTAAATGCTTTGTTTTTCTTTTCTTTTCTTTTTCTTTTTTTTTTTTTTTTTGAGACAGAGTGTCACTTTGTCGCCCAGGCTGGAGTGCAGTGGCTCGATCTCTGCTCACTGCAACCTCCGCCTCCAGGGTTCAAGAGATTCTCCTGCCTCAGACCCCCGAGTGGCTGGGATTACAGGCCCACGCCACCACCATGCCCGGCTAATTTTTTGTATTTTTGGTAGAGATGGGGTTTCACCTTGTTAGCCAGGCTGGTCTCGAACTCCTGACCTCGGGTGATCTGTCTCCGCCTCCTAAAGCACTGGGGTTACAGGCGTGAGCCAGCGCCTGGCTTTCCACTTTTTATCATATATTGGAACTATTCTTTTATGTCTGGTACCTGATTTCACAGTGTTTCACTCTAAGGGTGTTGATAATCTTTTAGCCCTTAACATCTGGTTTTTTTTTTTTTTTTTTTTTTTTTTGAGACGGAGTTTTGCTCTGCGGCCCAGGCTGGAGTGCTGTGGCCGGCTCTCAGCTCACTGCAAGCTCCGCCTCCCGGGTTCACGCCATTCTCCTGTCTCAGCCTCCCGAGTAGCTGGGACTACAGGCGCCCGCCTCGTCGCCCGGCTAGTTTTTTTTGTATTTTTTAGTAGAGACGGGGTTTCAGCGTATTAGCCAGGATGGTCTCGATCTCCTGACCTCGTGATCCGCCCGTCTCGGCCTCCCAAAGTGCTGGGATTACAGGCTTGAGCCACCGCGCCCGGCTAACATCTGGTTTAACCAGTTAGTTTAATACAGTTGACCTTGAACAACACCAGTTTGAGCTATGCAGGTCCAACTATACAGGGGTTTTCTTCTACCCCTGTCACTCCTGAGACAGCAAAATGAACCCCTTCTCTTCTCCACTGCAGCCCACACAATATGACCTCGGGGAGGATGGGAGGAAGATGAAGAACTGTGATGATCCACTTCCTCTTAGTGAATGGTAAATATATTTTCCCTTCTTTATGGTTTTCTTATTAACAGTATCATTTCTCTAGCTTACTTTATTGTAAGAATACAGTATACAATACATGTAACATACAACATATGTGTTTATCAACGGTTTATGTTTTCAGTAAGACTTCTGGTCAACAATGGGCTATGAGTAGTTAAGTTTTTGGGGAATCAAAAGTTGTACCTGGATTTTTGACTGGGTGCGGGGCACGGTTAGTGCCCCTATTACTGGTGTTGGTCAAGGCTCAGCTCTGTTCAGTTTCTTTACTCCCTTATATCATCTAAAAGCCTCCCACTAAGTAGATTTCACCCAGGTCCTCTTTGTCCTTTCTCTGCAAGATGTTGAAGAATGGCCTGGATTGGTGTGGAATTTTGTTCCAACAGAGCCCATCTGTTCATAATGAAGAGATTACTCAGCACGAATCTCCACAGCTGACCCCCTTTCATGCTTTCCAAGAATAATAGCTATTTGTAATTTCGTATTTTTGAATATTTTTCTGGAAAAGAGGAATTAAATCCTTGGGATTGATTAAACCCATGAAATAGAAGCTTCTACTCAGGAATGTGAATGGTAATCTGGAAATAAGGATAAACCTTTCCTACTGCCCTATCCAGGCCACCATTTCAGAATTCATTTACAACTGAGTTCTGCTCACTCAACTCAGACCTTTTCCAGGTAACTTGGTGAAATGTCTCCTCTCTCTGAGGCTCAGTGTGCCCACCGGTAACATGGAGATGATGGGTATACCAGAAATTCTGAATCTGAGCTGATGGAACCCCTGAAATGATGTTTAGGATTGAGCATGTGTCTGCATGTGGCAATTTTTTGAGAGAGGGTGCCCAGTTACAGTTAGTCTTAAATGACTCTCAGACCTCCAAAAATGATGGAAACTACTAGGAAAGGGGTGGGGGCATAGGCTTAGAGATAGAGCTGCTTCTCTCAGCTTTTTATTCTTTCTCACTATCTCTGCATCAGGAGTAAGTCTTCAGTTTTATTATGTCATCTCCTGGCATTAAATCCTTTTATGCTTTCCCTCTGCCTGTGGGACAAATATCTAAACTACGTAGTATGGCTACAGCAGGGATTTCTGGAGCTATGGTGGCTCTTCACCTGTTCCAGTTTTAGGCTTTTGTTATCCTGCATTGACTGACAGTCACTGGATGCTGGCTACCCAGGGAGAGGCTGTGAACTTGGACACAGCAGTTTTTCTTGGCTGAGCATCAGGTGGACAGAGGACAATGCGGTTGATGCAGAATGTTGGGTTTCAGCAAGAAGGGAGAACTTTTTGAAGACATAGGTGGAATAACTCACTTCTTAGTCTCTGTTTAGGAGTTTATTTTTTTCATGAGTTTATTTTCACCCTTGTTGCAGTTGGAAGCTAAGGACCATCTTATTGCTATATCAAGCCTCTTCCTGTGTGTGTGGTAGAGAAAGGACCTGTATTGATTTTAAGCATCAAACAACATATTTTTGACATACAGACTGATCTTACCTGAGAAAGAGACTCAGAGGAAGAGGAAAGAAAGAAGAGGAGGGAATGACTGTTTCTCAGGTAAGTTATATTCTTGGTCGATTGTTTTGTCCTCTCCTTCCTGAAATGCCGTATTTTGGAGCTGCTGATTTTATCTGACTCTGAAGTGTCCTGACTAACATGTTTATTCACACCCAGGGCTTTCCCTCAATTCCATCTCCACCTAGATTCCATCTCACTGTGACCCAGTAACCTGGGACTTTGGAAAAGGCTCCGTGTGGACGATTGTTCTGGGAAGGGTTTTATGCCTACTCATGGATTGGGTGTGAGGCAGGCTCCGCGGCGCCAGTGAGGCTGGCTGGTAGTGACTGTCGAACAGAGACTTCGCTTGGATGCCCTTTCAGCTCTTTATAAGCCAGGATGGATTAAAGAAGCTGCGTATGTAAGTGATTTTTTTTTTTTTTTTTTTTTTTTTTTTGAGACGGAGTCTCGCTGTGTGGCCCGGGCTGGAGCGCAGTGGCCGGATCTCAGCTCACTGCAAGCTCCGCCTCCCGGGTTCCCGCCATTCTCCTGCCTCAGCCTCCCGAGTAGCTGGGACGACAGGCGCCCGCCACCTCGCCCGGCTAGTTTTTTGTAGTTTTTAGTAGAGACGGGGTTTCACCATGTTAGCCAGGATGGTCTCGATCTCCTGACCTCGTGATCCGCCCGTCTCGGCCTCCCAAAGTGCTGGGATTACAGGCTTGAGCCACCGCGCCCGGCGTAAGTGATATTTTAATATGCACAAATACCTGGAAAACTTTGGAAAAGAAGGCTGATGGGGGAAACTTGCTTAGCTTGAGTTTATAATACATTTGTAGCTAAACAATTGAGTCTGTGTTTCTGGCTCTAAAATATTAATTTGGAATAGAATGGGAAGTTCAGAAGTAGACATTGGGGATGGAGAAGGTAGTCTTTTTTCATAATTGGTTTTAAAATATTAAATCAACATAATTGTCTTAACAGCAGGAGGTTCTTTAAATTCTTCACAGTGCATCCGTCTCATGAAGACTCTGCTGTTCATTTAGGAATTCTCATGCAGTGGGTGTTTAGATAAAAATGTCGATAATTTATTATTTTTCTTAATTTAACTTTAAGTCCAGGGGTAGGTTTGTTACATAGCTAAACTTGTGTCATGGGGGTTTGTTGTACAGATTATTTCATCATCCAGATACGAAACCTAGTACCCATTAGTTATTTTTCCTGATCCTCGCCCTCCCACCACCCTCCAACCATGATAGGCCCCAGTGTGTGTTGTTTCCCTCTATGTGTCCATGTGTTCTCATCATTTAGCTCCCACTTGTGAGAACATGCACCATTTGGTTTTCTGTTCCTATGTTAGTTTGCTAAAGATAATGGGCTCCAGCTCCATCCATGTTCCTGCAGAGGACATGATCTTTTTTTTTTTTCATGGCTACATAGTATTCCGTGGTGTGTGTGTGTGTGTGTACCACATTTTGTTCATTCAGTCCACCATTGGTGGGCATTTAGGTTGATTCCATGTCTTCGCTATTGTGAATAGTGCTACGGTGAACATGTGCACGTATGTGTGTGTTCGTGCACGCATGATGGGATTGCTGGGTCGAATGGTAGTTCTGTTTTTAGATCTTTGAGGAATCACCACACCGTCTTCCAGGATGGTTGAACTCCCACCAACAGTGTGTAAGTGTTCCTTTTTCTCCACAACCTCACCAGCATCTGTTATTTTTTTTTTGGCTTTTTAATAATAACCAAAAGGGGCCGGGTGCAGTGGCTCACACCTGTAATCGCAGCATTTTGGGAGGCTGAGGCAGGTGGATCACCTGAGGTCAGGAGTTCAAGACCAACCTGACCAACATGGTGAAACCCTATCTCTACTAAAAATACAAAATTAGCTGGGCATGGTGGCACGTGCCTGTCATCCCAGCTACTCGAGAGGCTGAGGCTGGAGAATCACTTGAACCCGGGAGGTGGAGGTTGCAGTGAGCCAAGATCGTGCCATTGCACTCCAGCCTAGGCAACAAGAGCGAAACTCTGTCTCAAAAAAAGAATAATAATAATAATTAAAAAATAATAGCCGGCCGGGCACGGTGGCTCATGCCTGTAATCCCAGCACTTTGGGAGGCTGAGGCGGGCGGATCACGAGGTCAGGAGATCAAGACCATCCTGGCAAAACACAGTGAAACTCCGTCTCTACTAAAAATACAAAAAAATTAGCCGAGCGTGGTGGTGGGCGCCTGTAGTCCCAGCTACTCGGGAGGCTGAGGCAGGAGAATGGCGTGAACCAGGGAGGCGGAGCTTGCAGTGAGCTGAGATCCGGCCACAGCACTCCAGCCTGGGTGACAGAGCGAGACTCCATCTCAAAAAATAATAATAATAATAGCCAAAAGATGACTATAATGTAGCTAAGACCTATGAGCAGAACTTCCTGTCATCAGAGAGGCAGGAGCCAAATTCTCATTATACTACTTGTTGTTAAATACTACATTTCTTTTGTAGTAAGCATCATATGATATATATATATATATTTTATGATAAAATGTCACACAGCAATGCTTAGGGACTAAGGAGTAAAACATTATGTTGTCCAGTCCACCATCACTCACTGTCTCATCAGAAACTACTGTTCGTTCTCTTCAATGGAAGAAAAATCATAAAAATCATAACTTAATTTTAGAAAATGTTTAGTGAATATTTTGTTGTGATATTCTGTTTTGCAAATTTGTATATTTGTATACTGTATGTCTTCATTTCGTATTTCGTTTTTAGGCTGGTAAACAGAGATAACTTGAGTTTTTGCTTTCTCATTGGAGCATTCTCTTACTGAGGACACATTGGTTGTTTACACTTTTTTTCCGTTATAAAGAATCCGCATTGGCTGCCTCTGAGCCGGCCAACTGTACTACAGCTGTGTGAGGATTCCTCCAGGTTGGGCAATTTGAAGCATGATTACTGGCTTAATAATGATGTTTCTGAGGAAGCTCAGACACTGCACTTACTAAAAAAATACTTTAAATCAACTATCTTAACCATACTTAGACAGCTGAAGTAAACGGTGGACAAAGAACTAAAGGAAAGTAGGACTACAGTGTTTCAACGAATATCAGTAAAGATATAAAAGTTATTAAAAAGAAGTGAAATAGAAGTTTTGGAGCTGGCCGGGCACGGTGGCTCAAGCCTGTAATCCCAGCACTTTGGGAGGCCGAGACGGGCGGATCACGAGGTCAGGAGATCGAGACCATCCTGGCTAACATGGTGAAACCCCGTCTCTACTAAAACATACAAAAAACTAGCCGGGCGAGGTGGCGGCGCCTGTAGTCCCAGCTACTCGGGAGGCTGAGGCAGGAGAATGGTGTGAACCCGGGAGGTGGAGCTTGCAGTGAGCTGAGATCTGGCCACTGCACTCCAGCCTGGGTGACAGAGCGAGACTCTGTCTCAAAAAAAAAAAAAAAAGTTTTGGAGCTGAAAAGTATAACATGAAAATTTCAGCTATAAAGTTTCAAGAGTAGATTGACAGAATACAGAAGCAGCTAACTTAAACTTTAATTGAAATTATTTAATATGAGCAGGAGAAAGTGAAGAAAAATAAAATATAAGAAAGCTTTGGAACACCATGAAGCATAGGCATGTATGCTTAATAAGAATTTTCAAAGAAAAAGAGAAAGCAGGCCGGGCGCGGTGGCTCAAGCCTGTAATCCCAGCACTTTGGGAGGCCGAGACGGGCGGATCACGAGGTCAGGAGATCGAGACCATCCTGGCTAACATGGTGAAACCCCGTCTCTACTAAAAATACAAAAACTAGCCGGGCGAGGTGGCGGGCGCCTGTAGTTGCAGCTACTCGGGAGGCTGAGGCAGGAGAATGGCGTAAACCCGGGAGGCGGAGCTTGCAGTGAGCTGAGATCTGGCCACTGCACTCCAGTCCGGGCGACAGAGCGAGACTCCGCCTCAAAAAAAAAAAAAAAAAAAAAAAAGAAAAGAAAAAGAGAAAGCAAAAGGCAGAAAGAATATTTGAAGAAATAAGAACTGAAACCTCCCAAATATATAAAGAGCATGAATCTGTATACCTAGGAAACTCAGTGAACTTCAATTGTGATAAACTTATAGAGATCCACAGCAAGACACACAATCAAACTGTGGAAGGAAAAAAGAATCATGGTAATAGCAACATAGAAATGATCTGTCATGTACAGTGATCCTCAAAAAGATTAACAGGCAAATTCTCATCAGAAACTATGGAGGCTAGAAATTAGTGGAATGACATATTCAAAGTTTGAAAGGAAGAACTATCCAGCAGGAATTCAATATCAGGCAAATTATCCTTCAGAGTTGACAGTGAAGTTGAGATCCCCAGATAAACAAAAGCTGAGGGAGTTTGCATTAGTGGACTTACCCGCATGAAATGTTAAACAAAGTCTTTTAGGCTGAAATAAAAGGACATCAGCAGTACTTTACCGTAAGAACAAACTAATACAGGCAAAATAACTGTATAGGTGTAAATATAAAAGCCAATATTACTGGGTTTTTTAAAAACTTTTTTTATATGATTTAAAAGGCATGTATAAAACAATAATTGTAAATCTGTTACTGGCTATAAAATGCATAGAGAAGTAATTTTTTTTTTTTTTTTTTTTTTTTTTTTTTGAGACGGAGTCTTGCTCTGCCACCCAGGCTGGAGTGCAGTGGCCGGATCTCAGCTCACTGCAAGCTCCGCCTCCCGGGTTGACGCCATTCTCCTGTCTCAGCCTCCCGAGTAGCTGGGACTACAGGCGCCCGCCTCGTCGCCCGGCTGGTTTTTTTTTTTGTATTTTTTAGTAGAGACGGGGTTTCACCGTATTAGTCAGGATGGTCTCGATCTCCTGACCTCGTGATCCACCCGTCTCGGCCTCCCAAAGTGCTGGGATTACAGGCTTGAGCCACCGCGCCCGGCGAGAAGTAATTTTTGACGGTTTAAAGAGAACCAGCCAGAGCTATATAGAAACAGAAGTTGTTATGCAATTGAAGTTAACTTAGCATCAATTGAAACTTAATTATTATCAGCTTCTGATATAAATTTTAATCCCCAGGGCAACCATTAAGAAAATAGCAAAAATGTAAAGAAGGGAACTGAAATGATATACACACACAAACTTATACACACAAAGAAGGAATTAAGGGAATAATTACAAAACAAAAAAGATAGGCATATAAAAAATAAGTAGCAAAATGGTAAAAGTAGTTCTTTTATCAGTAGTTACTTTTATCTGACTCTGAAGTGGATTAAATTCTCCATTAAAAGGCACTTATTGGAGGAATAATTTTTTAAAACTATGATTTCACTGTATGATGTTTATAAAAGACTTCCTTTAGAGCTAAAGACACAAATAGGCTGGAAAGTATAATAAAAGGATGTGAAAAGGTATTTCATGCAAATATTAAACCTAGCTGGATAGCTATACAGATAGCAGACCAAATAAACTTTAAGTCAAAAATTGATACCAGAGATGTTGAAGGACAGTAAATATTGGGGTTAATCCGTCAAGAACATGTAACCGCTATAAAAAATATGGATCAAATATCAAAGCCCCAAATATTTTGGAGCAAAAATTACAAGGAGATACAGTCCTGCTATAGTAGTTAAAGAATTCAGGGCCGGGCGCGGTGGCTCAAGCCTGTAATCCCAGCACTTTGGGAGGCCGAGACGGGCGGATCACGAGGTCAAGAGATCGAGACCATCCTGGCTAACACGGTGAAACCCCGTCTCTACTAAAAAATACAAAAAAACTAGCCGGGCGAGGTGGCGGGCGTCTATAGTCACAGCTAGTCGGCAGGCTGAGGCAGGAGAATGGAGTAAACCTGGGAGGCGGAGCTTGCAGTGGGCTGAGATCTGGCCACTGCACTCCAGCCTGGGTGACAGAGCAAGACTCCGTCTCAAAAAAAAAAAAAGAAAAAAGAAAAACTATCAAAGAATAATAAAACTTAAAAAAAAAAAAGAATTCAGTGCTCTCTTTTTAATAATGGATAGAACAACCATACAGAAGATCAGTAAGGAAATAAAGGGCTTGAACAACACTTTAAACCAAGATTATCTAACCCATGGAACACGGACTGCATGTGACTCAGGATGGCTTTGAATGTGACACAACACAAATTTGTAAACTTTATTAAAACATGAGATTTTTTGTGTGTTTTTTCTTTTTTTTAAAGCTCATCAGCTGTCATTATTGTTAGTGTATTTTATGTGTGGCCCAAGACAATTCTTCTTCTTCTAATGTGGCCCAGGGAAGCCAAAAGATTGGACTCCACTGCTGTAAACTACACCGAACAAGCATGGAAAGAAAACTGCACTCAGTAAAAACGGAATCTGTACTATTCTCAAATGCACATAGAATATTCTCCAGGATAGACCACGTGTCAGGCCACAGAACAACTCTCAGTACAAAGCTAGAACTCATAAAACTGTGTTCTAACACCACAATCGAGTGAAATTGGAAATCAATAAAAGGAAAACTGAAAAATTCAGTTTTAAATGAATTTTAACTTCCTTATTGAGGTATGATTGACATAAAAAAGCTATACATATGTAATGTGTACAATTTAATGAGTTTGGAGATAAGTATACACCTCTGACACCACCACTGCAATCTGTCATAAACATATCCAATGCCTCAAAAAGTTTTTCTCTGCTGTCTTTATTATTTCATATTTTTATAATACAACCTAAGAACTACTGTCTTAACAAATTTTTAAGTATACAATACAGAATTAACTGTAAGCACTGTGTTATTCAGTAGATCTCTAGGACTTTTTCATCTTGCATAACTGATACTAATTACTACCTCACCATTTCCCCACTCAGCACCTAGCAACCACCATTCTATTCTCTGTTTCTATGAGTTTTACTGTTTTCAGTTCCTCATGTAAGTGGAATCATGTATTTGTTCTCTGTGTGGCCTATTTCATTTATATAATATACTTCAGTTTCCTTCAGGTAGTCTATAGCAAATAGCAGAATTTCCTTCTTTTTTAAGGCTGAATAATATTCGTGTGTGTGTGTGCGCACCACATTTTCTTTATCCAGTCATTCCTTGATGGACATTTAGCCATGACTTGGCTATTAAGAATAAAGCTGCAATAAACATGGAAGTCCCAATCTATCTTCAAGATCGTGATTTTAATTCTTTTGGATATATATCCAGTAGTGGCATTACTAGATCATGGTTGTTTTACTTTTACTTTTATTTTTATTTTCATTTTTTCCTGAGATGGAGTCTTCCTTTGTTGCCCAGGCTGGAATGCAGTGGCATGATCTCGGCTCACTGCAACCTCTGCCTCCTGGTTTCAAGCAATTTTCCTGCCTCAGCCTCCTGAGTAGCTGGGAGTACGGGCGCCCACCACCACACCCGGCTAATTTTTATGTTTTTAATAGAGATGGGGTTTCACCATGTTGGCCAGGCTGGTCTTGAACTTCTGATCTTATGATCCGCCTACCTTGGCCTCCCAAAATGCTGGGATTACAGGCGTGAGCCACCAAACCCAGCCTATTTTTAATTTTTGAGGAACCTCCATACTGTTTCCATAGTGGCTGCACTAATTCATATTCTGACCAACATTGTACAACAGTTCCCTTTTCTCCACATCCTAGACATTGCTTGTCGATTTTTTTTTCTTTAATGGTCATCCTAATATATGTGAGATCATATTATGTTGTTGATTTGCATTTTCCTGGTAATTAGTGATATTGAGCACCTTTTCATGTACCTAATGGCCATTTTTATATTCTCTTTGGAAAAAATGTCTGTTCAGCTCTTTTGCCCATTTTTTATTGGGTAATTAGTTTTTTTGGCTCTTGAGTTGTAGCAGTTCCTTATATTTTTTGGATATTAACCCCTTCTCAGATACATAGTTTGCAAATATTTTCCCATTCCATTTTCATTTTGTTGGTTGTTTCTTTTCATTTTGTTGGTTGTTTTCATTTTGTTGGTTGTTTTCATTTGGTTGGTTGCCTTTTCATTTTGTTGGTTGTTTCTTTTGGTGTGCACAAGTGTTTTGGTTTGAGGTAGTCCCACTGGTCTATTTTTGCTTTTCTTACCTGTGCTTTTGGTGTGATATCCAAGAAACCATTGGCAAGATAATGTCAAGAACATTTTCTCCTACGTTTTCTTCTAGGAGTTTTACAATTTCAGGTAAAACTAAAGACACAAGGTAAATTGAGTAAATTTACCTTGAGTCTTTAGTCAATTTTGAGTTTATTTTTATTTATGGCATAAGATAAGCATCCAGTTTCATTCTTTTGCATTTGGATATACAGATTTCCTAGCACTATTTACTGAAGAGAGCATCTTTTCTCCGTTATGTATTCTTGACACACTTGTCAAAGATCAGTTGATTGTATATGTGTGAGTTTATTGCTGGGCTTTGTATTCTAGTCCTTTTGTTTTGTGTGTCTATTTTATGCCAGTACCATACTGTTTTGATTACCATACCTTTGTAATACACTTTGAAATCAGGAAGTGCACTTGCCAGCTTTGATATTCTTGCTCAAAATTGCTTTGGCTCTTTTGGGTCTTTATAGTTCTATATGAATTTTTTTGTTGTTGTTGAGACAGAGTCTCACTCTGTCGCCCAGGCTACAGTGCAGTGGTGCTATCTTGGCTCACTGCAAGCTCTGCCTCCCGGGTTGATGCCATTCTTCTGCCTCAGCCTCCTGAGTAGCTGGGACTACAGGCACCCGCCACCACGCCCGGCTAATTTTTTGTATTTTTAATAGAGACGGGGTTTCACCGTGTTTTGCCAGGATGGTCTCGATCTCCTGACCTCATGATCCGCCCACCTTGGCCTCCCAAAGTGCTGGGATTACAGGTGTGAGCCACTGCGCCTGGCCATAGTTCTATATGAATTTTAGGATTATTTCTTATATTTTTGTAGATTGCTTTGGATAATACGGACATTTTCATAGTATTAATTTCCTAAGTTCTTGAACATAGAATATCTTTCCATTTATTTGTTTTGTCTGCTTTAATTTCCTTCATTAGCATTTTATAGTTTGCAGCATGCAAGTCATTTACCTGTTTGGTTAAGCTTATTTTGTGTTAAAGTCACATGGGGAGTGACTGCTTAATGGGTATGGCATTTCTTTTGGAGATGATAAAAATGTTTTTGAACTAGACAGAGGTGGTGGTGTGTAACTTTGTGAATGTACTAAATGCCACTGAATTGTACTTTAAAATGGCTGATTTATTTGTTTTATTTTGAGGTGAAGTCTTGCTCTGTCGCCCAGACTGGGGTGCAGTGGCATGATCACTGCTTACTGCAGTCTCCACCTCCCAGGCACAAGTGATCCTCCCACCTCAGCCTCCTAAGTAGCTGGGACCACAGGCCCATGCCACTGTGCCCAGCTAATGTTTAAAAATTTTTTGGTAGAGATGGAGTCTCACTTTGTTGCCCAGACTGGTCTCAAACTCCTGAGCTCAGGAGGTCCTCCTGCCTCAGCCTCTCAAAGTGCTGAAATTACAGGTGTGAGCCACTGCACCTAGCCTAAAATAGCTAATTTTATGTTATATGAATTTCATCTCAGTTTAAAAAAATAAAATCAGGGATATATAAGTTGCTTACATTAACTCACATAAATCAGCCACATCACTCTGGCCAAGTGAATATTTACACCTCTTTTCTGTCATTTTGTGTGAAAATAAGAAATTTTCCTGTGTCCACTTGGTGAAATGTGTTTTTATTTCAGGGACTGTTTACATTCAAGGATGTGGCCATAGAATTCTCTCAAGAGGAGTGGGAGTGCCTGGACCCTGCCCAGAGGGCCTTGTACAGGGACGTGATGTTGGAGAACTACAGGAACCTGCTCTCTCTGGATGAGGATAACGTCCCTGCAGAAAACGGTAACCACCCTTGTACATCTTTACATTTTTCCTTGTGAGTCTCTTGGGAGCCCCCAGTATGCTTCTCTGAATCCGATCCCTGTTCTAAAAGGGGAGACTGAAACTTTTTGATTCAGAGTGGAAATGCTTCATAATGTGGCATATAGACTTTACACTTCCCCTTTCGTCAGAAGTTCTGCACATAATCAGGTTTGACGAGTGGTGGTTCCAGAACATCAGTACTTACAAAACCTTATGGAAAACGTTTTAAAGTATCTGGTATCATGGTTTTATCTCCATGCCTTTGATTCAGTAGTTTTTTCAGAGTCTGCATATTTAAAATAATCCCTAAGCATTCAGAAGAAGGCAGTCAGTTGACTGATTTATTAAATCGTTTTGGGAAATAGTTTTTCAGTCCCGTTTGTAATATCTTCTCTTCATAGCTGAACAAAGGGCTGGGAATGTATCCAGGAAAAGCACAACACACCATGTTCCTTTTTTCTTTATAAGTTGAAATCTTTCCTGAGCTGAATATTATATTCATTTTGGAGCACAGGAAAGAGTCCTAGACTATGGAGAGTGAAGTGAAAATAGTGGAAAAATCATGTAGGTCAGAATGTGAGCACAAATATGCACTCAGATGGCCACAGAGTAAGCTACTCCATTGAGTATTGTTTGGGAAACTCTGTGAATGGGAAAGATCAGTGGGAAAACAAAAGTTTATTTCTTATGAGCTCTCAAATTAAAGTCCACACCCCCTCCCACTTTCCCCCAACAGAGTTATTCAAATGTGTAAAAGGTTGAACTCCCACTCTCCCATGATGCCCCAACTCATGCAGACACAAAAGCAAAGGTGCTATCATGACCTACAATACTCTGTTTGGCCCCTCTGATCATTTTGGTCTTTTGGTTTTGAGAGGGACCGAGGTGGCTATTTTTAAGGACTGTCTTTTTGTGTATATAATTTCATCTGATACGTGGTTTTCAGTCTGTGCAGATCAGAGCTGGGGCCTTTGTAGCCCTGCCTCCAGAACCTATTCAGTTTCTATTCCCATTTCTTATACCTGCAAGAACTTCTCAGGAAAATGAGAAAACAATGGCTCCCCGCCAGATGTATCTGGGGTTCCCTGAAATTTCAAAGACTGTCAGTCTCTCTATTTGTTCAAGCCCCTTGGTCATTCCTTCAGTTCTGCTTTTGCCACATGTGTGTGTCTAAAGGGGAGGCTTTTCAGATTGTTACTCAGCAGTAATATAAAGACGTGACAGAGAGATCCTCTTTTTGATTGCCATTCCAAAATGGGAATATATCTCATTCTTTTAGGTTCTCATCTTGCAGCCTGTGGACAGAGCACGCTACCTCTTCTTAAGAATCCTACAAAATCCAACCCTTTTATTTTACCCCCATGTCTTTTATTTCTCTCCCTTTTCTAGTTTTCTACCCTGTCCAGGAACTTAGAGAGACCTTAGTCTTCCTGATTTCATATTCTTCTAAGATTTACCTCTGAAAGTTGGTTTTGAAATACACATTCTGAATGGGCATGGTGGCTCACACCTATAATCCCAGCACTTTGGTAGGCCTAGGTGGGTGGTTCACCTGAGGTCGGGAGTTCAAGACCAGCCTGACCAACATGGAGAAACCCCACCTCTACTAAAAATACAAAAATTAGCTGGGTATGGTGGTGCATGCCCGTAATCCCAGCTACTCGGGAGGCTGAGGCAGGAGAATCACTTGAACCCGAGAGGCAGAGGTTGTGGTGAGCCGAGATCGCGCCATTGCATTCCACCCTGGGCAACAAGAGCGAAACTCCGTCTCAAAAAAAAGAAAAAAAGAGGCAGTGCGTCCTGGGTCGGCGTAGCTATGGCGTCTCGTGTCCTTTCAGCCTATGTCCGCTGCCTGCCCGCGGCCTTTGCGCTGCTGCCCCGGGTCCGGATGCAGACGTGGCCCGGCCTCTCAGCACCGGTCTGTGCTCCGCGGGGACTCAGACGAGGCTCGGGCCTTTGCAGCCGGCCTTAAAGCTCGCGCAGGTTCCTGGTAGAGTTACACAGTTGTGCCGCCAGTATAGCGACATGCCCCCTTTGACATTAGAGGGCATCCGGGACCATGTTCTTTACGTATTGAAACTCTATGACAAGATTGACCCAGAGAAGCTTTCAGTAGATTCTCATTTTATGAAAGACCTGGGCTTAGTTTGGACCAAGTGGAGATTATCATGGCCATGGAAGACGAATTTGGGTTTGAAATTCCTGATACAGATGCTGAAAAGTTACTGTGTCCACAAGAAATTATAGATTACATTGCAGATAAGAAAGATGTATATGAATAAAGTATCAGACCCTTTGGCTTTGGGGAGAGAGGACTCAGATGATAGTGCCGAATGTCTGGTAGTGAGGACACATTTTCGCATCATTGCTGACTCTGACAGAGTGATTCTGATGGACTTGTATTTAAATTGTATAAGTGTTTTACTCTTTGAAAATAAATCTATAAAACCAAAAAAAAGGCCGGGCACGGTGGCTCAAGCCTGTAATCCCAGCACTTTGGGAGGCCAAGACGGGCGGATCACGAGGTCAGGAGATCGAGACCATCCTGGCTAACACCGTGAAACCCCGTCTCTACTAAAAAATACAAAAAATTAGCTGGGCGTGGTGGCGGGCGCCTGTAGTCCCAGCTACTCGGGAGGCTGAGGCAGGAGAATGGCGTAAACCCGGGAGGCGGAGCTTGCAGTGAGCTGAGATCCGGCCACTGCACTCCAGCCTGGGTGACAGAGCAAGACTCCGTCTCAAAAAAAAAAAAACCAAAAAAAAAAAGAAATACACATTCTTAGAGTCTTAGAGTCTGCAATTTCCTCTCTTTCTGCTGTGATAACCCACCAATAGGTGATGGACAACTTTTGGTGGACTCTCCCATGGAAGAGGTTTCCTTAGTAACAGAATATTCTTGAAAGAGAACATTAATTAATCTGTTACAGTATCATTCTGCTACATACAGAGGTGCCTCTTGACGCCACTGAGTAGAGTAGCCAGCGTGTCCCAGTATGCTGAGAGAGAATCAGAGGAGCCTGAGGGATAAGTGCTTCTGACCTGGTTTTTGTGGAGTTTACAGTGTCTCCCAAGGGCAGTATGACAATGCTGATTAGATATATAATGATCATTCCCTTGGAGCCAGCAATACAAGGGGTAGGAATTTATCCTTGAGAGAGCATTGTCCAAGTTCCCAACCTCATCTCTGCAAAAATGTTGACCAAACTGTTGTTCATACCACATTGTTCATCCCATATGTGCAGTTGTACATTTTTCTTCAGTATGATTTTTATGCTTTTATTGAGGGAGCTGATAAAGTTGAATTATGTATACATTTTTATTTTTTTTTTTTTTTTTTTATTTTTTTTTTTTATTTTTTTTTTGAGGCGGAGTCTTGCTCTGTCTCCCAGGCTGGAGTGCAGTGGCCGGATCTCAGCTCACTGCAAGCTCCGCCTCCTGGGTTCCCGCCATTCTCCTGCCTCAGCCTCCCAAGTAGCTGGGACTACAGGCGCCCGCCACCTCGCCCGGCTAGATTTTTGTATTTTTAGTAGAGACGGGGTTTCACTGTGTTCGCCAGGATGGTCTCGATCTCCTGACCTTGTGATCCGCCCGTCTCGGCCTCCCAAAGTGCTGGGATTACAGGCTTGAGCCACCGCGCCCGGCCTATGTATACATTTTTAAAGTTCACTATAATTTGTTTTGTTTAAGCCACTGACACTTTCATTTTGCCAATGTCACAATGTCATTGATCTAAATGAACTTTTATTTAATCACCAGTTACATGCTTTTATGATACTCTTAATGTTTTTTGTTTTATATCTACAGTGTGTGGGGACATGAGATGAATGAATATTTTATATATATATATATATATATTTCTGCTTCATATTCTCTCATGATGTTTTATATATTTTACCAGAAGATTTCTTCCTTGAGTGTTTATGTCTGAATATTCGTTTCCTCAAAACATATATAACCTCCAAAACTTTGTTAAAGGATAGTGTTAGTTATTCCTTTTACTTCTGTTTCCTGTAACTTTATATCAACTCTTAGCTTGTACTTTTTAAAAACAGACTTTTATTTATTTATTTTTTTAGCAATTTTATGTTCACAGCAAACCTGATGGAAGGTACTAGATTTCCCATACACTCTGTGCCCCGACACATGCACAGCATCTTCCCCCATTATCACCTTCCCCCACCACAGTGGTACATTTGTTAAAATTGATAAACCTACATTGACACATCATTATCGCCCAAAGTCCATAGTCTATGTTGGGGTTCACTCTATATATGCTTAGGTTTGGGCAAATATATAATAGCCATATATCCTCCATAATAGTATCTTATGGAATAATTACACTGCCCTAAAAAATCTGTGCTCTGAAGATGGCCGAATAGGAACAGCTCCAACCTCCAGCTCCCAGCGTGAGTGACACAGAAGATGGGTGATTTCTATGTTTTCAACTGAGGTGCAGACCAACCCCTCACACCTCACATGGCTGGGTACACCTCTGAGACAAAGCTTCCAGAGCAAGAATCAGACAGCAACACTTGCTATTCAGCAATATTCTATCTTCTGCAGCCTCCACTGCTGATACCCAGGCAAACAGGGTCTGGAGTGGACCTCAAGCAAACTCTAACAGACCCGCAGCTGAGGGTCCTGACTGTTAGAAGAAAAACTAACAAACAGAAAGGACACCCACACCAATACCCCATCAGTATGTCACCATCATCACAGACGAAAGGCAGATAAAACCATAAAGATGGGGAAAAAGTAATGCAGAAAAGCTGGAAATTCAAAAAATCAGAGCATATCTCCCCCTCCAAAGGAACACAGCTCATCACCAGCCATGGAACAAAGCTGGATGGAGAATGACTTTGACGAGTTGAGAGAAGAAGGCTTCAGTTGATCAAACTTCTCAGAGCTAAAGGAGGAACTATGTACCCAGTGCAAAGAAACTAAAAATCTTGAAAAAAGAATGAATGGATAGCTAGAATAATCAATGTGGAGACCATAAAAGAACTGATAGCGATGAAAACCATGACACGAGAACTACGTGACAAATGCACAAACTTCAGTAACCGACTCAATCAACTGGAAGAAAGAGTATCATTGATTGAAGATCAAATGAATGAAATGAAGCAAGAAGAGAAGTGTAGAGAAAAAAGAATAAAAAGAAATGAACAAAGCCTCCAAGAAATATGGGATTATGTGAAAAGACAAAATCTACATCTGATTGGTGTGCCTGAAAGTGACGGGGAAAATGGAACCAAGTTGGAAAACACTCTGCGGGATACCATCCAGGAGAACTTCCCCAACCTAGTAAGGCAGGCCAACATTCAAATTCAGGAAATATAGAGAACGCCACAAAGATACTCCTCAAGAAGACCAACTCCACGACACATAATTGTCAGATTCACCAAAGTTTAAATGAAGGAAAAAATGTTAAGATCAGCCAGAGAGCAAGGTCGGGTTACCCACAAAGGAAAACCCATCAGACTAACAGCAGATCTCTTGGCAGAAACTCTACAAGCCAGAAGAGAGTGGGAGCCAATATTCAACATTTTTTTTTTTTTTTTTTTTTTTTTTTGAGACGGAGTCTCGCTCTGTCGCCCAGGCTGGAGTGCAGTGGCCGGATCTCAGCTCACTGCAAGCTCCACCTCCTGGGTTTACGCCATTCTCCTGCCTCAGCCTCCCGAGTGGCTGGGACTACAGGTGCCCACCACCTCGCCCGGCTAGTTTTTTTTTTTTTTTTTTTGAGACGGAGTCTCGCTCTGTCACCCAGACTGGAGTGCAGTGGCCAGATCTCAGCTCACTGCAAGCTCCGCCTCCCGGGTTCACGCCATTCTCCTGCCTCAGCCTCCCGAGTAGCTGGGACTACAGGCGCCGCCACCTCACCCGGCTTTTTTTTTTTTGTCTTTTTAGTAGAGACGGGGTTTCACCGTGTTAGCCAGGATGGTCTCGATCTCCTGACCTCGTGATCCGCCCGTCTCGGCCTCCCAAAGTGCTGGGATTACAGGCTTGAGCCACCGCGCCCGGCCATTTTTTTGTATTTTTTAGTAGAGGCGGGGTTTCACCAGGTTAGCCAGGATGGTCTCGATCTCCTGACCTCGTGATCCGCCCGTCTCGGCCTCCCAAAGTGCTGGGATTACAGGCTTGAGCCACCGCGCCCGGCTCAACATTCTTAAAGAAAACAATTTTCGGCCGGGACCTGATTTCAAACTATACTACAAGGCTACAGTAACCAGAACAGCATGGTACTGGTACCAAAACAGAGATATAGACCAATGGAACAGAACAGAGCCCTCAGAAATAATACCAAACATCTACAGCCATCTGATCTTTGACAAACCTGACAAAAACAAGAAATGAGGAAAGGATTCCCTGTTTAATAAATGGTGCTGGGAAAATTGGCTAGCCGTTAGTAGAAAGCTGAAACTGGGTCCTTTCCTTACTCCTTATACGAAAATTAATTCAAGATGGATCAGAGACTTAAATGTTAGACCTAAAACCATAAAAACCCTAGAAGAAAACCTAGGTAATACCATTCAGGACATAGGCATGGGCAAGGACTTCATGTCTAAAACACCAAAAGCAATGGCAACAAAAGCCAAAATTGACAAATGGGATCTAATGAAACTAAAGAGCTTCTGCACAGCAAAAGAAACTACCATCAGAGTGAACAGGCAACCTACAGAATGGGAGAAAATTTTTGCAATCTACTCATCTAACAAAGGGCTAATATCCAGAACCTACAAAGAACTCAAACAAATTTACAAGAAAAAAACCCATCAAAAAGTGGGCAAAGGATATGAACAGACAGTTCTCAGAAGAAGACATACAGCCAACAGACACGTGAAAAAATGCTCATCACCACTCACCATCAGAGAAATGCAAATCAAAACCACAATGAGATACCATCTCACACCAGTTAGAATGGCAATCATTAAAAAATCAGGAAACAACAGGTGCTGGAGAGGATGTGGAGAAATAGGAACACTTTTACACTGTTGGTGGGACTGTAAACTAGTTCAACCATTGTGGAAAACAGTGTGGCAATTCCTCAAGGATCAGGAACTGGAAATACCATTTGACCCAGCCATCCCATTACTGGGTATATACCCAAAGGATTATAAATCATGCTGCTATAAAGACACATGCACACATATGTTTATTGCAGCACTATTCACAATAGCAAAGACTTGGAATCAACCCAGATGTCCATCAGTGACAGACTGGATTAAGAAAATCTGGCACATATACACCATGGAATACTATGCAGCCATAAAAAAGGATGAGTCCGTGTCCTTTGTAAGGACATGGATGCAGCTGGAAACCATCATTCTCAGCAAACTGTCGCAAGAACAGAAAACCAAACACCACATGTTCTCACTCATAGGTGGGAATTGAACAATGAGATCACTTGGACACAGGAAGGGGAACATCACACACCGGGGCCTATTGTGGGGAGCGGGGAGGGGGGAGGGATAGCATTAGGAGATATACCTAATGTAAATGATGAGTTAATGGGTGTAGCACACCAACATGGCACATGTATACATATGTAACAAACCTGCACATTGTGCACATGTACCCTAGAACTTAAAGTATAATAATAATAATAATAAAAATCTATGCTCTGTTCACCTCTCCCTCCCCCCAGCACCTGGCAACCACTGCTTTACTGTCTCCACAGATTTGCCTTTTCCAGAATGTCATATAGTTGGAACCATATGGTATATGGCCTTTTCAGATTGGCTTCTTTCACTTAATAATCTGCATTTAAATTTCTTCCATGTCTTTTTATACCTTGACAGCTCATTTCTTTTTAGCACTGAATAACATCCCTTCATTGCACATACTGTGTAATGAATGACTGCTGCTTATACACAGGACAGCTTACGCAGGACAGCAACATGATCTGGTCACTGTCTAAACAACATGTGCAAGACAAGGTGACTCATGCTAACTGAGAGCAGTGGTGCTGTCACACTATAGGTGACACAGCTCAAGTCCCATATCTGCCTTGAAACATTGCTTCCTACATTCCTGGTACTTGCTGTGACTTATAATCTGTCCTGCTCTGGGTGTCCAGTGGTGCTTAATGCTATAAACATGGCATCTCAGGCTGCACAGGCAGGTTCAGATTCTGCCTCTTATAGTTGCTTTCTGTGTGAGTGAGGGATAGGTATGTAAACCTCTTCAGCCCTTTGTTGTGGTATGAAAAGGTGTAGTAATTTACCTCAAGAGGATTTAAATCAATTAATGCTGTTAGAGACCTTCATAACTTGCATAGCATTTAGGATGGTTTGAAAAGTTACCTTTATTGGCCGGGCACGGTGGCTCAAGCCTGTAATCCCAGCACTTTGGGAGGCCGAGACGGGCGGATCACGAGGTCAGGAGATCGAGACCATCCTGGCTAACACGGTGAAACCCCGCCTCTACTAAAAATACAAAAAACTAGCCGGGCGAGGTGGCGGGCGCCTGTAGTCCCAGCTACTCGGGAGGCTGAGGTGGAGAATGGCGTAAACCCGGGAGGCGGAGCTTGCAGTGAGCTGAGATCTGGCCACTGCACTCCAGTCCGGGCGACAGAGCGAGACTCCGCCTCAAAAAAAAAAAAAAAAGAAAGAAAAGTTACCTTTATTAATAAGATATGTCAAGTGTCTGTCATGTTTCTTATGAGATTGACCTTTGCCTGCATTGTGTCTTACATGTTTTCTTTTTTGTAATTTTTTTTCATATCAACATTTTCTCTGACTCTACATCATAAAATGTTAAAGCACATAGCTTTCATTATACGTATTTTTTTTTTGGCCATAGAACTGGAAAACTAGATGACATTTCCTAGTCAGGGAGTTTCTCTCTATACTGCTGTCATATAACTGCAGGCGTGAAATTATTTCAGACTCCCCTCCTAATTCTTTGTCTTTATAATAATGTGCATTTACCTGAAGCTGATATTTCAAAATTTAGTGATTCTCGACATATTATTTTTCCTGTTATGTGTTCCTTCTGTTTTTTCTGTAGTTCATAAGCAATAATTCTTTTTTTTTTTTTTGAGACGGAGTCTTGCTCTATGGCCCAGGCTGGACTGCAGTGGCCGGATCTCAGCTCACTGCAAGCTCCACCTCCCGGGTTCACGCCATTCTCCTGCCTCAGCCTCCCGAGTAGCTGGGACTACAGGCGCCCACCACCTCGCCCGGCTAGTTTTTTGTATTTTTTAGTAGAGACAGGGTTTCACCGTGTTAGCCAGGGTGGTCTCGATCTCCTGACCTCGTGATCCGCCCATCTCGGCCTTCCAAAGTGCTGGGATTACAGGCTTGAGCCACCGTGCCCGGCCGCGCAATAATTCTTTAGAATTGCACTGACAATGGTGTTTAATTGTGGTTATTAACTTGCCTGTTAGATTTTCACAGGTTACTAAAAAGTGTTTTATTTGTTTTTTTTGTTTGTTTTTTGTTTGTTTTTTTTTTTTTTGAGATGGAGTCTTGCTCTGTTGCCCAGGCTGGAGTGCAGTGGCGTGATCTCGGCTCCCTGCAAGCTCCGCCTCCCAGGTTCATGCCATTCTCCCGCCTCAGCCTCCCAAGTAGCTGGGACTACAGGCGCCCACCACCATGCCCAGCTATTTTTTGTATTTTTTTGGTAGAGACGAGGTTTCACCGTGTTAGCCAGGATGGTCTCGATCTCCTGACCTCGTTATCTGCCCATCTCGGCCTCCCAAAGTGCTGGGATTACAGGCGTGAGCCACTGCGCCCAGCTTTTATTTGTTTTTATGATGATTTACAGATGATGGTTTTTCAGTATATATTATGCAATATAACCACCATGCACAAATTGTTAATGCTACAAAATGCACATTCTACATGGGTATAGTAGTTTTATAACAAGTATTCAGATTTGTAATTTGTAAATATTCAAAATTTTATTAAATTCTTTCTAATTTTTCCTTGCAGTGTTTTTTGCAATTATGAATTGCCATTTTTAAATATTTCTATTAGATAAGTTTGAGCTGTGCCTTACCTTTTATTTGTGTGTAATAATTATGTACTAAATAATGCATTACTATTTATCTTCAAATATGAGACTACAATATAGCTATGCCAATTTACGTGTTCCTTGGAGTGGTGGTGGAAAAATACCTCTTCTGTCAGGGTTTATGTGGATTTACATAGTATGAGTGTTTTAGCTATAGGGTATTTTAAACTGTGCTTAAAGTAATTTGTTGCACGTTTTGTTACTATGTTACTTTATTGAGGACAGCTAGTCCTTTTGTGTTCTTAAACGTTTAAAGACGATTGAGAAGCTTCATAACTGTTCATTGTAAATCTTAGTTTTCTTGTAATATTATGTATTTTAATAAAATATTTACCTTGCAACTCTATTTGATGGAAAGCCTGTGGTTTTTTATATCTTTCAGATATTTCTGTTGGATTTACAAGCAAGGGATTATCACCAAAGGAAAACAATAAAGAGGAATTATACCATCTGGTAATACTAGAAAGAAAGGAAAGTCATGGCATCAACAATTTTGACCTCAAGGAAGTCTGGGAAAATATGCCTAAGTTTGACAGCCTGTGGGACTATGATGCAAAAAATTACAAAGGAACGCCTTTGACCTCTAACAAAAATCTCACTCACAGAAAAGATCAACAACATAATAAATCCTCAATACATTTCTCTTTAAAGCAGAGTGTTTCTATAAGAGATAGTGCATACCAATATTTCATACGTGACACGTCATTTATAAGGAATTTGTTAAAACTGAAAAGTAACATAAGGTATGCTGGAAACAAATACGTGAAATGTTTTGAAAATAGAATTGGATTAAGCCTACAGGCACAGCTGACTGAACGACAGAGATTTCAAAATGGGGAGAAAATGTATGAATGTAATCCAGTTGAGAAGTCTATCAATAGTTCCTCAGTTTCACCACTTCCTCCTTGTGTCAAAAACATTTGTAATAAATATAGGAAGATTTTGAAATACCCTTTGTTATATACACAGTATGGGAGAACACACATTAGAGAAAAATCATACAAATGTAGTGACTGTGGAAAGGCTTTTAGCAAAAGTTCGAACCTCACTAATCATCAGAGAATTCATTCTGGACAGAGACCTTACAAATGTAAGGAGTGTGGCAAAGCCTTTAACCAGTGTTCAAACCTCACTAGGCATCAGAGAGTCCATACAGGAGAGAAACCATATCAGTGTAATATATGTGGCAAGGTCTGTAGTCAAAATTCAAATCTTGCAAGTCATCAGAGAATGCATACTGGTGAGAAACCTTACAAATGTAATGAATGTGGTAAGGCATTTATCCAGCGTTCACACCTTTGGGGTCATGAAAGAATTCATACTGGAGAGAAGCCTTACAAATGTAGTGAATGTGACAAAGCCTTTGCTGAGCGTTCAAGCCTTACCCAACATAAGAGAATCCATACTGGGGAGAAGCCTTACATATGTAATGAGTGTGGCAAAGCTTTTAAGCAGTGCTCACATCTCACTAGACATCAGAATATACATCCTGGAGAGAAACCACACAAATGTCATGTGTGTGGCAAGGCTTTTATCCAAAGTTCAAGTCTTGTGGAACATCAGAGAATTCACACTGGAGAAAAACCTTACAAATGTAATAAATGTGAGAAAGCTTTTATCAAACGTTCACACCTTTGGGGTCATCAGAGAACTCATACCGGAGAGAAACCTTACAAATGTACTGAATGCGGCAAAGCCTTTACTGAACGTTCAAATCTTACTCAGCATAAGAAAATCCATACTGGAGAGAAACCTTACAAATGTACTGAATGTGGCAAAGCTTTTACCCAATTTGCAAACCTTACCAGACATCAGAAAATACACATTGAAAAGAAACATTGTAAACATAATATACATGGTAATGCTTTATTCCAAAGTTCAAACCTTGGGGATCATCAAAAAATTTATAATAGAGAAAAACGTATCAAATATAATGAGACAAAAATTAAATAAGTATTCAAGCTGTACTTAGCATCAGGGATTCCACTGTGAAAAGAAACCATATAAAATGAAAATGTGGTAAAGCCTTTAGCTATGGCTTGTACCTCACATGATACCAGAATATACATCTTTGAGATAAACCACACAAAGATAACGTGTATGGCAAGGCTTATCCAAAGTTCAAGCCTTGTGGAACTCACAGAATTCTTACTGTAGAGAAGCCTTACAAATATAATGAATGTGAACAGCTTTATAAAAATATTTACCCTATTATGGATATAACAGAATATATTCAGGATGGAAACCGTACAAATGTGGCAAGTCCTTTAAGTAATGTTCTGACTTCAGGATACACCATTCATTTTGGAGAGAAACATTACAAATGAAGGTGGTAAATTATCTTAAATTTCTCAATGGAAATTCATCCTTATACGAAAGCATTTTGTCATACAAAAATTCAGGCTAGAGGGAACTAAGTCTTTATTCCTTCTTGAAGATTAAGTGATTGATGTTAAAATCACAGACAATTTTTAAAAGTCACAAACTCATGAGATGGCATGTGTCAGAGGAGCAAGGACATCTGTGGAAAGATGTAACTCTTCAGTGTTAATTTTTTATTCAGTTATTTCATATGGTTAAAAGTATTGATGAATTACACCTTGAAGTCTGAAATATGTTGTTGTTACATCTTCGTGACATGCTTTTCATTTATCATGTTTGTCTCAAGGAATGGATGTAAGATGGAAGGGACTACTTCCAAAGGTGTGGCTTATATATATTATTGAAACCAGGAAAAAGCAAGAACACTAATTTTTTTTTTTTTTTTTTTTTTTTGAGACAGAGTCTTGCTGTGTTGCCCAGGCTGGAGTGCAATGGCATGATCTCAGCTCACTGCAACCTCTGCCTCCCGGGTTCAAGCAATTCTGCCTCAGCCACATGAGTAGCTGGGATTACAGGCATATGCCATGATGCCTGGCTAGTTTTTTTTGTTTTCTTTGTATTTTTTAGTAGACATGGGGTTTGGCCATGTTGGTCAGGCTGATCTTGAATTCCTGACCTCAGGTGATCCATCCGCCTTGGCTCCCAAAGTGCTGAGATTACAGGCGTGAGCCACTGTGCCCAGTCAAAAACACTAATATACAATATACTATAAGAGCATGGGGGTTTGTGACAGAAGAGAGGTAAAACTATTGTCTAACATATGCTTTATGTGGTCAGAACCCCTTAGAATTGTTGATATGACTGGGGACCTTTGTCGATTATAGGAAAAATAGGTTACACTACAAGATGACCATGAAACAAGAAGAGTAGGATGGGACATTGAGAGATTTCATGGAAGTAAAATGGTCGGTTACTAGAGACTGCATATGTGGTAGAAAGAAATGGAGGGGGAATGATGATCACCTCTCTTTTGAAAGGTAGTAACTGTTGCATATCACAGATTATTGAACATAGGTCTTATTTTTGGAAACTGAAGAGAGAATGGTTACCATAGAGGACAGTCCATCAAAAGAACCAGAGTAGAGTGTTCTTATAAGGGATTCACATTTGGCCCCTGAGATTGCATTTGATACTATTTTATTTAGAATATATTACACTTCTCATGTCTTAGTAAAATATAATTATTTTTAGTAATGCTGAATGAATCATGTGCCTTCTGTCAACCCAAGCATATCCCACCTCACTGGGACACTTAAACACTATAATATATCGTTAGACTCTCAAGGTTGAATGTCATCTATAACAATTTCTATCCATGTTATGTTCAAACAATATATAATTTGAGAAATACATATTCATAATTTGCACTTGAAATATTTTCTCCACACTCTGCCCCAGATGTCTTCTATGGCTATAATGCAAATGCCATGCCATAGTGGTACAATATTAGACCCCCTGAAACCTGCCTTCCCATTCATGAATGTGCACTGTGGGATCATATTTCTCCATGCCTTTTTTCTACATAACTTTCTGCATGCCTTTGCAAGAATGGCTTGTACCTTCTTTTACATGAGAGGAAAGTACAAATGTAAGCATATGAAAATTATTAGTAACTAAAATTTCTGAAATAATAACTTCTTTTTTTGTACTTGGAGCACTCCATGAAATAATTTGAAAAAAATCAGTGTTCGTGAGTTTCCTGTTAATAATGAACATAGACGATGGAATTAAAAAAAATAAACTAGAAACCTCATGTATTTAGCTTTTTTTTTTTTTTTACTGATTTGCACTTGTCGCCACTCCACTAGAACAGGAGGGAACCCCATGCAAAGTTTGGTTTAGATTTCAGGATTGGTGCTACTGTACATCAAAGTATTATAAGAATGTTTACTACAAAAGGCTTTCTGGAGAGAATGGGGTAGACTTCCCTAGCTGGTTGAAAAATGGCTAGAGAAGGCAGTGAAAGATGACTGACTTGGGGTGTTGTGATGTTTGTCTGGTTGGGCTGCAATGAGTACTCATCTGTGGTTTAAATATCCCGCTAGCCAGCTGGGCATGGAGGCTGACATCTGTAATGTCAGCACTTTGAGAGGCCCAGGTGAGAGGCTTGCCTGAGCCCAGGAATTTGAGACTAGCATAGGCAACATGGCAAGACCCTGTCTCTACAAAATTTAAAAATTAGTTGGGCATGGTGGCACATTTCTATAGTCCCAGCTACTCAGGAGGCTGAAGCAGGAGAATTCATTGAGCTCAGGAGTTGGAGGTCACAGTGAGCTAGGATCATGCCACTGCACTCCAGCCTAGGTGACAGAGCAAAGCCCTGTCCAAAAAAAAAAAAAAATCAATTTCTAGGCCAGACACAGTGGCTCACGTTTGTGATTCTAACACTTTGGAAGGCCAAGATGGGCAGATCGCTTAAACCCAGGAATTCGAGACCAGCCTGGGCAAACTTTGTCTCTATAAAAAATACCCCCACCCAAAATTAACATTTGTTAGTACCTCATAACTTCATTCATTCATTCATTCTTTTATTTATTTATTTATTTGAGACAGAGTCTAACTCTGGTGCCCATTCTGGAGTGCAGTGGAGCAATCTCAGCTCACTGCAACCTCCACCTCCCAGGCTCAAGCAATTCTCCTGCCTCATCCTCTCAAGTAGCTGGGACTACAGGCATGTACCACCATGCCTGGCTAATTTTTTTTTTTTTTTTTTTTTTTTTTTTTTTTTTTTTTTTTTTTTTTTTTTTTTTTGAGACGGAGTCTCACTCTGTCACCCAGGCTGGAGTGCAGTGGCCGGATCTCAGCTCACTGCAAGCTCCGCCTCCCGGGTTTACGCCATTCTCCTGCCTCAGCCTCCCAAGTAGCTGGGACTACAGGCACCAGCCACCTCGCCCGGCTAGCTTTTTGTATTTTTTAGTAGAGACGGAGTTTCACCGTGTTAGCCAGGATGGTCTCGAACTCCTGACCTCGTGATCCGCCCGTCTCGGCCTCCCAAAGTGCTGGGATTACAGGCTTGAGCCACCGCGCCCGACCAATTTTTGTATTTTTAATAGACACAAGGTTTCACCATACTGGCCAGGCTGATCTTGAATTCCTGACCTCAAGTGATCTGCCTGCCTAGGCCTCCCAAAGTGCTAGGATTACAGGTGTGAGCCACCATACCCAGCCTAGTACCTCATCACTTTGTGTTGCTGAATAATATTCTACGGTTTGTCTATCCATTCATTGTTTGATGGAGATTTGAACTTTTTCTACTCTTTGAAATTAGGCTATTATGGGACGGGTGCAGTGGCTCATGCCTGTAATCCCAGCACTTTGGGAGGCCGAGATGGGCAGATCACGAGGTCAGGAGATTGAGACTGTCCTGGCTAACACAGTGAAACCCTGTCTCTACTAAAAATACAAAATATTAGCCGGCCTGGTGGCGGGCGCCTGTAGTCCCAGCTACTCGGGAGGCTGAGGCAGGAGAATGGCGTGAACCCGGGAGGCGGAGCTTGCAGTGAGCCGAGATCGCGGAGATCGCACCACTGCACTCCAGCCTGGGCGACAGAGCAAGACTCCATCTCAAAAAGAAAGAAAGAGAGAGAGAGAGGAGAAAGAGAGAGAGAGAGAGAGGAGAAAGAGAGAGAGAGAAAGAAAAAGAAAAGAAAGAAAAAGAAATTAGGCTATTATGGAAAATGCTGCTATGAACAACTTTCTACAAAATGTTTTTGCAGATACATGGTTTCACTTCTCTTGGATATGTTTGTAAACATGAAATTTCTGGGTCATATGGTAATTATCGGTGATTATCTTTTTGTGGATCTGCCAAACTGTTTTCGAATGCACCTGCACCATTTTACTTTTCTATCAGCAATGTTCCAGTGTTCCGTTTTCTGCACTTCCTATCGATTATTGATGTTTGTAGTTGTTGGGTTAGCAGTAGTAACAGTATATACCCTTCTAGTCACTTACAAGTGATATTTCATTGTGATTGGATTTTCTTAATGATGAATGTTGAGTATCTGTTCATATGCTTATTAGCCATGTGTATCTTCATTGGAGAAATGTTTACTCAAAAATTTCTTTTAATATTTTAAAAATCAGATTTTGTTTTTGGTTGAGTTGTAAGAGTTATTTTATATTCTGAATACTACACCCTTATGACATATATAATTTGCAAATACTTTTTTCACTTCTGTGTACTGTTTTTCCACTTTCTTAATAGCATTCTTAATTTCGGCAAAGTTGGCAAGGTTCTTTGGCTCATACCTGTAGTCTCAGCACTTTGGGAGGCCCAAGAGGGAGGATCACCTGTGTCCAGGAGTTCGAGACCAGCCTGGGCAACATAGTGAGACCTCATCTCTACCAAAAAATAAAAAATTAGCTGGGTGTCATGGCATGCACCTGTAGTCCTAGCTACTTGGGAGGTTGAGGGGAAAGGATGGCTTCAGCCAGGGAGGTTGAGGCTGCGGTGAGCCATGACTAACACTGCACTCAGTCTGAGTGACAGAGTGAGACTCAGGATCAATACAGTAATGCAGGTTGTGATGAATAAACTTTGAAAACATGGAATTAGCTTTATTCTGGATGTTTGTATAAAGTCTGTGTTTAGAAAAATGTATACAATTATTTCAAGAATAAGAATAGTTATATAAGTTAAGAATATTGGAGGTGCTTGAGCAGTGAAATGTGTGGAAGACTGCAGTAGGAATATCAAAGAAAAATAGTCGGCCGGGTGCGGTGGCTCAAGCCTGTAATCCCAGCACTGGGAGGCCGAGACGGGCGGATCACGAGGTCAGGAGATCGAGACCATCCTGGCTAACACGGTGAAACCCCGTCTCTACTAAAAAATACAAAAAACTAGCCGGGCGAGGTGGCGGGCGCCTGTAGTCCCAGCTACTCGTGAGGCGGAGGAAGGAGAATGGCGTAAACCCGGGGGGCGGAGCTTGCAGTGAGCTGAGATCCGGCCACTGCACTCCAGCCTGGGCGACAGAGCGAGACTCCGTCTCACAAAAAAAAAAAAAAAAAAAAAAAAAAAAAAAAAAACACAACAACAAAAAAAAAGAAAAATAGTCACTGGCAGCTTCAGTGAGAAACCATAGCTCATGGAGATGTCTTAGAAGTTACTGCTTCTGGCTGCTTGATTGGGATTAGAGATGGTGAAGTCTGTGCCGTATTCATCGGAGATTAATGGCTTAGTGCTTCACTTCTGCCTTTCCTATTCCATTCAGGGTTTCCTTTTTTTTTAAACAGCATTTAAAATTCTTTTAAGTTTTTATTTATTTATATTTATTTGTTTTGAGACTGGGTTAAGAGATGGGCTAATTTTTGTATTTTTGGTAGAGACAGGTTTTCGCCATGTTGCCCAGGCTGGTTTTGAACTCCTGACCTCAAGCAATCCACCCACCTCAGCCTCCCATAGTGCTGGGATTACAGTTGTGAGCCACTGTGCCCATCCCATGCAGGTTTTTCTCATTGGCAAAGTTTAGCAAGAACCATACAGGAAAAGCCTTCTGGAAAACAGTTCTGAGCACCAGATTGCAGTGATGGTAGTGTTAAGTGGACAAAGGATATTGCAGTATAGAAAAGTAGCTGAGACATATTGAACTCAAAACTAGAGATGGTTTTAGAAACTTTGAGAGGGAAGGCCGGGCGCGGTGGCTCAAGCCTGTAATCCCAGCACTTTGGGAGGCCGAGACGGGCGGATCACGAGGTCAGGAGATCGAGACCATCCTGGCTAACACAGTGAAACCCCGTCTCTACTAAAAATACAAAAAAAAACTAGCCGGGCGAGGTGGCGGCGCCTGTAGTCCCAGCTACTCGGGAGGCTGAGGCAGGAGAATGGCGTGAACCCGGGAGGCGGAGCTTGCAGTGAGCTGAGGTCTGGCCACTGCACTCCAGCCTGGGTGACAGAGCGAGACTCCGTCTCAAAAAAAAAAAAAAAAAAAGAAACTTTGAGAGGGAATGCAAATGGTGCCTAATGTCTTTGTTCAGTGATTTTGGGTAGCTGCGGTATTACTCTTTTAGAAAATGGTGACTCGGTGCTGTGTTTGAATGTATTCCCCAAAAGTTCACGTTGGAAATTTAATCCTCCAATCCATATGTTGATGGTATTCAGAGGTGGGAGCCTTTGGGAGGTAATTAGGGATAGATGAAGTTATGGGGGCGGGTCCCTATGTTGGGATTTAGTAGCCTTAGAAGAAGAGGAAAAGAGAGCTGAGCTGGCATGTTTCCTCTGTCTCACCATGTGATGACTTCTGTTATGATGCAGCAAGAGGGCCCTCACCACATGTGGCCCCTCCGCCTTGGACTTCCCAGCCTCCAGAACTGGAAGAAATAAATTATATATGTAAACATACATAAATTATATACATACATATAAATTACCCAGGTCAGGTTTTCTGTTACAGCAACAAAAAATGGACTAAGACACAGGATAGGCTGAGGTTTGGGGGAGATATTTTGAATATCTAAAAAAATTGGCAGTGGAAACATGACACAGTGATTTATAGCAATTGATGAGCATCACTGAGGAGGAAATGATGTAGAAAGACAGATTTTATTGTCACTTCCCTGCACTTCAGGCCTAGATCTCTAACAGTTTGTCAAGAAAGAGGGTATTGCTAAAGCTGTCTAGGCTTTGCTTTTAAAAATCTTGTAAGGAATGGCATGTCCTGTCATGCCTGGAGACACAGAACCATTTTTTGTTAAATCCCAGAAACTTACTGTATAAAATGAGTCTTTTCTGTCAATTGCACCACTGGGATAGTTGACCCTGTAGGGCAGCTGATGTTTATGTGGTAACTCAGAGATGGAGGTGCTTCCATATTATGGTTTCTGCATCTCAAAAATGGGCCTCTGATTATTGCAAAGGAAACGAGCAAGAAGGTCACACTTAGTTTTAAGTGGTTTGGCCTGAAAGTGATACATTACACTTACACCCTGTTTGGCAAAACTGGTCTCATGGTTTTTTTTTTTTTTTTTTTTTTTTTGAGGCGGAGTCTCGCTCTGTCGCCCGGACTGGAGTGCAGTGGCCAGATCTCAGCTCACTGCAAGCTCCGCCTCTCGGGTTTAGGCCATTCTCCTGCCTCAGCCTCCCTAGTAGCTGGGACTACAGGCGCCCGCCACCTCGCCCGGCTAGTTTTTGTATTTTTAGTAGAGATGGGGTTTCACCGTGTTAGCCAGGATGGTCTCGATCTCCTGACCTCGTGATCCGCCCGTCTCGGCCTCCCAAAGTGCTGGGATTACAGGCTTGAGCCACCGCGCCCGGCCCTGGTCTCATGGTTTTAACTTGAGGCAAGGTGGCTGAGAAATTAGGGGAATGTTGGCTATGTATGTGAAGCTGTTAAAAGAGTGAGGAAAGTTAGGGCTGGGTGCGGTGGATCATGCCTGTAATCCCAGCACTTTGGGAGGCAGAGGCGGGCAGATCACGAGGTCAGGAGTTCAAGACCAACCTGACCAACATGATGAAACCCCGGCTGTACTAAAAATACAAAAATTAGCTGGGCATGGTGGGATGCTCTTGTAATCCCAGCTACTCTGGAGGCTGAGGCAGGAGAATTGCTTGAACTCACGAGGCAGAGGTTGCAGTAAGCTGAGATCGCGCCACTGCACTCCAGCCTGGGTGACGAAGCGAGACTCCATCTCAAAAAAAAAAAAAAAAGAATGAGGAAAGTCATATTGGAGTGATCGCCATCATAGCTAAAAAACAAGGTATAGAATATCATATATGGTATTCTCTTTGTGATTAAAAAAAATCTAAAATTAATACCTATCAAGAAACCTATTTAAAAAAATAAAAAGTTTGAGAAGGCAAATCAGAATAGGATTTTCATGTATTTGTAATATAATTTTGACTTTAGAGACAAAAAAGTTTTACATGTGGAAAAACAAAAAAGGAACTAAAATTGAAAACTAAAACAAGATGGGATTATTCATTTTTTGGAACAAATATATCCTTAAACATTTTAAAAGTTCACCCCAATTGAGTATATCCTATGTACCTGAGGAAATCCTGTGAAGGTCTTTAATGCTTCATTGGAAATACAGGCTCCCTCTGAAAATTCCCGAGTTATGATATAACAGTTAGATTACCTTTAAGTTATAGTCTAATATGAAAATATATTTGGAAGTGTATACATCTCTCACTTTAAGGTAAGAGGGCATGACTTTTTAAAAAAATCTCAAATTCTTTCATTTTCCTACTTTGATAGTGGAATTAGACTATATTAAAACCTGGAGAAATATTTTCATTTAGATACAAATAGAGCTCAATAGAAGTAAATCTGTAAGTTAAAAAAAAAAAAAAAAAACTAAGGACAGTTTGATAATTTTTGTCTTTCATTTCGAACACCTAAAAACAGGCCATAGGTTACATAGAATATTAGGCTCTCAGGATAAAGAACAAAGTCAGTTGATATAATCTGGCTCTTCCCAAAATTATGGTGACCATGTTGTCATTGATATAATTGGTAACACGTATTTGGTCTGCAGCATGTTTGTGGATTTTGCTGTTGTTGGTTGAGAAAGGGTGTCCCTCTGTCCAGCCCCAGCTGCAGTGCAGTTGTGTGATCACTGTTTATTGTAGCCTCAACCTCCTGGGCTCAAGTGATCCTCCCACCTCAGCCTCCCGAGTACCTGGGACCACAGGTGTGTGCAACTACAGCTGGCTAACTTTTTAATTTTTATGTAGAGATGAGGTCTCACTATGTTGCTCAAGCTGGTCTTGAACTCCTGTGCTCAAGCTCAAACCATCCTCCAACCTCAGCCTCCCAAAGTGCTGGGATTACAGCCATGAGCCACTGTTCCTGGCTTTCTAACTTACTGTTTCTTTCTCTTTCTCTGTTTTTGATGTGTGAATATGAAATTTGAAAATCCTCGTTCTTCATTATAATTACAGTAGCCTTGTAACAGAATTAATATTCTTTGGAAAAAAATATGGAAATATTGCTTTCGGGTAAACAAGACAAAGCCTAAAAATGAAAATGGTTTTGCCCCTCATCCTATACCCTTCTCAGTCATACACCAGCCATCTGCATTCTCCTCAAGGAGAAGGAAGGCTGAGTGCTGATGGAGGTAGAGTAGGCGGAATGGACTTCTCAGAGGACCTGCCACATCCCAAACTGCAGCCTCTGGACTTGCTATTATGTGAGAAAGATAAATTTCCTACTTGTTTTTTAGTCCCTGTTTTTCAGATTGTCATTACTCACATAAGTTTTTCTACCTGACAAATAAGAGTGTTATTTTTCACTGGGAGTAGAATGGAGCATTTGAGAGTGAATCTTCCATTTTCATGGCTTAGAAAAACTTCATGAAAACCTTTTTCCACTGCTGAGATGGATCTATTTAGCTCATGTTGCCTGAGATATAAAATGTGGGAATAAAAGTAGAATCTATGACCTGCTAATCTATGAGCCCATGCATTGCAGTAACTTACTTCTTTGCATCAAAAAAAATGCATTCATTCATTCATTCATTCATTCATTCAACACAAATGCACAGAGTCCCTGCTTTCAGGGATTATTCTAATCATTGATGATCTAGCAAGAAACGAAACCAGTTCCCTGCTCTCAAGTAGCTTATGTTCTATATGAGTAAGTCAGCCTTAATTATAATATGGGGATAAGTTCAATGAAGTGTACATGTGGTGATAGAATGACAGGATGTCCTACTTTAAACTGTTCAGGAAATGCCCATAGGATAAGATGATGTTTGAGCAAAATCATTAATTTTACTCTGTCATATAGATACAAATGGGGAAAAATAATTGGGCAGAGGAAATGGAGAAAATTGTTAGGATGGGAACATATTTATAATGATTGAGGAATATCCACAATCAGAGTGGCTTGGTGAGGTGTGTGATCATATCTATTGGAGACATTTCAAATTTGAGACTTCTTATGGTTCACAATTTTTTATTTCGGGGGACTTAAAAGTCAAAAAACCTATATAAACTGTGTATATTTTTGCATGTTGATTCTTCTAACAACAATTATTTTCCTAGAGGGGTTAAGATACAAGTGTGGATCCAGAATCATGATGACTTATTTGTGGAATGCACAGACAAATGTATTGACAGGAGCCTCGCAACTTACTGGGAAGATGTGGGGGTAGGGTGAGGTAATGGGTTAATGAAAAGACAGCAAATACCATTTGTCAAAACTGAGAGATTTGATGGTACCGGTTCTGCAAAGACTTGTTAGGATGCACACCTCTGTCATCTACCCCTGGAGCCACTTAGGAGCATATTGCTACTTCTACTTATGAATGCATGTCAAGTAAAATTAGTGGAGTTTTTAAGCCCCAGTTTATATCTTTACTGTCAATGTCATCAAACATTATTTTCACATAAAATACTGTAGTTTCTTTTTTTCTTTTTTTGAGATGGAGTTTTGCTCTTGTTGCCCATGCTGGAGTGCAATGGTGCGATCTCAGCTCACCACAACCTCTGCCTCCTGGGTTCAAGCAATTCTCCAAGTAGCTGGGGTTACAGGCATGCACCACCGTGCTCAGCTAATTTTTTGTATTTTTAGTAGAAACAGGGTTTCCCCATGTTGGTTAGGCTGGTCTCGAACTCCTGACCTCAGGTGATCCACCTACCTCGGCCTCCCAAAGTGCCAGGATTACAGGCCTGAGCCACCGCGCCCAGCCAATACTGTAGTTTCAAATCAAATAGCAACACAATCACATATTTCCTATGTTTTCCCTGGTATAAGGGAAAAGACCTACCAGTTCTTCTTTTCCAATTAGAAGAAACCTTGCGTCCCCCTTGCACTGACCTACAAAATTGACTGTATGCTTTAACTCCCCAACTTTATTGTAATTCAGATATGTGATGAAAATATGACTCTCAGCCAGGTGCGGTGGCTGATGCCTGCAATCCCAGCACTTTGGGAGGCTGAGGCGGGTGGATCACCTGAGGTCAGGAGTTCGAGACCAGCCTGGCCAACATAGTGAAACCCCATCTCTACTAAAAATACAAAAATTAACCGGGAGTGGCGAGCACCTGTAATCCCAGCTACTTGGGAGGCTGAGGCATCTTATTTAAGTATGTATTTATAGTAATTTGGCCCATGAAATAAAAATACAGACATAATGCTTACTACAGTCACAATTATGTGTGAAGATAAACCAGTATAAAATGACAAAAGATACTAACAAAATTAAGTCAAGATGTTGAGTTCATGAAAGATAGAAATAACTAGCCATGCTGGGCGAGGTGGCTCACACCTGTAACCTGAAACCCCGTCTCTACTAAAACTACAAAATTAGCTGGGTGTGGTGGTGTATGCTTGTAATCACAGCTACTCGGGAGGCTGAGGCAGGAGAATCACCTGAACCAGGGAGGCAGAGGTTGCAGTGAGCCAAGATTGTGCCATTGCACTCCAGCCTGGGCAACAAGAGTGAAACTCCATCTCAAAAAAAAAAAAAAGAAAGAAAAGTAACTAGACATGTTAGTGGAGCACCATGGTTAAGACATTCACTGTATTGGTCCATTCTTGCACTGCTATGAAGAAATACCTGATATTGGGTAAATACCTGATATTGGATAATTTATGAAGAAAAGAAGTTTAGTTGGCTCACAGTTCTGCATGCTGTACAGGAAGTATGATGCTGGCATCTGCTCAGCTTCTGAGTAGGCCTCAGGAAACTTATAATGATTGCAGAAGGCAAAGTGGGAGCAGGCATTTCACATGACCAGAGCAGGAGGAAGTGAGAGAGGGGAGGTGCTACACACTTTTAAACAACCAGATCTCATGAGAACTTACTATCACAAGTGTAGCACCACAGGGGAATCTGCCCCTATGATCCAGTCACCTCCCATCAGGCCTCAGCTCCAACACTGGGGATTACAATTTGACAGGAGATCCGGGCAGGAACACAGATTCAAATTGTATCACTCATCTTTGCAGCCAAACGTGAATCCTGATTCACCCACTTACAGGGATGTGGATGAGTCCTTAAACCATCTTGGCCCTAAGTTTCCTCGTTTGTGATAGGTGAATAACATCAGTACTTATCTCACAGGTTCAGTGATTACACATAAAGCACTAATAACACTGACTCTTACTCAAAGTGTAATGTAAAGGAAAAAATAAATGCAAACTTGAAAAATCACTTATTAAAGAAAAACATATGGATTAGTTTTGGATGAGAACAAATTAAAGGGGAGGATACTGGATGTCAGTTGCCACAGTCAAAGCCCAAACCTCATGTTTCCTTGCAAGACTCCTTCCACCTAGAGAGCCTAATGGTGCACTATTACTATCTGTTATGAAATACCCAACTGAGGTGAGATAAAACTGTGGTAGCAGAAGAAACATGAGTCATTAAAAGTTATGATTACATTTTATTAATTAAAGCATAAAACGTGTGATAGATTCTAAATAAAACAGTAGTAAAACATGCCAGTTGTGAAACGCCTATGTACACGTGCACACGCTATTCTGGTTCTTTTGTCTCGTTTTGTTTTTGTTTGAGGCAGTCTCACTCTGTTGCCCAGGGTGGTGATCTCGGCTCACCGCAACCTCTGTCTCCGGGGTTCAAGTGATTCTCCCCTCAGCCTCCCAAATAGCTGATATTACAGGCATCCACCACCATGTCTGGCTAATTTTTGTATTTTTTGTAGAGACAGTTTTGCTATGTTGGCCAGGCTGGTCTCAAACTGCTGGCCTCAAGAGATCTGTCTGCCTTGGCCTCCCAAAGTGCAGGGATTACAGAACGTGAGCCACCATGCCCAGTCCTGGTTCTTTTACTTGAACTACCCTCTATGATAACCATTCTTTCTTCAATTTACAAGAATAACTATTTTTTCATTAATCATTGGTATACAACAGCTATTGCTTTTTAAAGAAGATGATTGCCATTTCCCCTACATTACTTCTACCACACAATCAGGTCCTAGTAATCTATCACTCTCATAAAAAGCCCAGTGTCGGTCGGGCACAGTGGCTCAGGCCTGTAATCTGAGCACTTTGGGAGGCTGAAGTGGGCAGATCACGAGGTCAAGAGATTGAGAACATCCTGACCAACATGGTGAAACTCTGTCTCTACTGAAAATACAAAAATTAGCTGGGCATGGTGGCGTAAGCCTGTAGTCCCACCTACCTGGGAGGCTGAGGCAGGAGAATCACTTGAACCCAGGACATGGAGGTTGCAGTGAGTCAAGATCACACCACTGTACTCCAGCCTGGCAACAGAGCGAGACTCCATCTCAGAAAACAAACAAACAGAAACCCAGTGTCTTAATGTCCTGGCATGCCATCTCGTGGTCAACTGGTAGAGCAGCAATCCTTTCCTATAAGCCAGTGGCCCTCTGGAGAAGGGCACACTGAACACAGTAAGCATGACTTACGGTTTTGTGCTATTCTCCACCTCTCCCTGACGCTAATTCACACAATGTTAAATTTTAAAATTCAGCATTCTTGGTGTTCCAGGGAGCATGAATAGGAATGAACCACACCTAATGAAGTAGGCCCTATAATTTTATTGATTCCTTCCGAAAGACCATAATGAAAGGCCTGTAAGAAAAGCATAAAATCGACAGATCTCAAACTTCAGATGGAAACCAGTAATAGTAGTGTAGCCTTTCCAAGAAACTTCACATAAATGACTATTTTATACACTAATGTGTCATTTCCACATGTCCTTTTTTCCTTTGATGTATACATCATGTTATGAATTTAACATATTTTGGCCTGGAACTATTCTGCAGTTTGTAATATTTCCAGTTAATTTTGAAAAATTAGAGACTTTGTGATTCCTGGTATGAATTCTATGTGTAGACTGTTGTGGGTGTTGGTTTAAAAAACTACCACCGGCCGGGCGCGGTGGCTCAAGCCTGTAATCCCAGCACTTTGGGAGGCCGAGACGGGCGGATCACGAGGTCAGGAGATCGAGACCATCCTGGCTAACACGGTGAAACCCCGTCTCTACTAAAAATACAAAAAACTAGCCGGGCGACCTGGCGGGCGCCTGTAGTCCCAGCTACTCGGGAGGCTGAGGCAGGAGAATGGCGTGAACCCGGGAGGCGGAGCTTGCAGTGAGCTGAGATCCGGCCACTGCACTCCAGCCTCGGGGACAGAGCAAGACTCCGTCTCAAAAAAAAAAAAAAAAAAAGCCTTAGCATGCATGTTACTTTTGTGTGATTTCTCTAAAAGATGTATACTCTTTTTTTGTTTTGTTTTTTGAGATGGAGTCTTGCTCTGTCGCCCAGGCTGGCATGCAGTGGCACGATCTCAGTTTGGCAACTTCCGTATCCCAGGTTCAAGCAATTCTCATGCCTCAGCCTCCTGAGTAGCTGGGATTACAGGCAACTACCACCACGCCCAGCTAATTTTTGTATTAACAGAAACAGGGTTTCACCACGTTGGCCAGGGTGGTTTCAAACTCCTGACCTCAGGTGATCCGCCCGCCTCAGCCTCCCAGAAGTGCTGGGATTACAGGCGTGAGCCACCACGCCCAGCAAAAGATGTATACTCTGATGTCCAGTGCACTGTGAAGCCTGAATACAGCCTCTGCCACATACCTTGTACTTACATGGTTTCTCTTCAATATGAACTCTCTGATGTCATGTAGTACCTGAACTGATAGGAAAGTTTTTCCCATGCTCATTGGATTTCTAAGGTTTCTCCCCAGTACAAATTATTCTGTTCCCCAACTTCTGATCCTCAGATAAAATCCTTGTCACACACATTACATTTGTGTGCCTTTGCCCCAAGATATATTTGATACTAATATCTAATGAGTAGTGAGCACTACTTTTAAAACACTGCTACATTCATTGCATTTCCAAGTATGATCTATTTGGTGAGTCCTGAGTTTAGGGCCATGCTTAAAAGCCTTGCTACATTCAGTACATTTGGAAGGTCCTCTCCAGTATGAACTATCTGATGATTAATGAAGTGTAGGTCTCCAGTAAAGGCTTTGCCACACTCATGACATCTGTAGGATTTCTCTCCAGTCTGAATTCTCCCATGATTTACAAGGTGTGAATTTTGACTGAAGACCTTGCCACACACACATTTGTAAGGCTTCTCTCCAGTATGAATCCTACGATGACTTTTGAGATGTGAATTTTGACTGAAGACTTTGCCACAAACATCATATTCATATGGTTTCTCTCCAGTATGGATGATCTGATGTATAGTGAGGTGAGAGGCCTGGGTAAAGGTTCTTCCACACTCATCACGCTTGTAAGGTTTCTCTCCAGCATGGATTTTTTGGTGAATCCTGATGTCCGCCCATTGTTTAAACGCCTTGCTGCGTTTGGTACATTTGTATGACTTCTCTCCAGTATGAATACTCTCATGATGTCTAAGGTGGGACTGCTTCATATAAGCCTTTCCACACTCATTACATTTGCAAGGTTTCTCTCCAGTATGAATTACCTGATGGTTAGTTAGGCTTGAATGCCCAATAAAGATTTTACCACACTCATTAAACTTGTAAGGTTTCTCTCCAGTGTGAGTTCTCTGATGGTCCACCAGACTTGAATTTTGAATAAATGCCTTTCCACATTAATTACATTTGTTTGGTTTCTCCCCAGAATGAATCCTGTGAGGTTTCACAATTTTGAACTCTGAAAAAAAAGCCTTGCCCCACTCATTACATTTATAAGGTCTCTCTCCAGTTAAGTTTGAGTGCATGCTAAAGGCTTTGCCACACTAATTACACTTGTAAGGTTTCTCTCCAGTGTGAATTCTCTGATGATTTTCAAGGTATGAATTTTGACTGAAACCTTTGCCACATATATCACATTTATATGGTTTCTGTCCAGTATGGATTCTCTGATGTCTAGTAAGGTGGAACATCCTATTAAAGGTCTTGCCACACTCATTACATCTGTAAGGTTTCTCTCCAGTATGAATTCTATGATGACATGCTAGGTTTCCAATTTGCCTGAAACCTTTGCCACATATATCACATTTATATGTTTTCTGTCCAGTATGGATTCTCTGATGTCTAGTAAGTAGGGATCTGTAATTAAAGGTCTTGCCACACTCATTACATCTGTAAGGTTTCTCTCCAGTATGAATTCTATGATGACTTGCTAGGTTTCCAATTTGCCTGAAACCTTTGCCACATATATCACATTTATATGGTTTCTGTCCGGTATGGATTCTCTGATGTCTAGTAAGGTGGAACATTCTATTAAAGGTCTTGCCACACTCATTACATCTGTAAGGTTTCTCTCCAGTATGAATTCTATGATGACTTGCTAGGTTTCCAATTTGCCTGAAACCTTTGCCACATGTATCACATTTATATGTTTTCTGTCCAGTATGGATTCTCTGATGTATAGTAAGTTGGGATCTGTAATTAAAGGTCTTGCCACACTCATTACATCTGTAAGGTTTCTCTCTAGTGTGAATTCTCTGATGATTTTCAAGGTATGAATTTTGACTGAAACCTTTGCCACATATATCACATTTATATGTTTTCTGTCCGGTATGGATTCTCTGATGTCTAGTAAGGTGGAACATTCTATTAAAGGTCTTGCCACACTCATTACATCTGTAAGGTTTCTCTCCAGTATGAATTCTATGATGACTTGCTAGGTTTCCAATTTGCCTGAAACCTTTGCCACATATATCACATTTATATGTTTTCTGTCCAGTATGGATTCTCTGATGTCTAGTAAGTAGGGATCTGTAATTAAAGGTCTTGCCACACTCATTACATCTGTGAGGTTTCTCTCTAATGTGAATTCTCTGATGATTTTCAAGGTATGAATTTTGACTGAAACCTTTGCCACATATATCACATTTATATGTTTTCTGTCCGGTATGGATTCTCTGATGTCTAGCAAGGTGGGACCTGTAATTAAAGGTCTTGCCACACTCATTACATCTGTAAGGTTTCTCTCCTGTATGAATTCTATGATGACTTGCTAGGTTTGCAATTTGCCTGAAACCTTTGCCACATATATCACATTTATATGGTTTCTGTCCAGTATGGATTCTCTGATGTCTAGTAAGGTGGAACATCCTATTAAAGGTCTTGCCACACTCATTACATCTGTAAGGTTTCTCTCCAGTATGAATTCTATGATGACTTGCTAGGTTTCCAATTTGCCTGAAACCTTTGCCACATATATCACATTTATATGGTTTCTGTCCAGTATGGATTCTCTGATGTGTAGTAAGATTGAATGTCTGACTGAAGGTCTTGCCACACTCATTACATCTGTAAGGTTTCTCTCCAGTATGAATTCTATGATGACTTGCTAGGTTTGCAATTCGCCTGAAACCTTTGCCACATATATCACATTTATGTGGTTTCTGTCCAGTATGGATTCTCTGATGTATAGTAAGGTTGGACCTCTGATTAAAGGCCTTGCCACAATCACTACATTTGTAAGGTTTTTCCCTAATGTATGCTTTCTGGTCTTGTGTGAGTAATGAAGGATGCATAAAATCATTCCTATACATATTAGAAATGCTGGTGTTGACACGAGGAAGATTTGTTTGAAGTAATGAAACTGAGGAGCCGCTGGTGACAGACTTCTCACTTTGATTACATTCATAAATTTTCCTTTCAGTCTGAAATCCCTGTAGTTCAGCCAGATGCGACCAAAAGCTTAGTTCAAGCTGATTTTCAACTGGTTTATTTCCTGCATTCCTTCCATCACCTTGATCTCTTCTTCCAGTGATGTTTTTAATTTTAATTGCAGGTATTTCTCTGTAATTTCTTTCATCATTGTGACACTGACACTCAAAGTCATGAATATTTTGCTGCATTTCCCTGAAGTAAAAATCTTTGATGTCACGGATTTCATGTTTTTCCAACATCACTGCTTGGAATACTTTTCCTGTGCTATTGTTCTCTTTTGGTGGTGATTTCTTGATCATATATGTAGGAGAGACATCTACAAGATATTTAAAAAACAGGTTTTCTATTAACTATAGTTGGCAAATCAGTAGTTCATATTGAAAAAGATATTGGCCGGGTGCAGTGGCTCACACCTGTAATCCTAGCACTTTGGGAGGCCGAGGCAGGTGGATCACGAGGTCAGGAGATCGAGGCCATCCTGGCCAACATGGTGAAACCCCATCTCTACTAAAATACAAAAAATTAGCCAGGTGTGGTGGCATGCGCCTGTAGTCCCAGCTACTAGGGAGGCTGAGGCAGGGGAATCACTTGAACCCAGGAGGTGGAGGTTGCAGTGAGCCAGGATTGTGCCACTGCACTCCAGGCTGGTGACAGAGCAAGACTCCATCTCAAAAAAAAAAAAAAAGAAAAGAAAGAAAGAGAGAAAGAGGGAAGACAGAAAGAGAGAAAGAAAAAAGATATTATACCAAAAATAGTATTTATACTGAACAATTATAAAATTTTCAACCATGATCTTCAAATTTTTAGGAACAGGATTTTTAATAAAGACAAAGTGATTATATGTAATGCAAATTAATTTTAGAGAAATCCAGTTTCAAATGACCTATAACCCAAACATTTGTGTTGTGCAAACTTATGTTAACTCTAAAAAGAGGGGGCAGGGTGTACAAGGAGCATGGCACCAGCAGCTCCTTCTGGTGAGGGCCTCAGGCTGCTTCCACTCACGGCAGAAGGCAAAGGGAAGATGGCATGTGCAGAGATCACATGGCAAGAGAGGAAGCAAGAGGGGAGGAGGCGCCAGGCTCTTTTCAACAGCCAGCTCTCACGGGAAGTAATAGAATAAGAACTCATTCATTACCTCAAGTACAGCACCAAGCCTTTCGTGAAGGGTCCACCCTCATGATCCAAACACCTACCATTAGCCCCCATATCCAACACTGGGGATCAAATTTCAACATGAGATTTGGAGGGGACAAACATCCCCTCCAGACTATAGCGGTAACCTTATAAAGAAAATAAGTAAATGACCCACAGTGGGTAATGGCTTATACTGAAGGGAGCTGTTAGTGAATGCAAAGTGCAGAAACATTTCCTGGCAGTGCACGGAGACCCATGGAGCTAGGTTTTCAGCAACATAGCAGCACATAAGGAGCAGAGAATAACAAGACAGCACCAAGAAATGGATTGACAGGAACCAAGTGAACGTTACAGAAAATTCAGATGGAAAGAAAGGTGGGGAACAAAACAGTCATGTATTAACTGAAGAATGCGACTTGCAGAACTTCAGAAATTTGTAGAAAATACAGGTGATATACATAACAGTGGAGAAGTCCTTGAAGTATAAGAAATGAGACACGTTTCCTGTAAAATACTGTGAGATATTTAAATATTAATTTAGTATACCAAGATGGATGTGACAAGTCTAGATAAGCAGCATAATTTTTACAAAATAAGGTATGGAGGACATAAAAATTCAGTGACATTTAACCCAAACCCAACAAGTTATGATTAGACAATTGAAAATATACTATAGAAAAAGCAATGTTATCTTCTATAACAAATTATGTCAAGTCAATGTAATGGTATTTCTGAAAATAAAGCATTGAATTAATTGTAAAAAGTATATTCTCAACAAATAAAAAAAATTTTTAAGGAAAAAAAAGAAAAAGAAGAGTATTCTTAAGACAGAAAATCCCCCAATTTAGGAGCTCTAACAAATTAGCCTGACACTTTAATAATAGATATTAAGTCAGGTGTAACAAAAATAAACAACAATTTAGACAATCTTTTTTTTTTTTTTTTTTTTTTTTGAGACGGAGTCTCGCTCTGTCGCCCAGGCTGGAGTGCAGTGGCCGGATCTCAGCTCACTGCAAGCTCCGCCTCCCGGGTTCACGCCATTCTCCTGGCTCAGCCTCCCGAGTAGCTGGGACTACAGGCGCCCGCCTCGTCGCCCGGCTAGTTTTTTGTATTTTTAGTAGAGACGGGGTTTCACCGTGTTAGCCAGGATGGTCTCGATCTCCTGACCTCATGATCCGCCCGTGTCGGCCTCCCAAAGTGCTGGGATTACAGGCTTGAGCCACCGCGCCCAGCCTAGACAATATTTTCAATATATTCTGGAGTTTATGCAGATTTTAAGGGAACTGCTACTGGGCCATTCCCTCAAACTAAAGAAGGAAAGCTTGTAAAATATATTTAAAAATGGATTCCCCAATACAAAGCCCTATTATATTGTACATAAAACCATCACTAAACTCATCAAAATATGGACTGCTGATTAAATAAAAACAAGTTCATTTACAAAATATAGAAATGTACTATAATAAAAGTAGCACTGGCTTAAACAAGACAAGGTACGGTAGACATTAAAGAAGGTAGGCATCATTCAATTTCATAAGCTCCCTCGAGATGCTTCACAAAGACCTACAAAGAGACTTAGACTCCCACACAATAATAGTGGGAGATTTTACCACCCCACTGTCAATATTAGACAGATCAATGAGCCAGAAAATTAACAAGGATATCCAGGACTTGAACTCAACTCTGGACCAAGTAGGCCTAATAGACATCTACAAAACTCTCCACCCCAAATCAACAGAATATACACTCTTCTCAGCACCACATGGCACTTATTCTAAAATTGACCACATAATCGGAAGTAAAACACTTCTCAGCAAATGCAAAAGAATAGAAATCATAACAAACCGTCTCTCAGACCACAGTGCAATCAAATATCAAATTAGAACTCAGGATTAAGAAACTCACTCAAGGCCGGGCGCGGTGGCTCAAGCCTGTAATCCCAGCACTTTGGGAGGCCGAGGCGGGTGGATCACGAGGTCAGGAGATCAAGACCATCCTGTCTAACACGGTGAAACCCCGTCTCTACTAAAAATACAAAAACTAGCCGGGCGAGGTGGCGGGTGCCTGTAGTCCCAGCTACTAGGGAGGCAGAGGCAGGAGAATGGCGTAAACCCAGGAGGCGGAGCTTGCAGTGAGCTGAGATCCGGCCACTGCACTCCAGTCCGGGCGACAGAGCGAGACTCTGCCTCAAAAAAAAAAAAAAAAAAAGAAACTCACTCAAAACCGCTCAACTACATGGAAACTGAACAACCTTCTCCTGAATGACTACTGGGTAAATAATGAAATGAAGGCAGAAATAAAGATGTTCTTTGAAACCAACGAGAACAAAGACACAACGTACCAGAATCTCTGGGACACATTTAAAGCAGTATGTAGAGGGAAATTTATAGCACTAAAAACCCATACGAAAAAGTGTGAAAGATCTAAAATCAACACCCTAACATCATAATTAAAAGAACTAGAGAGGCAAGAGCAGAGAAATTCAAAAGCTAGCAGAAGACAAGAAATAACTAAGATCAGAGCAGAACTGAAGGAGATAGAGACACAAAAAAATCCTTCAAAAACCAGATGAATCCAGGAGCTGGTTTTCTGAAAGATTAACAAAATAGGTAGACCACTAGCCAGACTAATACAGAAGAAAAGAGAGAAGAATCAAATAGATGGAATAAAAAATGATAAAGGGGATATCACCACCGACCCCACAGAAATACAAACTACCATCAGAGAATACTATAAACACCTCTATGCAAATAAACTAGAAAATCTAGAAGAAATGGATAAATTCCTGGACACATACACCGTCCCAAGACTAAACCAGGAAGAAGTCGAATCCCTGAAGAGACCAATAACAAGTTCTGAAATTGAGGCGGTAATTAATAGCCTACCAACCAAAAAGAGTCCAGGACCAGACGGATTCACAGCCGAATTCTACCAGTGGTACAAAGAGGAGCTGGTACCATTCCTTCTGAAACTATTCCAAACAGAAAAAGAGGGAATCCTCCCTAATTCATTTTATGAGGCCAGCATCATCCTGATACCAAAATCTGGCAGAGACACAACAAAAAAGGAAAATTTCAGGTCAATATCCTTGATGAACATCGACGTGAAAATCCTCAATAAAATACAGGCAAACTGAATGCAGCAGCACATCAAAAAGCTTATCCACCACGATCATGTCAGCTTCATCCCTGGGTTTCAAGGCTGGTTCAACATATGCAAATCAATACATGTAACCCATCACATAAACAGAACCAATGACAAAAATCACGATTATCTCAATAGATGCAGAAAAGGCCTTCGACAAAATTCAACAGCCTTCATGCTAACAACTCTCAATAAACTAGGTATTGATGGAATGGATCTCAAAATAATGAGAGTTATTTATGACAAACCCATAGCCAATATCATACTGAATGGGCAAAAACTGGAAGCATTCCCTTTGAAAACAGGCACAAGACAAGGATGCCCTCTCTCACCACTCCTATTCAACACAGTACTGGAAGTTCTGGCCAGGGCAATCGGGCAAGAGAGAAATAAAGGGTATTCAATTAGGAAAAGAGGAAGTCAAATTGTCTCTGTTTGCAGATGACATGATTGTATATTTAGAAAACCCCATTGTCTCAGCCCAAAATCTCCTTAAGCTGATAAGCAACTTCAGCTAAGTCTCAGGATACAAAATCAATATGCAAAAATCACAAGCATTCCTATACACCGATAACAAACAAACAGAGAGCCAAATCATAAGTGAACTTGCATTCACAATTGCTACAAAGAGAATAAAATACCTAGGAATACAATACAAGGGACATGAAGGACCTCTTCAAGGAGAACTACAAACCACTGCTCAAGGAAATAAGAGAGGACACAAACAAATGGACAGACATTCCATGCTCACGGATAGGAAGAATCAATATTGTGAAAATGGCCATATTGCCCAAAGTAATTTATAGATTCAATGCTATCCCCATCAAGCTACCACTGACTTTCTTCATAGAATTGGAAAAAACTATTTTAAATTTCATGTGGAACCAAAAAAGACCCTGTATAGCCAAGACAATCCTAAGCAAAAAGAACAATGCTGGAGGCATTACGCTACCTGACTTCAAAGTAGACTACAAGTTTACAGTAACCAAAACAGCATGGTACTGGTACCAAAACAGATATATAGACCAATGGAACAGAACAGAGGCCTCAGAAATAATGCCACACATCTACATCCATCTGATCTTTGACAAACCTGACAAAAACAAGCAATGGAGAAAGGATTCCCTATTTAATAAATGGTGTTGGGAAAACTGGCTAGCCATATGCAGAAAGCTGAAACTGGATCCCTTCATTACACCTTATACAAAAATTAACTCAAGATGGATTAAAGTCTTAAACATAGGACCTAAAACCATAAAAACCCTAGAAGAAAACTAGGCAATACAATTCACAACATAGGCATGGGCAAAGGCTTCATAACTAAAACACCAAAAGCAATGACAACAAAAGCCAAAATTGACAAATGGGATCTAAACTGAAGAACTTCTGCACAGCAAAGGAAACTATCATCAGAGTGAACAGGCAACCTACAGAATGGGAGAAAATTTTTGCAATCTATCCATCTGACAAAGGGCTAATATCTAGAATCTACAAAGAACTTAAACCAATTTACAAGAAAAAAACAACCCCATCAAAAAGTGGGCGAAGGATATGAACAGACACTTCTCAAGAGAAGACATTTATGTGGTCAACAAACATATGAAAAAAAGCTCATCATCACTGGTCATTAGAGAAATGAAAATCAAAACCACAGTGAGATACCATCTCACACCAGTTAGAATGGTGACCATTAAAAAGTCAGGAAATAATAGATGCTGGAGAGGATGTGGAGAAATAGGAATGCTTCTACACTGTTGGTGGGAGTGTAAATTAGTTTAACCACTGTGGAAGACAGTGTGGCGATTCCTCAAGGATCTAAAACTAGAAATACCATTTGACCCAGCAATCCCATTACTGGGTATATACCGAAACGATTATAAATCATTCTACTATAAAGACACATGCACACATATGTTTATTGTGGCACTGTTCACAATAGCAAAGACTTGGAACCAACCCAAATGCCCATCAATGATAGACTGAATAAAGAAAATGTGGCACATATACACCATGGAATTCTATGCAGCCATAAAAAAGGATGAATCCATGTCCTTTGCAGGGACATGGATGAAGCTGGAAACCATCATTCTCAGCAAACTAACACAAGAACAGAAAACCAAACAGTACATGTTCTCACTCATAAGTGGGAGTTGAACAATGAGAACACATGGACACAGGGAGGGGAACATCACATACCAGGACCTATTGGGGGTTGGGGAGCTAGGGGAGGGATAGCATTAGGAGAAATACCTAATATAGATGATGGGTTGATGGGCGCAGCAAACCACCATGGCACATGTATACCTATGTAACAAACCTGCACGTTCTGCACATGTACCCCAAAACTTAAAGTATAAAAAAAATACAAAAATTAGCCAGGTGTGGTGGCATGCGCCTGTAGTTCCAGCTACTCTGGAGGCTGAGGCAGGAGAATTACTTGAACCTGGGAGGCAGAGGTTCCAGTGAGTTAAGATCTCGCCACTGCATCACACATAGCCTGGGCAAGACAGCCAGACTCTGTCTCAAAAAAGAAAAAAAAGGACCTCTCTGTCTAGTGCCATTCCAGTACTGAGTAAACAATCCCAGAAAACCCAGTGTACTCCCCTGTTGCACACACTGCAATCTGTGGCAAAAGCAGAACAAGAGAAATGACTGAGGCTGAAAGACTTCAACAGGCAGAGAGGTCTGGAGACAGCACCATGAGGTTTCCGGAGCCCCAGATGCAAAGGAGGAGTTGCCAATGTTTTCCTATCAACTGATTAGGCCTCCCAAGTACAGGAAATGAGGCAAAATCTGAATACGTCAAGGGGGCAGGTCTATGGAGGCCTCAGCTCTGATCTGTATAGACAGAGAGCTGAGCATCAGATGCAATCAGGTACAGGAGAGATCACAGGAGACCCCTTTGACACAACCCTCCCTCTGCCCCTCAGAGTGACGAAACCAAAGAGGTCACAAAAGCCACATGACAAGGTGTTGTCCATCATGATAAAGACTTTGCCTTTGTCACTGTTTGAGCTGCAGCACCATGGAAGAGTGAAAGGATAAACTATTACACGTCAGAAGAGCCCAGGGATAAATGAGGGCAAATAAAAGTTTCCATTGAGAGCTCACAGGATTTAAACCCTTTTTGTCCCATAGAACTCTTCAACTCGGAAAGAGTTACCCGACTACTAACGGCGCAGCTTCCTCTCTGTCCATTTGAGCTCTTACCTGCGTTCACACCTTTGGTGCGTTCCCAGCCATTTGATGTTGTTATTCTCACTTCACTCTCCACAGTCCAGGGCTCTTTCCCTTGCCCCAACATGGAAATAATACTCATTTCAGAAAGAGAGATTCCTGCTTAGAAAAAGAAAGGAATGTGATGTGCTGTGGCTTTTACAGAGTCTCAGCCCTTTGTTTAGAGGAGGAGAGAGGACATTACAAATGGATCTAGAAAAATGTTTCACAAATTCACCCACTGAATGCCTCCTTCTGAATGTTTAGGGAACATGGTAAGATACGGACATCAAGCTGTCCTCTAAGAAGTACTAAATCACAAGCAAAGGGATAGAAAACAGCAAAGTGGGTTTTTTTTACTTTTCCTTTTTTTTTTTTTTTTTTTTTTTTGAGATGGAGTTTCGCTCTTGTTGCCCAGGCTGGAGCGCAGTGGCGCAATCTCTGTTCACTGCAACTTCCGCCTCCCGAGTTCAAGTGATTCTCCTGCCTTGGCCTCCCAAGTAGCTGGGATTACAGGCACTTGGCACCATGCCTGGCTACTTTTTGTATTTTTAGTAGAGACGGGGTTTCACCGTGTTGGCCAGGCTAGTCTCAATCTCCTGACCTCAGGTGATCCACCCACCTTGGCCTCCCAAAGTGCTGGGATTACAGGCGTGAGCCACCGCGCCCAGCCCAAAGTAGATATTTTTAAAGTCTACCATAGGATTTATTTCTGCTTAAGCTCTGGAACCACCAATGACATATCTTGAAGCGGGTAGATCATTTGAAAATGGGATAATTAATGAAAATGGGATAAGTCCAGATGCTGCACTATTAAGCTTTTCATCTGAGAATTAACATAACTTCAATCTTAATTGAGCAACGCAGGGGCTCCCAAGAGGCACATAAGGTAACACGCAGAGATATAGCAGAGCAGATCCCAGCTTCTGGAGGGGCATTATCCTCACCCAGGGAGACCAGGTTCCTGTAGTTCTCCAACATCACGTCCCTGTACAAAGCCCTCTGACCAGGGTCCAGGCATTTCCACTCCTCCTGAGAGAATTCGATGGCCACATCCCTGAATGTCAACCTTCCCTGATATGAAAAGACACATTTCACCAAGAAGTCATGGGTAGAGCTATTATCTTCACACAGAATGACAAAAAGAGAGGTATACGTCCATTTAGTTTAAATGAACGTTCTGGGAAATCCATGGAAAGGTATTTTCAGGCAAACTGTGTCTGAAAAACACTTTTTCCTAAGCACATATAGGGAGAGTTATCATCTTTACATAAAATGAGGAGAGAATTGTACTGATTTAATGAAGGGAGAGTTCTGGCAGATCCATGCTAAAGTATTTTGGGGCACTTAGGGACGTTAGGAAGAACATTAGCTATGTCTCCCTAATTGCATTTTATTTTACTCTTCTGTAAGAGCTTATGATATCTTCTAAATAAGTGTGGATTTCTCTTTCTGTAGACAATGGAAGAAACATAGAAATAAAAAATCAACACACGGCTATCTCTATAGTAGTGCTAGATATTATGTTTGACACACAAAGTGATATTCAGTATCTAGATGATCCAGAAGAGGTGTGTTGTCTTCAGAGATGACAATGTCCATGGTGGCTTTAAAGAAAGAGAGGTCAGAATCTAAAAAGTGTGGCCGGGCGTGGTGGCTCACGTCTGTAAACCTGGCACTTTGGGAGGCTGAGGCGGGCGATCACGAGGTCAAGAGATCGAGATCATACTGGCCAACATGGTGAAACCCCGTCTCTACTAAAAATACAAAAACTAGCTGGGAGTGGTGGTGCACGCCTGTAGTCCCAGCTACTCGGGAGGCTGAGGCAGGAGAATCACTTGAACCCAGGAGGTGGAGGTTGCAGTGAGCCAAGATCACGCCACTGCACCCCAGCCTGGGCAACAGAATAAGACTCCATCTCAAAAAAAATAAATAAATAAAATAAAAAATAAAAATACAAAACTGATTCATGAAATGGTGATGTGTCTTCTATAAAAGCCATAGGACTGTGCATCCATACATTCATGCACACACACATACACAAACGTAAATTAACAAAGAAAAAACATGCCTCTCCATGACATATTTTTTATGACTTTTTTCATTATCATTTTTCCTCATGTGCATTTCAGCATCTTGGGGACAGTAAAGTGTGTAAGTTGTATTTAACTTAGTTTGTCAACATTATGTTATATCAGGCCGATAAAAGAATGGTAAAAACATGAAAAAATATTTAAAACTTTAACTTCAATCCCTATGAAATAGTTATAGTCAAACTACAAATAAAATTCTATCCACTTAAATTTAAATATTTAGGCTGGGCACAGTGGCTCACGCCTGTAATCCCAGCACTTTGGGAGACTGAGGCGGGCGGATCACCTGAGGTCAAGAGTTCGAGACCAGCCTGGGCAACATGGTGAAATGGCAGGCACCTGTAGTCCCAGCTACTCGGGAGGCTGAGGCAGGAAAATCGCTTGAACCCGGGAGGCAGAGGTTGCAGTGAGCCGAGATCGCGCCACTGTACTCCAGCCTGGGTAACAACAACAACAACAAAAAAAACAAAAAACAAAAACAAAAAAACAAAGCAAAAAAAATGAATTAAAAGCCTGAACGTAAGACCTAAAATGATAAAACTCCTAGAAGAAAGTATAGGAGAAAAGATTTGTGAAACTGAATTTGGCAACGATTTCTAAGACAGGACACCAAAGACACAGGCAAGAAAAGCAAAATATACAAACGGGACTACATCAAACTTACAAACATCTCTACACCAAAGGAAAGAATCGAGACTGAAAAGCAACCTCCGAAAGAAGAACGTGCTGAAAATGACTTAAATCATCTCCTGCTGTTAGAGATTTAGATAGTTTTCTGGCCGGGAGAGGTGGCTCATGCCTGTAATCCCAACACTTTGGGAGGCCAAGGCGGGTGGATCACCTGAGGTCAGAAGTTCAAGACCAGCGTGGCCAACATGGTAAAACCCCGTCTCTACTAAAAATACAAAAATTAGCCCAGCGTGGTGGCGGGCGCCTGTAATCCCAGCTACTCGGGGGGCCGAGGCAGGAGAATCGCTTGAACCCCGGAGGCAGAGGTTGTAGTGAGCCGAGATCGCACCATCACACTCCAGTCTAGGGGATAAGAGCAAGACTTTGTCTCAAAAAAAAAAGAGATTTAGATTGATTTCATATTTTAAAATTGGTGGAACCAAGCATGGTGGCTCACACCGGTAATCCCAGCACTTTAGGAGGCCAAGGCAGATGGATCACCTGAGTTTGGGAGTTTGAGACCAGCCTGACCAACATGGAGAAACCCCGTCTCTACTAAAAACACAAAATTAGACGGGCGTGGTGACACATGCCTGTAATCCCAGCTACTCGGGAGGCTGAGGCAGGAGAATTGCTTGAACCTGGGAGGCGGAGGTTACAGTGAGCCAAGATTGCACCATTGCACTCCAGCCCGGGCAACAAGAGTGAAACTCCATCTCAAAAAAAAAAAAAAAAAAAAAAAATCAGTGGTAGAATAAAATACCCTCCCCTCACTAAGGTGTTTCTGAACTTTCCATTCCATTCCAAATCTTAACAATTCTGGAGCCAAAAACATAGATTCATGTATTTATCTTTGAATGCATTATTAAATCAGACAAACAACATGCCAGAATTCCCCTTATCAGCCTACTTTTCTGGAATTTACCAGGTACTTGTGCACATTAGTACGTGACTTACATGTGCAGCTTCTCTACTCCTGATCCAGAGACCTCACAGTGCATCCAGATGTGGCCGCTAAACAATCCACGTTGCCTAACAGTCCTGACACCACGGGGCCCACACACCATGTCCATCCATGTCTGGTGTGAGCCCTTCCCAGGCCCATGCCCAGTGCAGCCTCTTCCCAAGTTCATGTCACTGGGTCACAGGCAATGGAATGTAAGTGAAATGAGAGGGACTGAGGGAAGGCACAGGTGGGTACGAGCAAACGTGTCAGGCAGGATGCTTCAGACTCAGAGAAGATTTGCAACTCCAAAGAATGAAATTTCGGAAAGGAAAGAGAAACAGAATAAGCTGGGCATGGTGGCTCACGCCTGTAATCCCAGCACTTTGGGAGGCCAAGGCGGGTGAATCACGAGGTCAGGATTGGAGACCAGCTTGGCTAACATGGTGAAACCCCCATCTCTACTAAAAATACAAAAAGTTAGCTGGGCGTGGTGGCGGGCGCCTGTAATTACAGCTACTTGGGAGGCTGAGGTAGGAGAATCGCTTGAACCCAGGAGGTAGAGGTTGCAGTAAGCCAAGATCACAACACTGCACTCCAGCCTGGGTGACAGTGTGAGACTCTCTCAAAAAAAAAAAAAAAAGGGAAACAACAATCCACCGAGAATATCACTTTACCTGAGGAAGAGCCATCCCTGTCTCCTCTTTCTTTCCTCTTCTCGTCTGGACTTCTTCCTCAGGCCACATGAGTCTTTCAAGGTTAATCTGGAATGTGAAAAAGAAGTTATCTAATGCCTAGAATTAACACACCCGCTCCGTGTGCCACGACCATACACACAGGGAAGACCTCACCCCGTGCAAAGACAGTTTTCTGCCACCGACTGCACCAGGAGTGATGGAGGAAAAAGAAACATGTAGGAAGACCAATAGGTGAGTCTGTAACCGCTTTCTTCAGAACCCACTCTCCTCCTAGAGAAGCCCACACGCACGCTGCAGCGGTGGGGAGCTGGGCTGGACTGAGCTCCCCTTCAGGGCGCACACCTGGCCTTGAGCAAGCCTCATGCAGAGCACAGCCGCCCTCACATCTCTATAGATCCCAGGCGGAGCTTAGACCTCAGAAATGGAGGACACAGTCTGTAATCCCAGCACTTTGGGAGGCCGAGACGGGTGGATCACCTGAGGTCAGGAGTTCAATACCAGCCTGGCCAACATGGTGAAACCCTGTCTCTACTAAAAATACAAAAATTAGCCGGATGTGGTGATGCACACCTGTAGTCCCAGCTACTCGGGAGGCTGAGGCAGGAGAATCGCTTGAACCCAGGAGGCGGAGTTTGCAGTGAACTGAGATTGCCCCATTGCACTCCAGCCTGGGCGACAGCAAGTGAGACTCCATCTAAAACATTTTAAAAAAAGAAATGGAGGATACAGAGCCTCAGTATCAATGCTGGACACAGATTAGAATCAGCTGGGGTAACATAACTACTATCAAGGCTGGACTCCAACCCCATTACATTAATGGAAATCTCAGGTAAAGAGGTACAAGAGTTTTATTTGCAAAACGACTCAGTACTCTCAAGTCAAACCAGGATTGAGCTCCACTCAGAGGGAGTGTGAAATAACAAGAAATATATTTTTGGTCTCTGCCCCTGGTTCCTGGGACATAGATCCTAAACCTCTCATAGAAAGGGGTGTTAGGAGAATCTTTTGTTCTCATACGTGGTCTTTGACCTCGCATCCTTGCACAAAGCTCCTAAATCCTTGGAATTTCCTGCATGATAGGAGTGTCTTTGGTCTAATGAGGCAAGTCTTGGTGGGCTCCTGGATACAGCCAATTGCCAGAAAGACTAAGCCATGATTAGAAGCTTGGAAATTCCAGCTCCATCACTCATTTCCCAAAGAGTGGAACAGGCTAAAGATTGAGTTAATAATCTCTCATGCCTACAGGATGAAGCCTCAATAAAAATTCCTGATCTATAGAGTTTGGAGAGCTTTCTGGTTGACAAACACATCTGAATGCCAGGAGGATGGTACACCCAAATCCACAAGGACAGAAGCTCCTGTGCTCAGAACATTCTCAGCCCTCACCATACGTATCTCTTCATCTGGCTGCTCATGGCTATCATTTATGATATCCTTTATTCATACACCAAATCCTCACTTGATCTTATCAACAGATTCTTGGAAACAGGAACTTTAAGTGAAATGGCAACTTTTTTCCTCATCAACATAAAAAATGGCATTGCAGCCATTTTTAGCATGGCAGCACGTGTCTGTAATGCCAGCTACTCGGGAGGCTGAGGCAAGAGAATCACTTGAACCCGAGAGGTGGAGGTTGCAATGAGTGGAGACCGCGACACTGCACTCCAGCCTGGAGACAGAGCTAGACTCCATCTCAAAATAATAATAGTAGGCCGGGCGCGGTGGCTCAAGCCTGTAATCCCAGCACTTTGGGAGGCCGAGATGGGCAGATCACGAGGTCAGGAGATTGAGACCATCCTGGCTGACACGGTGAAACCCCGTGTCTACTAAAAAATACAAAAAACTAGCTGGGCGAGGTGGCGGGCGCCTGTAGTCCCAGCTACTCTGGAGGCTGGGGCAGGAGAATGGCATCAACCCGGGAGGCGGAGCTTGCAGTGAGCCGAGATCATACCACTGCACTCCAGCCTGGGCCACAGAGCGAGACTCCGTCTCAAATAATAATAATAATAATAATAATAATAATAATAATGACATTGAACAAAACAACGTTATTTGAGGACCTGCTGTATATCATTTCATTCATGACCCAGTTTCCAAGAACCTATAGAAAACATTAAGCGAGGACTGACTGCAAAAAAAATCAGTAAACATCAGTAAGTGCTTCCAGCAGTTCTGTGAGCTGTCCTCACAAATTAATCAAACCCATAGAGGGAGTCATGGGAGCCCCAATATATAGGTCAGTTTTTTTTTTTTTTTTTTTTTTTTGAGACGGAGTCTCGCTCTGTCGCCCAGGCTGGAGTGCAGTGGCCGGATCTCAGCTCACTGCAAGCTCCGCCTCCCGGGTTCACGCCATTCTCCTGTCTCAGCCTCCTGAGTAGCTGGGACTACAGGCGCCCGCCTCGTCGCCCGGCTAGTTTTTTTTGTATTTTTTAGTAGAGACGGGGTTTCACCGTATTACCAGGATGGTCTCGATCTCCTGACCTCGTGATCCGCCCGTCTCGGCCTCCCAAAGTGCTGGGATTACAGGCTTGAGCCACCGCGCCCGGCCTTAGGTCAGTTTTAAGGACAGGTGACAATCTATTACTTTTGACTGATGTCTGAAGTGGCAGCGGGGGGGGGGGGGGGGGGGGGGGTCTTGTGGGACTAAGACCTTAACCTGTTGGATCTGACTCTAACTCCAGGTGCACAGTGTGAGAATTGAATTTAATTATAGGACACGCAGCTGGTGTCCACTGGAGAATTACCTAGTGTGTGGGGAAAAAACTCCCACACATTTGCTGTCAGAAGTGTTCCATGTTGGCTGGGCACGGTGGCTCATGCCTGTAATCCCAGCCCTTTGGGAGGCCAAGGCAAGTGGATAACCTGAGGTCAGGGGTTCGAGACCAGCCTGGCCAACATGGTGAAACCCCTGCCTCTACTGAAAATACAAAAATTAGCCGGGTGTGGTGGCGCATGCCTGTAATCCCAGCTACTCAGAGGCTGAGACAGGAGAATCGCTTGAACTTGGGAGGTGGAGGTTGCCGTGAGCCAAGGTTGCACCACTGCACTGCAGCCTGGGTAATAGAGGGGGAGACTCGTTCTCGAAAAAAAGAAAGAATACTGGGTGTCACAGGACAGGCCGAGGTCACCTCCTCCACCATGGGTGTCACAGAACAAGCCCAGCTCACCTTCCCACCAAGGGAGGTGACTGCCTAGAGGGGCGTGGGAGCTGAAGGCCCTCCCTGAGAAAGATTTCAGATGAGAAAGACAGAGATGGCACCTTAGGACAGGGGTGGGGTCTGCAGAATCCCAGAACCAAGGTAAGGAACCGGCCCCTCCGGACTGAGGCTGCAGCGCTGCGCACCAAGGGCCGACAAGGGCGAGTCTTGGAGAACCGGATAGACCTGAACCCACCTTGCAGGTGAAGGCTCTAAAAAGTGCCCCAGGCCGGGCGCGGTGGCTCACGCCTATAATCCCAGCACTTTGGGAGGCCGAGGCGGGCGGATCACGAGGTCAGGAGATCAAGACCATCCTGCCTAACACGGTGAAATCCCCTCTCTACTAAAAAAAAAAATACAAAAAAATCAGCTGGGCGTGATGGCGGGCGCCTGTAGTCCCAGCTACTTGGGAGGGTGAGGTAGGAGAATGGCGTGAATCCGGGAGGCGGAGCTTGCAGTGAGCCGAGATCGCGCCACTGCGCTCCAGTCTGGGCGACACAGCGAGACTCCGTCTCAGAAAAAAATAAAAAAATAAAGTGCGAAGAAAAATCGGTAAAGGATTTTAGGCAGCAAAAGACGCGAAAGGCCATGTTTACCTAGCGCAAGGCAGAAAGACCAGATTCAGGAAGTAGCCTTAGAGTGACTTTAACCCAAAGGGAAAGCGATCCCCGCACTCTTGCAGCAACGTCAGAATTTACCTGGGGTGGAGGGCGCGGTGCGGGCATTTTAAGATCTGTAGGGATCCTCTCCAGACCCGGCGGATGGAAGAAGGGCGACTGCGAAACGCAGATTTAATCTGGAGAGAGCGAAACTCACGCTCTGCGGCGCAGCCTTCACTCCCGGCGATCCGCTTCCGGGTTTGCAGAAAACCGCGCGTAGCTAGGACTGGGCGGCTTGGGGGCGGAAAGGGGCGGGGCCTGGCCAGGGAGTGTCGGGTAGGGGGCGGGGCCGGAGAGGACTGAGGGGTCTTAGGGGCGGGGCCTAGGAGGGGCGCGACCGGCGCAGGGAGGGGACCGAGGAGAAAACGCGCAGGGTGGGGCGGGACCTGGACAGGCAGGGGGCGGGGCCGGGAGGGACCAAAGGAGGGCGGGTGGGAGCCTGCGTTCCCAGAGCGTCCCTGTTTTCTGGGTTTGGGAACACTTAAGTCTATTTCGTGTCCTGGGGAGCAGTTTTGCTTTCTGCTTATTTTAAGTTAATGTTTCAATTTTAAGGTAAACCGTTAGAATTATGTGGGCCATCGCTGTTGGAAACTAAGATGTTTTCCTAAGTTGCAAACTTAAATTGCTCAACTATTTTTAAAAAGTTACTGCTTTTTCTAAAGCAAGAGTTAATGTCACCGGTATTAGCCCTCCTCGCTCCACACCCCAGGTATTTACCATATGAAAATCTCTGCAACTGTGCACAGGGCTGACTCTGTCCCTCCATGGTGAATGGGTGTAGAATATGGAGGGGATTGTGTTAAGTTCTGTTGCGAGGTGACTTGAAATTACTTACACATTCTGCCCAGGCAGAGTTTTACATTTCACATTCTAGTTTGCATACCCTTCACAGACATTTTCAGGGCTTTTTAGTTAAGCTTAAATTAATTCAAGGCCGGGCGCGGTGGCTCAAGCCTGTAATCCCAGTACTTTGGGAGGCCGAGGCGGGCGGATCACGAGGTCAGGAGATCGAGACCATCCTGGCTAACACGGTGAAACCCCGTCTCTACTAAAAAAAATACAAAAAACTAGCCGGGCGAGGTGGCAGGCACCTGTAGTCCCAGCTACTCGGGAGGCGGAGGCAGGAGAATGGCGTGAACCCAGGAGGCGGAGCTTGCAGTGAGCTGAGATCCAGCCACTGCACTCCAGCCCGGGCGACAGAGCGAGACTCCGTCTCAAAAAAAAAATTAATTAATTAATTAATTCAAATTGCAGAAACTTCCGGGGATTCAATCTACCCCAGACCGACACCCCCGGAGATGCCAGACACCCCCAGAGATGCCAGAGACTGAAGAGTTGCTTCAGTCTCACTAGTAGCTCTTCTGTCCTACCTGCTGGCAGAAATAACCATTTCAACATAAACCATTTCAACTTCTGTCCCATTCGCTGGCAAAAATACCTTTTAACGTATTTTAACGTATTAACATATTAACAATTTCAACTTTCCTTTGCCCAAGATTCCTGTTCCCACGGTCAGGTTGGGATCTACCCTCAGTAGTTAACTACGGTGGCCCAGGGGATTGTAATCTGTGTGCAGCATTGAGCACCAAGGCTCTGTGTTCTGCGTTTCTGATTACATTTTTCAGCTCTAAAATTTCTCTGTTTCTCCTTTATAGCTTTTGTCTCTTTATTGTAGTCTCATTTTGCTCATATCTTGTTTTCCTGATTTCCTGTGGTTGTCTGTGTGCTCTCTTAATTCATTGACCATCTTGTGACTCTTATTTTCAATTCTTTGTCTGATAATTCACACATCTTCATCTCTTTAGTGTCAGTTTGTGGTGGTTTCATTTGTTCCTTTGTGTGAATCGTGTTTCCTTATCTTCTTGAATCTCTTGTTATCTTGGCACCTCAGCATTTCACTAATCAGCCACTCCTACTTTTTTATTTCTGGTTTCCTTCAGGGAAGACATTCTCTATTCAGCCTGACTAGAGATTCTGGAGACCTCTGAAGCCTTTTCTGGGAATGTGAGGTCTCTGGGCTTTTGCTTCTAGTTACCTGAGAAGATTTGCCAGTTTTTCTTCAGGAACGCTCCTGTTGACAGTCTGTAACTCTGCAGTCCCTGTGTTTTCATGGTAAGCTGTGGTCTGGTCTCCACCTAGTGTCTGCTTGCGTTACTGCAGACTCTGGTTTATGTTGATTGCCTTTGTTCTCAGTGATTTCCCTGATCTGGCATCCTTTCACTTTCAGTGTTTAAGTTCAACCAAGACAGAAACTTGTCCCTCAGGCAGTGCCCTGAAAAGTCAGGATGTTAGATGGACTTTTCCATACTTTCCCTATCTTTTGAGAAATCAAGAGTCGGTGGTTTAATCACAGTGATACCCCGTGATGCCAGGGTAGGACCTCTATCAGTAAGTGTCTCCAATTTTCCTACTGGGCATTTATTAAGAGTTCCAGGCTGGGCTCAGTGGCTCACGCTCAGCACTTTGGGAGGGTGAGGTGGGCGGATCACTTCAAGTCAGGCATTCGAGACCAGCACAGCCAACATGGTGAAACTCTGTCTCTACTAAAAATACAAAAAATTAGCTGGGTGTGACGGCGTTCACCTGTAATCCCATCTACTCAGGAGGCTGAGGCAGAAGAATCGCTTGAACCCAGGAGGTAGAGGTTGCAGTGAGTCGAGATCTTGCCACTGCACTCCAGCCTGGGCAACAGAGTGAGACTCGGCCTCAAAAAAAAAAAGTCCAACCACTTACATGGTGTCTAGATTTCTTACAAAGGCAGTTGGTAAATGTGTTGTTACTAGATGTGTGTCTTCGTGATGGAGATAGTGTTTAGGACTTCCTATTCCTCTGTCTGAGGAATCACTAATTCAGCAGTTTTGTAATTTATTTACATAGGTCTGGAAATGTATTTTAATTAGGTGCCATAGCATATTTTCTATTGGAAATATAGGATGTGGTGTGTGTGTGTGTGTGTGTCTGTGTGTGTGTGTGTGTTTAATGGGAGCTACTTTGAAAAGAAGATTGTTTTCATTATACTGTTACTAGTTCTTTTTTCTTTTTCTTTTTTTTTTGACAGAGTCTCGCTCTGTCACCCAGGCTAGAGTGCAGTGGCACGATCTTAGCTCACTGCAACCTCCGCTTTCTGGGTTCAAGTGGTTCTCCTGCGTCAGCCTCCCGAGTAGCTGGGATTACAGATGCATGCCACCACGCCCGGCTAATTTTCGTATTTTTAGTAGAGACGGGGTTTCGCTATGTTGGCCAGGCTGGTCTTGATCTCTTGACCTTGTGAAACACCTACTTGGGACTCCTAAAGTTCTGAGATTACAGGTGTGAGCCACCACGCCCAGTCCTATTGTTACTAGTTTTTTACGTAAACGACATTGTTTTTCTATGTTATGGTCATGTTTTCTGTTAGTTTTAACAAATAGATCTCTTTATTTCCTTTCCCGCTCCTTTATTTTCCACCCTTTTCCTTTTTATTGGTCCCTGCTCAGCCATTCTGGACAGTGGTGTTTCCTGGAGCCCTGGCCAGCCCCCTTTTCACCATCTTAATTAAAGGAAATGTATCCCATGTTTACTGGTGATCATGATATCTGGTATAATTTTGTTGCTTTAATGTTTGATTGTGATAATGTTTTTTTTCCAAATTTCCTTTTCGGACTGATTTTTAATGACCCAATAATTTTTTGATGTAAGTACTGCTGCTAAACATATTTTTCTTCTAAATCAGTTAAATTAATATGTAATACTAAAAAACTGTCTAATTGTTTGTTATGGTTTTATTAGTGGAACAAACTAATAAACTCCATTGGGCTTTTGATAATGCCTAAATATCTGAATTTCATTGCATAAACTTGTATTTTTTTTTTTTTTTAGATATGTGTATTTCATAGATATTGGAGTTCAAGTTTTTTTTGTGTGTGTGTGTTTTGTTTTTTGTTTTTTTTGAGACGGAGTCTTGCTCTGTCACCCAGGCTGGAGTGCAGTGGCGTGATCTCGGCTCACTGCAAGCTCTGCCTCCTGGGTTGACACCATTCTCCTGCCTCAGCCTCCCAAGTAACTGGGACTACAGGCACCCGCCACCACGCCCGGCTAATTTTTTTTTTTTTTTTTTTTTTGTAGTAGAGATGGGGTTTTACCATGTTAGCCAGGATGGTCTCCATCTCCTGACCTTGTGATCTGCCCATCTCGGCCTCCCAAAGTGCTGAGACTACAGGCGTGAGCCACCGCGCCCGGCCTGAGTTCAGGTTTCTATATGGTACTTTTATGTTATACCATTTTTTAATAGTTTTAATTTTTTTATTTTTGAGACAGGCTGGAATATGATGTCTATCATAGCTCACAGCAGCCTCAAAGTTCTGGGTTCAAGAGATCCTCCCCCTCAGCCTCCTGAGTATCTGGGACTACAGGCATGTACCACCATCCCCAGCTCATTTTAAAATTTGTTTTGTAGAGATGATGTCTTGCTTTGTTGCCCAGGCTGGTCTTGAACTCCTGAGCTCAAGTGATCTGCCCGCCTCAGCCTCCCAAAGTGCTGGGATTACAACCATGAGCCACAACAGCTTGTTGTACAATTTTTAGTAGTTTGATATACAATAGTGTTTATAAACTACATTAAGTACAATTTGTACATTTCCAGTGTCCCAAACTTGCTGCAATGCTCATGAGAAAAAGTGGTGATTTTAAAAATCCTTGAAAAAAGTGAATCCTTGAGACACAACTCTTCTTATTTAACTGTGTGTACATGTGATGTGTGTGCATTAGTGTGTGGAGGCAGAAGCACATGGTTTTTATCAAGGACACATCATCATGTGAAGTAAGTTTTGTATTTTTTTAACAATTGAAATTATATCTTAAATGTTTTCCATGGCCTTAAATTTGTTCTGTGCTATCACATGACTGGCTTAATCATAAGAGTAGTAAAGTGTTAGGGATGTAGATGTGTGTGTGTGTAATGACCTTTTATGCCGCTGCATGTTGTACCCTTGAACTATTTCAACTTTTCTCACTTAGGTAACCTCCTGTCAATTTACCTGTGAAGCTGGATGCAGTGGTTCATGCCTGTAATCCCAGCCACATGGGAGACCAATGCAGCAGGGTTGCGTGAGGCCAGGAGTTTAAAACCAACCTGGGCAGTATAGCAAGCCCTTGTCTCTAAACAAATTTTTTTGCGAGACGTTCTTTGCCGAGAGTCGGCAGGGTTTCCTGTTTCAACAGTGCTTGGACAGAACCCGGCGCTCGTCCCCCACCCTGGCCGGCCGCCCATAGCCAGCCCTCGGTCACCTCTTCACCGCATCCTCGGATCGCCCCAACCAGGACTCAGAGGGCGCCATCAACCGCCAGATCAACCTGGAGCTCTATGCTTCCTATGTTTACCTGTCCATTTCTTACTACTTTGACCGCGGTGATGTGGTTTTGAAGAACTTTGCCAAATAGTTTCTTCACCAATCTCATGAGGAGAGGGAACATGACGAGAAACTGATGAAGCTGCAGAACCAAAGAGGTGGCCGAATCTTCCTTCGGGATATCAAGAAACCAGACTATGATGGGCTGAATGGGATGGAGTGTGCATTGCATTTGGAAAAAAAATGTGCATCAGTCACTACTGGAACTGCACAAACTGGCCACTGACAAAAATGAACCCCATTTGTGTGACTTGATTGAGACACATTTGTGGGGAAAAGAGAGGTCAGCCTGTTACTGTGTCTATATAGAAAGAAGTAGATTTAAGAGACTCCATTTGGTTCTGTATTTGAGATGCTGTTAATCTGTGACCCTACCCCCAACCTTGTCCTTGCAAGAGACACTTGCTGTGGTAACTTAAGGTTTAAAGGATTTTGGGCTGTGCAGAATGTGCTTTGTTAAACAAGTGCCTAAAGGCTGCTTGTGGTTAAAGGTCATCACCATTCTCTTAATCTCAAGTAAGAGAAAAACATTTGTCTCCTGCCCATCCCTGGGCAATGGAACATCTCCGTGTAAAACCCATTGCGTGCTTTGTTTACTGAGCAAAGAGAAAACCGCCTTTAGGAATAAGGTGGGATTTGCCGGAGCAATACTGCTAAAAGGTTTATGGAGATGTTTGCATATGCATCTCAAGGCACAGCATTTTCCTTGAACTTATTCAGGTCACAAAGATCTTTATCTATATGTCTTACTGCTGATTTACTCCCTTATCTTTTTGATGGTAAAGATAATTATCAATAAATACTAAGGGAACTCAGAGACCGGGCCGGTGTGGGTCCTCTGTAAGCTGAGCGCCGGTCCCCTGGGCCCCGCTTTTCTTTCTCTATACTTTGTCTCTGTGTCTTATTTCTTTTCTCAAGTCCCTCGTTCCACCTAACGAGAAACACCCACAAGTGTGGAGGGGCAGGCCACCCCTTCACACATTACCTGAATGAGCAGGTGAAAGCTGTCAAAGAATTGGGTGACCACGTGACCAACTTGCGCAAGATGGGAGCACCCGAATCTGGTTTGGCAGAATATCTCTTTGACAAGCACACCCTGGGAGACAGTGATAATGAAAGCTAAGCCTCAGGCTAATTTCTCCATAGCCAGGGGGTGACTTCCCTGGTCACCAAGGCAGTGCATGCGTGTTGGGGTTTCCTTTACCTTTTCTATAAGTTGTACCAAAACATCCACTCAAGTTACTCGATTTGTACCATTCCTTCAAATAATGATATTTGGTATCCGCCCCCCCGAAAAATAAAAAAATTTAAAAAATGTTTTTGTTTGTTTGTTTGAGGTGGAGTTTCTCTCTTGTTGCCCAGGCTGGAGCCCCATGGCACGATCTTGGCTCACTGCAACCTCCACCTCCTTGGTTCAAGCGATTCTCCTGCCTCAGCCTCCCAAGTAGCTGGGATTACAGGCATGTACCACCACACCCAGCTAATTTTGTATTTTTAGTAGAGATGGGGTTTTTCCATGTTGGTGAGGCTGGTCTCGAACTCCCGACCTCAAGTGATACTCCTCAGCCTCCCAACATGCTGGGATTACAGGTGTGAACCACCGCGCCCAGCTAGAAAAGATTTTTTTTATTAGCCAGGTATAGTGTTGTGTGCTTCTAGTCCCAGCTATTCAGGAAGCTGATGCAAGATGATCATTTGAACCCAGGAGTTCAAGGCTATAGTGAGCTATGATGATGCCAATGCATTCCGGTCTGGGTGACAGAGTGAGATTCCATTTCTTTAAATTCTTTTTCCTTTTTTTTTTTTTTTAACTTTTGATGTTACTTTTGTTACTTAAGTGATTCTTTAGGTTTAATTGTAATTGTTGAGGTTTTTTTGTTTTTGTTTTGTCTTTATTTTGTTGAGATGGGGTTTCACTATGTTGCCCAGGCTGGTCTTGAACTCCTGGACTCAAGCAACTCTCCTGCTTCAGGCTCCCAAAGTGCTGGGATTACAGGTGTGAGCCACCGCTCTCAGCCTAATTGTAATTCTTAGATGCCTGGGTTCAGGGCTTGCTCTGTCATTTCCAGCTCTTGGACCGTAGGCAAGTTTCTTAGCATATCTGTGACATACTTGTCTCCTAGTAAGATAGGAAAACATCTTTTTCTCATGAGCTATTGTAGGGGCCAGCCCTACAGGGTCTGTGGGTTTTTCTCTCCATCTGCGGAGACGAGAGATAGTAGAAATAAAGACACAAGACAAAGAGATAAAAGACAGGCCGGGCACGGTGGCTCAAGCCTGTAATCCCAGCACTTTGGGAGGCCGAGACGGGCGGATCACGAGGTCAGGAGATCGAGACCATCCTGGCTAACATGGTGAAACCCCGTCTCTACTAAAAAAATACAAAAAAAAAACTAGCCGAGCGAGGTGGTAGGCGCCTGTAGTCCCAGCTACTCGGGAGGCTGAGGCAGGAGAATGGTGTAAACCCGGGAGGCGGAGCTTGCAGTGAGCTGAGATCCGGCCACTGCACTCCAGTCCGGGCGACAGAGCGAGACTCTGTCTCAAAAAAAAAAAAAAAAAAAAAGAGATAAAAGACAGCTGGGCCCCGGGGACCACTACCACCAAGACGTGGAGACTGGTAGTGGCCCCGAATGCCTGACTATGCTGTTATTTATTGGGTACAAAGCAAAAGAGGCAGGGTTAAGAGTGTGAGCCATCTCCAATGATTGATAAGGTGACGTGAGTCATGTGTCCACCGGACAGGGGGCACTGCCCTGTTAGGTAGCTAAGGTGGAGAGAGAGAGGATAGCTTACGTCATTATTTCTTCTATGCTCTTTTCAGAAAGATCAAAGACTTTAATACTTTCATTAATTTTGCTACTGCTATCTAGAGGGCGGAGCTAGGTGTACAGAGTGGAACATGAAAGTGAAACAGGAGTGTGACTGCTGAAGCACAGCATCACAGGGAGACGGTTAGGCCTCTGGATAACTGCAGGAGGACTGATGTCAGGCCCTCCACAAGAGGTGGTGGAGACTCCCTTTCCCGGTCTGCTAAGTAGCGGGTGCTTTTCCTTGGCACTGACACTACCGCTTGACCATGGTCCACTTGGCAACGGGCATCTTCCCAGATGCTGGCGTTACCGCTAGACCAAGGAGCCTTCTAGTGGCCCTGTCCAGGCGTGACAGAGGGCTCACACTGTCCTCTTCTGGTCACTTCTCACTCTGCCCCTTCAGCTCCTATCTCCATATGGCCTGGTTTTTCCTAGGTTATGATTGTAGAGCAAGGATTATTATAATATTGGAATAAAGAGTAATTGCTACAAACTAACGATTAATGATATTCATATATAATCATACCTATGATCTATATCTAGTATAACTCTTGTTATTTTATATATTTTATTACACTGGAACCTCCGTCTCTTACCTCAGCACCTGGGTGGCTTGCCGCCCACAGCTATTATGTTGTTATATGAGTTAATACAGGTAACATATTCAGAATAATGCCTTGCACATAATGTTCAGAAAAGTCAGTCATTGCTATTGCCATTATCATCACAGTTTTTACTTCTGGCCAGTGTTTCTGTAAAGCCACTGTGGACCTTGTCATCTCTGAAGACATCATTCATGCTTTGGGTTTTTGTTTGTATATTTATTGTATTGTCCACAAGACTGAAAACTCCACACAGATTTAGAGGCTATTATAACTACTTAGGGAAAAGTACAATGAAACAGAATTAGGGAGACATAACTTGCTCAAAAATGCCTTCATGCTGGGTGCGGTGGCTCACGCCTGAGATCCCAGCACTTTGGGAGGCCGAGGCAGGCAGATCACGAGATCAGGAGTTCGAGACCAGCCTGGCCAACATGGCAAAACTCCATCTCTACGAAAAATACAAAAATTAGCCGAGTGTGCTGGCAGGCACCTGTAATCCCAGTTATCCGGGAGGCTGAGGCAGGAGAATCGCTTGAACCCAGGAGGCGGAGGTTGCAGTGAGCCGAGATCATGCCATTGCATTCCAGCCTGGGTGACAAGAGCAAGACTCCATCTAAAAAAAAAAAAAAAAAAAAAAAAGAAGGAAGGAAAAAAAAAACTTCACATATTTAAGAATATAGGAAAAACTGATTCAGTTTGTTCTACTATTCTCTCACAACACAGAATGCTACTGTTAGCCCAGAGGTGCTGGGTTTTCCCACACACACCAAGCAAGCAATCCTGCCACACACACCAGGTGCGTGTTCTCTCATTCCGTTTCATTCTGACACTGTCTGCCTGGACACGGCATCAGAGCCCACACTTTGAGGGCTCAGTCCCACAATAGTGCACACATTTCAATGCCAGTCTCAAGCACAGGTTGTGACCTGTGCTTACTGATCAGATATAAATCCTGGAGTCCCTTGACCCCCTCCTCGGGTTCAACGAATGTGCGGGTTCAACGAATGTGCGAGAGTGGCTCACAAAATACAGGGAAACACTTTACATAGTGTAAACACTTTACCTTTACATAGTGTAAACACTTTACATAGTGTAAACACTTTACCTATTATAAAGGATATTACAGAGTTGACAGATGAACAGCCAGATGGAAGGGATCAGTGAGGTGAGGCATGGGAGAAGGGGCGTTGAGCCTTGGTGCTCTCCCTGGGTGCACCACACTGCGGGAGCCTCCAAGTGTTCACCTATCCAGAAGCTCCTCTGAAGGCTCTCCTTTTGGGTTGTTATGGAGCCTTCATTACATATGCATGATTGCTTATATTACTGGTCATTGGTTACACTTTTAGATAGGCTAAGTGGTTTTTTTGTTTGTTTGTTTTTGGTGAGACGAAGTCTCACTCTGTCACCCAGGCTGGAGTGCAATGGCGCGATCTCGGCTCATTGCAACCTCCGCCTCCCGGGTTCAGGCCCCGCCCCTGCCCCGCCCATCCTATGCTCTCAGTCACTCCCGGCCTTTCCGCCCGCAACCCGCCCCTTTGCCCCGGTCCGCCCAGGCCCCGCCCCCAGCCGCCGGCGCCGTTTACTGCGCGGGCAGTTTCTTGCAAACCCGGAAGCAGATCTCTTGGAGTGAAGGCTGTTCCTCGCCGCGTGAGTTTCCTTCTATCTAGATTAAACCTGCGTTTCGGAGTCCCCTGCATTTCCGTACAGGATGTCCGGGGGTTCCTATAACGCTTGAAGTCCCCGCACTGCTCCCTCCATTCCGAGTAAATTCAGACGTTGTCGCGAGACTCTGGGGGTCGCATCGCTTTGGGTTAAAAATCACGCAGGCTGGTCCTGCCTGCGGTATTTCGGCTTTCAGACCATGCAGACACCTCCTTTCCTGCGCCGTTTCCTGCTTAAAACCCTTTGCTGACCTCTGCCCCTGCGCTCTGTGAAGTCCTCATCCGCGAAGTGGGTGCAGGATTTTGCCGTCCCCTCACCTCGCCCTAGTCGGCTACTCGAGCGCAGGGCCGCAGCCCCAGTCCCGGGGAGGCCGAGTCCTCTGCCTGGTTCTGGGATCCTGCAGACCCTACCCCTCTCCTAAGGCGCCGTCGTCCCCCACCTCCCTCCTCCTCATGCCGGGCCCTGCTACTCCCCAGGCCTGCCCTTCGCAGTCACCGCTTCCCCTGAGCCCGCGTTGGGGAGGTGCCCGGGGCTTGTCCTGTGACACCCGGTGTTCTTGCCTGCCCAGCTCCACCCGCTGGAAAATGTGCTCCTCCAGAATGCGGGCGTCTTACTCCAAACCCTGCCTTGTGAAGGTGTGGGCCAAGGGGATCAGGAGATAGAGAAAGGGGCTGAGGGAAAAGCAGAGAAACGGAGACAGAGGAAAGAATGAGGGAAACCAATAAACATGGCAAAGTAGAGGATGGGTCGGGATTTGCAAAGAGACAGTAAGGGTGAAAGAAGTCGCTGAGAAAGTAACAGCATGGAGAAACAACTGGAGAAATGTAGAGAAAAGCTCGATGTCTAGAGAGATGAAGGAGAGCAAGGTAGGGAGAGGGGCAGCTCCTCCGACAGAGAGTGGGGGAGAGAAGGGGGGATTTGGAGCCAGGACAGACAGCAGCATGGTGCTGGGACAGCAAGAGGGGGCAGCCGGTGACAAGGAGAGCAGAGGGAGAACCACAGTAGGGGAGACCTGGGATCTGGGGGTGCCAGAGAGTGGGGACAAGGAGGTGAGACAGGGAAGAGGGGATTTAACAGAGAGAGCAGAGATAAGGGAAGAAAGAGGCAAAAATACATGGAGATTGAGGACAACCAAAAGATTGGGGTGAAAGAGGAATAAGAAGTGAAACAAGTTGCAAGAATAGAGCAGAACAGGTGGAAGAGAAGGAATAAAGCGAAGGAGAAACAGCAGGAGAGGAGAAGGGCTCAAAATGAGGAGCAGCGACCCAGGCTGAAACACAGACAAGAAAAAAAGCCAGAGAGAGAAGAAGAGAATGAGAGATGTACAGATTGAGGGAGGAAACACACAGGAAGGAAGAAAGAGGGGGACTTTGGCCCAGATGTGTGGTGGTTTCATTGGGTATGGATAATTACATCGTGATATATTGATTTCTGTGTCCATAGTCTAACAATTTTTTTTTTTTTTTTTCTTGAGACAGAGTCTCTATTGCCCAGGCTGGAGTGCAATGGCATGATCTCAGCTCACTGTAACTCCGCCTCCCGTGTTCAAGTGATTCTCGTGCCTCAGCCTCCCGAGTAGCTGGGATTACAGGCATGCACCACCACACCCGGCTAATTTTTTTTTTTTTTTTTTTTTTTTTTTGAGACGGAGTCTCGCTCTGTCGCCCAGGCTGGATTGCAGTGGCCAGATCTCAGCTCACTGTAAGCTCCGCCTCCCGGGTTTACGCCATTCTCCTGCCTCAGCCTCCAGAGTAGCTGGGACTACAGGCGCCCGCCACTTCGCCCGGCTAGTTTTTTGTATTTTTTAGTAGAGACGGGGTTTCACTGTGTTAGCCAGGATGGTCTCGATCTCCTGACCTCGTGATCCACCCGTCTCGGCCTCCCAAAGTGCTGGGATTACAGGCTTGAGCCACCGCGCCCGGCCACACCCGGCTAATTTTGTAGTTTTAGTAGAGATGGGGTTTCACTATGTTGACCAGGCTGGTCTCGAACTCCTGACCTCAGGTGATCCACCCACCTCAGCCTCCCAAAATGCTGGGATGACAGGCGTGAGCTACTGTGCCCGGCCCCTAATAATCTAACAAATTTTATATGTTTATATTTTGTTTCTGTTGTGGAGATGCTGGTGAGAATTGCAAAAGTCCTGTCTGTAAGACACGTGCATTTTATAATTCCTGGCATCAGAGGTTAGCTTCTATTTGCAATCTCTGTTCTGCCAGAGGGCAGTGACTTGACTCATTCAGTTGTCGGTCACTCTCTTTCCTTTTCCTAGGATGGGGTAATATGTAGGCAAGTGTATGAATGAGGAGGAAAAACTAAAGTGTTTTTCCTCCCCCATAATCAGCTAATGAACACTAAACAAAGAATGCATCGCCTCTCATCACCAAAATGTGTGGGGTGGGGATTTCTCCCCACCAACACGCAATTCTTCAACAGACACTACCTGACTGTCCTGTAATTTAATTCAATTCGGACACTAGCTACCCAGAGTTAGCATTAGATCCCACTAGTTGAGGGTTCCTACTTCAGATACCAGCCCCAAGTCCCAGATTCTGAGCTTCAGACCCATTGAGTATAAATTGGGGATTCTCCTCATCCCTCCCTGAGGTGCAATTAATTTGCCACAGCAGCTTGTAGAACTCGGGGAAACATTTTCCTTGGTTTACCCAGTTGTTTTTTGTTTGTTTGTTTGTTTGTTTTTGAGATGGAGTCTTGCTCTGTCACCCAGGCTGGAGTGCAATGGCACAGTCTCGGTTCACTGCAACCTCCGCTTCCCGGGCTCAGCAATTCTCCTGCCTCAGCCTCCCAGGTAGCTGGGATTGCAGGCATCCGCCACCACGCCCGAGTAATTTTTGTATTTTTAGTAGGCAAGGGGGTTCACCATGTTGGCCAGGCTGGTCTTGAACTCCTGATGTCAGGTAACCCACCCACCTTGGCCTCCCAAAGTGCTGGGATTATAGGCATGAGCTACCGCACCCGGCCTACCCAACTGTTGTAAAGGATACTACAAATCATACAGATGAATGGTTTTAGCAAGTTAATTGAATCCAAGGAAGAGGTTAAGAGAATCACGGTATTTATCTGGTGAGAGTGTAGCCAGGAGTTACTACTAGCATATAGCACACTGAGATCTTCACCTGGGAGATCTGACAGCGTCAGAGTGGGGTGAAATTGTAGAACACCCCCCCTCCCCGCCACTGGGAGTCCACTGCAGAACTGGTCATTGTGGGGAAAACTACACACATTTTGGTGACTGCAGGTGAAGTATTCTGGGTTGAGTGTCACAATAGTATGAACAGTTTGATTTTTTCCTGTCTCAAACAGTAAAGGGAAGAGCTTTCCAACAGGCCCACCCACCTGTCTTGAGTCCTGCGATCTCAACTCAGTAGGTACTGGGAATGGTCTGTCCCTGCTCCGGGCTGTTGCTGGTTCTTCAGTTTTGCACCACAGTCGCAGGACGGTGGCACTCCCTCCTCCACTGCATCAACTTTTACTTCAAGGGAATTATTTTGATGAGCATATCCAGATTAGTGATCTTGTCTGTTCACACACGCACGCACACACAGGCCCGTACCAACACACGTGACTACATTTTGTACCTTTTTTAGAGATGGGGTTTTGCCATGTTGCCCAGGCTGGTCTCAAACTCCTGAGCTCAAGCATCAAGCAATCTACCCACCTGTGCCTCCCAAAATGCTGAGATTACAGGCAAGAGCCACTGCACCCAGCCTAAACATTCTTTGGAGGTGGGAAAAAAATTGTTTGAAGACCTCAGCCCTGCCTGACCTGCTCCCCTAGGACCTCTCTGACCTCATCTCCTGCCTGCGTCCTCCTCGCTCCCTCTGCTCCAGCCACTCAGGCCCCTTTCCTTTTCTGGGGTCCCCAAGTTGCTCCTGCCTCAGGGCCTTCACATGGGTGGTCCCTGTGCCTAGGACTCTGGCCCCTCAGCTGCAGGTGCAAACACCCTTCCTAACCCAGGCCTTTGTTCTGATATCACTTCCCCAATGGGGACTTCTGTGACCCTCTCCCTGACCCCCGCTTCAGCATTCCATCCCCACCCCCACCCTCACCTCTGGTCCATATCGGCTGTTCTGCATGTTTCTCTGTGCTGCTTCACCTTCCACTGTCTGGATCCTGGTGACAACAAGGCCCCCAGGAAGAGTAGAGCCAGAAGGTGGGGGGCTGTGCTGGGCTTGGCCCCTCTCAGTGGAGCTCAAGAACGCTGAGGCATTTTGCAAATACATCTCTTATGCCCCCTTAGCAGAGATTTTCATTCAAGTAAGTTGCAGCCCAGCTTCAATGACATTTAAGATTGGTTCTATTCTGTTATTCTGTATCTACCACTGAGCACCAGGGCACTGCTGATCCTTTCTGAAGGCTGAGCTCAGCCTGTGATCCACAGAGGGGAGGGGGGCTGTGCTTTGCATGGGGTTTGGTCAGGGCTGGGTCTGTGCCCTGAACGGAAGCTCATTCCAGCCCAGCCCCTCATTGCTGCAGCCTGTGTGGGGGCCTCTCCAGGAGGGGAGCGGGTTCTAAAGAAAGAGGTCAGAAACTCACTTGTTTTTCCTGTAGGAGTTTCTTAGCCCTGCATCTTTTCTGGTGCAGTGGGCGGCAGAGGATCATCTTTCCACAGGGTAAGGTCTTCCCTGTGTATAAGGTTATGGCACAGGGAGGGGGTGTGTTGATTCTAACCAATAAACAGCATATTTTTGACATTCAGGATTGAATTCTAGTCTCTTTCATGTTACCCAAGGTAGAACCCTGGAAGAAGAGGAAGAGGAAAGCAGCAAAGGAGTCAGATGGCTCTTCCGCAGGTGAGATGATATTCTCGATGGATTGTTCTCTCTCCTTCCTTTCAGAAACGCTGGGCCTTGGAGTTGGGAATCTTCTCTGAGTCTGAAGCGTCCTGCCTGACAGGTTTGCTCACACTCACCCATGCCTTCCCTCAGTCCCTCTCATCTCACTTAGATTCCATCTCTCGTGACCCAGTGACATGAACTTGGGAAGAGGCTGCACTGGGCATGGGCCTGGGAAGGGCTCACACCAGACATGGATGGAGACGGGGTGAGGGTCCCGTGGTGTCAGTGCTGTTGGGCAACACAGATTGTTCAGGCCATATTTGAACATATTGCCAGCTCTGTGTAAATTCTGATGAGAGAAACTGGTTATGAAGTCAGATGTTACTGTGTACAAGCACCCATGAAATGCTGTAAAATGAGACCACTGTGGGGAAAGCTTTGTAGCCTCATTTATATTACATTTGATGCTGAACAAGTGAGTCACTGTGTTTCTGACTCCAAACTCCTTTTTTGTTTGTTTGCTTAGACAGTCTTGCTCTGTTGCCTAGGCTGAAGTGCAGTGACGCAATCTCAGCTCACTGCAACCTCTGCCTCCTGGGTTCAAGTGATTCTCCTGCCATGGCCCCCCGAGTAGCTGGGACTACAGGCGTGCATCACCATGCCTGGCTAGTTTTTTTTTTTTTTTTTTTTAATACGGAGTCTGGCTCTGTGGCCCAAGCTGGAGTGCAGTGGTGCGATCTCGGCTCACTGCAAGTTCCACCTCCCGGATTCACGCCATTCTCCTGCCTCAGCCTCCCGAGTAGCTGGGACTACAGGTTTTTTGTATTTTTAATAGAGATGGGGTTTCACCATGTTGCCCAGGCCGGTCTCCAACTCGTGAGCTCAAGCAATGCACCCGCCTCGGCCTCCCAAAATGCTGGGATTACAGGCGTGAACCACCGCTCCCGGCCTTCATTACTGATATTCAACCAAGAGAGAAACTTATCCCTCAGGCAGCACCCTGAAAAGACAGAATATGGATGAATGTTTTCATACTTTTCCTCTCCCAGGAGAAATGGGAAATGGGTGTTTTTCTTGCAGTGACACTGCATCATGCCAGGGTGAGGCCTCTGTAAGCAGATGTCCTGTATTTTCCTACTAGACTTCTGTTAAGAGTTCCAGCCTCTTAAATGATTACTGGATTTCTCATAAAGGCAATTGGTTCATATATTGTTACTAAATTTGTGTCTCCATGGTGGAGGTAGTGTTTGGGAGTTCCTATTCCTCTATTTTATTGACATCATCACTTTAGTACACTTTTATAATTTTTTTTTTTTTTTTTTTTTTTTTTTTTTTTGAGACGGAGTCTGGCTCTGTCGCCCAGGCTGGAGTGCAGTGGCCGGATCTCAGCTCACTGCAAGCTCCGCCTCCCGGGTTTACGCCATTCTCCTGCCTCAGCCTCCGGAGTAACTGGGACTACAGGCGCCGCCACCTCGTCCGGCTAGTTTTTTCTATTTTTAGTAGAGACGGGGTTTCACCGCGTTAGCCAGGATGGTCTCGATCTCCTGACCTCGTGATCCGCCCGTCTCGGCCTCCCAAAGTGCTGGGATTACAGGCTTGAGCCACCGCGCCCGGCCAATATAATTTCTTTAAATACGTGTGGAAAGGTATTTTAACAGGTAGCATTGTATCATTCCTAATGTACTCGTGGGATGCATTGAATGTTTAATGAGAGCTGCTAAAGAAAGAATGAAGATTGTTTTCACAGTGTTGTTATTAGTTCTTATACTTCATTGCGTTCTTTTCCTAGGCTGTGAGTATGTCATCTGTTAGTTTTAACAGATCTAGCTCCTACTTTACCATTTTCTTGGCCTCAGCTCAGGCATGCTCTGAAGTGGGCTTTAGCTGGAGCCTTGGTGAGCCTCATTTTCTTCTTTTTTTTTTTGATACAAGGTCTGGCCCCGTCGCCCAGTCTGGCGTGCAGTGGTGCAATCTCGCCTCATGGCAGCCTCCACCTCCTGGGCTCAAGCCAACCTCCCACCTCAGCCTCTCAAGTAGCTGGGACTACACGTGCATGCCACCACACCCAGCTAATTTTTATATTTTTTGTAAAGATGGGGGATCTCACTATTTTGCCCAGGATCGTCTTGAATTCCTGAACTCAAGCAATCCACCTGCCTTGGCCTCCCAAAGTGTTAGGATTACAGGCATGAGCCATCGCGCCCAGCCCATTTTCTCCATTTTAATGTAGAGCAAATGCATCCAGCATTTACTGCTTGATTATGATGTTTGGTGAAATTTTCTTGTTTAATATTAGCTTTTGGGTGTTTTTCAAATTTCCTTTTTGGACTGATTTTTAATTATCCAATAATTTCTTCGAGTAAGTATTGTTGCAATATATACTTTTTTTTTTTTTTTTTTTTTTTTTTTTTTTTTATTTTTTTTTTTGAGACGGAGTCTCGCTCTGTCACCCAGGCTGGAGTGCAGTGGCGGGATCTCAGCTCACTGCAAGCTCTGCCTCCTGGGTTCACGCCATTCTCCTGCCTCAGCCTCCCGAGTAGCTGGGACTACAGGCGCCCGCCTCGTCGCCCGGCTAGTTTTTTGTATTTTTTAGTAGAGACGGGGTTTCACCGTGTTAGCCAGGATGGTCTCGATCTCCTGACCTCGTGATCCGCCCGTCTCGGCCTCCCAAAGTGCTGGGATTACAGGCTTGAGCCACCGCGCCCGGCCTGCTTCTTAAGTCTATTGAATTAATGTATGATATTTAAAAAGTCCTAATCTTATGTTATGATTTCATGAGTAAAATAAACTGAAACCTCCATTGGGCTTTTGTTAATGCCTAAATATCTAAATTTAACTGGAAAAAATGGTGTCTGTATTTTTAATAATTGTATTTAATACCAATTGGAGTTCAAGTTCTTACATATTTTTGTTTTAGCATTTTTACAGCTTAACTTACAAAAATGTTTATAAACTAAATTAAGTACATTTCATGGATTTTAATTGTTCCAGACTTTCTGAAATGCACATGAGCAAAAAAGACAACTAAAGATATCATCAAAAACAAATACATCATTGAGACACATCTTCTTATTTCACTTAATTTAACTGGTATGCGTGATGTGTGCACGTGAATATGTAGATGCATACGCCCATGGTTTTATAAAAGATGTACCGTGATTTAAATAAATTGTATGTGTTTTATCGTTTGAAATCATATTTTAAATATTTTTATGGCCTTAAATTTGTTCTCCGCTGCCTTTTTTTTTTTTTGAGATGGAGTTTCACTCTTTCACCCAGGCTGGAGTGAAGGAGCACAATCTTGGCTCACTGCAACTTCCCCCTCCTAGGTTCGAGCAATTCTCCTGCCTCAGCCTCCCAAGTACCTGGGATTACAGGTGTGCGCCACCACACCTGGCTAATTTTTGTATTTTTAGTAGAGATGGGGTTTTCCGTGTTGGCCAGGCTGGTCTCAAACTCCTGACCTCAGGTGATCCATCTGACTCGGCCCCCCAAAGTGCTGGGATTACAAGTGTGAGCCACCGTGCCCGGCCTGTTCTCCACTATCTATTAATGAACTAATAGGATAGTAACATATGGGCACAAATGTGTTTGTGTATATAATGACGTTTGGTGAAGTTCCATATTGTTAGCCTTGAACTTGTTTCGGTTTTTCTCAGTTAGGTGACCTCGTGTCAATTTACTTTTGGTGCTGTTTAGGCAGAACAACTCAAACACCATGTTTCCCTCTGCTGTCCCACCAACACCACAATCCACACAGAAGACTTCTGTGGCCACATGCGAGGGATTTCTCCCCACCAACAAACAGCGAGCAACCAGTTCAGTTCCAACACTGTCTGCATGAAGATAGTGTCAGATCTCACAGATTGATGGCTCAGTTCCCAGTTGCACGTCCAGGCCTCTGAAACTTCTGACCGACCAACCTCAAGTTGAGGTTCCCATGAACCCTTCTTTAATTTGCTGGAGCAACTCTTACAGGTCAGAGAAACACTGAGTTTTACAGGTTGATTATAAATACTATTACAGAAGATACCAGTGAAGAGATGCAGAAGGTGAGGTATGGGGAAAGGGGTGCGGAGCTTCCCTGCCCTCCCTGGGTATGCCGTCCTCCAGGAACCTCCATGTGTCAGCCATTTGGAAGCTCCCTGAACCCACTGCACTCCAGGCTGGGTGACAAAGCAAAACTCCATCTCCAAAAAAACAGCAAAAAGAAATTTACATATTTCTACAAAAGTCATAGCCACTTTTATCTTTATTTTCTCTTTTGATTCTACCCAAATTTCCAGTGACAAAGTCCCGAATTCAGTGCTGAAATTAGGCTTTGACACGTGCTTTCTTCTATAAGTGTGACATTGTAATAAAAGAAGTGATTTGTTGTCCTTGATAATCTCATTTGGCTCCTGTGTAGTTCTTTGAGATAATTCCCTTGCCAGCTGGTTGTTTTACAAATGTGTGCAAACTATATCATACTACTTTATGCAAACTATATTATACTACTTTATGCAAACTATATCATACTACTTTATGCAAACTATATTATACTACTTTATGCAAACTATATTATACTACTTTATGCAAAGACACAGACACTACTTTTTACTATATCTTTCTAGGACTTTTTATTCTGTTTTCAGTTTAAATTTGCTTACCCCTGAGATTTTAAAGTCTCTTTCTTCATAAAACACTATTTGAACTGGAATATATTAACACATTCTGTGGCCAGTTTTGCTCGACATCATTTTACCCTTCATTCTCCGACATTCTCTTATTTCTTGTACTTCTTTATTTATTTGCATTTGTTTATTTTTCCTTTTATTATTACTTTTACTTTTTTGTAGAAACAAAGTCTTGCTATGTTGCCCAGGCTGGTCTCAAACTCCTGGGTTCAAACAATCTGCCTGCCTTGGCCCCCCAAAGTGCTGGGACTACAGGCATGAACCACCATGCCCGGCCAACTTCTTTAGTTTTTAAACCTCATTTTCAGAGTAGTTGAGAGGATTTCAGCCACAGTGTAGCATCTTAAAGACTGGGAAAATTCTTTCCTAACCAGTTTAATGACCAAGAAACTATTCAGACCAATCTACATGTCAGTCATTCACAGTAGAATGGTAAACCAAAGAGCTGTGGGCAGCTGCTGATACATGTTGCACAAAAGGATGTTGGGAATCTCTTAGACATTGGTACATGTTGTTACATCAATGAATTCTTCCAAAATGACCTCCCTTTCAGGACCTTGGACAGATACACGGACTCCTTTGTGCTGATCTCAAGACACTGAGATTCTAAAATGAAAACTCTGAAGGCGCTTGACTATGTAGCCTTCCTTAATGCTTTAGCATTCCAAACTGCCTACTTACTCTCTTTGGAAGATTATTCAGGGCTTTGTGAGCTGCTCTTTCAGGTAGCTTGCCTGTTGCTTAACTGATTGCTTAGGTTTAATTTTAATTCCTAGACACCTGGGTACCGGTACTTGCTCTGTCATTTTTAGCTCTTTGACCTGAGACAAGTTTCTCAGCATGTCTGTGAAACAGCTGTCCCCACAGTAAAATGGGAGCAGATCTTTCTCTCATGGGCTACAGTGTTGTACGTATTCGTATACATAAAGGATTTCAAATGCTACCTCGCATACGGACCTTGTTCTTAAATCCCTAGCATTGCTATTGCTCTCATCATAGTTTTAAGGCTCCGACTTGTTTTTTCTTCAAAGCCACTGTGGATGTTGTCATCCTTGAAGACACCACTCATTCTCTAGGTCATCTAGATGCTGAATATTACTTGATGTATCAGACATAATATCTATCCAACACTGGTAGAGATGAATTTGTGCTGGGCTTTTTTGTTTTGTTTTGCTTGTCCCCCTGTTGCCCGGGCTGCAGTGCAGTGGCACCATCTTGGCTCACTGCCACCTCTGCCTCCCAGGTTCAAGCAATTTCCGGCTAATTTTTGTATTTTTCGTAGAGACAGGGTTTCACCATGTTGGCCAGGTTGGTCCCGAACTCCTGACCTCAAGTGATTCCCCCACCTTGGCCTCCCAAAGTGCTAGGATTACAGGCATGAGTGAGTCACTGCGCCCAGCCGATTTTGTATCTGTATATTTATTTATTGTCCACAAAACTGAGAAATCCACACTAATTTAGAGGATATCATAACCTCTTAGAGAAAAGAATAATAAAACAGGATTAAGCAGACATAACTTGCTCAAGTAAACCTTAGTGTGTGAGAATATAGGGAAAAACTGATGCAGTTTCTTTCTTTTTTTTTTTTGAGATAGAGTCTCGCTCTGTTGCCCAGGCTGGAGTGCAATGGCATGATCTCAGCTCACCACAACCTGCACCTCCCAGGTTCAAATGATCCTCCTGCTTCAGCTCCCGAGTAACTGGGATTACAGGTGCCCACCACCATGCCTGGCTATTTTTGTGTTTTTAGTAGAGATGAGGTTTCGCCACATCGGCCAGGCTGGTCTCGAACTCCTGACCTCAGGTGATCCACCCGCCTCGGCCTCTCAAAGTGCTGGGATTACAGGAGTGAGTCACCGCGCCCAGCCGGATACAGTTTCTTCTACTACTTGCAACACAGAATGCTTCCGTTCTCCCAAATGTGTTGGGTTTTCCATCACGTCAGTCAAGCAGTTCTGCAGTGGACGTGACCTGGGTGTCCTCCCATTCAGTTCAGTTCTGACGCTGTCTGGATATAGCATCACACCCCACAGATACAGGGCTCAGTCTCACAAGGTGCAGCCACCTCAATGCCATTCGCAAACACAGGTTGTGGGTTGGGTTTCTCGCTAACCAGCTTAAGTTGTAAATTCTCATGACCTCTTCATTGGGATCAATTAATTGGTGACAGTGGCTCACAGAACTCAGGGAAACACTTGATTCATATTGATTCATTTATTGCTCAGGATATAACAAAGAATGCAGATGGAAGCGATCTATTGGGTGAGATAGGGAGGAGCTCTGAGCTTCCATGCCCTCTGTGGGTGCACCACTCAAGGAGCCTCCATGTTATCATCTGTCCCAAATGCTCCTCAGAACCTTAATTTTTTGCATTTTTGTGGAAGCTTCATTACATAGGCAAGACTGTTTACATTATTGGCCACAGATGTTCAACTGAACCTTCAGCCCTTCTTCCCTTTTGCAGTGCTGGAGATTGAACCTGGAAGTCCCAACCCTGTAATCTTTTATTTATTTTTTTATTTTTATTTTTATTTATTTATTTTGAGACAGAGTTTCATTCTGTCACCCAGGCTGGAGTGTAGTGGCGTGATCTCAGCTCACTGCAACATCTGCCTCCCAGTTGAAGTGATTCTCCTACCTCAGCCTCCTGAGTAGCTGGGATCACAGGCGCGCACCACCATGCCCAGCTAATTTTTGTATTTTTAGTAGAGACAGGGTTTCACGGTGTTGGCCAGGCTGGTCTCGAACTCCTGACCTCAGGTGATCCACTGGCCTCGGCCTCCCAAAGTGCTGGTATTACAGGCATGAGCCACCGCGCCCGGCCTAACCCTGTAATGTTGTCTTTGTCTTTCAAGTGTCCAGCCCACACCCTGAAGCTATCTAGCGGCCTTCAGCCGCCAGTTAGTCTCACTGACGTACAAAAAGATACTTATCACCTCACAGATGTCAAGTGAGCTCTTTTCAGGAAAAGGGGATGAAGATCAAATCTGTATGTACAGTGATCACAGCCTGAACGTGTCAGTCTGCTTACTTGAATTGAACCTATTCTTACAGCTCTCTTCTCCTCTCGTTTTATGTGAAGATTCAAATTTGCCTTATAGGCTGGGCGCGGTGGCTCATGCCTGTAATCCCAGCACTTTGGGAGGCCAAGGCGGGCGGATCACGAGGTCAGGAGATCGAGACCATCCTGGCTAACACGGTGAAACCCCGTCTCTACTAAAAATACAAAAAATTAGCCGGGCGAGGTGGCGGCGCCTGTAGTCCCAGCTACTCGGGAGGCTGAGGCAGGAGAATGGCGTGAACCCGGGAGGCGGAGCTTGCAGTGAGCCAAGATTGCGCCACTGCACTCTAGCCTGGGCGACAGAGCGAGACTCCGTCTCAAAAAAAAAAAAAAAAAAAAAAAAAAAATTTGCTTTATAGTCACTTGGTGAAATGTGTTTTTCATTTTAGGGACAGTTGACGTTCAAGGATGTGACCATAGAATTCTCTCAGGAGGAGTGGAAATGCCTGGACCCTGCTCAGAAGACTCTGTACAGGGACGTCATGTTGGAGAACTACAGGAACCTGGTCTCCCTGGGTGAGGATGACTTTCTTTTAGAAGTCAGGGTCTGTTCTCATGTATGTTTTCATTTTCCCTGTGAGTCTCTTGAGAGCCCCTGCATTCCTCGATGAGGATTGATGTCCTGTTGACTCAGAAATGAAAAGCCTGATCATGCAGAATCTGGACTTTTTTTTTTTTTTTTTTTTTTTGAGACGGAGTCTCGCTCTGTCGCCCAGGCTGGAGTGCAGTGGCCGGATCTCAGCTCACTGCAAGCTCCGCCTCCCGGGTTTACGCCATTCTCCTGCCTCAGCCTCCCGAGTAACTGGGACTACAGGCGCCCGCCACCTCGCCCGGCTAGTTTTTTGTATTTTTTTAGTAGAGACGGGGTTTCATCGTGTTCGCCAGGATAGAGAATCTGGACTTTAATCTTGCTGTTTCTTGAGATGGTCTGCCCACTTTGTGGAGAGTTTTAGAGCTTTGTATGCATAATACCTCGTACCAGACTTTTAAAATGTTTGATTTTCTGTTTTCTACTTCTGTGCTTTTGATTTAGTGGTTCATGGAAGAAAGCTAGATATCTGTGTAGTGTGATGTTTCCTAATCACTCAGGAGGCATTCAGTGGATCAACTGTTGAAATGTTTTTCCAAATCCATCTGCAGTTTCCTCTCTTCTCATGTTAACCTAAGGGTACAATTCCGGAAAAGTCGCAGCACATTATATTTCTTTTTCTTTTTTTTCTCTCTTTTTTTTTTGTTTTGAAATGGAGTTTCACTCTTCTCACCCCGGCTGGAGTGCAATAGCACGATCTCAGATCACTGCAACTGCAACCTCCGCCTCCTGAGTTCAAGTGATTCTCCTGCCTCAGTCTCCTGAGTAGCTGGGATTATCGGCTTTAGCCACCACGCCCAGCTAATTTTTGTATTTTTAGTAGAGACAAGGTTTCACCATGTTGGCCAGGCTGGTCTCGAACTCCTGACCTCAGGTGATCTGCACATCTCAGCCTCCCAGAGTGCTGGGATTACAGGCATGAGCTACCATGCCTGGCCTTCTTTCTTTTCATAAGCAGGAATCTCTCCTTTTGATCTGAGTATTATCTCCTTGTTGGAACAAGGGAAGGAGCCCTGGAATGGGACAGCCAAGAGAAAATAGCAAGTGGGAGTGGATCAGAGGTGTGATTACAGGTCAGAGTTCAGATGTGCAGAGAGAAAGCATCTCATTAGACAGTGTTTGAGAAACACCCTGCAAATGGGAGAATTTTTTGGGAAAATAAAAGTTTATATCCTGTGATCACTGATAAGAATTGTTTTCCCTACCACTTAATACTCTGTTCTTTAGATGTGTAAAAGTTTATCCTTCCAATCTGCAGTGGTGCTACAGCCCAAACAGCAACACATGCAAAGTCTTGATCATGACCTACAACCGTCTGTTACTTGGTTTCTATGAACTCTTGGTTCCTTTCAAAAGGGTTGCTTTCCTCCTTAGTCTCTCCTTCTGTGCTTCATTCAATCAAAAATCCTTATTTTTCTGTCCACAGAGATCAGACATGAGGTCTCCATAGTTATGACAAGTGCCCCTATCCATATTTTATCCCATTTTATGAGCTTGGAAGATAGAAAAAGTTGGCTGCTCCTCCTTTGCACCTGGGGCCCCAGAAACTTCATGGAGCTATCTTAAGCTTTCCTTGCCTGTTGAAGTTGCAGCTACTTCTTCTATTCCACTTTGCCACAGTTTGTGGATGTGGGTGACAAGGGGAGTAGGTTGGATCTTCTGAGATGGTTAGCCAAATTGTTAAGTACAGTGGACAGAAACTTTCTCTTTTTGATCCCAGTCCTATATGGGGTGTATATCCTATTTTTTCACACTTGAGCATGGGATTCATTGAACAAAAAGAACAAACCTGGAGGCATCACACTACCTTATTTCAAACTATATTACGAAGATATAGTAATTAAAACAGGATAGTACTTCCTTAAAAATAGACACGTCAACCAGTGGAACAGAATAGAAAGAGTAAAAAGAAAGCCGGATGCGGTGGCTCACCCCTGTAATTCCAGCACTTTGGGAGGCTGAGGTGAGTGGATCACGAGGTCAGGAGTTCGTGACCAGCCTGTCCAATATGGTGAAACCCTGTCTCTACTAAAAATACAAAAATTAGCCAGGCGTGGTGGTCAGCTACTCGGGAGGCTGAGGCAGAAGAATCACTTGAACCCAGAAGGCAGAGGTTGCAGTCAGCTGAGATTACGCCAGTGCACTCCAGCCTGGCTGACAGAGTGAGACTCCATATCAAAAAAAAAAAAAAAGTGAAGAAAAAAAAATGATGAATATATGGCCAGTTGGCTTTTGACAGAGGTGCCAAAAACACACAATGAAAAAAGGACAGTTTTTTCAGTAAGTGTTGCTAGAAAAACTCAATATCCACACACAGGAGAATGAAATGGATATTAATCTCACATCAGATATCAAAATTGATTCAAAATGTATTAAATACTTAAACGTAAGACCTGATAATGTAAAACTACTAGAAGCAGTCATAGGAGAAAACCTACATGACGTGATCCAGGCAATGATTTTTTGGCCTTGACGCCAGAAGCTTATGCAACAAAAGCAAACAGATAAATGGGGTAGCATCTACTGAAAATCACCACAAAGGGAACAATTAACATAATGAAGAGATAACCTACGGATTGTGAGGAAGCATTTGCAATTTGTATATTTGACACCAATTTAATGTCCAAAATATATGAGAAATCAAAACTACTCAATAAAATGAAAACAAACCAATTTAAAAATGGCCAAAGGATCTCAATATACATTTATTTTTCCTTTTTTTTTTTTTTTTTGAAACAGAATCTCTCTCTGTCACCCAGGCTGGAGTGCAGTGGCGCAATCTCGGCTCACTGCAATCTCTGCTTCCCAGGTTCAAGCTATTCTCCTGCCTCAGCCTCCCAAGTAGCTGGGACTACAGGTGCGCGCCCCCACGCCTGGCTAATTTTTGCATTTTTGGTCACCGTGTTGGCCAGGCTGGTCTCAAATCCCTGGTCTCAGGTGATCTGCCCAACTTGGCCTTGCAAAGTGCTGAGATTACAGGCGTGAGCCTTGATATACAGTTCTTGAAGGAAGACAGACAAATAGTCAACAACATCACTACTTGCAGAGATGCAAATTTAAAGCAGAATAAAATATCATATAGCTGTCAGGATGGCTACTGTCAGAAGGACAAAAGGTATGTGTTAGCAAAGATATGGAGACTAGGGGGTTCTCATACACTATTGATTTCATGTAAATTAGTCTAGGCATTATGAAAAATTATATGGAAATTTCTCAAAAAAATAAAAACAAAAGTACTATATTATCCAGCAATCCCACTTCTCGGTATACAGTTGGCCCTTGAACAGCACAGGTTTGAATTCCATGGGTCATCTTATACATGGTTTTTTTTTTTTTTTTTTTTTTTTTTTTTTTGAGACGGAGTCTCACTCTGTCCACCAGGCTGGAGTGCAGTGGCACGATCTGGGCTCACTGCAAGCTCCACCTCCTGGGTTCATGCCATTCTCCTGCCTCAGCCTCCCTAGTAGCTGGGACTACAGGCGCCCGCCACCGCACCCGGCTAATTTTTTGTATTTTTAGTAGAGATGGGGTTTCACCGTGGTCTCGATCTCCTGACCTTGTGATCCGCCCGCCTCGGCCTCCCAAAGTGCTGGGATTACAGGCGTGAGCCACCGCGCCCAGCCTATACATGGGTTTTATTCCAGTAAATATACTGGAAATTTTTAAAGACATTTGCAACAATTTGATAAAGCAGACAAATTGCATAACCTAAAAATATCATAAAAATTAAGAAAAAATTAGATATGTCATGAATGCATAAAGTACTACTCTATTATTTACCACCATAAAAAAATACACAAATCTGGCTCTTGAGCTGCTTGCTAGAGGCCGCTCCCACTCTGTGGAGTGTACTTGCATTTCAATAAATCTGTGCTGTTCTTTCGTTGCAAAAAAAAAACAAAAACAAACAAAACAAAAACACACAAATCTGGCTGGATGTGGTGGCTCACGCCTGTAATCCCAGCACTTTGGGAGGCCAAGGTGGGTGGATCACCTGAGGTCAGGATTTCAAGACCAGCTGGCCAACATGATGAAACCCTGTCTCTACTGAACATACAAAAAGTAGCTGGGCGTGGTGGCACATGCCTGTAAACCCAGCTAGTTGGGAGGCTGAGGCCGGAGAATCACTTGAACCTGGGAAGCAGAAGTTGCAGTGAGCCAAGATTGCACCACTGCATTCTAGCCTGGGCATCAGAACGAGACTCTATTTCAAAAAAAAACACAAATCTAAGATAAAAAATTAAAACTTATCAAAACTTATACACACACTTACTGCATGTGACACCATTTGCAGTCAAGAATAATATAAACAGGCTGGGTGCAGTGGCTCATGCCTGTTATTTCAGCACTTTGGGAGGCCAAGGCGGGTGGATCACGAGGTCAGGAGCTCAAGACCAGCCTGGCCAAGATGGTGAAATGCTGTCTCTACTAAAAATACAAAAATCAGCTGGGCGTGGTGGCAGGCACCTGTAATCCCAGCTACTCAGGAGGCTGAGGCAGATAATTGTTTGAACCCAGGAGGTGGAGGTTGCAGTGAGCCGAAATCGTGCCACTGCACTCCAGCCTGGGTGACACAGTGAGACTATATTCCAGTTCTTATGTCCTGTGCTGGTTCTAAAGTAGAACTCCTTTTTCTTTCTTTCTTTTTTTTTTTTTTCCAATTCAGAAAGTTTTTTCTGACATTTTAAAATTGAATTCCTCCTCATTTTTTCAGTGCTATTATTTTTTTCCAATTCAAAATTACTACTTCTTTATTCATTACATATGTTTGCTGTGAGTTATTTACCATTACAGTATATCATGTTGTGCTTTAGCATTTACTTGTGCATAACAAATATGCTCTAAATAGGCACAATATAAGAATTCTTTCTCTTGAATTCTGAGACAGCCATATAAAACATATTGCCAATTGGTAGCCTTGGGTCATGGTTGGAAAATACTCCTTTCAGGGCTAATATGGGTTTGTACAATATGAGGGTTTTGTTCACAGATTGTTTAAAACTAGGATCCCCTACTATTTGAATTACATGTTACCACCTTTTCTTTGATAAGGAATCCTATTCCTTTTGTGTTTTGGAAAATTATGGTTCTGAAGAATCATAAGTCTGTTCACTATAACTATTACTTTCGGTGTAACATTAGGTTTTTCAGTGGGAAATAATTATTTACATACTATAATTAATTGGAAACCTATGGTTTTTTATATCTTACAGATATCTCTTGTAAATGTGTAAACGAGGATTTGCCACCAAAGGGGAAGAACAATATGGGAGAAGCATTCCACATGGTGAAGTTGGAGAGACTTGAAAGCCGTGATGAAGTCCTGTCCTTCCAGGAAGTTCAGAAAAATACATATTACTTTGAGTGTCAGTGGAAAGATGATGAAGGAAATTACAAAAGAGTACCTATGTTGCAAAAAGAAAATCTCCCTGGTAGAAGAGATCAACATGATAGAAGGGCTGCAGGAAACAAGCTTATTGAAAATCAGCTTGGCCGGGCGCGGTGGCTCAAGCCTGTAATCCCAGCACTTTGGGAGGCCGAGACGGGCGGATCACGAGGTCAGGAGATCGAGACCATCCTGGCTAACATGGTGAAACCCCGTCTCTACTAAAAAATACAAAAAACTAGCCGGGCGAGGTGGCGGGCGCCTGTAGTCCCAGCTACTTGGGAGGCTGAGACAAGAGAATGGCATAAACCCGGGAGGCGGAGCTTGCAGTGAGCTGAGAACCAGCCACTGCACTCCAGCCCGGGCAACAGAGCGAGACTCCGTCTCAAAAAAAAAAAAAAAAAAAAAAAAAGAAAATCAGCTTGGAGTAAGTTTTCAGTCACATCTGCCTGAACTGCAGCAATTTCAAGGTGAAGGGAAAATTTATGAATACAATCAAGTTGAGAAGTCTCTTAATAATCGGGGAAAACATTATAAATGTGATGAATGTGGCAAGGTCTTCAATCAAAACTCATGGCTAACAAGTCATAAGAGAATTCATACTGGAGAGAAGCCTTACCAGTGTAATGAGTGTGGCAAAGCCTTTACTGTTCGTTCAAACCTAACTATCCATCAGGTAATCCATACTGGAGAAAAACCTTACAAATGTCATGAATATGGAAAGGTCTTCAGTCAACCTTCAAACCTTGCAGGTCATCGGAGAATTCATACTGGAGAGAAACCTTACAAGTGTAATGAGTGTGGCAAAGCCTTTAGAGCACATTCAAAACTAACTACACATCAGGTTATCCATACTGGAGAAAAACCTTACAAATGTAAGGAATGTGGCAAGTGCTTCACTCAAAATTCACACCTTGCAAGTCATCAAAGAATTCATACTGGGGAGAAACCTTACAAGTGTAATGAGTGTGGCAAAGCCTTTAGTGTTCGCTCAAGCCTAACTACCCATCAGACAATCCACACTGGAGAAAAACCTTACAAATGTAATGAGTGTGGCAAGGTCTTCAGGCACAATTCATACCTTGCAAAGCATTGGCGAATTCATACCGGTGAGAAACCTTACAAGTGTAATAAGTGTGGGAAAGCCTTCAGTATGCATTCAAACTTAACTAAGCATCAGATCATCCATACCGGAGAAAAACCTTTCAAACGTAATGAATGCGTCAAGGTTTTCACTCAGTATTCACACTTAGCAAATCATCAAAGAATTCATACTGGAGAGAAACCTTACAGGTGTGATGAGTGCGGCAAAGCCTTTAGTGTGCGATCAAGCCTAACTACCCATCAGGCAATTCATACTGGAGAAAAGCCTTACAAATGTAATGACTGTGGTAAGGTCTTCACACAAAATTCACACCTTGCAAGTCATCGGGGAATTCATTCTGGAGAGAAACCTTACAAGTGTGATGAATGTGGTAAAGCCTTCAGTCAAACGTCACAACTTGCAAGGCACTGGAGAGTTCATACTGGAGAAAAACCTTACAAGTGTAATGAGTGTGGCAGAGCCTTTAGTGTTCATTCAAGCCTAACTATCCATCAGACAATACGTACTGGACAAAAACCGTACAAATGTAACGATTGTGGCAAGGTCTTCAGGCACAGTTCATACCTTGCAGTTCATCAGAGAATTCACACTGGTGAGAAACCTTACAAGTGTAATGAGTGTGGCAAAGCATTTAGTGTACATTCAAACCTAGCTACCCATCAGGTCATCCACACTGGAGAAAAACCTTACAAATGTAATGAATGTGGCAAGGTCTTCACTCAAAATTCACATCTTGCAAATCATAGAAGAATTCACACTGGAGAAAAACCTTACAGGTGTAATAAGTGTGGGAAAGCCTTTAGTGTTCGCTCAACCCTAACTACCCATATGGCAATCCATACTGGAGAGAAACCTTACAAATGTAACGAATGTGGCAAGGTCTTCACTCAAAATTCAAACCTTGCAAAACATCGAAGAATTCACAGTGGATAGAAACCTTACAAAGGACGCCAGGTGTGGTGGCTCATGCCTGTAATCCCAGCACTTTGAGAAGCCAATGAGGGCAGATCACCTGAGGTCGCGAGTTCAAGACCAGGCTGGCCAACATGGTGAAATGCTGTCTTTACTAAAAACACAAAAATTAGCTGGGCATGGTGGTGCATACCTGTAATCCCAGCTACTCGGGAGGATGAGGCAGGAGAATTGCTTGAACCTGGGAGGCGGAGGTTTCAGTGAGCGAGATCATGCCATTGCACTCCAGCTTGGGCAACAAGAGTGAAACTCCATCACACACACACACACACAGAAAAAGTAACCTTACAAAGGAGTGTGGCAAGTTCTTCAGCCACAAATTACTTCTTTCACAACATCGAGAATTCATTCTTGAGACAATTCTTACAAATGCAGTGACTGTGGCAAACTTCTGATGAGTTTAAGCATTAACAGACATCAGAGTTCATAACAGAGAAATCCTGTGAATATACTATGTATGACAGAAGCTTTTTTTTTTTTTTTTTGAGGCGGAGTCTCACTCTGTCACCCAGGCTGGAGTGCAGTGATGCGATCTCGGCTCACTGCAAGCTCCGCCTCCTGGGTTCACGCCATTCTCCTGCCTCAGCCTCCCGAGTAGCTGGGACTACAGGCACCTGCCACAACGCCCGACTAATTTTTTGTATTTTTAGTAGAGACGGGGTTTCACCGTGTTAGCCAGGATGGTCTCAATCTCCTGACCTTGTGATCCGCCTGCCTCAGCCTCCCAAAGTGCAGGGATTAGAGGTGTGAGCCACCGCGCCTGGCTAGTTTTTGTATTTTTGGTAGAGACGGTTTCACCATGTTGGCCAGGCTGGTCTCGAACTCCTGACCTCAAATGATCCACCCGCCTTGGCCCCCCAAAGCTCTGGGATTATGGCCGTGAGCCACCACGCCCAGCCCAGAAACTAATTGTATTTTGCACTTGAATTAGTCTATCCACACTCTGCCTTGGGATACTTATGTGGTATAATGAAAATCCCATAGAAAGGATATTTCAGACTCTCATGCCCTGAAGTCTGCATTGCTCTTGATGCGTATGCACTGTATTATTATTATTATTTTTGTTTGTTTGTTTTTTGTTTTTTGTTTTTTGTTTTGAGACGGAGTCTCGCTCTGTCGCCCAGGCTGGAGTGCAGTGGCCGGATCTCAGCTCACTGCAAGCTCCGCCCCCCGGGTTTACGCCATTCTCCTGCCTCAGCCTCCCAAGTAGCTGGGACTACAGGCGCCCGCCAACTCGCCCGGCTAGTTTTTTGTATTTTTTAGTAGAGACGGGGTTTCACCGTGTTAGCCAGGATGGTCTCGATCTCCTGACCTCGTGATCCGCCCGTCTCGGCCTCCCAAAGTGCTGGGATTACAGGCTTGAGCCACCGCGCCCGGCTGTATTATTATATTTTTGCATGTCTCTTTCTTGCATGCCAAATAACACCTATGGCATTTATCTTGACGTACATGAAGTGAAAATACAAGTATAGTAAAAATATGACATTAGGAAACAAAAAGTGTGGGGAATATGGATAAAAACAACAACATCTCTTTTTTACCCTGGAATGATCAGTGGCAATTGGAGAAATTAATATATATATACTTTAAGAATGAACATAATACATTCAGATTTTTTTTTTCCTGGCAGATAAACTACAAAGTTTGAAAGTTCACCCTCATAACATTTTGATAATTTGAACTTGTGACCTCTCTACTGGAACTGTATTGAATTTCACCTCAAATTTGGTTGAGAAGTGTTATGAGACTGTTTATTACATAATATGGGTTTCTGGGGAAAGCTGGGTAGACTTGCAAAGCTGGTCCAAAAATGGCTTGAGAGCCCAGATAAGCAACTTGCTTGGTGTGTTATGGTTGATAAGGTGTGGGGCTGGGTTAGAGGAAGCTTTGTGTGGTTTGAACATCCATCTAGTGACAAAGGAGGAAGCACTCAAGCATGATCAGTTTGACCAAATGGGCAGAACAGGAAGAGGAAGTGCAGTGCTGTAAAAGTGTTAGTAGTGCAACATCACAAAATGGAGACTGACTGTAGTACACTGAATTACTGTGGAAACTCCTGAATTCTTGGTTTGGGAAGACCCCAGTTTTCTTTTTTGTTTGTTTGTTTTGTTTTGTTTTTTGAGACGGAGGCTTGCTGTGTCACCCAGGCTGGAATGCAGTGGCGTGATCTCGGCTCACTACAACCTCCATCTCCCAGGTTCAAGTGATTCTCCTGCCTCAGCCTCCCAAGTAGTTGGGACTACAGGTGTGTGCCACCACGCCTGGTTAATTTTTGTATTTTTAGTAGAGACAGGGTTTCACCATGTTGGCCAGGCTGGTCTTGAATGCCTTACTTCAAGTGATCCATCCACCTCTGCCTCCCAAAGTGCTGGGATTACAGGCGTGAGCCACCACACCCTGCCCTAGTTTTCTTCATAGTAATATTCTACATTTATTTTTCCACTGTACCCATAGGACTCATTCAACAACTGTTGAAAATGTTTTTGAAATCCTGTTTACTTATAATGCCTAAGATATTTTTATACTAACTCAGTGAAAAATTGTGGAAAAGTTTATTACATAATAAATATGATTAGGCGGTTTTACTGGAAGGGCATTTCTCCAAAGGCTATGGAAATGTTCTTTTCAGTTTATGGTATTGAACAATATATTTAATGGTTTATGTTCAATTGTAGTAAAATTACTTTTTATTTTTTAATCTGATTTTCCCTGTTATTTTTTTTCTTTCATACATTGTAACCCAGATGAAAGGTTTAATATTTTGTTGTCTGTGTTACTAAAGTGAAAACTAGACTGTATATAAATAAGGGTGTTGTTTGGAGATAAAATTGTGTGACATGAAAATGTACATAAGACAATAGCAGGTATAAACTAGGTTTTCTATAAACATGAAAAAAGGGTGTCCCTGTGAGTCTTTAGTTCTACCGGGATAATACGTTAGAAATACTGGAAAATTATTCTTTAGGTGAAAATAAATCCAGTTGTCATGTGGTGACTATTTTCCACACTCTGTTATCCACATCTAATAGAGCATTAAGAAACAGAAAACAAAAAATAGACCCAATATAGATTATAATTTCAAAATAAAAAGTACTGTGTCTAGTTACCTTCAGAACACCCATAAAGTGAATTTGAAATTACATGATATTTAGAAATTATTGACTTAAGCATATTTTGATGCAAAGAAAGATTATGTCAAAGTTGTTTGTGGTTAATTTCGAGTGTGGAACGTAATAACGAATATAAGCAAAAATAATGCAGTTTATCTCTATTTTTAAAAAAATTTGCATGATTTAAATGAGCAGTTAACTGGGCACAGTGGTTCACTCCTGTAATCCCAGCACTTTTGGAGGCCCAGGCAGGAGAATTGCTTGAGGCCAAAAGTTGGAGACCAGCCTGGGCTGAGACCCCCATCTTTATAAAAATATATATTTTAAAGAACAATAAAGCAGCCCTTGGTGATCTAACTTACTGGGGGCCTTAACTTTCCCATGAATTGAGCACAGGCTTGACTCTTCCACTGGGGAGAATGGGGATTTGAAATGCAAAGGAGGTTCCGATGGGCTACTGCATTAAATTGCATATCCGTCCAGGTAGGGCGCTGCATTTTCCATTCTACTTTGCATCATCCTCAGAGATAATTTCAGGACATTTTAGTTAAATTAAATACACTTTAATTGCAGGAATTCCTGGATCCAATCGCTGTGCCTCGTGAATCCTCCACTAAGATCCCAGTTCCCAGACCGAGATCCCCGAATCCCAGATCCCCGTTTCTGAGCTGCAGGAGACTTCCTAGCAGAATTGGGTCCAACCCGCCGGCAAACAATTTTAACATAAACCGTTTTCAACTTGGTAAGAGGAAATCATTTTGGTTTGTGTCATAAGGGGTCCACATAAGTGTATTCTTTCCCCTTAAAACTGCTTCAGGCCGGGCGCGGTGGCTCAAGCCTGTAATCCCAGCACTTTGGGAGGCCGAGACGGGCGGATCACGAGGTCAGGAGATCGAGACCATCCTGGCTAACATGGTGAAACCCCGTCTCTACTAAAAAATACAAAAAAACTAGCCGGGCGAGGTGGGCGCCTGTAGTCCCAGCTACTCGGGAGGCTGAGGCAGGAGAATGGCATAAACCCGGGAGGCGGAGCTTGCGATGAGCTGAGATCCGGCCACTGCACTCCAGCCCGGGCGACAGAGCGAGACTCCGTCTCCAAAAAAAAAAAAAAAAACTGCTTCAAATTGGAACGCTGCTCCCCGGGACACGGTGGACACTCCAGCATTTCCAAACCGGGAAAAATCAAGACTGCCGGCGGGGGCAGCTGAGAGAAGCGCAGACCCCGCCCCGGCTCCGCCCCAGCGTTTCGTCCGCAGACCCCGCCTCTCGCCCAGGCCCCGCCCCCAGAGTGCTCGGGCTCTTTTCCGTGCACGCGCAGCTTTATGCAGTTCCGGAAGCGGATCGCGTTGGGTGGAGGTGACGCCGCCGAGCGTGAGTGTCCCTCAGTGTGGATTAAACTTGCGAATCGCCCTGCCCTGTGTCCGCAGCCAGTTCCTGGGCTCGCTACAGACCTTAAGATCCCCGCACCGCGCCCTCCACCCCAGGTGACTCGCGGTTTGGGTTCGGAGTCGCTTCCCTTTGGGTTGAAGTCGCTCTGAGGCTGCTGCTTGTCCCCGGCCTTTCGCGTCTTCCTCCCGCTTAAAACCCTTTCCTGACCCCTCCTCCCGCCCCGGGTTTTTTAAAGTCCTCACCCGCGAGGTGGATTCTTGCCGTGGGCACCTCCCAGCCTTGCCCTCGTCGGACCCTGGAGCTCAGCGCCGCAGTCCCGGTCCGGGGGAGGCCGCGTCCTCTGCCTGGTCCTGGGATCCTGCAGACCCCACCCCTCTCCCTAAGGCGCCGTCGCCCCCCCACCTTCCTCCTCCTCGTGCCGGGCCCTGCTGCTCCCCAGGCCTCGCCTTCGCAGTCACCGCTTCCCCGGAGCCCGCGTTGGGGAGGTGCCCGGGGCCTGTCCTGTGACACCCGGTGTTCTTGCCTGCCCAGCTCCAGCCCCAGGAAAATGCGCTCCTCCAAGATGCAGGCGTCTTACTCCAAACCCTCCTGTGAATGTGTGGGCCAAGGGGATTAGGAGACAGAGAGAGGGACAGAGACAGAGAGAAGTAGAAAAACTGAGAGGAAAGAATGAGGGGAACCCGTAAACAAATGGCAAAGTAGAGGATGGATGAGGGATTTGCAGAGGTAGTAAGAGTGAAACAAGGAGCTGAGAAGACAGGAGAAAAGCAACTGGAGAAATGTAGAGAAAAGCTCGATGTCCAGAGAGATGAAGGACAGCAAGGTAGGGAGAGGGGCAGAAAGTGGGACGCTCCTCAGGCAAGAGAGTCCGGGAGAGAAGGAGGAAACTGGAGCCAGGGCAGACAGAGCAGCGTGGTGCTGGGACAGCAAGAGGGGCCCGCCACTGACTAGGAGAGCAGAGGGAGAACCACAGTAGGGGGAGGCCTGGGATCTGGGGGTGCCAGAGAGTAGGGCAGAGGTGTAGCAGGGAAGAGGAGAGTTAACAGAGAGAGCAGAGACGGGAGAAGAAAGAGGCAGAAATATATGGACCTGGGGACAATGAAAAGATTGGGGAGAAATAGGAATGAGAGTTGAAACAAGGCCCCAGAATGGGACAGAAGAGGTACGAGAGGAGGAAGAAGGGGAGAAACAGCAGGAGACGAGAGGGGCTTAAAACGACATGCAAAGAACCAGGGGAAAAACAAAGAAAATAAAAGATAAGCTAATGTGAGCGAGACCTATGAAGAGAATGAGGGAGGGAAACACAATATGGAAGCAAGAGAGAGACCCTGGGGCCAGGTGAGTGGTGCGTTGATGAAATGTGATGGTTACGTTGTGACATTGGTTTCTGGGTATATACTAATGCAACACATTTAAAATATGTTTACTCAAATCATTCAGCTGCAAGTGAGAAGTGAAGAAACTCCTTTATGTAAAATGCGTAAGATGTGCATTTGACGGTTATTAGTATTAGGGTATAGCTTCATTTGCAATCACTATTCAAACCAGAGCGCAGTGACTTCGCTCATTTAGTTTTGAGTCCACCCACTTCCCTTTTCCTGGAATAGGGTAGGGTGTGGATGAGTGTATGAACTAAGAGGAAAACATATTTTTCCTTTGGTTTTCCTTCTGTCACACTCAATACAACAGTGCACATTCCACACAATGTCTCACCTCCACTCAGGAAAATGTGTGCGGATTTCTCCCACCAACAACCCATTCTTTATCAGACACTAACGAGTGTCCTATAGTTTAACTCTATTCTGAAACTCTGTACCTGGAGTTAGCGTCAGATCCCACTGATTGAGGCTCAGTTCCACGAAATTGCGCCCGAATCAGGTGCCAGTTGCAAGTCTCACGTTGGTACCTGAACTTCTGAGTGACCAGCTGTACATTGGGAATTCCCTTGACATCCCCCTCCGCACCACCTCAGGTTCTATTAATTTGTAAGGGCAGCTCAAAGAACTTGGGAACACTTCACTTAGTTTACACATTTGTTGTAAAGGATATTACAGAGGATACAGATGAACAGTCAGAAGGAAGAGCTGTCCTAGAAAGTTAAAGCAGAGGAGGGGTTAAGAGAACCACAGTATTTATCAGGTCACTCAAAAGTATAAGTGACAGTTACCACTTGCATACTGTGTCTGAAGTGAGGGACAGTTTTAGACTGAGCTCTGAACCTGTAGCACCTCATCATGCAGTCTTTTTTTTTCTTTTTCTTTCTGAAACAGAGCCTCGCTCTGTCGCCCAGGCTGGAGTGCAATGGCACAATCTTGGCTCAAGGCAACCTCTGCCTCCCGAGTTCAAGCGATTCTCCTGCCTGCCTCAGCCTCCCAAGTAGCTGGGATTACAGGTGTGCGCCACCACACCCAGCTAATTTTTGTATTTTAGTAGAGATGAGGTTTTGCCATATTGGCGACGCTGGTCTCGAACTCCTGACCTCAAGTGATTCACCTGCCTTGTCCTTCCAAAGTGCTGGGACTACAGGCATGAGCCACCGCACCCAGCCTATGCTGTCTTCTTGTAGATAAAGTCAGAGTTGAGTGAAATTGTAGGACCCCCGCCTCATGCCCCGAGCTGGGAGTCCCTTGGGAGTCCTCTGGTCATTGTGGGAAAAGCCACACACATTTTGGTGACTAGAGGTGAAGTATTCTGTGTTTAATATGAGAGCAGAATGTAGAGTTGGGTATTTTCCTATCTCAGAGACTAAAGGAAAAGAACTCCAAGTGGCCCACCCACCTGTCAGGACCTGTGATCTCTACTCAGTAGTGACTGGGAATGGCTTGTTCCTACTTCTGGCTGCTGCTGACCCTGCAATTGTGCACCACATGCCAGCGTCACTCACAGTCTCAGGACAATATGCATGCCATCAATTTTAACTTTGTTTTTCTTCTCAATCCGTAAAGCTTTCAAAATTTTAACTTCAAGGGAATTCATCCCTGTACCCAGGGGGTGGTATTCTCCATTAATTCACATACACAGGGCTGGGCACAGTGGCTCACACCTGTAGTACCAACACTTTCAGAGGTCAGGGTGGGAGGATTGCTTGAGTCTGGGAGTTCAAGACCAGCCTGGGCAACATAGTAAGACTCTGTGTCTACGAAAAATAGAAAAAAATAAGCTGGACGTGGTGGCTTGCACCTGTGGTCCCAGCTACTTGCAAGGCTGAGTTGAGAGAATTGCTTGAGCACAAGAGCTTGAGGCTACAGTAAGCCATGTTCATGCCATCACACTCTAGCCTGGGCAACAGAGTGAGACCCTGTCTCAAAAAAAAAAAAAAAAAAAAGATACACACAGAATAAAGTCTTTTTTTCTTCTATGCTCCATCTTTAAAACAAAAAATACTCTAAATTGGCCAGGTACAGTGGCTCACGCCTGTAATCCCAGCACTTTGAGAGGCCGAGGCATGTGGATCACTTGAGGTCAGGAGATCGAGACCAGCCTGCCCAACATGGTGAAACACCGTCTCAACTAAAAATAGAAAAGTTAGCCAGGCATAGTGGCATGTGCCTGTGATCCCAGCTACTTGGGAGGCTGAGCTAGGAGAATTGCTTGAACCTGGGAGGCAGAAGTTACAGTGAGCTGGGATCGCGCCATTGCACTCCAGCCTGGGTGATAAGAGTGAGACTTCATCTCAAAAAATAAAGATAAAAAACTCTAAACTACATTTCACTCTGTAGTAACTACCCCTCTTCTATGCTCTGTTGAAGTGCACAATACACTACAGTTTTTTTTTTTTTTACTTTGTGTTTAATTCTTGCCTTCAGTTCTTTTTTTTTTTTTTTTTTTTTTTTTGAGACGGAGTCTCGCTCTGTCGCCCGGGCTGGAGTGCAGTGGCCAGATCTCAGCTCACTGCAAGCTCCGCCTCCCGGGTTTAAGCCATTCTCCTGCCTCAGCCTCCCCAGTAGCTGGGACTACAGGCGCCCGCCACCTCGCCCGGCTAGTTTTTTGTATTTTTTTTTTTTTTAGTAGAGACGGGGTTTCACCATGTTGGCCAGGATGGTCTCGATCTCCTGACCTCGTGATCCGCCTGCCTCGGCCTCCCAAAGTGCTGGGATTACAGGTGTGAGCCACCGCGCCCGGCCTGCCTTCAGTTCTTGCTTGAACTGTTGCTTAAATCAAGCTCGCATACCCAACATTATTTTTCATATACCACTGACATTCTTTTTCATTTACCACTGATGGCTCCATTTGAAATTCAATGTTTAATGTCCTGTCATCTTTCCATTCCTATCAGTAGCATGTGGCACAGTTGAACACTTTCTCTTCTATTTTCTTGGCTTTTAGAACATCCCGTTAAGCTTTACACATCTATTTGTTGTAATTTCCTTTTTTTTTTTTTTGAGACGGAGTCTTGCTCTGTCGACCAGGCTGGAGTACAGTGGCGCGATCTTGGCTCACTGCAAGCTCCGCCTCCTGGGTTCACGCCATTCTCCTGCCTCAGCCTCCAGAGTAGCTGGGACTACAGGCGCCGCCACTATGCCTGGATAATTTTTCGTATTTTTAGTAGAGACGGGGTTTCACCGTCTTAGCCAGGATGATCTCGATCTCCTGACTTCATGATCCGCCCGCCTCGGCCTCCCAAAGTGCTGGGATTACAGGCTTGAGCCACTGCGCCCGGCTATTTGTTGTAATTTTCTTATTGCCTCCCTAATCACATTGTGCTTTCCTCTTCTTGTGTGTCCAGAGCTTTCTGTTCTCTGAACATGGGCTTAGTCCTTCAGCCACTTTTTTTCTCTGTCCACACTCATTGCCTTTCCTTATCAACTCAGCTCATGGCTTTGAACCCCACCTGCACAGCTTTGTGTCACCTGCGGGAACTCTCCCGTGAACTCTGGATCCTGTGTCTAGGCCTCCCAAAGTGCTGAGATTACAGACGTTAGCCACTGTGCCTGACTAAATCTATCTATCTATCTATCTATCTATCTATCTATCTATCTATCTATCTATCTATTTTAAGAGAAATGGTGTCTCACTATGTTATTAGGCTGGTCTTAAACTCCTGGCCTCAATTGATCTTTCTGCCTCAGCCTCCCAAAGTGCTAGGATTATAGTGTGAGCCACCACGTTCAGCCTCTACCTTTCGTTTCTGAGGCCAGAGAGGTGAGGGAGGCTGTTCTCTGCATGGGGTTTGGTCAGGGCTGGGTGTGTGCCCTGAATGGGGGAGCTCAGTCCAGCCCACCTCCCAATTGCTGCAGCGTGTGTGTGGGCTTCTCCAGGAGGAGAGCCGATTCTGAAGAAAGGGGTCAGAAACTCACTTACTGGTCTTCCTGTAGGAGCTTCTTGTCCCTGCATCGCCCTGGTGCAGTGGGCAGCTGAGACCATCTTTCCACAGGGTGAGGTCTTCCCTGTGTGTGTGTGATTGTGCCATAGGAAGAGGATGTGTTGATTCTGAGCAATAAGCAGCACATTTTGGATATTCAATATTGACTTCTAAAGGCACTTTCCTGTTACCTAAGGAAGAACCCTCGAAGAGGAGGAAGAGGAAGGAAAGAGAAGTCAGGCATGGCTCTCACCCAGGTAAAATAATATTATCAGTGGATTGTTCTGTCTCTTATTTCTTCCTGAAATGTTATTCTTTGAAGTTGGGAATCTTCTGAGTCTGAAGCTCCCTGCCTGACAGGTTTGCTCGCACTCACCCATGCCTTCCCTCAGTCTCTCATCTCGCTTAGATTCCATCTCCTGTGACCCAGTGACGTGAACTTGGAAAGAGGCTGCACTGGGCATGGGCCTGGGAAGGGCTCACACCCAGACATGGATGGAGACAGAGTGAGGGTCCCGTAGTGTCAATGCTGTTGGGCAGCAGGGATTGTTCAGGGGCCACATCTGGATGCACTGTCAGCTCTCTATAGACCAGGAGTAGAGAAGCTGCCTGTGGAAGTCACGTGTTAATGTACACAAATGCCTGCTAAATTCTGTAAAATAAGGCTAATAAGGGGAAATTTTTTCTGGTTCATTTATATTACATTTGAAGCTGACCAAGTGAGTCACTGTGTTTCCAACCCCAAACTCTTATTAATGACTGGGAGTGGAATGGGAATTTTAGACTGACAGACATCAGTGGCAGAAGATTCTTTCATCCCATCATCTATTTTATTTTATTTTATTTTATTTTATTTTATTTTATTTTATTTATTTATTTTTTTTGAGACGGAGTCTCGCTCTGTCGCCCGGGCTGGAGTGCAGTGGCCGGATCTCAGCTCACTGCAAGCTCTGCCTCCCAGGTTTACGCCATTCTCCTGCCTCAGCCTCCCAAGTAGCTGGGACTACAGGCACCAGCCACCTCGCCCGGCTAGCTTTTTTTGTATTTTTTAGTAGAGACAGGGTTTCACCGTGTTAGCCAGGATGGTCTCGAACTCCTGACCTTGTGATCCGCCCGTCTCGGCCTCCCAAAGTGCTGGGATTACAGGCTTGAGCCACCGCACCCGGCCTATTTTATTTTATTTTATTTTATTTTATTTTTTGAGAAGGAGTCTCGCTCTGTCACCCAGGCTGGAGTGCAGTGGCCAGATCTCAGCTCACTGCAAACTCCGCCTCCCGGGTTTACGCCATTCTCCTGCCTCAGCCTCCCAAGTAGCTGGGACTACAGGCGCCCGCCACCTCACCCGGCTAGTTTTTTGTATTTTTTTAGTAGAGACGGGGTTTCACCGTGTTAGCCAGGATGGTCTCGATCTCCTGACCTCGTGATCCGCCCGCCTCGGCCTCCCAAAGTGCTGGGATGACAGGCTTGAGCCACCGCGCCCGGCCCATCATCTATTTTAATACATGAAATCGACCTAAATGGAAAATGCAGGAGAATCATTGAACTATTCTCAGAAAACCCATACGATGGAGATTGGTGTTTCTGCAGGGACCGTTGTGCAGCTGGTGCTAGGTGAGAATGGTTATTATTTTGTTCGGTTATAGGAGCAGAACTTCCTTCCCATTAGAGAGGATAGAACCACGTTCTTGTTTTACCAATTTTTTTTTTTTTTTTGAGACGGAGTCTTGCTCTGTCGCCCAAGCTGGAGTGCAGTGGTGTGATCTTGGCTCACTGCAAGCTCCGCCTCCCGGGTTCCTGCCATTCTCCTGCCTCAGCCTCCCAAGTAGCTGGGACTACAGGCACCCACCACCGCGCCTGGCTAATTTTTTTGTATTTTTAGTAGAGACGGGGTTTCACTGTGTTAGCCAGGATGGTCTCGATCTCCTGACCTCATGATCCACCTGCCTTGGCCTCCCAAAGTGCTGGGATTACAGGCGTGAGCCACCGTGCCTGGCCTGTTTTTACCAGTTATTAAATACTCTATTTATTGTATTTATTTATTTTGAGAGAGTCTCACCATGTCACCCGGGCTGAAGTGCAGTGACATGATCTCAGCTCACTGCAACCTCTACCTCCTGGGCTCAATCAATCCTCCTGTCTCAGACTCCCAAGTAACTGAACTACAGGCACACACCATCATGCCTGGCTAATTTTTGTATTTTCTGTAGAGACAGGGTTTTACCATGTTACCCAAGCTGGTCTCGGACTCCTGAGCTCAACTGATTCACCCACCTTGGCCCTTCAAAGTGCTGGGATTACAGATGTGAGCCCCCTCACCCGACTCTGTTTCTCTTATTTTAAACATTATATGTTGTATTTATCTGTTTTACAGTATAACTCCAAACAAACTTACAGCTTATGCCCTAAGACATAAAGCATCAGCTTTCCTGTCCAGTCTTCTACCTTCCATCTCATCTCAGTGGGGAAACAGTGTTGTCAGTTTTGTGTCAGGAGACAGCTCAAGTCCTGTAGAGATGTGTTTATAGATTGTTATAACATTAAGAACAAAATTTTTCAGTGAATGTTTTTTGGGTTTTGTTTGTTTGTTTGTTTTGAGACAGAGTCTCACTCTGTCACCCAGGCTGGAGTGGTGCAATCTCGGCTCACTGCAACCCCTGCCTCCTGGACTCAAGCAGTTCTTTTGCCTCAGCCTCTAGAGTGGCTGGGACTACAGTTGCATGCCACCATGCCCAGCTAGTTTTTATATTTTTCGTAGAGACATGGTTTCACCATGTTGGCCAGGCTGGTCCCAAACGTTTGACCTGAAGTGATCAGCCCCCTTGGTCTCCCAAAATGCTGGGATTACCAGCATGAGCCACCATACCCGGCCCTTCAGTGAATGTTTTGTTGTGACATTTTAGCCTCCAGATTTTGAAAATTTATGTGTTTTCATGTTAGGAAAGATTGATAGCTCATTCTACATCTTTATTGGAGCATTCTCTGAATGAGGAGAGAGTGGATGTTTTAACCTTCACTGTTGTTATTACTAAACTGTGTATCTGTGATGTGAGTGCATGTTTTTTTATTAAGCACACATCATGATTTTTTTTTTTTTTTTTTTTTGAGACAGAGTCTTACTCTGTCACCCAGGCTAGAGTGTGGTGGTGCGATCTCAGCCCACTGCGACCTCTGTCCCCTGGGTACAATCGATTCTCCTACCTCAGCCTCCCAAGTAGCTGGAATTACAGGCATCCGCCATCAATCGGCTAATTTTTATATTTTTAGTAGAGACAGGGTTTCACCATGTTGGTCAGGCTGGTCTCGAACTCCTGATCTCAGGTGATCCATCTGACTCGGCCTCCCAAAATGCTGGGATTACAGGTGTGAGCCACCGCACCTAGCCTACACATCATGATTTTAAATAAGTTTTGTGCTTTTTAGCAATTCAAATTGTATCTTAAATATTTTCTGTGCCCTTAAATTTATTCTCAACTATTACATTAATGATTTAATAGTAAGAATAGTAACATATTATGGGCATGAATAAATGTGTGTATATATGTAATTACCTTTTATGAAGTTCCATATTGTTATTCATGAACTTGTTTCAACTTTGCTCATTTAGGTACTTTTCATGTTCTTTTACTTAACTATTTGATTCTTTTTTTTTTTTTTTTGAGACAGAGTCTTCTCACTCTGTCACCCAGGCTGGAGTGCAGTGGCGCAATCTTGGCTCACTGCAAGCTCTGCCTTCCGGGTTCACGCCATTCTCCTGCCTCAGCCTCCCGAGTAGCTGGGACTACAGGTACCCGCCACCACACCCAGCAAAGTTTTTGTATTTTTTTAGTAGAGACGGGGTTTCAACGTATTAGCCAGGATGGTCTTGATCTTCTGACCTTGTGATCCGCTTACCTCGGTCTCCCAAAGTGCTGGGATTACAGGCATGAGCCAACGGGCCCGGCCAACTATTTGGTTCTTTAGGTTTAATTCTTATTCCCAGACACCTGGATTCAGGTGCTTGCTCTGACGTTTTAGCTCTTTGACTTGACACAAGTTTCTTAGCGTATCTGTCATATATTTATCTACTAGTAAGATGGGAACAGATCTTTCTCTCATGGGCTATCATATTCATATACAAGTTAGTACATGCAAGACATTTATTTAGAATAATGCCAGACCAAGCACGGTGACTTGCGCCTATAATCCCAGCACTTTAGGAGGCCAAGGCGGGCAGATCATCTGAGGTCAGGAGTTTGAGACTAGCCTGGTCAACATGGTGACACCCCGTCTCTACTAAAAGTACAAAAATTAACCGAACATGGTGGTGGGTGCCTGTAATTCCAGTTATTTGGGAGGCTGAGGCAGGAGAATTGCTTGAACTCAGGAGGTGGAGGTTGCAGTGAGCCGAGATCATGCCACTGCACTCCAGCCTGGGCGATAGAGTGACTCTGTCTCAAAAAAATAAGTAAGTAAATAAATAAATAAATAAATAGAATAATGCCTTGCACTTGGGAAGTGCTCAGAAACATCTGTCATTGTTATTGCGATGGTCATCACAGTTTTTAGATTCTAACCTGTCTTTCTGTAAAGTCACTGTACACATTTTCATCTCGTAAGAGATCACTCACGCTGTAGATCATCTGGATACTGAATATCACTTGGTCTGTCAGACATAATATGTAACACTTCAATAAAGATAAGCCGGTGTTGGGTTTTTGTTTGTATATTTGTATAGTTTTTGTATTGTCTACCAAACTGAGAAATCAACAGTGATTTAAAGACTATCCTAACCGCTTATAGAAAAGTATAGGAAGACAGAATTAAGAAAACATTCTGCCCAGAAATACCTGTGTGTGTGAGAATGTGGTGAAAACAGACCCAGTTTCTCCTACTGTACTCTCACAACAGAGAACACGATCCTAGATGTCCTGGGTTTTCCCCCACATACACCAAGCGAGCAATTCTGCACTGGACACCAGCTGAGTGACCTCCTATTCAGTTCAATTCTGACACTATCTACCTGGACATAGCATCAGATCCCACAGATTGAGGGCTCAATCCCACAAGAGTGTACCCACTTCAATACCAGCTGCAAATACAGATGACCTTTGCTTCTCACTGACTGGCTTATATATCATGAATTCCCATGACCCTCTCCTCAGGTTTGAATGATTTGCTAGAATGGCTCACAGAAATCAGGGGAACACTTTATTTATATTGACCCATTTATTATATAGGATATTACAGAGTATACAGATGAACAGCCAGATGTAAGCAGTCTATTGGGTAAGGTATGGGAAAAGGAGCATGGCATGGTGGTGCATTCGTGTAATCCCAACTACTTGGGAGGCTGAGTGCTGTCTTTGGTGGGGGTCGGGGGGCATTCTCAGAGCCTCCATGTGTTTCCCTATCCTGAAGCTTGTTCAGGCCCTGTCCTTTTGGGTTATTATGGGGGCTTCATTACGTGGGCATGATTGCTTACATCTTTGGCTATTGGTGATCAACTGAGCCTTCAGCCCCCATCCCCTCAGGGGAAGTTGGGAGATGAGGCTTGAAGTCCCAACTGTGTAATCCGGCCTTGGTCTTTCTGGTAACCACCCCCCATTCTGAAACTATCTTGGGGCCTCCAGCCACCACTCGTCTCATTAGCTTACAAAGGCACTTATCACTCCAGAGATTCCAAGTGAGATGTATGTCAGGAAAGGGGGATGAAGACCATATGTATATTTTATTATATCACAACTTTGATGTTGTCCCACTCACTTCAGTTTCATCTATTTTCCCTTCTCATTTTATGTGAAGATTGGAACTTTCTTCATATCCCCTTGGTGAATGTGGTTTTCATTTTAGGGACAGGTGACATTCAAGGATGTGGCTATAGAATTCTCTCAGGAGGAGTGGACATGCCTGGACCCCGCTCAGAGGACTTTGTACAGGGACGTGATGTTGGAGAATTATAGGAACCTGGCCTCCCTGGGTGAGGATGACTTTCTTCCAGAAGTCAGGATCTTCCCCTGTGTATCTTTTCATTTTCCATGTGGGTCTCTTGAGAGCTCCTGCGTTGCTTGGCTGAAACTGAAGTTGTGTTGACTCAAAAATGAAAATCTCCATAATATGGAAACTGGATTTTAATTGTCCTCTTTCTGATATCACTGGAGAGTTTTAGGACTTTTAAAATATCCAATTCCCTGTTTTCTATCCCCACGCTTTGATTCAGTGGTTTTGGGATGAGAGCTATATATTTGCATATTATAGTGTTTCTTAACAATTTATAAGGAAGCATTTAGTGGATGAATTTTTGAAGTGTTTTTTTGGATACAGCTGTAAAGTCCTCCCTCCTCATGTAAACATAGGACTGGGACTCTGGAAAATCTACAGCCCATTGTTTTCCTTTCTTTTCATAAGCAGGAATCTCTTGTTTTGACCTCAGTATTATCTCTATGTTGGAGCAAGGGAAGGAGCCTTTCACTGTGGAGAGCCAAGTACAAATAGCAAGAAACCCAGATGGATGGGAATGGATCAAAGCCGTGATTACAGGTAAGAGTTCAGATGGGTAGAGAAAATGCCGGTTATTAAATAGTGTTTAGGAAACTCTATGCAAATCTGAGAGTTCTATGGGAGAACAGAAATTTGAATCCTGTGACCTCTGAACAGAAATCTTTATTTGCCCCCTTTTGTCTATCCTTTAGAGTTGTACTATATATCCTTTCACCTTCCAATGGTGCTGCAGCTCAAACAGACAAAGGCAAAGTCTTTATCATGAGGGACAACAATGTTATCTAGCTTCTGAGAACTCTGGTTCCTTGACTCTGTGTGGCACAGGGAGGGCTGTTACAAAAGGGTTGTTTGATGTCCTTTGGTGTTTCCTTCTGTAGTTGATTCTGTCTGATGCCCAGTTCTCAGTCATATAGATCCAAATTCTATATAGTTTGCTAAATTTTAAGAGTGTTTTAGTGGAGTTGTTAAGTTTTTCTAAATATAAAATCATGTCATCTGCAAAGAAGTATGTTTTGACTTCTTCCTTTTCAATTTGTATGTTTTTTATTTCTTTCTCTTGTCTAATTGCTTTGGCTAGAACATCAGTGCTATGTTGAATAGAAGTCGTGAAAGTAGACATCCTTGTCTTTCAGATCTTAGCATTTTTCTTGTTTACTACATTCCCTCTGGATTTGTCATATATGGCTTTTATCATGCTTAGGTATGTTTTTTCTGTACCCAAGTTGTTGAGACTTTTTATTATGGAGAGATATTGATTTTATTGAGTCATTTTCCAGCATCTATTGAAATGATAATATGCTTCTTGTCCTTGATTCTGTTGATGTGATGAATCACATTAATTGATTTGTGTGTGTTAAACTATCCTTGCATTCCTGGAATAAATCCTACTTGATCATGGTCAATGTCTTTTTAATGTGTTGTTGAATTCTATTTGCTAATTCTATTTTGTCAAGGATTTTTGCATGTATATTCATCAGGGGTATTGGCCTATAGTTTTCTTTTTGTTGTTGTGTCCTTGTCTGCTTTTTGGTATCAGGGTAATGCTGGCCTCATAAAATGAGTTTGGAAATATGTGCTCCCTTCAATTTTTGAAATAGTTTGAGTAGAATTAGTGTTCCTTATTTTTTCTTTTCTTTCTTTCTTTATTATTATTATTGTTATTTTTATTTTTTGAGATAGTCTCTCTCTCTATCTCACCCAGACTGGAGTGTAGTGGCACAATCATAGCTTACTGCAAAAAACTCCTGGGCTCAACTGACCCTCCCTCCACATCCTCCCCAGTAGCTGGCGTTACAGGCGCACACTACCATGCCCAACTAATTGTGTTTTTTTTGTTTGTTAGTTTTTTTTTGAGTTGGAGTCTCATTCTCTTGCCCAGGCTGAAATGCAGTGACGTGATCTCAACTCAGTGCAACCTCTGCCTCCCAGGTTCAAACGATTCTCCTGCCTCAGCCTCCCAAGTAGTTGGGATTACAGGCCTGTGCCACCACACTTGGCTGATTTTTGTATTTTTAGTAGAGATGGGGTTTCACCATGTTGGCCAAGCTGGTCTTGAACTCCTGACCTCAGGTGATCCTCCTGCCTTGACCTCCCAAAGTGCTGGGATTACAGGCATGAGCCACCGTGCCTGGCCAAATCCTTTTTTATTTTTTAGTAGAGCTGAGGTCTTGCTGTGTTGCCCAGGCTGGTCTCAAACTTCTGGCATCAAGCAATCCTCCCATTTTAGCCTCCCAAACTGTTGGGATTATAGGCATGAGCCAACATGCCTAACCAGTATTAGCTATTCTTCAAGTGTTTGGTAGAATTCAGCAGTGAATTCATTCAATCCTGGGCTTTTCTTCTACATGAATTTTCTTTTTTTTTTGCAGCTTCAATTTTGTTATTGGTGTATTCAGGTTTTCTCTTTCTTCATGGTTCAATCTTGATAGGTTGTATGGTCCAGAAATGCATCCCTTTCTTCTAGGTTTTTAAATTTGTTTGTACGTAGTTGTTCATAATTGTCTCTAATGGTCCTTTGTGTATCTGTGGTATCAGTTCTAATGTTTTCTGCTTTGTCTCTGATTTTATTAATTTGGGTGTACCTCCTCCCGACCTTTTATTTCAATTTAGCTAAAAGTTTGTCGATTTTGCTTATCTTTTTTAAAAAACCTACTTTTCAAGTTAGGCATGGTGCCTTACGCCTATAATCCCAGGAACTTGGGAGACTGAGGAAGGAGAATTGCTTGAGGTGGGGAGTTCAAACCAGCCTGGGCAACATAGTAAGAGACCCCATCTCTAAAAATAAAATGAAAATTGGCCAATCATGGTAGTGCATGCCTGTAGTCCCAGCTACTTGGGAGGCTGAGGCAGGAGGATCACTTAAACCCAGGAGTTCAAGGCTGCAGTGAGCTATGATTGGGCCACTGTACTCCAGCCTTTGTGAGGGAGGTAGACCCCATCTCTAAAAAAAAATTTTTTTTAGCCGGGTGTGGTGGCTCACACCTGTAATCCCAGCACTTTGGGAGGCCAAGGTGGGTGGATCACCTGAGGTCGGGAGTTTGAGACCAGCCTGACCAACATGGAGAAACCCCATCTCTACTAAAAATACAAAATTAACCAGGTGTGGTGACACATGCATGTAATCCCAGCTACTCAGGAGGCTGAGGCAGGAGAATCTCTTGAACTCAGTAGGCAGAGGATGTGGTGAGCCAGTATCGCACCACTGCATTCCAGCCCGGGCAATAAGAGTGAAACTCCATCTCAAAAAAAAAATTTTTTTTTAATCCTACTTTTCATTTTATTGATCTTAGATACTGTGTTTTTAGTCTTTATTTTGTTTAGTTCTGCTGTGATCTTTATTATTCCTTTCGCTCTACTACTTTTGGGTTTAGTTTGTTCTTGCTTTTCTAGTTCCTTGAGGTGTATCATTAGGTGCTTTATTTGTTGACTTACTGTTTTTTTGATATAGGTGTTTATTGCTACAAACTTTCCTCTTTTTGCTGCTTTTTCTGTATCCTATAGATTGTGCTATTTTGCATTTTAATTTGTTTCAGGAAATTTTTAGCCAGGCATGGTGGTGGCTCATGCCTGTAATCCCAGCACTTTAGGAGGCTGAGGCGGGCGGATTGCTTGAGCTCAGGAGTTTGAGACCAGCCTGAGCAACATAGCCAAACTCCGTCTTTGTAAAATATACAAAAATTAGCTGGGCATGGTGGTGTGTGCCTGTGGACACTGCTACTTGGGGGACTGAGGTGGGTGGATCACTTAGCCCAGGAAATGGAGGTTGCAGTGGGCTGAGATTACACCACTGCACTCTAGGGTAGGTGACAGAGCAAGACCTTATCTCAAAAAAAAAGAAAAAAAGAAAAAGAAATGTTTATATTTCCTTCTTAATTTCTTCATTAACTCAATGGCTGTTCAGGAATATGTCATCTAATTTCCATGTGTTTGTGTATCTTCTTTTTTTTTTTTTTTCTAGACAGAGTCTTGCTGTGTCACCCAGGCTGGAGTACGTGGCACAATCTTGGCTCACTGCAATCTCCGCCTCCTGGGATTCAAGCAATTCTTCTGCCTCAGCCTCCCAAGTAGCTGGGATTATAGGCATGTGCCACTACTCCTGGCTAATTTTTATATTTTTATTAGAAACAGGGTTTCACCATATTGGCCAGGCTGGTCTGTAACTCCTGACCCCAGGTAATCTGCCCACTTTGGCGTCCAAAAGTGTTGGGATTACAGGTGTGAGCCACCGTGCCCAGCCATATTTGTGTATCTTCTTTTTTTTTTTTTTTGAGATGGAGTCTCGCTCTGTTGCCCAAACTGGAGTGCAGTGGCTGGATCTCAGCTCACTGCAAGCTCCGCCTTTCGGGTTCATGCCATTCTCCTGCCTCAGCCTCCTGAGTAGCTGGGACTATAGGTGCCCGCCACCTTGCCCAGCTAGTTTTTTGTATTTTTTAGTAGAGACGGGGTTTCACCGGGCCAGGATGGTCTTGATCTCCTGACCTTGTGATCCGCCCATCTCGGCCTCCCAAAGTGCTGGGATTACAGGCTTGAGCCACCGCGCCCGGCCGTTTGTGTATCTTCTGAGGCTCTTCTTGTTGTTGGTTTCTAGTGTTATTTTACTCTGGTCAGAAAAGATACTAGATACAATTTTGACTTTTTTGAATTTATTGAGACTTGTTTGGTGTGTTAACATATAATCTGTCCTGAAGCGTAATGCATGTGCTGATGAGGAGAATATGTATTTTGCAACAGTTGGATAAAATAGTCTGTAAGTGTGTGTTAGGGCATGGAACATCCTGTAATTTTAGCTACTTGGGAGGCTGAGGAGAGAGGAATGCTTAAGGCCAGAAGTTCAAAGCTGCAGTGCACTGTGAACTCACTTGTGAATAAGCACTGTACAACAGCCTGGGCAACACAGGGAGATCCCATCTGTTTACAATAGGGGGAAAAAAAAGTCGTTTTTAAGTTCATTTAGTCTGCAGTATACTTTAACTCTAATTTTTTTAGTTGGTTTTCTGCCTGAATGATCTATTCATTACCAAAAATTGTGTTTTGAAGTCCTTTAATATTATTGTATTGCTTCCTATCTCTCCCTTTAGATTTATTAACATTAGTTTTACATATTAGGATGTGTACATATTTGTTATATCCTTTTGCTAAGTTGATCCTTTTCTCTTTATGTGCTGACCTTGTCTCTTTTTACACTTACTGACTTGAAGTCTGTTTTATCTAATTATACCTACTACTGCTCTTTTTTGATTTCTTTTTCCATCCCCTCACTTTTTGTCTACATGTATCCTTATAGGTGAAGTGAGTTTGTTTGTTGTAGGCAACATATAGTTAGCTGTATGTTTTATAATCCATTCAGCAGGCCTCTCTCTTATAATTGGAGAATTTAGTCCATTTATATTTAATGTTATTATTGATAGGTAAGGACTTATACTACCAGAGAAAATCACTTAAGCACAAAGGAAGACAGTAAGAAAGAAAGCCAGAGAGGAGTTAGAAAACAATTAGAAAAGAAGTAACAAAATGGCAGTATGTTTTAATTCATTGCTCTTTATTATTAATATGTCTATTACAGGCTTTTACTTTGTGGTAACTATAAAATAAGACTTACAAAAACATCCTATAGCTTTTAACAATTTATCTCAAATCAATATCAACTCATCTTTGATTGAAGAAAAAAGAAACTAAAACCTCTGTGCGTATTCATTCCCTTCTCACCCTGCATTTTGAATTTTTTATGTCACAATTTATGTTGTGTACTGCCTATCTCTTAACAAATTGTTGTGCTTATTTTTAATAGTTTTATCTTTTGGCCCTCTTAGTAAAAATGGTTTGCACACCATGATTATGATATTAATATTAGTGTAAAAGTTACATTGTGTCATTTTCTTTGGATTTGAAGAACTCCCTTTATCATTTCTTGTAAAACAGGTCTGATCATGGTAAATTCCCTTAGCTTTGTTTGTCTAGGGAAGACTTTCTCTCTTTTATTACTGAACGATTGCTTTGCTGGCTACGGTATTGTAGGTTGGGAACTAGGCTTCCATACTATTAATTTGAATTACATGGAATCAACTTTATTAAACAATCCTCTTTCTTTTTTGTATTCCTAAAAATTGAATATTATTGTTCTGAAGTTTCATAAATCTGTTCAATATAAGAATTGCTTTTGGTGTAATATTGTTTTTCAGTGTAAAATACTTGTTTACATACTACAATTAATTGGAAACCTACGGATCTTTATATCTTGTAGCTCTCTCTTCTGAATTTGTAATGAAAGATTTACCACACAAAGGGAAGAATAATAAAGGAGAAGTATTCCAAACAGTGATGTTGGAAAGACAGGAAAGCCATGACATTGAAGGCTGTTCCTTCAGGGAAGTCCAAAAAAATACGCATGACCTTGAGTATCAATGCAGAGATGCTGAAGGAAATTACAAAGGAGTGCTTATGACCCAAGAAGGCAATCTCACTCATGGAAGAGATGAACATGATAAAAGAGATGCAAGAAACAAGCTTATTAAAAATCAGCTTGGATTAAGCCTTCAGTCACATCTGCCTGAACTGCAGCTTTTTCAATATGAAGGGAAAATTTATGAATGTAATCAGGTTGAGAAGTCTTTCAGCAATAGTTCCTCAGTTTCATCACTTCAACAAATGCCTTATAATGTCAAAACCCACATTTCTAACAAATATCTCAAAGATTTTATCTCCTCTTTATTACTCACACAGGGGCAAAAAGCAAATAATTGGAGAAGCCCTTACAAATCTAATGGATGTGGCATAGTCTTTCCTCAAAATTCACACCTTGTGAGTCATCAGAGAAGTCATACTAAAGAGAAACCTTACAAATGTTATGAGTGTGGCAAAGCCTTTAGAACACGTTCAAACCTAACTACCCATCAGGTAATCCATACTGGCGAAAAACGTTACAAATGTAATGAGTGTGGTAAGGTCTTTAGTCGAAATTCACAACTCTCACAACATCAGAAAATTCACACTGGAGAGAAACCTTATAAATGTAACGAATGTGGCAAGGTCTTCACTCAGAATTCACATCTTGCAAGACATCGAGGAATTCATACTGGAGAAAAACCTTACAAGTGTAATGAGTGTGGGAAAGCCTTTAGAGCTCGTTCAAGCCTAGCTATCCATCAGGCAACCCACAGTGGAGAAAAACCTTACAAATGTAATGAATGTGGCAAGGTCTTCACTCAAAATTCACACCTTACAAATCACTGGAGAATTCACACTGGAGAGAAACCTTACAAATGTAATGAGTGTGGCAAAGCCTTTGGTGTTCGTTCAAGCCTAGCTATTCATTTGGTAATTCACACCGGAGAAAAGCCTTACAAATGTCATGAATGCGGCAAGGTCTTTAGGCGTAATTCACACCTTGCAAGGCATCAGCTAATTCATACTGGAGAGAAACCTTACAAGTGTAATGAGTGTGGCAAAGCCTTTAGAGCACATTCGAACCTAACCACCCATCAGGTCATCCATACTGGAGAAAAACCTTACAAATGTAATGAATGTGGCAAGGTCTTCACTCAAAATTCACACCTTGCAAATCATCAAAGAATTCATACTGGAGTGAAACCTTATATGTGTAATGAGTGTGGGAAAGCCTTCAGTGTGTATTCAAGCCTAACTACCCATCAGGTCATCCATACTGGAGAAAAACCTTACAAATGTAATGAGTGTGGCAAGGTCTTCACTCAGAATTCACACCTTGCAAGACATCGGGGAATTCATACTGGAGAGAAACCTTATAAATGTAATGAATGTGGCAAGGTCTTTAGGCATAATTCATACCTTTCAAGGCATCAGCGAATTCATACTGGAGAGAAACCTTACAAGTATAATGAGTATGGCAAAACCTTTAGTGAACATTCAAACCTAACTACCCATCAGGTCATCCATACTGGCGAAAAACCTTACAAGTGTAATGAGTGTGGCAAGGTCTTCACTCAGAATTCACACCTTGCAAGACATCAGAGAGTTCATACTGGAGATAAACCTTACAAGTGTAATGAATGTGGCAAAGCCTTTAGTCAAACATCAAAGCTTGCAAGGCATCAGAGAGTTCATACTGGAGAGAAACCATATGAGTGTAATCAGTGTGGGAAAGCCTTTAGTGTCCGTTCAAGCCTAACTACCCATCAGGCAATCCATACTGGAAAAAAACCTTACAAATGCAATGAGTGTGGGAAGATCTTCACTCAGAATTCACACCTTGCAAGACATCGAGGAATTCATACTGGAGATAAACCTTACAAGTGTAATGAATGTGGCAAAGCCTTTAGTCAAACTTCAAAACTTGCAAGGCATCAGGGAGTTCATACCGGAGAGAAACCATATGAGTGTGGGAAACTCTTTAGTATCTGTTCAAGCCTAACTACCCATCAGACAATCCATACTGGTGGCAAACCTTACAAATGTAATGTGTGGAAAGTTCTAAAGTCAGAGTTCAAACCTTGCAAGTCATCACAGAATTCATAGTGGGGAGAAACCTTACAAATGAAGGTGGTAACTTTTGCAGTTAGAATTCATTCCTTTGACAACATCAGAGAATTTACTCCTGAGAGATTCCTTGAAAATGTAATGACTGGCTGGGCGCGGTGGCTCACACCTGTAATCCCAACACTTTGGGAGTCCAAGGCAGGTGGATCACCTGGGGTCAGGAGTTCAAGACCAGCCTGACCAACAGGGTGAAACCCCATTTCTACTAAAAGTACAAAATTAGCTAGGCCTGGTGGCACATGCCTGTAATCCCAGCTATATAGGAGGCTGAGGCAGGAGAATCACTCGAACCCAGGAGGCGGAGGTTGCAGTGAGCCAAGATCGTGCCATTGCACTCCATCCTGGGCAAAAAGAGTGAAACTCCATCTTAAAGGAAAAAAAAAAATGCAATGACCGTGGCAAACTCCTCATGAGTTCAAGTATTAATAGACATCCAAGAGTCCATAATAATGAGAAATTACATAAATGTACTGTGTGTGGCAGAGGGTTTATTCAGGCCTCACGGCTTTGTAGGCATTAAAATCTACATATTTGATGGAATCACAAAAATGTGATGTGCATCCTGAAGCTCTTACTCTAAGACTAACTAGGTGAGGATTCATACAAAGAGTGACTCAGTCTCTAGTTCTTTGATTCACTTTTAATATGATAAACTGAACAATAATTATACATCCCCATATGGTAAAACTTAAGACATTAGTTCGAGACCATCCTGGCTAACACGGTGAAACCCCGTCTCTACTAAAAAATACAAAAAAACTAGCCGGGCGAGGTGGTGGGCGCCTGTAGTCCCAGCTACTCGGGGAGGCTGAGGCAGGAGAATGGCGTGAACCCGGGAGGCGGAGCTTGCAGTGAGCTGAGATCTGGCCAGTGCACTCCAGCTTGGGTGACAGAGCGAGACTCCGTCTCAAAAAAAAAAAGAAAAAAAAAAAAAACTTAAGACATGATATATTTAAAAGGTTGAAGGACATTTGGAAATGGCTACTTACCTTGAGGTTATAAAATCTTTCATTCCATTGTTTGAGGTTTCTCAAAAAGAGTACTGTTTGTGACTTTCAACCTGAACTATGGATCTGTGGCTATTTTGCATCCTGAAGCACCTTTCACGGTGCCTGTCTGGGAAAGAATCGCAGTATGGAAAGGCCTACTTCATTACATGAGGATAATTTTTATCTACGTTTATTGAAGAAGGAGGACTCTGCCTTATAAAGTTAAATATTCTCTCAATTGAGAGACCATGGTTTAGGAGCAGAAAATAATGTAAAACTATGATTATCAATCATCATACTGATTGTGTTCAAGGTGCTCTTCTGAGAGAAAGACACGTTGGGCTTTAGGGAAGTCAGGCTCTACCTGCATTGAGTAGGCCAAGACCTCAGGACACTGGAATTTTTATGAGAGGAGAGTAACAAGTTATTAGTGACATGTATGTGATAGGTTATTAGTGACATATATGTGATAGGAATAGTGCAGGGGAAATGGTTGCCACTTTATTGAATGGCAGTAGCTACTTTATAGCAGAGATTGATGAAAAATAGGCTTATTTTTGAAATTGAAGAGATAACAGTTATTAGAGTGGAGAGCTTGGTCAGAAGAACCAGAATACCATGTTTTTTGTTTTGGTTTGCTTTTTTTTTAGTAGAATTCACACTAATTGCTGGAGTTACATTTTGCTACAGTTTTATTAAGAATGTGTCACAGACAATGTTTTGCCAAAAATTCAATGTTTTGTTATAACTATGAACAAATCACATTCTTTGTACCAACCCTGTTTTATCCTACCTCAGTAGGATACTTCATAACAGATAATAACAGTACACTCAGTCTTTTAGGTTGGAGGATCTAGAACAATTTTTTTTTCTCTGTGAAATCAATATACAATTTTGGGAAACTGTAATCATACTCTGCACTTGAATTATTCTCTCTACACTCTGCCTTAGAATATTTATATGGATATAATGAAAATCCCATAGAAAGTGCAATTTTCATACTCTTACACTCTGAAACGTGCCACAGTGTTGGTGAATATATATCATATTATATTTTTACATGCTTGTGTGCCAAATAACCATGGCATGCATCTTTATTTACATGAAGTGAAAATACAAATATAGAAGATGTATGGGGCCGGGCGCGGTGGCTCAAGCCCGTAATCCCAGCACTTTGGGAGGCCGAGACAGGCGGATCACGAGGTCAGGAGTTAGAGACCATCCTGGCTAACACGGTGAAACCCCGTCTCTACTAAAAAATACAAAAAGCTAGCCGGGCGAGGTGGCTGGCGCCTGTAGTCCCAGCTACTCGGGAGGCTGAGGCAGGAGAATGGCGTGAACCCGGGAGGCGGAGCTTGCAGTGAGCTGAGATCCGGCCACTGCACTCCAGTCCGGGTGACAGAGCAAGACTCCGTCTCAAAAAAAAAAAAAAAAAAAAAAAAAAGAAGATGTATGGGCTGGGTGTGTTGGGTCGTGCCTGTAATCCTAGCACTTTGAGAGCCCAAGGCAGGTGGGTCACTTGAGTCCAGGAGTTCGTCCAGCCAGGGCCACCTGGCAAAACCCTGTTTCTACAAAAAAATAGAAAAATTACCTGGACAGACGGGCTCACGCCTGTAGTCCCAGATCCTCTGGGAGACTGAGGCAGGTGGATCACTTGAGCCCGGAGGCAGAGGTTGCAGTGAGCCAAGATCACGCCATTGCACTCCAGCCTGGGTGACAGAGCGAGACTCTGTCTCAAAAAAAGAAAAAATTGTATGGAAAATATTAGCTGTAATCCCAGCACTTAGGGAGGCTGAGGTGGGTAGATTATGAGGTCAGAAGGTCGAGACCACCCTGGCCAGCACAGTGAAACCCCATCTCTACTAAAAAATACAAAAAAAAAAAAAAAATTGGCTGGATGTGGTGTCATGTGCCTGTAATCCCAGCTGTTGGGGAGGCTGAGGCAGGAGAATCACTTAAACCCAGGAGGCAGAGGTTGCAGTGAGCCAAGATCGCGCCACTGCACCGCAGCCTGGGCAAGAGAACGAGACTCCGTCTCAAAAAAAAATTACGAAATTATAAATAGTGCAGAATAACAAAAATAACACTAATAAAGAATGCTATGCTCAGTGACATAGTTTGACAAGAATAATATTCATGAGTTTCCTCTTAAAAATGAACATATAAAGGCCGGGCGCGGTGGCTCAAGCCTGTAATCCCAGCACTTTGGGAGGCCGACACGGGCGGATCACGAGGTCAGGAGATCGAGACCATCCTGGCTAACATGGTGAAACCCCGTCTCTACTAAAAAAAATACAAAAAACTAGCCGGGCGAGGTGGCGGGCGCCTGTAGTCCCAGCTACTCGGGAGGCTGAGGCAAGAGAATGGCGTAAACCCGGGAGGCGGAGGTTGCAGTGAGCTGAGATCCGGCCACAGCACTCCAGCCTGGGCGACAGAGCGAGACTCCGTCTCAAAAAAAAAAAAAAAAAAAATGAACATATATAATGGAAATTTCATATTGTTTTGGTAGGTAAACTAGAAGTTTCATAAATTTAGGCTTATCACGTTTTTGGTAATGTTAATTTGTCACCTCTCCACGGGAAGTGGATTGAACTCCACCTACAGTTTGGTTTAGATATGGAAAATGATGCCAAACAATGAAGTTTTAGGAAAATGTGTATTGCATAATGAGGCTTTCTGTGAGAAGCAGGATTGACTTCCCAAACTGGTCTAAAATGGCTTGAGAGAGCAAGGATAAATAACTTGCTTGGGGTATTATGGTAATAACCTTTAATAAAAGGGTGAGGTTGGGGTGAGGGTCCCACATGTGCTTTGAATTTCCATCTAGTGCCAAAGGAGGAAACACGGGCATTACCAGCTTGGCCAGGTGGGCAGAATAAGAAGGGGGAGTGCAGAGGTATAAAAGGTGTTATAAGACAAAAATCACAAAATGGAAACTGATTCTAGTACAACACTGAATATTTACTCTTGAAACTTCTGATTTCTGGCCAGGCATGGTGGCTCATGCCTGTAATCGCAGCACTTTGGGAGCCTGAGGCAGGTGGATCACCTTAGGTCAGGAGCTCAAGACCAGCCTGGCCAACATGGTGAAATCCCATCTCTACTAAAAATACAAAAATTAGCCAGGTGTGGCAGCGCACACCTGTAGTTCTAGCTACTAGGGAGGCTGAGGCGGGAGAATCACTTGAACCTGGGAGATGGAGGTTGCAGTGAGCTGAGATCTCACCACTGCACTCCAGCCTGGGCAATAGAGTGAGACTCTGTCTCAAAACAAAAGAAAAAAGAAATTTCAAACTTCTTTGTTAGGAAAGACCTCCGCTTTCTTCATAATAGTAGATAACTACTCTTCCTTTTCTGCTGAACCCATAGATCCCATTACACAACGTTATTCTTGAAAAATGTTTGTGAAATGCTGTTTAAATTGCCTAAAATATTTTTACAGTAGTTCAATGCAAATGAATTTGTGGAAAAGTTTTTTTTTTTTTTTTTTGAGACGGAGTCTTGCTCTGTCACCCAGGCTGGAGTGCTGTGGCCAGATCTCAGCTCACTGCAAGCTCCGCCTCCCGGGTTCACGCCATTCTCCTGCCTCAGCCTCCCGAGTAGCTGGGACTACAGGCGCCGCCACCTCGCCCGGCTAGTTTTTTGTATTTTTTAGTAGAGACGGGGTTTCACCGTGTTAGCCAGGATGGTCTCGATCTCCTGACCTCGTGATCCGCCCGTGTCGGCCTCCCAAAGTGCTGGGATTACAGGGTTGAGCCATCGCGCCCGGCCTCAAGGAAAAGTTTATTACATAATACGATCAAGCAACTTTAGCCAAAGGGTATTTTTCCAAAGGCTGTGTTATGTTAATGTCATGTTCAGTTTATGGTATTGTGTAATATATTCCATAGCATCTTTTTTTTTCTTTTTCTTTTTAGATGTGAGGTCTCGCTATGTTGGCCAGGTTGGTCTTGAACTCTTGGCCTCAAGCATTCCTCCTGCCTCAGCCTCCCAAAGGGCTAGGATTACAGCCGTGAGCCAATAGAAGTAAAATGACTTTTTGTTTTTGTGTATGATTTTTACTTTAAGGATTTTTTCCTTCCATACATTTTAATCCAAATTATATGTTTACTGCATTTCTTCTCTGTGTTACTCCAGTGAAAACTTAGAAGATACATAAATTAGGGTGTTGTTTGGAAATAAAATTTTGTGACATGAAAATGTATGTAAGACAATGGCAGGTACAGACGAGGTTCTCTGTAAATAGGAAAATGGAGTGTCCGTGTAAATCTTCAGTTCAGTTAAAGTACAGGGATACTAGATGGCAAAATGAAGTCTCTTAATATGGAAGTTATCAAAGATCAGCTGCTTGAAAATCAAGCGTGTGGATGTTAACCAGCATCTGGAGAAGTAAATGAAAATACAGTTAATAAGAGAGTCCCCAAGATACTATCATTTATGCAAAAGAGGTAATTTCTCTCAGTGAGTCCCTGGAGGCAATTCAGCTTCCCACTGTGGCTGGTATTTCTGTGCTGAGCCAGAGGCTCTTACAGCGAAACATGATATTTGTGCAACTTTTGCCATGATAGCTGCCATTTAATATACTCCCTTTAGATTTGTTTCCATTTTAAAAAACTGATATATATATATATGTATACTTTAATAAGTGATTGATCTTTGCATATATATTTTCTTTTATATCAATTACAGAGTAAGAATCACAGTTATTAATGCTTTATATGTAACAGCTGAACTGTCAGCTCCCTGAAATAAGTATTGATGATATTCTCATTTCAGAGGTGAAGAAACCTAGGACAGATAGGCAAAATAATCAAATTAGGCCAGGCACAGTGGCTCATGCCTGTAATCCCAGCACTTTGGGAGGCCGAGGTGGGGGGATCACCTGAGGTCAGGAGTTCAAGACCAGCCTGATCAACATGGTGAAACCCCGTCTCTACTAGAAATAGAAAAATTAGCTGGGTGTGGTGGCGGGCACCTGTAATCCTAGCTATTTGAGAGGCTGAGGCAGGAGAATCGCTTGAGCCTGGGAGGTGGCCGTTGCATTGAGCTGAGATCCCGCCATTGCACTCCAGCCTCAGCGACAGAGCAGGGCTGCATCTCTCGCTCTCTCTCTATATATATAAAATATATATAATATGTGTATATTATATACATATAACATGTATTATATATAATATATGTATAATATGTATATGTTATATATACATATATAGTATGTATATATACTATATACATATATAGTATATACATATAGTATGTGTATATACTATATATACTATATATGTATATGTTATATATAATATATGTATATAGTATATGTTATATATAATTAGAAAATGGATAAAACTATGAAGAGACATTTTACTGAAGCAGATATACTGAGATAAATAGGCACATAAAAAGATTTCCAACATCACCATCCATCAAATCTCAGACCTCAGCATTTTCTGCTTTAAAAGACTCAATCTAATCACATTTCAGTAAGAGGCAGAATCGAGATTTGAATCCATGTTGTCTGGCTGCAAAGACACAGCTTTTAATGATGATGCTACAGTAACAATGCTAGTTATTTTGTCCTTTACTCACCATCTATGCCTATTTTGTTAGTATCTCTTGTAATTTTTAAATGGTTTATCTTCATATGTCATTGTGATTGTGGTAACTGTATTAAATCTATATTTTTATAGATCAATTAAGTCTACATTTTTATAGATCACTATTGCCTATGCATCTTACCTAAATGAATGACAGAGACACTCATTACCACATAATCCTGTAAGGAAGATTATCACATCTTTCGAAGGAGGCATCCAGTACCTGAGGTGTGAGTTTAAGAATTCACTAATAGTGGCCAGGCGCGGTGGCTCACCTCTGTAATCCCAGCACTTTGGGAGGCCAAGGTGGGCAGATCCCTGAGGTCAGGAATTGCAGACCAGCCTGGCCAACATGGCAAAACTCTATCTCTACTAACAATACAAAAAATAGCTGGGTGTGGTGGCACGCACCTGTGGTCACAGCTACTCAGGAGACTGAGGCAGGAGAATCTCTTGAGCCCAGGAGGTAGAGGTTGCAGTGAGCCGAGATCACACCACTGCACTCCAGCCTGGGTGACAGAACAAGACTCCATCTCAAAAAAAAAAAAAAAAAAAAAAAAATCACTAATAGTGACAAAGACAATGCACATTTTTTGAGCTAATATTTTTGTATCTGTGTTTCCATTGTTAGTTTCCAAAAACAATTACAGGTTGCTAATACACATCAACTGCACTGTTCAGTAGAAGCTCCTGTGTTTCCCATGATCTCTGACAGCATCCAGGGGTTCACATGGAGAAAGCAGAAAATGCTGAGTTCTGAGATTTGATGGATGGTGATGTTGGAAATCTTTTTATGTGCTCATTTATCTCAGTATGTCTGCTTCAGTGAAATGTCTCTTCATAGTTCTATCCATTTTCTAATTTGATTATTTTGCTTTTTTGTTTGTTTTTAAGTCATTCTAGAATTCTTTATACATTCCACATACCAGTTTTATGTCAGATACATGGTAGGTAAATATTTTCTATTATTCACTACTGTATTAGTCCATTTTCACACTGCCATAAATATACAGTCTGAGACTGGGTGATTTATAAACAAAAGAGGTTTAATTGACTCACAGTTCCACATGGCTAGGGAGGCCTCAGGAAACTTATAATCATGGAGGAAAGCAAAGGGGAAGCAAGGCACGTCTTGCATGCAGCAGGAGAGACAGTGATCAAAGGAGGAGCTATCACAGATTTTTAAACCATGAGATCTCCTGAGAACTCACTATCATGAGAATGGCATGGGAAAACCATCTCCATGATCCAGTCAGCTCCCACCAGGTCCCTCCCTCAACACCTGAGGATTATACTTGAAGATGAGATTTGATGGGGACATCGATCCAAACCATATCAAATACCTTTTCTTTCCTTGTCTTAAGGTCTTTCACAGATCAAAAGGTTTTAATTTGGTAAATACCAGTTGATTTTTTTTCTTTAATGAATCAGGCTTTTGCTGCCATGGCTAAGAATTTTTGAACAAGCTCTTGATGCTTACGATTTTATTCTGTGAGTATTTTTTTCTTTCAGTCTCCTACAGGATGCCATTTTATGGTTTGATATTTTACATTTAGGCTGTGGTCAATGTTGAGCTAATGTCTGTACCCTTGTGAAGTTTCAGTAAAGATGACTTCTTTTCTGCTATGGATATTAATTTAGCCCCTCATCAGTTTTTAAAAATTCTTCCTTCATTCAATTCCCTTGGTAACTTTGTCAAAAATCAATTGGAAGTACCTGTAGAGGCTATTTTTGCACTCACTTACTGTATTGCATCAATCCATATGTCTTTTATTGCCCCAATACCACACAATTTTTATTATCTTTCCTATATTGGTAGTCTTGAAATCCAGTGGAGTTATTCCAGACACTTTATTTTTGTTTTTCGATAACGTTTATGGATCCAGCCACTGCTAGTTGTGGATCCCCCACCGAAATCCCAGTTCCCAGACTGCTAAGCTGCAGGAGACTCCCTAGCAGGATCGGGTCCAACCTGCAGGCAAAATAGTTTTACCATAAACCGTTTTCAACCTGGTAAGTGGAAAATATTTTGGTTTCCAACATGAGTGGCCCACACAACTCTGCTTCTTAACCTTGAAACGGCGCAGGCCCCGCCCACTCCAACCGCGCCACGCCTCCAGGCTGCCCGGGCCCTGCTCTCCGCGCATGCGCAGTTTCCTACAGTCCCGGAAACGGATCGTGTTGGGTGAAGGTGACGGCGCTGAGCGTGAGTGGCCCTCTGTGTAGATGAAACCTGCGCTCCCTGTTTCCCATTTCCACAGCCGATGCCCGGGGTCGCTACGGGCTTTAAAATCCCCGCACCGCGCCCTCCACCCCCGGTGAATACAGGCGTCACGGTGTGGGTCCGGAATCGCTTCCCTTTGGGTTGAACTCGCTCTGAGGCTGCTCCCTGTCCCGGGCCCTTTGCTTCTTCCTCCCGCTTAAAACCTTTTCCTGACCCCTCCTCCAGCCCCGGGCTTTTTAAAGTCCTCACCCAAGAGGTAGATTCCCGTCCTGGGCGCATCCCAGCCTCGCCCTCGTCGGCCCCTGGAGCGCAGCGCTCCAGAGCCCGCGTGCTCTGCCTGGTCCTGGGATCCTGCAGACCCCACCCCTGTCCGAAGGTGCCGTCGCCCCCCACCTCCCTTCTCCTCGTGCCAGGCCCTGCTGCTCCCCAGGCCTCCCCTGAGCCCGCGTTGGGGAGGTGCTCAGGGCCTGTCCTGTGACACCCGGTGTTCTTGCCTGCCCTCCTCCACTCCCTGGAAAATGCTCTCCTCCAGGTTGCAGGCATCTTACCCCAGACCCTCTTGTGAATGTGTGGGCCAAAGGGATCGGGAGACAGAGAGGGACAGAGAGAGCAGTAGAAAACCTGAGACAGAGGAAAGAATGAGGGAAACCAATACACAGATGGCAAAGTAGAGGATGGTTAGAAATTTTCAAAGAGACAGGAAGAGTGAAAGAAGAAGCCAAGAAAGTAGCAAGGAGAGAAAAGTAACTAGACACATTTCGAGAAAACGCACAGTATCCAGAGAGATGAAGGACAGCAAGGTAGGGCGGGGGGCAGCAAAGGGGGAGGCTCCTCAGTTAGAGAGTGGGAGAGAGGAGGAGGGATTTGGAGCCAGGGCAGACAGAGCAGTGTGGTGCTGGGACAAAAAGAAGGGGCAGCCGAAGACAAGGAGAGCAGAGGGAGAACCACAGCACGGGGAGGCCTGGGATCTGGGGGTGCCAAAGAGTGGGGACAAGGGTGTGTAACAGGGAAGAGGGAATTTAACAGGGGGCGCTGAAATGGGGAACAAAGAGCCAGAAATATGTGGAGATTGGGACGATGAAAAGATTAGGAAGAAAGAGGAATATGAGGTGAAACAAATTTCAAGACTGGAAAAAACAGGTGAAAGAGAAGAAACAGAGGGAAGAAGGGGAGAAACAGCAGGAGAGGAGAGGGGCTCAAAATGAGCAGAATCCTAGGGAGAAAATAAGGGGGAAGGAAAGAGCTAGAGAAAGAAGGTGAGAATGAGAGCTATGTACGGAATGAGGGAGGGAAACACATGGTAATGAGGAAAAAGGAGGACCCTGGGTCCAGGTGAGTTGTGAATTGACTGGATGTGTTATCTACATTTTGACCTGTTGGTTTCTGTCTTTATAAGTTTAAAATACACAGATGAAGATGAGAATTGCAAAACTCCTGTCTATTAAGGCTGGTGCATTTTATAATTATGACATCAGAAGTTAGCTTCCACTTGCAATCCCTGTTAAGGCAGAGGGAAGTGACTTGACTCATTAATCCCACAGCTCATCCTCTTCCCCTTCCCTGGCATTGGGGCAGGGGGAGGGGAAGGGGAGTGGGAGAGTAAAGCTGGGCAGAAAGTGAAAGACTCTTATCACTCACTACATAGTGTCTCTCCAAAGCAGGGGTGTCCAATCTTTTGGCTTCCCTGGGCCACATTGGAAGAAGAATTGTCTTGGGCCACATTGGAAGAAGAATTGTCTTGGGCCACACATAAAGTACACTAACACTGACAATAGCTGATGAGCTAAAAATAAATAAGTAAATAAATAAATTTAAAATATGCAAAAAATCTCAAAGTGTTTTAAGAAAGTTTAGGAATTTGTGTTGGGCTGCATTCAAAGCCTTCCTAGGCTGCAGAGTGGACAACCTTGCTCTAAAGGAACATTAAAAGTGTTGAGGCCGGGCACGGTGGTTCATGCCTATAATCCCAGCACTTTTTGAGACGGAGGCTTGCTCTGTCACCCAGGCTGGAGTGCAGTGGCGTGATCTTACCTCACCGCAACCTCCGCCTCCCGGGTTCAAGTGATTCTCCTGCCCCAGTCTCCCGAGTAGCTGGGACTACAGGCGTGCGCCACCACGCCCAGCTAATTTGTATTTTTAGTAGAGATGGGGTTTCACCATGTTGGTCAGGCTGGTCTCAAACTCCTGACCTCATAATCCGCCCACCTCGGCCTCCCAAAGTGCTGGGATCACAGGCGTGAGCCACTGCGCCTGGCCCCCGTTTTAATTTTAAAATGATAGAGATATGGCAGGCATGATTGCTCATGCCTATAATCCCAGCACTTTCAGAGGCTGAGACAGGACAATCACTTGAGCCCAGTTTGAGACCAGCCTAGGTAACATAGTGAGACCTTGTCACTATAAAAAATTTAAAAATTAGCCAGATGTGGTGGTTTGTGCCTGTTGTTGTCCCAGCTACTCCAGAGGCTGAGATGGGAGGATTGCTTTAGCCCAGGAGGTCAAGGCTGCACTGAGCCAGGATTGTATCGCTGCACTCTAGCCTGGCCGACAGAGCAAGATCCTGTTTAAAAACAAAAAAGGCCAGGAGCGGTGGCTCATGCCTGTAATCCCAGCACTTTGGGAGGCTGAGGCGGGTGGATCACGAGGTCAGGAGATTAAGACCATCCTGGCCAACATGGCAAAACCCCGTCTCTACTAAAAATACAAAAAATAGTTGGGCATGGTGGCACGTGCCTGTATTCCCAGCTACTCAAGAGGCTGAGGCAGGAGAATCGCTTGAACCCGGGAGGCGGAGGTTGCAGTGAGCCGAAATCACGCCTCCGCACTCCAGCCTGGTGACACAGCGAGACTCCATCTCAAAAACAAAACAAAACAAAACAAAATTGGATATGAACAGACCCTTTCAGATACTACATGCTTTGCAAGTCAAGTGTACGACATCATGTGTTTCTCCCAGACATCCCCACATCCAACTCTGTTACTTTGCTTCTGTCCCTGTGTAGCTGATCACAGCCTGGAGAAAACATACACCCAGATTTCCTGGCGTCATTTAATTCCTGCCCCGCACCTCTTCCATTCTCCTATTTTTCTATTCTGCACCTTGTCTCTGGAACTTTTCTTTCTTTTTTTTGCTCACTTAAAGGCCTTGTTTTTTTTTTTTTTTTTTTCACTGTTGAGCCCCTGGAAGCAAAGGAAGAGATCTTTTCCAACTTACCCACCCACCTGTCTCAGGGCTTGGGATCCCTACCCCGTAGTGACTGGGAATGGTCTGTTCCTGCTCCTGGCTGCTGCTAACCCTCCAATTGTGTACTAGACGCCAGCCCCACTCATAGCCTCAGAATGTGCAATTGTTTGGATATGATTTGTTTTGCCCCACCAACTCTCATGTTGAAATGTGGTTTCCAAACTTGGGGGTAGGGTCTGGTGAGTGTCATGGGAGCAGATTGCTTGCGAATGGCTTGATGTCATTCTCTAGCGAGTGAGTTCTGACTCTTAGTTCCCCTGAGGGCTGGTTGTCAAAAAGCCTGACCTCTCTCTGTCTCTTGCCTCCTCTCTCACCATTTCATCTGCCCTGCTGGCGCCCCTTCACCCTCCACGCTGAACGGAAGCTTCCTGAGGCCCTCATCAGAGGCAGATGGTGGCACTGTGCTTCTTGTACAGCCTGCAGAACCATGAGCCAAATAAACCTCTTTTTTTTTTTTTTTTTTGACATGGAGTTTCGCTCTTGTTGCCCGGGCTGTAGTGCAGTGGCGCAATCTCGGCTCACCACAACCTCTGCCTCCTGGGTTCAAACGATTCTCCTGCCTCAGCCTCCCGAGTAGCTGGGATTACCAGTGCCCACCACCATGCCTGGCTAATTTCTTTTTGTATTTTTAGTGGAGATGGGGTTTCACCATGTTGGTCAGGCTGGTCTTGAACTCCTGACCTCAGGTGATCCACCTGCCTCGGCTTCCCAAAGTGCTGGGATTACAGGCGTGAGCCACCGTGCCTGGCCGTCTCCTCAACTTTCTGCTAGGACATCTAACAGGTATCTCCACTTTCAGGTGTCCAGAAGTGACTTCCTGACTCCCTAGATGCCTTCCCCGGCAGTCCTGCACATCTCAGATGAGGGTGACCATGTATTTCCTGGGACTTCAAATATATAAGATATTACATTGTAACTGTGTTAATTTATAAAGAAAATATTATATGTTTAATTAAAATGGGTGAGGAAATACATCATTTCCAAAATTCTTTTGAGATATGGGAGAAAAATGTTTGAAGGCATCTGCCCTGTCTTATCTGCCCTCCCAGAGGACCTCTCTGACCTCATCTCCTACCTGTATCCTCCTCGCTTCCTCTGCTCCAGCCACGCGGGTGCCTTTCCTGTTCCTGGGCCCTGGTTGCTCCTGCCTCAAGGCCTTCACGTGGGCTGTCCCTCTGCTGGAACTCGCTGACCCCTCAGCTGCAGGTGCAAACACCCCTCCTTCCTCAGGTTTCTGTTCTGATATCACCCTCTCAGTGGGGACTTCTGTATTGGACAGTGTATTGGAGCTGCAAATCTTCTCCGACTCTGAAGTGTCCTGCCTGACACACTCCAGCCACCCCCTCACTCCCTCCTCTGGTCCCTATTGCCTGCTCTGCATGCTTCTCTCGATTCTTTCTGCTTCCACTGTCTGGATCCTGATGAACCCAAGGTCCCAAGGGGAGAACAGAGTCAGAAGGTGGGGGCTATGCTGGGCTGACCCTGTTTGAGTAGAGCTCACCCCTGGCTTCATGTGGCAGTACTGAGGTACTTTGCAGATACACTTCTTGTGCCCGCACCCATGTCCCAGAGATTCCCATTCACATAGGTTGGGACCCGCCCTTGATGATACAGTGCCCAGCATGATTCTCGTCTAGATCCAGCCCTGAGCACCAAGGCTCTGCGTTCTCTATTTCTGAGGGCTGAGCTCAGCCTGGGAGCCACAGAGAGGGAAAGGGCTCTGCATGGGGGTTGATCAGGGCTGGGTCTACTCACTGCTGCAGCGTGTGTGCGAGCTTCTCCAGGAGGGGAGAGGGTTCTGAAGAAAGGGGTCAGAAGACTCATGTATGGGTTTTCCTGTAGGAGTTTCTTGTCCTTGGGGCCACCCTGGTGGAGTGGGCAGCAGAGGACCATCTTTGCACAGGGCGAGCTCCTCCCTGTGTATGTTTGTGCTTGTCACACAAGAGGGCGTGTGTTGTTTTTGAGCAATAAAGAGCACTTGTTGTTGTTACTCAGCATTGACTTCTAAAGGCCCTTGGCACATGAGGAAGAAACCCAGAAGAATACAGCAAAGGCGTCAGGAATGGCTTTTACTCAGGCAAAGAAAGATTCTGTGTGGATCATTCTGTCTTCTTCCTTTCAGAAAGGCGGGAGACAGTGTGCTGGAGCTGCAAGTCTTCTCCGACTCTGAGGCGTCCTGCCTGACACGTTTGCTCACGCTCACCCATGCCTTTCTGCAGTCCCTCTCATCTCTACTGAGATTCCGTCTCACTCTGACCCAGTGACATGAACTTGGGAAGAGTCCAGTGGGCATGGTCCTGGGAAGGGCTCACACCCAGACATGGATGGAGACGGGGTGAGGGTCCCGTGGTGTGAGTGCTGCTGGACAGCAGGGATTGTTCAGGGGCCACATCTGGATGCACTGTCAGCTCTCCGTGGCCCAGGAATAGAGAAGCAGAGAAGCTGCCCATGGAAGTCGTGTTTCTTTTTGTTGTTGTTGTTTGTTTTTGAGACAGAGTTTCGCTCTTGTTGCCCAGGCTGGAGTGCAGTGGCACAATCTCGGCTCACCGGAACCTCTGCCTCCCGAGTTCAAGCGATTCTCCTGCCTCAGCCTCCCAAGTAGCTGGGTTTACAGGCCTGCACCACCATGCCCGGCTAATTTTTTATTTTTAATAGAGATGGAGTTTCTCTATGTTGGTCAGGCTGGTCTCGAACTCCTGACCTCAGGTAATCCACCTGCCTTGGCCTCCCAAAGTGCTAGGATGACAGGCGTGAGCCACCATGCCTGGCCTAAAGTCACATATTAATGTAGACAAATACCTGGTAAATCCTGGAAAAGGCAGCCAATAAGGGGATATATTTTGTGCCTGATTTTGTCATCCAGATGAAACTAGTGTATCAGTATGTCTCTGACTCCAGACTGTTAATGACTTGGAATGGAATGTAAAGTTGAGATGCAGACAGACATCAGTACCAGAGGGCGTTTTTTCCTTTAATGACTTTGAAACATAAAGTCAATGTAGAAGTATAACTGTAAGGCCGAACACAGTGGCTCAGGCCTGTAATCCCAGCACTTTGGAGGCCGAGGTGAGTGGATCACTGTAGGTCAGGAGTTTGAGACCAGCAAACATGGTGAAACGCCGTCTTTACTAAATATACAAAAATTAGCCAGGTGTGGTGGCACACATGTGTAATCCCAACTACTCAGGAGGCTGAGGTAGGAGAATTACTTGAACCTGGGAGGCAGAGGTTACAGTGAGTGGAGATCGCATCACTGCATTGCACTCCAGCCTGGGTGACAGGGCGAGACTCTGTCTAACAACAACAACAAATGTAACTGTAGGACTTTTTTTTGTTTTTGAGACAGAGTCTTGGTCCGTCGCCCAGGTTGGAGTGCAGTGGCACGATCTCGGCTCACCGCAACCTCCACCTCCCGGGTTCAGATGATTCCTCTGCCTCGGCCTCCCAAGTAGCTGAGACTACAGGCGCCCGCCACTGTGCCCGACTAATTTTTGTAGAGATGGGGTTTCACTATGTTGGCCAGACTGGTCTTGAACTCCTGACCGTATGGTCCGCCTGCCTCAGCCTCCCAAAGTGCTGGGATTATAGGCGTGAGTCACCATGCCCGGCCAGCTGTAGGAGTAGGACTTTTTTTTTTTTTTTGAGTCTTGCTCTGTCACCCAGGCTGGAGTGCAGTGGCACGATCTCAGCTTACTGCAACCTCCGCTTCCCGAGTTCAAGTGATTCTCCTGCCTCAGCCTCCTGGCTAGCTGGGATTACAGGTGCATGCTACCATGCCCAGCTAATTTTTGTATTTTTAGTAGAGACGGGGTTTCACCATGTAGGTCAGGCTGGTCTCCAACTCCTGACCTCATGATCCATCCACCTCAGCCTCCCAAAGTGCTGGGATTAGAGGCGTGAGCCACCGCGCCCAGCCAAGTTTTTAAACCATTCTCAGCATTTGCATACCACGGAGATGGTGCTGTTCCTGCAGGGTCTCTTAGGCATCAGATATTTTAGGCAAAAATGGTAACAGTTTTGCTCAGGCATCAGAGCAGAACTCCTTTTTCATTGAAGAGTATATAGCCATATTCTTATGATATCTATTAAGTATTATGCTGCTTTTATTTTAAACATCACACGATGTATATATTTGTTTTATGGTGAAACTCTCAATAGAGATACATTTAGGTGCTTAGATACAGAGCATCCCTTTTCCTGTCAAGCCTTACACCCTCGCACACGTTTCAATGGTGAGCCACTATTGTCAGTTCTGTGAGAAGAGACAGCTCAAGACCTGTTGAAATGTGTTTAATCATTGTGAGATTTTAGAAGAAAATTTTCAGTAAATGTTTTGTTGGGGTATTTTATCCTGCAAGTTGTGAATATTTACATGTTTTCATATTAAGGAACCAGGATAGCTTGCTCCTTTTTCAAGTCAATACATAATATTGGTTCACATTTAAGGGGCAGATGTGATATTTTGTTGCATGTGTCATAGAATGTGTAATGATCAAGTGATGGTATTTGAGGTGTCTATTTCCTTGATTTTTTATCACTTTTAAGTGTTGAGAATATTTCAAGTCCTCTCTTCTAGCTGTTTTGAAAATATACGATACATTGTTGGTAACTGTAGTCACCTTACGATGCTGTCCAACATTAGAACTTATTCCTTCTAACTATAGTTGTACTCATTAACCAACTTCTCTTTGTCCTCCCTGCCCGCACCCACCCACACACCCTTCACAGTCTCTGATAACTACCATTCTACTTTCTACCTCCATGCAATCAACTTTTTTTAACTCCCACAAGTGAGTGTCAACATGCGAGATTTGCCTTTCTGTTCCTGATGTATGTCACTTAATATAATGACCAGCAGTTCCATTCATGTTGCTACATTCTTTTTTATGGCTGAATATACCACATTTCGTTATCCATTCACCTGTTGATAGATAGTTAGGTTGATGTCATATCTTTGCTATTGTGAATAGTGCTGCAGTAAACATGGGAGTACAGGTGTCCTTTTGATATACTGATTTCTTCTTTCTTGATAAATACCCAGTAATGGGATTGCTGGATTATGTGGTAGTTCTAGTTTTAGTTTTTGAGAAGTCTTCATACTGTTCATAATGGCTATACTAATTTATTTATTTATTTATTTTAATTTTCTTGAGACAGAGTCTCACTCTGTCGCCCAGGCTGGAGTGCAGTGGCACGGTCACAGCTCACTGCATTGTCTGGCTCACAGGTTCAAGCAGTTCTCCCTGCCTCAGCCTCTTAAGTAGCTGGGATTATGGGTGCCCACCACCACACCCGGCTAATTTTTGTATTTTTAGTAGAGACGGGGTGGTGAGTTTTGTCATATTGAGTAGGCTGGTCTCGAACTCCTCGCTTCAGGTATCTGCCTGCCTTGACCTCCCAAAGTGCTGAGATTACAGATGTAAGCCACCACGCCTGGCCTGTAATGGCTATACTAATTTACATTCCCACCAGCAGTGTATAAGAGTTACCCATTCTCCACATTCCTCACCAGCATTTGTTATTTTTTTTGTCTTTTTTTTTTTTTTTTTTTTTGAGACGGAGTCTTGCTCTGTCGCCCGGGCTGGAGTGCAGTGGAGTGCAGTGTCTTTTTTAGTAATAGCCAGTCTAACTGGGATAAGATGATACTGTGCTTTTCTCATTCTTTGAGGATTACTGATGTTGAGCATTTTATATATATATATCTGTTGCCCATTTGTATGTCCTCTTTGGAGAAAGGTCTATTCTGTCCTTTGCCCAAGTTTTAATGGGATTATTTCTTTGTTACTGTTGAACTGTTTGAGTTCCTTGTACGGTTTGAATATTAGTCCTTTGTCAGATGAATAGTTTACAAATATTTCCTCCTATTCAACAGGTTGCCTCTTCACTCTATGCAAAGCTTTTAAATTTAATATAGTGCCATTTATCTATCTTTGTTTTTGCCATTGATGCTTTTGAGGTCTTAGCCATAAAACCTTTGTCTAGACCAGTGTCCTGAAGTGTTTGTCCTGTTTTCTTATAGTAGTTTTATATTTTGGGGGTCTTATTTTTAAGTTGTTAATGCATCTGTGTTGATTTTTGTATATGGTGCCATATAGGGATCCAATTTCATTCTTCTACACATGGATATCCAATTTTCCCAGCGCCATTTATTAAAGAGGATGTCATTTCCCCAGTGTACGTATTTGGTGCCTTTGTCACAAATCATTTGGCTGTAAGTACATGTATTTATTTCTGGGTTCACAATTTTGTTTCATTTGTCTGTGTGGCTGTTTTTATACCAATACCATGCTCTTTTGTTTACTATAGCCTTGTAATATATTTTGAAGTCAGGTAGAGTGATGCCTTCAGCTTTACTCAGGATTGCTTTGACTTTTTGGGCTCTTTTTTGATACCATACAAATTTTAGGATTCTTTTTTCTGTTTTTAGTAAAATGACATTGGTATTTCAATAGAGATTGCATTGAATCTGTAAATTCTTTGGGCACTATGGTCATTTTAACAATATTAATTCTCACTTTGGGAGGCCAAAGCGGGCAGATCATGAGGTCAGGAGTTCGAGACCAGCCTGGCCAACATGGTGAAACCCCATCTCTATTAAAAATACAAAAACTTATCCAGGTGTGGTGGTAGGCACCTGTAATCCCAGCTACTCAGGAAGCTGAGGCAGGAGAATTGCTTGAAACTGGGAGGTGGAGGTTGCAGTGAGCTGAGATGACACCATTGCACTCCAGCCTGGGTGACAGAGCAAGACTCTGTCTCAAAAAAAAAAAAAAAAGAAAAACCGAGGAACGGATTTAACCAAGGAGGTAAAAGATGTCTACAAAAGGAACCCTACAGCTGGGCACGGTGGCTCACGCCTATAATCCCAGCACTTTGGGAGGCCGAGGCAGGTGGATCCCTGAGGTCAGGAGTTCAAGACCAGCCTGACCAACATGGAGAAACCCCATTTCTACTAAAAGAAATACAAAAGTAGTCAGGTGTGGTGGCACATGCCTGTAATCCCAGCTGCTTGGGAGGCTGAGGCAGTAGAATCCCTTGAACCCGGGAGGCAGAGGTTGCAGTGAGCTGAGATTACACCACTGCACTCCAGCCTAGGTGACTGAGAGAGACTGCGTCTCAAAAAAAGAAAAAAAAAAAAAAAAACACCCTACAACATACTGATGAAAAAAAATTCAAGAGGACACAAACAAATGGAAAGACATTTCATGCTCACAAATTGAAAGAATTAATATATATATATTTTGAGACTGAGTCTTGCTCTGTTGCCCAGGTTGGAGTGCAGTGGCATGGTCTTGGCTCACTGCAAACTCCGCCTCCTGGGTTCAAGCGATTCTCATGCCTCAGCCTCCCAAGTCGCTGGGGGACAGGCGCCTGCCCCCACGCTGGGCTTATCTTTTGTATTTTTAGTGGAGACGGGGTTTCATCGTTTTGGCCAGGCTGGTCTCGAACTCCTGACCTCAGGTGATGCACCCGCCTCTGCCTCCCAAAGTGCTGGGATTATAGGTGTGAGCTACCATGCCCAGCCTGCCGTTCCTAGGTATTTTAATTCTTTGTTAACTCTTATAAATTGATTTTACCCTCATGATTCCTTTTTCAGGTAGTTATTTTTGGTGTATAGAAACACTACTGATATTTGTATATTGATTTTGTAACTTACAACCTTACTGAATTTATCAGAACTAAGTATTTTTTGGTGGGCCCTTGAGGTTTTTTTAGATTAATATCATCTGTACAATAGGACAGTTTGACTTGTTCTTTTTCAATTCGATGTCCTTTGTCTCTTTTTTTTTTTTTTTTTTTTGAGACGGAGTCTCGCTCTGTCGCCCAGGCTGGAGTGCAGTGGCTGGATCTCAGCTCACTGCAAGCTCCGCCTCCCGGGTTCACGCCATTCTCCTGCCTCAGCCTCCGGAGTAGCTGGGACTACGGGCGCCCGGCACCTCGCCCGGCTAGTTTTTTTTTTGTATTTTTAATAGAGACGGGGTTTCACCGTGTTAGCCAAGATGGTCTCGATCTCCTGACCTTGTGATCCGCCCGTCTCGGCCTCCCAAAGTGCTGGGATTACAGGCTTGAGCCACCGCGCCCGGCCTTGTGTGTTTTCATGATGGCCAATATTGTCCTTTTGCTTCTAGATGTAGGGATCCCTTAAGCATTTCTTGTAGGGCCAGTCTACTGATGAAGCGTTCCCTAAGCCTTTGCTTCTCTGGGAAAGACTATTTCTCCTTTTTATGAAGGATAATTTTGCTGAGTATAGTATCCTTGGCTGGCAGGGTTTTTTTTTTTCTTTCAGCACATTGAATATATCATACCATTCTCTGTTGGCCTGTAAGGTTTCTATTGATAAATTTCCTGTTTTATGGAGCACCCTGTGTAAGTGACCATTTGCTTTTCTCTTGCTTTTTTTTTTTAGAATTCTCTTTCTTTTGACTTTTGACAGTTTGACTATAATGTGCCAAGGAGAAGACATTTTTGGATTGTCTCTCTTTGAGAATCTATGAACTTCCTGTATCTAGGTATCTAAACCTTTTACTACACTTAGGAAGTTTTTGGTTATTATTTTGTTAGATAGGTTTCTATCCTTTTCATTTTCTCTCCACCTTCTGGGACACCAAAAATTCAAACATTTGGTCACCTTATGGTGCCTGCCCCATATGTCACATAGACTGTGTTCATTCTTTTTTATTTTTGTCTTTATTTTTGTCTGACTCGTTTATTTCAAAAGACCTGTCTTCACATCCTGAAATTTTTTCTTCTGCTTGATCCCTAGTTCATCATTGAAGTTATCAAATGTACTTTGTACACACATGCCTATAGTCCAGCTACTTGGAAAGCTAAAGTCAGAGGGTCACTTGAACCTGGGAGTCTGCAGTGAGCCATGATCATGCCACTGCACTTCAGCCTGGGCAGCAGAGCAAGACCTTGTCTCAAACAAACAAACAAAAAAAAAAAAAGAGAGAGAGAGAGAGAAAAAAAAGCACAATTAGGAAGAGATATATACTCAAAAATACCTTAGTGTGGGTTTATCAGAACACACACTTCAATTAAATCTGTACTTAAAATTCTCTTTTATTCTTATTTTGTGTGAAGATGGTAACTCCCTTCATAACCCCTTGGTGAAATGTGTTTATTATTTTAGGGACAGTTGACATTCAGGGACGTGGCCATCGAATTCTCTCAAGAGGAGTGGAAATGCCTGAATTCTACACAGAGGACTTTATACAGGGACGTGATGTTGGAGAACTACAGGAACCTGGTCTCCCTGGGTGAGGATTATTTTCTTCCAGAAGTCAAAATCTGCCCTTGGTATCTTGCCATTTTCCCTTGTGTGCCCTCTTGGGAGCCCCTGCATTGCCTGAGTTTGAGGCCTTGTTGACTCTGAAATGAAAAGCTCCATAATGTGGACTCTGGAGTTTAACCATCCCCTTTTTCCAGATGCTCTGACCCCTTCCTGATACAACAGTGGTGGTTTCAGAGCTGAAGTATGCATGAAAGCATATAGTAGACTTTTGAAATACTCACTTCTTGTTTTCTACCCCTGTACTTTCATTCAGTAGTTCTTGGAGGGGAGCTAGATATTTGCATATTACAGTCTTCCCTACACATTCAGAGTAGGCATTCAGTGAAAGAATTTGTGAAATATTTTCCTAGATCCATCTGTGATATTCTCTCTTCTTATCCAAGCAAAGGGCTGAGATTCTTGAAAAGCCACAGCACATCATGTTCCATTCATTTTATAAGCAGGAAGTTCTCTTCCTGACCAGAATATTATCTCATGTGAGAGCACAGGAAAGAGCCCTGGACCATGGAAGCCAAGTGCAAATAGCAAGAAAACCAAAAGGGTGGGAATGGATCAAAGGTGTGAAAATAGGTAACACCTCAGATGGGGGAGAGGAAGCCACACCATTCAATTATGTTTGGAAACTCTCAGCCAGTGGGAGAGTTCTATAGGAAAACAAATGTTTATATCCTGTGAGCTCTTAGAGGAAATTTTAAACTTCCCCTACTTCTGCCTCTGCTCTTGAGACGTGTCATAGATGATCCTTTCGCTGTCCAGTGGGGGCTGCAGCTCAAAGAGAGACAAATGGAAGTGCTTATCATGATGGACAACATTGCCCTCTGACTTCTATGAACTCTCTGGCTCCTTCACTCTGAGGGGTCCAGAACGGGCCATATCACAAGGGTCTGCTTCTCTGTTGGTCTCTCCTGTTCTTTTTTTTTTTGAGATGGAGTTTCACTCTTGTTGCCCACGCTGGAGTATAACGGCGCAATCTCAGCTCACCGCAACCACTGCCTCCCAGATTCAAATGATTCTCCTGCCTCAGCCTCCTGAGTAGCTGGGATTATAGGCGTGCACCACCACACCCAGCTAATTTTGTATTTTTAGTAGAGACGGGGTTTCACCATGTTGGTCAGGCTGGTCTCAAACTCCTGACCTCAGGTGATCCGCCCACCTCAGCCTCTCGGAGTGCTGGGATTACAGGCGTGAGCTGCCGCGCCCTGCCGGTCTCTCCTGTTCTTGATGCCCACCTGATGCTCAGTTCGCTTTCCATATAGATCAGAGCTGAGGCCTCCACAGTCCTGATGCCTGGAGCTATCTATGCTCCACCTCATCTCCAGTGTTTGGAAGACCTGCGCAGGAGATGGGAAACACTGGCTGCTCCTCCTTTGCATCTGAGGCCTCGGGAGCTGCAAGGAGTTGTCTCAAGCCCTTTGTGCCTGTTGTGATCCCTCAGCCATTTCTTCTCTTCTGTTTTTGCCACAGTTCATGGGTGTGTGGACCAGCGGAGGGGGTTGGATCTTCTGAGACTGTTACTCAGCAGAACTGTAAGAACAGTGGACAGGTCTTCACTGGGATCCCCCGTCCTACACAGGGAGTATATCTTAGTCTTTCAGGCTCTTAGCTTAGGATCCATCTATAGACAGAGCAGACAATCCCCTCTCAAGATCTCTCAAAATCCAGCCTCATATGTTGTATTTTTCTCTCTTTTCCATTGTTCTCACTACTACATGAATGTAGAAACCCTTGGCTCTTCCTGATTTTGTTTTCTCTTAAGTTTGCATGATTTTTCCTCTGAAAACCGACTTTTGGTCAGGTGCAGTGGCTCACGCCTGTAATTCTAGCTCTCTGGGAGGCCGAGGTGGGCGGATCACCTGAGGTCAGGAGTTCATGATCAGACTGACCAACACGGTGAAACCCCATCTCTATTAAAATACAAAAATTAGCCGGGCATAGCTGGGCACGGTGGCTCATGCCTTGTAATCCCAGCACTCTGGGAAGCCAAGGCAGGTGGATCACCTGAGATCAGGAGTTCGAGACCAACCTGGCCAACATGGTGAAACCCCGTCTCTACTAAAAATACAAAAATTAGCCAGGCATGGTGGCATGCGCCTGTAAGCCCAGCTACTCAGGAGGCCAAGGCAGGAGAATTGCATGACCCCACGAGGCAGAGGTTGCAGTTAACTGAGACGGCACCACTGCACTACAGCCTGGGTAACAGAGCGAGACTCCGTTTCAAAAACAAAACCCGGCTTTTGATATACACACCCCTAGGGTCTGTCATTTGTCTGTATTCCTGCTATGATAACCAGCCTATAGGTTATGCATACCTTCTCCTGGAGTCTCTTATGGAGGGTGTTTATGTGATAACAGGAAATTTGTGAGGGAAAACTCTTTGACTAATATAATTGAATAGCCTCCTGCTACATGTAGAGATGCCCCTTAAAGCGCTGAGCAGAATTGTCAGCATGGCCCAGGATATGAGATACAAAATATCAGGCGAGCCTGATTGACACGTGTTTCCAGCTGTCCTTCCAGTTTTGAGGAGCCTCACAAAAGTGTATCTGAAGGGCACTGTGACAGTGCTGGACACATAAACTAATGATCGTCTCCCCTAAGCCAGCAGTCGGTGTGGGATGTTCTCCTAGCGAAGACATTGTCCAACTTCACAGCATCATATGTGTGAGGCTCTTGACTAAACTATTGTTCACGCTGTATTTGTTCGTTTTCCATCCTCTGTGCACCATTGTTCATTCTCATCAACAAACCTTTGTTCAGCCTGGGTTCAATTTGTTGTAGGTTCAAACCTACAACAAATACAGTGTTGACACATCACATCTTGTGGAGGGAGCTTGTGAAGCTGAATGATGCCTTGGTTTTTTCTCGTTTGTTCTTTTTTTTACTTCACATCGCTGTAATGCCTCGGTTTTTAAAGTCCAGTGTCATTTGTTTAAGCCACTACTACTTTCGTCTTGTACATTTACATGTGGTATAAATGCACACTTTTTTCATTTAGTCAAATTCTATATTTTTTATGATCCTTTTTTTTTTTTTGGAGATGGAGTTTCGCTCTTGTCGCCCAGGCTGGAGTACGATGGCACAATCTCAGCTCACTGCAACCTCCGCCTCCCAGGTTCAAGTGATGCTCCTGCCTCAGCCTTCTGAGTAGTTGGGACTGTAGGCGTGCACCACCACACCTGGCTAATTTTGTGTTTTTAGTAGAGACAGAGTTTCTCCATGTTGGTCAGGCTGGTCTTGAACTCCTGACCTCACGTGATCCACCCACCTCGGCCTCCCAAAGTGCTGGGATTACAGGCGTGAGCCACCGCGCCTGGCCCCAAGGTCAGAATTGTAACTGTCCTAGTGGAATTATATCCCACAGATGTGCATGCACAAATTTTCCTCCTACATTCCCATTCCTCCCTCCCCTGTGTTCTTGCCCTTCCTCTCTCCTATCCTCACATGATACCTTGATCTGCATGGGATATACTGTTGCTTTTTAGCATATTGATTTTGTATTCCTGAACACCCCAATTTCCACAGGACTTCTTCACCCTCCACACTACTCACAGTATGCAAGACTAGATGCTACTCAAACGCTTTGTAAGTCAGGATCTGCCTAAATCAGTATGTGTAGGAAGTGATGACTCACATACCATTATCCATGAGAGCTAACTGACTAGATGTGTTGGTGGTGTAGTGGTGAGCATAGCTGCCTTCCATGAGAGCTGACTGAATAACACTATTACCAACACAGTCCAGCTCTTGTATCTCCTTTTCTTCATGTGCTCCTTGCCTGGGTGCATTCTTGCTGTAACTGATTGTTTTCAACATTGCACATGTCCACCCAGGTTTTCCGTACTGCCTGGGTGGACATGTGCTTAAAAACATGTCTGGTGGCCTGGCGCGGTGGCTCACACCTGTAATCCCAGCACTTTGGGAGTCCGAGGTGGTCAGATCACTTGAGGTCAGGAGTTTGAAACCAGCCTGGCCAACATGGTTAAACCCCTTCTCTACTAAAAATTAAAAAAAAAATTAGCCAGGCATGGTGGCAGGTGCCTGTAATCCCAGCTACTCGGGAGGCTGAGGCAGGAGAATTGCTTGAACCTGGGAGGCAGTGGTTGCAGTGAGCCGAGATCACGCCACTGCACTCCAGCCTGGGCGACAGAGTGAGACTTTGTCTCAAAAAGGAAAAAAAAAAGAAAAAAAGTCTGAGCCTCCTGGCCCAGGATTTAGTCCTGTTTTTCTCTCTTATTTTCTGTAAAATTTGAGATTAGATACATGAATACCATGTGCCTAATGTCTTTACTTGAAAAATAATAACAGTTTACCTGAAAGTTTTTAAAACAAGGTGGTGGTGTGTGATTACTTGGAACATTGCATGTCTTATAGTAAAGTCCCAAAGTTTCTTTGTTTCATAAGATTGATCAAACTTCTGTGATGATTGTGATGAGATTGTCCTTTTTCTGTCTTACGTAACTCATCATGCCATAAGAAATTTCACAGGCGGGCCAGGCACGGTGGCTCACACCTGAAATCCCAGCACTTTGGAAGGCTGAAGTGGGCAGATCAGCTGAGGTCAGGAGTTCGAGACCAGCCTGGCCAACATGGTGAAACCCCATCTCTACTAAAAATACAAAAATTAGCCAGGCATGGTGGTGGGCGCCTGTAATCCCAGCTACTTGGGAGACTGAGGCAGAACAATCACTTGAACCCAGGCGGCGGAGGTTTCAGTTAGCCGAGATTGCCCCATTGCACTCCAGCCTGGGTGACAAGAGCGAAATTCCATCTCAAAAAAAAAAAAAAGAGGCTGGGCGCGGTGGCTCAAGCCTGTAATCCCAGCACTTTGGGAGGCCGAGACGGACGGATCACGAGGTCAGGAGATCGAGACCATCCTGGCTAACACAGTGAAACCCCATCTCTACTAAAAATACAAAAGACTAGCCGGGAGTGGTGGTGGGCGCCTGTGGTCTCAGCTGCTTGGGAGGCTGAGGCAGGAGAATGGCGTAAACCCGGGAGGCGGAGCTTGCAGTGAGCTGAGATCCGGCCACTGCACTCCAGCCTGGGCGACAGAGCGAGACTCCGTCTCAAAAAAAAAAAAAAAAAAAGAAATATCATAGGCTAGGAGAGCTAAACCACAGAAATTTCTATCTCCCAGACCTGGAGGCTGGGAAGTCAAAATTAAGGAGCCGGGTGAATCAATTCCTGGGGCAGGCCCACTACCTGGTTTACCCCAGCCATCTTCTGACTGTTCCACATGATGGAAAGGGCAAGATGAAACATGCTCTTACATCTCGTCCTATAAGGACATTAATCCTATTTTTGAGTAGTCCAACCTCATGACCTAATTATATCCCAAATGCCCCATCTGCAACAACATCACACTAGGGAACAGGACCTTAGCATATGAATTTTGGCCAACATATTCAGACCGTAGAGACTGCATTCTGTTTCGTTTGTTTTTATTTTTCAGTCCGTTCTAAACATTGTGTTCTCTGATTTCAGTTAATAAATTTTCCAAGTACAAACTCTGTTATGTGTATTTTGTGGTCGATGAACTAGGTCACGAAAGGACAGTGCATATGTAGGGAATTGCTTTATTGACTGGCTGTTTGTTATGTAAGTGCAGGTGTGAAGTCATAATTGTGATTTCTGACTTTGTTCTTCACTTCTTCTTTTTTTTTTTTTTTGTTTTTTTTGAGACGGAGTCTCGCTCTGTCGCCCAGGCTGGAGTGCAGTGGCGCGATCTGGGCTCACTGCAAGCTCCGCCTCCCGGGTTCCCGCCATTCTCCCGCCTCAGCCTCCGAGTAGCTGGGACTACAGGCGCCCGCCACCGCGCCCGGCTAGTTTTTTTGTATTTTTAGTAGAGACGGGGTTTTACCGTGTTAGCCAGGAGGGTCTCGATCTCCTGACCTCGTGATCCACCCGCCTCGGCCTCCCAAAGTGCTGGGATTACAGGCTTGAGCCACCGCGCCCGGCCTTCACTTCTTCTTTATAATGCTATGTATTTACCTGACCTCATGCATCAAATGTCAGAGATCTTAACATATATTACGGTTCACAGGTTGTGTGCTGGTTCTGAAATTAGTCCTTGTTTTTTTCTTAGGAGAGAATCATTTACAGGCTATATAACTTTGTACAAGTGTAGTTACTAGTTTTTGGTTTGCTGGTTTTATCATGGGTTACTATAGTGTTTTATTCATTAATTGTTATGATTTACAGATGATGGGTTTTTAGTAAGTTTCATGCAATATAACTGACATGCATCACTCATTAATGTCAAAAATGCCTGGTCTGGGTGGGTACAGATAGTTTCATGACAGGTATTCAGAAAAATTAGCTATTTTTAACAATGTTTTATTAATTTTTTTCTCATTTTGTCAGTGCTGTTACTGTTTTGCAATTCAGAATTATCATTTATGTACCTTATTCCATAAGTTTGTTGCGGCTTAGTTACCATTATGATATCTTGTGTAGTACTTTTTTCATGTATATGGGCACAGTAAATATGCTGTAGCTAGGTAAAATGTAATATTTATTTCCTTTCAATAATGAGACAGCCATGTATTTTCTGCCAGTCGGTGTGTACTTTGTCGTCAAGGTGAAAAAATACTCCTTTCAGGGCTAACATAGGTTTGAACAATGTGTTTTGGTCATAGGATGTTTGAAACTGTCCTTCCCTAGAATTCATTTGAATTACATATAATCACCCTTTTTTTTACTAAAGAATGTGATTCCTTTGTGTTCCTAAAAATTAAAGATCTTGATTGGGAAGTTTTATAACTCTGTTGTGTATAAATATTGCTTTTTGTGTAATTCTGTTATTCAGTATAAAATTTTTTTTTTTTTTTTTTTTTTTTTTTGAGACGGAGTCTCACTCTGTCGCCCAGGCTGGAGTGCAGTGGCCAGATCTCAGCTCACTGCAAGCTCCGCCTCCCGGGTTTACGCCATTCTCCTGCCTCAGCCTCCCGAGTAGCTGGGACTACAGGTGCCCGCCACCTCGCCCGGCTAATTTTTTTGTATTTTTTAGTAGAGACGGGGTTTCACCGTGTTCGGTGGTCTCGAACTCCTGACCTCGTGATCCGCCCGTCTCGGCCTCCCAAAGTGCTGGGATTACAGGCTTGAGCCACCGCGCCCGGCCTCAGTATAAAATATTTATATACTGTCTCTAATTGGAAACCTATGGTTTTTTATTTCTTATAGATCTCTCTCGTAACTGTATGATCAAGGAATTAGCACCGCAATGGGAAGGTAACAGAGAAGAAGTATTACACACAGTGACATTGGAACAACATGAAAAACATGACATTGAAGAGTTTTGCTTCAGGGAAGTGAAGAAAAAAATACATGACTTTGACTCTCAGTGGAGAGATAATGAAAGAAATTACGACAAAGCGACTATGGCCCCAAAAGAAAATCTTACTTGTAGAAGAGACCAACATGATAGAAGTGGTATAGAAAACAAGTCTATTAAAAATCAGCTTGGATTAAGCTTTCTACCACATCTCCCTGAACTGCAGCAATTTCAAGCTGAAGGGAAAATTTATGAATGTAACCATGTTGAGAAGTCTGTCAACCATGGTTCCTCAGCTTCAGCACCCCAAATAATTTCTTCTACCATCAAAACCCATATTTCTAATAAATATGGGACTGATTTCGTCTGTTCTTCATTACTCACACAAGAACAGAAATCATGCATTAGGGAAAAACCTTACAGATACAATGAGTGCGACAAAGCCTTGAATCATGGCTCCCACATGACTGTACGTCAGGTAAGTCATTCTGGAGAGAAACGATATAAATGTGATCTATGTGGCAAGGTCTTTAGTCAAAAATCAAACCTTGTGCGTCATCGGAGAGTTCACACTGGAGAGAAACCATACAAATGTAATGAATGTGACAAAGGTTTCAGTCGCAACTCATGCCTTGCCCTGCATCGGAGAGTTCATACTGGAGAGAAACCTTACAAATGTTATGAATGTGAGAAGGTCTTCAGTCGCAATTCATGCCTTGCACTACATCAGAAAATTCACATTGGAGAGAAACCTTACAAGTGTAATGAGTGTGGCAAAGCCTTTAGTGTGAGGTCAACACTTAGCAACCATCAGGTAATTCATAGTGGCGAGAAACCTTACAAATGCAATGAATGTGGCAAGGTGTTCAGTCAGACTTCAAGCCTTGCAACTCATCAGAGAATTCACACTGGGGAGAAACCATACAAGTGTAATGAATGTGGTAAAGTCTTCAGTCAAACTTCAAGCCTTGCAAGGCATTGGAGAATTCATACTGGAGAGAAACCTTACAAATGCAATGAATGTGGTAAGGTTTTCAGTTATAATTCACACCTTGCGAGTCATCAGAGAGTTCATACTGGAGAGAAACCTTACAAGTGTAATGAGTGTGGCAAAGCCTTTAGTGTGCATTCGAACTTAACTACCCATCAGGTCATCCATACTGGAGAGAAACCTTACAAATGTAATGAGTGTGGCAAAGCCTTCAGTGTGCATTCAAGCCTAACTACCCATCAGGTCATCCATACTGGAGAAAAACCTTACAAATGTAATGAGTGTGGCAGATCCTTTAGTGTGCGCCCAAACCTCACTAGACATCAGATAATCCATACTGGAAAGAAACCTTACAAATGTAGTGATTGTGGGAAGTCCTTTAGTGTGCGCCCAAACCTCTTTAGACATCAAATTATCCATACTAAAGAGAAACCTTATAAAAGAAATTAGTATGGCAAGGTCTTCAGTCAAAGTTTAAATCTTGTGAGTCATCAAAGAATTTATACCAGAGAGAAACCATACCAATATAATAAATGTGGCAAGGTTTTCAGTCACAATTAATTCTTACACAGCATCAGAGAATTTCATTCTCGAGGGAATCCTTTCAAGTATGGCAAACCCTTCATCACGAGTTCAAGCATTCATTGACGTCAGAGTCCATGCTAAAGAGAAATCATATAAACCTAAGTATGTGGCAGAGGCTTCATTTAGGTCTCAACTCACTGGATATCAAAATGTATATACATCTTTGTATATTTTGTGCATGTTGAAGCTATTAACCAAGGATCAAAACTGTAAAACATCCAAGGATTTATGTGAGGAATAATTCAGTCTAGTGCTGATAAACTTTTCATATACGTTGTAGAACAACTGCAAGTTCAAATGTGTTAAAACTCATACACAACATGATATGTATTAAAGGCTGCAGGATGTTTGAAGTCACTGGTTATCTTCAGATTTTAAAATATTTATTTATTTTAGGTGTCTTGCAAGGCTACTACTTTATATTTTAGGATTTATGACTTTCAACCTAAACCTTGAAATCTGTTGATATGCCTCCTTACCTGCCTTTCATGGCGATGTCTGGGAAAGAATCAGTAAGATGGAAGGGCTCACTGCATTAGATGAGGATCATTTCTATTCAAATTCTTTGAAGAATAAGGACTCTGCCTTGGCAAATTGCCAAGCATGGGGGCAGGCAGAGAATAATGCAAAATGATGATGTTGGTCATCATCCTTATTGTGTTCAGGGTGTTCTGACAGAGGGCCCTTTGGTTACAGGAAAGAGATGACCTACAAACTGACCATGAAACAGAGCAGAGCACGACTGGGCACGGTGGCTCACACCTGTAATCCCAGCACTTTGGGTGGCTGAGGCGGGTGGATCATGAGGTCAGGAGTTCAAGACCAGCATGGCCAAGATGGTGAAACCCCGTCTCTACTAAAAATACAAAAATTAGCCAGACGTGGTGGTGGGTGCCTGTAATCCCAGCTACTTGGGAGACTGAGGCAGGAGACTCGCTTGAACCCGGAAGGCGGAGGTGGCAGTGAGCCGAGATTACACCACTGCACTCCAGCCTAAGTGACTGAGAGAGACTGCGTCTCAAAAAAAATAAGAGCCGACCAAGACCTTAGACATTTTGATTTGTGGGAGGAGCGTAATGAGTTATAAGTGACTGATTCCATGGTGGAAATAATTCAGGGGAAAATGGTGGCTACCTTCTGCATGGAATAGCCATTGCTATTGTACAGCCAAGATTGAAACCACGATAGAAACCACAACCTCAAAGATAAACCACAATACCATGTTACTAATTAGAATTCACATTTACTGCTGTTATTACATTTTGCTACCATTTTATTCAGAATGTATCATAGATCTCGTGCTAATTAACAAAATCTAATTTTTGCATAACTATGAATGCATCATGTTCTTTCTACCAACATAGTTTTATCCCACCTTAGTAGGTTACTTTGTAACAGATGATAACAACACACCATTAGACTCTTAAGGCTGAAAGATAGAACCATTTTGTTTTCTTGGAATTAAATAGAATGTTGGGAACGTACACAGAGTGCACTTGAGTTGTTCTCCACATGCCCTGCCTCAGGATACTTATGTGAATATAACGAAAATCCCAAGAAAGTTATTTTACACCACGAAAGCTGTATCACTCTGTTTTTTTTTTTTTTTAATTTTTTGAGACGGAGTCTTGCTCTGTCCCCCAGGCTGGAGTACAGTGGCACAATAGCTCACTGCAAGCTCTGCCTCCCGGGTTCAAGTGATTCTCCTGCCTCAGCCTCCCGAGTAGCTGGGATTACAGGCGCCTGCCACCATGTCTGGCTAATTTGTGTATTTTTAGTAGAGACAACGTTTCACCATGTTGGCCAGGCTGGTCTCAAACTCCTTACCTCCTTAGCCTCTTGAAGTGCTGGGATTACAGGCATGAGCCACCGTCCCTGGCCAGCTGTATCACTCTTGGTGACTATTGCACTATATTATTATTTTTCTACATGCCTCTTGTGTGTCAGATAAGACCCAAGGAGTGAAAGCACAAATATAGTAAGAATATGGATGTAATCCCAGCACTTTGGGAGGCCGAGACGGGCGGATCACGAGGTCAGGAGATCGAGACCATCCTGGCTAACACGGTGAAACCCCGTCTCTACTAAAAAAACACACAAAAAACTAGCCGGGGGAGGTGGCGGGCGCCTGTAGTCCCAGCTACTTGGGAGGCTGAGGCAGGAGAATGGCGTAAACCCGGGAGGCGGACCTTACAGTGAGCTGAGATCCGGCCACTGCACTCCAGCCTGGGCGACAGAGTGAGACTCCGTCTCAAAAAAAAAAAAAAAAAAAAAAAAAAAAAAAAGAATATGGAAAATACCCTAAAATGTTTTAAATGTGGGGGATAAGGAAAAAAATAGCACTGTGTTTTTTTGTCCTTAGAGTGTTCAACGTCATAATTTGAAAAGACTAATGATTGTTTATGACCTTCCTTTTAAAAATTAACCTACACAATGTGAATTTTGTTCTGTTTTGGTAGATAAAGTAGCAATTGTATATTCACCCTGATAACATTGTTAGGAATTTTAACTTGTGACCACTTTACAGGAACTGCAATGAACTCCTTCTAAGGTTTAGTTTCAGTATTGACAGTGATAATGGCAAACACTGAAGTGTTTGTTTATATTCCAAGGTTTATTTTCAACTTTAGTAAAATTACTTTGTTATTTTTTATGATTTTTACTAGACTTCTGTAGTCAACCACCTTGCTGAGGTCACTCCAGCACTGCTACTTTTGTCTTGTACATTTCCATGTATTATAAATGAACTTGGCTTTTTATTTAATCAGCAGTTTTGCTGATGACACCTTAGTACTCATAGTTTTAAATCTGCGATATGTGGAACTGTTGTATCAGGGAATGTCTATTGATTTGTGTGTTTTAGTGTAACATTTCCTTCTCTAGTGCAGAGGGTATGGCTCAGCAGGAGTTTCTCCAAAACCTACACAAACTCCAGAACTTTTTTTTTTTTTTTTTTTTTTGAGACGGAGTCTCGCTCTGTCACCCAGGCTGGAGTGCTGTGGCCGGATCTCAGCTCACTGCAAGCTCCGCCTCCCGGGTTCACGCCATTCTCCTGTCTCAGCCTCCCGGGTAGCTGGGACTACAGGCGCCGCCACCTCGCCCGGCTAGTTTTTTGTAGTTTTTAGTAGAGACGGGGTTTCACCGTGTTCGCCAGGATGGTCTCGATCTCCTGACCTGGTGATCCGCCCGTCTCGGCCTCCCAAAGTGCTGGGATTACAGGCTTGAGCCACCGAACTCCAGAACTTTTTAAACGGTCTTTTTTTTCTATTTTTGGAGACAGACTCTTGGTCTCTTGCCCAGTAGAGGGCAGTGGTGCAATCCTGGCTCACTGCAGCCTTAACTTCCTGGGCTCAAGTGATCCTCCCACCCCAGCTTCCCGAGTAGCTGGGACTACAGATGCGCACCACCACACTTGGCTAATTTTTGTATTTTTTGTAGAGACAGGGTTTCGCCATGTAGACCACGCTGGTCTCAAATTTGTGAGCTCAAGGGATCTGCCTGCCTCGGTCTCCCAAAGTGCTGGCATTGCAGGTGTGAGCCACCATGTACAGCTACAAACTTTTCCTTTTTAAGGTTTTTGATTACTAATTCACTATTTATTTATTCATTAATTCATTCATTCACGGGATGGAGTCTCACTCTGTCGCCAGGCTGGAGTGCAGTGGCACGATCTCGGCTCACTGCAACCTCTGCCTCCTGGTTTCAAGCAATTCTCCTGCCTCAGCCTCCTGAATAGCTGGGACTACAGACGTGTGCCACCACGCCCAGCTAATTTTTGTATTTTTAGTAGAGACAGGGTTTCACCATGTTGACCAGGATGGTCTCGATCTCTTGACCTCATGTGATCCGCCCATCTCAACCTCCCAAAGTGCTGGGGTTACAGGCTCGAGCCACCGCACCCAGCCTTATTTATTTGTTATTATTTATTTATTTGAGACAGAGTCTCGTTCTGTCAACCAAGCTGGAGTGCAGTGGCACAATCTTGGCTCACTGCAGCCTCTGCCTCCCTGATTCAAGCAATTCTCCTGCCTCAGCCTCCTGAGTAGCTGGGATTACAGGCGTGTACCACCATGCCCGGCTAATTTTTGTATTTTTAGTAGAGACGTGGTTTGGCCATGTTGGCCAGGCTGGTCTCGAACTCCTGACCTCATATCCGCTCGCTTCGGCCTCCCAAAGTGCAGGGATTGCAGGCATGAGCACCATGCCGAGCCCTCTGAATCATTATTTGTCAGTGTAATTTGGAACAACTTTTCCTTAACAACACCCCTCCCAAGAGTAGGCTTTTTTTTTTTTTTTTTTTTTTTTTTTTTTTTTTTTTTTTTGAAAGAGAGACAGGTTCTCACTCTGTTGCCCAGACTGGAGTGCAGTGTCGGGATCATAGCTCACGGCAGCCTCGAACTCCTGGGCTCAAGCAATCTTCCTGAGTAGCTGGGACTATAAGTGTGTGCCACCATGCCCAGCTAATTTTTAAAAATTTTCTGTAGAGATGAGAGTCTTGCTATGTGGCCCAAACTGGTCTTGAACTCCATGATGAGCCAGGCTCACACCTGTAATCCCAACACTTGGGGAGGTCGAGGCAGGAGGATCAGTTGAGGCTAGAAGTTCAAGACCTGTCTGGGTAACATAGTGAGAATCCACCTCTGCAAAAAGTAAAAAAATTAGTAAAGTGTGGTGGTGCAAACCCATAGTCCCAGCTACTTGGGAGGCTGAGGTAGGAGGATCACTTGATTCCAGAGTTGAAGGCTGCAGTGAGCTATGGTCTTGATACTGCACTCCAGCCTGGGCAACACAGCAAGATGCTCTCTCAAAAAATAAATAGACCGGGCACAGTGGCTCATGCCTGTAATCCCAGCACTTTGGGAGGCCAAGGTGTGGGGGATCCCTTGAGTTCAGGAGTTCAAAGCTAGCCTGAGCAACATGGCAAAACCTCATCTCTACAAAAAGTACAAAAATTAACTAGGCGTGGTGACGTGTGCCTGTAGTCTCAGCTACTGGGGAGATTGAGGTGGGAGGACTGCCTGAGCCTGGTAGATGAAAAGTTGCAGTGAACAGAGATGATGCTATTGCACTCCAGTCTGGGTGAGTGCACTGTACTCACCCAGAGTTGGACAGAGCAAGACTCTCTCCAACAAATACATAACATAACATAACATAACATAACATAACATAACATAACATAATTTCCCTGAATAACTGTAGTCATGTCAAATGCTCATCCACAGCTCCATAACTTCTGCTTGTGCTTTCTAGCCTTGTTTACTCCTCCATATATGAAAAAAAAAAAAATGCTTGTTAGTTTGTGTCTCTTGGACATTTTCAGATCTTGTAAATGGAACATTCTCTCTATTGCAATAGTCCTTTTGAATAAAATCTTTCCTTCTCTAAGTCTGAATTTGTCATTTACAGTGGTGTCTTAATTGTCCTGAGATAAATTATGTATATTATCTTTTTGTGGCAAAGGGCTTAATATATATTCAGTAGGTGAAAGTGGTTCCTGGGGCCAGGCATGGTGGCTCACGCCTGTAATTCTAGCACTTTGGGAGGCTGAGGCGGGTGGATCACTTGAGATCAGGAGTTCGAGACCAGCCTGAGCAACGTGGTGAAACTTCATCTCTACTAAAGGACGTGGTGGAGGGCGCCCGTAATCCCAGCTACTCGGGAGGCTGAGGCAGGAGAGCTGCTTGAACCCGGGAGGCCGAGGTTGCAGTGAGCGGAGAGCATGCCACTGCACTCCATCCTGGGCGAGAGAGTGCGACTCCGGCTCAAAAAAAAAAAAAAAAAAAAAAAAAAAAAAAAATGCATAGGCATTTGAGGTTGTCATCTCGTACGGAATAGAATAGTAAGTATTAAAAAAGGGCAAAACAATTTATTACATATTTTAAAAGTTGTTGCTAATTTCAGGGTTTTTAAATTACTTAATTTTAATCGCAGAAACTTTCCAGGATGCCATCACCGCTCCGTGTCGACCCACATTCCCAGACTCCTGGGCTGCTTCAGCGTCAATGACATTACTGTGTAAACGCGCTAGCAAAAAATGGTTTCAACATAAACCGTTTCCATTCTAAGAGGAAAGCAGTTTGGTTTCCAAAATAACCTACACAACTGTGCCTTTAACTTGAAACCTTTTGAAACACCTACGCCGTTCCACATGACACTATAGACTAAAGGCTCTGGGCGCTGGGCGCTGGGCAGTGGGCGTCACACGAAATCGCAGACCCTAGCGTGTCCCGGCCCGGCCCGCCCCGCCTCTCCCCCGAGACTCTCCCTGGCGGTCCCTCCCCGCGGTTCCTCCCTGCCCTTCCCCGGCGGCTCCTCCCCGGCCCGCCCCCGGGTCCCTCCCACTCGGCCACTCCCCGCCCATCCCCGGGGGCTCCTCCTAGTTCCTTCCCTGGGGTCCCTGCCCCGGGGCCCCTGCCCCAGCCAGGCTCTCTCAACGCCCCGCCCTTTTCCGGTTCCGCCCACCTCGGACCCCGCCCCAGGCCACTGGGTCGCTTCCCTCCGCGCAGTTGCCCCCAGACCCGGAAGTGGATCGTGCGGAGCAAGCATCACACCATGGCGTATGAGTGTTCCTCTGTGTAGAGTCAACCTGCGCCTCGCCGTCCCCCGTTCGCACACCCGATGCCCGGGGGTTGCTACGGACTTAAAATCTCCGCACCGCACCCTCCACCTCAGGTAAATAGGCCTTGCGGTGTGGGCCCGGAGACGCTTCCTTTTGGGTTAAAGTCGCCCTGAGGCTGGTCCCTGCCCCCGGTCTTTCTGCCTTGGGCCAAGTAAACATGGCCTTTCCCGGTTTTTTAAACGTTTAAGCAGGATTTTCCTGCTTAAAATCCTTTATTGACGCCTCCTCCCGCCCCGCATCGCTTGAAGTCCTCACTACCTGCCCTGGGCGCCTCCCAGCCTCGCCCTCGTCGGCCCCTGGAGCGTAGCGCCGCAGCCCCAGTCCCGGGGAGGCCGCGCCTCTGCTTGATCCTGGAATCCTGCAGATCCCACCCCGTCCTAAGGCGTCGTCGCCCCCCACCTCCCTCCTCCTGGTGCCGGGCCCTGCTGCTCCCCAGGCCTCCCCTTTGCAGTCACCGCTTCCCTTGAGCCCTTGTTGGGGAGGTGCCCAGGGCCTGTCCTGTGATACCCAGTGTTTTTGCCTGCCCAGCTCCACCCCCTGGAAAATGTACTCCTCGGACATGCAGACATCTTACTCCAAATCCTCCCGTGAATGTGTGGCCCCAGGGAATCAGGAGAGAGAGAGACAAAGAGCGACTGAGAGGAGATGGAAAAACCAAGAAAGAGAAAAAGACAAATGAGGGAGACCCATAAACAGATGGCAAAGTGGAGGATGGGTGAGGGATTTGCAAAGAGACAGAGTGAAAGAAGCAGTCAAGAAAGTAGCAGGGGGCCGGGCGCGGTGGCTCAAGCCTGTAATCCCAGCACTTTGGGAGGCCGAGGCGGGCGGATCACAAGGTCAGGAGATCGAGACCATCCTGGCTAACACGGTGAAACCCCGTCTCTACTAGAAAATACAAAAAACTAGCCGGGCGAGGTGGCGGGCGCCTGTAGTCCCAGCTACTCGGAGGCTGAGGCAGGAGAATGGCGTGAACCCGGGAGGCGGAGCTTGCAGTGAGCTGAGATCTGGCCAGTGCACTCCAGCTTGGGTGACAGAGCGAGACTCCGTCTCAAAAAAAAAAAAAAAAAAAAAAAAAAAAAGAAAGTAGCAGGGGCAGAAAAGCAATTGGCGAAATGTAGAGAAAAGCTCGATGTCCAGAGATGAAGGACTGCAAGATAAGGAGACGGACAGCAAAGAAGGAGCCTCCTCAGACAGAGAGTGAGGGAGAGGCGAAGAGATTTGGAGACAGGGCAGACAGAGCAGCGTGGTGCTGGGACAGCAAGAGGGAACAGCCAGTGACAAGGCGAGCAGAGGGAGGATTACAACACGGGGAGGCCTCGGTCTGGGAGTGCCAGATAGCGAGGATAAGCGGGTGTAACAGGAAAGAGGGAATTTAACGGGGAGAGCAGAGGAGGCGCAGAGATGGGGTAAGAAAGAGGCAGAAATAGTTGGAGACTGGGACGATGAAAAGATTGGAAAGAAAGCGCCACAAGAGGTGAAACAAATTGCAAGAATGGAGTAGAACAGATATAAGCGGGGAAACAAAGAAGGGAGAAACAGCAGGAGAAAAAAGAGCCACAAAATCAGCAGAATCCTAGGGGGAAAATAAAAGGCGGAAAAGAAGGGCTGGAGAGACAGGGTGAAAGTGAGAGGTACAAAATGGGGGGAGAGGAACACATAGTTACAAAGAGGGGCGCCCTGGGGCCAGATGAGAGGTGAGTTGAGATTGGATATGACAATCTGATTTCTCTATTTATAATGTCTTACATTTAAATTGTAACCTTACTGTTTAAATTCTACATGTAGGGATGAGAATTACGAAGCTCTGTAAAAGGCTTGTGCATTTTATAATTATGGCATCAGAGGCTAGCTTTCATTTGCCCATGCTGTTCAGCCACTTGGGCGGTGACTTGCCTCATTCAATTGTGGGTCTCCCTCTTCCTGTTTCCTAGGATGGGGTAGAGTGTGGGGCAGTGAAGAGGGGCAAGGCGTGACTGACTGTGTCACTGCCTGGTGCCTTGCCTTTACCTCTCATCTCACAGTTCATGTTGAAGGCTGAGATAAAGCTTATCTACTTCAGTCTCTTTTTCTATACATAATTATTGCTGAAGTAAGCTTTTGTAGAATCCTATATCGGCTCATGTCATTCTTTTCTAAATGTGATATATTTTCAATTTTTTCCCTTTGTAGAATTCCATATATAGTTAAATAATATATACATGTTAAATAATATATATATATATTCAAAATTGTTTCCATTCGAAGTTAATTGTGTTGAGTTCAGATTGAGGTCTGCACGCTTTCTACTCTTTATCACATATTGGAAATACTCTTTGGTAGTCAGTAGGTAATTTTATTCATATTTATTTATTTATTTATTTTTGAGACAGAGTCTCACTCTGTCACGCGGGCTGGAGGGCAGTGGCATGATCTCAGCTCACTGCAACCTGTCTCCCAGGTTTAAGCTATTCTCCTGCCTCAGCCTCCCGAGTAGCTGGGATTACAGGTGTGCGCCACCATGCCTGGCTAATTTTTTGTATTTTTAGTAGAGACGGGATTTCACTATGTTGGCCAGGCTGCTCTTGACTTCCTGACCTCAAGTGATCCACCTGTCTTGGCCTCCCAAAGTTCTGGGATTACAGGCGTGAGCCACTGCGCCCGGCCCTTATTTATTTATTTATTTTGAGATGGAGTCTTACTCCATCGCCCAGGCTGGAGTGCACTGGTGTGACCTTGGCTCACTGCCCCCTCCACCTCCCAGGTTCAAGCAATTCTCCTGCCTCAGCCTCCCAAGTAGGTGGGATTACAGGCACCTGCCACCACACCTGGCTAATTTTTGTATTTTTAGTAGAGATAGGGTTTCATTATATTGGCCAGGCTGGTCTCGAACTCCTAATCTCAAGTGATCCCTCCCAAAGTGCTGGGATTACAGGCGTGAGCCACTGCGCCAGCCATCAGTAGGAATTTTAGATGGTGTCAACGTGTATTTGGTAAAGATATCAATGACGCTTTTTTTTTTAACCTTAACATGAGAACCTATTAACTAATTTGGTTTTTTTTTTTTTTTTTTTTTTTGAGACGGAGTCTTGCTCCATCGCCATTTTTTGTATTTTTAGCAGGGACAGGATTTCACCATGTTAGCCAGGATGGTCTCAATCTCCTGACCTCGTGATCCACCTGCCTCAGCCTCCCAAAGTGCTGGGATTACAGGCGTGAGCCACTGTGCCCAGCCAACTAATTTGTTACTAGTCCGTTTTCTTCCCTTATGTCATCTGTTAAAATAGTGACCTGTGAACTGCTAAGTGGATGTCCCCTCAAGTCCCTTTTGTCAGTTCTATTTTCTGTAAATGTGGAAGGATGGGCCGGATTGACTCAAAAGCTTATTCCAGCAGAGCTTATTATGTGTTCATGAAAAAACTTGCTGAGAGAGTTCATTTCTTTTTTTTTTTTTGAGACAGAGTCTTGCTGTGTCACCCGGGCTGGAGTGCAGTGGCCGGATCTCAGCTCACTGCAAGCTCCGCCTCCCGGGTTCACGCCATTCTCCTGCCTCAGCCTCCGGAGTAGCTGGGACTACAGGCGCCCGCCACCTCGCCCGGCTAGTTTTTTGTATTTTTAGTAGAGACGGGGTTTCACCATGTTAGCCAGGATGGTCTCGATCTCCTGACCTCGTGATCTGCCCGTCTCGGCCTCCCAAAGTGCTGGGATTACAGGCTTGAGCCACCGCGCCCGGCGAGAGAGTTCATTTCTACAGCTGACAGTCTTTCACTGTTTTCAACACCAATAGCCATGTTTTCACAGTTCTGCGTTTCCTAAGTATGTTGTGTGTTTCTGGAAAAGAGGAATTAAATGTTTGGGATCAGCGTGATAAAGCCGTGAAAGAGAAGTTTCTTTTGCCCAGGTATATGAAAGAAGATCCTGGAATTTTCCAGGGGAGGTGTGAGAAAGTCTCGTGTTACCCATTGGCCCTTCGAGGCTGTCGTAGAGTCAGATACATCTTCTAATTCAACTTCGATGACTTGGTGAAACGTCTCCCCCTCTAGCCCTCAGTAAACCCACCTGCAACGTGAAGATGAGAGACTCAGTCAATATACCTCAGTCTGAGTGACACTGACCCCCTTAATGTTTGGCAAAATTGGGTGTCCATCTGTGTTTTGCAGTTCTTCTAGGAAGTGGGGAGTGCCCACTGCAATTAAAAATTTAAATGGGACTCAGTCCTTTAAAATTTAAAACAAAACAAAACTAAAACCACAAGGATGGAAGCCAGGGCATAGACTCAGAGTCAGACCATCTTCAGAGACCTGTCTCTGCATTAGAGTTATGGCTAAATCTAAAACAGTCATGTCAGTCCCTGGCAGGGAACCCTCCACCGGCTTCCCGTGTTCCCCAGGATAAAAGCCCAACTCTTCACTGTGGCTCCACAGCCCTGTGTCCAGGGCCCCTGCCAGTGTCCAGCCTCTTCCTGGGAGCTTGCCCTCATTTCATGACTCCCTCTGCCCTGGTGACGTTTGCTTTTCTCTTTTCCCAAACATCAAAACCCTTCCTGTCTCAGTCTTTGCCCCTCCTCTTACCCTATGTCCCCAAATCATCACAGCTCTGTCCCTTTCTTCTCCTTCGGATCTAGCCTCAGAGCTGTCTCCTGCCCCCTTGCACCCCCATCTGAAGTTTTCTCCACATCACTGTCTATCACGTTACTCAGGTTTCACTGTCTCCGCATCCATCACCACATCGGACACTTTTCTGCGTGGATTATTTTGAGTGTTTTGTGTCTCCGTTGGAGGACGCAGTCTCCATCTTGGCCACAGGACAACTCTAGCACCTTCTCCGGGGTTGTGATTCAGATGCTGGGGCTGGGGTCGGGCTGAGGAGTCCTCAGGGAAGACCAAAAGGATAGGGCGGGTAGTGAGGATGGTCCCATATTCTGGAAATTTCATCTGTAATTGGTCTAAACCTCCTGTGGCTATTTATTCCAGTCTATATAAGAGCAGAAGGCACGGCCGGGCGCGATGGCTCACGCCTGTAATCCCAGCACTTTGAGAAGCTGAGGCGGGCAGATCACTAGGTCAAGAGATCGAGACCGTCCTGGCTAACACGGTGAAACCCTGTCTCTAGTAAAAATACAAAAACTTGGCCAGACATGGTGGCGGACGCCTGCGGTCCCAGCTACTCGGGAGGCTGAGGCAGGAGAATGGCGTGAACCCGGGAGGCGGAGCTTGCAGTGAGCCGAGATCGCACTACTGCACTCCAGCCTGGGTGACAGAGCAAGACTCCGTCTCAAAAAAAAAAAAAGAAAAAGAGCAGAAGGCCTCACTGAGGCCTGAAAAGCCCCGCAGACCCTGTGTCCTCAGCCAGTGCTGAGGCGTCCCCACTGCCTTATCCAGCTCCCGGGTCTCCCACACTCTGCACATCACCAGGGCCCAGTGGCCATCCTGGTCAGGGGCTTTGCCTTCCAGCAGTGATGTCCTCAGAGTCAGGGGTCCTGGATTCCCTTCAGGAAGGGCAGCGAGAAGTTCAGAAGCTAAATGGGCCATGAAGAAGGCACTCCCTAAACAGCAGGGGGATTTTGCAGGTGACTGTGAGTAGAGAGACAATGGGACAATGGCAGCCTCCCTCATGAGATCTGGGGCCTCTCTTTTTCTTGGACATCCTCCATCAGCTCAGTCCGGCCGATCTTTACCTGCCTTTAAACTGGACTCCATGGTGTCCCCATATCGCTGGCAACTCCTTCCAGCAGGGCCAACTTCTAGAATCTATACTCGAGGCCCACTGTCCTGCAAATAGCGGCTGGTGTCCATTCCTGCCACATCGCTTGTGTCCGGGGCCTTTCGATCCAGTGTGCTCCTCAGGCTGGAAGAGAAGTAGAAAAATGGGGCAAGTGAAGAAGTACTTAGAGGTGTCAAGTGAGGCATGGAAGCAAGGCTGAGCCTCTGGAGGAGCTGGATGAATGCTGTATGCACCCGGCCCATGCGTGGCTGTGGGCTCACGGGGTATGTGGCACACTTGGAAAGAAGTCTTAGGTCTGGCTAAGTGGATTTTGGGGTGGTTGTGGGGCTGCAGGATCATTTTGTAACGCCCTGATGTCTCAGCTCAGGTTACCTGGGAAACAGATGCTGACCCAGAGATTTGCACACAGGAGTTTGATTGGGAAACTCATCACAGTGAAGAGGACTGAAGGTGGTGGAATCATGCAGAGAAACATCCTGAAGTGTACTTAGAACCAAGGCCTAAGCTGAGCCCATAGGGAGCTTCGGTAGCAGGAGGATGGGTACCTTGGCCTGAGGGTGTGGATCCCAGAACTGCTCCACAGCATAGCTCCACAGGGTGATTTCTGCGGAGGCTTTGGGAAGTGCGGAAACCCTCCTGAAACCCATAGAGGAAAGATAGGAGGAATCTCAGATTATTTTCTGGGTTACCTTTGGCATTCGGGGTATTTTCAGTTGTGTTTCTGAGGATGAAATGATCATGTGGAGTGTTTCCTTTCATGACGCTGGGGTCTAATTGGGGCACTGCATCATGAGAGACATCTCTGTTGTAGTGGTAGGTTTTAGTGGTATTTCCGTGTGGGGTGGAGTCACTGTGAGTAGAAATACGTTGTCCTGGGTCAGCGAGTCCCTGGGGTGTTTGTGTATATTATTCCATGAGTTTCTGGGGCTTGTGAGATTTCATAACAGGGCTTCTGGATCTTTATGAAGTACCTGGGGAATATGGGATCTTTATGAAGTATATGAGGGGTGTGGGAGTTTATAAGCATGTCTGGGTCCAGAGGGCAATGCAGGGCCTAAGAATCAGGCGCAGATGGCTTTCATTAGGGAGGGTTTGTTGTGGGGGCGTCTATGGGTGCGACTCAAGAGGGCGTGGTTGTCAGGGTCCCAGAGCAGGGGAAGGATTTCTCCAAGAATCAAGGCGAAGCAGCCCACAGGCTTCCACTGGGACTGTCCTTTGGAAGATAAAGCTGACACATTCTTGCTGCCAGGCCGGTGGCCTCTCCCTGTTTATTCCAAGATCACAGAGTCACAGGGCAGCTTGAGGACCTGAGGGGCAAGGTCCTTGAGACCGGCTGTGGAACACGGATCTTTCTCCAGTGGAGAGGGGCCACGGGGCCCTGGGAAGAGAGTTGGAGGATTACAGCCCTGGTCATGGCAGGGAGACTCAGGAACCAGAGGGAGGAAGAGCTGTGTTCATCCCCACAGGGTGCCCCTCTGCTCAGGAATTTGTGCAATAGAATGGGGTGAGCTAATGGGGTCACATTTAGGGAAAGGAGTCTTTCTGTCTGCCCAACACACATCTCACCCTATGCACACACTTCTCCCTTTCCCCATTGTCCTCTCTAAGACGGGAAACTGTTTCCCCAGGCGGGTGATTGAGGAAGAGGAGGGGTTGGTCTGTTTGTGTCTCTCCTTTCTCCCCTCCCTCAAGTCTTCTGCCTGCCTTTCTGCTGCTCTGTTCAGACTCTCAGTTCCTGCATGTCTGCGGTCAGTTTGTCCCACACAGGACCCAAGGATTTGGGTCTGAATAATATTCAAGCCAACATCATTGGCAAGTGAGAAATCTTAGACCCCAGGACCTTTTTTCTGTGTAGGGCTCTGGGCACAGAGAGGTCTCTCTTCTTTTGCAGAGTTTAGGGTCTTTTATTGGCCAAGTGGGTCTGCTCAGCCTCAGACAACGATCCCATAGTCAACCAGATGTGTTTTGGGGTGAACTTAGGCTTGCCCTTCCACCTGTTGGGCAAGCAGAGTGTCTTCATGAAGGCTCTGCTTGGCTCTGCCCTCAGCTGGTCCTGCTCAGCTCTCTTCTCACAATAAAGACCACCCCAAGGACAAACAAGTCCCCTGCATACATCAGTCTCCCAATGTGAAGGCCATAAAAGTGGCCTAATATTTCATTCATTCATTCATTCATTCATTCATTCATTCATTCATTTTGAGACGGAGTCTTGTTCTGTTTCCCAGGCTGGAGTGCAGTGGTGCGATGTCAGCTGACTGCAACCTCTGTCTCCCGGGTTCAAGCAATTCTCCTGCCTCAGCCTCCTGAGTAACTGGGTCTACAGACATGAGCCACCACTCCCGGGTCATTTTTTTGTATTTTTAGTAGAGACGGAGTTTCACCATGTTGGTCAGGCTGGTCTTGAACTCCTGACTTCATATGATCTGCCCACCTCAGCATCCCAAAGTGCTGGGATTACAAGCATAAGTCACTGCGCCTGGCCATATGTCATTTATTTTTAATTATTTACTTATTATTTAATTTTTACTACACCCCCATTTTAGCAATACTAATATTTCGTGTAATGTTGCTATTATTATTTACTGTTATTGAGACAGAGGCTTTGTCTGTGTTAGACACTGATCTCGTTTAACGGGATTCTTTTATAATGGTGCTTAGGATTCCACGGGAGACGAGTGAATGAACGACTGAACAGGGTGCATAAACAGACAATTTATATTCATTAGATTAAGGCATTTTGTATTCCTCATCCGTTATGCAAAGCAGAGACTAGACACTGGAGTTATCTCTCATGAGAACAAACCAGCAGACAGCTGGGAAGCACACCAGCCACCAACTGGGAGTATTAAAAAGAGCAGTCCAGCCTCCAAATCAAGCAGAGGGTTCAAATCATAGAAAAGTTGGAGAGCCACCGGGTCTCAGAGTTTCCCACGGGAACCCTGGGACTCGCTATCAATCCCATGGGCGCACCTGGAGATTTTATCTGGTGGGATGGTGGATTCCGAGTGTGGCTGGACAGGGCTGGAGTGCCCTGAAAGGCAGGTTTGAATGCTCTCCTGCAGGTGAGAAAACTGGAAACGGATTCTGGGTAGGGCTGTGGCCAGCGAGGGGCGGGTCTTGGATAGTGGTGAGAGGCCAGGTAGGGAGGGTGAGGTGGGGTTTGGGCAATGGGAAAGGGGTGGAAGAGGGTCGGGTGGGATGGTGGAAATGCTGTGGGGCGGGGCCTGGGCAGTGGGGAGGAGGCTGGGTGGGAGGGTGGAAGCCGCCGTGGGGGCGGGGCTTGGGCATTGGGAAGGAGTGGGGTGGGAAGGGTAGAAGCCACCGTGGGGGCGGGACCTGGACAGTGGCAAGGGACCAGGGTGGGCAGGGTGGAAGAGGGTCGGGTGGGAGGGTGGAACTACTGTGGGTGCGGGGCCTGGACAGTGGGGAGGGGGCGGGGTGAGAACGGTGGAAGCCGCCCTGGGGTGGGGTCTGGGCAATGGGAAAGGGGTGGAAGAGGGCGGGATGGGAGGGTGGAAGCTGCTATGGTGCGGTCTGGGCTGTGGGAACCGGGCAGGGCCAGGAAAGGAGCGGGTCTGGGCTCTCTTCTCCTCTGGGCCCCAGTTCATTTTCTCTCCACTAGGACTGGATCATCAGCATTGTACTGCTAAAAGAAAATTTCAGCTAATTGAAATTAGGTGGGGATGCTTCCTGCTTATTTTCAGTTAATAAGTAGGGATGCTTCCGGCTTATTTTCAGTTCAGGGATGCTTCCTGCTTCTTTTCAGTTAATACAGCATTTCAAACAATTTAAGGCAAAAGAATAGAATTGTACTGGGCCACTTAATTGAAGGCGAAGGTTTATTTACTCTTACATAGAAAACGATTTAAGTGAAAAACTCATTTTGTTTGCAGGTGGAGACAGGCATCCTACCCTTAAGAGGATCACAACTCATTTTAGCTCAAGGTACCAGGAGGAGTGCAGGGGCATCAGCGGATGGTCCTTGTGGGGCCATGGTTTCACCCTGGAACTGGCAATTAGACCTGCTTAATTAATCCAGGACCTGATTTGTCTGTTTAGAGGATGAAACGAAGGTGAAATTTCTACTTGTGCTGTATTCAGTTTCATGGTGACAACAATTAGAACATCGTTTCCATTTCTGGATGGAAGAGAGAAACTCTGGGCTTAGGTCCAGGGACGTTTCAAGGGCCCTGGACCAGGGTGTGTGGAGGAAGGGTGTCTGGTAATTTAGGTCACCAACCATTCCCTTAAACATAAACAATACTTAAAATAGAGGAATTATAGGGGAAATATCAGAGATAAATTTCTGGGTTAACTTTGGTATCTTGGAGTATTTTGTGTTGTAGATCAAGAAGCTTTCAGATGCATTTTGGAAGATAAAATGATAGTTGGGAGTGTTACCTCGTATGATATTGGGGTCTCATTGGAGCATGTGCATCACTAATACCTTGTTTCCTTATATTTCAGTTGTTGATCTGTTACACGATTGTAAGGGATTTTAGATGTATATGGCTTTGAAATAAACTTGGTGCATCTCATTTTTTCAATTAGCTGAAATTTTCTTTTAGCAGTTAATGATGTATCTTATGTGTGGCAGGAATAGTCAGTACACCCACAGTGAAGATTGAGTGCCCTGCAAAGCTTTTTTCTTTTTCTTTTTTTTTTTTTTGAGACGGAGTCTTGCTCTGTCGCCTGGGCTGGAGTGCAGTGGCCGGATCTCAGCTCACTGCAAGCTCCGCTTCCCAGGTTTATGCCATTTTCCTGCCTCAGCCTCCCGTGTAGCTGGGACTACAGGCGCCCGCCACCTCGCCCAGCTAGTTTTTCGTATTTTTTAGTAGAGACGGGGTTTCACCGTGTTAGCCAGGATGGTCTCGATCTTCTGACCTTGTGATCCGCCCGTCTCGGCCTCCCAAAGTGCTGGGATTACAGGCTTGAGCCACCACGCCTCAGTCTGTGGCCAAAGGCCTGAGAGCACCTGGCAAAGCACAAAAGGCTGAAGCACCTGAAGTCTAATGTCCAAAGGCAGGACACATGGAAGGAAGCATCCAGTGTGGGAGAAAGATGAAAGCCAGAAGACTCAGCAACCCAGCGTATCTCACCTTCTGGGTGCTTTGTTCTAGCCTCACTGGCAGCCAACTGCATGGTGCTGACCCACATTGAGGGTGGGTCTTCCCAGCCCAGTCCATTGAGTCAAATGTCAGTCTCCTGTCGCCCAGGCTGGAGTGGCGTGATCATAGCTCACTGCAATCTCAAACTCACTTCAGCCTCCTGAATAGCTGGGACTATAGACATGCACGACCACACCTGGATAATTTCTAAATTTTTTTGTATAGATGGGGTCTTACTATGTTGCCCAGGCTGGATTCAGTGCCTCTCAAAGGCCAAGGTACCAGGGCAAGTTTAAAGTTTGTCATATTCCAATTTTCAGATATTTGTGTATTCATTATTTTTGAGTTTTACTTGTTATGTGTTTACAATGTAGAAGCTGATTTTGACCCTGTAGTCCTAGCAAATAGCAAAGGTTGAGCCTCCCCTACCATTCTTTCTTCATTTTTTTTTTTTTTTTGAAATGGAGTCTTGCACTGTCACCCAGGCTGGAGTGCAGTGGCACGATCTCGGCTCGCTGCAACCTCCGCCTCCCGGGTTCAAGTGATTCTCCTGCCTCAGCCCCCCTAGTAGCTGGGATAACAGGCGCTGCCACTGCACCTGGCTAATTTTTGTATTTTTAATAGAGATGAGGTTTCACCATATTGGCCAGGCTTGTCTTGAACTCCTGACCTCAAGTGATCCACCTGCCTTAACCTCCCAAAGTGAAGTGCTGGGATTATAGGCGTGAACCACTGTGCCCAGCCAGAAATAAAGATCCTTTTTCAGTCTCTTGTGAATATGTTGATTTTGCTTCAATGAAAATTTTGTAAGCATTTAAACTCTGCATATAGAAAATGGATTCATGGCTTTCACCTATAATCAGATTCACCCCTACTATTCTCAGTTTAATGAAAAGATCCAAAATCAAATCATTTCTTTGCTTGGAATCATGGAAGTGCATGCTGAAACTGCTTTCTTGGCAACACAGTTACTTAGCAGTATTGCATAACACAGAGCAGTCTACCTTGCAAAAGTCCCCAAATCCCAGACACCATGTCTTTTGATACTGTGTAGATATAGTTGTTAAATATGCTATTTTTCCTATCTAAACAATTGTGTTTTCAATTAATCACCACTTTTCCATGGATGAAATCTTCCACATGTAGGGAGGTGAGAGGCAAACGTACTTCAAAGTAGAGGTAAATTCACAGATGTTGACATAAAATTCTTGCTAGTAGATACGATGCCATTTAATATTTGATCATCTAGTTTTACTTTGTATAGAGTTCATATGAAGGAGAATATCCAGCAGGGCATGGTAACTCACGCCTGTAATCCCAGCACTCTGGGAGGCCAAGGCAGATAGATCACTTGAGGTCAGGAGTTGGAGACCACCCTGGCCAATGTGAAACCCCGTCTCTACTGAAAATACAAAAACAATTAGCTGGGTGTAGTGGCGTGCGCCTGTAATCCTGGTTATTTGGGAGGCTGAGGCAGGAGAATTGCTTGAACCCAGGAGGCGGAGGTTGCAATGAGCCAAGATTGTGCCATTGCACTCTAGCCTGGGTGACAGAGAGACTTTGTCTCAAAAAAAAAAAAAAAGAGAATACCACCGGGCGCGGTGGCTCAAGCCTGTAATCCCAGCACTTTGGGAGGCCGAGACGGGCGGATCATGAGGTCAGGAGATCGAGACCATCCTGGCTAACACGGTGAAACCCCGTCTCTACTAAAAAATACAAAAAACTAGCCGGGCGAGGTGGCGGGCGCCTGTAGTCCCAGCTACTCGGGAGGCTGAGGCGGGAGAATGGCGTGAACCTGAGAGGCGGAGCTTGCAGTGAGCTGAGATCCGGCCACAGCACTCCAGCCTGGGCCACAGAGCGAGACTCCGTCTCAAAAAAAAAAAAAAAAAAGAGAATACCCTATCAAATATGCTTAAAATCTTGCAAAATTAATTACCCTTGAGGTGAATATAAATGCAGATGTTTTCTGAAGATGATTTTACAGGCTTTTTTTCTACAACAGATTAAAATAAGTACTTAGAAAACAATTTTTATTTAAAAATTGTAATCTATGTTTTTTTGTTTCTCTTCTATTTTTTCAAGTACTTTCAGAATGCATGTAAAGTGAATTTCAAATTACACTACATGTAGAAATTATTGACATAAGCATATGATGACAAAGTTTATCTCAAAAGTATTTGAGGCTGTGTCATCTCAAGAGTGGAATGGGATAAAGGAAGAACAATGGAATTTGTTTCTATTTGTAAAAAGTTACTGCTTTTTAAAAAGCAAGTTATTGACCTAACTAATCATAGGCCTTAGCCCTGCTCCAGAACCAAGGTTGACACTGTCCTTCCTGGGTGGGTGGGGAATAGAAATGGAAAGGAGGTTCTGCTGGTCAGCATGAAATTGTACAGTCCCTGCTAAGCTCAAGTTTTGCATTTCATGTTCTATATTGCAGAAACATTCCTGGATCCGAACACTGCCCACTCGATGACCTAGAGAGATCCTAGCTCCCAGCCCACTGAGTGGCTTCAGCCTCACTGGTAGGTCTCTCTTCCAAAGCTCTGGAAACAGACTCCTGGGAGCAAGACGAAGGGAAGCGCAGGTGTTGCTGCCTTTCCCCAAGCCCTCCCCTCTTCATCCCTCAGGCACCTCCCAACTGCTGGCCCCTCTGCATGAGGCGCCCACCCAGGCCCGGCCTGCAGGGAACCCAGCTCTTCTTATAGATTCCTGCAGCCTCTAGAAGCTGATACTTGGAGTGAAGGCCTCACACGTGAGTTTCCCTCTGTTTAGGTTAAACTTGGCCTCCCCAGGCTCCTGCAATCCATACTTGATTTCCAGGAGTCCTCAGAGACATACATACACGTGTGTATATATATATATATATATATATATATATATATATATAAATTAAGATAGGGTCTGGCTCTGTAGCCCAGACTGGGGTACTGTGGCGTGATTGTAGTTCACTGCAACCTGGACCTCCTGGGCTCAAGTGATCCTCCCATCTCAGCCTCCTGAGTAGCTGGGACTGCTGGTGTGTACCACCACGTTTAAATAATTTTTTTAGTATATATTTAGTAGAGAGGAGGTCTCACTGTGTTGCCTGAGCTGGTCTCGAACTCCTGGGCTCAAGTGATCCTCCTGCTTCGACTGGAATTACAGCCCACAGAGTGCTGGGATTACAGACGTGAGCCATCTCTCTGGGTCCTATAGACCTTATATCCCTTCATGGCTCTCTCATCCCCAAGTAAATTCAGAGATGTCCATGAGATGTCAGGGGTCACTTCCCATTGAACCACACAGGCTGGTCCTGCTTGCAATATTTCAGCCTTCAGGCCATGCAGACACCTTTCACGCCATTTCTTGCTTAAAACTCTTTACTCACTTCTCACCCTGTGCCTTGTAAGGTCCTCACCCGTGAGGTGCATTCACCCTTTGGATCCCCTAAGCCTCACCCTTCATTATGTCTGCACCGCAGCACCGCAGCTCCAGTGCAAGAGTCCTCACCCTGGTCCTAGGATTCCACAGATCCCACCCCTCCTCTGAGACACCTGCCCATCTTGCTCTCATTGAGTCTTGCCCTCCACCCTGCAGGCCTGCCCCTCATAAGCATGGCTTCCTCTGACCCAGTGTTGAAGGAGGTGGCTTGGGCCTGTCTGTTCACCTCCAATGTTCTTTTGTCCCAGATTCCACTCCACTAGAACATGTGCTTTCAGTAGGTGGGCATCTTATTCCATGCCCTTCCCTGTAAATATGTGGCCAAAGGGGATCAGGAGAGAGATGGGATCAGGAGAAAGAGAGACAGGAGAAAGAGAGAGAAAAAGAGAGGAAATAGAAAAACTGGGAAGGAGTGAAAAGGATGGGTGAGAACCATGAACAGATGGCAACGCAGAGGATGGGTGGGGAATTTGCAGACAGACACAGAGTGAAAGACAAAGCTGAGAAAGTGTGGGGCAGGGAGCAACTGGAGAAATGTAGAGAAAAGCTGTGTCTCCAGAGAGATGAAGACAGCAGGACAAGGAGAGGGGCAGAAAGGGGGAGGCTCCTCAGACAGAGTGGGGGAGAGGAGGAGGGATTTGGAGCCAGGGCAGACAGCAATGTGGTGCTGGGACAGCAAGACGGGACAGCTGGTGACAAGGAGAGCATAGGGAGAACCACAGCATGGGGAGGCTTGGGATCTGGGGGTGCCAGAGAATGGGGACAAGGGGTGTTAACAGGGAAGAGGGGATTAAATGGGGGGGAGCAGATGGGGAGCACATATGAGGGAAGAAAGAGGCAGAAATATGTGGAGATTGGGATTGGAACAATGAAAAGACTGGGCAGAGAGAGGAATAAGAGGTGGAAGAAGTTGTAGGAATGGAGCAGAACAGGCAGAAGAGAAGGAAAGGAGGGAAGAAGGAGAGAAAGAGCAGGAGAGGAGGGGGGCTCAAAATGAGGAGCAGAAACCTGGGAGGAAACAGAGAAAAAGCCAGAGAGAGAAGTGAGGATGAGATATGTACAGAATGAAAGGGAAACACACAGGAAGGAAGGAGCGGACCTTGGTTCAGGTGAGTGGTGAGTTGATTGAATATGGGTAATTTAGTTGTGACATGTTGATTTCTGTCTTTATAATCTAACAGGTTTTAAATATGCTTAAAATACACAGATAAAGATGAGAATTGCAAAACTCTTGTCTATAAGGCTATGCATTTTATAATTATGGCATCAGAGGTTAGCTTCCACTTACAACCTTTTCAGCCAGAGGGCAGTGACTTGACTCATTCATTTGTGGGCCACCCTTTTCCTCCCTTTCCCTGGGATGGGGTTGGGTAGAGGCGAGAACATGAGTTAATGTAATACTGATTACGTAATATTTAGTATTATATGATGCTGATTATAGTCAATATAATAGTGTACAGTCAATATAATAGTGAACACGCAACACGGAAAACTCATCACCAAAATGTGGAGGAACTTTTTCCCACCAGCAATGCATTTTCCATCCTACACTAACTGGGTGACGTTCTAGTTCAACTCAATTCTGACACTGTCCAACTAGCATTAGGATCAGATGCTGTTTACTGGTTGGTCAGTTCCACAGGGCTGCCCCCACTTCAGATGCCAGTCACAAGTCACAGGTTGGGACCTGAATTTCTGGGCGACCAAATGTAAATTGGGGATTCACTTGACCTCCCTCCTCAGGTTGTAGTAATCTGCCACAGTCATTCACTGAACTCAGGAAAACGCTTGGTTTACTCATTTGTTATAAGGTATGTTGCAAAGGACACAGATGAACAGCCAGATGGAAAAGCTGTGCTGGCCAGTTACTCAAACCCAAGGAAAGTGTTAGGGAAGCACATTGATCAGGTCAGTCAGAGCGTACAGCGTATGAAGTGAGGGCAGCCTTGTGTGACTGAGCTCTCAAGCTGTGGTGTCTGATTCTGTTATGTAGACAGTGTCAGAATTGAGGAAAACGGCAGGACTCCCTACCTGGGACTCCCTAGCTGGGAGTCTGCTGGAGAACCCGCCATTGTGGGGAAAATGACACATTTTGGTGACTAGAGGTGAAATGTTCTGTGTTGAGTGTCAGAGTAGTATGAACAATTTTTTTCCTCTCTGAACAGATCTCCAATGTGTAATAAAGCCTTTTTTTCTTCTACTTTTCCATCTTTAAGACAAAAAAATACTCTCAACTACATATCCCTTTGTAATAAGGACCTATTTATGCTCTATTTAAGAGCATAATATACTAAAAACTAGTTTTACTTTGTCTTCTTTTTTTTTTTTTTTTTTTTAATAAAAATATAGAGACAGGATCTTGCAGTGTTGGCCAGGCTGGTCTCAAACTCCTGGGCTCAAGTAGTCTTTCTACCTCAGCCTCCCATAGTACTGGGATTACAAGCGTGAGCCATGTGCGGCCACTTTGTCTTCAATTCTTGCTTAAACCTTTGAATTACTGCTTGAATCTAGCTTTCACATCCAGCATTCCACTGATTCTTCCTTTTTCAGTCATCAGTGACCTCCCCATTCCTAAATGCCGTCATTCATGTCCTGTCCTCATCTTTTTCTTCCTATCGGTAGCGTGTAGCACAGCCAATCACTTCCTCTTTTGTTGTCTTGGCTTTTATGACACCCCGTTAACTTTTACATATCTATTCAATCTTCTTGCCACTCTGATCACTTTCTGCTTTCCTCTTCTCTTCTGGTGTCTCCAGAACTTTCTGTTCTGGAGTGTGTGTGAGTGCTCATGAATGTGTGTGTGCTCATGGCTCAGTCCTTACACCTCTTCTTGTCTCCTTCCACACCCACTGCCTTTCCTTACTGTCTCATCTTGTGGCTTTATGTCCCACCTATTAATACACGGCTCCATGTCCCCTGCAGACCCCCCTCTGAGGTCTAAAATCCTGTGTCCAGTTGTCTCCAAAACTCTCTGCAGGAATATCCCAACAGGCATCACCATCTTCATATGTCTAAAAGTGACTTCCTGGCTGGGTGCGCTGGCTCATGCCTGTAATCCTAGCACTTTGGGAGGCCGACGCAGGCAGATCACCTGAGGCCAAGAGTTTGAGACCAGCCTGGCCAACATGGCAAAACCCTGTCTCTACTAAAAATACAAAAAATTAGCCAGGTGTGGTGGAGGGCGCCTGTAATCCCAGCTACTCGGGAGGCTGAGGCAGGAAAACCGCTTGAACCCAGGAGGCAGAGGCTGCAGTGAGCCAAGATTATGCCACTGCACTCCAGCCTGGGCAACAAGAGTAAAACTCCGTCTCAAAAATTAATTAATTAATTAATTAAAAGTGACTTCTCAAACTCCTCCAAACATGTCCACCCCCTGTAGTCTTACACATCTCAGCTGAGGGCAACCCTGTACTTCCTGGGGCTCAGCTGAACTTCTTGTCATGTGTAAAATATGTAAGATATTATGTTGTAAGTGTGTTACTTTGTAAAATAAAGAAAAAATTATGCATTTACTTAAAACAGGTGAGGAAATACATGGTTTCATAAATTCTTTTGAGGTATGGAAGAAAGAATGTTTGAAGACCTCTCCCTGTGTGATCTGCCCCCTCAAGACCTCTCGGACGTCATCTCCTTCCTGTGTCCTCCCCGCCCCCTCTGCTCCAGCCACACAGGCCCCTTTCCTTTTCCTGGAGCCAAGGTTGCGCCTGCCTCAAGGCTTCCATGTGGGCTGGCCCTCTGCCTAGAACTCTCTGGCCTCTCAGCTGCAAGTGACAAGCAGCCTTTCTTCCTGAGGTCTTTGTCTGACATCACTTTCTCCGTGGAAACCTTTGTGGTGTCCCACAGCCTCCCATTTGACATGGCAGCCCCACCTTCACCCCCACCTCTGGTCCATGTTCCCTGTTGGGTGTGATTCTTTTTGCTCCTTCAATATCCAGTCTGGATCCTGGTGAGAACAAGTCCCCAGCAGAAGAGCAGAGGCAGAAGGTGGGGCTGTGCTGGCCTCGCCCCCTCAGTGCAGCTCAACCCTGGCTTCACGTTAGAGTGCCTAGGCGTTTTGCAGAAACATCTCTTGTACCCCCTTGGCATATTTTCATTTCAGTGTTTTAGAGCCCAGCCGAGTAATATTTAAAGTTGACTCTATTCTGTAGCCAGCATAGTACCAATCCCTGTCTTTTGTTTCTGAAGGCTGAGCTCAGCCTGGGATCCACAGAGAGGTGAGGGGGCTGTGTTCTGCATGGGGTTTGGTCAGGGCTGGGTCTGTGCCCTAAAGGGAAGCGCAGTCCAGCCCGGCTCCCCACTGCTGCAGCCTGTGTGGGCTTCTCCAGAAGGAGAGCAGGTTCTGAAGAAAGGGGTCAGAAACTCACTTCTTCCTGTAGGAGTTTCTCGTGCCCGTATTCCCCCGGTGCACTGGGGCGCAGAGGACCATCTTTCCACAGGGTGAGATCTCCTGTGCATGTGATTGTGGCACATGAAGGGGTGTATAGATTCTCAGCCCTAAGCAGCATATTTTGGATATTCAGTATTGACTTCTAAGGACTCTTTTATGTTACCCAAGGAAGAAGTCTGGAAGAAGAGGAAGAGGAGAGAAGAGGAGGCAGGAATGGCCCTTACTCAGGTAGAGCGATATTCCTGGCGGGTTGTTCTTGTATTTCTTCTGAAATCCCTGGTATTGCCGTTGCGAATCTTCTCTGAGGCTGAGGCGTCCTGCCTGACAGCTTTGCTGACCCTCACCCATGCCTTCCCTCAGTCCCTCTCATCTCGCTTAGATTCCGTCTCATCGGAACCCAGTGACATGAACTTGGGCAGAGGCGGCAGTGGGCATGGGCCTGGGAAGGGCTCACACCCAGACGTGGATGGAGACGGGGTGAGGGTCCCGTGGTGTCAGGGCTGTTGGGCAGCAGGGATTGTTCAGGGGTCGCATCTGGATGTACTGTGAGCTCTGTGTAAACCGTGATAACAGGAGCTGCCCATGAAGTCAGGTATTACTGTGCACAAGTACCTGCTCACTGGCGTAGAATAAGAACACAAAGGGGAAAGCTTTCCTGCCTCATTTTTAGTGCATTTGAAGCCGAACAAATGAGTCATTGTGTTTCCGACTCCAAACTCGTAAAGACTGGGAACGGAATGGAAAATTTAGACGCTGATATTGGAGACAGATGATTCTTTCATTCCATCATCCAGTTTAATGTATGACATCAACATAAATGTGTAACAAGATTCATTAAACTCGTCTCAGAAACTCTATCCCATGGAGACTGTGATGCTCTTACAAGAAGCTTTGTCTGTCGGGTATTGCAGGTGAGAAAGGTATATGAGCAGAACAACCTTGCCGTTAGAGAGCCTGGAACTGTATTTTTGTTTTACTGGTTACGAGTCAACATTTCGTTTCTTTTATTTTAAACATGGCATCATGTATATATTTGTTTTATAGTGAAACAGGACATTTATGCGCCAAGAGGTAAAGCATCCCTTTTCCTGTCCAGCCTTCCACCCTCCCTCACATCTCAGTGGGAAGCCACTGTTCTCAGTTGTGTGGGAAGGGTCAGTGTGAGTCCTGTAGAAATGTATTTTGACATCATTATGAGATTTCAACAAATTCCTCAGTGAATGTTTGGTTGTGATATGTTAACCTGCAAGTTTTGAACACTGACATGTTTTCACGTTAGGAAACAGGAGCTCACTTTTCTACATCCTTGTCGGAGCATTCTGGGAATGAAGACAGGTGGATCTTTTAACTTTCTCACTTTTATGAAGAATACCACACAGGGTGCTGCATGGTGGCTCACGCCTGTAATCCCAGCACTTGTGGAGGCCGGGGTGGGAGGATCATTTGAGCCCCAGAGATTGGGGCTGCAGTGAGTCATGATAGCACCACTGCACTTCAGCCTCAGTGACAGAACAAGACCTTGTCTCAAAGAGAAGAAAAAAGGTGCCACTCTGGCTGCCTGTGACCATGCTGACTTCACTACAGATCATGGAGGGTTCCTCCAGGCTTGGCGATTGGAAGAGTGATCTCTTCTAGGATGGTGCATTGCCTGTGTTGCTAGATCTGGCAAGATTCTATCCCTATCCCAGGTGCAGAGGCGCCCTCTCGCACCAATACCACGTCAGATTTCCCCCTCATTAAGCAAACTTGCCACTGTGTTCATTTTATATTATGAAAATCTGGAGATAATGCACCCCATTGCATTTCCATTTTCTTATTCCTTGTGAGTCTGAGTGGGTTGCATTACTTTGTAGATGTGTATATATGAAATGAATTTTTATATTTTGCTCCATTTTCTGTTCCTGGAATTCAGGAGCTATTTTGTATTCTGCAGTTTATTTTCTTTTTAACTTTTATGACATTTTTTGAGATGGGGTCTCACTCTGTTGCTGGAGCGGGGCTGAAGCACAGCGGCTCTGTCACTGACATGCAGGTTCAGTTGTTCGCTGCTTGCAGAGTTCAGTTAACAAGAGCAAGGTCTGGTAGAACGACAGTGACTTTTTAATTCCAAAGCTAGCTTTGGGGAGGAAGTACAGGCTTCCTGCCTTAAGGTACTGCATTGCTTTTGGAGCAGAAAGCAGGCACTTTTAAAAGGGGGGCTTGGCATGAATGACACGCAGGAGAGGAAGCAAGCATGTGGGGGTCCCCCTAACTTGCTTCTGTGCCTTAGGTACTGGGGGGTTGAGCTGGCAACCACTGGTGCCTTCGTGGGCAGAACTAGGTCGTAAAAGTGGCTGAAACTCTCCGGGTGGGAGAGAGTGTTGTAGCAGCACTGTGGGTTGTAGATTGATTGCTGTCTCGAGGCCTGGCAGGTGAGAGTCCCCTCTGGAGCTCCAAGCACATAGTTAGATGAACTTGCCCTGTAGAGAGTGTCTGGTGAAGGGGAGGTAAAAGGTTCTAAGTGTATTTCTAAAGGGCTAAGTAGGAAGTAGAGAATGGGGGAAAATGGAGAAAAGAGAAAATAAGAGAAAAAAATAATAACTCACCCCCTTTTTCTTGGAAGAATGAGGGTACTCGGTGACAGTACAGTCGTGACTCACTGTAGCCTTGACCTCCTTGGCCCAAGCAGTTGTCCCACCTCAGTCTCCTGAGTAGCTGGAACTACAGTTGTGTGCTGCCACACCTAGCTAATTTTTTATGTTTTTGTTTTTTGTAGAGACAGGTTCTCACTATGTTGCCCAGGCTGGTCTTGAACTCCTGGGCCCAAGCCATCCTCCTGACTGTGCCTCCTAAAGTGCTGGGATTACGGCCATGAGCCATCGTGCTTGGTTTAATTCTTTATATACGCACTGTTGTCTTCCTTTCAATTACACATTATTCTATTGTAAAAGTAATCTTTCTTTGCTTACCCCTTTCTCAATTATTTGTTTGGTTTATCTTGTTTTGGAAGGCCTTATGAAATGAAATGGTATGCTTTATCTTTATCTACTGGTGGGTTGTTCACATGGCCTTTGTCTTTGACCCAGTTCCTGGCATATACAGCTCCTAAAATCTGTAGAGTTTCCCAAGTGTCGTCTTTTTGCATGCTGATGTAATGACTGATAGCTGGCAGCCTCCAACAGGCTTCAGGATAGGGCGTGGGTCACCAGAATATCCACGGCAAGATTGGAAGATTGGGGCTTTAAACTCCACTCCTCAGCTACCAGGGAGAGGGAGAGGCAATGACGGTTGATCACCAGTGGCCAATGGTTTAATCATGCCTATTTCATGAAATTTCTATGAAAACCCAAAAGGACACAGTTCAGAGAGAGCTGCAGGGTAGGTGCGCATGCGGAGATTCCTGACGGTAGCATGGCCAGGGAGGGCGTGGGAGTCCCAGCCCCTTTTCCCATACCTCACTGTCTGCATCTCTTCATATACATTTGTTGTAATATCCTTTATAATAAATGGGTACATGTACATAAAGTGTCTCCCTGAGGTCTGTGAGGTCTAGCAAATTAACTGAACCCAGTGAGGGAATTACAGGAACCCCGATTAATAGTCTTGTCAAAAGCACAGGAAGAACAACCAGGGGCTTGCTATTGGCACCCAAAGTGGGACTGAACCCTCAACCTGTGGGATTTGACACTGTCTCCAGGTCGATGGTGTTGAAACTGAACTGGGGTTGGAGGACACCCAGGCGGTGCCTGCTGCACAATTGATTGCTTGCTGGTATGGGGGAAAACTATACATCCGTTTATATATTTATTTGTTTGTTTGTTTATTGTTTTGAGACAGGGTCTCACTCTGTTGTCCAGGCTGGAGTTCAGTGGTGGGATCACAGCTCACTGCAGCCTGGATCTCGGGCTCAAGGGATCCTCCCACCTTGGCCTCTGGAGTAACTGAGACTATAGGCACACACCACCATGCCCAGCTTGAATTTTTGTAGAGATGAAGTTTCATTCCATTTCCCAGGCTGGTCTCCTGAGCTCACGCAGTACTCCTGCCTTGGCCTGCTAAAGTGCTGGGATTATAGGCGTGAGCCACTGTACCTGGCACATCTGATTTTAGAAGCATTTTCTGAGATTATACTAGGAAAAACAATTTGATTTTTCCACAGAATGTGTCTTATGAATTTGAATGTTTGTGTGTACATTGGTACATACTTTATTTGATTCATTTTATACTTTTTTTTTTTTTTTTTTTTTGAGACGGAGTCTCACTCAGTCGCCCAGGCTGGAGTGCACTGGCCGGATCTCAGCTCACTGCAAGCTCCGCCTCCCAGGTTCACGCCATTCTCCTGCCTCAGCCTCCCGAATAGCTGGGACTACAGGCGCCCGCCACCTCGCCCGGCTAGTTTTTTTTTGTATTTTTTAGTAGAGACGGGGTTTCACCGTGTTAGCCAGGATGGTCTCGATCTCCTGACCTCGTGATCTGCCCGTCTCGGCCTCCCAAAGTGCTGGGATTACAGGCTTGAGCCACCGCGCCCGGCCGATTCATTTTATACTATTTAGCTTCAGGGGGTACACGTGAGATTTCTTACGTGGGCATATTTTGTGATGTTGAGGTTTAGTCTTCCGAAGATCCCGTCACCCAAGTAGTGAACATGGTACCCGATAGATAGTTTTTCAGCCCTTCCCCTCTTCCTTCCTGTTGCTTTTTGGAGTCCTCAGTGTCTGTTGTTCTCATCTTTGTGTTCTTGTGCACCTAGTGTTTAGCTTCCATCGTGAGAATGTGCAGTATTTTTCTATTTGTGCATTAATTCGCTAGGGATAATGGCTTCCAGCTGCATCCATGTTGTTGCAAAGGACATGATTTTGTTTTTTAATGGCTGTATAATATTCCATAGGGTATATGTCTACTGTATTTTCTTTATCTGATCCACTGTTGATGGTCACCTAGGTTGATTCCATGTCTTTGCTATTGTAAATAGTGCTACAATAAACATACGAATACAGGTGTCTTTTTGAGAGAAAAATCTATTTTCCTTTGGGTACATATCCAGTAATGGGATTGCTGGGTTGAATTGTAATTCTGTTAGTCTTTGAGAAATCTCCGAACTGCTTTCCACACGGTCTGAACAAATTTGCATTCCCATAAGTGTATGAGTGTATAAGTGTTTTCTTTTCTCCGAAGCCTTGTCAATATTTGTTATTTTTTTGACTTTTTTTTTTTTTTTTTTTGAGACAGAGTCTCGCTCTGTCGCCCGGGCTGGAGTGCACTGGCCGGATCTCAGCTCACTGCAAGCTCCGTCTCCCGGGTTTACGCCATTCTCCTGCCTCAGCCTCCCAAGTAGCTGGGACTACAGGCGCCCGCCACCTCGCCCGGCTAGTTTTTTTTTGTATTTTTTAGTAGAGACGGGGTTTCACCGTGTTAGCCAGGATGGTCTCGATCTCCTGACCTCGTGATCTGCCCGTCTCGGCCTCCCAAAGTGCTGGGATTACAGGCTTGAGCCACCGCGCCCGGCCGATTCATTTTATACTATTTAGCTTCAGGGGGTACACGTGAGATTTCTTACGTGGGCATATTTTGTGATGTTGAGGTTTAGTCTTCCGAAGATCCCGTCACCCAAGTAGTGAACATGGTACCCGATAGATAGTTTTTCAGCCCTTCCCCTCTTCCTTCCTGTTGCTTTTTGGAGTCCTCAGTGTCTGTTGTTCTCATCTTTGTGTTCTTGTGCACCTAGTGTTTAGCTTCCATCGTGAGAATGTGCAGTATTTTTCTATTTGTGCATTAATTCGCTAGGGATAATGGCTTCCAGCTGCATCCATGTTGTTGCAAAGGACATGATTTTGTTTTTTAATGGCTGTATAATATTCCATAGGGTATATGTCTACTGTATTTTCTTTATCTGATCCACTGTTGATGGTCACCTAGGTTGATTCCATGTCTTTGCTATTGTAAATAGTGCTACAATAAACATACGAATACAGGTGTCTTTTTGAGAGAAAAATCTATTTTCCTTTGGGTACATATCCAGTAATGGGATTGCTGGGTTGAATTGTAATTCTGTTAGTCTTTGAGAAATCTCCGAACTGCTTTCCACACGGTCTGAACAAATTTGCATTCCCATAAGTGTATGAGTGTATAAGTGTTTTCTTTTCTCCGAAGCCTTGTCAATATTTGTTATTTTTTTGACTTTTTTTTTTTTTTTTTTTGAGACAGAGTCTCGCTCTGTCGCCCGGGCTGGAGTGCACTGGCCGGATCTCAGCTCACTGCAAGCTCCGTCTCCCGGGTTTACGCCATTCTCCTGCCTCAGCCTCCCAAGTAGCTGGGACTACAGGCGCCCGCCACCTTGCCCGGCTAGTTTTTTTTTGTATTTTTTAGTAGAGACGGGGTTTCACCGTGTTAGCCAGGATGGTCTCGATCTCCTGACCTCGTGATCCACCCGTCTCGGCCTCCCAAAGTGCTGGGATTACAGGCTTGAGCCACCGCTCCTGGCCTTTTTTGACTTTTTAATAATAGCTATTATGCCTGGTATGAAGTGGTGTCTCATTATGGTTTTGATTTGCATTCTCTGATGATTGGGGTGTTGAGCATTTTTTCATATACTTGTTGGCCAATAGTACGACTTCTTTTGAGAAGTGTCTATGTTATTTTCCCACTTTTTAGTAGGGTAATTTGTTTTCTTCTTGTTGATATGCTTATGTTTCTTATAGATTCTGGATATTAGTCATTTGTCAGATGTGTAGTTTGCAAGTATTTTCTCCCATTCTGTAGATTGTTTATTTTGTTGATAGTTTGTTTTTCTGTAACAAGCTCTTTAATTAAGTTCCACTTGTCTGTTTTTCATTTTGCTGCATTTACTATTGAGGTCTTCATAAATTCCTTGCTTAGGCCAACGTCTTCTAGAATTTTTATAGTTGGAGGTCTTATATTATTTAATCCATCTCAAGTTAATTTTTTTATATGGTGAGAGATAGGGGTCCAGTTTCATTCTTCTGCAGGTGTTTAGCCAGTTTTCCCAGCACCACTTATTGAATAGGGTATCCTTTCCTCATTGTTTATTTTTGTTGATTTTGCTGAAGATCAATTGGTTGGAGGTGTGGGCCTTTATTTTAGGGGTCTCTGTTCTATTCCATTGGTATATGTGTCTGTTTCTGTACCAGTACCATGCTATTTTGTTTACTGTAGCCTTGCGATATAGTTTGAAGTCAGGTAATGTGATGCATCCAGCTTTATTCCTTTTGCTTAGGATTGTCTTGGCTCTTTGAGCTCTTTTTTTGCTTTCATATACATTTTAGAAGGTTTTTCTAATTCTGTGAAAAGTGATGTTGATCATTTAATAGGAAATACTGTTGAATCTATAGATTGCTTTGGGCAGTTTGGACATATCAGTGATATTGATTCTTTCAACCCATGAGCATGAAATGCTTTTCCATTTGTTTGTGTTGTCTCTGATTTCTTTCACTGGTATTTTGTAGTTCATAGAGATAGTTCACCACCTTGGTTAGACATATTTCTAGGCATTTTGGGGTGTGTGTGGCTATTTTTAATAGGATTGCATTCTTGATGATGTGTTTCTCAGCTTGAACGTTACTGGCGTTTAAGAGTGCTGCTGATTGGGCCGGGCACAGTGGCTCACACCTGTAATCCCAGCACTTTGAGAGGCCAAGGCAGGCCTTTTTTTTTTTTTTTTTTTTTTTTTGAGACGGAGTTTCGCTCTTGTTGCCCAGGCTGGAGTGCAGTGGTGTGATCTTGGCTTACTGCAACCTCTGCCTCCTGAGTTCAACTGATTCTTCTGCCTCAGCCTCCTGAGTAGCTGGGATTACAGGCACACATCACCATGCCTATTTTCATCATTCTTCTATTTCATTTTCTCCTTTTATTTTTTAATTTTTTAGAGACAGGGTCTCACTTTGTAGCCCAGGCTGGAGTACAGTGGTGTGATCATAGCTTACTGCACCTTCAACCTCCTAGGCTCAAATGATCCTCCTACCTCAGCCTCCTGAGTAGCTGGGACTACAGGCTCCTGCCACTACACCCAGCTAATTTTGTGTATTTTTTTTTCCTGATATGGCAACTCTTGTTGCCCAGGCTGGAGTGTAATGGTATGATCTCAGCTCATTGCAACTTCCATCTCCTGGGTCCAAGCGATTCTCCTGCCTGAGCCTCCCAATTAGCTGGGATTACAGGCGCCCGCCACCGTGCCCAGCTAAGTTTTTGTATTTTTGTAGAGACGAGGTTTCATCATGTTGACCAGGCTGGTCTTGAACTCCTGACCTCAGGTGATCCACCTGCCTCGGCCTCCCAAAATGCTGGGATTACAGGCATGAGCCACCGCACCTGGCCCATTTTTTGTAAAGACGACAGTCTCCCTATGTTGCCCAGACTGGTCTTGAACTCCTGGCCTCAAGCGACCCTCCTCCCTCAGCATCCCAAGGTTCTGGGAGAAGGGGCATCAACCACTGTGCCTAGCCTCATTTTCTCCTTTTTTCACTTCACTATTGATTTCTTCTGCCTGGTCAAGTCTGCTTTTTTTTTGTTTGTTTGTTTTGTTTTGTTTTGTTTTGTTTTGTTTTGGTGACAGAGTCTTGTTGTCACCCAGGCTGGAGTGTAGCGGCACAATCATAGTTCACTGGAACCTTGAACTCTTGCACTCGAGCAGTCCTCCCACCTCAGCCTCTCAAGTAGCTGGGACTAAAGATGCATGCCACCATGCCCCAGCTCATTTTTATTTATTTATTTTTTTTGTAGAAATGGGGTCTTACTATGTTGCCAGGTTGGTTTTGAACTCACAGGCTCAAGCAGCCCTCTCGGCTCAGCCTTCCAAAGTGCTGGGATTACAGGCATGAGCCACTACGCCTGGCTCTAGTGTGTTTTTTAATTCAGTTATGTTTTTCAGTCTAGAATTTCTGTTTCTTCTTCATAGTTGTTATCTCTTTGTTGATAATCTCATATTTATTGTTTTTCTGATTTTCTGAAGTTGTTTATGAGTACTGCCTTAATACATTGAGCAACTTTAGGAGTCTTTTTATTTCTTTGATAATTGTGTGTGTGTGTGTGTGTGTGTGTGTATATATATGCTTCTTTAGTATTACTTTGTGGTGATTTAATGTGTTGCTGTATACGGTCCATGTTTCATTTTTTTCTTTTGATATCTTTTTTTTTTTTTTTTGAGACGGAGTCTCACTCTGTCGCCCAGGCTGGAATGCAGTGGTGCAATCTCAGCTCACTGCAACCTCCGCCTCCTGGGTTCAAGCGATTTTCTGCCTCGGCCTCCTGAGTAGCTGGGATTGCAGGCACCTGCCACCATGCCCTGCTAATTTTTATATTTTAAATAGAGATGGGATTTCACCGTGTTGGCCAGGCTGGTCTCGAACTCCTGACCTCGTGATCCACCCGCCTTGGCCTCCCAAAGTGCTGGGATTACAGGCGTGAGCCCCCGCGCCCGGCCTCTTTTGATATCTTGTTACCTCCTGTTGGGACCTCAGCTTTTCACTAATCAGCCACTTCTAGTTTTTGATTTTGGCTTCCCTCAGGGAAGACATGCTACAGTCATCCTGACTAGAGGCTCTGGAGATCCCTCAAGCCTTTTCTAGGGACCTTTTGCTTGTAGCTTAACTACAGCAGTTGTGCAGTTTGTGTGCCGGAAAGCCTCTGTTGTCTGCCGGCTGTTCCGCAGCAGCTTTGCTTGGCTGGTGTTCTAGTCAGCTGGGGGCTGCACCGCCACCTAGTGTCTGCCTACGTTACTACAAGCTCTGGTTTAGGATGGATGGCTTTGTTCTCAGCAGCTTCCTTACCTGGGGTCCTGTTACTTCAGTGTTTATATTCAGGCAAGACAGAAACTTGTCCCTTAGCAGTGCCCTGAAAAGTCAGAACGTTATGAGCCTTGTGTGGTATTACAGGAAAAAAGAGAAGAAAAGAAGTCAGAATGTTAGATGGATATTCCCATACTTTCTCTCCCCAGGAGAAAATGGAAGTGTGGTTTTCTCACAGGGATACTGCATCATGCCAGGGTAGGGCCTCAGGTGAGTAGGTGTTTCACAAGAGTTCTAACCTCTGATGTGGTTGCCAGATTTCCCACAAAGGCGACTTAGTCCATGTAGTGTTATTAAATCTGTGTCTCCATGGGTAGTGGTTGGAACTTCCTACTCCTCTGTCTTTTTTTTTTTTGAGACGGAGTCTCGCTCTGTCGCCCAGGCTGGAGTGCAGTGGCTGGATCTCAGCTCACTGCAAGCTCCGCCTCCTGGGTTCCTGCCATTCTCCTGCCTCAGCCTCCCGAGTAGCTGGGACTACAGGCGCCCGCCACCGCGCCTGGCTAATTTTTTGTATTTTTGGTAGAGACGGGGTTTCACCGTGGTCTTGATCTCCTGACCTTGTGATCCGCCCGCCTCGGCCTCCCAAAGTGCTGGGATTACAGGCGTGAGCCACCGCGCCCGGCCTCCTCTGTCTTATAGACAGCATCACTTCAGTACAGTTTTCTTTTTCTTTTTGAGATGGAGTCTCACTCTGTCGCCCAGGCTGGAGTGCAGTGGCGTGATCTTGGCTCACTGCAACTTCCACCTCCTGGGTTTAAGTGATTGTCCTGCCTTAGCCTCCTGAGTAGCTTGGACTACAGGCACATGTCACCATGCCTGGCTAATTTTTGTATTTTTAGTAGAGACGGGGTTTCACCATGTTGGCCAGGCTGGTCTCGAACTCCTGACTTCAAGTGATCCACCTGCCTCGGCCTTTCAAAGTGCTAGATTACAGGCATGAGCCACCACGCCCAGCTGCATTATCATTTCTTAAGGTATCAGTTGTGCTTTAGTTCATGTAGATATTGAATATCACTCAGTATGGCAAACATAATATCTAACACTTCCATAGAGATAACCTTGTTTCCAGTTTTTTATTTGTATACTTATTGCCCATAAAGCTGAGAAATCGACACTAATATAGAGGATATCACAACCTCTTAAGTAAAAGAATAATCAGACAGAATTAGGGAGACATAACTTGCTCAAAAGTCCTTAATGTGTAGGAAAATAGGGGAAAAACAGACTCAGTTTCTCCTACTTTGCTTCCATAATATGAATATTTCTGTGATCTTGGAGGTATTGGGTTTTCCTCTACACATCAAATAAACAGTTCTGCAACAGACCCCAAATGGCTGTTCTCATACTCGATTCCATTCTGACACTGTCTCTCTGGATATAGGGTCAGCTCCCATAGGCTGAGGGTTCAGTCCCACAACAGCGCACACACTTTCATGCCAGTTGCAAACACAGGTTGTGGCCTGTGCTTCTCAATGACCAACTGTGAATTGTGAATTCCGGTGACCCCCTCCTTGGAATTGATTAGTTTGCTTGAGTGGCTCACAGAACACAGGGACACACTTTACTCATATTTACCCATTTATAAGAGAAGATAGTACAAAGCACACAGATGACCATCTAGATGGAAGTGATCTATTAGCTGAGGTCTGGGAGAGGAGCGAGGAGCTGGGATGTATTCTCTCATGTATTCTGTCTTTTTTGAGTTTTCATGGAGGCCCCATTATGGAGGCTTTGCTCCCATCATTAGCATTGGTGATCAACTGAACCTTCATTCCCTCTGCCCTCCCGAGAGGACAGAGGCTTAGTCTAGCCGAGCCTCAGTCTTTCCAGTGGACCACCCTCCGAGCCTTAGTTCCAGTGACCGCTCTCCATCCTGAAGCTGCCTCAGTGCTCCAGCCACCAGTTATCCCATTAATGTACAAAAAGATACCACTCCACAGATTTCAATAGAGCTCTCATGTCAGGAGAGGGGGATGAAGACCAAATCTGTATGTCACATTGTCACAATCTGGATCTGTCAGCTCACCCACTTCAGTTTAACCTATTCTCACAGTTTTCTCCTCTTCTCCTTTTATGTGAAGTTTTGAACTCTCCCCTTAGCCACTTAGTGAAATGTGTTTTTCATTTTAGGTACGGTTGACATTTAGGGATGTGGCCATAGAATTCTCTCAGGAGGAGTGGAAGTGTCTGGACCCTGCTCAGAGGACTCTCTACAGGGACGTGATGTTGGAGAACTACTGGAACCTAGTTTCTCTGGGTGAGGATGACTTTCTTCCGGAAGTCAAGATCTGTTCTTGTCTGTTGTTGCATTTTCGCCTATGAGTCCCTGGAAAGCCCCTGCATTGCTTGGCTGAGATTGAAGTCCTGTTGGCGCTGAAATGGAAAGCTTCATCGTGGGAAACCTGGACTTTAACCTTCCCCTTTTTCAGGTGTTCTGCCTCCTTTGCGCTTCATCATTTGAGGTTTCCGAGCTTCTATACGCGTGATACGTTGTGTTAGACTTTTGAAACGTCACATTTCCTGTTTTCTACCTCTCCGCTTTGGATTCAGTTGGTAGTGGAATAGAGCCTTCTATCTGCATGTTACCATGTTTCCTGGGTATTCAGAAGGAGGCATTCAGTGGATGATTTTTTTTTTTTTTTTTTTTTTTTTTTTTTGCAGAGTCTCGCTTTGTCGCCCAGGCTGGAGTGCAGTGGTGCAATCTCAGCTCACTGCAAGCTCTGCCTCCCGAGTTCACGCCATTCTCCTGCCTTAGCCTCCCGAGTAGCTGGGACCACAGGCTCCCGCCACCACACCACATGCAGCTAATTTTTTTGTATTTTTAGTAGAGACAGGTTTCACCGTGTTAGCCAGGATGGTCTCCATCTCCTGACCTCGTGATCTGCCTACCTCAGCTTCTCAAAGTGCTGGGATTACAGACATGAGCCACTGCGCCTGGCCCAGTGGATGAATTTTTGAAGTTTTTTAGATCCACCTGTAATATCCTCTCATGTAAACATAGGGCTGGGATTCTGGAAAAGCCCTAGCACATTGTGATCCTTTCTTTTTATAAACAGGACTGTGTCATTTTGATATGAATATTATCTCCATGTTGGAGGAAGGGAAAGAGCCCTGGACTGTGAAGAGCTGTGTGAAAATAGTGAGAAAACCAAGAATGCGGGAATGTGTCAAAGGTGTGATCACAGGTAAGAGCTCAGATGGACAGAGAGAAGGCCACTCCTTAACTAGAGTGTGGGAGGCTGGGCACAGTTGCTCATGCCTGTAATCTCAACACTTTGGGAGGCCAAGGCGGGCAGATCACTTGAGGTCCGGAGTTCGAGACCAGCCTGACCAACATTGTGAAACCCTGTCTCTACTAAAAATACAAAAAAATTAGCTGGGTGTGGTGGCGCATGCCCATAGTCCCAGCTACTCAGGAGGCTGAGGCAAGAGAATTGCTTGAACCCAGGAGGCGGAGGTTGCAGTGAGTCAAGATCATGCTACTGCACTGCAGCCTGGGTGACAGAACGGAACTCCGTCTCAAAGTAAATAAATAAAAAAAGTGTGGGAAACTCTCTGCAAATGAGAGAGGTCTTTGGGGAAATAAGTTGCCTCCGAGACAGAGGCAAAGTCTTTATCATGATGGACAACACCCTGTCATTTGAACTCTGTGGTTCCTTTTGAAGAGACTGCTTTCTTTCTTGGTCTCTCCCTCTGTGTTTAATTCCATATGGTGCTCAGTTCTTAGTCCATATGGGTCAGAGGTGAAGCCTCCATAGTGCTTAGTCCTAACATTTAGACTTATTTATGTTCTACCCCATTTCCTGTGCATGGAAGACCTGCTCAGGAGATGGAAACATTGGCTGCTTTCCTTGGCATCTGCTGCCCCGAACCTCATGGAAGAGTCTCCAGCCATCTCTGCCTGTCGAGTTCCCTCAGCCATTTCTTCCATTCTGCTTTTGCCATTCTTCATGGGGGTGTGTGATAAGCGAGTGGGTTCTATCTTCTGAGATTGTTCTCAGCATAACTGTAAAGACACCTAACAAAATCATTCTCTCATTGATTCTTAGTCTTACATGGGGTGCATATTCTGTTTTTCCAGGCTTTAGCGTAGAAGTACATGTACTTCATGTCCTCACTTATATTTGGAATCTAAACCAATAAAACTAATAGCAGCAAAGAGTAGAGTGTGGGTTACCACAGGTTGAGGACTGGAGGGAATAGGGAGATGTCGGTCACTGGGTGAAAACATTAGGAGTAAATGATAGGTTTTTGAGATGACTTATATGGTAATAAGCTTGTTTCCATCAGTCCACATTGTATACCTATAACAGAATATCAGTTTGTTTCCTGTAAATATATATAACTATAATTTGTCAATATAGAATTTTTTTTAAAAAAATCATATTCTAGTTCTTGTTATCTGTGCTGGTTCTAAAATAAAAATCTTTCTTTTTCTTAAGAGAAAATTGTTTATTTTTCCACAGACAATAATTTTTTTTTTTTTTTTTTTTTGACACAAAGTTTCACTCTTGTTGCCCAGGCTAGAGTGTAATGGTGGGATCTCAGCTCACCACAACCTCTGCCTCCTGGATTCAAGAGATTCTCCTGCCTCAGCCTCCCAAGTAGCTGGGATTACAGGCATGTGCCACCACGCCTGGTTAATTTTGTATTTTTAGTAGAGACAGGGTTTCTCCACGTTGGTCAGGCTGGTCTCGAACTCCCGACCTCAGGTGATCCACCTGCTGCAGCCTCCCAAAGTGCTGGGATTATAGGCGTGAGCTACTGCGCCTGGACAATAATTTTTTTTTTTAAGTTTCCACACATGGCCTTAAACAAGAACATTTTATATATATAGTTATTCCTCTCAATTCATTTTATCATGGGCTGCTAGTATTTAGTTGATTTTAATAAAATTAACACATTATGGTTTTCAGCATGTGTTATGAAATATAACTGTCAGGCCAGGCGCGGAGGCTCATGCCTGTAATCCCAGCACTTTGGGGGGCTGAGGCAGGCAGATAATGAGGTCAGGAGTTCAAGACCAGCCTGACCAACATGGTGAAGTCCTGTCTCTACTAAAAATACAAAAATTATGCAGGTGTAATGGTGCACGCCTGCAGTCCCAGCTATTCGGGAGGCTGAGGCAGGAGAGTCACTTGAACCCTAGAGGCGGGGATTGCAGTGAGCCGAGACCGTGCCACTACACTCCAGCCTGGGGAACAGAGCAAGACTTTGTCTAAAAAAAAAAAAAAAAAAAAAACAAAGAAATATAACTGTCATGTACCACTTACTAATGTTGCAAAATGCCTGCTCTGTGTGGATATAGTTATATAATAGGTATTTCAAGACATTTTTTTCTGACATAGTTTTATTGAATATTCATTTTCCTAGTGCTGTTATGGTTTTGCAGTTCAGAATTCCTGCTTCTTAATTATGTTTCCTGTGAGCCCTTTCCATCATAATATATTATGTTGTATTTTAGCATGTATTTGTACATAATGAATATGCTTTAAATATGTATAATTTATTTTTCTTCAACTGAGATAGCCATATGTTTTTGGCCAATTGGTATGTGCTGTGAGGTCATGGTGGAGAAATAATCCTTTGATTGCTAACATAGGATTGCATAATGTGAGTGTTTTGGTCATAGGTAGTTTGAAGCTAGGCTGCCCCGCTTTATTTTTTTATTTTTTAAATTTTTTTTATTTTTTATTTTTTATTTTTTTTTAGACGGAGTCTCGCTCTGTCACCCAGGCTGGAGTGCAGTGGCGCCATCTCGGCTCACTGCAAGCTCCGCCTCCCGGGTTTACACCATTCTCCTGCCTCAGCCTCCGGAGTAGCTGGGACTACAGGCGCCCGCCATCTCGCCCGGCTAATTTTTTGGATTTTTTAGTAGAGACGGGGTTTCACCATGTTAGCCAGGATGGTCTCGATCTCCTGACCTCGTGATCCACCCGTCTCGGCCTCCCAAAGTGCTGGGATTACAGGCTTGAGCCACCGCGCCCGGCCTATTTTTTTATTTTTTAAGACATCTCAGTGGCTCTAAGGCTGTAGTGCAGTGGTACAATCATAGCTCACTGTAACCTTGAACTCTTGGGCTAAGACAATCCTCATGCCTCAGCTTTTTTTTTTTTTTTTTTTGATGAGATGGAATTTTGGTCTTATTGCCCAGGCTGGAGTGCAGTAGTGCAATCTTGGCTCACCACAACCTCCACCTCCTGAGTTCAAGCAATTCTCCTCCTCAGCTTCCCAAGTTGCTGAGATTACAGGTACCCACTACCATGCCCAGCCAATTGTTTATATTTTTAGCAGAGACAGAGTTTCGCCATGTTGACCAGGCTGGTCTCGAACTCCTGACCTAAGGTGATCCACTTGCCTCAGCCTCCCAAAGTGTTGGGATTACAGGCATGAGCCACTGCGCCCGGCAGCCTCGGCCTCTTGAATATCCAGAACTTCAGGCACATGCCAGCATTCCATACTGATTTATTTATTTATTTATTTTTTGATGGAGTCTCGCTTTGTCACCCCTTTTGGAGTGCAGGGGCATAATCTCGGCTCACTGCAACCTCCACCTCCCAGGTTCAAGCGATTCTGCCTCAGCCTCCTGAGAATCTGAGACTACAGGTGCATGCCCCCACGCCTGACTAATTTTTGTATTTTTAGTAGAGATGGGGTTTCACCACGTTTGCCAAGCTGGTCTCAATCTCCTGATCTCATGATCCACCCTCCTCAGCCTCCCAAAGTGCTGGGATTACAGGCATGAGTCACTGCGCCTGGCCTAATTTTTAAATTATTTTGTTATTGTAGAGATGGGGTCTCGCTATGTTGCGCAGACTGGTCTCAAACTCGTGGCCTCCTGTGATCCTCCCACCTTAGGCTCCGAAAGCATTGGGATTATGGGCATGAGCCATAACACCCAACCCTTCCCAAATATTTGAATTACATGTAACTGCATTTTCTTTGTTAAAAAATACTGCTTTTGGCTGGGGGTGGTGACTCATGCCTGTAATTCCATCACTTTGGGAGGCCGAGGCAGGTGGCTCACGAGGTTAGGAGATCGAGACCATCCTGGCTAACATGGTGAAACCCTGTCTCTACTAAAAGTACAAAAGCAAAATTAGCTGGGCATGGTGGTGGGCGCCTGTAGTCCCAGCTACTCAGGAGGCTGAGGCAGGAGAATGGCGTGAACCCGGGAGGCAGAGCTTGCAGTGAGCCAAGATCGCACCACTGCACTCCAGCCTGGGCGACAGAGCGAGACTCCGTCTCAAAAAAAAAAAACAACAACAACAAAAAAAAAAACAACAAAAAAAAAACTACATTTTTGTTCCTAAAAATTGAAATTCACGGTTCTGAAGTTCCAAAGTCTGTTCGATGTAAGTATTACTTTTGGTGGAATATGTTTTCAATGTGAAATACTTATTTACTGTAATTAATTGAAAATGTGTGGTTCTTTATGTCTTATAGATATCCCTCCTAAATGTACAACCAAGGATTTGCTACCAAAAGAGAAGAGCAGTACAGAAGCAGTATTCCACACAGTGATGTTGGAAAGACACGAAAGCCCTGACATTGAAGACTTTTCCTTCAAGGAACTTCAGAAAAATATGCATGACTTTGAGTGTCAATGGAGAGATGACACAGGAAATTACAAAGGAGTGCTTATGACCCAGAAAGAACGTAAAAGAGATCAACGCGACAGAAGAGACATAGAAAACAAGCTTATTAACGATCAGCTTGGAGTAAGCTTTCATTCGCATCTGCCTGAACTGCAGCTATTTCAAGGTGAAGGGAAAATGTATGAATGTAAGCAAGTTGAGAAGTCTACGAACAATGGTTCCTCAGTGTCACCACTTCAACAAATTCCTTCTAGTGTCCAAACCCACAGGTCTAAAAAATATCATGAACTTAACCATTTTTCATTACTCACACAAAGACGAAAAGCAAACAGTTGTGGAAAACCTTACAAATGTAATGAATGTGGTAAGGCGTTCACTCAGAATTCAAACCTTACGAGTCATAGGAGAATTCATAGTGGAGAGAAGCCTTACAAATGCAGTGAGTGTGGCAAAACCTTTACTGTTCGTTCAAATCTAACTATTCATCAGGTCATCCATACTGGAGAGAAACCTTACAAATGTCATGAGTGTGGCAAGGTCTTCAGGCACAATTCATACCTTGCAACTCATCGGCGAATTCATACTGGAGAGAAACCTTACAAGTGTAATGAGTGTGGAAAAGCCTTTAGAGGACATTCAAACCTAACTACCCATCAGTTAATTCATACTGGAGAAAAACCGTTCAAATGTAATGAATGTGGCAAGCTCTTCACTCAAAATTCACACCTTATAAGTCATTGGAGAATTCACACTGGAGAGAAACCTTACAAGTGCAATGAGTGCGGCAAAGCCTTTAGTGTTCGTTCAAGCCTAGCTATCCATCAGACAATCCACACTGGAGAAAAACCTTACAAATGTAATGAATGTGGCAAAGTCTTTAGGTACAATTCGTACCTCGGAAGGCATCGGAGGGTTCATACTGGTGAGAAACCTTACAAGTGTAATGAATGTGGCAAAGCCTTTAGTATGCATTCAAACCTAGCTACCCATCAGGTCATCCATACTGGAACAAAACCTTTCAAATGCAATGAATGCAGCAAGGTTTTCACTCAGAATTCACAACTTGCAAATCATCGAAGAATTCATACTGGAGAGAAACCTTACAAGTGTAATGAGTGTGGGAAAGCCTTCAGTGTTCGTTCAAGTCTGACTACCCATCAGGCAATCCACTCTGGAGAGAAACCTTACAAATGTATTGAATGTGGCAAGAGCTTCACTCAAAAATCACACCTTAGAAGTCATCGGGGAATTCATTCTGGAGAGAAACCTTACAAGTGTAATGAATGTGGTAAAGTCTTCGCTCAAACGTCACAACTTGCAAGGCACTGGAGAGTTCATACTGGAGAAAAACCTTACAAGTGTAATGACTGTGGCAGAGCCTTTAGTGATCGTTCAAGCCTAACTTTTCATCAGGCAATACATACTGGAGAGAAACCTTACAAATGTCATGAATGCGGCAAGGTTTTTAGGCACAATTCATACCTTGCAACTCATCGGCGAATTCATACTGGAGAGAAACCTTACAAGTGTAATGAGTGTGGCAAAGCCTTTAGTATGCATTCAAACCTAACTACCCATAAGGTCATCCACACTGGAGAGAAGCCTTACAAATGTAATGAATGTGGCAAGGTCTTCACTCAAAATTCACACCTTGCAAATCATCAAAGGACTCACACTGGAGAGAAACCTTACCGATGCAATGAGTGTGGGAAAGCCTTCAGTGTTCGTTCAAGCCTAACCACCCATCAGGCAATCCATACTGGGAAAAAACCTTACAAATGTAACGAATGTGGCAAGGTCTTTACTCAAAATGCGCACCTGGCAAATCACCGAAGAATTCATACCGGAGAGAAACCTTACAGGTGTACAGAGTGTGGGAAAGCCTTTAGGGTGAGGTCAAGTCTAACTACCCATATGGCAATCCACACTGGAGAAAAACGTTACAAATGTAATGAATGTGGCAAGGTCTTCAGGCAGAGTTCAAATCTTGCAAGTCATCACAGAATGCATACCGGAGAGAAACCTTACAAATGAGTGTGGTGAGGTCATTAGGTACAATTCACTCTTTTCACATCAGTTAATTCATTCTTGACAGAATCCTTACAAATGCAGTGACAGTGGCTAATCCCTCATGGGTTGAAGCATTAATAGATATGAGAGGCTGTAAGCAAGAGACATCATGTAAACATGTGGCAGAGGGTTTATCCAGGCCTCGCAGGTTACTAGGCATCAAAATTTATATCTTTGATGAAACCAAACAAATGTAATATGCATCCTGAGGCCATTACCCAGTGACTGACGGTAAGTGAGGATCCCTATGAGGAATAACAGTCTCTGGTTTCCCTGTTTGCCTTTGATATTATACACTGTAGAATACTCAGCAGTCCAAATATGATAAAAATTATATATTTTTAACTCATATATGAAAAGATTGCAGGATATTTGTAGGCAGTCAGTTACCTTCACCTTATGAAATGTTTTATTGAGTTATTTAAGGTTTTTTGGAAAGCCTACTATTGAGTTTCAGTGTGAACTCTGAAATCTGTTATTGTGCATCCTTACACACCTTCCATGGTGGTTTCTTGGAAAGATCATTGGGATGGAATGATCATCAGTTGGGTGAAGATCATTAATTAGGTGAAGGATTATTTCTATCCAATTTGTGAAGAAGGAGGACTTTGCTTTTAAAATCAAGTATTGTCGGAATTAGCATTTGGGAGTGGCGAAAAACAATGTAAAACCATGATGTCACTCACCATTCTGATAATGTTCAGGGTGCCTTTCTCCTACCAGGAGAGTACTGTGGCTTAGAAGAAAGAAATGGTCTATCAACTGAACATGAAATGGAGCAGGCCAAGACCCTAGGACATTGGGATTTTTGTGGGAGGAGAGTAATAGGGAATTAGACACTGTGTGGTAGAAATACTGCAGGGGAAAAGGTCGCCCCCTTATCCATTAAAGAGCAATACCTGTTGTTTAGCAAAGAGTGATGAAAAATTGATCTTGTTTTTGAAATTGAAGAGAGAGGCCAGGTGCAGTGGCTCACACCTGTAATCCCAGCACTTTGGGAGGCTGAGGCAGGTGGATCACCTGAGGTCAGGAGTTTGAGACCAGCCTGACCAACATGGAGAAACCCCATCTCTACTAAAAATACAAAATTAGCTAGGCATGTTGGCAGGTGCCTGTAATCCCAGCTACTTGGGAGGCTGAGGCAGGAGAATCGCTTGAACCCGGGAGGCAGAGGTTGCGGTGAGCCAAGATCGTGCCATTGCACTCCAGCCTGGGCAACAAGAACAAAACTCCATCTAAAAAAGAAAGAAATTGAAGAGAGAGTAGTTGTCAGAGTGAAGAGTTTAATCAACAGAAGTAGAGTAACATATTCTTTAGTAGAACTCACATTATCTGCTTAAAGCACACTTTGCTAATGTTTTATTCAGAATGTATCATAGATATAATGTTTTAACTAATCAAATAGAATGGTTTTTCTCTATGAATGAATCACATTCTTTCTGCCAACATAGTTTTATCCTGTTTCAGTAGGATACTTCATCACAATAACAACGCACCACTAGGCTCTTAAAGGATCAAGAACAATTTTTTTCATGGTGAAATCAAATAACACAGTTTTGGAAACCTATAACCACATTTTGCGCTTGAATTATGTGCCCCACACTGTGGCTTAGGATACTTTTGGGGGTATAACGAAAATCTTACTGAAAGTTAATTTCACATTCTTACACCCCAAAATCTTCATTGCCATTGATGCATATGCACCATATTATGTTTCCACATCAGTTTCTTGTGTGCCGAGTAAGACCTATGCTATGCATCTTGGTTTCCATGAAGTGAAAATACGTAGTAAGAATATGGGAAATATAAATTTGGCCAGGCACGGTGGCTCACGCCTGTAATCCTAGCACTTTGGGAGGCCAAGGCAAGCAGATCACCTGAGGTCAGGAGAAACCAGCCTGGCCAGCATGGTGAAACCCCATCTCTACTAAAAATACAAAATTAGCTGGGCTTAGTGGTGCATGCCTGTAGTCCCAGCTATTTGGGAGGCTGAGGCAGGAGAATTGCTTGAACCCGGGAAGTGGAAGTTGCAGTGAGCTGAGATCATGCCATTACACTCCAGCCTGGGCACCAAGAGTGAAACTCGGTCTCAAAAAAAAAAAAATTTTTAAAAGTTGGCCAGGCATGGTGGCTCACGCATGTAATGCCAGCAGTTTGGGAGGCTGAGGCGGGTAGATTACTTGAGTCAGGAGTTCAAGACCAAAGTGGCCAACATGGTGAAACCCCGTCTCTACTAAAAATACAAAAACATTAGGCAGATGTGGTGGTGCACGCCTGTAAATCCCAGCTACTTGGCAGGAGAATGGCTTGAACCCAGGAGGCAGAGGCTGCAGTGAGCTGAGATCATGCCACCGCACTGCAGCCTGGGCAACAAGAGCAAAACTGTCTCAAAAAAAGAAAAGTGGAGAATAAAGATAAAACCTCCTTCATGATGTTCTTGGAATATTGATATAATTTGAAAAGATTAATGTTCGTGAGTTTCCTCTTAAGAGTGAATATAGAAAATGAGAGTTTTATTTTGTTCTGGTAGATAAACTAGGAACATGTATGTTTGCTTACCACACACAGGCATGACTCTCCCATAACCTGTTGAGTATGTTTACTTAATGTTCAGCATGCTGCTATTCAGCATACATTCCTGCAGCAGCTTTCCTCCTCTGAACTACCTGTGTTGCTTCTGGTAGAGACCATGCTTCCCAGCCTACCAGATGGCTAGCCTGCAGGCTGCGACCCTTGGTAAGAAACAAAGGTCTCCTTGCTAAAATTAGACATTTTTTTACCTTTTTGGTCAATGCTGTTAAGGGTTTCTTGGTGGACACTCTGTGGCATCCTGAAGCAATGTGGCACGTCATTGTGAGAGCGCTGAGTATACTGTTTGCTCAGGTCTCTCTTCTTCCTATAAAACCATCACTTCTGTTCCCATGATAACGAAGTCCATTAATCTGTGCACGGATTGATTCATTCATGACAGCAGAGCTCTCATGATCCAGTGACCCCTTAAAGGCTCCACCTCTCAATATGGCCACACTGGGGATCAAGTTTCCAAATGAGTTTTGTTGGGGATAGTCAAACCAGAGGAGTATTGTATTTTATTTTCAATTTCCATGTATTACTTGCTAGTATATAGAAATAAAGTAGTTTTTGTATGTTAATTTCGTAGTCTATTTCCTTAAAATCTCGTTCTCCAGATTTTTTAGATTTCTTAGGGTTTTCTACATAAACTGTTCTATCAATTTCCCATTGCTGCTGTAACAATTACCACAAAGCGAGTGGCTTAAAACAACACAAATTTAGGCTGGCATGGTGGCTCACGCCTGTAATCCCAACACTTTGGGAGGCCGAGGCAGGTGGATCATGAGGTCAGGAGTTTGAGACCAGCCTGGCCAAGATGGTGAAACCCCATCTCTGCTAAAACTACAAGAAAGCCGGATGCGGTGGCATATGCCTGTAATCCCAGCTACTCGGGAGGCTAAGGCAGGAGAATTGCTTGAGGCAGAGGTTGCAGTGAGCCGGGATCGTGCCAACGCACTCTAGTCTGGGCAACAGAGCAAGACTCCGTCTCAAGAACAAAAAACAAAAAAACCCCACAAATTTATGCTGTTAATGTGTGGTAGTCAGAAGTCAAAACAGGTTTACAGAACTATGATCCTTCTTGGATCTCTAGGGGAAAGTTTATTTCTTTACCCCTGCTAGGTTCCAGAGGCCACTTAGATCCTTTACCTCATCGTCTACATCCCTCCGTTTTCACAGTCAGAAGGTAGTGTCATAAAACCTCCTTGTGTCTTTGCTATGCAAGCATTGCCAATTCTCTGTGATTCTAAGTCACCTGTATTTTTCCTATATGGACTCTTGTGATGATGTTGCTTTAACCAGATAATCCTGGATATTCTGCCACCTCAAGGTCCTCAGCCAGATGACATCTGCAAACTCTGCTTTGAGAAACCATGTAATAATGGGTATAGGGCTATTGATAAGGAAATCCTTTGTATGTGTATCTTTGGGGGTGGGGGTCATTAGCTTACCACAACCATCACATTGTCTACACTATTATGCTTTCCTTTTTGGTCTCTTATTTTTCTTATTTCATTTATTAGTATTATTCTTTTCTAGATGGAGTCTTGCTTTGTTACCCAGGCTGGAGTGAGGTGGTGCAGTCAGAGCTTACTGCAATCTTGAACACTTGGGCTTAAGGGATCCTCCTGCCTCAGCCTTCCAAAGTGGTTAAATTACAGGCATGAGCCACCTCGCCCAGCCACCAGCCAATTTTCAGGGTTTTTTTTTTGTAGAGATGGGGTCTCCCCATCTTGCCCAGGCTGGTCTCAAATTCCTGGACTCAATCAATCCTCCTGCCTCAGCTTCCCAAAGTGCTGGGATTACAGACGTGAGCCACCACCCTCAGCCAAGAATTGCCAACACTATGTGGAATAAAAGTGGTAAGAGTGTACATCTTTGCCTTGTCCCCAACCTTGGGAAGGAATCTCACTTTTTGACCATGAGGTATGCTGTTTGCTGTAAGGTTTTGTAGGTACCCTATTGAGGAAGTTTTCCAACATACTGTTTTCCATAGTGGGTGTGCCATTGTACATTCTCACCGCCAAGCGTAGGAGGATTACAAACTCTGTTAACTGTGAAGTAGGTTCACTTCGCACTGGTTACCAAATGTCTGACTCCAGTGAGACAGAACCCATGCACACAAGTTCAGTAAAGTGAGTTTACTACTGACAGGCAACAAGGGGCAGTAGAAGCCTAGGATTGATTCATTGCAAGCTGGTCCCCCAAGGCTCAGGAAAACTGCTTGGGGAAGATGGAGTCTTATCTACTGGTGTCCCACTGGCACTGATGCTGAGGGACCCCAGAGAGCACCCACCCTAGGTTTTATGGCACATGGCCTCGTGATGAGCCGCCCTAAAGCACTGAAGGATAGCCTGTTCTTTGAAAGGGGGGCAGGGGCCTCTGGAATGGAGCCCAGGCTGCTTTGGCCAGTTTCTTCATATTTCAGGGTATTACCTTCCCAATACATTCTGAAGTTATTCTTGAGAACTACAAGCAAAGAAGGAGAGAAAAATAATTTAAGATCGTTCCTTTAATGTATACATCCCATGGTACCTTACTTCTACAAAACCAAAAGACAGCTCAGGAAGCCTTATCAAATTTGCTGTCTCCACATCTCCTGTTGGAACTTTCAAGTGCCCAATTAACAATATCAAGTTAATTAAGAAGAGAATGGATGGGGGAAAATAGTGGAGATTCAAAGGACTTCTCTCATGAAGGTGGGCATTTTAAAACGGTCATTAAGAAAAAAAGTGAATAAAGCAAGCATTCATGAGCTGGGTATGGTGACTCACACCTGTAAACCCAGCACTTTGGGAGGCCGAGGCAGGTGTTCGAGACCAGCTTGGCCTACATGGTGAAACCCTGTCTCTACTAAAAATACAAAACAATTAGCTGGGTGTGGTGGTGCACACCTATAATCACAGCTACTCTGGAGGCTGAGGCAGGAGAATGGCTTGAACGTGGAAGGGGGAGGTTGCAGTGAGCTAAGATCGTGCCACTAAACTCCAGCCTGGGCGACAGAGCAAGACTCCGTCTCATGGCTGTCCTCCCAGCAGAGTGGAAATCTTTAGCTGGTAGTTAAGAAATGGGATGAGCAGCCTGGGCAATATGGTGAAACCCAGTCTTTACAAAAAATACAAAAATTAGTCAGGTGTGGTGGTCCACATTTATGGTCCCAGCTAACTTGGGAGGCCAGGATGGGAGGATCACTTGAGCCCAGGAGGTCAAGGCTGCAGTGAGCAGTGATTGAACCACTGCACTCCAGCCTGGGTGAGAGCGAGACCCTGTCTCAAAAAAAAAAAAAAAAAAACAAATGGGATGAGTGAAATGGAAATGGAAATTGATGGAGTTGAAACAAAGGTCTTAATACAACAGTTTCAAAGATTGGGTGGACCAAAGGAGCCCCTATTGTCCTGCAGCATTAAAGGGTTCCACACAAGTCTGCATGGCTCATGAGTCATGAAAACATGATGAGATATGGTGGTGGATGTGGCCTGCAGGGGCCATTACCAATGCATGCAGTTTGGCTAATTAGGCAAAATGTCTGTGTCTAGTCTTAGTCAAGAATGGCCTTCCACTGGCTGAATGGCCATTCACTGGGTCAAAGAATGGCCATCCACTGGGCTGAAGCCCAGTAGACCCTGTGTGTTTATTGTTTTGCAGAGACATCAGTAAACCATGCCATATACTTGGTGGGCATATATGTGAACCTTGGGTCCCAGGTAGCCACAAGAGGAGCCAAAGGATCTCTTAAGGATGGTTTGACACCTTATTGTAAGCTACCCATTTGTTCATGCAGTACAATGGTCCCTTGAGGTTCTGCTGTGACTCATCTTGAATATGCCATTCCATTTTATAGTTGAGCACTACCGAGCCTGTCCAATTTTATTGGTAAGGTTCGTGAGCATCCGAGTGAGAATGGGCAGTTCATGTTACAGGGTAACACAGAGCTCCAGCTGTAAGATGCACCGTTCCCATCAGTGTCCAACAGCAAGCAAGCAGTTACCATTGAAGAGGCATATATGTGGTGGGTATCTCAGGTAACTTACATGTCCAAAACCCAAGGAGGTTGGTTCAGGCACTGTGTTTTCAGGCTTTAAGTAGCCAGGGGTGTGGCCCAGCAAAAACAGGGAAGGGGGTGATGGAGTGTCTCCTACGTAGCTTGCTCCCAGGAGGTAGGGAGCTGCAGTAGCTCGGTTGGGAAATGGTGGACAGGTGTGAGCCACTGCACCTGGTCTACATGAACTATTTTTTCTTCCTCTTTCTTTCTTTTTTTGTTGTTTTTTTGTATTTTGGTAGCGATGGGGTTTCATCATGTTGCCCAGGCTGGTCTTGAACTCCTGAGCTCAAGCAATCCATCTGCCTTGGCCTCCCAAATTGCCGGGATTACAAGCATGAGCCACCATATCCAGCCATACACAAGCTCTTTCTATGGAACAGTGCGGGGCCAGGTGCGGTGGCTCATGCCTGTAATCCCAGCAATTTGGGAGGCCAACGCAGGTGGATCATTTGAGGCCAGGAGTTCGAGACCAGCCTGACCAACAATGATGAAACCCCGCCTCTAATAAATAAAAAAAAAAAAATTAGCTGGGTGTTGTGGCACATGCCCATAATCCCAGCTATTTGGGACGCTGAGGCAGGAGAATCACTTGAACCAGAGAGGTAGAGGTTGCAGTGAGCCGAGATTGCACCACTGCACTCCAGCCTGGGCAACAGAGTGAAACTTTGTCTCAAAAAATAATAACAAAAATAAATAAAGGAATAGTGCAGCCATGTGAACTCTAGGTAGCTCAGGAAAATTTTAACAGAAGATGAAACATGGCTTTACCAGTACAATGCTGAAAAAACCACAATCAAAGCTATGGTTACCAAGAGGTGGAAATAGTCCAGTCAAAGCAAAAGTCTGACCAGTGAACCGTGGCTCTGTGGCACACACCTGTAATCCCAGCATTCTGGGAGATGGAGGCAGAATGATTGCTTAAGCCTAGGAGTTCAAGACTAGCCTAGGTAGCATAAGGAGACTCTGTCTCTACAAAAAATTACAAAACAATTAGCCAGGTGTGGTGGTGTGTGCCTGTGGTTCCAGCTACTTGAGAGGCTGAGGTAGGAGGATCACTTAAGCCCAGGAGGTCAAAGTTGTAGTTCACCATGATTGCGCCACTGCACTCCAGCCTGGGCAACAGAGTGAGACTCTTTCTCAATAATTAATTAAAATAAGCTGAGTAGAAGAACAAAGGTCATGGCAATGTTTTTTGTTTTGTTTTTTGGGGGTAGGGGGATGCACAAGGCATTTTGCTTGTCGACTTTCTAGAGAGCCATAGAATAACATTTATTTATTTTTAGAGCATTTTGAGAAAGTGAGCCAAAGCTTTAGCAGAAAAATGTCCAGGGAAACTCCACCAGAGTCCCTCTCCACTAGGACAATGTTCCTGGTCAGTCCTCTAATCAAACAACGGTAGTTTTGCAAGAGTGGGTTGCAATGAGAAATCATTAGGCATCCACCTTACAGACCTGATTTGGCTGCTTCTGACGTCTGTTTCCTAATCTTAAAAAAAAAAAAAAAAAAATGCCGGGCGCGGTGACTCACTCCTGTAATCCCAGCACTTTGGGAGGCAGAGGCGGGTGGAACACCTGAGGGGGGGAGTACCAGACCAGCCTGTCCAACATGGAGAAACCCCGTCTTTACTGAAAATACAAAATAGCCAGGTGTGGTGGCGCATCCCTGTAATCCCAGGTACTCGGGAGGCTGAGGCAGGAGAATCGCTTGAACCCGGGAGGCGGAGGTTGCCGTGAGGCGAGATCGCGCCATTGCACTCCAGCCTGGGCAACAAGAGCAAAACTCAATCTCAAACAAAACAAAACAAAACAAAAAAAGCAATATGTTTAGATCGCATTGATTTAAGAATATTATGATGTATAGAAAGTTTATCTTGGCCGGGCGCCTTGGCTCATGCCTATCATCCCAGCACTTTGGGAGGCAGAGGTGGGTGTATCACTTGAGGTCAGGAGTTTGAGAGCATCCTGGCTAACAGTGAAACCCCGTCTCCACTAAAAACACAAAAATTAGCTGGGCGTGATGGCACGCGCCTGTAATCCCAGCTACTCCGGAGGCTGAGGCAGGAGAATCGCTTGAACTTGGGAGGCAGAGGTTGCAATTAACCGAAATCGCGCCATTGCATTCCAGGAACCTGGGGGACAGAGCGAGACTCCATCTCAAAAAAAAAAAAAAAAAAGTTTATCTCAAAGTTATTTGAGGTTTTGTCAAGTATGGAACCGAATAACAAATATAAGGAAGAACAATGCAATTTATATGTTTTTTTTTTTTTTTTTGGAGACGGCGTCTCGCTGTGTCGCCCAGGCTGGAGTGCAGTGGCGCGATCTGGCTGGAGTGCAGTGGCGCGATCTCGGCTCACTGCAAGCTCCGCCTCCCGGGTTTAAGCCATTCTCCCGCCTCAGCCTCCGAGTAGCTGGGACTACAGTCGCGCACCACAACGCCCGACTAATTTTTTGTATTTTTAGTAGAGACGGCGTTTCACCGTGTTAGCCAGGATGGTCTCGATCTCCTGACCTCGTGATCTGCCCACCTTGGCCTCCCAAAGTGCTTGGATTACAGGCGTGAGCCACTACGCCCGGCTATATGTATTTATTAAAAGTTATTGCGTGTTTTAAAGCAGCAGTTGGTGATCGAGCTTACTGCGGGTTTTAGCCTTCCACGGTCCACAGCCCACGGTCCAGGTGTTGTCCTATAAAATTTTCTGGAAGCACAGACTTGGCTCTTCCACTGGGACAGGTGTGGAATAGAAATGGAAAGGAGGATCCTTTGGGCAATAGCATTACGTATCACATTCATTCCGGGCGGAGTTTTGCATTTCACAGTCTAGTTTGCATCCCCTTCACGGATAATTTCAGGGCTTTTAAAGTAAGTTACTCGAATTAATTTGAATTGCAGGAACTTTCCTGGATCCAATCACTCACTGCTCCTCCTGGACTCCCCCCACCGAATTCCCAGTTCCCAGATCGCTGAGCTGCAGGAGACTCCCTAGCAGGATCGGGGCCAATCCGCTGGCAAAAATAGTTTTGAGATAAACCGTTTTCATCTTGGTAGGAAGAAAACATTTTGCTTTCCAACATAAGGGACCCTCACAACCCTGTGCTTTTTACCTTGAAACTGCACAGGCCCCGCCCCCGCTGTCGCTCCGCAGACCCCGCCTCTCCCCGGGCTCCGCCCCAGGCTACCTGGGCTCTGCGCGCGCGCGCAGTTTCCTGGAGTCCCGGAAGCGGATCGCGGTGTACGAAGGTGACGCCGCCGAACAGAGTGTGCGTGAGTGTAGATTAAGCCTTCGATTCGCCGTCCCCCTTTTCCACACCCGCTCTGCTGACCTTAAAATCCCCGCATCGCGCCCTCTACCCCAGGTAAATACAGACCTCGCCATGTGGGTAAAACTCGCTCTGAGACCAGTCCCTGTCCCCTGCCTCTCGCGTCTTTTTCCCGCATAAAACCCTTTCCTGACCCCTCCTCCCGCCCCGCGCTTTTTAAAGTCCTCACCCACGAGGTGGATTCCCGTCCTGAGCGCCTCCCAGCCTCTCCGTCGTCGGCCTCGGAGCGCAGCGCCGCAGCCCCAGTCCCGGGGACGCCGCGTCCTCTGCCTGGTCCTGGGATCCTGCAGACCCCACCCCGTCCTAAGGCGTCGTCGCCCACCACATCTCCCCTCCTCGTGCCCTGCTGCTCTCCAGGTCTCCCCTTCGCAGTCACCGCTTACCCTGCCCCCGCGTTGGGGAGGTGCCCGGGGCCTGTCCTGTGACACCCGGTGTTCTTGCCTGCCCAGCTCCACCGTCTGGAAAATGTGCTCCTCCGGGATGCAGGCGTCTTACTCCAAACCCTCCTGTGAATGTGTGGGCCAAAAGGATCAGGAGACAGAGAGAGCGGCTGAGAAACAAGTAGAAAAACTGAGAGGAAAGAATGAAGGAAACCCATAAACACATGGCAAAGTGGAGGACGGGTCGGAATTTGCAAAGAGACGGGAAGAGTGAAAGAAGGAGCCGGGCGCGGTGGCTCACGCCTGTAATCCCAGCACTTTGAGAGGCCGAGACGGGTGGATCAGTTGAGGTCAGGAGTTCGAGACCAGCCTGCCCAACATGGTGAAACCCCGTCTCTACTAAAAATTAGCCGGGTGTGGTGCTGCACGCCTGTAATCTCAGCTACTCGGAGGGTGAGGCAGGAAAATCGCTTGATCCCGAGAGACGGAGGTTGCAGTCATCGGAGATCGTGCCACTGCACTGCAGCCTGGGCTACAGAGCAAGACTCAATCTCAAAAAACTTTTTAATTAAAAAAATAAAAATATATTTCTCTTAATTTTCTTCTTGCCTCCCTGATCACTTTACACTTTTATCTTCTAGTATGTCTTGAGCTCTGTTTTCTGAATATGGAGTGACCCTCAGCTTACCCGCTTGGACTTCTGATCTCTGCCCACACCCACTGCCCTTATCATCTCATCTCATGTCTTTAAACCCACCTACACGGCTCCGTGTTCCCTGCAGACCTCTCCCCTGAACACTGGGATCCTGTGTCCAGTTGTCTCTTCAACGCTCCTCTGGGAGTCCAGCAGGCATCTCCACCTTCATAGGTCCAAAAGCGACTTCCTGAACTCCCCAAACGCATTCCTCCGCAGTCCTGCACATCTCAGATGAGGGCAACCCTGGATTTCCTGGTACTTAGCTGAACATGTCAATAGGTATTAAAATGATAAAAAGTGACATCATTAGTATGTTAATTTATAAGAGAAAGAAAAAATTACATGTTTACTTAAAACAGGTAAGGAAATAAGTCATTTCTAGATTCTTTTGAGGTAGGGGAGAGAAATGTTTGGAGACCTCATCTCTACCTGATCTGTGCCCCCAGGACCTCTCTGACCTCATGCCCTGCCTCTGTTCCCCTGCTCCTTCTGCTGCAGCCACACAGGCCTCTTTCCCGTTCCTGGGGCCGAGGTTGCTCCTGCCTTAGGGCCTCGATGTGGGCTGTCCCTCTGCCTAGAACTCTGTGGCCCCTCAGCTGCAGGTGCAAACACCCATCTTTGTTCTGATATCACCTTCCTTTTTTTTTTTTTTTTTTTGAGATGGAGTCTCACTCTGTGGCCCAGGCTGCAGTGCAGTGGCGCGATCTCCACTCACTGCAAGCTCCCAGGTTCACACCATTTTCCTGCTTCAGCATCCCGAGTAGCTGGGACTCCTACCAGCACCCGCCACCATGCCCGGCTAATTTTTTGTATTTTTAGTAGAAATGGGGTTTCACTGTGTTAGCCAGGATGGTCTCGATCTCTTGACCTCGTGATTCACCTGCCTTGGCCTCCCAAAGTGCTGGGATTACAGGCATGAGCCACCGCGCCTGGTCTTTTTTTTTTTTTTTTTTTTTTTTTTTTTTTGTGAGACAGATTCTTGCTGTCACCCGGGCTGGAGTGCAATGGCAGGATCTTGGCTCACTTCAGCCTCCACCTCCCGGGTTCAAGCAATTCTCCTGCCTCAGCCTCCAGAGTAGCTGAGATTGCAGGCGCCTGCCACCATGCCCAGCTAATTTTTGGTATTTTTAGTAGAGATGGGGTTTCACTGTGTTGGCCAGGCTGGTCTCAAACTCCTGACCTTGGGATCTGCAAAGTGCTGGGATTTCCGTGCCCAGCATGGTGTCACCTTTTTTTTTTTTTTTTTTTTTTTGAGGCGGAGTCTCGCTCTGTCGCCCCGACTGGAGTGCGGTGGCCAGATCTCAGCTCACTGCAAGCTCCGCCTCCCAGGTTTACGCCATTCTCCTGCCTCAGCCTCCCGAGTAGCTGGGACTACAGGCGCCCGCCACCTCGCCCAGCTAGTTTTTTTGTATTTTTTTAGTAGAGACGGGGTTTCACCGTGTTAGCCAGGATGGTCTCGATCTCCTGACCTCGTGATTCGCCCGTCTCGGCCTCCCAAAGTGCTGGGATTACAGGCTTGAGCCACCGCGCCCGGCCATGGTGTCACCTTTTTAATGGGAACTTCTGTGGGCTCCCCCAACCCCAATTTAACACTCCAGCCACACCCTCACCCCCACCTCTGGTCCATATTGGCTGCTGTGGATGTTACTTTCCGCCCCTTTGCTGTCTACTGTTTCGATCCTGATGACAATAAGGCCGGAAGTGGGGGCAGAGCCAGAAGGTGGGGGGTGTATTGGGCTTGCCCTCTCTGGGCAGAACCCAACCCTGGCTTCACATTGCAGTGCTGGGGCATTTTGCAGGTACACCTCTGGTGCCCCCTTACCGGAAGTTTTCATTCAAATACTTTGGGACCTGTCCTTAATAATATTTAAAGGTGATTCCATGTGTGTTCAGCATTGAGCACCCAGGCTCTGCCCTTTGTTTCTGAGGGTTGAAATCAGCCTGTGATCCACAGATGGGTGAGGGGGGCTGTGCTCTGCATGAGGTTTGCTCAGGGCTGGGTCTGTGCCCTGAAGAGAAGCTCAGTCCAGCCCAGCTCCCCACTGCTGCAGTGTGTGTGTGGACTTCTCTGGGAGGGGAGCGGGATCTGAAGAAATGGGCCCAAAACTCACCTGTTAGTCTTCCTGTAGGAGCTTGTCGTCCCTGTGTCCCATCTGGTGCAATGACTCGCAGAGAACTGGCTTTCCACAGCGAGGGCTTCCCTGAATGGGTGTTCGAGGCACAAAATGAGGGTGTTGATTCCAGTCATTAACCAGCATATTTTAGACATTCAGGCTTGACTTCTAAAGGCTTTTTCATATTACCCAAGGAAGAGGCCTAGAAGAGGAAGAAGAGAAAGAAGAGGAAACAGGGATGGCTCTTACGCAGGTAAAGTAATAGTATTGGTTGATTTTTATTTCTCTTGTTTCTGACATTGTTATAGGTGGTGAATCTGTGTCCATACAGGTTTGCACCAACCTCAGTTCTTGCCTCCTCAGAAGAAAAAATTCAACTGAGGGGCATAGGGCACTAGGAGAGACTGAGGCAAGTTTTAGAGCAGGAGTGAAAGCAAAAGTTTATTAGAAAGTTTTAGAGCAGGGCCGGGCGGGGTGGCTCACGCCTATAATCCTAGCACTTTGGGAGGCCAAGGTGGCAGATCATGTGAGGTCGAGAGTTCGAGACCAGCCTGACCTGAGGCAGCAGATCACTTGAGGTCTCGAGTTCAAGATCAGCCTGACCTGAGGCTGAGGCAGGAGAATTACTTGAACACGGAAGGCGGAGGTTGCGGTGAGCCGAGATGGTGCAATTTCATCCCAGCCTGGGCAACAAGAGCGAAACTCCGTCTCAAAAATTGATACATGAATGAATAAATAAAAAGTTTTAGAGCAGAAATGGCCAGGCGCAGTGGATCACACCGGTAATCTCTGTTTTGGCAGGCTGAGGTGGGTGCATCGCTTGAGTCCAGCAGTTCAAAACCAGCCTGGGCAACATGGCGAAACCCCATCTCTACAAAAAAGATAAAAATCAGCCAGTGTGGTGGTGCATGACTGTAGTCCCAGCGACTCGGGAGGCTGAGGCAGGAGAATCCTTTGAGCTCAGGGTGTGGAGGTTGGCAGTGAGCCAAGATGATGCCATTGCACTCCAGCCTGGGTGACAGAGCAAGGCCCTGTCTCAAAAAAAACAAAAAACAAACAAAACAAAGCTTAGAGCAGAAAGGAAGGAAAGTACACTTGGAAGAGGGCCAAGCAGGCGACTTGAAAGGCAAGTGTGCAGTTTGACCTTTTGACTTGGGGTTTTATACAGTGCTATACTTCCGGGGTCTTGCTTCCCTGATTCTTCCCTTGGGGCGGACCTGTCCACATGCGCATGCTTGAGTCCACTCGCCCAGCTCCTGAGATCTCGTGGGAAGTGGCAGATCACCCGTTTCAGGTGTTTTCTATCTATGAGGAGCCTGCCTTTCCCTGCTACCAGCTGTGACTATTATTTTAGATGTTTAACAACCACCTGACCATCACCTGATGGTTGCCTGAACATTCCTGATGTGTGTGTACGGGGAGGGGGAGCCCTCTCCTGCCCTGCCCTGCCCGCCCTGCTCATACCGGAGGATTTACCTACAATAACAACATGTCATTCTTTGGAGTTGCAAGTGTTTGAGTCTGAAGCTTCCTGCCTGACATGTTTGCTTACTCACCCATGCCGTCTCTCAGTCCCTCTCATCTCACTTATATTCCATTGCCGGTGACCTAGTGACAAGAACGTGGGAAGAGGCTCCACTGGGGCCTGGATTGGAGATGGGGTGTGGGCCCCCTAATATTATGTTGAGGACTTTTTCACGAATCTTTTCAGGGAATTGGTCTATAGTTTTGTTTTCTTGTCATATATTTGTGTGGGTTGTATGCCAGGCAGCAGGGATTGTTTAGGGGCTACATCTGGATGCATGGCACTTCTTTGTGGAACAGGATTCAAGAAACTGCCCATGAAGTAAAATATTACTGTGCACAAGTTCCTGCTAAATGCTTTCAAATTAGAACACTAAGGGGAAAGCTTTCCTGCCTCATTTATATCATATTTGAAACTCTCTGAGTGAGTGAGTCACTGTGTTTTTGACTCCAAATTCTTAATGACTGGGGATGGAATGGAAAGCTGAGACACAGACATCAGTGATAAGACACTTTCATCTCATTACCCATTTTAAGATATGAAGTCAATGTAAATGTCAAACAGCAAATGTTAAACTATTTGCAGATAGTCCAGAACACAGACCAGAGTCTGTGTATTCCTGGAGGAACCCCTGTGAAATGTGTTTTAGGTGAAAATGGTTATCATTGTACTCAGACAGAGGATCAGAACTTTGCCATTGGAGACGATGGAACCATTTTTTAACCCAATAATTATTACATATTCTCCTTATTTAAATATCACATGATTAATATATTTGTTTGATAGTATAACTGCAAACATACAGCTTAGGCACTAAGACATTTCTGTTCAGCTTTCCTCCCTCCTGCACATCTCAGTGGAGAACCACTGTTCTCAGTGTTAATTTTTTATTAAATGTTCAGTAGAATTATGCAGTGATTACAAATTATGTGGCTATACTTGGTCTCTTTTGTTGGGACATTTTGATTAGTGTTATTATTTATAGGCATGTACAGATTTTTTAAATTTATTTTTGATTCAGTCGTGGTAAGTTATATATATATATATTTTTTTTTTTCTTTTTCTTTTCTTTTTTTTGAGAGAAAGTACCAGGCTGGAATGCAATGGCGTGGTCTTGGCTCACCACAACCTCTGCCTTCCAGGTTCAAGCAATCCTCTTGCCTCAACCTCCTGAGTTGCTGGGATTACAGGCACGCACCATCATGCCTGTCTAATTTTTGTATTTTTGGTAGAGATGGGGTTTCACCATGTCTGTCAGGCTGGTCTTGAACTCCTGATCTCGTAATCCACCCGCCTCAGCCTCCCAAAGTGCTGGGATTACAGGCGTGAGCCACTGTGCCTGGCAGTAAGTTATGTATTTCTAGAGATTTATTCATTCTGCATTATCTTACTTTATTGGCATATATGTACATATATGTATATATATGTGTGTGTATACATATATATATATATATTTTCTTTTAGACGGAGTCTCACTCTTGTTGCCCCAGCTGGAGTCCAATGGCGCAATCTCGGCTCACTGCAACTTCTGCCTCCTGAATTCAAGTGATTCTCCTGGCTCAGCCTCCTGAGTAACTGGGATTGCGGTTGCCCTGTACTGGCATGTATTTTATCTTAGTAGTCTGTTATCCTCTTTTGTACTGTGACATGTAGGGAATATACATGATAGATTACTTTAATTCCCTTAGGATGGCTTTATTTTTTCTTCTTCTTTTTTTTTTTAACTGTTTGTTTCTTCTACCTGATCAAGTCCGTTTTTTAGTTTCTCTGGTATGTTTTTCAATTCGGTTATTATGTTTTTCAGCTCTATAATTTTTTTTTTTTTTTTTTTTTTTTTTTTTGAGACAGGATCTTACTCTCACCTAGGTTGTAGTGCAGTGGTGTGATCTTGGCTCACAGCAACCTCCGCCTCCCAGGCTCAAGTGATCCTCCCAAGTCAACCTCCCTACTAGCTAGGACCACAGGCATGTGCCACCACGCCCAGCTACCTTTTTGTATTTTTTTAGTAGAGACAGAGTTTCACCATGTTTCCCAGACAAGTCTTGAACTCCTGGCCTCAAGGGATCCTTCTGCCTTGGCCTCCCACAGTGCTGGGATTACAGATGTGAGCCACTGCACCCGGATGCTAGGATCTCTTGGTGTTTCTTCTTCATGGTTTCTCATTGTTAACAATCTCATTTTGTTTATACCTTGTGAGCCACCACCCCTGGCTGGGTTATTTATTACTGACTCAATTTCAGAGTTTGTTATTAGTCTGTTCAGGAATTCAGTTTCTTCCCGGTTCAGTCTTGTGAAGGTAAACTAATAAAGAAGAAAACAAATGACTCAAATAAACACAATCAGAAACAACAAGGGAAATATTACCGCTGTCTCCACATGAAAACAACCATCAGATAATATTACAAACACGTGGTCAGGCGTGGTGGCTCACGCCTGTAATCCCAGCACTTTGGGAGGGCGAGGCAGGCAGATCACATGAGGTCAGGAGTTCGAGACCAGCCTGGCCAACATGGTGAAACTAGCGAAACTCTGTCTCAAAAAAAAAGAAGAAAGAAAAAAAAATTATGAACACGTGTATGCACATACACTAGAAAATCTAGAAGAAATGGATAAATTCTTGGACATATATGCCTTTGAGTGGAGAGTTCTGTAGATCTCTGTCAGGTCCATTTGATCCAGTGCTGAGTTCAGGCCCTGAGTATCTTTGGTAATTTTCTGTCTTGATAATCTGTCTACTATTGTCAGTGCAGTGTCAAAGTCTCTCAATATTATTATATGGGAATCTAAGCCTCCTTGAAGGTCTCTGGGAACCTGCTTCAAGAATCTGGATGCTGCTCTGTTGAGTGTATATATATTTAGGATAGTTGAGTCTTCTCGAAGAATTGACCTCTTTACAATTACATAATCCCCTGTTTGTCTTTTTTGATCTCTGTTGGTTTGAAGTCTGTTTTGTCAGAAACTAGGATTGCAACCGCTGCTGTTTCACATTTGCTTGGTCGATTTTTCTCCATGCCTTTATTTTGTCCCTATGTGTGTCATTGCAGGTGGGTCTGTTGAAGAGAGGATGCCAATGGGTCTTAACTCTTTTTTTTTTTTTTTTTTAGACAGAGTCCCCCTCTGTCACCCAAGCCAGAGCACAGTGGTGCGATCTCGGCACACTGCAACCTCCGCTTCCCAGGTTCTACCGATTCTCCTGCCTTAGCCTCCTGAGTAGCTGGGATTACAGGCGTGCGCCACCACACCTGGCTAACTTTTGTATTTTTAGTAGAGACGGGGTTTCACCATGTTGGTCAGGCTGCTCAAACTCCTGACCTCCTGATCCACCCGCCTTGGCCTCCTAAAGTCCTGGGATTACAGGCATGAGCCACCGTGCCTGGCCCCGGGTCTTGACTCTTTATCCAGCTTGCCATTCTGTGTCTCGTAAATGGGGCATTTAACCCATTTACATTTAGGATTAGTATTGATATGTGTGGATTTGATCCTGTCATCATGATGTTAGCTGGTATAATATCACTCATCTGTGAACATCAGTGTGTTTTTGTAGCGGCTGGTAATGGTCTTTTCATTTTTAGTGCTTCCTTCAGGAGCTGTTGTAAGGCAGGTCTGGTGGTATCAAAATCCCTCAGCATTTGCTTGTCTGAAAAGAATTTTATTTCTCTTTTGCTTATGAAGCTTAGTTTGGCTGGATATGAGATTCTGGTTTGGAATTTCTTTTCTTTAAGAATATTGAATATTAGGCTGGGCACAGGGACTCCTGCTTGTAATCCCAGTGCTTTGGGAGGCCGAGGGGGATGGATCACTTTATGTCAGGAGTTCAAGACCAGCCTGGCCAACATGGTGAAACCCCATCTCTACTAAAAATACAAAAATTAGCCAGGGATGGTGGAGGGCGCCTATAATCCCAGACCTTGGGAGGTTGAGGCAGGAGAATCGCTTGAACCTGGGAGACAGAGGTTGCAGTGAGCCGAGATCATGCCACTGCACTCCAGTCTGAGTGACAGATTGAGACTACCTCTCTAAATAAATAAATAAGATTGTTGAATATCGGCCCCCAATCTCTTCTGCCTTGTAGAGTTTCTGCTGAGAGGTCTACTGTTAGTCTAATGGGCTTACAGGTGACTAGACTTTTGTCTCTAGCTTCCTTTAATATTTTTTCTTTCATTTCAACCTTGGAAAATCTGCTGATCATATGTCTTGAGAATGATCTTCTTGTGCCATATCTTACCGGGGTTCTCTGCATTTCCTAAATTTGAATGTTGTCCTTTATAGCTAGGTTGGGGAGTTTCTCATGGATGATATCCTAAAATACGTTTTGCAAGTTGGGTCCACTCTCCCCATCTCTTTCAGGGATGCCAGAGAGTCACAGATTCAGCCTCTTTATTTTTTTTTATTTTTTTTATTTTTTATTTTTTTTTTTGAGACGGAGTCTCGCTCTGTCACCCAGGCTGGAGTGCAGTGGCCGGATCTCAGCTCACTGCAAGCTCCGCCTCCCGGGTTCCCGCCATTCTCCTGCCTCAGCCTCCCGAGTAGCTGGGACTACAGGCGCCGCCACCTCTCCCGGCTAGTTTTTTGTAGTTTTTAGTAGAGACGGGGTTTCACCGTGTTAGCCAGGATGGTCTCCATCTCCTGACCTCGTGATCCGCCCCTCTCGGCCTCCCAAATGCTGGGATTACAGGCTTGAGCCACTGCGCCCGGCCGATTCAGCCTCTTTAGATGATCCCACATTTCTTGGAGGTTTTGTTTGTTCTTTTTCACCATTCACTCTCTATTCTTGTCTGACTGTCTCATTTCAGAAAGCCAGCCTTCAAGCCCTGAGGTTGTCTCCTCTGCTTGGTCTGTTCTGCTGCTAGTACTTGTGATTGCGTTATGAAATTCTTGGTATGTGTTTTCCAGCTCTATCAGATTGCTTACATTCTTTTCTCTAATGGCTATTTTGTCTGTCAGTTCTTGCACTGTTTTATCATGATTGTAAAATTGCATTGAAACCCAATGCGATTCCTTGCATCGGGTCCCAATGGACTGTAGTTCAGTGATCTTCATTCCTATCCATATGCTGAATTCTATTTCTGTCATTTCAGTCATCACAGTCTAGTTGAGAATCCTTGCTGGAAAGATGATTTGCTTGTTTCTAGGAAAGGAAGCTCTGGGGTGTTTTCAGTCTTCAGGGGTTTTGCGCTGATTTTTTTCTCATCTTTTTTTTTTTTTTTTTTTTTTTTTTTTTTGAGACGGAGTCTCGTACTGTTGCCCAGGCTGGAGTGCATTGGCGCGATCTTGGCTCACTGCATGCCCTGCCTCCCGGGTTCAGGCCATTCTCCTGCCTCAGCCTCCCAAGCAGCTGGGACTACCGGTGCCCGCCACCACAACCAGCTGATTTTTTTTTTTTTGTATATTTAGTGGAGACGGGGTTTCACCGTGTTAGGCAGGATGGTCTCGATCTCCTGACCTTGTGATCCGCCCACCTCGGCCTCCCAAAGTGCTGGGATTACAGGCGTGAGCCACCGCGCCTGGCCTTCATTTTTTTCTCATCTTTGTGGGCTTATCTACCTTCAGTCTTTAAGGAAACTGACCTTTGGATGAGTTTGTTTTTCTTTTTTTTTTCCTTTTTTTGAGATGGAGCCTTGCTCTGTTGCCCAGGCTGGAGTGTAGTGGTGCGATCTCAGCTCACTGCAACCTCCACCTCCCAGTTTCAAGCTATTCTCCTGCCTTAGCCTCCCTAGTAGCTGGGACTACAGGTGTGTGCCACCCACATGCCTATTTTTTAGTAGAGACAGGGTTTCACAATGTTGGCCAGGCTGGTCTTGAACTCCTGACCTCAAGTGATCTGCCTGCCTCGGCCTCCCAAAGTGCTGGGATTACAGGCATGAGCCACTGCGCCCGGCCTTTTCTTTTATCCCATTTGATGACCTTGAGCATTTGATTGTGGTATAAGGTGGATTTAGCCAACTGGCCTTGTTTCTGGAAGATTTTAGGGGCACCAGTGCTCAGCTCCCAACTCCTGGAGTGCATGTTGTAAATCTCAGAAACTTGTATTGCACACTGACTTTATTCTCCGGCTTCTCAAGGTTTGTAATCTATTGTGCTGCAGGAGCTGAAGTGCAGCAGCTGCAGCAAAGTGCCAGTGAGTGCTGCATTCCCTGCCTCCATGCAGGCATTCACCACCGTGGCAGAGACAATGCCGCTCTGTCGGGGGTGGGGTCACCTTCTGGAGACTGTGTGCATGGTTGCCCTGGAGGTCGGTTCTGGGGTGGGGTGCTGGTGGGTGCAGGTCTTGATGCCTTCTTGTTGTCTTGTAAACAGGAGTGGCACCAGTCTTTTAAAAAAGACTGCTAGCAGGCTGGGGGCGGTGGCTCAAGCCTGTAATCCCAATGCTTTGGGAGGCCGAGGTGGGCGGATCACCTGAGGTCAGGAGTTTGAGACCAGCCTGGCCAACATGATGAAATCCTGACTCTACTAAAAATACTAAAAATTAGCTGTGCGTGGTGGCGGGCACCTGCAGTCCAGCTACTTGGGAGGCTGAGGCAGGAGAATTGCTTGTACCCAGGAGGTGAAGATTGCAGCGAGCTAAGATCGTGTCACTGTGCTCCAGCCTAGGCATTAAGAGCAACACTCCATCTCAAAAAAAAAAAAAAAAAAAAAGACTGCTAGCAAACCTATTCTTATTTTGAGCTCATGAAGGAGAAGGAGGAATTACATTTATGTTGAAGATCCCCAAAGCAAGCCAGAGCCATAGGTGAAAATCATGTCAGGGAAGGCTGGGACAGCTAGGTGGCCTTATTTTGTCCTTGAGTGCTTGATACAAGCATCATACTGCTTACTGTTCCATGTACCTCCCAGCATCTGGGGGCTCCGGAGGCTCCGTGGCTTCTTCCTACAGGCCCCATATATGCTTGTTCCCACAGGTCTTGGTGGCTTGAGACACTCCTGCACCTAACATTTCTCCTCTGATGGTGGTTTCAAGACCTCTTACCAGCAGAGCTACAAAAGTGGAATCTCTCTTTTCCCCCAAAATGTTCAGAATACTCAGCATTTCCTTAAGGTGACTGAGATTGGGATAGAGAGGGAGGAAAGAGTCAGGGTTAGGGGAAAAGAACGTTCCTGAATGCCAGGAAGCAAGACATCATTGGCATTAATCTTGAGCAGCTTCTTGGCTGCTGGCTTTCCAAGTAAATGAAGTTTTAATGTTTTATATTCACCTTAAGCTCTCTTGCAGCTTTGGGGACTCTGTCCTTATCTCCTGCCAATTGGAGGAGAATGAACAACAACCGAACACCATTAAGGTGGCTTCTTTCAATTCAAACTCTAATTCCTAAGGCACGATTCCTAGGTAGGACAGTGGAGACTCATTGCCATCTCACTCATCACTGAGGCCAAAGCATTTGTTATTGGGAGTCTTCTCATCTCCAATACCCAGCTCGTAAAATGCCCTTTGACTTTGCTGTTTCAGAGCCACATGTATGCCACAAGCTCATGAACACAGAAGAAATTAAGATAGAGGCCGGGCGCAGTGGCTCACACCTGTAATCCCAGGATTTTGGGGGGCCGAGGCGGGCAGATCATGAAGTCAGGCGTTTGAGACCAGCCTAGCTAATATGGTGAAATCTCATCTGCACAAAACTTACAAAAATAGCTTGGTATGGTAACAGGCACCTATAATCTCAGCTATTTGGGAGGCTGACGCATGACAATTGCTTAAACCTGGGAGGTGAAGCTTGCAGCAAGCCAAGATTGTGCCATTGCACTCTAGCCTGGGTGACACAGCCAGACTCCATCTTAGAAAGGAAAAAAAAGTCCGGGTGCAGTGACTCACACCTATAATCCCAGCACTTTGGGAGGCCGAGGCAAGTGGATCACCTGAGGTCGGGAGTTCAAGACCAGCCTGACCAACATGGAGAAACCCCGTCTCTACTAAAAATACAAAAAAATTTAGCAGGGGTGGTGGTGCATGCCTGTAATCCCAGCTACTCGGGAGGCTGAGGCAGGAGAATCACTTGAACCCAGGAGGCAGTGGTTGTGGTGAGCCAAGATTATGCCATTGCATTCCAGCCTGGGCAAGAAGAGTGAAACTCCATCTCAAAAAAAAAAAAAAAAAAAAGAAAAGAAAAAATTATTCTATGTAATTTGTACCAATTGCAAAACTGAAAATAATATCAAACTATCAATTGTATACATACTTACATGAAACTACTTAATTATCAGGGGATCCTGCCCCCAATAGTTCATGTGGGTTCTTTTCTATTTCCCTATGTGTTGGCCGGTCTGAGAAATAAAGGGAAAGAGTACAAAAGAGAGAAATTTTAAAGCTGGGTGTCTGGGGGAGACATCACATGTCAGCAGATTCCGTGATGCCCCCTGAGCCACAAAACCAGCAAGTTTTTATTAGCAATTTTCAAAGGGGAGGGTGTGTACAAATAGGGTGTGGGTCACAGAGATCACATGCTTCAAGGGCAACAAGATCACAAGGCAGAAGATCAGGGCGAGATCACAAGGTCAGGGCGAAACTCGAATCACCAATGAACTTCCACGTCCCACTGTGTACGCATTGTCATTGATAAACAAGGTTCAAGAGCAGAGAACCCGTCAGACTAGAATGTGCCAGGCTGGAATTTCCTAATCCTAGCAAGCCTGGGGGTGCTGCAGGAAACTAGGGCATGTTTCATCCTTTTCTACACTGCATAAAGGCAGAAATTCCTAGGGTGGCCATTTTAGAGGCCCCCCCTGGGAATACATTATTTTCCCAGGGCTGTTAATTATTAATATTCCTTACTGGGGAAAGTATTCAGCAATATTTCTCTTTCCTGTTTTCGGTAATAAGAGAAATATGGCTCTGTCCTGCCCAGCCCACAGGCAGCCAGACTTTAAGGTTTATCTCCCTAGTTCCCTGAACATCGCTGTTACCCTGATCTTAAGGTGTCCAGATTTCATGTTGTTCAAACACACATGCTTTACGAACAATTTATGCAGTTAACGCAATCATCACAGGGTCCTGAGGTGACGTATATTCTCAGCTTACAAAGATGATGTGATTAAGAGATTAAAGACAGGCATAGGAAATCACAAGAGTATTGATTGGGGAAGGGATAAATGTCCATGAAATCTTCATAATTTATGTTCTTCTGCCATGCCTTCAGCCGGTCCCTCCGTTTGGGATCCCTGACTTCCCACAACACTTAATATTTCATTTAGTATTACTATTACTATTTATCATTATGGAGCAAAAGCTGAGTCTGTGTTGCATTACAAGAGAGTGGTGTCCATTTCAAATTGTGCTGTCTTCACAGCGGGTGAACAGAGAAATTTAGTAAATATTGTGCAAAACCGGATAATTTATATATTTCTTTTTTTTTTTTTTTTTGAGACACAGTCTTGCTCTGTCGCCCAGGCTGGAGTGCAGTGGTGCAGTCTCAGCTCACTGCAAGCTCCGCCTCCCGGGTTCACACCATTCTCCTGCCTCAGTCTCCCGAGTAACTGGAACTACAGGCACCCACCACCACGTCCGGCTAATTTTTTGCATTTTTAGTAGAGACGGGGTTTCACTGTGTTAGCCAGGATGGTCTTGATCTCCTGACCTCGTGATCTGCCCACCTCGGCCTCCCAAAGTGCTGGGATTACAGGCGTGTGCCACTGCACCCAGCCAATTTATATATTTCTGATAAGATTAAGGTATTCCTCGCCTACCAGGCAAAGCAAAGACTAGGTTCTCTAGAGTCATCTCTCACGAGAAAATAGATACTGACTGCCTCAAAACATGTATTGATAAAGGTAGAGGCATTTACCAGCCACTAACTGGGCTGGGATTATCAATTTATTGTTTTCCTTTGTGGAGAGGATTTCTGGGTGAGGAGAAAATTATTTTGCCTTTAATTATATTTTCCTAACATTTAATAAATAAAGAGTATTTCTTGGTCAGTTGAGTACAGTTTGCATTTAATAGTTTGTTTGTTTATTTATTTACTTATTTGAGATGGAGTCTTGCTCTGTTGCCCAGGCTGGAGTACAGTGGTGTAATCTCAGTTCACTGCAACCTCTGCCTCCCAGGTTCAAGCAATTCTTCTGCCTCATCCCCTCGAGTAGCTGAGATTACAGGTGGCTGCCACCATGTTTGGCTAATATATGTATTTTTAATAGAGATAGGGTTTCACCATTTTGGCCAGGCTGGTCTCTAACTCCTGACCTCAGGTGATCCACCTGTCTCAGCCTCCCAAGGTACTAGGGTTACAGGTGTGAGCCACCGCGCCCAACCTGTATTTACTAGTTTAGATGCACTGAATCCTTCATAGACCTTTGGTTACCACGAGGGGTGGGGAATCCTTCAGTTCTTGGTCTTCTTCAAGGAAGGAATTCAGTCAGGAGACACACAGAAACAGTTAAATGGTTAAGTAACCTTTACTTAAAACGAGAGGACATCAAGAAGAGACTCAACTGGCTGCTCAGAAGAATGAGCCGGCTGCTAGTGCCTTAGTTTTTATGGGAGCTTTCCGTCATCAAAACAGTACACCCAGAAAGACAGAACAGGGTGGGCTGATCAAAAGGATGTGTCTTCTCCTACTAACGGCTGGGCAGATGCTTTTCCTGAGAATCTTACATGATTATTCATGAACGTGCCATTCAGAAGTGTTCTGAGTACCCAGGTGCAGTGACTCACGTCTATAATCCCAGCACTTTGGGAGGCTGAGGCAGGTGGATCACCTGAGGTTGGGAGCCTGAAACCAGCCTGACCAACATGGTGAAACCCTGTCTCTACTAAAAATACAAAATTAGCCGGGCATGGCGCCACATGCCTGTAGTCCCAGCTACTCAGGAGGCTGAAGGAGGAGAATCGATTGAACCTGGGAGGTGGAGGTTGCAGTGAGCCGAGGTCGCTCCATTGCACTCCAGCCTGGGAGACAGAGCAAGAACCTGTCTCAAAAAAATAAAAATAGGCCGGGCGCGGTGGCTCAAGCCTGTAATCCCAGCACTTTGGGAGGCCGAGACGGGCGGATCACGAGGTCAGGAGATCGAGACCATCCTGGCTAACACGGTGAAACCCCGTCTCTACTAAAAAATACAAAAAACTAGCCGGGCGAGGTGGCGGGCGCCTGTAGTCCCAGCTACTCGGGAGGTTGAGGCAGGAGAATGGCGTAAACCCGGGAGGCGGAGCTTGCAGTGAGCTGAGATCCGGCCACTGCACTCCAGCCTGGGTGACAGAGCGAGACTCCGTCTCAAAATAAATAAATAAATAAATAAAAATAAAAGCAAATGGCTGTTCTAGGGTGGGTTTTTAGAGAAGTGCTGACTGTCTGTGGGCCGCATCACCAAGGAAGCTATCAGTGGGCTGCGTTTCTAGAGATTCCTCTCCCAAGGGCGCTCTTGCCTGCTCATGCCTGCCTGCCTGTCTACCCTAATATTTCCCTCCTCAAGAGATGGAGACCCTGAAAAGCTTTGGGCGTAAGGACGTCGTGGGTCTTCCGTAACTACTTCCTGCTGACATGGGGCGAAGAAGTCATCAGGGTCTCCCTCTCTTGCTCTGTTTCAGAGAGGAAATCCCTCCGTAGTTTCCCGGAATCTTCGCCCACTGGCATCCAAGGGAGAGACGTGCTTGTAGGTGCTGGGGCCTCCAGGGACAGATAGCTGATGTCTTTCCATGTTGGGGGACTCCATGTGAAATTGCTTTATCCTAGAAGAGACACACTTAATCAGTAAATTAAAGAAACAAGGGCCAAAGAGGAAAAGTAAGAGGATAACTGTTGCTGGTCCCAGTAAAGGGACAAACCATTTGAGGGAGGGGAGGGCAGACTTCAGAGTCTCCCAAATGGCCTTTGTTGAAGCGCCTCCTTTTCCAAAGTCGTGGAGCCACGTAGCCTGGTCGTAGATCTTTTTTATATCCTCCTCTATCGCCCCACTGTTATTGACATAAACGCAACAGGTTTTATTGATCACTGCACAGACTCCACCCTGCTCTGCTAAGAGGTAATCTAAGGCCAATCTGTTGTCCATGACCACGTTTGCTAGAGAATCTATGGAGGCCTTGAGTTTAGAGATGCTATCTCCGGTACTCTTAGCTATGTTTTCTATTTGTCTGGAGAGATTTCTGAGGGTGACATCATGATAAGCGAACCCTCCCCATGGGGCGATCATTCCTACGGCCGCTCCTATCCCTGCCAGTATCAGACCCAGAGCTCTTTTCTGTCTGGGTTGGGTGGTGTTATAAATGGTCACACCTATCCCCCGTGGTCCCAAAAGTCCCACAGCACATTCCCCCGTATGTTGGATGTTATTAATGCAAGTAAAGAGGTTTGCCACGGGGGAAGTTGAATAGGTTCTCTTAGGACTTCCGTCAAAGGGCAGTTTATTTTTTTGTGGTCCACATAAAAACACATAGCCGGGAGGGGTACAGGCCCACCGGGGAATGCGGCTGTCAAACCACTTGTGTAACTGCGATTTCCACACGGCTGGAATAGTTTGATTGCATGTAGGGGATAGAGGCCCTCCCAGGGGAACAGTAGTTTTTGGCCATGTGGGGACAGTGTGTGCCTTGGGAAGCGAATATAGAACCCTCCATGTGATTAGCTCTTTTCCTTCCCAAGCTGCACAGCGGTTTTGGGGTGACTTGTCTCGGTAATTGTTCATTTGTTTATGGCTCGCTGGACACCAATGAGTCAAGTTAGGGTGGCAGCCTGCTGGGGAAAAGCTCATGGGATGGATGGTGGGACTGGGGAATCCTTCCCCAGAGGTGTTCTTCGGGTCACAGCGTCCTTCAGGGCATGGACAACAGGTTTGGTTTAGAGAAGAGCAGTTGTACAAATAGAAAGAAGTTTTAGAGCTTTGATTGAAAGGTGGAGTGAGATCCAGGCAGGGGACTTGGTACGCTGAGTTAACAAGCGAAACCTGGAGTGGAACAGATTTATGTTGCCCTTCAGGGATTCCTGAACCAAATGTTAGGTTTAAAGAAAAATTTTTTAGCAAAATATATTGGTAAGATGAGGACCTGGTGATGAAGTTGTGACAGATCCAACAGTTGCTTAGATGGTTTCCCGAAGCAATTATTTTGGAAAAATTGACAAGGGAATTTTCACTCCATTGCGCCTGTGAGAGTAGGGGCGTGGGGAGGAGGGAAAGATAAAGGAACAGGAATTTCTCTGTCATAGCTGATTCTCCCTTAAGCTTTGTGAAAGCAAAAGGAAAGGGGTGAAAATAGGAGAGACAAATACTTAAATGGTTAGATGGAGTGTTTGGTGATGAAACAGGCTGTTATCGGGACTTCAGGTGGCATGCAAGTGTGGGTCCAAATAAGGAGAATAACCAATGCCACCGCAACCACGATTCCCGGTACTGAGACTGACTTTAGTTTTGGGTGAACAGAGAGAAGGCTTTACTTATCTTTTGACTTGACTAGGAATTTTAAGTTCTCCAGTGGCTCACAAGAATGCTCAGGTGCTGAATTCTGTTGTTCTTCTGTGGTTCTTCGGGACCTTCCCACAGTTTTACTCAGGACTGATGTATCCAACTGGAGAGGCCAGAAATGTTGATAGCTGTTGGGGTGGAAAGTAAGACAGTAAAGGGGCCTTTCCGTAGGGAGTTGAGACCCAAGTGACCCATCTCTCCAGGTTTTGATCAGGTTTTTTGACCCTGGTTGGTATAATGGTTGTTGATTACTGAAAGGGTCAAGAGCAGGCAGTACCTCTTTGTCCAAACTCCTGAATGACTTGTTTTCTGTTTTGTTTTGTTTTTTGACACAGAGTTTTGCTCTTGTTGCCCAGGCTGGAGTGCAATGGTACGATCTCGACTCACCACACCTCCACCTCCCAGGTTCAAGCGATTCTCCAGCCTGAGCCTACCAAGTAGCTGGGATTACAGGCATGCACCACCATGCCCAGCTAATTTTGTATTTTTAGTAGAGACGAGATTTCTCCATATTGGTCAGGCTGGTCTCCAACTCCCGACCTCAGATGATCCGCCCGCCTCAGCCTCTGAAAGTACTGGGATTACAGGCATGAGCCACTGTGGATGGCTTTTTTTTTTTTTTTTTAAGCTGGAGTATCTCGCTTGTCACCCAGGCTGGAGGGCAATGGTGCAATCTCAGCAAACTGCAACCTCCACCTCCTGGGTTCAAGTGATTCTCCTGCCTCAGCCTCTCGAGTAACTGGGATTACAGATGGCCGCCACCATGGCCAGCTAATTTTTTTGTATTTTTAGTAGAGATGGGTTTTCACCATGTGGGCCAGGCCGGTCTCAAACTCCTGACCACAGGTGATCGGCCTACCTTGGCCTCCCGAAGTGTTGGGATTACAGGCGTGAGCCCCTGCACTTGGTTGTTTTCTTTTTCTTTTTTCTTTTTTTTTTTTATTTTTGTTTTGTTTTTTGAGCTTGTTTTGCAGCCTTTACAAAAATCGGGGTTTTCCCACGAGATCATGAAGATTTTCTTTATTTTCTTTCTTTATTTTTTGTCGAGACGGAGTCTCGCTCTGTCGCCCAGGCTGGAGTGCAGTGGCCGGATCTCAGCTCACTGCAAGCTCCGCCTCCCGGGTTTACGCCATTCTCCTGCCTCAGCCTCCCGAGTAGCTGGGACTACAGGCGCCACCACCTCGCCCGGCTAGGGTTTTTTTTTTTTTTGTATTTTTTAGTAGAGACGGGGTTTCACCGGGTTAGCCAGGATGGTCTCGATCTCCTGACCTCGTGATCCACCCGTCTCGGCCTCCCAAAGTGCTGGGATTACAGGCGTGAGCCACCGCGCCCAGCCAATCATGAAGATTTTCACATAAGGGACCTCTGACCATTTGTGTTGGCATTGGCAGTAAAGGTCAAGCTGGAACATGGTATTAACATTTAAGCTCTCCACCTTTGACCAGGTTCCTGCCCTTCTGGTTCATATTTTGAGCAAAGTATATTGCAAAGGAAAATCAGTCTGTTTTGTTTTACAATCTGGGGATCAACCTTATCCCAGATTCCAAGGGGACCCAGGAGGGGAACCCTAGGATATAAAGACCTGATTACCCATCTGAAAGAGAAGACAAGGGAGAATGCAAGATAGAGGAAGCATCCCTTTACCTATTTGGTGACTCATGAAGGTCAGGCATTCCATACCTTGACCTAAATGAGGTGTCTCATGCCTCTCCCTGCAAGGGTGAAGTGTCCTTCACTGTCGAGCTCTGGAATTAGCCCTACCGTGTGCTCTGCCGTTTGCATTCCTTCCTATTGTTTTGCTTAGAAGGATTTCTTAGACTTCCTGGGATTGATACCCAGCAGTGATGCCTTCCACACTTCCCTGTTGGGTAAGGAAGGGTGGAAGAATGTCTGCCATGAGAGTAGTTCTCTTCTCTTCTCTCATGTTCCCAGTGACCCTGGTTCTGCAGGAAGCCCAGTAGTTGTGCCCCTACTGGAATGTGAGAAGCATTTTCCATCAGCTTATTCAACAAAAAGCAAAAAGGACCTGAGTACTTCATGGGTCTGTTACAATGGCCTAATGAGGTGAAGAAAGAAGCCCGCATAGGAAACCCTGGTTGTACAGAGAAACTAGGGAGTAAGGAAGTGGTCACAGGTGACCCTCTGGAGTATGCAGAGAAGGGACTTCCAAGGTCCTCTTTTTTTTTTTTTTGAGACAGTTTCACTCTTGTTGCCCAGGCTGGCGTGCAATGGCACTATCTTGGCTCATGGTAACCTCTGCCTCCTGGGTTCAAGTGATTCTTCTGCCTCAGCCTCCTGAGTAACTGGAGTTACTAGTGTTCACCACCATGCCCAGCTATTTTTGTATTTTTAGTAGAGATGGGTTTCTTTCTTTTTCTTTTCTTTTCTTTTTTTTGAGATGGAGTCTCACTTTGTCACCCAGGCTGGAGTGCAGTGGCACGATCTCAGCTCACTGCAACCTCCGTCTCCAGGGTTCAAGCGATTCTTCTGCCTCAGCCTCCCGAGTAGCTGGGATTACAGATGCACGCCACCAGGCCTGGCTAATTTTTAAGTAGAGACAGGGTTCCACCATATTGGCCAGGCTGGTCTCAAACTCCTGACCTCGTGATCCACCCACCTCAGCCTCCCAAAGTGCTGGAATTATAGGCGTCAGCCACCGCGCCTGGCTGATACGGGGTTTCTCCATGTTGGTCAGGCTGGTCTCGAACTCATGACCTCGGGTGATCCGCCCACCTTGGCCTCCCAAAGTTCTGGGATTACAGGCGTGAGCCAATGAGCCCAGCCTAGGTCTTCTTAATACATGATGATATTGGGCTAATACTAATGATTACAGGAACGGAAAAGATGTGATATCTTTCCCCACTCTTCAAAGGTTCCTCGGGGATTATACAGAAAAAAAATGCTTAAAAAGCACGGAAGCCCCTTGGGGCTCAGAGTTAGTGAACTAGGCTGTTGATTCTGGTTTTTTAGGTCCATTATATGATCACATAAACAGCAAGGGGAATGTGAGAAGCATTTTCCATCAGCTTATTCAACAAAAAACAAAAAGGACCTGAGTACTTCATGGGTCTGTTCCAATGGCCTAATGAGGTGAAGAAAGAAGTCCGCATAGGAAACCCTGGTTGTACAGAGAAACTAGGGAGTAAGGAAGTGGTCACAGGTGACCCTCTGGAGGAGCCAGGCAGTTCAGTTGAGAAGTCACAGAATGAGGCATTTTTGAAGAGTAGTTGGGTGGACACGGACCCAATAATAAATGAGGAATTTCTTTTTTTTTTTGAGACAGAGTTTTGCTCTTGTTGCCAAGGCTGGAGTGCAGTGGCGCGATCTCGGCTCACTGCAACGTCCGCCTCCCGCGTTCAAGCGATTCTCCTGCCTCAGCCTCCCAAGTAGCTGGGATTACAGGCATGTGCCACCACGCCCAGCTAATTTTTGTATGTTTAGTAGACATGGGGTTTCACCATGTTGGTCAGGCTGGTCTTGAACTCCTGCCCTCAGGTGATCCGCCCTCCTCAACCTCTCAGAGTGCTGGGATTACAGGCGTGAGCCACTGCATCTGGTCAAGATGAGGGATTTCTTTAAGCATCCTGCCAGTGCTGGTCCCTCCAGTGAAAAAGGAGGCAAGAGAAAGGACCAAGCTGAGTCTCATTTCTGAGGAAAGAAGTATAAACATCAGCATAGGCCCGCAAAGGACTCTGGAGCCTGGCAGTGAAGCAAACGCAGCAGGTCCTGGATGAGCAGGCCCTGCAAGGGTCTTGCACCCAAAGGAAGAATTCATGAAATCCCGGCGGCAAGGAGAGGGACAGCAAAGAATAAGCAGGGTGACCTGGGAGATTAAGCACCGGTGGGGGCATATTGTGTTCAGGGGATTGAACAGCCATGAACAGCAAGTGTAAGAGCTGACTTAACACAGGACTGTAGTTTTAGTTAAAAGATATGGTCCAGGGCCAGGCGCGGTGGCTCACGCCTGTAATCCCAGCACTTTGGGAGGCTGAGGTGGGTGGATCACGAGGTCAGGAGATCAAGACCATCCTGGCTAACACGGGGAAACCCCGTCTCTACTAAAAATACAAAAAATTAGCCAGGCCTGGTGGCAGGCACCTGTAGTCCCAGCTGCTCGGGAGGCTGAGGCAGGAGAATGGTGTGAGCTCGCAGTGAGCCCAGATTGCGCCACTGTACTCCAGCCTGGGCGACAGGGCAAGACTCCGTCTCAAAAAAAAAAAAAAAAAAAAAAAAAAAAAAAGATATGGTCCAGGCGCCGTGGCTCACGCCTGTAATCCCGGCACTTTGGGAGGCAGAGGCAGGCAGATCACGAGGCCAGGAGCTCGAGATCAGCCTGGCCATGGTGATACCCCATCTCTACTAAAAATACAAAAATTAGCTGGGCATGGTGGCACACGCCTGTAGTCCCAGCTACTCTGGAGTCTGAGGCAGAAGAATTGCTTGAATCTGGGAGGCGGAGGTTGCAGTGAGCTAAGATCACGCCACTGCACTGCAGGCTGGGTGACAGAGTGAGACTCTGTCCCCCCGCCAAAAAAAAAAAAAAAAAACATATGAAACTCCCCAGTCATTGCACAGCTAGGCATATTCCCTGCCACCTTTTTAAGCCTCCTGCAGGAATGGTCACCATGTGTCTCAGATCTACTCAATGTGGAGTTTAAAGTCCTCCCTCCTCTGCTTATCACCCCTCAGGCTAAGCTGAGAAATCAGCCAGAGGGAGCAGAGTCACAGTAGCTGAAGGGAAATGGTATGGGGCAGTTGTTAGTGAACAGAGCCTGAAAGGAGAAACCCCTCCCCTTAAAGCTGCAAGAACTGCATTAGGGCAGGAGGTTCTTCAGTGCTGAAAGAAGCACAGGTCGTCAACCAGAGAATCTGGCACCAGCTTTTGGGCACTTACCTTGCTAACCACGTCAGGTAACCAGGGAACCAGGTGAAAACACCAGATGTTACCTGGAGGCGTGTGGAAGTCCTCTGGTTCTTGGTCTTCTTGGATTCAGTCAAGAGATGTGCAGAAAGAGTTAAAGGGTAAATGCCCTTCATTTAAAGAGATTGGATCTCAGAAAGAAGAGACACCTTGAACAACAGAACTGGGTGGGCTCCTGAAAAGAAGGAGTCTGTCCTTACTAATGCTGGCCTGACCCTTTTAATGAGAACCTGACATGATTATTCATGAAGGGGCCGTGCACAGGCATTATTAGTAAGCATGTTCCGGGAAGTCCTCTGGGCAGGAATGTGCTGTGACTGTCCATGCTAGTGCACACATCACATGTGTCATTAGCATCTCAATCTCCACCCAGGGGTGTGGCTTTTATTTATTTATTTCTAGAATCATATTTGAAAAAAGGAGGATGTGTTTCTTAGTATTATAATGAACAAAAGGCCATTCTAGGGTGAATTATTAGAGGAGTGTGCATGCTACTTAATAGGGAAAATCCACTAGCTGGGTTATTTCTGGCTAGGGTCTGATAATTCTTTTCCTGGGCCAGACAAGCCCAGCCACAAGGACAAGTGTAGGCAATGTAACCACTGTCCTGCTTTTGCTGTCACAAGGGGATTGTCAGTGGGCTCTGTTTCTAAAGATTCCTTTCCTTAACTGCTCATGCCTGGCTACCTACCTACTCCAACAGCTGGTTTGTGGACAGAAAGGATTGATTGATTGATTGATTGAGATGGTATCTCGCTCTGTCGCCCAGGCTGGAGTGCAGTGGCGTGATCTCGGCTCACTGCAACCGCCAACTCCCTGGTTCAAGTGATTCTCCTGCCTCAGCCTCCCGAGTAGCTGGGATTACAGCCACATGCCACCATGCCCAATTAATTTTTGTATTTTTAGTAGAGACTGGGTTTCACCACATTGGCCAGGATGGTCTTGGTCTCCTGACCTCGTGATCCACTCGCCTCGGCCTCCTTAAGTGATGGAATTACAGGCGTGAGCCACTGCGCCTGGTGCTAGAAAGACTTTTAAAATAGTATCTAGTTCATCCACATCTGTATGTTTCTTCTATAAGCAATCTGAATGCTTTTCCCCTGAGGTCACAGAGAACAACTTTCTTCACCTTAATTTTATTTTCAGCTGGGCATGGTGGTGCACACCTGTAATCCCAGCACAGTGGGAGGCTGACACAGGAGGATCACTTGAGTTCAGAAGCTTGGGGCCAGCCTAGGCAACATGACAAAACCCCATCTCTACAAAAAATACAAAAAAATTAGCTGGGCATAGTGTCATGACCCCGTAGTCCCAGCTACTGAGGAGGCTGAGCTGGGAGGACAGCTTGAGCCCAGGAGGTGGAGGGTACAGTGAGCTGTGATCATGCCACTGCACTCCAGCCTGGGGGACAGAGAGAGACCCTGTCTCAAAAACAAACAAAAAACAAAAAAACCCAATCAAAAAAAGTTTATTCTCATTAGGTTATTTCTCTGATCACGAGAGAAAATGTTTCTGAATTACCTTCCTTCATCAGGGCTCAGCTGGTACCAAAAAGGATGTCAAGAAAATTTAGATGAATATGAGAATGTGACATGGATCTGACATATAGTGTTTTTATTGTCAAATTATGACCAAAGAATTCTTGAAGCTGTGAGAATACATTTTCCCATGATCAGCAGAAAAATGTATAAGGGGACACTATTTTCCTTAATATGACCCTAGCTTTCTGCTTCATTCGACAGTTGCAGAGACCCTTGAAGTTGGAAATGTAGCGCGGTATCTTCCAACAAGAACCAATCAGTGTCTTGCATGGGATAGAAATGAATACCACACAGCCGGAATGTACACTGAGGACCCTTCAATGTCATTCAAAAACTGAGGTAAGGAGCAGTCTGCTGTTGTTCTTACTATTTGAGTTCTGTTTTTCAAGTAGAAGACGTGTATTTATTATTTTTTAAAATCTTTGTTTGATATAATATGTGATGACAATGTTGAAGTTTACCACAGCACTGTAAAACTAGTAAATAGCAAAGGTTGAAGGACCCACCAGAAGGTCACATGTTCTCGAGACCTCTTCAGACTGTGCCTTGGGGAAAAAATAACAAAAAACAAAAAAACCTACCAGAAACCACTCCCCTGCCCAACCCAAAAACTTAGTTCAAATAACCCCACTTTCCCCAGAGTACTTCAAGTCTAATGATACCTTCTTTGCTTACATAGGAAAAAGCTCCAATTTCCCACCCTTTGTCTCACCAAGGATTACTCAATTGTTTATCCACATTGATCAGTGGGAACAATGCTTGTTTACTTGACTTAATCAAATCTTATTTAGGCTTCTCTCTTACTTCAAGGTCTCTGACTATTGGGTCACTCTTGGACACTGAAATTCAGAACAGCCTCTCCTCCTTAATTACGCTTGGCCACTGTGATTTAGAACAACTTCTCCTCCTTAATATCCGCTCCCAAGAGTAGGCTGACCTTAGGATAAAACATTCCCTGAGCCGGGTGCGGTGGCTCATGCCTGTAATCTTGGCACTTTGGGAGGCCAAGGTGGGTGGATCATGAGTTCAAGAGATTGAGACCATCCTGGCCAACATGGTGAAATTCTGTCTCTACTAAAGATACAAAAATGAGCTGGGCGTGGTGGCACGTACCCATAGTTTCAGCTATTTGGGAGGCCGAGGGAGGAGAATAGCTTGAACCCAGGAGACAGAGGTTGCAGTGAGCTGAGATCGTGATACTGCACTCCCACCTGGGCGACAGAATGAGACTGTCTCAAAAAAAAAAAAAAAAATTCCCTGAGTAGGTCACAACAGATGCTTATCCTCTGCCCCATACCTGGTGACTTCTAGCCTTGCTTCCTTCTTTAGAGAAAAGAAAAGCCCGTTTCTTGTAACTCAAACATTTGCAGATCTTGTGATTGGAGCATTCTCCCTACCACAATATACTTTTTGAATAGAATCTCTTCTAACCAATGTCCAAATTTGTTTTTTGATAGTAGTAAATATTTTCATTGTTCCATCTGTGTTAGAATATGTGCATTCTCGGCCGGGCGCGGTGGCTCAAGCCTGTAATCCCAGCACTTTGGGAGGCCGAGACGGGCGGATCACGAGGTCAGGAGATCGAGACCATCCTGGCTAACACGGTGAAACCTCGTCTCTACTAAAAAATACAAAAAAAAAAAACTAGCCGGGCGAGGTGGCGGGCGTCTGTAGTCCCAGCTACTCGGGAGGCTGAGGCAGGAGAATGGCGTAAACCCGGGAGGCGGAGCTTGCAGTGAGCTGAGATCCGGCCACTGCACTCCAGCCCGGGCGACAGAGCGAGACTCCGTCTCAAAAAAAAAAAAAAAAAAAAAAAAAAAAAAAAAAAAAAAAAAGAATATGTGCATTCTCTCTCTTTTTTTTTTCTTGTGACACAGGCTATAATATATACTCAAGAGATGAAAGTACTTCCTGGATGGGCTCAGTGGCTTATGCCTGTAATCCTGGCATTTCGGCAGGCTGAGGTGGGAGGATCACTTGAGACCAGGAGTTTGAGACTGGCCTGGGCAACATGGCAAAATCCTGTCTCTACAAAAAATACAAAAATTAGCCAGGCATGATGGTACATGCCTGTAGTCCCAGCTACCAGGAGGCTGAGATGAGAGGATCACCTGAGCATGGGGAGGTTGAAGCTGCAATGAGCCATGATCATGCCACTGCACTCCAGTCTGGGTGGCAGAATGAGATTCTGACACACACACACACACACACACACACACACACACAAAGTAGTTCCTAATTTAACTTGTTTGAAAAAATCCATATTAATTTGCATTTCTCTTATAATGATATTACAAGGAGGTATAATAGGAAAATAAATCTTGGACCCCAAAATCACTTAGCCAAGGGAAAAGTCAAGCTGGGAACTATGTCAGGCAAATGTGCCTCCCATTTTATTCCTTATTCCTAAATAAGATAGCTACAAAGATTTTTAAAAGCTACATACCTTCCTCAAAATTTACCTACAAGGAAATTCCTTGTGGACAAAGGACAGACAGAACGCAATGTCATCCCTCTGCTCACGTGACACAAATGCATATCTGATTTTTCCCTTTGTCTTATTGTTTCACTAAGCCAGACTAAGGCATAAGTGACTATTCCTATAAATCACAAATTCAGTGAAAGCCTAATCAGAAACTCCAAAAGAATGCAACAGTTTGTCTGTTATCTACCTACGACCTAGAAGCTTCCTCCCTGATTGAGGTGTGCGACTTTCCAGACCAAATCAATGTATATCTTTCATATATTCCTATTTTATTTTATTTTTAAATTTTGAGACAGAGTCTCACTCGGTCACCCAGGCTGGAGTGCAGTGGTCCTATCTCAGCTAACTGCAACCTGATCTCCTGACCTCAGGTGACCCACCCGCCTCAGCCTCCCAAAGTGCTGGGATTACAGGCATGAGCCACCGTACCTGGCCATTGCTTATTATTTAAAGCAAAAATTGGTGATATAACTTATCACTGAACCTGAAACTGCCTTTGCAAAAACTCATGATAGAGAAATCTAACCTAATTGTTGCTTCTAACAAACAAGCTATGTTTGCTCATTACTGGGCATTGGCCCAGCTAACTATGGGTGGAATTCAGTTTATAGTTATGACTTTGAAGAAAGGATGATACTAGTCCCTCCCCAAAGTGACCCGCTCAGGTGACTGAAACCAACTTTCTAAGACTAATGAAAGGCTACAATGTTAGGATTATGGGAGGTAACTGAATTCTGCTAAAATGTAGACAGAAACAATAACCAGTGATTCGTAATTTCTCAGCTGCTCCTGTAGATAACATTACTATTTTGAAAACCTAAGATTGGTCTTTGAGGTATTTTTCAGACTTTTACAATTGGGCAGAGTCACTCAGGCCACCTGGACATCTTCTTCACTGGTACCAGAGAACTGGCACCACCCGGTCCTGTGACCTTCACCCAGAAACTGACTCAGCTCCAGGAGACCTGTTTTGAACCCTCCTATGATTTTCTCCACAACTAATGAGCCACACCAATTCCCTAGCCCCTTGCTCTCTGAATTATCCTGAAAACCCTAGCCTCCCAACTTTTCGGGTGACAGATTTGAGAACTAACTTCCCTGTCTCCCAACTTGCTCCACTTGGCTAGCCCTGCAATAATTAAACTCTTTGCTGCAAAACCCTCCTGTTTTCAGTGCACTGTCTCTTCTGGGCAGAGGCAAGATGAATCCAGGGTGATGACAGACCTAGCTTTCCATGCTTACACCCCAGGTGTTGTCTCTATGAAAGTCTCTGGACGCCGGGCCCAGTGGCTCATGCCTGTAATCCCAGCACTTTGGGAGGTCGAGGCTGACGGATTTGGAACTCCATTTCAAAAAGAAAAAGAAAAAGAAAAGAAAGTCTTTGGAAACGAGTACAAGGTTGACTCTCTGGAGTAAACGGAGATTAGAAAAAAAGGATTTCTATTTTGTTTTGTGGGACATCAGCACAGGATTGCACCATTACCCCATGCAGAGTCTGCATTTCACATTGCAGTTTACATCCCCTTCACAGACAATTCTAGGGCTTTTAAATTAAGTTGCTAAACTTAATTTCGATAGCAGGAATTTTCCTGGATCCAATCACCAACAGTTTGCCCTGCCCCAGGGAGATCCTGCTGAGTTGCTTCAGCCTCACTGGTAGATGTTGCCTCCAAACCCGGAAAATAGAGATGCCATGGGAGCCAGAAGAGGAAAGCACAGGCCCAGCTCCTCCGCGGAGGCCCCGCCCCCTTCCTTCTTCCCTCACCAAGCTGTCGCTCGCGGGACCCGCCCAGGCTTCCGCTCCGCGCGCTTAGTTTCCTGCAGACCCGGAAACAGATCGCGCGGAGTGAACCTTTTATGGCGGCGCGTGGATTTCCGTTTGTTATTAAGATTAAACTTGGGCTTCGCAGTTCTCTCACCTCCATACCCCGGATTTGGAGGTTCGTACACCCCTGAAAATTCTCATACCGCTCCCCTCACTGCTAGTAAGTCACACATCGCTGTGAGACTCTTGGGGTCGTGTCAATGATTTGGGGTAAAATCATTCTGAGGCTGGTTCCGTCGCCGGTGTTTCTGCCTTCAGGTCATGTAGACATGTTATTTCCTTAAAATTTTCCGTTCGAAACTCTTTACTGACACCTCCTCCTGCCCTGCACTTTTTCAAGTCCTTACCCGCGAGGTGGAGTCGCATCCTGGGCGCCTCCCAGCCTCGCCCTCGTCGGCCCCGCAGCCCAGGGAGGCCGCGTCCTCTGCCTGGTGGTTTCCTGCACACCCCACCCCTGTCTTAAGGCGCCGTCGCCCCCTACCTCCCTCCAACTCATGCTAGGCCCTGCTGCTCCCCAGGACTTTCGTTTGCAGTCACCGATTCCCCTTAGCCCGCGTTAGGGAGTGCCCGCGGCCTGTCCTGTGACAACCCGGTGTTCTTGCCTTCCCAGCTCCACCCCCTGAAAAATGTGCTCCTGCGGGATGCAGGCGTCTTAATGCAAACCCTCCTGTGAACGTGTGGGCCAAGGGGATCTGGAAGCAGGGACTACAAGAGAAGTAGACAAACTGAGACAGAGAATGAGGGAAACCCATAAACAGATGCAAAATGGAGGTTGCATGGGGGATTCACAAAGAGACAGGAAGAGTAAAAGAAGGAGCTGAGAAAGTAACAGGATGGGGAAACAACTGGAGAAATGTAGAGAAAAGCTCCATGTCCAGAAAGATGAAGGACAGCAAAGTAGGGAGAGGGGCAGCAGAGGGGAGGCTCCTCAGACAGAGATTGAGGGAGAGGAGGAGGGATTTGGAGCCGCGGCAGGCAGCAGCGTGGTGCTGGGACAGCAAGAAGGGGCAGCTGGTGACAAGGAGAGCAGAGGGAGAACCACAGCAGGGTTCTCAGGGATTATTGGTTCAAATTCATTAAAAGCTATAGGCCTGTTCAGATTGTCTGTTTCTCTTTGAGTTTTGGTGCTGGAACAACTGGACATGCAAATGGAAAAAAAAAAAAAATCAGCTAAAAACCTCACATTTTGTGCATAAATTAACTCAGAATGGCTCATAGACCTCAGTGTAAGCCTAGGGATCTGGCTGGGCGCGGTGGCTCACGCCTGTAATCCCAGCACTTTGGGAGGCCGAGGCGGGCGGATCACAAGGTCAGGAGATCGAGACCATGGTGAAACCCCGTCTCTACTAAAAATACAAAAAAAAAAAAAAAAAAAATTAGCCGGGCGCGGTGGCGGGCGCCTGTAGTCCCAGCTACTCAGGAGGCTGAGGCAGGAGAATGGCGTGAACCCGGGAGGCGGAGCTTGCGGTGAGCCGAGATCCCACCACTGCACTCCAGCCTGGGCGACAGAGCAAGACTCCGTCTCAGAAAAAAAAAAGGCTAGGGATCTGAGGGTGCTAGAGACTGAGGACAAGGGGACATAAACAGGGAAGAGGGAGTTTAACAGGGGAAGTAGAGATGGGGGAAGACAGAGGCAGAAATGTATGGACACTGGGGACAATCCAGTGATTGGGGAGAAAGAGGGACAGGAGGTGAAACAAGTTGCAAGACTGGAGCAGAACAGGTGGAAAAGATGGAATAGCGGGAAGAAGGAGAGAAACAGCAAGAGAGGAGAGAAGCTCAAAATGAGGAGCAGAAACCCAGGGGGAAACAGAAAAGAACCCAAGAGTTAGAGAAGATGAGAATGAGAGAGATGTATGGAATAAGGGAGGGAAACACAGAATAGTGAACAAAGAGGGGATTGATAGGATAAGTTGACTAAGTTGTGACATATTGATTTCTCTGTTTATAATATAACACATATGAAATTTTTTTCTGGGCGTGGTGGCTCAAGTCTGTAATCCCAGCACTTTGGGAAGCCAAGGCAGGTGGATCACCTGAGGTCAGGAGCTCAAGACCAGCCTGGCTAAGATGGTGGAAACTCATCTCTACTAAAAATACAAAAATTAGCCGAGCGTGGTGGTGCCCGCCTGTAGTCCCAGCTACTCAGGAGGCTGAGGCAGGAGAACCGCTTGAACCCTGGAGGTGGAGGTTGTGGTGAGCCGAGATCATGCCACTGCACTCCAGCCTGGGCGACAGAGCAAGACTTCGACTCAGAAAAAAAAAAGAGAAAAAGCAAAAGCTTTAGAGCAGAAATCAAAGGAAGGAAAGCACACTCGGAAGAGGGCCAAGCGGGTGGCGTGAAAGGCGAGTGTGCGGTTTGACCTTTTGACTTAGGGTTGTGTGCGTTGGCATACTTCCGGGGTCTTGCTTCCTTGGGGTGGGCTGTTCTTCCCTTGGGGTGGGCTGTCCACATGCACATGCTTTAGTTCACTCGCCGAACTCCTGAGATCTCATGGGAAGGGGCTGATCACGTTTCAGGTGTTTTCTATCTGTGCCTTTCCCTGGTGCTGGCTATGACTAATTATTATTTTACAGAGACAGTTAACAACCACCTGACCATCACCTGATGGTTGCCTGGCTCATTCCTGATGTGTGTGTACGGGGAGGGGGAGCCCTCTCCTGCTCATACCATACGAGCTACCTACTGTAACAAAATGTCATTCTTTGAAGTTGCAAATCTTTGAAACATCCTGCCTGACATGTTTGCTCACTCACGTATGCCTTCCCTCGGTCCCTCTCATCTCACTTAGATTCCGTCGTGCATGACCTAGTGACATGAAGAGGCTCCGCTGGGCATGGTCCTGGGAAGGGCTGATACCCAGACACAGATTGGAGATGGGGTGTGGGCCTTGTGGTTTCAGTGCTACTGGGGAGCAGGGATTGTTTAGGGACACAAATATCTTCACTGTTTTTGACCACTTGGGTCCATCCACATGCCCCTTCTCCAAAGTTTTCTGTCACCAATTTTCCAGTCATCTCCTTCCAAGCCCCTGACCATCCAGCCAAACCATTAGCTACAGCTCATGAGTCAGTATATAATCACACATCTGGCCATTTCTCCTTCCAACCAAAGTGCGCAACCAGGTGTGCCGCTCACAGTTCTGCCCACTGGGAAGATTTCCCTTCACCACTATTCTTCAGGGATGTCCTAGAAAGTGCTGCAGCTGTCTGCTTTCAGATGATACCTTCATATCATGCAGAACCATCTGTAAACTGCGCCCTAGTCTTCTTTTGCTATGTTAACTGATCATAGGGAACTCCCCATGAGAATGTTGGTGCAGGCTGAGGGAGAGAAGGCAGGTGGCAGGAGTAGAGACCATGGGCATTTGAGCCACTTTTTCTTTTTTCTTTCTTTCTTTTTTTTTTTTTTTGAGACGGAGTCTCGCTCTGTCGCCCAGGCTGGAGGAGTGCAGTGGCACAATCTCGGTTCACTGCAGCCTCCACCTCTCGGGTTCAAGCAATTCTCCTGCCTCAGCCTCCTGAGTAGCTGTGATTACAGGCATGCACCACCACACCTGGCTAATTTTTGTATTTTTAGTAGAGATGGGGTTTCGCCATGTTGACCAGGCTGGTCTCAAACTCCTGACCTCGAGCGATCCACCCACCTCGGCCTCCCAAAGTGCTGGGATTATAGGCGTGAGCTACCGTGCCTGGCCATTTGAGCCACTTTCTCGTGTAACTTCCTTGTGCCTTCAGGAACTGCTTGAGCCCAATCACATATATACCGTTGCCATTTGATGATGGAATGCTGCTGTGCATGCACAGCTTTATGGCTCCATGGGTCAGAAAGCACCCAGTTCATGATAGGCAGATCAGGTCTCATGGTACCTTGGTGACCCATAGTCAAATGTTCAGTCTCTACCAAGGCCCAGTAACAGACTGGGAGCTGTCTTTCAAAAGGTGAGTAGTTATCTGCAGAGGATGGTAGGGCCTTGCTCCAAAATCCCAGAGGCCCCACTATGATTCACCTTTAGGGGCCTGACAGAGGCTCCAAACAGCATACCTATTCTGCCACGGATACTTCAAGTACCATTGGATCTGCTGGGTCATATGGCCCAGTGGCAGAGCAGCTTGCACAACAGCCTGGACCTGTTGCAGAGTCTTCTGTTCTGGACCACACTCAAAATTGGCAGCCTTTTGGGTCACTTGATAAATGGGCCGGAGTAACACACTCAAATGAGGAATGTGTTGTCTCCAAATCCAAACAGGCCCACTAGGTGTTATGCCTCTTTCTTTGTGGTAGGAAGGGCCAAATGCAGCAACTTATCGTTCACCTTAGAAGGAAGATCTTGGCCGGATGCAGTGGCTCACGTGTGTAATCGCAGCACTTTGGGAGGCTGAGGTGGGTGGATCACCTGAGGTCAGGAGTTCAAGACCAACATTGTGAAACCCTGTCTCTACTAAAAATACAAAAAATTAGCGTGGCATGGTGGCAGATGCCTATAATCCCAGCTACTCGGGAGGCTGAGGCAGGAGAATTACTTGAACCCAGGAGGCGGAGGTTGCACTGAGCCGAGATCAAGTCATTGCACTCCAGCCTGGGCAACAAGAGCAAAACTCCATTAAAAAAAAAAAAAAAAAAGGAATATCTTGACAGGCCCCCCACCACCAGACCCCTAGAAATTTCACTGAGGCAAAGGATCCTGAATTTTACTCAGATTTATTTCTCATCTCCTGGCATACCAATGTCTCACCAATAAATTCAATGTGGTTGCTACTTGTTTCTCACTGGGTCCAGTCAGCATAACGTCATCAATGTAAAGGAGCAGTGTGATATCTTATGAAGGCGAACTGATCAGGATCTCTGTGAACAATTATGCCGTAAAGCTGGAGAGCCCATATTCCTCCGAGGCAGGACAGGGAAGGTATATTGCTGGTCTTGCCAGCTGAAGGCAGATTCCTTCTGGTGGGCCTTATGGACAGGAATGGAAAGAAAAAAAAGCATTTAGCCAAATCAATGGCTGCATACCAGTTACCAGGAGATGTGGTAATTTGCTGAAGCAATTAAACCACATCTGGTACAGGAGCTGCCACTGGAGGCACCACTCGGTTGAGCTTATGATAATCCACTGTCGTTCTCCAAGATCCACCTGTCTTCTGCACAGGCCAAATAAGAGAGCTGAATGGAGATGTGGTGGGAATCACCACCCCTGCATCTTTCTTTTTTTTTTTTTTTTTTTTTTTTTGAGACGGAGTCTCGCCCTGTCGCCCAGGCTGGAGTACAGTGGCGCAATCTCGGCTCACTGCAAGCTCCGCCTCCCGGGTTTACGCCATTCTCCTGCCTCAGCCTCCCAAGTAGCTGGGACTACAGGCGCCCGCCACCTCACCTGGCTGGTTTTTTGTATTTTTTTAGTAGAGACGGGGTTTCACTGTGTTAGCCAGGATGGTCTTGATCTCCTGACCTCGTGATCCGCCCGTCTCGGCCTCCCAAAGTGCTGGGATTACAGGCTTGAGCCACCGCGCCCGGCCACCCCTGCATCTTTCAAGTCCTTAATGGTAGCACTAATTTCTGCAGTCCCTCCAGGGATGTGATGTTGTTGTTTTTGTTTGTTTGTTTTTGAGATTTAGTCTTGCTCTATTGCCCAGGCTGGAGTGCAGTGGTGCGACCTCGGCTCACTGCAACCTCTGCCTCCCAGGTTCAAGCGATTCTTCTGCCTCAGCCTCCCAAGTAGTTGGGACTACAGGGGCGCGCCACCCCGCCTGGCTAATTTTTGTGGGGTTTTTTGTCTTTTTTTTTTTTTTGAGATGGAGTCTTGCTCTGTCACCCAGGCTGGAGTGCAGTGGTGCCATCTCACCTCACTCCAACCTTCACCTCCCAGATTCAAGTGATTCTCCTGCCTCTGCCTCCCAAGTAGCTGGGACTACAGGCACGTGACACTGTGCCCAGCTAATTTTTGTATTTTTAGTAGAGATGGGGTTTTACTATATTGGCTAGGCTGGTCTCGAACTCCTGATCTCGTGATCCGACTGCCTCGGCCTCCCAAAGTGCTGGGATTACATGCATGAGCCAGTGCGCCCAGCCTGTATTTTTATATTTTTAGTAGAGATGGAGTTTTGCCATATTGGTCAGGCTGGTCTTGAACTCCTGACCTGGTGATCCACCTGCCTCGGCCTCCCAAAGTGCTGGGATTACAGGTGTGAGCCTGTGATGTTTTTTATTTGCTAGTTTTCTAGATGGAGGTAGCTCTAGTGGCTTCTGTTTGGCTTTTCCCGCCGTAATAGCCCTCACTCTACTAGTCAGCAAGCTAATGTGGGCATTCTGCCCACTGCTAAGTATGTCTATTCCAATTATGCATTTTGGCACTGGGGAAATGACCACAGGATGAGTCTGGGGACACCCTGGACTCACTGTAAACCAGACCTGAGCTAAAACTCCATTAATTGTCTGATCTCCCAGAAACCCCTACTCTGAGGACCAAAATGATGTTTTGGATCCCCTGGAATCAATGTTAGCTCAGAGCCAGTGTCCACTAGTCCCCAAAAGGTCTGATCATTCCACGTTCCCCAGTGCACATTTACTCTGGTAAAAGGCCAGAGGTCTCCTTGGAAAAGGCTGGGAGGAAGATTGACAGTATAAATTGTTGTGCAGTGAGATCCTTAAGGAAATCCAGCTTCCTTTTCATTCAAGGTTCCTGGGTCTGTAAACGGGCTCAAGTCTGGAAATTGATTGAGGGGCCATAATTCTCTGTTTTTAGAATTCAAATTAGACTTTTGTTCATTCAACATGGAAGTTTTCTGCTTATGCAAATTAAGAACGTAGTAGGCTTCTTATCGCTTTCACTTCTAGGAACACCATAATTAGCCAATGACAGAGTTCTACATGAGTCAGTCTTCCCTTCCCCTTCCCCTTCCCCTCCCCCTCCCTTCCCTTCCCTTTCCCTTTTTCCTTTCCCCTTTCCCTTTTCCTTTCCTTTCCCCTTTCCCCTTTCCTCCTTTTTCCTGTTCCCCTGTCTTTCCTTTTTCTTTCCTTCCCTTTCTTCCCCCCCTCCTTCCCCCTCCCCCTTTCCTCTCCGCTTTCCCTTTCCCCTTTCCTTTTTCCTTTCCCCTTCCGTTCCGCTCCTTTCCTTTCCTTCCCTTTCCTTTTCCTCTTCCCCCTTTCCTTTTCCTTTCCCCTTTCCTTTCCTTTCCCTTTCCTTTCCTCCTTCTTTCCTTTCCCCCCCTTCCTTCCTTTCCCCTTTCGCTCTCTTCCCCTTTCCCTTCGTTTCCTTTCCTTTCTTTTTCCCCTTTCCTTCCCCTGCTTCTTTCCTTTCCCCTTTCCCTTTCCTTCCTTTCCCTTTTCCCCTCCCTTCCTTCCTTTTCCTTTCCCTTTCCTCCTTCCTCCTCCTTTCCCCTTTCCTTCCTTTCCCCCTTTCCTTGTCCGCTTTTCCTGTCCCCTTTCCCTTTTTCCCCCTTTCCGTTCCCCTTTTCCTTCTTTTCCTTCCTTTTTTTCTTTCCCCCTTGTCCTTTCCTTTTTCCCTTTCCCTTTTCCTTTCCTTTCCCCTTTCCCTTTCCTTTCCTTTCCCCTTTCCTTTCCCCTTTCCCTTTTCCTTTCCTTTCCCCTTTTCCCTTCCTTCCCTTTCCTTTCCCCTTTCCTTTCCTTTCCCCTTTCCTTTCCTTTCCCCTTTCCTTTCCCCTTTCCTTTCCTGTCTCGCTCTGTCTCCCAGGCTAGAGTGCAATGCTGTGATCTCAGCTTGCTGCAACGTCTGCCTCCCAGACTCAAGCGATTCTGCTTCAGCCTCCTGAGTAGCGGGGTTTACAGGCGTCTGCCACCACGCCCAGCTAATTTTCATATTTTTAGTAGAGACAGGGTTTTGCCATGTTGGCCAGGATGGTCTGGAACTCCTGACCTCAGGTGATCCGTCTGCTTCGACCTCCCAAAGTACTGGGATTAAGGCGTGAGCCACCATGCCTGGCCTTTTTTTTTTTGAGACAGGGTCTCACTCTCTCACCCAGGTTGGAGTACAGTGGCGCAGTCTCAGCTCACTGCAACCTCTCCTAGGTTCAAGCGATTCTCATGCCTCAGCCTCCTGAATAGCTGGGATTACAGGCCTATGCCACCACACCCGGCTAATTTTGGTATTTTTAGTAGAGATGAAGTTTCACCATGTTGGCCAGGCTGGTCTGGAACTCCTGACCTCAGATGGTCCACCTGCCTTAGCCTCCCAAAGTGCTGGAATTACTTTGGTTTTACGCTGGCATGAGCCAGCAGCGTGCCCAGTGACTCAGACAATTTTGATTGCTACTTTGCCTCTGCTGTTCATTATGTTAACTATGCCCACCTCTCCTTTGGCATTTGAGTGGCTACTTGGCCCCTGCCTCCTTAAGATCCAGTTATTCCCATTGCCTTTAAGTTTTTCAGCTGAGTGACTGGTGTGCACTGTAGATCTAGCATACAGAGAATGTCAGTCACAGAGCTCTTCAAGGATGTAGGTGCTGCCTTCACAAATCTATTTCACAAGTGAGGACTAAGCTCTGATTTTTTTTTTTTTTTTTTGTGAGATGGAGTCTTGCTCTGTTGCCCAGGTTGGAGTGCAGTGGCACCATCTCGGCTCACTGCAACCTCCGCCTCCCTGGTTCAAGTGATTCTCCTGTCCCAGCCTCCTGAGTAGCTGGGATTACAGGCGTGCGCCCCCAAACCTGGCTAATTTTTGTATTTTTAGTGGAGACGGGGTTTCACCATGTTGGTCAGGCTGCTCTTGAACTCCTGACTTCATGATCTGCCCACCTCAGCCTCCCAAAGTGCTGGGATTATAGGCATGAGCCACCGCACCTGGCCCACAATCCTTTTGCTTTCACCTGAACATTCCTTTCTATCGATCCCAGGTCTACAGATAACCTCAACCATTTGTCAGCCAGAAAGTGTTTAAATTTACCTATAGCCTGGAAACCCCTCGCTTTGTGTTGTCCCGCCTTTCTAAACCAAACCAATGTATTTCTTAGATGTATTTGATTGATGCCTTATGCCTTCCTAAAATGAAACCAAGCTGTACCCCAACCACCGTGGGCACATGTTCTCAGGACCTCCTGAGGGCTGTGTCACGGGCCATGGTCACTCATATTTGGCTCAGAATAAATCTTTTCAAATATTTTACAGAGTTTGACTATCTTCGTCAACACAAGGTACTGGTAAAGAGTATATCTTCTGGGCCCTCCTAACTGGGATGAGTAGGTCTAAATTAACTAACTCATTCTAGCATTCCAGTCTCCCTAAGCCTTAGGATCCCATCCTCTTCATTAAACCAAGGGGAATCAGGCATTTCCAGCTCACTCACAGTAGGCCAACTTTCAATCCGTGTTTCAGTTAACCACGCAAATAAAATATTAGAACTTTTTTTTTTTTTTTTTTGAGACGGAGTCTCGCTCTGTCGCCCAGGCTGGAGTGCAGTGGCCGGATCCCAGCTCACTGCAAGCTCCGCCTCCCAGGTTTACGCCATTCTCTCGCCTCAGCCTCCCGAGTAGCTGGGACTGCAGGCGCCCGCCATCTCGCCCGGCTAATTTTTTGTATTTTTTTTAGTAGAGACGGGGTTTCACCGTGTTAGCCAGGATGGTCTCGATCTCCTGACCTCGTGATCCGCCCGTCTCGGCCTCCCAAAGTGCTGGGATTACAGGCTTGAGCCACCGCGCCCGGCCCCAGAACTTTTTTTTTTTTTTTTTTTTTTTTGAGACGGAGTCTTGCTCTGCCACCCAGGCTGGAGTGCAGTGGCCGGCTCTCAGCTCACTGCAAGCTCCGCCTCCCGGGTTCACGCCATTCTCCTGTCTCAGCCTCCCGAGTAGCTGGGACTACAGGCGCCCGCCTCGTCGCCCGGCTAGTTTTTTGTATTTTTTTTTTTAGTAGAGACGGGGTTTCACCGTATTAGCCAGGATGGTCTCGATCTCCTGACCTCGTGATCCGCCCGTCTCGGCCTCCCAAAGTGCTGGGATTACAGGCTTGAGCCACCGTGTCCGGCCACTTTTTTTTTTTTTAAACTCCCTGAGCTGCAACTTTTAATGCAGAATCTCTGCTTAGTAGGCCCCTATCAATAAATTCAGCCTGGGCCAACTTTATGTTCCTTCTAACATTACTCCACGTCCTTAATATCCATTCCCATACCTGTTCTCCAACTTACATAAATTAGAAAAGTCAAGCGGTTCTTTTGGAGTGTAGCACACCTCTACGTGGGTCACACTCTGAACCTCACCTCTAGGAACCTGCGGGAGTTGAGTCCAGTGACAAGTCTAGAAGCAAAGAGTGTGGGTCCTGAGGAGAATCAGTATAGTCTTAACTGGCAACTGTCCCAGGGTAGACCCTTGCCATTGCCTCAACCAGTACAGGGTTAATCTCCTCAGACAAAGGTGGAAAGACCGATGGTAACCTGGGTGAGGAAGGGGATGTTGCCACCACTGAGGGTAAGGAGGCTGTCTCCTCTGGCAAAAAAAAAAAAAAAAAAAAAAAAAAAAAAAAAATCAGAATTTAGGGGCTCAGTACCTCCAGCTTTATCAGGGTCCTTCCTCACATCCTCATTCCAAGTTACAGGTTCTCATTATTTTCCAATCAATGGCCTCACTTTAACAGTAGACACCTGACAAGGCTGACATTCACATTTCATTGCAGGTCATCCACTTGCATTATATGAGCTTGTGTCCGATTTTCCCCAATTTCAGCCCTTTGTCTAAAGGAGATTAGATTCCCATCCAGGGCAATCTTAGATTTGAGGCTAAATATGCACTTCTAGTGCTGGGAGATGGAATCCCTGAGCTCATTTTTTTTTCTTTCATCTATTTGTCCAGCAAACTTATGAGCAATCAACCAACTTCATTATATTCCTTGGTTCTCAACATATGGTCAAAGGTATCATGTATGGAGTCACTAAATTCCTTACCTCTCAGGAGTGGTGAATCAGAAGTAGCAAATGCATTTATTTTGCATAACTCTCAACAGTTTATGCCAATAACTACCAGTGTTCTCCATACTATTCAAAGTAGATTCCTTAGCATTTTGGGGTCTAATCCGATTAAACAGCCAACTCTAGAGACCCCAAAACCAACTAAAGAAATACATCTTTAAAATTCTGTTCCTCTTGAACCACTCCTGATACAAAATCTGTATTGGAGTTCTCCAGAGGGACAGAACTAATAGGATATATGTATATAAGAAAGGGAGTTTATTAAGGAGAATTGGCTTACACGATCACAAGGCCAAGTTCCACAATAGTCTGCACGCTGAGGAAGAAAGCCAGTAGTGGCCCAGTCCAACCAAGTTCAAATGCCTCAAAAGTAGGGATGCCAACAATGCAGCCTCAGTCTGTGGCCAAAGGCCTGAGAGCACCTGGCAAAGCACTATAACTCCAAGAGTCCAAAGGCTGAAGAACCTGAAGTCTAATGTCCAAAGGCAGGACACATGGAAGGAAGCATCCAGTATGGGAGAAAGATGAAAGCCAGAAGACTCAGCAACCCAGCGTATCTCACCTTCTGGGTGCTTTGTTCTAGCCTCACTGGCAGCCGACTGCATGGTGCTGACCCACATTGAGGGTGGGTCTTCCCAGCCCAGTCCATTGAGTCAAATGTCAGTCTCCTCTGACAACACCCTCACAGACATACCCAGAAACAATACTTTACTAGCCATCTAGGCATCATTCAATCAAGTTGAAACCTAATATTAACCATCACATAGACCTTTGTCAAATGCCCAGTTTGCAAAAATCTTCTCCCATTCAGTAGGCTGTCTGTTTACCCTGTTGTTAGTTTCTTTTGCTTTTCCCCAAATTTTGGGGGCTTAGCTCCATTGCCTTGGTAGTGAGTTCATGAGTGAGTTTACCCAAGATCCAGTTGTTTTTAATGTGTACTAAAAGTCCTAAGTTTAACTAGATCTCACTTGTCAAATTTTGGGGGCTTAGCTCCATTGCCTTGGTAGTGAGTTCATGAGTGAGTTTACCCAAGATCCAGTTGTTTTTAATGTGTACTAAAAGTCCTAAGTTTAACTAGATCTCACTTGTCAAATTTTGGGGGCTTAGCTCCATTGCCTTGGTAGTGAGTTCATGAGTGAGTTTACCCAAGATCCAGTTGTTTTTAATGTGTACTAAAAGTCCTAAGTTTAACTAGATCTCACTTGTCAAATTTTGGGGGCTTAGCTCCATTGCCTTGGTAGTGAGTTCGTGAGTGAGTTTACCCAAGATCCAGTTGTTTTTAATGTGTACTAAAAGTCCTAAGTTTAACTAGATCTCACTTGTCAAATTTTGGGGGCTTAGCTCCATTGCCTTGGTAGTGAGTTCGTGAGTGAGTTTACCCAAGATCCAGTTGTTTTTAATGTGTACTAAAAGTCCTAAGTTTAACTAGATCTCACTTGTCAAATTTTGGGGGCTTAGCTCCATTGCCTTGGTAGTGAGTTCGTGAGTGAGTTTACCCAAGATCCAGTTGTTTTTAATGTGTACTAAAAGTCCTAAGTTTAACTAGATCTCACTTGTCAAATTTTGGGGGCTTAGCTCCATTGCCTTGGTAGTGAGTTCGTGAGTGAGTTTACCCAAGATCCAGTTGTTTTTAATGTGTACTAAAAGTCCTAAGTTTAACTAGATCTCACTTGTCAAATTTTGGGGGCTTAGCTCCATTGCCTTGGTAGTGAGTTCGTGAGTGAGTTTACCCAAGATCCAGTTGTTTTTAATGTGTACTAAAAGTCCTAAGTTTAACTAGATCTCACTTGTCAATTTTTGATTTTGTTTCTATTGCTTTTGGTGTCTTTGTCATGAAATCTTTGTTCCTATGTCCAGGATGGTATTGCCCAAGTTGTCCTCTGGAACGCTCATAATTTTGGGTTTTACATTTGCATCTTTAATCCATCTTGAGTGGATTTTTGTATATGGTGTAAGGAAGGGGTCCAGCTTCAATTTTCTGCATATGGCATCATTTCTTGAATAGTGACTCTTTTCCCCATTGCTTGTTTTCATCTTTTTCGATGGTCAGATGGTCGTAGGTGTGTGGCCTCATATGTGGACTCTCTGTTCTCTTCCATCAGTCTATGTGTCTGTTTTTGTACCAGTGCCATGATGTTTTGGTTACTGTAGCCCTGCAGTATCGTTCAAAGTGGGGTAACATGATGCCTTCAGCTTTGTTATTTTTGCTTAGGATTACCTTAGCTATTCAGGCTCTCTTTCTGGGTCCATATGATATATTTTTTTGAGATAGAGTCTCACACTGTCACCTGGGGTGGAGTGCAGTGATGCAATCTTGGCTCACTGCAACCTCTGCCTCCCAGGTTCAAGTGATTCTCCTGCTTCAGCCTCCCAAGTAGCTGGGATTACAGGCACCCACCACCACGCCTGGCTAAATTTGTTTGTATTTTTAGTAGAGACAGGGTTTCACCATGTTGGCCAGGCTGGTCTTGAACTCCTGACCTCGTGATCCACCCACCATGGCCTCCCGAAGTGCTGGGATAACAGGCATGAGCCATTGAGCCCAGCTAGATGAACTTTTTGATGTACTACTGGATTTGGTTTGCTGGTATTTTGTGGAGGATTTTTGCATCAATGTTCATCAAGGATATTAGCTTGAAGTGGTTTTTTTGTTGGTTTGTTTTGTTTGTTTGTTTGTTTGTTTATCTCTGCCAGGTTTTGGCATCAGGATAATGCTGGCCTCCTAGAATGAATTAGGGAGGAGTACCTCCTCCTCAATTTTTTTTGGATGGTTTCAGCAGGAATGATACCAGCTCTTCTGTATAGCTCTGGTAGAATTCAGTTGTAAATCTTTCTGGTCCTGGGCTTTTTTTAATTGGTAGGCTATTTATTACTGATTCAATTTCAGAGCTCATTGTTGGTCTCTTCAGGGATTCAATCTCTTCCTGGTTCAGTCTTGGGAGGGTTTTTGTGTCCAATAATTTTTCATTACTTCTACATTTTCTAGTTTATGTGCAAAGACATGATCATAATATTCTCAGATAATTTTTTGTATTACTGTGGGGCCAGTGGTAACATCACCCTTGTTGTTTCTGATTGTGTTTATCTGAATCTTCTCTTTTCTTCTTTATTAGTCTAGCTAGTGGTTTATCCATATTATTAATTTTTTCAAAAACAACCTTCTGGATTTGTTGACCTTGTGAATTTTTGTGTGTGTGTCTTTTTTTTTTTTTTTTTTTTTTTTTTGAGACGGAATCTCGCTCTGTCACCCAGGCTGGAGTGCAGTGGCTGGATCTCAGCTCACTGCAAGCTCCGCCTCCGGGGTTCACGCCATTCTCCTGCCTCAGCCTCCCGAGTAGCTGGGACTACAGGCGCCTGCCACCTCGCCCAGCTAATTTTTTGTATTTTTTAGTAGAGACAGGGTTTCACCGTGTTAGCCAGGATGGTCTCGATCTCCTGACCTCGTGATCCGCCCGTCTCGGCCTCCCAAAGTGCTGGAATTACAGGCTTGAGCCACCATGCCCGGCCAAGAGATTGTTATAACATCAGTTCTTTTACCTTTGCTGAGAAGGGTTTTACTTCCTCCTGATTGATTTAAGAGTATGTGCCATATGGCAAGGAGAACAATGAATATTCTGTTGTTTGGAAGTAAAAAGTTCTATAGATATCTATCAGGTCCATTTGATTCAGTACTGACTTCAAGTCCTCAATATCTTTGTTAATTTTCTGTCTCAGTGATCTGTCTAATATTGTCAGTGGGATGTTAAAGTTTCCCACAATTATTGTATGGGAGTTGAAATCATTTTGAAGACCTCTAAGAACTTGCTTTATGCCTTTCAGTGCTCCTCTGTTGGGTGCATATATGTTTAGGATAGCTAGGTCTTCTTGTTGAATTGAACCCTTTATCCTTATGTAATGCCTTTGTCTTCTTTGATTCTTGTAGTTTAAAGTTTGTCAGAGGCTGGGCATGGTGGCTTACTCCTGTAATCCCAGCAGTTTGGGAGGCCAAGGCAGGTGGATCACTTGAGGTTAGGAGTTCAAGACCAGCCTGGCTAACATGGTGAAACCCCATCTGTACTAAAAATATAAAAAATTAGCTAGGTTTGGTGGCAGGCACCTGTAATCCCCGCTGCTCGGGAGGCTGAGATGGAAATCGCTTGAACCCAGGAGGTGGAGGTTGCAGTGAGCCAAGCATGTGCCACTGCACTCCAGAGCAAGACTCTATCTCAGAAAATAAATAAATAAATAAAAAATAATAAAATCAGTTTTGTCAGAAACTTTGATTGCAATCCCTGCTGTTTTCCATTTGCTTGGTAGATTTTTCTTCATGCCTCTATTTTGAGCCTATATGTGTCATTGCATGTGAGATGCATCTCTTGAAAACAGCATACCAGTAGGTCTTGGTTCTTATCCAGCTTCCCACACCATGTCTCTTAATTGTGCATTTAGCACGTTTACATTTAAGGTCAGTATAGATATGTGTGGGTTTGGTCCTATCATCACAATGATAGCTGGTATAGTGTCAGTGATTTTGGTGTATTTTGGTAGTGGCTGGCAATAGTCTTTTTTCCCATAGTTAGTGCTTCCTTTAGGAACTCCTGTAAGGCAGGTGTGGTAGTAATGTATTCCTACAGCATTTGCTTGTTTGAAAGGATCTTTTTTCTCCCTCACTTATGAAGCTTAGTTTGGTTGGATGTGAAATTGTGGGTTAAAATTTCTTTGTTTTGGCCAGACACGGTGGCCCACGCCTGTGGCCCAGCACTTTGGTAGGCCAAGGTGTGCAGGTCACCTAAGGTCGGGAGTTCGAGACCAGCCTGACCAACATGGAGAAACCCTGTCTCTACCAAAAATACAAAATGAGTCAGGCATGGTGGTGCATGCCTGCAATCGCAACTACTGGGGAGGCTGAGGCAGGAGAATGGCTCGAACCTGGGAGACAGAGGTTGCGGTGAACCGAGATCCCACCATTGCATTCTAGCCTGGGCAACAAGAGTGAAACTCTGTCTCAAAAAAAAAAATTTGTTTTAAGAATGTTGAATAGTGGCCTTTAGCCTTTTCTGACTCTTAGGGTTTTTGCTGAGAGATCCACTGTTAATCTGATAAGCTTCCCTTTGTAACTGGCCTGACCTTTTTCTCTAGCTTCCTTTTTTTTTCTTTCATTTTTTCCTTTCATTTCAGCCTTGCAGAATCTGATGGTTATACATCTTGATGATAATATTCTTGTGAAGTATTTCACTGGGGTTCTCTGCATTTTCTGAATTGGAATGTTGTCCTCTATAGCTAGGTTAGGGAATTGCTCATGAATGATATACTAAAATATGCTTTCCAAGTTGGTTTCACTGTCCTCATCACTTTCAGGGATACCAGTGAGTCATAGATTTGGTTTCTTTACATAATGTCATATTTCTTGGAGGTTTTGTTCATTCTTTTTCATCCTTTATTCTTTTTCTTTTTATTTATTTATTTTTTGAGATGGAGTCTCACTCTCTCACCCAGGCTGGAGGGCAATGGCACGATCTCACTTCACTGCAAACTCCGTTTACTGGTTTCAAGTTATTATTTTGCCTCAGCTTCCCAAGTAGCTGGGATTACAGGCACCTACCACCATGCCTGACTAATTTTTGTCCTTTTAGTAGAGACGGGGTTTCACCATGTTGACCATGCTGGTCTCAAACTCCTGACCTTGTGATCCACCTGCCTCACACTCCCAAAGTGTCGGAATTACAGGAGCCACCGTGCCTGGCCTGGTTATATTCTTCTTCTTCTTCTTTTTTTTTTTTTTGAGATGGAGTTTCACTCTTGTTGCCCAGGCTGGGGTGCAATGGCATGATCTCGGCTTACTGCACCCTCCACCTCTGGAGTTCAAGCAATTCTCCTGCCTCAGCCTCCCCAGTAGCTGGTATTACAGGCATGTGCTACTATGCCTGGCTAATTTTTTGTGTTTTTAGTAGAGACGGGGTTTCTCCATGTTGGTCAGGCTGATCTTGAACTCCCGACCTCAGGTGAGCCACCCCCCTCAGCCTCCCAAAGTGCAGGGATTACAGGCATGAGCCACCATGTCCAGCCTATTCTTCTTCATTTTTATTTATTTATTTATTTTGAGACGGAATCTCCATCTATCACCAACGCTGGAGTGCAGTGGTGCTATCTTAGCTCACTGCAACCTCTGCCTCCTGGGTTCAAGCAATTCCTCTGCCTCAGCCTTCCAAGTGGCTGGGATTACAGGCACCTGTCACCATCCCTGGCTAATTTTTAAATTTTTAGTAGAGATGGGGTTTTGCCATGTTGCCTAGGCTGGTTTTGAACTCCTGACCTCAGGTGATCCAGCTGCCTCAGCCTCCCAACGTGCTGGGGCACCTGGCCTATTCTACCCATATGGTTATATTCAAATGGACTTTTGTTTTTATTATTTATTATTATTATTATTATTATTATTATTATTATTATTTTGAGACGGAGTCTTGCTCTGTCACCCAGGCTGGAGTGCAGTGGGGTGATCTCGGCTCATTGCAACCTCTGCCTCCTGGGTTCAAGCGGTTCTTGTGCCTCAGCCTCCTGAGTAGCTGAGATTACAGGTGCACACCACCACACCTGGCTAATTTTTGGATTTTTTAGTAGAGACAGGGTTTCATCATATTGACCAGGCTGGTCTCGAACTCCTGACCTTGTGATCGGCCCTCCTCAGCCTTCCAAAGTGCTGAGATTACAGGCGTGAGCCACTGTGCCCTGCCTGGACTTTTATTTTTTTAAGGAATAAAGTATTTATTTATTGTAATTTAATTTAAGTTCCGGGATACATCTGCGGGACATGCAATTCATCGCATATGTAAACGTGTGCCATGGTGGTTTGCTCCACCTATCAACCCATCCTCTGGGTATTAAGCCCCACATGCATTAGCTGTTTATCCTGGTGCTCTCCCTCTTTCCACCCCTCCAGTGTGTCCTAGTGTGTGTTGTTTCCGTCTCTGTGCCTATGTGTTCTCATTGTTTAGCTCCCACTTATAAGTGAGAACATGCAATGTTTTGTTTTCTGTTCCTGTGTTAGTTTGCTGAATGTAATGGCTTCCAGCTTCATCCATATCCCTGAAAAGGACATGATCTCATTCCTTTTTATGGCTGCATAGTATTCCATGGTGTATATGTACTACATTTTCTTTACTCTATTATTGATGGGCATTTGGGTTGATTCCATATCTTTGCTATTGTGAATAATGCTGCTCAATTGCACTTTTAATAGCTACATCTCTAATCCATGATGATTAAAGTAAATGAATGAAAAATTCATTCTATGTAATTTCTACCTATTTCAAAGCTGAAAATAATAATGAATTATTCTACACCTACTTACATAAAATTAATTAATATTTTAATTAGTATTGCTATTAATATTTATGGTTCTGGAGGAGAAGCTCAGTCTGTGTAAGTTATAATACAAGAGAGTGGCTCCTCTATTTCTTTTTTCTTTTTCTTTTTTTTTTTTTTGAGATAGAGTCTTGCTCTGTCGCCCAGGCTGGAGTGCAGTAGTGCAGTCTCGACTCACTGCAAGCTCCACCTCCTGGGTTCACACCATTCTCCTGCCTCAGCTTCCCAAGTAGCTGGGACTACAGGTGCCCGCCACCACACCTGGCTAATTTTTTTTGTATTTTTAGTAGAGTTGGGATTTCACCATGTTGGCCAGGATGGTCTTGATCTCCTGACCTCGTGATCCACCTGCCTCGGCCTCCCAAAGTGCTGGGATAACAGGCATGAGCCACTGTGCCCGGCTTTTCCTTTTTTTTCTTTTTTGACATGGAGTCTTGCCCTGTCGCCCAGGCTGGCGTGCAGTGGTACAATCTTGGATCTCACTGCAACCTCCACCTCCCGGGTTTAAGCAACTCCCTGCCCAGCCTCCTGAGTAGCTGGGATTACAGTCGCCTGCCACCATGCCCAGCTGATTTTTGTATTTTTAGTAGAAACGGGGTTTCGCCATCTTGGCCAGGCTGGTCTTGAACTCCTGACCTTGTGATCCACCTACCTCAGTCTCCCAAAGTGCTGGGATTACAGGCATGAGCCACTGCGCCTGGCCCAAGAGTGGTCTCTCTTTCATATTGTGGCAAGTGTCCACAGTAGATGACTAAAGAAATTTAGTAAATATCATGTAAAAACAGTCAATTTACATGTTTCTGATAAGATTAAGGAATTCTGTATTCCTCATCTACCAGGCAAAAAGTAAAGACTAGATTGTGTGGCATCATCTTTCATGAGAAAATAGAAGCTGACAGCTTCAAAACAGGTATTGATTAAGGTAGAGGCATTCACCACCCAACAACTGGGATTCTTGTGTGCGTGTGTGTGTGCGTGCATGTGTGTGTGTGTGTGGAGAGAGGATTTTTGGGTCAACAGAAAATTATTTTGCTTTTAATTATATTTTCCCAGTATTTTAAAAATGAAGTAAACAGCATTTCTTGTATGATTTTTTTGGATAATTGAGTGCAGTTTGTATTTACTAGTTTTGATACACTAAATCCTTTACACACCTTTTGTTACTGGGAGGGGTGTGAAAGTTCTTCAGTTCTTGGGCTTACTGACGTAAAGGATTCAGTCAGGAGACACATGGAGTTAAAGGGCTAAGTAACCTTCATTTAAGGAGACAGGAGATCAAGAAGAGACAGAACTGGCTGCTTGGGAGAGTGAGCCAGCACTAGTGCCTTAGAAGGAGTTTTTATGGGAGCTTTAACGTATGCAAACAGTACACCCTGAATGAATCTGCCATTACTAATACTGGGCAGACCCTTTTTATGAGAATGTTACATAATTATTCATGAAAGTACTATGCAGGGCTGTTATTAGCATGTTTTGGAAAGCCCTCTGGGCACATAGGCACTGTAAGTGTACATGCTAGTATACATGTGACCTACTCATTAGCATCTGAAATCTACATACAGGGGTATGTTTTAGTATTATAATGAGTATATTAGGGTGAACTGTTAGAGAAGTATACATGCTCCTTAGTGGGGAATAGCTCCTACCTCGAGGGGTAATCTCTGGCTGGGCTGATAAGTTTCCTTCAGGACCAAACAATCCCAGCTCCAAGGCCAGATGTAGCCAATGTAGCCACTGTCCTCTTTTTGCTGACTCAGCGTGCAGCATCTCCAAGGAGGCCGTCAGGGACTGCATTTCTAAAGATTCCTTTCCCAAGGGCTCTCTTGCCTGCTCATGTCTGGCTACCTGCCTGCACTAACATTTTCCCCCCTCAAGAGATGGAGACCCTGAAAAGCTTTGGGTGTAAGGACGTCGTGGGTCTTCTGTAACTACTTCCTGCTGACATGGGACGAAGAAATCATCAGGGTCTCCCTCTCTTGCTCTCTGTCAGGGAAGGAGCCCCTCCGTAGTTTCCTGGAATCATTGCCCGCTGACGTCCAAGGGAGAGATGTACTTGTAGGTGCTGGGGCGTCCAGGGATGATTCGCTGATGTTTTTCCATTTTTACGAGCTGTATGTGAAATTGCTGTATCCTGGAAGAGACACATTTAATCAGTAAATTAAAGCGACAAGGGCCAAAGAGGAGAAGGAGGAGTATAAATGTAGCTCATCAGAGTAAAGAAACGAACCATTTGAGAGAGGGGAGAGCAGGCTTCATAGCCTTTCAAATGGCCCCTGCTGAAACACCTCCTGTTCTAAAGTCAAGGAGCCATGTAGCATGGTCATAGATCTTTTTTATGCCCTCCTCCGTTTGCCCGCTGTAATTGACATAAGTGCAACAAGACTTATTGATCACCACACAGACCCACCCTGTTCTGCTAAAAGGTAATCTAAGGCCAATCTGTTGTCCATGACCATGTTTGCTAGAGTGTATAGGGAGACCTTGAGTTTAGAGATGATATTTCTGATATCCTTAGCCAAGTTTCCTATTTGTGTGGAGAGATTTCCAAGGGTGACTTCATGATCAGCGAACCCTCCCCATGGAATAATAAGTCCTATGGCCACTCCTATCTCTGCCAATATTAGACCCAGAGCTCCTTTCTGTCTTGGTTCGCTGGTGTTATAAATGGTTACACCTATTCCTCATGGTTTCAAAAGTCCCACAGCACATTCCTTCATATATTGGATGCAAGTAAAAAGGCTTGCAAGAGGAGGGGTTAAATAAGTTCTCTTAGGACTTCCCTCAAAGTGCAGTTTGTTTTGTATTGGCCTACATAAAAATACATAGTCAAAAGGGGTACAGGTCTACTGGGGGATGCTAGTGTTGAACCACCTGTTTAAGAGGAATTTCCACTGAGTTGGAATTGCATAGGGGATAGAGGTCCTTTATCAATGACAGGATTTCTTGGCCCAAGTGGGGGCCCTGTGTGCCTTGGGAGGCAAATATAGAACCTTCAAGTTATTAGCTCTTTTCTTCATCAAGCTGTCCATCAATTTTGGGGTGACTTGTCTTGATTACCATTCATTTGTTTATCGACAGCTGGACACCAATAAGTCAAGATAGGGTGGCAACCTGTTGAGAAAACCCTCATGGGACGAATAGTGGGAGTGGGGAATCCCTCCTCAAACATGGCATTCCAGTCACAGTGTCCTTGAGGGCATGGACAACAAGTTCGGTTTAGAGAAGAGCATATGAACATATACACAAAAGTCTTATAGCTTTGATTCGAAGGTGGAGTGAGATCCAGACAAGGGACTTGGTGCACTAAGTTAGCAAGTGAAAGAGCACAGCAGATTTATGTTGGCCATCAGGAACTTCTGAACCTAAGGTTAGGTTTAAAGCAAGACTTCTCAACAAAATACATTGGTAAGATGAAGACCCGGTTATGAAGCCATGAAAAATCCGACAGTTGCTTAGGTGGTTTCCCAAAGCATTTATTTTATAAAAAATGATGAGGGAATTATTACTCCATTGTGCTTGTGAGAGTAGGGGTATGTGAAGGAATAAAGATAAAGGAAAAGATATTTCCCTGTTATAGCCAATTCTCCCTTAAGTTTTCTGAAAGCAGAATGAAAGTGGTGAAAATAGGAGGTAAAATAATTAAATGGTTAGATGATGGAGTGTTTAGTGATGAAATAGGTTGTTATCGGAATTTTGGGTGGCATGCAAGTGAGGGCCAAAATAAGGAGAATAACCAATGCCACCGCAACCAAGATTCCCAGTACTGAGATGACCTTCCTTTTGGGTGAAAGGAGAGAAGGCTTTACTTATCTTTTCACTTGAAGAGGAATTTTAAGTTCTCCAGTGGCTCACAAGAATGCTCAGGCGCTGATTCTGCTGATTCTCTTGTTGGTTCTTCAGGACCTTCCCACAGTTTTACTCAGGACTGATGTATCCAACTGGAGATGCCAGAAATGTTCATAGCTGTTGAGTGGAAAGTAAGACAGTAAAGGGGCCTTTCCATAGGGAGTTAGTTGAGACCCAGGTGACCCATCTCTCCAAGTTTTGATGAGGACTTGTGACTCTAGCTGGAGTGCAGTGTTGTGATCTCGGCTCACTGCAACCTCTGACTCCCCAGTTCAAAAAATTCTCCTGCCACAGCCTCCTGAGTAGCTGGGATTACAGGGACCCACCACCATCCCCAGCTAATTTCTTGAATTTTTAGTAGAGACAGGGTTTCTACTTACAACAGGAGTGAAGTGGTTTCGTATCCTCGGGATACAGGGTAGTATGATAGCAGGATTGAGAGCGTGACATCTCTGAATGGTGATTTTGGATTCGCTAACAGAAGATCTTGGCATTTTAAAAGTCGGCTGCCCATCAGCCAGTGTGAGCCTTTTCATTGCAGCACAGTGGCTATCTGATGTGAGGTAAAGATGTCAATGATTTGGCCCATGGTGATTTTGGGAGCCTCTTCTACTGAAAGTGGTGGTAGCTATTGCCTTAAGGCAGTGAGGCCATCTTTGGGCCACCATCAAGCCTTTGAGAGACATAGCCCACCAGGCACCTTGTGGGACCCAGAGTCTGTATGAAAACTCCCATTGCTATCCTTCTATTTTCATTTTGTAGAGTTGGAAGGGTCGCCAAGTGCGGTGGTTGATGCCTGTAATTCCAGCACTTTGGGAGGCTGAGGCCAGCAGACCACAAGGTCGGGAGATCGAGATCATCCTGGCCAGCATGGTGAAACCCTATCTCTACTAAAAATTCAAGAAATTAGCTGGGGATGGTGGCAGGTCCCTGTAATCCCAGCTACTCGGGAGGCTGTGGCAGGAGAATTTTTTGAACCAGGGAGTCAGAGGTTGCAGTGAGCCGAGGTCACAACACTGCACTCCAGCCTGGCGACAGAGTGAGAGTCTGTCTTAAAAAAAAAAAAAAAAAAAAAAAAAAAAAAAAAAAAAAAAAAAAAAAAAAAAAAAAAACATATATAAATGTATCGAGTTGGAAGGGTCTGTCTACTTGGGGCAGCCTCAGTGCTGGGGCTTGTAGTAGACTAATTTTAAGTTGGATAAATGCCTGATCTTGTGAGGGTGCCCATGATAAGGGTTCTTTATCATTCCCTCCTTTTGAGATTCATACAGGGGCTTAGCCATTTCTTCATATTCCAAAACCCAAAGTCTACAATCTTCTGTTAGTCCCAGGAAAGTTCTAAGTTGCATTTGAGTGCTAGGGTGAGGTATTTGTTGAATGACTTGTATTTTTTCAGGTGAGAGCCTGACTTTTCCTGGAGTAAGAATAAGATTAATTGTTGTTGGATTAATTGGGCCTTCTGTTTGGAAGCTCTGTATCCTCTTTTAGCCAAGAAGTTGAAAGTCTGGGCATGGTGGCTCACACCTGTAATTCTAGCACTTTGGGAGGCTGAGGCTGGCAGATCACTTGAGGTCAGAAGTTTGATACTAGCTTGGCAAACATGGTGAAACACCATCTCTACTAAAAATACAAAAATTAGCCAAGCATTATGGCACATGTCTGTAATCCAAGCTACTCAGGAAGCTGAGGCAGAAGAATTGCTTGAACCCAGGAGGCAGGGGTTGAAGTAAGCCAAGGTCACGTCACTGCACTCCAGTCTGGATGACAGAGCAAGAGTTCATCTCAAAAAAAAAAAAAAAAACAAAAGAAGTTGAAAGTCTGTACTGCATGTCATTGTGCCAGTTATTTTGAGGGGGAGTGGATGAGTAGATCATCAATATATTGTAAATGTGGGTCCCCCTCAAGAGAGAGTTCAGTTACGTCTTAGCTAGAGCTTGCTCAAATAAATGTGGAGTGTCTGTAAAACCCAGAGGCAGGACCATCCAAGTCAGTTGGCAATTTAACCCTTTGTCACCTGTTAATTCAAAGATAGTAAATAAAAATGGAGACTCGGGGTCCAGAGGTATGCAGAAAAAAAACATTTGAGATCTAGTACTCAAAGATCTAGAACTCTGTGAACCCCTTTGCATTGGTAGGCATTTCCCCCAGGATTATCTATGGGTTTGGGATCACTGAGTGAATAGGTATGACAGCTTTGTTCATGATTCTTAAGTCTGAGACAAGCCTGTACTCCTCATTGCCCTTTTGGACAGCCAGGATGGGTGTGTGACAGGTGAGTTACAGGCCTTTAACAGGCCACTCCTAAGGAATCAGTCAGTAGTAGGCTGAAGTACTTCCTCAGCTTCTTGCCTTAGGGGGCATTGTATTTTATGAGGAAAGTGGAAGGGACTGCAGTTGTTGGCCTTCTTGGCCTATAAGAGGCCCACATCTTGAGATTTATTTGTCATTTTAGATCAAGATCATTCACCAACATCATGGGCGATTCTTTCAGAAAAGAAGGATCTTTAAGGGAAGCTACATATCTAGAGTTCAGGTAAATGTGAAATATATCCCTGGTTTGGAGAGTATATCCCTGCCAAAAAGGGAGGTGGGACATTCAGACATTACCAGGAACTCATGGGAAAAGAGTAATGAGTCCAATAGATGACCTAAAGGAGGTGTAAATCTTCTGAGGTAGGGATGCCATTCACCCCAATTACCAGACAGGATTTAGAGGAAAGTTACCCAGAGAAGGGGGTCAGCACCAAGCAGGCTGCTCCCAAATCCAATAGAAAATGTATTGTCCTACCTGCTACGTCCAGAGTTGCCCTTGGCTCCATCCCTTTGATGATGATGTCAGACGAGGGAGCCGGGCCACAGCAGAGGGCCCTTCCAGCTCAAACCATATTGAATTGCTGTCTGGCTCAGGGGCCTTTTGGCTCTCGGGACAGTTCCCTTTCCAGTAGCTGAGCTTACGGCAAAGGGGACAGGCCGTGTAGGGCTTTTCCCCCTTTGGCCCATGGGGGCAGTTTGCCTTCCGGTGGCCTGGCTTCCCGCACTGATAGCAGTTCCCTGGGAGCGTATCCTTAGGGCAACCTGGAGGGGGCTGGTGGACTTGCAAAGCAGCTAATAATTGAGCCTGCCTCTCTTCTTTCTGTTTTTCCTTCTTCTCGGCCCTGTCCCTCTCCTCCTGGTCTCGATTATAAAACACTGAGGAAGCTAATTTGAGGATTTCTGACATGGGGGAACTAGTTCCCAAAGCCAGCCTCTGCAGTTTTCTCCTAATGTCTGGGGCAGCTTGTGTTAGGAAGTGATCCTTTAGGACTAGTTGTCCTTCCGGGGATCCCGGGTCTAGGTTGGTATGTTTGATAAGAGTTTCCCGGAGCCTTTCAAGAAAGGCCGTGGGATTCTCATGTGGCCCTTGGTCGATGGTTGCTAACTTATTATAATTGACAGGCTTGACTTGACTCCTTTTCATTCCCTCTATCAGGCATAGGAGCATATGATTTCTGGCGCAGATTCCTGCCGGGGTATCGTAGTCCCAGTTGGGGTCCTGCAGGGGGACAGCTGTAGCTCCCACGGGGTAGTTGGCATCTGCCAAGTGGAGCTCATCCCCGCATTGACGTGCTGCCTCCCAAATGGTCTGTCTTTCTTCCAGAGAGAGGGTTTGTCCTAGGAGGATGGCGACATCCTTCCAGGTTAGTTCAAAAGTGAGGGTTAATTTACGGAAGCCCTCCAGGAATTTTCCCGGATTCTCTGAGAATTTTCCCAGATCTTCCTTAACTTGGGACAAGTTGTGCATGGAAAAGGGGACCTGGACTTGGACTGGTCCTGTCAGTCTGCTCACCACTGGTAGCAGGCAGATTCCAGAGCGGGGGCCTGGGGGCCTAGTATAGGTTGAGGCTGACCCATCAAGGCTAAGAGTGTGATACAAGGAGGAGGGAGCTGGGGGTGCCTGTTCCTTCTCTTTGGTCTCAGGAAGAGGAGGTTGAGGTGGGTTGACCAGGAAATCGTTGAGGCCTCCTGGTTGAGGGCTCTGGAGTGGACGACTGAGGATAGCTAAGAGGGTGGGATTTGTTTCACAGCCTTTACAAAAATCGGGGTTTTCCCTCAAGATCATGAAGGTTTTCACATACGGGACCTCTGACCATTTACGGTGACACCGGCAGTAGAGGTCAAGCTGGAGTATGGTATTAATATTTAAGCTTCCCCCCACTGGCCAGGCTTCCTGCCTTTCTAGGTCATATTTTGGCCAAACTTTATTGCAGAGGAAAACCAATCTTTTTTGTTTTATAGTCTGGAGATCAAACTTATCCCAGTTTTGAAGGATGCATCCGAGAGGGGAATTCTGGGGTACGGCGATCTTGTTACCCATCTGAAAGAGAAGACAAGAAAATGTAGGATAAAGGAGACATCCCTCCACCTATTCAGTGCCTTACAAAGATGCGGCATCTCACACATTGACATAGGTGAGGTGTTCCATGCCTCTGCCTATAAGGGTGAAGCATTCTTCCCCTTGGGACTCCAGAATCCACAAGTACTTATGTGTATCACACTTTCTGTCCATGCGTCTTTTTTTTTCTTTTTCTTTTTTTTTTTTTTGAGATGGAGTCTTGCTCTGTCACCCAGGCTGGAGTGCAATGGCGCGATGTCAGCTCACTGCAAACTCTGCCTCCCAGGTTCAAGCCTTTTTCCTGCCTCAGCCTCCCAAATAGCTGGGATTATAGGCGTGCACTACCGTGCCTGGCTAACTTTCCTATTTTTAATAGAGGCGGGTTTTCACCATTTTGGCCAGGCTGGTCTTGAACTCCTGATCACAGGTGATCCACCCACCTCGGCCTCCCAAACCGCTGGGATTATGGGTGGGAGCCACTGCACCTGGCCCCTCTGCTTCTTTTTGATCAGAAGAGTTTCTTAGATTTCCTAGGATTCATGCCTAGCAGGGGTGACACCCTCACCTCTGTGTTCGGCAAGGAAGGGTGGAAGAATGTTGGGCATGGGAGTAGTTCTCTTTTCTCTCCTATTCCCAGTGACCTTGGTTCTGCAAGAAGCTCAGTAGTCATGTCCCTGCTGGTGTCTGCAGAGAAAGGACTCCGTAATAAGGTCCCTTTAATGCATAAGAATATTGGGATAATAGATACAAATGAGTACAGGAATGGAGGAAAATGTGATGTCTTCTTCCACTCCTAAAAGATTCCTGGAAGATCATACAGCAAAAATAATTTAGTCCAGGAGCGATGGCTCGTGCCTGTAATCCCAGCACTTTGGGAGGCTGAGGTGGGCAGATCACTTGAAGTCAGGATTTTGAGGCCAGCCTGGCCAACATGGTGAAACCCCATCTCTACTAAAAATACAAAAATTAGCCAGGGGTGGTGGCACATGCCTGTAATCCCAGCTACTTGGGAGGCTGAGGCAGGAGAATTGCTTGAACCCGGGAGGTGGAGGCTGCAGTGAGCTGAGATCATGCCATTGCACTCCAGCCTGGGTGACAGAGCGAGAGTCCGTCTCAAAAAAAAAAAACAAAAAAAATTAGGCCAGGCGCAGTGGCTCACGCCTGTAATCCTAGCACTTTGGGAGGCCAAGGCAGGCAGATCATGAGGTCAGGAGATTGAGATCATCCTGGCTGAAACGGTGAAACCCCGTCTCTACTAAAAATACAAAAAATTAGCCGGGCATGGTGGCAGGTGCCTGTAGTCCCAGCTACTCGGGAGGCTGAGGCAGGAGAATGGCGTGAACCCGGGAGGCGGAGGTTGCAGTGAGCTGAGATCGCGCCACTGCACTCCAGCATGGGTGAAAGTGTGAGACTCCATCTCAAAAAAAAAAAAAAAAAATTAGACCCGGGTGCAGTGGCTCATGCCTGTAATCCCAGTACTTTGGGAGGCCAGGGTAGGTGGATGACCTGAGGTCAGGAGTTCGAGACCAGCATGGCCAACATGGGGAAACCCCATCTCTACTAAAAATACAAAAATTAGCCGGGTGTGGTGACCTGCACCTATAATCCCAGCTACTTGTGAGGTTGAGGCTCGAGAATCGCTTGAGCTCAGAGGTGGAGGTTGCAGTGATCCAAGTTTGCACCATTACACTCCAGCTGAGCGACAAGAGTGGAACTCCATCTCAAAAAAAACGTATAAAGTTCAGCACAGGTGCACAAAGGCCTCTGGCGCCTGGCAGTGAAGCAAACACAGCAGGTCCCAGACAAGCAGGCCCCACAAGGCGCTTGCACATGAAGGAAGAATTCAAGGAAGCCCATCGGCGAGGGCAGGGACAGCAAAGAGTAAGCAGAGTGACCTGGGGAATTGTTCACCGGTGGTGACATGTTGTGTCCAGGGGAATGGAGTGCCATGAACAGCACGTAGAAGAGCCGACTTAACACGGGATGGTAGTTTTAGTTGAAAGATATGCAGCTCCCCAGTCACTGCACAGCCAGGGTGGATTTTCTGCCACTTTCACAAGCCTCCTGAAGGGAGGGTCACTGTGTCTCAGATCTACTCAGTGTGGAGTTTAAAGTCTTCCCTCCTCTACTTGTCACCCCTCAGGGTAAGTTGAGAAATCAGCCAGAGGGAGCAGAGTGACAGTGACTGAAGGGAAATGGTACGGGGCAGTTGTTAGTGGACAGAGCCTGAGAGGAGAAACCCCTCCCCTTAAAGCTGCAAGAACTGCATTAAGGCAGGAGATTCTTCAGTGCCAAAAGAAGCACAGGTCGTCAACCAGAGAATCTGGCACCAGCTTTTGGGCACTTACCCAGAAGAACAGTTCACAGGCCACTAGTAGAAAGCAGCAGATGTTACCAGGAGGGGCGTGGAAGTCCTCTGGGTCTCGGTCTTCTTGAATTCAGTCAAGAGACACACAGAGCGTTAAAGGATAAGTGCCCTTTATTTAAAGAGGCAGGAGCTTAGAAAGAAGAGCTGCCCTGAATGAAGAAACAGGGTGAGCTCCTGAAAAGAAGTCTGTCCCCGCTCATCCTGGGCAGAGCCTTTTTATGAGACTCTGACATGATTATTCATGAAGGGGCCATGCAGGGATATTTCTAATAAGCATGTTCCCAGAAGTCCTCCGGGCAGGAATGTGCTGTGACTCTCCATGCTGGCACACACGTCACACGTCTCATGAGCACCCCAAGTCTCCATTCAGGGGTGTGTGGTTTTTTGATTCCTAGGGTAATATTTGAGGAAAAGGAGATAAGTTTTTTATTTTTATTTATTTATTTATTTTGAGACTGTGTCTCACTCTTGTCACCAGGGTGCAGTGATGTGATCTCAGCTCACTGCAACCTCTGCCTCCTGGATTCAAAGGATTCTCCTGTCTCAGCCTCCAGAGCAGCTGGGACTACAGGCACCTGCCACCACACCCAGCTAATTTTTGTTAGCTAGACTGGTCTGGAACTCCAGACCTCAAGTGATCCGCCCGCCTCAGCCTTCCAAAGTGCTGGGATTACAGGCATGAGCCACCACATCCACTCTTATTTTTATGTATGTATGTATGTATGTATGTATGTATGTATGTATGTTATTATTTTTTTTTTTTTGAGACAGAGTTTCGCTGTTTCTACCAGGCTGCAGTGAAGTGGCGTGATCTCCGCTCGCTGCAACCTCTGTCCCCTGGGTTCAAGTGATTCTCCTGCCTCAGCCTCCAGAGTAGCTGGGATTATGGGTGCCCGCCAGCCACCACGCCCGGCTTAATTTTTGTAGTTTTAGTAGAGATGAGGCTTCATCATGTTGGCCAGGCTAGTCTTAAACTCCTAAATTCAGGTGATTCACCTGCCTCGGCCTCCCAAAGTGCTGGTACAGGCATGAGCCACCATGTCCAGTCTTATTTTTATGTATGTTTGTATGTATTACTTTTTGAGACAGAGTTTCGCTTTCTACCAGGCTGGAGTGAAGTGGCATGATCTCTGTTCACTGCAACCTCCACCCCCTGAGTTCAAGTGATTCTCCTGCCTCAGCCTCCAGAGTAGCTGGGATTATGGGTGCCTGCCACCATGCCCGGCTTAATTTTTATGTTTTTAGTAGAGATGAGGTTTCACCATGTTGGCCAGGCTAGTCTCAAACTCCTGACCTCAGGTGAGTGCTAGGATTACAGGTGTGAGTGACCGCACCTGGCCTATTTTTTTGTATTATAATCATCAAAGGCTATATTCTCGGGAAAATTATTAAAGTACACACGCACATTACTGGGGAAAATTCCCGACCTCCGTTATATTTGTCTAGGGCCTGGTAAGTCCGCTTCTGGGCCACAAGGCCAGGTGCAGGGGATACAGACATGGTCCACTGCTGTTTTTTTTGCTTACTGCCAGTGGGCAGCATATTCAAGGAGACTGTCAGTGGGCTGTGTTTCTAAACACTCCTTTCCCAGGGGCACTCTTGCCTGCTCATGCCTGGCTACCTGTGTACTCCAACACTTTCAGCTGGTTTGTGGACACACTGACTTTTAAAATAATATCTAGGCTGGGTGCAGTGGCTCACACCTGTAATCCCAGCAATTTGGGAGGCAAAGGCGGGTGGATCACTTGAGGTCAGGAGTTCGAGACCAGCCTGACCAACATGGTGTAACCCCATCTCTACTAAAAATAAAGAATTAGCCGGGTGTGGTGCCACACACCTATAATCCCAGCTACTTAGGAGGCTGAGGCAGGAGAATTGCTTGAACCCAGGAGGCAGAAGTTGCAGTGAGCCGAGATCGTGCCATTGCACTCCACCCTGGGCAACAAGAGTGAAACTCCATCTCAAAAAAAAAAAGTTTACCACAGCACTGTAAAACTAGTAAATAGCAAAGGTTGAAGGACCCACCAGAAGGTCACATGTTCTCGAGACCTCTTCAGACTGTGCCTTGGGGAAAAAAACAAAAACAAAAAAACTACCAGAAACCACTCCCTTGCCCAACCCAAGAGCTTACTTCAAATAATCACACTTTCCCCAGAGTATTTCAAGTCTAAGGATAGCCTCTTTGCTTACATAGGAAAAAGCTCCAATTTCCCACCCTTTGTCTCATCAAGGCTTTCTCAATTGTTTATCCTCACTCAATGAAAACAATGCTTGTTGACTTGACTTAATCAAACCTTACTTAGGCTTCCCTTTTTCTCCAAGGCCCTTCAAGGAAAATGTAATAAAATAAATTCTTATAGACAAACCTGTCATAATTTAGAATTTAAAGTCATATTAAATAATAGATATTTATTATGTTCCTATTAAATATATTATAATATAATATATAAATATATAATATAAAATATATAATATATAAACATATAATATAATATATAGTATAATATATACTTATATATAAGTATATATGTATATAATATACATTATATATTATATATTATATACTTATATAATATATACTTATATTATATATTATATATATACAAGAAAAACATTCTTTCTAAAAGAAACTGTGTTCTTCCTAAAAGGTAAATATTTTTTGTCTAATTCAAAGTTTATTTAAAGGGAATGTATAAAACAAGGTAAAAGAAGGCCAGGGGACCCGGCGCAGTGGCTCACGCCTGTAATCCCAGCACTTTGGGAGGCCAAGGCAGGCAGATCATTTGAGGTTGGGAGTTCAAGACCAACCTGACCAACATGGAGAAACTCCGTCTTTACTAAAAATACGAAATTAGCCAGGCGTGGTGGCACACGCCTGTAATCCCTTAGGAGGCTGAGGCAGGAGAATCACTTGAACCCGGTAGGCAGAGGTTGGGGCGAGCTGAGATTACACCATTGCACTCCAGCCTGAGCAACAAGAGTGAAACTCCATCTCAAAAATAATAAAAATAATAAAATAAAATAAAATAAATTAGTTATTAGGCTGCGGTGCCGTGGCTCACGCCTATAATCCCAGCACTTTGGGAGGCTGAGACGGGTGGATCACTTGAGGTCAGGAGTTCAAGACCAGCCTGGCCAACATGGTGAAATCCTGTATCTACTAAAAATACACACACACACACACACACACACAAATTAGCCTAGCGTGGTGGCAGGTACCTGTAATCCCAGCTACTTGAGAGGCTGAGGCATGAGAATTACTTTAGCGCAGGAGGTGGAGGTTGCAGTGAGCTGAGATTATACCACTGTACTCCAGCCTGGGCTACAGAGTGAGAATCAGTCTCAAAAAAAAAAAAAAGTGATTTCATAATCAACATAGGAACATAGGAGTATGGCAAGTTATCTTGAATGCAAGTTTTGGAGGTTATGACACTACAGAAAAAACTTCCAAGACTTCCATGGAGAGCTGAAATATTCATCAATTTCAGTCAAATAGTGGTTAACTCATGACTGAACTAATAGAAGACTGAAGTCATCCTTTTATGACTTTTTGCTTAAAACGTTGTTTGTCCTTTATTTTTCAGAGCCAAGAAAACTTCTTTTGAGTAATTTACAGCTTTTAACAATTGAGTCAAGTATACTCCTATGAACAATATTGGGGGCATATTTCTCTCTACCTGATTTCTCCCAAATTTGGAAACTAGTGTTGAGTTTTCTTTTTTTTTTCTCTCTCTCTTGAGATGGAGTCTCACTCTGTTGCCCAGGCTGGAGTGCAGTGGCGCGATCTTGGCTCACTGCAAGCTCCACCTCCTGGGTTCATACCATTCTCCTGCCTCACTCTCCCAAGTAGCTGGGACTACAGGCGCCTGCCACCACGCCCAGCTAAGTTTTTGTATTTTTAGTAGAGATGGGGTTTCTTTTTTTTTTTTTTTGAGACGGAGTCTCGCTCTGTCACCCAGGCTGGAGTGCAGTGGCGCGATCTCGGCTCACTGCAAGCTCCGCCTCCCGGATTTACGCCATTCTCCTGCCTCAGCCTCCCGAGTAGCTGGGACTACAGGCGCCCGCCATCTCACCCGGCTAATTTTTTGTATTTTTTAGTAGAGACGGGGTTTCACCGTGTTAGCCAGGATGGTCTCGATCTCCTGACCTCGTGATCCACCCGTCTCGGCCTCCCAAAGTGCTGGGATTACAGGCTTGAGCCACCGCGCCCGGCCTGAGATGGGGTTTCAATGCGTTAGCCAGGATGGTCTCGATCTCCTGACCTCATGATCTGCCCGCCTCAGCCTCCCAAAGTGCTGGTATTACAGGTGTGAGCCACCGTGCCCGCCTTTTTTTTTTGAGATGGAGTTTTGCTCTTGTTGCCCAGTGCAATGGCGCGATCTCAGCTCACTGCAACCTCCACCTCCCGGGTTCAAGCGATTCTCCTGCCTCAGCCTCCTGAGTAGCTGGGATTACAGGCATGTGCCACCATGCTCGGCTTATTTTTATATTTTTAGTAGAGATGGGATTTCTCCATGTTGGTCACGCTGGTCTCGAACTCTGGACCTCAGGTGATCCACCCACCTCAGCCTCCCAAAGTGCTAGGATTACAGGTGTGAGTCACTGGGCCTGGCCTAGTGTTGAGTATTCTTAACTTAATGCAGTATAAATATTTGCATAAGAGTAATAAGAATCTGTTTTTGGTGTTTTTATTTATTTTTATTTTTATTTATTTATTTTTTTAAACAGGACACAGTTGGAGACACTGGTTATTCTACCAAGGTTTTGACTGGAATGGCATCTCACATACAGACTCGTTTAAGGAATCAAAGTTGATACATAGAGCCAAAAAAAGCCCCTTGCAAATGCTAGCTTCATACCTTGTCTACTCAGTTCCAGTACAGGTTCCTGACCTGTGGTAAGTAAAGAGTGTCACTTTGCCAGGCATGATGGCTCACGCCTGTAATCCCAGCACTTTGGGAGGCTGAGGCGGGAGGATCACCAGGTCAGGAGTTCGAGATTAGCCTGACAAACATGGTGGAACTTCATCTTTATTAAAAGTAAAAAAATTAGCTGAGCATGGTAGCTAGCGCCTGTAATTCCACCTATTTAGGAGGCTGAGGCAGGATAATCGCTTGAACCCAAGAGGCGGAGGTTGCAGTGAGCCAAGATTGTGCCATTGCACTCTAGCCTGGGTGACAGAGCGGGACACCGTCTCAAAAAAAAAAAAAAAAGTGTCACCTTCTGACAGGCCCAAAAGACCCAGGTTTTCTTGGGATCTCAAGGTTAGGAATTCACCAAGTTAATAAAGGTACTTGCAGGCACAGGACGCCTTAAGGCATTGAAATCAAATTTGAGATTCCTTATGGAATAAAGTTCCAGCAGAGTTCTTTTAGAAAAAGAAAAAGAGGAGCCTATACGGCAAATAATTGTTTTTGCTGACTGTATGCAAATACTCTGGCTAAGTATAATAAGACTAAGACTTATTTTTCAAATGAATTTATCCTATGATTTGGCTTTAGTGAAAACAGGAACTGAAGAGAGAGAAGTTTGTTTCAAAATAAACTATAGTTCACATGTTATTAGATTCTAGTCTTGCCTGTGTTTTTCAATTTTTATTATTTTCTACAGTTTGGACTACATTCTTTTTTTCTTTTTCTTTTTCTTTTTTTTTTTTTTTTTGAGATGGATTTTCACTGTTGTTGCCCAGGCTGGAGTGTAATGGCATGATCTTGGCTCACCGCACCCTCCCCATCCCAGGTGGAGTGATTCTCCTGCCTCAGCCTCCCGAGTAGTTGAGATTACAGGCATGCGCCCCCACGCCCACTAATTTTGTATTTTTAGTAGAGATGGGGTTTCTCCATGTTGATCAGGCTGGTCTTGAACTCGCGACCTCAGGTGATCTGCCCACCTTGGCCTCCCAAAGTGCTGGGATTACAGGCGAGAGCCATCGCACCTCGCCTGGACTAAACTCTATTAATAATATTTTTCCAGCTACAAGTCTGCAAAATACTGTTTTCAATTTTCTTCTTTCTTTTCTTCTCCCAGTTTTCTTGATTAGAAATCACTGAAAACTAAGCTGTGCTTTCTTAAGGCCCTGCAGACTGAAACTAGACAAGTGAAACTTTAGAAGAAAATAACAACAACTGGTTTACATATATAGCGACTTTCATACCTGCCTATTGATGTATGGACTTCAGAGTAATATCACCTATATCAATTTCCAGAATTGTTTTTTGTTTGTTGTTTATTTACCTTCCTTCCCCTGTTTTCTCCTTGTAGAATGTGAGACTTTACAACCTGCTAAAAATGAGCTTTCCTAATAACTTGGGACCTACCCATCTAGGAATGAATCACCCTAGCCACAAGAGATTAAAAAACAAAACAAGAACAAAGAAAAACAGAGACCAGAGACTCATTTTCCTCTAGAATACTTTCTCCAAAAGATTTTAAAATGAAAAAGAGGCTGGTCACAGTGGCTCACACCTGTAATTCCAGCACTTTGGGAGGCCGAGGCGGGCGGATCACCTGACGTCAGGAGTTCGAGACCAGCCTGACCAACATGGTGAAACCCCATCTCTACTAAAGATACAAAAAAGTAGCGGGGCCTGGTGGTGCGCGCCTGTATTCCCAGCTACTCGGGAGGCTGAGGCAGAATTGCTTGAACCTGGGAGGCGGAGGCTTCAGTGAGCAGAGATCATGCCATTGCACTCCAGCCTGGGCAACAGAGTGAAACTCTGTCTCAAAAAAATGAAATAAAATAAATTAAATAAAATATAGCTACAAAGATAAGAAGCTACATACCTCCCTCACTATCTCCCCACAAGGAAACTCCTTGTGGACAAAGGACAGAGGGAACAGTCAACTGTCTGCTCACATGAGACAAATACATACCTGATTGCTTTCTTTGTCCTGTTGTTTCACTAAGTCAGACTGTACCCAAGCCACCTTGGACATATGTTGTCAGAAGTCTGTGTCATGGGTGTGTCCTAGGCCTTGGCAACATAAACTTTCGACATTGGTTGAGACCTGTCTCTGAGACTCTTGATTTTCGGAAGTATATGTCAAAATCTTTCTGTGATTAAGAAAATATCCTTTAAATTTCTTGCGAATGCCAGGCACAGTATCTCACAGCTGTAATCTCAGTGCAATGGGAGGCTGAGGGTGGCGGTTTGCCAAAACTCAGGAGTTTAAGACCAGCCTGGATACCATGGTGAAACCACATCTCTACCAAGAATACAAAAACGTAGCTGGATGTCATGGCATGTGTCTGTAGTCCCAGCTCTCAGGAGGCTCTGTTGGGAGGATCAATGGAACCTGTGGGGTTAAGCCTACAGTGAGCTGAGATCTTGCCACTGCCTTGGAGCCTGAAAGAGAGTGAGACCCTGTCTCAAACAAAACAAAACAAAAAACCCAAAAAAAAAGTAGTTTCTACTTAAAATTTTGAAAAAATTCTAGGCCAGGCGTGGTGGCTCATGCCTGTAATCCCAGCACTTAGGGAGGCTGAGGCAGGTGGATCACCTGAGGTCAGGAGTTTGAGACAAGCCTGGCCAACATGGCAAAAACCCATCTTTACTAAAAATAAAAAATAAAAAAATTAGTTGGGCATGGTAGCAAGCATCTGTAATCCCAGCTACTTGGGAGGCTGAGGCAGGGACAATTGCTTGAACTGGGGAGGTGGAGGTTGCAGTGAGCCAAGATCACGCCACTGCACTGAAGCCTGGACAACAGACTGAGACTCTGTCTCAAAAAAAAAAAAAAAAAAAACCTTATTAATTTGCATTTCTCATACAATGATGTTACAGAAGATATGTCAAAATCTTTCTGTGATTCAGGAAATTTTCTTTTAAATTTTTTGTGAATCAGCATGACCATGTTGCTTCCTGGATATTTTTGGAAGAAAACTTCCAATATACCAAATGAAATTGTGGTTTTCAGTTATAATCAGCTTCTCATCTACTGTTCTGAGGTTCAAAAGAAGGTTCACAATGAACTCATTTTTTTGCATGAGATCATAGAGGTTCAGACTCAAAGTTCATTTTTGGGAATGTAGCTACTTAGCAATATTTCACAATACCAAATTATAACGATGTGAGAGAAAAGCATACTTTCTATTAAATGCTAAGTTGGGGATTGTCATAGAATTAATGCCAGTAGAAATGAGGCTATTTAAAATTTGATAATTGAGTTGTATTTTCTTCAGCGTTCATATGAAAGAAAATAACCTGTCTGCCACATATTTTTAGAAATATTGCAAAATTAATTTTCTTTTTTTTTGTATATTTAGTAGAGATGAGGTTTCACTGTGTTAGCCAGGATGGTCTCAATCTCCTGACCTCGTGATCCACCCGCCTCGGCCTCCCAAAGTGCTGGGATTATAGGCTTGATACACCGTGTCCAGCCTTTTTTTTTTTCTGAGATGGAGTTTTGCTCTTGTTGCCTGAGCTAGAGTTCATAGGCACCATCTGGGCTCACTGCATCCTCTACCTCCCAGGTTCAAGTGATTCTCCTGCCTCAGCCTCCTGAGTAGCTGAGCTTACAGGCACCCGCCATCACACCCAGCTAATTTTTGTATTTTTAGTAGAGATAGGGTTTCACCAAGTTGGCCAGGCTGGTCTCAAACTCCTGACCTCAGGTGATCTGCCCACCTTGGCCTCCTGAAAGTGTTGCCATTATAGGTGTGAGCCACTTTGCCCGTCCCAGACTCTGTTTCAAATAAATAGGCTGGGCGCGGTGGCTCACGCCTGTAATCCCAGCACTTTGGGAGGCCAAGGTGGGTGGATCATGACATCAGCAGTTTGAGACCAACCTGACCAACATGGAGAAACCCGGGCTCTACTAAAAACAAAAATTAGCTGGGTGTGGGAGTGCACACCTGTAGGCCCAGCTACTCGGGGGGCTGAGGCAGGAGAATAGATTGCAGAGGTTGTGGTGAGCTGAGATCGTACCATTGCACTCCAGCCTGGGTAACAGAGTGAGATTCCATCTCAAAAAAAGATAATAATAAATAAATAACATGTGTAAGGAAAAGCTATGTAACATCTACTTTTCAAAAGTTATTGCTTGTTATTTAGAGTATAAATTGGTGATCTAACTTATCACTGAACCTGAAACTGCCTTTGCAAAATCATTAGAGAAATCTAACGTAATTGTTGCATCTCACCACGCAAGCTGTGTTTCTTCATTCCCGGACATTGGTCCAGCTACATATGAGAGGAATTTAGTTTATAGTTATGACTTTCAAGCAAGGATGATAGTTGACCCTCCCCAAAGTGACCTTCTTGGGTGACTGAAACCAACTTTGTAAGACTAACGAAAGGCACAAGGGTCAGGCGTGGTGGTTCACGCCTGTAATTCTCGTGTTTTGGGAAGCTGAGGTGGGAGGATCATTTGAGGTCAGGAGTTTGAGACCAGCCTGGCTAACATGGTGAAACCTTGTCTCTACTAAAAATACAAAAGATTAGCTGGGCATGGTGGCGGGTGCCTGTAATCCCAGCTACTCATGAGGCTGAGGCAGGAGAATCACTTGAACCTGGGAGGCAGAGGTTGCAGTGATCCGAGATCACTACAGTGTACTCCAGCCTGGGCAAATGAGGGAGACTCTGTCTCAGAAAAAAAAAAAAGAGCAGGGCACTGTGACTCATGCCTGTAATCCCAGCACTTTGGGAGGCGGAGGCAGGCCAATCACCTGAGGTTGGGAGTTTGTGACCAGCCTGGCCAACATGGAGAAACCCTGTCTACTAAAAATACAAATTTAGCAGGGCATGGTGGCACATGCCTATAATCCCAGCTACTTGGGAAGCTAAGGCAGGAGAATCCCTTGAACCCAGGAGGCAGAGGTTGCAGTGAGCCGAGATTGCGCCAGTGCACTTCAACCTGGATAACAAGAGGGAAACTCTACCTCAAAAAAAAAAAAAAAAGGCAACGAGGTTAGAATTATGGAAGGTACCTGAATTCTGCTAAAATGTAGGCCTAAATAACCAATCATCATGGAGATCAGATTTGTAATTTCCCCATTTGCTCCTATAGACATCATTATTGTCAAAATTTACGATTGATCTTTGAAGTATTTTTCAGACATTTACAATTGGGCAGAGCAGCTCAGGCCACCTGGGCCTCTTCACTGGCCCCAGAGAATTGGCACCAACAAATCCTGTGATGCCTAACCAGAAACTGACTCAGCTCAGGAAGACTGTTTTGCACACTCCTAAGATTTCCTCTCCAACCAATCAGCCGCACCAATTACCTAGCCCCTTCCTCCCCATATTATCCTCAAATCCCTAGTCTCCAGGTTTTTGGGAAACGGATTTGAGAATTAACTTTCCCCTCTCCCACTTGTTTGACCTGGTTAACCCTGGGATTATTAAACTCTTTCTTTGCTGCAAACCCCGCTGTTTTCAATGCACTGGCTCTTTTGGGCAGAGGCGAGATGAATCTGGATGACAGACCTAGCTTCCCACGCCTTGCACCCCAGGTATTGTCCCTGTGAAAGTCTCTGGAAAGGAGTGCAGGGTTGACTCTTTCTGGAGTGAATGGAGACTAGAAAATGAAACGATTTTTATTTTGTTGTGTGGGGCACCAGCGTGGAATTACACCATCACCCCACGCAGTTTCCCTTTCACATTCCAGGTTACATTCCTGTCACAATTCTAGGGCTTTTTTTTTTTTTTTTTTTTTTTTGAGGCGGAGTCTCGCTCTGTCGCCCGGGCTGGAGTGCAATGGCCGGATCTCAGCTCACTGCAAGCTCCGCCTCCCGGGTTCCCGCCATTCTCCTGCCTCAGCCTCCCGGGTAGCTGGGACTACAGGCGCCCGCCACCTCGCCCGGCTAGTTTTTTGTATTTTTTTAGTAGAGACGGGGTTTCACCGTGTTCGCCAGGATGGTCTCGATCTCCTGACCTGGTGATCCGCCCGTCTCGGCCTCCCACAGTGCTGGGATTACAGGCTTGAGCCACCGCGCCCGGCCTCTAGGGCTTTTAAATTAAATTGCTGAGCTTAGTTTCGATAGCAGGAATTTTCCTGGATCCAATCACCAACAGTTTGCTCTGTCCCGGGGAGATCCTGCCCAGTTGCTTCATCCTCACTGGTAAATGTCTGCCCCTAAACCCGGAAAATAGAGAAGCCCAGCGAGCCAGAAGAGGAAAGCACAGGTCCCGCCTCTCCGCTCTGCCCCCGCCCCCTCCCTTCCACTCTTCACACTCTGTATCTTGCTGGCTGGACCTGCCCAACCTTGGTTTCCACCGTGTGCGCGCAGTTTCCTGCAGACCCGGAAGCAGTTCACCGGCATGGAAGTTGCTCCTCCACGAGTGAGTTTTCCTCTGTCTATATTAAGATTCAATAAGGGGGTAGGGCCCAGTGGCTCACACCTAAAATCACAGCGTTTTGGGAGGCCAAGGTGGGTGGATCACTTGAGGTCAGGAGTTCAAGATCAACCTGGCCTACAGGGCGAAACCCGTCGCTATTAAAAATACAAAAATTGCTGCGGGCAGTGACTCACGCCTGTAATCCCAATACGTTGGGAGGCTGAGGCAAGCTGATCACGAGGTCAGGAGTTCGAGACCAGCCTGGACAACATGGTCAGACAGAAACCCTGTCTCTACTAAAAATAGTCTACTAAAGATACAAAATTAGCCGGGCGTGATGGCATGCTCCTGTAGTCCCAGCTACTCAGGAGGCTCAGACGGCGAATCGCTTGAACCTGGGAAGCTGAGGTTGCAGTGAGCCGAGATCGCGCTACTGCACTCCAGCCTGGCGACAGAGTGAGACTCCGTCTCAAAAAACAAAAACAAAAAGTAGCTGGGCCTGGTGGCGTGGGCCTGTAATCCCAGCTACTCAGGAGGCTGAGGCAGGAGAATCGCCTGAACTCAGGAGGCGGAGGTTGCAGTGAGCCGAGATTGCACCACTACACTGCAGCCTGGGCGACAGAGCGGGACTTTGTCTAAACAAAACAAAACAAAAAGCCGGGCGCGGTGGCTCACGCCTGTAATCCCAGCACTTTCAGAGGCCTAGTTCAAGACCAGCCTGACCAACATGGAGAAACCCCATCTCTGCTAAAAATACAAAAATTAGCCGGGGCGGGCGCAGTGGCTCAAGCCTGTAATCCCAGCACTTTGGGAGGCCGAGACGGGCGGATCACGAGGTCAGGAGATCGAGACCATCCTGGCTAACACGGTGAAACCCCGTCTCTACTAAAAAATACAAAAAAACTAGCCGGGCGAGGTGGCAGGCGCCTGTAGTCCCAGCTACTCAGCAGGCTGAGGCAGGAGAATGGCGTAAACCTGGGAGGCGGAACTTGCAGTGAGCTGAGATCCGGCCACTGCACTCCAGCCTGGGCAACAGAGCAAGACTCCGTCTCAAAAAAAAAAAGAAAAAAAATTAGCCGGGGTGGTGGCGCATTCTTGTAATCCCAGCTACTCGGGAGGCTGAGGCAGGAGAATCGCTTGAGTCCAGGAGGCGGAGGTTGCAGTGAGCCGAGATCGCGCCATTGCACTCCAGCCTGGGCAACAAGAGCAAAAGTCTATCTCAAAAAAAAAAAAAAAGAAAAAGAGAAAATGAAGAAATGTAGAGAAGAGGTCGATGTCAAAGAGATGAAGGACAGCAAGATAGGGAGAGATAGAGTCGGGAAGAGGTGGAATGATTTGGAGCCAGGGCAGACAGCGAGGTGCTGGGACAGCAAGAAGTAGCAGCCATGACAGAGGGCAGCAGAGAGAACCACACAAGGTTCTTCGAGATTGTTGATTCAAATTCATTGAAAGGTATAGAGGCCTGTTCAGATTGTCTCTTTGAGTGAGTTTTGGTGCTGGAACAACTGGAAATCCAAATGCAGGGAAAAAAAAAAAAATCCAAAGGCCTCACATTTTGTACATAAATTAACTCAGAATGGATCATAGACCTCAGTGTAAGCCTAGGGATCTGAGGGTGCTAGAGACTGAGGACAAGGGGGTGTAAACAGGGAAGAGAATTTAACAGGGGAAGGAAAGATGGGGGAAGACAGGCAGAAAGGTGTGGAGATTGAGGGCAATCACGTAACTGGCGAGAAAGAGGTGAAACAAGTTCCAGAAGGTGGAAGAGATGGAGTAGAGGGAAGAAGGGTAGAAACAGCAGAAGAGGAGAGGGGCACAAAATGAGGAGCAGAAACCCGGGGAAACAGAAGAGTGCCCAAGAGTTACAGAAAGAAGGTGAGAATGAGAGATGTGTCAGGAATAAGGGAGGGAAACAGCATAATGAGCAAAGCGGGGAGTTGATTGGATGTGTTGATTAAATTGTGACATATTGATTTCTGTGTTTATAATATAGCAAATTTTAAATTTTTTTTGTTATTTATTTATTTTATTTTTTTTTGAGACGGAGTCTCACTCTCACCCAGGCTGGAGTGCAGTGGTGCAATCTCGGCTCACTGCAAGCTCCGCCTCCTGGGTTCAGGCCATTCTTCTGCCTCAGCCTCCCACGTAGCTGGGACCACAGGCGCCCACCACCACGCCCGGCTAATTTTTTGTATTTTTAGTAGAGACAGGGTTTCACCGTGTTGGCCAGAATGGTCTCAATCTCCTGACCTTGTGATCCGCCCACCTCAGCCTCCCAAAGTGCTGGGATTACAGGCATGAGCCACCGTGCCCGGCTAAATATGTTTTAAAAATGTGTGGAAAGGCCGGGCACGGTGGCTCAAGCCTGTAATCCCAGCACTTTGGGAGGCCGAGACGGGTGGATCACGAGGTCAGGAGATCGAGACCATCCTGGTATACACGGTGAAACCCCGTCTCTACTAAAAAATACAAAAAACTAGCCGGGCGACGAGGCGGGCGCCTGTAGTCCCAGCTACTCGGGAGGCTGAGGCAGGAGAATGGCGTAAACCCGGGAGGCGGAGCTTGCAGTGAGCTGAGATCGCGCCACTGCACTCCAGCCTGGGCGACAGAGCTAGACTCTGTCTCAAAAAAAATAAATAAATAAAATAAAAAAATAAAATAAAAATGTGTGGAAATAGGTGAGAATTGCAAAAACTCCTATCTATAAGATGTGCATTTTTCACATCTTGGTATCAGGCTATAGCTTCTTTTGAAATCCCTATTCATTCTAAGGGCAGTGACTTCATGCATTTAGTTTTTGGTCACCCTCTTTTCCTGGGATAGGGTAGGGTATGGGTGAGTCTATAAACTAAGGGGAAAAACAACAGCATTTTTCCCGTCTCTCTCCTGTCGCACTCAGTGTAAGTGAAGATTCAACACAGATTACTTCCCTGCTCATCATCTAAATGTGTGGCACTTTCTCCCACCAACAACCCATTCTCCGTCATACATTAGGTGGGTGTCCTGTAATGTGACTCAGCTGTGACACTGTCTACCTGGAGGTAGCATTAGATCCCACCGTTTGAGGACTCAGTTCCACAAGGCTGGCACACTATGGGTGTCACTTGCAGTCTCAGTTTGCGACATGAACTTCTGACTAACCAACTATAAATTAGGCAGCCCTTGACCCCCTCCTGGGTTCTATTAATTTGCCAGAGCTGCTCACAGAACTGAGGAAAACTCTATACTTAGGTTTGCTCATTTGTTATAAAAGATATTACAGGCTGGGTGCTGTGGCTCACGCCTGTAATCCCAGCACTTTGGGAGGCTGAGGCAGGCAGATGACCTGGTCAGGAGTTTGAGACCAGCCTGGCCAATATGGCGAAACCCGGTCTCTACTAAAAGTACAAAAATTAGTTGGGCGTGGTGGCGGGTGCCTGTAATCCCAGCTACTCAGGAGGCTGAGGCAGGAGAATCACTTAAACCTGGGAGGTGGAGGTAGCAGTGAGCAGAGATCACTCCACTGCACTCCAGCCTGGGCAACAAGAGCAAGACTCCGTCTGAAAAAAAAAAAGATATTACAAAGGATACAGATAAACAGCCGTATGGAGGAGCTGTGCTACCAACTTAATTAAACTGGAGCGGTGGTTATGAGAACCACAGTATTTATTAGGTCACTCAGAAATATAAGTGACAGCTGCTATTTGCATACAGCACTGGAAGTGAGGGACTTTTTTTTTTTTAACTTTTAACTAAAAAGTAAACTTTAATGTCGAAAATGCAAACTTGGGGAAGACAGAAAAGATCACACACAAGGCTGTCACTTCACACTTGGAAGGTTGCACAGCGGCCGGGCAGAGGCGTTCCTCACTTCCCAGATGAGGCAGCTGCGGGACAGAGGCGCTCCTTACTTACCAGACGGTGGGGCGGCCAGGCAGAGGCGCTCCTCGCTTCCCAGATGCGGTGGTTGATAAGAGGCGTTCCTCACTTCCCAGACACTGGGCAGCCGGGCAGAGGCGCTCCTCACTTCCCAGATGCTGTGGCCGGTAAGAGGTGCTCCTCACTTCCCAGAGGGGGCAGCCAGGCAGAGGCACTCCCCACTTCCCAGACGGGGCGGCAGCCGGGCAGAGGTGCTCCTCACTTCCCAGATGCGGTGGCCGGTAGAAGTGCTCCTCAGTTCCCAGAGGGGGCAGCCAGGCAGAGGTGCTCCTCACTTCCCAGACAGTGGGGCAGAGGCACTCCTCACATCCCAGATGAGGCAGCAGCCGGGCAGAGGCAATCCTCACTTGCCAGATGGTGGGCAGCCAGGCAGAGGGGCACCTGGAGCAGGTCATTGTGCAGAAAAACCACACACACATTTTGGTGAGTAGAGGTGAAGTATTCTGTGTTGTGAGAGCAGGAAAAAGTTTGTTATTTTTTTTTTGTCTAAAGACTAAAGGGGCCAGGTGCGGTGGCTCACGCCTGTAATCCCAGCACTTTGGGGGGCTGAGGCAGGCACATCACCTGAGGTCAGGAGTTCGAGACCAGCCTGACCAACATGGTGAAACCCCTATCTCTACTACAAATACAAAATTAGCCAGGTGTGTTGGCACATGTCTGTAATCCCAGCTACTCTGGAGGCTGAGGCAGGAGAATCTCTTGAACCCGGGAGTCAGAGGTTGCAGTGAACTGAGATCCTGCCACTGCACTCCAGTCTGGGCAACAAGAGTAAAACTCCATCTCAAAAAAAAAAAAAAGACTAAACCAAGTGATCTCCAATGGACCCACCCACCTGCCTCAGGGCCTGTCATCTCTACTCAGCAGTGACTGGGAATGGTCTGTCCCTGCCCATGGCTGTGGCTGTCCCTGGGATTGTGCACCACGGGTCAGCCCCACTTGCAGTCTCAGGACAGCGTGGCATCCTTCCTCCATGATGTCATCAGTTTTTACTTCAAGGGAAATTATTTTCTTTTTTGTTTGTTTGAGACACAGTCTTATTCTGTCTCCCAGGCTGGAGTGCAGTGGCACAGTCTTGGCTCACTGCAACCTCTGCCTCCTGGGTTCAAGCAATTCTCCTGCCTCAGCCTCCTGAGTAGCTGGGATTACAGGTTCCCGCTACCACGCCCGGCTAATTTTTGTATTTTTAGTAGAGACAGAATTTCACTATGTTGATCAGGCTGGTCTCAAACTCCTGACCTTGAGATCCACCCGCCTGGGCCTCCCAAAGTGCTGGGATTACAGGCATGAGCCACCGCGCTGGGCTCAAGGGAATTATTTTCATCAGTGTACCCAGATGGTGGTCTTCTCCTTTAAAAAACACATAAACACACGTGCACACACACAGAATAAAGCATTTTTTTCCCTTCTACTCTCCCATCTTGTGGGGGAAAGAAAGAGAGATCAGACTGTTACTGTGTCTATGTAGAAAGAAGTAGACATAAGAGACTCCATTTTGTTCTGTACTAAGAAAAATTCTTCTGCCTTGAGATGCTGTTAACCTGTAACCCTAGCCACAACCCTGTGCTCACAGAAACGTGCTGTATTGACTCAAGGTTTAATGGATGTAGGGCTGTGCAGGATGTGCTTTGTTAAAAATGTGTTTGCAGGCAGTATGCTTGGTAAAAGTCATTGCCATTCTCCAGTCTCGAGTACCCAGGGACACAGTGCACTGCGGAAGGCCGCAGGGACCTCTGCCTAAGAAAGACTGGATATTGTCCAAGGTTTCTCCCACTGAGACAGCCTGAGATATGTCCTCGTGGGAAGGGAAAGACCTGACTGTCCCCCAGCCTGACACCCGTAAAGGGTCTGTACCGAGGAGGATTAGTGAAAGAGGGAGGCCTCTTTGCAGTTGAGATAAGAGGAAGGCATCTGTCTCCTGCTCATTCCTGGGAATGGAATGTCTCAGTGTAAAACTGGACCGTACATTCTATTTACTGAGAAAATAGTAAAACCGCCTTATGGCTGGAGTGAGGCATGCTGGCAGCAATTCTGCTCTTTACTGCACCGAGATGTTGGTGTAAAGTCAAACATAAATCTGGCCTACGTGCACATCGAGGCACAGCACCTTTCCTTAAACTTATTTATGACACAGAGTCTTTGCTCACATGTTTTCCTGCTGGCCCTCTCCCCACCATTACCCTATAGTCCTGCCACATTCCCCTCGCCAAGATAGTAGAGATAGTGATCAATAAATACTGAGGAAACTCAGAGGCCAGTGCTGGCGCGGGTCCTCCATATGCTGAGCACCAGTCCCCTGGGCCCGCTTTTCTTCCTCTATACTTTGTCTCTGTGTCTTATTTCTTTTCTCAGTCTCTCATCTCTACCTTGCGAGAAATGCCCACAGGTATGGAGGGGCTGGCCCCCTTCACCATCTTTAAAACAAAAAATAATGGTAACTACATTTCCCTCTATGGTAATTCCCGTCTTCTAAGGTCCTTTAAGAATGTCATACTCCTTGCCAGGCGCGGTGACTTACGACTGTAATCCCAACACTTTGGGAGGCTGAGGTGGGTGGGTCACCTGAGATCAGGAGTTCGAAACCAGATCGGCCAACATGGTGAAACCCTGTGTCTACTACAAATACAAAAATTAGCCGGGCGTGGTGGCACATGCCTGTAATCCCAGCTACTTGAGAGGCTGAGGCAGGAGAATTGCTTGAACCTAGGAGGTGGAGGCTGCAGTGAGCTGAGCTTGCACCATTGCACTCCAGCCTGGGCAACAAGAGTGAAGCTCCATCTCAAAAAAAAAAAAAGAGAGAGAAAGAAAGGGAAAAAAAAAGAATGCCATACTCTGAAAGCTTGCTTTTACTTTCTCTTCAAGTCTTGCCTCCAACTTTTGCGTGAACCATTAAATTCTTGCTTGAATCAAACATTTACTTCCAGCATTCAACTGACCCCCTCTTTTTCAGTCATCAGTGACTTCCCATTTGTTTGTTTCTTTCTTTTTTCTTTTTCTTTTTCTTTTTTTTTTTGAGATGGAGTCTCACTCTGTTGCCCAGGCTGGAGTGCAGTGGCATGATCTCTGCTCACTGCAACCTCTGCTTCCCGGATTCCAGCAGTTCTCCAGTGTCAGCCTTCTGAGTAGCTGGGATTACAGGCATGCACCACCACACCTAGCTAATTTTTGTATTTTTAGTAGAGGTGGGGTTTCACCATGTTGGTCAGGCTGGTCTCGAACTCCTGACTGAAGGTGATTTGCCTGCCTTGGCCTCCCGAAGTGCTGGGATTACAGGTGTGAGCCACTAAGCCCAGCCAACCTCCCGATTTTTACACTTTTTTTTTGTCTTTTTTTTTTTCCTTTTTGTGGAGAATGGGGTCTCGCTATATTGCCCAGGCAGGTCTTGAACTCCCGAGCTCCAGCTATCCTCTCGTCTCTGCCTCCCTGAGAGCTGGGATTACAGGCATGAGCCACCGCGCCCGGCAAACCTCCCCATGTTTAAATGCAATGTTTAACTTCCTGTCCTCATCTTCCTATTGGTAGTATGTGGTACAGTTGATCACTTTCTTTTCTGTTTTCTTGGCTTTGAAGACATCCCATCAACCTTAAAAAATCGACTTCTTTTACTTTTCTTCTTGTCTCCCTGATCACTTCACCTTTTCCTCTTCTACTGTGTTTTGAACTTCTTTCTCTGAATGTCGAGTGACCCAAAGTTTAGTCCTTGGATGACTTCTGATCTCTGTCCATACCCACTGCCCTTCCTTATCATCTCATCTCATGGCTTTCAACTCCACCTACATGGCTCCTGCAAACCTCTCCCCTGAGTTCAACAATCCTGTGTCTAGTTGTCTCCTCAACTCTCCTCTGGGGGTCTAGCAGGCATCTGTACCATCATATGTCCAAAAGTGACTTCCTGAACTCCCCAAACGCATTCCTCTGCAGTCCTGCACATCTCAGATGAGGGCAACCCTGGATTTCCTGGGACTTAGCTGAACATGTCAACATTTATGAGGATTATAGAAAATATGACAATTTGTGTGTCAATTTATATGAGAAAGAAAAAATTAAACTTTTATTTAAAATAGGTGAGGAAATAAATCATTTGCAAGTTCTTTTGTGGGACAGAGTTGTTTGAAGACCTTGTCCCTACCTGAGCTGCTCTCCCAGGACATCTCTGACCTTATCTCTTGCTAGTGAACGCCTCACTCCCTCTGTTCCGGTCACACAGGCCTCTTCCCTTTTCCTGGGCTCTGGGTTGTTTCTTTTTTCTTTCTTTCTTTTTTTCTTTTGGAGACATAGTCTCACTCTGTTGCCCAGGCTGGAGTGCAGTAACATGATCTTGGCTCACCACAACCACCACCTCTCAGGCTCAAGCCATTCTCCTGCCTCAGCCTCCTGAGTGGCTGGGATTACAGGCGTGAGCCACCACGCCTAGCTAATTTTTGTATTTTTAGTATAGACCGGGTTTCACCATGTTGGCCAAGCTGGTCTTGAACTCCTGACCTCGGGTGATCCACCCGTCTCGGCCTCCCGAAGTGCTGGGATTACAGTTTTCAGCCATTGGACTGGGCCTATGTCTTCTTTTGAAAAGTGTCAGTTCATGTCTTTTGCCCACTTTTTAATGGGGTTGTTTTATTCTTGTAAATTTGTGTAAGTTCCTTATAGATGCTGGATATTAGACTCTTGTCAGGTGCATAGTTTGCACAAAAATTTCTCACATTCTGTACGGTTTTCTATTCACTGCGGATAGTTTATTTTGCTATGTGGAAGCTCTTTGGTGTAATTAGATCCCATTTGTCAATTTTCGCTTTTGTTGCAATTGCTTCTGGTGAGTTCGTCATGAAATCTTTCTCCATTTGTATGTCCAGAATGGTATTGCCCAGACTGTCTTCCACGTGTTTTATAGTTTGAGGTTTCTCATTTAAGTCTTAAATTCATCTTGACTTAATTTTTTTGTGTGGTATAAGGAAGAGGTCCAGCTTCAATCTTCTGCATGTGGCTACCCAGTTATCCCAGCATCATTTATTAAATAGAGTGTTATCTCCATTGCTTGTTTTTGTCAGCTTCATCAAGGATCAGATAGTTGCAGGTGTGTGGCCTTATTTCTGGGTTCTCTGTTCTGTTCCATTGGTATCATAGACCGAAGTTTTAACCTGACGAAGTTTCATTTATCATTTTTTTCCCTGCTTTTGGTGTCATCTCTGTGAACTCTTTGATGTGCTTGTTCCCAATTAATTTACAGTATGTTTTTCTAATTCTTGATAGATTAACATTTTATGGTTTCTTTATTTTACATTTAACAATATGATCCTTTTTGAATGAGTTTAAAATATAGGTGCAGATTCATCGTTTTTCATTCGTGGATATTCATTTGGTGCAGTACCATATTTGAAAGTCCTGCTTTCAATTGCTTTGGTATCTTTTTTTATTATTATTATTTTTTGAGACGGAGTCTCACTCCGCCGCCTGGCTGGAGTACAGTGGCATGATCTTGGCTCACTACAACCTCCCTCTCCTGGATTCAAGTGATTCCCCTGCCTCAGCCTCCCAAGTAACTGGGACTACAGGTGCATGCCACCATACCCAGCTAATTTTTGTATTTTTAGTAGAGATGGGGTTTCACCACATTGACCAGGATGGTCTCAATTTCTTGACCTCGTGATCCACCTGCGTTGGCCTCCCAAAGTGCTGGGATTATAGGTGTGAGCCACCACACCCGGCCTGCTTTGGTATCTTTATCAAGTATCAGTTGAAAGGAAGATATTTCTGCATTCTCTGTTCTGTTCCATGGATATATATATATTGCTCTCCACCAATGCCATGCAGTCTTTTTTTTTTTTTTTTTTTTTTTTTTTTTTTTTTTTTTGTAGGGTCTCATTCTGCCACCCAGGCTGGAGTGCAGTGTTCATAATCTTGACTCACTCACTGCAACCTCCCTCTCCCAGGTTCACATGATCCTCTCATCTCAGTCTCCTGAGTAGCTGGTAGCAAAGGTATGTGCTACCATGCCTGGCTGATTTTTGTATTTTTTTGTAGAGATGGGGTCTCTCTATGTTGTCTAGGCTGCTCTCAAAATCCTGGGCTCAGGTTGCTCTGCCTGCCTCAGCCTCTCAAAAGTGCTGGGATTACAGGCATGAGCCAGCACACCTGGCCACAATCTTGACTATGTTTACTCTTATTCTTTTTCTTTTCTTTTCTTTTTTTGAGACCAAATCTCACTCTTTTGCCCAGGCTGGAGTGCAGTGGTGCAATCTCGGCTCACTGCAAGCTCTGCCTCCCGGGTTCACACCATTCTCCTGCCTCAGCCTCCTGAGTAGCGGGGACTACAGGTGCCCACCACCACACCTGGCTAATTTTTTGTATTTTTAGTAGAGACGGGGTTTCACCTTGTTAGCCAGGGTGGTCTCAATCTCCTGACCTGGTGATCCGCCCGCCTTCCAAAGTGCTGGGATTGCAGGTGTGAACCACCGCGCCTGGCCTCTATGTTCACTATTTTTCAAGTCTTGATACCGTGTTCAATGATTTCACCCACTTTATTCTTATTTTTCTTATGTTTCAGCTATTCTAGTGTCTCTCCCTTTGCAGATAAATTTTAGAATTATCTAATGAAATGGCAACTTTCTAGGAAATATACTCTCCCAACATTGGCATTAGTTGACACAGAAAATCCAAACAGAACCATATCTATTGAAGAAATTGACATGTTTTATGAGGTGGGCAGATCACTTGAGCCTGGGAGTTCAAGCCCAGCCTGAGCAAAATGGCAAAACCCCATCTCTACAAAAAATTGTTAAAAATTAGCTAGGCATGGTGGCACATGCCTGTGGGCCCAGCTACTTGGGAGGCTGAACTGGGAGGCTTGCTTCAGCCCAGGAGGTGGAGGTTGCACTGAGCCAAAATGGTGCCACTGTGCTCCAGCATGGATAACACAGTGAGACCCTACCTCAAAAAAATAATAATAATAAAATTACTGTAAACAATGGTACATAAAATGCTAGAGTCTGAATATACATAGGAGAATCATTTGTAAAATATTATCAAACAATTTGTAATTGTTAATTTAAAATAATATATAATGAACATGTTACAGAAAGTCACACTAAAGTCAGAAATGACACTAAGGATCTTCTCGTCTCCTCTTATCCAGCATCATCTTGGAGGGAATAACCAAGGAAATTTAAGAAGAAAGAGCAAGATGGGAAACAAGAATTTTCAATTAAAGAGGTAAAAGTCATTCTGGAGCAAGTGATTCCATTTCCATGTAAATATATGGTTTTGAACAAATTTCTTAGTCTTTATTTCTAACTTGATTGCGCTATGGTCAAGGAGATTGTTATGATTTCAGTTCTTTTGCATTTGCTGAGGAGTGTTTTACTTTCAATTATGTGATCTATTTAAGAGTGTGTGCTGGCCCAGGGCGGTGGCTCACGCCTGTAATCCCAGCACTTTGGGAGGCTGAGGCAGGTGAATCATGAGGTCAGGAGTTCAAGAGCAGCTTGGCCAAGATGGTGAACCCCCATCTCTACTAAAAATACAAAAATTAGCTGGGCGTGATGTTGGGCTCCTGTAATCCCAGCTACTTTGGAGGCTGAGGCAGAGAATTGCTTGTACCCAGCAGGCAGAGGTTGCAGTGAGCCGAGATTGTGCCACTGCACTCCAACCTGGGGGACATAGTGAGACTCCATGTCAAAAAAAAAGAGTGTGTGCCAGGTGACAATGGGGAGAATATATATTCTATTGTTTTTGAGTAGAGAGTTCTGTAGATGTCTGTCAGGTCCATTTGATCCAGTGCTGAGTTCAGGTCCTGAATGTTTTTGTTAATTTTCTGTCTCAATGATCTGTCTGATATTGCCAGTGGGGTGTTAAAGTCTCCCACTATTATTATGTGGGAGTCTAAGTCTCTTTGAAAGTCTCTAAGAACCTGCATTTTGGGCGAGTTCTTGCTTTAGGAATACAGGGTGCTCCTGTGTTGTGTACATAGATATTTAGGATGGTTAGCTCTTCTTGTCAAACTGAACCCTTTACCATTATGTAATGACCTTCCTTGTTTTTTTAGAATCTTTGTTGGTTTGAAGTCTGTTTTGTTAGAAACTAGAATTGCAACCCCTGCTTTTTTTTTTTCATTTTCTTTCCCTTTTTTTTTTTTTTTTTTTGAGATAAGAGTCTTGCTCTGTTGCCCAGGCTGGAGAGCAGTGGTGCAATCTCAGCTCACTGCAGCCTCCACCTCTGGTGTGCAAGTAATTCTCCTGCATCAGCTTCCTTAGTAGCTGGGATTACAGGCACAAGCCACCATGCCCAACTAATTTTTTGTATTTTTAGTAGAGACAAGGTTTCACCATGTTGGCCAGGCTGGTCTCAAACTCCTGGCCTCAAGTGATCCTCCTGCCTCAGTCTCCAAAAGTCCTAGGATTACAGCCATGAGCCACCACACCCAGCCCCCTGCTTTTTTTCTGTTTTCCATTTGCTTGGTAGATTTTTGTCCATTTCTTTATTTTAAGCCTATGTGTGTCACTGCTTGTGAGGTAGGTCTCTTGGAGACAGCATACCAGTGGGTTTTGGTTCTTTATCCAGCTTGCCGGTCTGTGTCTCTTAATTGGGGCATTTAGCCCATTTACTTTTTTTTTTTTTTTTTTTTTTCCTGAGACGGAGTCTTGCTCTGCTGCCCAGGCTGGAGTGCAATGGCACAATCTCAGCTGACTGCAGCCTCCACCTCTGGGGCTCAAGCGATTCTCCTGCCTCAGCCTCCTGAGTAGCTAGGATTATAGGCGTGTGCCACCACACCCGGCTAATTTTTGTATTTTTAATAGAGATGGGGTTTCACCATGTTGGCCAGGCTGGTCTGGAACTCCTGACCTCGTGATCCACCCACCTCTGCCTCCCAAAGTGCTGGGATTACAGACGTGAGCCACTGCATCTGGCTGCCCATTTACATTTAAGGTTCATATTGATATGTGTGGATTTGATCTGTTATCATGATGTTAAGTGGTATAGTGTAACTGATCTATGTCCTTTAGTGTGTTTTTGTAGTGGCTGGTAATGGTCTTTCCATATTTAGTGCTTTCTTCTTCAGGAGCTCTTGTATGGCAGGTCTGATGGTAATGAATTCCCTCAGCATTTACTTCTCTGAAAAGGATCTTATTTCTCTTTCGCCTATGAAGCTTACTTTGGCCAAATATGAAATTGTGGGTTGGAATTTCTTTTCTTTAAGAATGTTGAGGCCGGGCGCGGTGGCTCAAGCCTGTAATCCCAGCACTTTGGGAGGCTGAGACGGGCGGATCACGAGGTCAGGAGATCGAGACCATCCTGGCTAACACGGTGAAACCCCGTCTCTACTAAAAACTACAAAAAACTAGCCGGGCGCGGTGGCGGCGCCTGTAGTCCCAGCTACTCGGGAGGCTGAGGCAGGAGAATGGCGTGAACCCGGGAGGCGGAGCTTGCAGTGAGCTGAGATCCGGCCACTGCACTCCAGCCTGGGCGACAGAGCGAGACTCCGTCTCAAAAAAAAAAAAAAAAGAATGTTGAATATTGGCCCTCAATCTCTTCTAGCTTGTAGGCTTTCTGCTGAGACATCTGCCGTCGTGGGCTTTCCTTTGTAGGCGACCTGACCTTTCTCTCTAGCTTCCTTTAACATTTTTTCTTTCATATTGACCTTGCAGAATCTGATGATTATGTGACTTGAGTATGATTTTCTTGTGAAATATCTTACTGGGGTTCTCTGCATTTCCTGAATTTGAATGTTGGCCTCTCTAGCTAGGTTGGGGAAGTTCTTATGGATAATATGCAAAAATATATTTTCCAAATTGGTTTCACTCTCTTTCAGGGACACCAGTGAATCCTAGATTTGGCCTCTTTACATAATCCCATTGTTTTATCATGTTTGTTATCTTTCTTGGATTGGGTTTCAACATACTCCCATAGCTTAATAAACTTTGTCCTTATCCACATTCTGAGTTCTGTTTCTGTTATTTCTGCCATCTCTGCATGGTACAGAAACCTTGCTGGAAAGGTGATGCAGTTGTTTGGAGGAAAAAAGGCACTCTAGCTTTTTGAGTTTCCAGGATTCTTGCACTGATTCTTTCTCATCTTTTTGGGCTTATCTACCTTCAGTCTTTGAGGTTGCTGACCTTTGGATGAGGGTTGTTTTTTGTTTTTGTTACTGTTTTTTACTTGTATCATAACTATTTGATGACCTTGAGGGTTTGATTGTGGATTGTGGTATAAGGTGGATTTAGCCGACAGGCTTCATTTCTGGAAGATTTTAGGCAGCCAGCACTCAGCTCCTAACATCTGGACTGTGTGCTGTAACTCGAGGGGACTTGTAATGGGCCCCGACATTTTCCTCTGACTCCTCAAGAGCCAGCATGCTAGAGGGTGCCAGAGTCCCTGCCTCCTTGCAAGTGTTCACCACAGTGGCAGAGACAATGCAACTGGATCCGGGGCTAGGGTCCCCTTCTGGAGACTGTGTGCATGGTTACACTGGAGGTGGTGTTGGCTTGGGAGTGGGGTGCTGGTGGCCACCATTCTGGGTGCCTTCTCTCTGCCCTGTAAGCAAGAGTGGCAACAATCTTTCTTAAAAGACTGGTAGCTTGGCCGGGCACGGTAGCTCAAGCCTGTAATCCCAGCACTTTGGGAGGCCGAGACAGGCGGATCACGAGGTCAGGAGATCGAGACCATCCTGGCTAACACGGTGAAACCCTGTCTCTACTAAAAACTACAAAAAAAAATCTAGCCGGGCGAGATGGTGGGCGCCTGTAGTCCCAGCTACTCGGGAGGCTGAGGCAGGAGAATGGTGTAAACCCGGGAGGCGGAGCTTGCAGTGAGCTGAGATCCAGCCACTGCACTCCAGCCCGGGCAACAGAGCGAGACTCTGTCTCAAAAAAAAAAAAAAGAAAGAAAAGAAAAGAATAAGCTGGTGTGGTGGCCCACACCTGCAATCCCAGCATTTTGGGAGGCCAAGGTGGGTGGATCACTTGTGGCCAGGAGTTCGAGACTAACTGGGGCAACATGGCAAAACACTGTCTCTAGTAAAAATACAAAATTTAGCTGGACGTGGTGGTGTCACCTGTAATCCCAGCTACTTGGGAGGCTGAGGCACCAGAATCGCTTAAACCCACGAGGCAGAGGTTGCAATGAGCCGATATCATGACACTGCACTCCATCTTGGGCAGCTTAGCAAGTCTGAGTTCCACCATATTATGTAATAAACATTAATAGAGGAAATGCTGTTTTCAGAGTCTAACTGTATGGGTATATTCAATTACATTTTTTAAAGCTATATCTCTAACCCATGATGATTAAAGTAAATGAATGAAAACTCCATCAGGTGTAGTGGCTTATGCCTGTAATCCCAGCACCTTGGGAGACCAAGGCAGGTTGATCATCTGAGGTCCAGAGTGCAAGACCACTCTGGCCAACAGAGTGAAATTTCATCTCTGTGAAAAATACAAAAATTAGCCAGGCAAGGTGGTGTACACCTGTAATCCCAGCTACTCAGGAGGCTGAGGCACAAGAGTCACTTGAACCCAGGAAGCAGATGTTGCAGTAAGCTGAGGTCACCCCATGGCACTTTGGCCTGTACGACAGAGCGAGACTGTCAGAAATAGAAAGAAAGGAGAGAGAGAGAGAGAGAGAGAGAGAGAGAAAGATTTATTCTATGTAATTCACACTTATTGTAAAACTGAAAATAACAATGAATTATCAATTTTACAACTACTTATGTAACATTACTTCATCTTTCAATTAGTATTGCTATAACTGTTGGTTATGGAGCAGAAGCTCGGTCTGTTTTAGGTTCAATATGGGAGAGTGGTGTCTCATTTTGTGCTAAGACTCTACAGTGGATGAGTGGAGAAAATTAGTAAATATTGAGCAACACCAAACAATTTATATGTTTCTGATAAGATTAAGAAATTCTCGGTTGGGCGCGGTGGCTCAAGCCTGTAATCCCAGCACTTTGGGAGACCAAGACGGGCAGATCACGAGGTCAGGAGATCGAGACCATCCTGGCTAATACGGTGAAACCCTGGCTCTACTGAAAAATACAAAAAAACTAGCCGGGCGACGAGGCGGGCGCCTGTAGTCCCAGCTACTCGGGAGGCTGAGGCAGGAGAATGGCGTAAACCCGGGAGGCCAAGCTTGCAGTGAGCTGAGATTCGGCCACTGCACTCCAGCCTGGGGGGCAGAGCAAGACTCCGTCTCAAAAAAAAAAAAAAAAAGAAATTCTCTATTCCTTGTCTAGAGGGCAGAGCAAAGACTAGATTCTGTGGAGTCACTTATGAGAAAAAAGAAGCTGACAGCTTCAAAACATGTATTGCTTAAGGTAGAAGCATCCACCAGCCACCAACTGGGATTCTTTATTTATTTATTTTTGTTTTTGGTGAGGATTTCCGGGTTTGGAAAAAATTATTTTGTGTTTAATTATATTTTTCCCAAGGTATAAAAAATGGAGTAAAGAGTGTTTCTTCGGTGATTTCTTGGATAATTGAGTATAGTTTGTATTTACTAGTTTAGATACACTAAATCCTCCATAGCTTCCTCAGGAGGGATTGCACAGAGACCTTTGTTACCAGGAGGGTTGTGGAGGTCCTTCAGTTTGTCTTCCTGAAGGAAAGAATTCATCCAGGAGGCACACGGAAAGAGTTAAATCATTAAGTACCCTTTATTTAAAAACAGGAGCTCGAGAAGAAACAGAACTGGCTGCCGGAGAGTGAGTCAGCTGCTAGTGACTGAGGAGGAATTCCCCGCCCCCTCCCCAGATGGAGTCACTATGTAGCCCAGGCTGGAGTGCAGTGGTGCAATCTTGGCTCACTGCAACCTCTGCCTCCTGGTTTCAAGTGATTCTCCTGCCTCAGCCTCCTGAGTAGCTGGGATTACAGGCATGCGCCACCAGGCCTGGCTAATTTTTTTGTATTTTTAGTAGAGACAGGTTTTCACCATGTTGGTCAGGCTGGTCTCAAACTCCTGACCCGTGATCTGTCTGAGGATCTACCTAAGGAAGTGCTGGGATGACAGGCCTGAGCCACCATGCCAGGCCTGGGAGGAATTTTTATGGGAGCTTTTAAAGAAACGGTACACCCTGAAAGACAGAACAGGCTGGGCTGCTCCAATGAATGAGTCTCACGAATGCTGGGGAGATGCTTCTTTTTGTTTGTTTTTTGAGATGGAGATCCCCTCTTGTTGCCCAGGCTGGAGTGCAATGGCTCGATCTTGGCTCAACACAACCTCTGCCTCCCGGGTTCAAGCGATTCTTCTGCCTCAGCCTCCCAAGTAGGTGGGATTACAGGTATGCACCGCCATGCCTAATTTTGTATTTTTAGTAGAGACAGGGTTTCTCCATGTTGGTCAGGCTGGTCTTGAACTCCCAACCTCAGGTGATCTGCCTGTCTTGTCCTTCCAAAGTGTTGGGATTACAGGCATGAGCCACTGCACCTGGCCGGGGAGATGCTTCTTATGAGAGTCTTATATGATTATTCATGAAGGGGCCTTGCAGGGGCATTACTAGTAAGCATGTTTTGGGAAGTAGTCTGGGCACACACATGCCGTGTCATTTGCATCTAAAATCTAACAAGGAATATCTGGTTAAAAAATAAAATCTCCACACAGGGGTGTTTTTTTTTTATTATTTTAATGAGCAAAATGGTTTATTAGGATGAATTATTAGAGAAGTATACATGCTCCTTAGTGGGGAATAGTTCCTACTTCGGTAACCTCTGGCTAGGCCTTGATAAGTTCCCTTCCGGAACAGAGGAGTGCAGCCACAAGGCCAGGTGTAGCCAGTGTAGCCACACTCCTCTTTTTTGCTGACTCAGCATGCAGTGTTTCCAAGGAGGACATCAGTGGGCTGCATTTCTAAAGATTCCTTTCCCAGGGGCTTCCTTGCCTGCTCATGTCTGGCTACCTGCCTACCCTAAAAATATTCCCCCTCAAGAGATGGAGACCCTGAAAAGCTTTGGGCATAAGGACGTCGTGGGTCTTCCGTAACTACTTCCTGCTGACGTGGGACGAAGAAATCATCAGGGTCTCCCTCTCTTGCTCTCTGTCAGGGAAGGAGCCCCTCCGTAGTTGCAGAATCTTTGCCCACTGGCATCCAAGGGAGAGATGTACTTGTAGGTGCTGGGGCCTCCAAGGAAGATTGGATGATCTATTTCCATTTCTAGGGGCTCTGTGTGAAATTGCCATATCCTGGAAGAGACGTATTTCATCAGTGAATTATAGAGACAAGGGCCAAAGAGGAGAAAGAAGGCTATAAGTGCAGCTGGTCCCAGAAAAGGGACAAACCATATGAGGGAGGGGAGGGCAGACTTCAGAGCCTCCCAGATGGACCCTGCTGAATCATCTTTTCCAAAGTCGTGGAGCCACGTAGCCTGGTCATAGATCCTTTTTATATCCTCCTCTATCTCCCTGCTGTTATTGACATAAACGCAACAGGTTTTATTGATCACCGCACAGACTCCACCCTGCTCTGCTAAGAGGTAATCTAAGGCCAATCTGTTGTCCATGACCACGTTTGCTAGAGAATCTATGGAGGCCTTGAGTTTAGAGATGCTATCTCCGGTACTCTTAGCTATGTTTTCTATTTGTCTGGAGAGATTTCTGAGGGTGACATCATGATAAGCGAACCCTCCCCACAGGGCGATCATTCCTACGGCCGCTCCTATCCCTGCCAGTATTAGACCCAGAGCTCTTTTCTGTCTGGGTTGGGTGGTGTTATAAATGGTCACACCTATCCCCCGTGGTCCCAAAAGTCCCACAGCACATTCCCCCGTATGTTGGATGTTATTAATGCAAGTAAAGAGGTTTGCCACGGGGGGAGTTGAATAGGTTCTCTTAGGACTTCCATCAAAGGGCAGTTTATTTTTTTGTGGTCCACATAAAAACACATAGCCAGGAGGGGTACAGGCCCACCGGGGGATGCGGCTGTCAAACCACTTGTGTAACTGCGATTTCCACACGGCTGGAATAGTTTGATTGCATGTAGGGGATAGAGGCCCTCCCAGGGGAACAGCAGTTTTTGGCCATGTGGGGACAGTGTGTGCCTTGGGAAGCGAATATAGAACCCTCCATGTGATTAGCTCTTTTCCTTCCCAAGCTGCACGGTGGTTTTGGGGTGACTTGTCTTGATAATTGTTCATTTGTTTATGGCTCGCTGGACACCAGTGAGTCAAGTTAGGTTGGCAGCCTGCTGGGGAAAAGCTCATGGGATGGATGGTGGGACTGGGGAATCCCTCCTCAGAGGTGCTCTTCCGGCCACAGCGTCCTTCAGGGCATGGACAACAGGTTTGGTTTAGAGAAGAGCCGTTGTATAAATAGAAGTTTTAGAGCTTTGATTGAAAGGTGGAGTGAGATCCAGGCAGGGGACTTGGTACGCTGAGTTAACAAGCGAAACCTGGAGTGGAACAGGTTTATGTTGCCCTTCAGGGATTCCTGAACCAAATGTTAGGTTTAAAGAAAAATTTCTTAACAAAACATATTGGTAAGATGAGGACCTGGTGATGAAGTTGTGACAGATCCAACAGTTGCTTAGATGGTTTCCCGAAGCAATTATTTTGGAAAAATTGACAAGGGAATTTTCACTCCATTGCGCCTGTGAGAGTAGGGGCGTGGGAAGGAGGGAAAGATAAAGGAACAGGAATTTCTCTGTCATAGCTGATTCTCCCTTAAGCTTTGTGAAAGCAAAAGGAAAGGGGTGAAAATAGGAGAGACAAATAATTAAATGGTTAGATGGAGTGTTTGGTGATAAAACAGGTTATCGGGACTTCAGGTGGCATGCAAGTGTGGGTCCAAATAAGGAGAATAACCAATGCCACCACAACCAAGATTACCAGTACTGAGAGACCTTTTTTTAAGGTGAAAGGAGAGAAGGCTGTACTTATCTTTTCCCTTGAAGAGGAATTGGAAGCCCTCCAGTGGCTGGCTCACAAGACTAAGATGCTGATTCTGTTGTTGGTTCTTCGAGACCTTCTCACAGTTTTACTCGGGAGTGATGTATCCAACTAGAGATTCCAGAAACTTTGATAGCTGTTGGGGTAGAAAGTATTAAAGGGGCCTTTCCATAAAGGAGAGACCCAGGCTAGTTGAGACCCAGGTGACCCATCTCTCCAGGTTTTGATGCGGACCTGTGACCTTGACTAGTGTCAGTGTTGATTCCTGGAAGGGTCAGTGGCAGACAGTGCCTTGGACCAGTGATGTTATGTATTTGGTTAATTGGGTAACTTCTGGATCTCACATTAGGTCTGCATGTGGGAAGGGTCGTCTGAATAAAATTCAGAAGGACAAAGGCATAAGTAATTTTAGGGGCGATGCTCATTCAGAGTTGCCATGGGCAGCAGTTCTAACCATGGTGTGGAGGTTTCCTGGCACACTTTGTTCAGAGTCCTTTTAGTCGTTTGATTAGTCCTTTCTACCTTGCCAGAGGATCGTATTCTCCAGGAGTGCTAGGAGTGCTTTTTTTCTAGGGCTTTTGCCACTAATTAAAGGGTGTGTGAAATGAAAACTGGGCCGTTGTCACTTTGTAAAAACAAACTAAGCCCACACTGAGGGATGACTTTTTTTTTTTTTTTTTTTTTGAGTCGAAGTCTTGCTCTGTGGCCCAGGCTGGAGTGCAGTGGGGCGAACTCAGCTCACTGCAAGCTCCGCCTCCCAGGTTCACGCCATTCTCCTGCCTCAGTCTCCTGAGTAGCTGGGACTACAGGCATCTGCCACCATGCCTGGCTAATTTTTTGTATTTTTAGTAGAGATGGAGTTTCACCGTGTTAGCCAAGATGGTCTCGATCTCCTGACCTCACGATCTGCCCACCTCGGCCTCCCAAAGTGCTGGGATTACAGGCATGAGCCACTGCGCCCGGCCTTTTTTTTTTTTTTTTTTTTTGAGATGGCATCTCGCTCAGTTGCCCAGGCTGCAGTGCAGTGGCCGGATCTCAGCTCACTACAAGCTCCGACTCCCGGGTTCACGCCATTCTCCTGCCTCAGCCTCCCAAGTAGCTGGGACTACAGGCGCCCACCACTATGCCCAGCTAATTTTTTCTATTTTTTTTTTTTTTTTTTTTTTTTTTGAGACGGAGTCTCGCTCTATCACCCAGGCTGGAGTGCAGTGGCCAGATCTCAGCTCACTGCAAGCTCCGCCTCCCTGGGTTCACGCCATTCTCCTGCCTCAGCTTCCCCAGTAGCTGGGACTACAGGCGCCGCTACCTCGCCCGGCTAGTTTTTTTTTTTGTATTTTTAGTAGAGACGGGGTTTCACCGTGTTAGCCAGGATGGTCTCGATTTCCTGAGCTCGTGATCCGCCCGTCTCGGCCTCCCAAAGTGCTGGGATTACAGGCTTGAGCCACCGCGCCCGGCTCTATTTTTTATTAGAGATGGGATTTCACCGTGTTAACCAGGATGGTCTTGATCTCCTGACCTCATGATCCGCCTGCCTCTGCCTCCCAAAGTGCTGGAATTACAGGAATGAGCCACCGTGCCTGGCCAGGATGATTTTTTTTTTTTTTAAAGAAGTACCTTGGCTGCTTCCTGGGCCTTTTCTGTTCTTGTAGGAAAGGATTTAACCCACCCAATAAAGGTGTCCACAAACACCAGAAGGTATTTATAGCCTCTACAGGCTGGCAATTGAGTGAAATGCATCTGTCAGTCTTTCCCTGGGTAAGCTCCCCGATGCTGAACTGGCTGAATTAAGCAGGCCAGGGAGCTGCATTGGCTCCAGCCAGTTGTCGTGGGGCACAAGGAGGCAAGGCTATGCGTTTGAGGCCAACCTGGGCAACATTGAACAACAACAACAAAATTTGGCTGGGCACGGTGTAATCCCAGCACTTTGGGAGGCTGAGGCGGGTGGATCACCTGAGGTTGGGAGTTCGAGACCAGCCTGACCAGCATGGAGAAACCCTGTCTCTACTAAAAATACCAAAAAAAAAAAAAAAAAATTGTTTCTGGTTTTTTTTTGGTGGCGCCTGCCTGTAATCCCAGCCACTCCAGAGGCTGAGGCTGGAGAATTGCTTGAACTTGGGAGGCAGAGATTGTGATGAGCCGAGAGTATGCCATTGCACTCCAGCCTGGGCACCAAGAGCAAAACTTGGTTTCAAAAAAAAAAAAGAAAGAAAAAAAAAAAATGCAGGGTAGCGTAGGGCCCTGGGGGCTATTACAGGCACAGGATGGACAGGCTTTTAAAGACCTAATGAATAGTCTAGTAGAGCCCTTTCCTGGAAAAGAGGTTTTTGCACACGTGCTGGAGATGATGTCTCCCGAAGTGACATGACTCATGGAGTGCTCTTACAAGTTTTTACTGGAGGGCCTAGGAAAGTAGAGAATTCCTCCTGCTGTATACCACACCTCAGGTTCCCGGGTAGATCCATATTTGATAGCCCATTCCTTTTCCTCTTGGGTTTTTGTGGGTGGGAAAGGTGTTGGGTAAAGTTGGGTTAAGGGCCATCAGGAGTTCCCTAGAGAGGGTAGTGGTCCTGGCTGCTTGATCTGCCCTCCTGTTTTGCTGGGCATTTTCTCCCTCGTCCTTTTGGTGTGCCTGGCCATAGACTACAGCTATCTCCTGTTATGGGTGTACGGCCTAGAGCAGGGCCAAGATCTCTGGTCCACATTCCGGAGGGATATCTTTTGCTGTTAAAAATCCCTATTCCTTCCAGATGGCCACATGAGCATGGAGTCCTGAGAAGGCATATTTTGAATCTGTATAAATTGCAACTGTTGGGTTTTTCCATAGTTCTGTGCCTCTAATTAAGGATATGAGCTCTGCTAGCTGTGCCAAGGTTCTTGGAGCAAGGCATTTGGCTTCTATAATGTCAAATAGAGACACTATTGCATAACTGCATGTGTCACTCCTTGTTGGATGAAACTGCCACCATCAGAAAAGCAGAGTCAATCAGGGTTCAGTAGTGGAGAATCCTTTAAATGTTTTCTACCAGTAGAATAGATTTCCTGTGTTGCAGGGAGAGTTACAGACTTTAACAGGCCATGTCTAAGGAATGGGTTAATGATAGGCCCAAGTCCTTCCGTTGCCTCTGGCCATAGCGAGTATTGTTTCTTATGAAAGAAGTGGAAGGTTTTCTTAGCCCCACTTTGACTGGGACTGCAGTTGTTGCCCTTCCTAGCGTACCAGAGGCCCATATCTCAGGGTTATTTGTGATTCCAGATTGAAATAACTCACCAGTGTCATGGGTGAGTCTTCCAAAAAAAAAAAAAAGGTCTTTCAGGGAAGTTCAGGTAAATGTGAAGGTGCCCCTAGTTTGGAGAGTATATCCCTGCCCTAAAGACAGACGTTATCAGGAACTCATAGGAAAAGATTAATTGGTCTTTTGACAATAAAGAAGGTGTAAATCTTAGGAGGAGATGCCATTTATCCTGATTACCTGACACAGGAAAGTTGCCCAGAGAAGGGTGTCAGCACCAAGCAGGCTGCTCCCAAATCCAATAGAAAATGTATTGTCCTACCTGCTATGTCCAGAGTTGCCCTTGGCTCCATCCCTTTGATGATGATGTCACATCTGGGAGCCAGCCAAGGCAGAGGGCACCCTCAGCTCAAAGTCATCATTTGTTTGGGGCCCTTTTGGCTCTTGGGACAGTCCCCTTTCTAGTAGCCGAGCTTACGGCAGAGGGGACAGGCCGTGTAGGGCTTTTCCCCCTTTGGCCCATGGGGGCAGTTTGCCTTCCAGTGGCCTGGCTTCCCGCACTGATAACAGTTCCCTGGGAGCGTATCCTTAGGGCAACCTGGAGGGGGCTGGTGGACTTGCAAAGCAGCTAATAATTGAGCCTGCCTCTCTTCTTTCTGTTTTTCCTTCTTCTCGGCCCTGTCCCTCTCCTCCAGGTCTCGATTATAAAACACTGAGGAAGCTAATTTGAGGATTTCTGACATGGGGGCACTAGTTCCCAAAGCCAGCCTCTGCAGTTTTCTCCTAATGTCTGGGGCAGCTTGTGTTAGGAAGTGATCCTTTAGGACTAGTTGTCCTTCTGGGGATCCCGGGTCTAGGTTGGTATGTTTGATAAGAGTTTCCCGGAGCCTTTCGAGAAAGGCCGTGGGATTCTCATGTGGCCCTTGGTCGATGGTTGCTAACTTATTATAATTGACAGGCTTGACTTGACTCCTTTTCATTCCCTCTATCAGGCATAGGAGCATATGATTTCTGGCGCAGATTCCTGCTGGGGTATCATAGTCCCAGTTGGGGTCCTGCAGGGGGACAGCTGTAGCTCCCACGGGGTAGTTGGCATCTGCCAAGTGGAGCTCATCCCCGCATTGACGTGCTGCCTCCCAAATGGTCTGTCTTTCTTCCAGAGAGAGGGTTTGTCCTAGGAGGATGGCGACATCCTTCCAGGTTAGTTCAAAAGTGAGGGTTAATTTACGGAAGCCCTCCAGGAATTTTCCCGGATTCTCTGAGAATTTTCCCAGGTCTTCCTTAACTTGGGACAAGTCGTGCATGGAAAAGGGGACCTGGACTTGGACTGGTCCTGTCAGTCTGCTCACCACTGGTAGCGGGCAGATTCCAGAGCGGGGGCCTGGGGGCCTAGTGTAGGTTGAGGCTGACCCATCAAGGCTAAGAGTGTGATACAAGGAGGAGGGAGCTGGGGGTGCCTGTTCCTTCTCTTTGGTCTCAGGAAGAGGAGGTTGAGGTGGGTTGACCAGGAAATCGTTGAGACCTCCTGGTTGAGGGCTCTGGAGTGGACGACTGAGGATAGCTAAAAGGGCAGGATCTATCTTGCAGCCTTTACAAAAATCGGGGTTTTCCCTCAAGATCATGAAGGTTTGCACATAAGGGACCTCTGACCATTTGCGCTGTTGTCGGCAATAGAGGTCAAGCTGGAGTATGGTATTAACATTTAAGCTTCCCCCCACTGGCCAGGCTTCCTGCCCTTCTAGTTCATATTTTGGCCAAACTGTATTGCAAAGGAAAACCAATCTTTTTCGTTTCAATGCCTGGGGATCAAACTTATCCCAGTTTCTAAGGATGCATCCAAGAGGGGAATCCTGGGGTACGGAGCTCTGGTTACCCATCTGAAAGAGAAGACAGGAAAGAACATAGGATAGAGAAGGCATCTCTACACCTATTTGGTGCCTCAGGAAGGTGAGGCGTTCCACACCTTGGCCTAGGTGACATGTCCATGCCTCTATTTACAAGGATGACGGGTTCTTCACCCTGGGGCTCCAGAATTAGCTAGCCTTAGCATTTGTACCATCCGTTGTCTCCCTGTATCTCATTTTGCTCAGAAGGGTTTCTTAGATTTCCTAGGATTCATGCCTAGCAGGTATGCCTTTCTCACCTCTGTGTGGGGTGAGGACACATGTAAGAACGTCGGACATGGGAGTAGTTCTCTTGTCTCTCATATTCCCAGTGACCTTCGTTCTGCAAGAAGTCCAGTAGTTCTGCCCCTGCTAAAGTCTGCAGAGAGGGGACTCTATAGTAAGGTCCCCTTAATGCATTATAATATTGGATTAATGCATACAGATGGTTAGAGGAATGGAGGTAAATCTGATATCTTCCCCTTCTCATAGTAGGTTCCTTGGGGATCATACAGAAAAAATGCTTAAACAGGCATGGAAGCCCCCTGGGGCTCAGAGTTAGTGGACTGGGCTGTTGATTCTGGTTTTTTACGTCCCTTATGTGATCACATAAGCAGCAAGGGGAGCGCCGGGGGCATTTTCTATCAGCCTTTTCAACATAATGCAAAAACCACCTGACTGCTGTACAGGTCTGTAACAATGGCTTTAGGAGGCGGATGAAGAACTTCCCATTGACCCACAGGAAACTCCGGTTGTAAAGAGAAACTGGGGATTGAGAAAGAGGCCCATAAATGACCATCCGGAGGAACCTGACAGCTCGCTTGAGGAGCCACAGAATGAGGCATTCTTGAAGAGTAGTCGGGCGGAGAAGGACCCGATAATAAACGAGGGATGCCCGTAAGCGAGCATCCTGCCAGTGCCGATCCCTGCAGTGAGAAAGGAGGCAACTGAAAGGACGAAGCTGGGTCTCATCTCTAGGGAAAAAATAAGTATAAACTTCCTCACAGGCCCGGGCAGGCCTCCGGCGACTGGCACTAAAGCAAATGCAGCAGGTCCCGGACAAGCAGGACATACAAGGCGCTTGCACATGAAGGAGGAATTCCAAGAAGCTCGGCGACGAGGACAGGGACAGCAAAGAGTAAGCAGAGTGACTTGGGGGATTGTTCACCAGTGGCGGCATATTGTGTCCAGGGGAATGGAGTGCCATGAACAGCACGTAGAAGAGCCGACTCAACACGGGAGAGTAGTTTTAGCTAAAAGATGTGAAGCTCCCCAGTCATTGCACAGTTAGGGCATATTCCCTGCCTTTCACAAGCCTCCTGCAGGGAGGGTCACCGAGTCTCAGATCTACTCAGTGTGGAGTTTAAAGTCCTCCCTCCTCTGCTTATCACCCCTCGGGGTAAGCTGAGAAATCAGCCAGAGGGAGCAGAGTCACAGTAGCTGAAGGGAAATGGTATGGGGCAGTTGTTAGTGAACAGAACCTGAGAGGAGAAACCCCTCCCCTTAAAGTTGCAAGAACTGCATTAGGGCAGGAGGTTCTTCAGCGCCAAAAGAAGCACAGGTCGTCAACCAGAGAATCTGGCACCAGCTTTTGGGCACTTACCCAGAAGAACAGTTCACAGGCCACCAGGGGAAGACACCAGATGTTACCAGGAGGGGCGTGGAAGTCCTCTGGGTCTCGGTCTTACCAGGAGGGGCGTGGAAGTCCTCTGGTTCTTGGTCTTCTTGAATTCAGTCAAGAGACACGCAGAAAGATTTAAGCAGGTAAGTGCCCTTTATCTAAAGGCATAGAAGCTCAGCAAGAAGGGACACCCTGAACAGTGGAACAGGGTGGGCTCCTCAAAAGAATGAGTCTGTTCCTACTAGTGCTGGGCGGAGCCTTTTTATGAGAATCTGACATGATTATTCATGAAGGGGCTGTGCAGGGATGTTCCTAGTAAGCATGTTCCGGGAAGTCCTCTGATCAGGAAAGCCCTGTGAGGGTCCATGCTGGTACACACACCACATGTCTCATTAGCATCTCAAATCTCCACCCACGGGTGTGTGTTTTAGTATCATTTTGAGCAGAAGGCTCTTCTAGGGTGAGTTATTACAGAAGTACACATGGTTGTTAATGGGGAAAACCCGCATCTCGATTATGTCCAGCTAGCCCCTGATAAGTCCTTTTCTGGGCCAGAGAAGTGCAGCCCCAAGGCCAAGTGGAGGCAATGTAGCCACTGATCTTTTTTTGCTGTCAGTGGGCAGCATCTTTAAGGAGACTCTCAGTGAGTTGCATTTCTTTTTTTTTTGAGACCGAGTCTTGCTCTGTCACCCAGGTTGGAGTGCAGTGGCGCAATCTTGGCTCACTGCAAGCTCCCCCTCCCAGGTTCACGCCATTCTCCTGCCTCAGCCTCCCGAGTAACTGGGACTACAGGCGCCCGCCACCAGGACAGCTAATTTTTTGTACTTTTAGTAGAGACGGGGTTTCACCATGTTTGCTAGGATGGTCTCAATCTCTTGACCTCGTGATTCGCCTGTCTCAGCCTCCCAAAGTGCTGGGATTACAGGCATGAACCACCGCGCCCCGTCAGTGAGTTGCATTTCTAAAGATTCCAAAATGTCAGAGACGTTTGAACCAGAGCAATTCCACCTGGAATAGGGGCTGGAGAAAATAAGCCTGAGACCTGCTGGGTTACATTCCCAGTAAGTGAAGGCATTCTTGGTGGCAGGATGAGACAGGAGGCTGCTCTGCCTATGGAGTAGCCATTCTTTATTCCTTTCCTCTCTTAATAAACTTACTTTCACTGTATGGTTCTGCATGGATTCACCTTGAATTCTTCCTTGCATGAGATCCAAGAACCCTGTCTTAGATTCTTCTGGATCAGGACCCCTTGCGGGTGACACAGGGGCTTCTTACGTGCTTATGCCTCGCTATCTGCCTACTCCAGTACTTTCTTTCACCTGGTTTGTGGATAGAAAAACTTAATTATACCTAGTTCATCCACATCTGTATGTTGTCTGTTTATAGCCAATCTGAATGGAAATTTACCTTAAGCTTTTTCCCCAGGTCACAGAAAACAACAGAGTTTTCACCTTCACTGAGTTTATTCTCATCAGCTTATTTCTCTGATAGAAAACTTCTATCAAGTGTCTCCATCAGGGCTCCATTGGTATGAAAAGGGATGTCAAGAAAATTTAGATGAATTTGAGAATGTGACGTGAATCTGACATATGAATTAGTGCTTGTATTTTCTTTTCTTTTCTTTTCTTTTTTTTTGAGAGGGAGTCTCGCTCTGTCACCCAGCAATCTCGGCTCACTGTAACCTCTGCCTCCCAGGTTCAAGGGATTCTCCTGCCTTTGTCTCCCAAGTAGCTGGGATTATGGGCACGCACCACCACGCCCAGTTAATTTTTTTTTTTTTAATTTTTGGTAGAGACGGGTTTCACCATGTTGGCCAGGCTGGTCTTGAACTCCTGACCTCAGGTGATTTACCCACCTCAGCCTCCCAAAGTGTTTCCAAAGGCGTGAGCCACAGTGCCCGGCCCCTTTTTTTAAATTTTCTTTTTCCCCGCTCTTGTTGCCCAGGCTGGAGTGCAGTGGCGCGATCTCGGCTCACTGCAACCTCCACCTCCCGGGTTCAAGCGATTCTTTTGCCTCAACCTCCCAAGTAGCTGGGATTACAGGCATGCACCACCATGCCAGGCTAATTTTGTATGTTTAGTACAGACGGGGTTTCTCCATGTTGGTCAGACTGCTCTCAAACTCCCGACCTCAGGTGATCCGCCCGCCTTGGCCTCCCAAAGTGCTGGGATTACAGGCGTGAGCCACTGCACCTGACCTAAGTGCTTGTGTTTTCTTTCTTTTTTTTTTTTTCCACATTTAGTTCTTTTATTTAGTTTTCTAGTGGACAATTTACATATCTCCCACACCCTGTCTTTTAAGTTAGTGTGACGATTTTCCGTAACAAACTGCTTAAAGGGGAGCTTTGGTCAAGAATGGAATGAAATCGCAAATAAATAAATAAATAAAATAAAATTTACTGCTTTTAAAAAACCAACACTTTCACTAATTTTATATTCAAATAAAACCACACAGCATTGGCGTGATATGTGTTTTCAGTATCTCCTTGGGTCTGGCTTCCTCGCCATCGTGCCATGGCACAGCTGCAGTTGACCACAGTTTGTCATTCTGGATGGCAAAGGCTTACTCAGCTTCACGTTATCCGGAGGACCTGGATGGAAAACTTGAGGGTCTTGAAATCCCAAATTGTCATGGCTTCATCAATGCCAGTAGTGCAAAATTTGCGACAATCTTGCTTGTCCACCTCATAGAGACTTGAGTAATGCTCTTCTGGTGCGGCGTCTCCAGGGCCGTGTTGCCGTCCTCAGTCGTGGCCCTCTTGTCCATGTTGCGGGAGCGTTCCATGGCAGACATGTTTCGTTGGATGCTGTTTTGGAATGTCTAACTTGGAGATGAAGGTTGGGCAGCCATGGGCATCATAGTTAAAGAACATTGGGCAGCAGTCATGGCCAGCAGCCACGACGCTGTTGTCCAAGACAAATGACGCACTCAGGAGCAGCAGGAACTCCATCTTCAGAGTTGAGACCTGCACACTTTTTGAGGCATCAGCAACAGACACAGTGCTGTCGTGGCTGACCCAGGCCAGGCAGCTCCTACTGGCAGAGAAGCTGACCCCGTGGACCCAGCCACCAGTGCCACTGCCACCAAACTCTGACATCAGCTGCCCAAAAGGCATCTTGCTGCCCCAGGGCATGCTGACTGGCTTTTCATCCACTTCTCTAATGTAAGCAGAAAACACTCTGCATTTGAAGTCACATGATCCTGCTGCCAGCAAAACACTGTTGGGATGCCAATCCAAGCTGAGGACTGTAAGCGAATCGGCTTTTTAATGTGCTTGCTCGGTCACCAGTCATTTCGGACTCAAAGTAACAAACAGAAATGAGTCGTGCTCCATTTCCCACAGCAAATTTGTTCCCTAGGGGGGACCACTTCACAAAAGCAGCTGCACGATTAATTCTCAGGATCATCAGGGTTGGTTTCCAGACACCATCTTTCTGACTCCAGACATGGGCATCGCGGGCTACCCCACAAGTGACGATGCGGTCGCTCTTGGGAGCCCAGTCAATACCTGTGATGTGTCCATTGTGCTCACTGAGTTCATAAGCTTTCACCCACTGGCTCCCGTACTTCTTATCGATGTGCACTTCGTGATTATTTTGGCTAAGGGCAATCTGGGTACGATCCCTGTTGCAGGCATGACAGGGGATTGACTCTAGTAAAAACCAATGCAGTGACATTAGTCTTAGTGTTTTCAAAGGAGAGAAAGTTGGGATTGGGGAAGTCCGGACGGGCTCAGAGCAGAGAATTCGCAGACCCTGGGCTGTCAACACGAACTAGTGCTTGCATTTTCTAATTGTTACCAAAGAATTGATAAAACTGTGAGAGTGTGCTTGTTCATGGTCAGCAGAGAAATGGAAAAGGGAACACCATTCTTCTTTTTCTTTTTCTTTTTTTTGGAGACAGAGTCTTGCTCTGTCACCCAGGTTGGAGTGCAATGGTGCGATCTTGGCTCACGGCAACCTCTGCCTCCCGGGTTCAAGCAATTCTCCTGCCTCAGCCTCCCGATCAGCTGGGACTACAGCCCATGCCACCACACCTGGCGAATTTTTTGTATTTTTACCTGAGATGGGGTTTCACCATGTTGCTGGGGCTGGTGTCGAGCTCCTGAACTCAGGCAATTCGCCTGCCTCAGTCTCCCAAAGTACTAGGATTACAGGCGTGAGCCATCGCGCCCAGCCCACTATTTTTCTTAATATATCTCTAGGTTTCTGTTCAATTTAACAGTTACACAGACCCCTGAATTTGGAGATTTAGAGCCATATCTTCCAATAATTACTGATGTCTCTTGTATGTGATAGGAATGAATAACACACAGCCACAATGAACACTCAAGGCCCTTTCGTTCCATTCAAAAACTGAGGTATGGGGCAATTTCACTATTGTTCCTATTATTTTCAGTTCTATTTTTCAAATAGTACACATGTATTTATTATTATTATTTTTTCTTTTGGAGACAGAGTTTCACTCTTGTTGCCTAGGCTGGAGTGCAATGGTGCGATCTCGGCTCACCATAACCTCCACCTCCTGGGTTCAAGTGATTCTCCTGCCTCAGCCTCCTGAATAGCTGGGATGACAGGCATGTGCCACCATGCCCAGCTATTTTGTATTTTTTTAGTAGAGATGGAGGTTCTCCATATTGGTGAGGCTGGTCTCGAACTCCTGACTTCCGGTCCTCTGCCCACCTCAGCCTCCCAAAGTGCTGGGATTACAGGTGTGAGCCACCACGCCCAGCCTGTATTTATTTTTTTTTTAATTTTGTTTTATGTTATATGTGGTGACAGTGTTGAAGTTTATTACAACCCTGTAAACCTAGTAAAGGGCTGAGGAAATACCAAAGACTGAAGAAACCACCAGAGGGGCACATGTTCTCCAGGCCTCTTGAGGCCTCTAGGGCAAAAGCAAAAAAATAAAACCCACCGGAAACCACTCCCCTGCCCAGTCCCTTGTTTTTGTTTTCCCTAGACACAGCTTACTTCAAAGCTTACCATCTTTGTTTACATAAGAAAAAGCTCCAAATTCCCACAGTGTGTCTCATCAAGGATTTCTTACTGATCCTGGGAACAATGCTTGTTGACTTACTCAAATCTTAGGCTTCCCTGTTTCTCCAAGCCCCTGACAGTTGGACTACTCTTGGCCATTGAAATTCAGAACAGCCTCTATTTCTCTCTCTCTTTTTTCTTTCTTTTTTGAGGCAGAGTTTCACTCTTGTTGCCCAGGCTAGAGTGCAATGGCACGATCTCGGCTCACTGCAACCTCTGCCTCCCAGGTTCAAACGATTCTCTTGCCTCAGCCTCCCGAGTAGCTGGGATGACAGGCATGCACCACTGTGCCTGGCTAATTTTGTATTTTTAGTAGAGACCGGGTTTCTCCATGTTGGTCAGGCTGGTCTCGAACTCCTGACCTCAGATGATCTACCTGCCTCGGCCTCCCAAAGTGCTGGGATTACAGGTATGAGCCACTGTGCCCAACAGGAAATATTCTTTTAAATTTCTTGTGAATCAGTATGTCCATGTTGCTTCCTTGACATTTCTAGAAGCAAAGAAACTTTACATATACAAAATGGAATAATGACTTTCAGCTATAATCAGCTTCTTGTCTACCGTTCTGAGGTTAACAAGAACTGTCACAATTTATTCTTTTTTTTTTTTTTTTTTTTTTTTTTTTTTTTTTTTGCATGGAAGCATGGAAGTCCAGGCTCAGTGTTCTTTTTTGGCTACTTAGCAATATTGCATAATACAGAATTATAATGATGTGAGAGAAAAACATACTTCCATATTACATGGTAACTTGGAGATTGCCATGGAATTATTGCCTTAAGAAATGAGGCTACTTATAAAAATTTAATAATTGAGCTGTCCTTTCTTTTTTTCTTTTTTATTTGCTCTGTCTCCAGGCCAGAATGCAGTGGTGCAATTTCGACTCACTGCAACCTCTGCCTCCCGGGTTCAAGTGATTCTCCTACCTCAGCTCCTGAGTAGCTGGGACTAGAGTGTGCACCACCATGTCCAGCTAATTTTTAGTGGAAATGGGGTTTCACCATGTTGGCCAGGATGGTCTCGATCCCTTGACCTCATGATCCGCCTGCCTCTGCCTCCCAAAGTGCTGGGATTACAGGCGTGAGCCCCTGTGCCTGGCCGAGTTGTCCTTTCTTGAGAGTTCATATGAAGGAAAATAACCTGCCTGCCATTTATCCTTAGAAATATTGCAAAATTATTTTTTCTCTAAGGGAAAATAAATCTAAATGACTTCTGAAGAGTATTTTATTGGCTTTGTTATCCACACATGACAGAACATTGAGAAACAGAAAACAGAAAATATCTAAAATACGTTACAATTTTAAAATGAAATTTAATTCTTTTATTTCAGAATGCACATGGTGATTTTGAAATTACAATATATTTAGAAATTAATGACATAGCGATATTAGTGTTGATGAAAAGAGTCAAACTCTGTAAAATACTTGAAGAGATTTATTCTCAGCCAAATATGAGTGAGCTGGTCTGTGACATAGTCCTCAGGAGGTCCTGAGAACATGTGCCAGAGGTGGTTGGGGCACAGCATGGTTTTGTACATTTTAGAGAGGCATGAAACATCATTGAAATACATTTAAGAAATACATTGGTTTGGTCCAGAAGGGTGGGGCAACTCAAAGCGGGGTGGGTTGGTTTCAGGCTATTGGTGAATGTAAACATTTTGTGGTTAACAATTGGTTGAGTGGCCGGCATAGTGGCTCACACTTGTAATCCCAACACTTTGGGAGGCCGAGGCAGGAGGATCACAAGGACAGGCATTTGAGACCAGCCAGGTCAACATGGTGAAACCCCATCTCTACTAAAAAAAATACAAAAATTAGCCAGGCATGGTGGCATGCTCCTGTAATTTCAGCTACTCGGGAGGCTGAGGCAGGAGAATTGCTTGAAGCCGGGAGGCAGAGGTTGCAGTGAGCCGAGATCGTACTACTGCACTCCGGCCTGGGCGACAGAGTAAGACTCCATCTCAAAAAAAAAAAAACAAAACAAAATATTTGGTTGAGTTTCTGTAAAGACTGCGATTCATAGAAAGGTAATGTTCAAGTTAAGATAAAAGATTGTCAGCCGGGTGTGGTGGCTGGCTGGGCGCGGTGATTCAAGTCTGTAATCCCAGCACTTTTGGAGGCAGAGGTGGTTGATCACATGAGGTGAGGAGTTCCAGACCAGCCTGACCAACATGGTGAAAACCCGTCTCTACTAAAAATACAAAATTAGCCAGGGGTGGTGGTACATACCTGTAATCCCAGTTATTTGGGAGGCTGAGGCAAGAGAATCGCTTGAACTTGGGAGGCAGAGGTTGCAGTGAGCCGAGATTGCACTCCAGTGTGGGCAACAAAAGCGAGACTCCGTCTCAGAAAAAAATAAAAAATAATAAAATAAAATAAATTAAATTAAAAAATAAAAAGATTGCAGAGACCAAAATTCTTTTTTTTTTTTTTTTTGGAGACAGAGTCTCACTGCGACACACAGGCTGGAGTGCAGCGGCACGATCTCAGCTCACTGCAACCTCTGCTTCCCAGATTCGAGCGATTTTCCTGCCTCAGCCTCCCGAGTAGCTGGGACTACAGGCGGGGGGGCCACCACACCTGGCTAATTTTTTCTTTTCTTTTTTTGAAATGGAGTCTTGCTCTGTCGCCCAGGCTAGAGTGCAGTGGCACAATCTTGGCTCACTGCAACCTCCACCTCCCAAGTTCAAGCGATTCTCCTCCTTCAGCCTCCCAAGTAGCTGGGATTACAGACGCCCACGACTGTGCCCAGCCAATTTTTGTATTTTTAGTAGAGATGGGGTTTCACCATATTGGCCATGCTGGTCTCGAACTCCTGACCTCATGATCCACCTGCCTCAGCTTCCCAAAGTGCTGGGATTACAGGCGTGAGCCACTGCCCTTGGCATAATTTTTGTATTTTTGGTAGAGATGAGGTTTCACCTTGTTGGCCAGGCTGGTCTCGAACTCCTGACCTCAAGTGAGCAGCATCAGCCTCTCAAAATGCTGGTATTACAGGCCTGGGCCACCGGGCCTGGCCCAAAATTCTTTTGAAGTTTTATAGTGGCTGCTCTTTGAGAAAATAGATGATAAATATTTCCTATTCAGAACCTAGTTAATCTCTTTAGGACTGGGAGGCTCTGGAAGAAAAAGATCTAGCTATGTTAATAGAGATTCTTTACAGATGCACATTTTCCCCCACAAAGAACAGCTTTGCAGGGCCATTTCTTTTTTCTTCTTTTTTTTGAGTTTTTTTTTTTTTTTTTTTTTGAGTTTCACTCTTGTTGCCCTGGCTGGAGTACAATGGCACGATCTCGGCTCACGGCAACCTCTACCTCCCAGTTTCAAGTGCTTCTCCTGCCTCAGCCTCCCTAGTAGATGGGATTACAAGCATGTGCCACCACACCTGGCTAATTTTGTATTTTTAGTAGAGACAGGGTTTCTCCATGTTGGTTAGGCTGGTCTCGAACTCCCCACCTCTGGTGATCCTCCCCCCTTGGCCTCCCAAAGTGCTGGGATTACAGGTATGAGCCACTGCACCTGGCCATGGGCCATTTCAAAATATGGCAAAGAAACATGTTTTGGAATAAAATATTTTGATTTTCTTTTTTGTCTCGTAGTGTTATGCCAGAGTCAGGTTGGAAAGTAAGTCACAATATATAGAGTTAAATAAAACCCATCTGATGAGAATTTATGATTTGTAGGGCATGACTCCCCAGACCCCTTTGATAGGAATTTGGGCAAGATAAAAAAAAAATCTGAGTTTAGTTCTCATTAGGATGTCAACAAAGTTCATTTCAGAAGTATTTGAGGTTAACTCATCTTGCATAGAATAAACTAACAAAAGTAACCAGGTGTGGTGGCTCTGGCCTGTAATCTCAGCACTTTGGGAGGCTGAAGTGAGAGGACTGCTTGAGGCCAACAGTTTGATACCAACCTGCCAATCAATACTCGGAGACCCCATCTGTATTTAAGAAAAAGAAAAAATAGCAGGGTGTGATTTCTCATGCCTGTAGTCCCAGCTACTCAGGAGGCTGAGGGGGGAGGATCACCTCAGCCTCTATGTTCCAGGCTGCAGTGAGCCATAATCATGTCACTGCCCTCCAGCCTGGAGGACAGAAGACTGCTTCAAATAAATAAATAGGAACAAATAAATAAATATGACAGGAGAGTGTTTCAAGTAAATAAATATGAATAACAATTACAAGGAAAAACTATGTAATTAATATCTACTTTTAAAAAGATACTGCTTCTTGGCCAGGCATGGTGGTTCACACCTGTAATCCTAGCACTTTGGGAGGCTGAGGTGGGCAGATTGCCTGAGCTCAGGAGTTCAAAACCAGCCTGGGCAACATGGTGAAACTTTGTCTCTACTAAAATACAATAAAAATCAGTGGGGCATGGTGGCATGCACCTGTAGTCCCAGCTACTTGGGAGGCTGAGGCAGGAGAATTACTTGAACCCAAGAGGCAGAGGTTGCAGTGGGCCAAGATTGCACCACTGCACTCAGCCTGGGCAACGGAGCAAGACTCCATCTCTTAAAAAAAAAAAAAAATACAGCTTATTTAAAGCATAAGTTGGTCATCTGGTCATCTAACATATCACTGAACCTGACACTGCCTTTGCAAAAATTGATAGTGAAACAATTGTTTCTAACCACAGAAGCTGTGTTTGCTCATTCTTGGGCATTGGTTTAGCTAACTATGGGAATAATTCAGTTTATAGTTATCACTTGGAAGCAAGGATGGTAATAGTCCCTTCCCAAACTGACCCTCAGGTGACGTGTACCACCTTTGTAAGACGCCTTTTACATGATGAAAGGCCACAAAGTTAGGATTATGGGAGGTACCTGAATTCTGCTAAAATGTAGGTATAAACATTAACCAGTCATATGGAGGTCACAAGATTTGTAATTTCCCTAATTGCTCCTATAGATAACATCACTTTTGTCAAAACCTAAGATTGGTCTTTGAGGTGTTTTTCAGACTTTTCCAATTGGGCAGACCAGCTCAGGCCACCTGGACTTCTTTTTTTCTTTATTATTTTTTAACCTCCAGTATTCAACCACCTGGACCTCTTCACTGGTACCAGAGAACTGGCACCACCCGATCCTGTGACCCCCCCCCCAACCCAAAAACTTATTCAGCTCCGGGATAGTTTTGGATCCTCCTATAATTTCCTCCCCAACCAATCAGCCACACCAATTTCCTAGCCCCTTGCTCCAGATTATCCTCAAAACCCCTAGTCTCCCAGCTTTTCGGGAGACGGATTTGATAATTAACTTCTTCTCTCCCTCTCCCACTTGTTTGACTTGGCTAGGCCTGAGATTATTAAACTCTTTCTTTGCTGCAAAACCCTGCTGTTTTCAGTGCACTGTCTCCTGTGCAGAGGCAAGGTGAAACCGGATGATAACAGACCTAGTTTCCCAGGCCTTGCAGCCCAGGTGTTGTCACTTCGAACGTTTCTGGGCTGGGGGCGGTGACTCACACCTGTAATCTCAGCAGTTTGGGAGGCTGAGGCCAGTGGATCACCTAAGGTCAGGAGTTTGAGACCAGCCTGACCAACATGGAGAAACCCCATCTGTATTAAAAATACAAAAAGAATAGCCAGACATGGTGGTGCCTGCCTGTAATCCCAGCTACTCCAGAGGCTGAGGTAGGAGAAATCGCTTGAACCCGGAAGGCACGCCATTGCACTCCAGCCTGGGCAACAAGAGCGAAACCTCGTCTCAAAAAAAAAATAAAAGTTTCTGGAAATGAGTACAGGGTTGACTCTGGAGTGAATGGAGACCAGAAAATAAAGGGATTTCTATTTGTTCGATGGGGTGTCAGCATGGAATTGGACTATCACTGCATGCAGAGTTTGCATTTCCCCTTCCAGTTGGCATCCCCTTCACAGACAATTCCAGGGCTTTTAAATTAAGTTACTAAACTTAATTTCGATAGCAGGAATTTTCCTGGATCCAATCGCAGACTTTGCTCCGCCCCAGGGAGATCCTGCTGAGTTGCCTCAGCCTCACTGGTAAATATCGCCTCCTTAATCCGGAAAATAGAGATGCGCTGGGAGCCAGAAGAGGAAAGCACAGGCCCCGCCCCCTCTTTTTTTCCTTTCCCAATCCGCAGCTTGCTGGGCGCGCCAAGCCCTGACTTCCGCCCTGCGCGTGCCATTTCCTTCAGACCCGGAAGCAGATCGCACGGAGTTAACCTTGGGCCGCAGCGCGTCTGTAAAGATTAAACGGGCTTCGCAGTCCTCTGGTGCTTCCGTACCCGGGATCTGCAGGTTCGTACACTCCTGAAAATAACCCCTCCCCAAGGAAATCACACATCGCCCTGAGAGCCGGGATTGTGTCAATGATTTGGGGGTAAAATCATTCTGAGTCTGAATCCGTCCTGGATCTTTCTCCCTTCAGGTCACGTAGACACGTCTTTTCGTTCAGTGTTCTCGTTTAAAACCTTTTACTGACCCCTCCTCCTGCCCTGCACCACCTAAAGCCCTCACCCACGAGGTGAATTCAGGGCTATGCGGTTCCCCAGCCTCGCCCTCGTCGGCCCCTGTAGCGCAGGGCCGCAGCAGCAGTCCCGGGGAGGCCGCGTCCTCTGCCTGGTCCTAGGATCCTGCAGACCCCACCCCGGCCTAAGGCGCCGTCGCCCCCCACCTGCCTCCTCCTCGTGCCAGGCCCTGCTCATCCCCAGGTCTCTTCGCAGTCATTGCTTGTGCGTTGGGGAGGTGCCCGGGACCTGTCCGGTTCCTGCCTGCCCAGCTCCACCCCTTGGAAATGTGCTCCTCCGGGATGCAGGCGTCTTACTCCAAACCCTCCTGTGAATGTGTGGGCTAAAAGGATCAGGAGACAGAGAAAGAGACAGAGAACTGAGAGAGAAATAGAAAAACGAGAGGAAAGAATGAAGGAAACCCGTAAACACATGGCAAAGTAGACTATGGGTGAAGAATTTGCAAAAAGAAGTTAGAAGGAAGGAGCTGAGAAAGTAACAGGGAAACAACTGGAGAAATGTAGAGAAAAGCTCGATGTCCAGCAAGATGAAGGACAGCAAGATAAGGAGAGAGCCAGCAAAGGGGAGGCCCCTCAGAGTGGGGAAGAGGAGGGATTTGGAGCCACTGAAGACAGAGCAGGATGATGGTGGGACAGCGAGAGGGGCAGCTGGTGACAAGGAGAGCAGGGGGAGGCCTGGGCATCTGCGGGTGCCAGAGAGTGAGGACAGCGGGTTATAACAGGGAAGAAGGAATTTAACAGGGAGAGCCACGGGGCAGCAGAAATAACATGTAGATTTCGGACAATGGCAAGATAGGGGAGAAAGGCGAGTATGGGGCGAAACAAGTTGCAAGAATGGAGGAGAATATATGGAATTGAAGGATTCGAGGGAAGAAGGGGAGAAAGAGCAGGAGAGGAGAGAGGCACAAAATAAGGAGCAGAAACCTGGGGGGAAACGGAAAAAAAGCTAGAGAGACACAGATGAGAACTAGAGATACCGAGTGAGGGAAGGGAACAGTAATGACGAAAGAGGGGTGCAGATGAGTGGTGGGTTGATTGTATGTGATAATTGTGACATGTTGATTTCTCGCTCATGATAAATTTAAATTTTGTTCAAATTTGAGAATAAGAATTGCAGGCTGGGCGTGGTGGCTTAGGCCTGTAATTCCAGCACTTTGGGAGGCCAAGGGGGATGGATCACAAGGTCAAGAGATCAAAACCATCCTGGCCAACATGGTGAAAAATACTCTCTACTAAAAATACAAAAATTAGCCAGCATGGTGGCAGGCGCCTGTAGTCCCAGCTACTCAGAAGGCTGAGGCAGGAGGCTGGTCTCGAACTCCTGACCTCAGGTGATCTGTCTGGCTCCATCTCCCAAAATGTTGACTTTACAGGTGTGAGCCACCATGCCTGGTCTTGATTCATTTTTTAATTTTTGTTTTTAATTTCTGTTGTTGAATTGTAAGAGTTCCTTATATTCCTAATCACATATGTAATTTCACAGTTTTTCCCTTGGAATCTTTAGTGTTTTCCACATGTAAGATGATATCTTCTGTGAACACAGAGCATTCTACTTTTCTTTTTCTGCTGCTTGGCATTTATTTCTTTTTCTTGTCTAATTTCTTTGGTCAGGATTCCAGTAATATGCTGAATAGAAATAGCAAAAGCAGGCTTCTCTTTCCTGATCTTAGAGGAAGAGATTTCAGGCTTTCACCATCAAGTATGATGGTAACTGTGAGCTATTCCTAAGTGGCCTTTATTATGTTGAGGTAGGTTTCTTGTGTTTTTTTTGTTTTTTTGTTTTTTTTTTTTTTTGAGATGGAGTCTTACTCTGTTGCCCAGGCTGGAGTGCAGTGAGGTGATCTCTGCTCACTGCAACCTCTGCCGCCCAGGTTCAAGCAATTCTCCTGCCTCATCCTCCCAAGTAGCTGGGAATACAGATGCATGCCACCGCGCCTGGCTAATTTTGTAGTTTTAGTAGAGACAGGGTTTCACCATCTTGACCAGGCTGATCTTGAACTGCTGACCTCATGATTCACCTGTCTCAGCCTCCCAAAGTGCTAGGATTACAGGGGTGAGCCACTGCACCTGACCAGATTTCTTGTATTCTTACTGTGTTGAGTGATTTTATCACAAAAGAATGTGTTCATTTTACAAATGTTTGCTGCATCAAATGAGAAAATGATGTTTGTTTACCCCTTTAATTCTCTGAATGTGGAGTATTACATGGATTGATATTCGTGTGTTTTACCATCTTTGCATTCCAGTAATAACTCACATGTCATGGTATACAACCTTTTAATATGCATTTGATTTTAACTTGCTAGTTTGGGGGAAGTGTTCTGAAAATTATTTTCCCCATCCATCGGGGATATTTTTCTATATTTTGTAGTAGCTTTGCCTTGCTTTGATGTCAAAGTAATGCTAGTCTAATAGCATGAGTTTGGAAGTATTCCCTACTTTCCCTCCCTTTCAGGGTTTGTTTGTTTGTTTGTTTGGAGACCAAGTCTTGCTGTGTCACCCAGGCTGGAGTGCAATGACGCGATCTTGGCTCACTGCAATCTCCACCTCCCAGGTTCAAGCAATTCTTCTGCCTCTGCCTCCGGATTAGCTGGGACTGCAGGCACCCACCACTATGCCTGGCTAATGTTTTTGTATTTTTAGGAGAGATGGGGTTTCACTGTGTTAGCCAGGATGGTCTCGATCTCCTGACCTCATGATCTGCCTGCCTCGGCCTCCCAAAGTGCTGGGATTACAGGTGTGAGCCACTGCGCCTGGCTTTTTGAGTTGTTTGTTTTTTTGTTTTTGTTTTTTTTTTTAAGTTTAAGGACGATTAGCTTTAATTCTTCTTAAAATGTATGGTAGACTTGGTAGAGTTCTCCACTGAAGTTACCTGGTACAAGACTTTTCTTTTGAAGAGGTTCTTGATTATTGATTCAATCTTCCTACAAGTTACAGGTCTGTATCTTTTATATTCATACTAAGTATGTGTATGTTATGTGTTTCCAGAAATCTATCCATTTCTTCTTTATTTCCTTTGTATAGAATGAGTTGTGATTCCTTTTTGATTTTAGTTTTTTAAGTCAATTTTTGTCAATTTTCTTGAATTTGTCAAAGTATCACCTGTTACTTTCACAACTTTAGTGCTTTCTATTCTCTATTTTACTTCTTTCTCTTTTAGTCTTTATTTCCTTTTTATGTATGTTTTTGTTTAGTTTTTTCTTTTTCTACTTCCTTGAGGTATAAACTTGGGTCATTGATTGGAAACTCTTATTCTGTTCTTATGTAGTCATTTTTAGTTATAAATTTCCTTATTAGGAGTGTTTTTGTTGCATCCCATGAGGTTTGGTGTGTTGTGTTTCCTTTTTCTCCACCCTCCAAGCTGATTTACAAACTATGTCACTGTTTATTTCTTTTTTTTTTTTTTCTGAGACAGCGTCTCACCCTGTCACCCAGGCTGGACTGCACTCGCATGATCAGCTCACTGCAACTTCCGCCTCCGGGGTTCAAGTGATTCTCCTGCACAACCTCCCGAGTGGCTGGGATTACAGGCACACGCCACCACGCCCGGCTAATTTTTATATTTTTAGTAGAGACGGGGTTTCACCATGTTGGCCAGGCTGGCCTCGAACTCCTAACCTCGTGATCTGCCTGCCTTGGCCTCCCAAAGTGCTGGGATTACAGGCGTGAGCCACTGCTCCTGGGCTTCACTTTTTCTTTCAATAATCCCAGTCAAAAGAGACAGAATGCAGTCTGTCATGCAAATGCCCGACAAGCCAGAACAGTGGATTTAAGTTTTATTCTTTTCTTTTGTCCCTAGAAGAAAATAATGAGAGAAGCATGCTGCCCTGTACCAGGGAGGCAGTGGGATGGAGATGAACAAATTTCCACAAACTTTCCCACCCATTCAGTCCAGTTTTGCATTGGTGTTCATTGAATACTATGGCTCCCTTACTGGTTTCCAGACCTTTTTCACGAAGATATTTTTGATGAAAAATTATTTGTTAAGTTGGTGTCTCCATGAGGATATGAGGGCCCAGCATTTGCTAGTCTGTCAACTTGCTGGCTTTACTTTTTATGTCTTATTTATTCCACAGACTGTGTTTACAGGTCCAGGGATTTATTTCAAATCATATAGGAATTAGCAAAAAAGACACCATTACTTTTATATAAGAAACAAGATTTACCCTCACATTTTTATATGGCATTGTTATTCATATTTAGCACATTATTGTTTTTCTTCACTAATAGGACCATGCACAGAACTAGGCAGCAATCTCTATCTGGCTTTGTTTTCAGAACACACATTTCTGGCTCAGCACGGTTGCTCATGTTTGTAATCCCAGCACTTTGGGAGGCTGAGATGGGTAGATCACTTGGGGCCAGGAGTTCAAGACCAGCCTGGCCAACATGGTGAAACCCCCTCTCTACTAAAACTACAAAAATTAGCCAGGTGGTGCGCGCCTATAGTCCTAGCTGCTTGGGAGGCTGAGGCATGAGAATTGCTGGAACCTGGGGGTGGAGGTTGTGCTGAGTCGAGATCACGCCCTTTCTTTCTCTTTCTCTTTTTTTTTTTTTTTTCCTCCTTCAGGAGCATGTTTATTGTGTTTGAGATGATACATCAGGTGCTCTCTGAGCTACAAAGGGTAAAAGGAAATCCTCTTATTACAGACAGACAAAGGTAAAAGGTAAAACACTTTTCACAACAGCATGAACCACATACTCAGAAATAGATCTGGGTTTAATACAAATGACATAATTCCTAGTCATCTACAGCTACTTTTATAACTTCATGTAGATAATGAATTAGGCTAAAATGCACTATAATATTTGGTAGACTTCAGGACCAGTATCCTTAGTACATCATAAAATACATTTTGATATCCCAGAGAAGCAAGACTTGCAAGTAGGCATTTTAAATATAACTAATCTATAGCTGCAAAGTTCTACTCTTGATCGCATTTACCTTTTTGGGCAGTCTCCCAGGCTCCAAAGGATAAAAGCAGAGTAGAATCACTGTAACATATACACAGAAGTTCATATCGTAAAGGCTATAAAGTTTTGCAGCACAGTGAGAAGATGCCTTCTGCTCCTTCACACTGCATACAAATTATGTGAATTATGTTGTGTATCTCTTGGTCCGCTGTCTGGCTATCCTGTCGTGTTCTGTGCTGTTAGTCAAATACTGAGTGGCTGTGCTTCCACCCGAGGATCTGCAGGGTTGCAATCTGTCAAAAGGGAACAAATGGACAGCAAAACCTTTGAAATAGTCAAAGCGGGACTCCAGTTGTCTTTAAGGATGTCCAGACAGATGACTCCCTGACTGTTGATGTTGCAGTGATAGATTCTGATGTAGAAAGTAACCTTTGGTGGCTTAAATGGATAATCTGATGAAAATGTGATATCCAGAAAAAACACACCACCTTCATATACAGAACCCGGTGGACTAAGTATAGTTGATCTCCATTCATAAATGTTATCTCCTTAGGCCCAGCACTGCAATTAGGAGAAGGATCAGGGGTTATTTGAGCTAGCTCCTTCTGAATTCTTTTAGCACCAGTGGATAACTTAGGAGTGGTTTTGCTAGAGAGTTTGGTGTTTTTCTTCTGCTGGGTGGCAGAAGGTTTTCTTTCCTCATGTTCTTCAGCCTCTGGAGCGGCTGGGTCTTGCTGGTCCGCATCTGCCACTGCTGGTGCTGGGGCTGTCACCATCGGACCTTTGCCTATCACTGGACTTCTTGGTGAAATTATTGCTTGGAAGACTCGGCCGCCCGCCTGGCCTGTTCACATGCCACTATGGTGTGGGGGAGGGAAAGAGAAAAAACCTCTTCCTTAAGGAAATGGAGGCAGCTGTGGCGGGGGAAGGGGAGAGAGGGAAAAAAGAAGCCGAGGAGGCTCTGGCCGGGGTATATGGAACACTGAAAGTCAGAGGGGGTTGTGCAGTCAGATCACACCCATTCTTTCTTAAATAATTGTACTCCTTTTGTATTCTTAAACTTTAAAGATCATGTTTGGGAAGTTTAAGTATTTTTGTGTAATATTTACACATTTCAATATTATTTACCATCTGTACTTAATTGGAAACCTATTGGTCATTATATTTTGTAGATATCTCTTCGAAAAGCATGATGGAATTCTTGTCAACAGAGCAAGGTAATACAGGAGAAGGTTTCTACATAGGGACGTTAGAAAGACATAAAAGTCATCACATTGGAGATTTTTGCTTCCCAGAAATTAAGAAAGATAATCATGACTGAGTTTTAGTGGAAAGAAGATGAAATAAATGGCCACGAAACATCCATAACAAAAACCAAAACGTTTACTGATAGTACAGAGTGATATGATCGAAGGCATGCTAGAAACAAGCCTATTAAAGATCACTTGGAGTAAGCTTTCATTCACATCTGCCTGAACCGCACATATTTCAGACCAAAAGGAAAATTGGTAATCGAGTGGAGAAGTCTATCAACAATGCCTCCTCAGTTTCAACAGCCCGAAGAATTTCTTGTAGGCTCCAAACATATTTCTAATAAGTATGGGAATAATTTCCTCCATTCTTCATTATTCACACAAAAACAGAAAGTACACGTAAGAGAAAAACCTTGCCAATGTAATGAGTTTGGCAAAGCCTTTAATTGTAGGTCACTTTGTAAATACTTCTAATGATTAGTGTTTGGCTTATTGGACACGCCTTTGAAAAACATGAGTTTATTCCTCCCATCATAACCTACCTAAAAGGTAGGTACAATAAACACATTTGATAGGTTGTTGGGAACAAGCCCCCCCCCCCAAAATCTGGCCATAAACTGGCCCCAAAACTGACCATAAACAAAATCTCTGCAGCACTGTGGCATGTTCATGATGGCCGTAACGCCCACGCTGGAAGGTTGTGGGTTTAGCGGAATGAGGGCAAGGAACACCTGGCCCACCCAGGGCAGAAAACCGCTTAAAGGCATTCTTAAATCACAAACAATAGCATGGGTGATCTGTGCCTTATGGACATGCTCCTGCTGCAGTTAACTAGCCCAACCTATTCCTTTAATTTGGCCCATCCCTTCGTTTCCCATAAGGGATACTTTTAGTTAATCGAATATCTATAGAAGCAATGCTAATGACTGGCTTGCTGTTAGTAAATACGTGGGTAAATCTCTGTTCAGGGTTCTCAGCTCTGAAGGCTGTGAGACCCCTGATTTCCCACTTCACACCTCTATATTTCTGTGTGTGTGTCTTTAATTCCTCCAGCACCGCTGGGTTAGGGTCTCCCTGACTGAGCTGGTCTCGACTATAGGTGAAATTAAAAGATGAAATTATATCAAGACAAAGAAAATTGTGGTTGAAATTCTTTGTATACTGGGAGAGGAAAAACTGGCCGTTCCATGGCACGAATCAAGAAATATTGATAAAGTAAAGATCATTAAATTGGTCTATGTAAAATTAAAAATATCAGTCAGGCACGGTGGCTCATGCCTGTAATCCCAGCACTTTGGGAGGCCAAGGTGGGTGGATCACCAGAGGTCAGGAGTTCAAATCCAGCCTTGACCAATATGGTGAAACCCCATCTCTACTAAAAATACAAAAATTAGCTGGGTATTTTGGCATCCACCTGTAATCTCAGGATTACAGAGTCAGGCAGGAGAATCAGGCAGGAGAATCGCTTGAACCCTGGAGGCAGAGGTTGCAGCGAGCCAGGATCATGCCATGGCACTCTAGTCTGGGAAACGAGAGTGAAACTCCTTCTAAAAAAGAAAAAAGAGAGAGAGATATAATGGACAGTGTTGCGGAATGAATGTGTCCATCCCAGAACATATATGTTGAAATTCTAACCCTCAATGTGATGGGATTAGGAGTTGAAGACTGTGGGAGGTGATTAGATCACTAGAAGGGAACCCTCAGGAATGGATGCACGCCCTTAACACAAGAGGCACCGAGAACTTGGTTCCTTGTCTCCCTGCTCTCTGTCTGCTTGAGGCCACAGCAGAAGATATATAACCCAGCAACATCTGGACCACATCGGCTGCAAAACACGTCGTTAACCTTGGCAAAGTAAACTTTCTTTTTTTTTTTTTTTTTTTTTTTTTGAGATGGAGTCTCGCTCTGTGGCCCGGGCTGGAGTGCAGTGGCCGGTTCTCAGCTCACTGCAAGCTCCGCCTCCCCGGTTTATGCCATTCTCCCTCCTCAGCCTCCGAGTAGCTGGGACTACAGGCGCCCGCCACCTCACCCGGCTAGTTTTTTGTGTTTTTTAGTAGAGACGGGGTTTCACCGTGTTAGCCAGGATGGTCTTGATCTCCTGACCTCGTGATCCACCCGTCTCGGCCTCCCAAAGTGCTGGGATTACAGGCTTGAGCCACCGCGCCTGGCCGGCAAAGTAAACTTTCTAAATTGAGACCTATTAGATACTTTTGGTTCACAAGCTCATGAACACAGAAGAAATCAAGATAGAAAACAAACGATCTAATGAAAAGCATAAAATAAGTTCATCAATCTGAACTCCATATATATTGAACATAGAGGAAATGGTCTTCTCAAGCTGTGTGTGTTTATGTTAGATCGCATTTTTGAAAGATATTTCTAATATTTGATTAACCATCCTATGTAGTTTTAGCCAATATAAAACTGAAAATAATGATCAATTGTATACATACATTTAACTTCCTAATATTTCCCATAGCATTGCTATTACTATTTATGTTATTGGAGTAGGTTCTCAGTCTGTCTTTGATATATTACTGGAGTGGTGTCTTCCACAATGGTGCTCAGACTTTGTGGTATACAAGTGGATAAACTATTAAGCAGGAACCTCGGAGAGCCAGGATGTCAAAGCTCAAGTCCTTTAAAACTAGGAAGACATACTCCTTACTGCACAAGTCAAGGTCATAAGATGTTAATGGTTAAGGAAAGCAGCTTATGGTATCTGCAAGGACAAACTCCTACAGAAACACAATGTCCACATGACCCAATATCCCATGACAATGTATGCTTCTAAGATAATTACAGTCATGCTTTCAAGTACTTGCACACTAAAATACCAAGGATCGCTTTGAATCAACAAAGTAGTAAGTTTTGTCACACTATCAGCCCATCGGCAGTTAGCTTAGCTTTTACGTAAACCCCTAAACAAGAAAAACTTGAAACAAGAGGCGTTCCCCCTGCTTTCTGAGGAGCCCTACTGTGTAACTAGTAGCAGTTTTTTTTTTTTTTTTTTTTTTTTGTAAAATCACTCCTGATTTTGTAAAAAAAAAAAAAAAAAAGTTTCGCTCTTGTTGCCCAGGCAGGAGTGTGATGGTGCGCTCTGGGCTCACCACAACCTTCACCTCCCGAGTTCAAGCCATTCTCCTGCCTCCGCCTCCCGAGTAGCTGGGATTACAGGTGCCCGGCTAATTTTTGTACTTTTAGTAGAAAAATGCAAAATTAGAGACCAGCCTGTTGGCCAGGCTGGTCTCTAAGTCGACCTCAGGTGCTCTGCCCTCCTCGGCCTGCGGAAGTGCTGGAATGACCTGTTTTTCTTCTTAATTTGAAAGTGGTTTAAATGCAAAGCGCCTTTTGTGAGTAGGTAAAGACGCCTGCGGCGGGGCGAGCTCCCCACAGCCTGGGGTAGCTGGGGTAGGGGGAGGGCGAGGTGGCAAGGACCTCGGTAAGGGGGTGGAGTGCGGCGCTGGTTGCAGCCAGGACCGAGATTTAGAAGGGCTTGTTTAGGTGCCAGGAGCGGTGGCTCAAGCCTGTAATCCCAGAACTTTGGGAGACCGAGGCAGGTGGATCATGAGGTCAGGAGATGGAGACCATCTTGGCTAACACGGTGAAAACCCGTTTCTACTAAAAATATAAAAAACTAGCCAGGCGCGGTGGCGGGTGCCTGTAGTCCCAGCTACTCGAGAGACTGAGGCGGGAGAATGGCTTGAACCCGGGAAGCAGAGCTTGCAGTGAGCGGGAGATCGCCCCACTGCACTCCAGCCTGGGCGACAGAGCGAGACCCGTCTCAAAAAAAAAAAAAAGAAAAAGAAAAAGAAAAAGATATACTTGTTTAAGCAAGGACCTGTGTTGTTTGAGTGGATAATGGAAAATGGAGGGTGACATGCATGTGGAACTGCCGATTGCACACTGGAGGTGAAGGACAACTTTCCCGTCCTTTCTTTTCTCAGGATATTTATTTAGAAAACTTGTAACTGTATTTTCTCTGTCTTGTTTTTTTTGTTTGTTTGTTTTTGTTTTGTTTTGTTTGTTTGTTTGTTTTTAGACGGAGTCTCGCTCTATGGCATAGGCTGGAGTGTAGTGGGGCGATCTCTGCTCACTGCAACCTCCTCCTCCCTGGTTCAAGCGATTCTCCTGTCTCAGCCTCCTGAGTAATTGGGACTACAGGCGCAAGCCACCACGGTCAGCTGATTTTTGTATTTTTAGTAGAGACGGGGTTTCACCATGATGGCCAGGTTGCTGTTGATCTCCTGACCTCGTGATCCGCCCACCTCTGCCTCCGCCTCCCAAAGTGCTGGGATTACAGGGTTGAGCCACCAGGCCCGGCCTCCTATAATTCTTAAACCGGAAATTACCCAGATAGCTAATGTCAAATAATAATCTTAGATCCTAAATTATGACAAGTTTGTTTACAAGCATGTATTCCTTTACATTTACCCGGCTAATTTTGTAGTTTACCTGGATTATTTATACTCAGAAAAAACCCTGTGCTAGCTGATGTTTAAAGTTATTGGTTTTCTTTTTTGGCCGGGCGCCGTGGCTCACGCCTGTAATCCCAGCGCTTTGGGAGGCTGAGGCCGGCGGATCAGGAGGTCAGGAGATGGAAACATGGTGAAACCCCGTCTCTACTAAAAATACAAAAAATTAGCCGGGCGTGGTGGCGCGCGCCTGTAGTCCCACCTACTGGGGAGGCTGAGGCAGGAGAATTGCTTGAATCTGGGAGGTGGAGGTTGCAGTGAGCCGAGATCTCGCCAGTGCACTCCAGCCTGGGTGACAGAGCAAGACTCCGTCTCAAAAAAAAAAAAAAAGTTGTTTCGTTTTTGCAGGAACTCTGATGAAGCAGGCATTTAGGTAAAAATGATAATTCTGACATCAGAGCAGAACTTATTGTTAGAGAAGATGGAGCCATATTCTTCTACCTATTATTAAATTGTTTTTAAATTTTAAACACCACACAATGTATATATGTGTTGTGTAGTAAAAGTCTAAAGAAAAGTGCACTTATGCGTTCCCTTTCCTGTCCAGCCTTCCACCCGTTCCCATGGCTCAATGGGCAATCACTGCTGAGAGTTCTGTGGCAAGTCAGCATAAGTCCTGCAGAAATATATTCGGACATCATTTTGAGATTTTAGAAAAAATTCTTTGATGAATGCGCCTGTCGCCCAGACTGGAGTGCAGTGGCGCAATCTCAGCACACTGCAGACTCTGGCCCCCAGGTTCAAGCGATTCTCGTGCCTCAGCGTCCCGAGTAGTTGGGGTAATTGGGACTACAGATGTGCACCACCAAGCCTGGCTAAGTTTTTTTATTTTTAGTAGAGATGGGGTTTCACCATGTTGGCCAGGGTGGTCTGGGACTCCTGGCTTCAAGTGATCCTCCCTCCTCAGCCTCCCTCCCAAAGTGCTGGGATTACAGGCGTGAGCCACTGAGCTCAGCATGAGAAATGTTTTGTTGCGGTATTTTATCCCACAAGTTTTGAAAATTTCCATGTTTTGAAGGTAGGAGACAAGAGAGCTTGCTGTTTTTCATCTTTTTTGGCGCATTCTCTGAATGAAGACACGTGAGTCCTTCCCAGTTTTTCGCTGTTACCTTGGACGCCACGCTGGCTGCCTGTGAGTGTGCTGATTTCGCTACATGTATCTGGAGGGTTCCTGCAGGGGGCGCTATTGAGAAACTGATGGCTGCTTCTAGGATGTGGCATTTCCTCTTTTCTTAGATCTGGGAAGATTCCATCCCTACTCCCAGCTGTAAAAGCGCCCTCTCTGAGAACACAGAGAGCACCATGTGTCCTGCAGCCTCTGCATTTCAGGCTCAAGCGATTCTCCCAGCTCAGCCTCCCAAGTAACTAAGACTACAGGTGTGCACCACCATGTCCAGCTAATTTTTGTATTTTTGGTAGGAACAGGTTTTCAACATGTTGCCCAGGCTTATTTTGAATTTTTGGTCTGATTATTTCTAAGTCTCTGTTTTGTTAATTTGTGTTTAATTCCTTGAGATCATCCATGTTATCTCTTTGTATATCTGGTTAAGGTCTGTTGGAACTTCAGCAGTTCAGAAATCAGCCAGCTTTCATGGTTTTTGGTGCTGACTTCAGTGAGGAAGGACACTCTCCAGTCAGGCTGGCTAGAGATTCCTGAGACCTCTCCAGATTTTTCTGTATTTTCATTTTTTAATTAATTAATTTGAGACAGAGTCTCTGTATGTCACCCAGGCTGGGGTGCAGTGGCACAATCTCAGCTCACCACAATTTCTGCCTCACAGGTTCAAGTGATTCTTCTCTCTCAGCCTCTTGAGTAGCTGGGATTACAGGTGAGCGCCACCACACCTGGCTAAGTTTTGTATCTTTAGTAGAGATGGGCTTTTACCATGTTGGCCAGGCTGGTTTCACACTCCTGACCTCAGGTGATCTGCCCACCTCGGCCTCCCAGAGTGTTGAGATTACAGGCATGAGCAACTGCACCCAGCCTTATGTTTATTTTCTTTTTTTAATTTGTTTTAATTTTTTTTTTTTTTGTTTTTGGGGACAGTCTCACTCTGTCACCCCGGTTAGAGTGCAATGGCGTGATCTCGGGTCATTGCAACTCCGCCTCCTGGGTTCATGCCATTCTCCTGCCTCAGCCTCCCGAGTAGCTGGGACTACAGGTGCCTGCCACCATGTCCGGCTAATTTTTTGTATTTTTAGTAGAGACGGTTTCACCGTGTTAGCCAGGATGGTTTTGATTCCTCAGGTAAGTGATATTCCTCAGTGGATTATTCTGTCTCTTTGCTTTCTGAAATGCCAAGTATTGTAGCCAGTCTTCTCTGAGCCTGAAGCATCCTGCCTCAGTGGCGCACACCTGCAATCCCAGCTACTCAGGAGGCTGAGGTAGGAGAATTGCTTGAATCCGGCAGGTGGAGGTTGCAGTGATCCAAGATCACAACACTGCACTCCAGCCTGGGTGACAGAGTGAGACTCTGTCTCAAAAAATAAAAAAAAAGAAATGTTTTATTTTTATAATAATTGAAATGATGTTAGGTATTTTCCATTGTCGTCAGCTATCACAATAGTGACTTAAAAGTAAGAAGAATTGGGCCAGGCATGGTGGCTCACACCTGTAATCCCAGCACTTTGGGAGGCTGAAGCGGGCAGATTACTTGAGGTCAGAAGTTCGAGACCAGCCTGGACAACATGGTAAAACCTCCTGTCTACTAAAAACAGAAATTATCTGTGGTGGCAGGCACCTGTTATCCCAACTACTGGGAAGCTGAGGCAAGAGAATCGTTGGAACCCAGGAGGCACTGGTTGCTGTGAGCTGAGATCGCATCACCACAGTCCAGCCTGGGTAACAGAGCAAGACTCTGCTTCTACCCTTGGAATTCTCTCATGTTCTCTCCACTAGGTAAAACCCTGTCAGTTTAGTTTTGAAGCTGTATCTATTATTTAGGTGGTTATATTCAAAGCTGAATCCCAGACATCTGGATTCAGGTGCTTAGGTTGACATTTTTAGCTATTTGATATGTGGCCACTTTCCCAGAGTGTATGTGAGGCCGTTCTCTCCCAGTACAAATCTTGTCTCATGGGACAGTTGTTAGTTTTCGGCTGACGACATGGGAAGCGCTTAGAAGAGTGTATATAGCACATGGGAAGCATTCACAAATGCTCGTCATGGCTATTGCTGTGATCATGACAGTTTTCCGATTTGGACATTCCTTTCTTTTTCTTTTTCCTTTTTTTTTTCTGTCTTTTTCTGCCTCCCAAAGTGCTGGGATTACAGGCACGAGCCACTGCATCCAGCCCTGACTTTCCTTTCTTTAAACCCACCGAACTTTGTTGTCTCTGAGACAGCACTTGTATTTTAGCTCATCCAGATAATGAATATCACGTGTTATGTTGAACATAGTATCTAACATATCTATAGACCCTTCGGATTGCTGCGGCTAACAGGTCGATGATTCGCCAGGCCTGGCGTTCATTCTGTTTGTGGTTTTCCTTATGGCTAACTGCGTCCCTGTTTACAAACACCTGGTTATCTATCTATCTATCTATCTATCTATCTATCTATCTATCTATCTATCTTATCTATCTATCATCTATCTATCTATCTTATCTATCATCTATCTATCTATCATCTATCTATCTATCTATCTATCTATCTATCTATTTATTTTTGAGATAGAGTCTCGCTCTGTCACCCAGGCTGGAGTGCAGTGGCATGATCTCGGCTCACTGCAAGCTCCGCCTCCCAGGTTCCCGCCATTCTCCCGCCTCAGCCTCCCGAGTAGCTGGGACTACACACGCCCGCCACCTCGCCCGGCTAGTTTTTTGTATTTTTAGCAGAGACGGGGTTTCACCGTGTTAGCCAGGACGGTCTCAATCTCCTGACCTCGTGATCCGCCCGCCTCGGCCTCTGAAAGTGCTGGGATTACAGGCGTGAACTACCGCACCTGGTCTCTGGTTAGCTATTTCTACTAACTGTGACGTATTCATCCCTGCAAACCCGGCCTGTTTCTGCAGTTTTCTTTTAATGTTTTCTGAGCTTTGACTAAAGTCATGTTAATCATGTGCTGATTTTCAGGGCTATCGGGATGGAAGGGAGTAGACATACAATAGGCCTCACACAGCCTGTCGTAGAATTGTGCTGGACTTTCTTCTTTTCCCTGGATGACCTCAGAGACCTTGTTAACATTGTGGCCTTCTGGGCTCCCTCTTTAATCCTTCCAGGAGAGCTGCCCTGTGTCGGTTCAGCCTTTGCACACCCTCTCTTTCATTTGGGTCCCAGCGGGGGTCAGTTCCTGGGAACTGGGTCCTTACATACTCTTGGGGGTTTTGGTAACCAGCCGGTGCCTGTTCCTCCAGCCACTTAGTCGCTGCTTGGAGCTCTCTCCACCTTTCATCTGTGTTAGAGAGGAACGTGAGCGTGTTCTTCCTGATGAGGTAGCGTCAGCCTGAGTGGGGTTATAGGTCAGGATGATAGTTTGGAGCAGAACAGGTAGAGCTTGTGGCTTTTCAGTATAGGACAAAGTGTTTTTCCAGTTGAGAAGGTCGGCAGAGGTAAATGGCTGGTACACAAAACACACCTCTCCACCATGTGACCATCCTCATCTATCCCAGTACACCACTGCTCTCTCAGGGGCATTTGTATCCCGGTTTTGGGTTGTAAAGGAGCTGCCAAGGGAGGGGTTTCTCCTGAGGCTTCACATCCTCTCTTGTCTACTCTGGGTGGCCTAGAGGTGTGTGTGTCTTGTGGAGGCACAAGCACTGTGGGCTCAGGAGTGGGGAGCCTCTCTCCCTGGTAAGGGGAAGGCACCACTGGGATCACTGGTGCCATCTCCTGCAATGGGTCTTCTGGTGTTGGGTCAGACAGAACTTTAGGAGTTTTTTTCCTTCAGCGGGTGGAGCAGGATCTTTCCTTGGCTATCTGTCCCTTTGCTGCTGGCACTGCTGCTGCCTGCCTTCTTAGCCACTGTGGGGGTCTAGTACCAGCTGTAACCAAGTGTCTATGTACAGGAACTGGTCTAGGTGTCCTGGCTTTCCAGTTACCTTGTGCCATTTGAAACAAGAGATCTGTCCAGGCTTCCTTCTGAGGGCCAACCCACTTCTAATGCTGGCCAATCTATCTCACACAAAGTTCTAAGTGTCTCTGGTGTCATAGTAACTCCATAGTCTCTGTTAAATCGTTTCTTGAAATTTTTCAACATAGTTCGTAGTGGAGTGGGCTTACTTTGTGTCTGACCCATTTATCCTCAAGCAAAACAACACTCACACTACAAGAACGAAAGGGTAAAAGGTCACTCACTCATCTAATTCACACTAAATCAAAATCAAAACCAAAGCCAAAGTGTCATTAAAGGCACGCCTGTTCATCAAGCAATTCAAGCCAAGTTAAAATCAAAACCAAAACCAAAGTGCCAATAAAGGCACGCCGTGGGTGATCAAGCCACACTTCCACTCAAATGGAGTGGGCAAGTTCCCAAGACCAGTCTTACTGTGTTTCAGATGACTGGGTTCCAAGTGCCAGTTCCTTCCCAGTGTTCAGCCACTGTGTTGATCCTCCACGGGGACCTGCCAGGCACTGCTCTGATGAGGTGTTCCACTGGGGCAAATGCCTACCCAGGAGCGCTCTCAGGATCCACGTCGCTCAAGCTGGCCAGAGTCCCCTGGAGGGATGCTCCACAGGGCAGGCCTAAGCTGCCTAAGGGGTTGCCTCAACCATCCGTTAATCACCTTGCTTCCCAGTCAGGGAACCAAGAAATATAGCAGGACGAGCAGAAGACAAAACCCCTCAGACACTGGGTTAAAGAAAGATGTGGCTTTATTCAGCCGGGAACATCGGTGGACTCACGTCTGAAGAACCGAGCTCTCCGAAAAAGAAATTCCTGGCACTTTTAAGGGCTTACAACTCTAAGAGGTCTACATGAAAGGGTTGTGATAGATCGAGCAAGCATGGGGAACGTGACTGGGGGCTACACGCATCAGCTAACAGAACAGAAAGTTTTGCAATGCTTCTTCACACAATGTCTAGAATTTACAGGTAACATAATAAGTAGTTTAGGTCAGGGGTTGATATTATTATTACTATTATTTTTAACCACCAGGGCCGAATGGTGGTGCCAAGGTTGTCTGGCTATTTATCTTACTTCTGTTTCTTTCTAACTTTTTGCTTTCTTCCTTTCCTCCTGTCTTGAGAACTAGGCAAGGGGGAAGGAGGAGGGCCTTCTCCTATCTCAGAATATTCTCCTATCTCAGAATAGAAAGAATGGGAATGGTCGACTTTACACCAAGACATTCCATTCCCAGGGACGAGCAGGAGACAGAAGCCTTCCCCTTATCTCAACCTCAAAGAGGCCTCCCTCTTTCACTCCTCCTCCTCAGCACAGACCCTTTATGGGTGACGGGCTGGGGGATGTAAAGTCTTTCCTTTCCCACGAGGCCATATCTCAGGCTGTCTCAGTGGGGGGAAACCTTGGACAATACCCAGACTTTCTTGAGCAAAGGTCCCTGTGGCCTTCCGCAGTGCATTGTGCCCTGGTTAATCGAGAATGGAGAATGGCGATGACCAAGCATACTGCCTGCAAACATGTTGTGAACAAGGGGCATCCTGCACAGCCCTAAATCCATTAAACTTTGATTCGATACAGCACATGTTTCTGTGAGCACAGGGTTGGGGCTAAAGTTACAGGTTAACGGCATCTCAAAACAGAAACAATTTTTCTTAGTACAGATCAAAATGAAGTTTCTTATGTCTTCCTTTTTTACATAGACACAGTAATAATCTGATCTCTCTTTCTTTTCCCCACACAGGAAATTGAGAAAGATATTCATGACTTTGAGTTTCAGTGGCAAGAAGTTGAAAGACATGCCCATGGAGCACCCATGACAAAAATAAAAAAGTTGGCTGGTAGTACAGACTGATATGATCAAAGGCATGCTGGAAACAAGCCTATTAAAGACCAGCTGGGATCAAGCTTTTATTCACATTGGTCTGAACTCCACATATTTCAGACCGAAAGGAAAATTGGTAATCAAGTTGAGAAGTCTACAAATGATGGTTCTTCAGTTTCAACGTCCCAAAGAATTTATTGTAGGCCCCAAACCCATATTTCTTATAACTATGGAAATAATTTCCTCAATTCTTCATTACTCACACAAAAACAGGAAGTACACATGAGAGAAAAGTCTTTCCAATGTAATGAAAGTGGCAAAGCCTTTCATTGTAGCTCATTGTTAAGAAAACATCGGGTGCTGACGAGTTGATGGGTGCAGCACACCAACATGGCATAAGTATACATATGTAACAAACCTGCACGTTATGCACATGTACCCTAGAACTTAAAGTATAATAAAAATAAATAAATAAATAAATAAATAAAAGAAAACATCAGATAATCCATTTAGAAGAGAAACAGTATGAAAGTGATGTATGTGGCAAGGTCTTGTTATTGCGGTGGAGATGGTATCTCACTTAGGGGAATATATTTTTGTTTGTTTTCAATTATATTTTCTCAACATTTAAAAAGTGAAGTAAAGAGTATTTCTTGGCCAGGTGCGGTGGCTCACACCTGTAATCCCAGCACTTTGGGAGGCCAAGGCGGGCAGATTATGAGGTCAAGAGTTCAAGAACAACCTGGCCAACAGTGAAACCTGGTCACTACTAAAAATACAAAAAATTATCCAGGCATGGTGGCAGGTGCCTATAATCCTAGCTACTTGGGATGTTGAGGCAGGAGAATAGCTTGAACCCGGGAGGCGGAAGTTGCAGCAAGCCAAGATCGTGCCACTGCACGGCAGCCGGGGTGACAGTGCGAGACTGTGTCTCAAAAAATAAAAAAGAGTATTTCTTGGGCCAGGCACGGTAGCTCATGCCTGTAATCTCAGCACTTTGGGAGGCTGAGGTAGGCGGATAACTTAAAGTCAGGAGTTCAAGACCAGCCTGGCCAACATGGCGAAACCCCGTCTCTACTAAAAATACAAAAAATAGCTGGGTGTGGTGGCTGGTGCCTGCAATCCCAGCTACTCAGGAGGGTGAGGAAGGAGAATCGCTTGAACCCAGAAGGCAGAGGTTGCAGTGAGTTGAGATTGCGTCACTGCACTCCAGCCTGGGTGACAGAGCGAGACTCCATCTCAAAAAAATAAATAGCTACTTCTCAAATAAGCTTTGGTGGAATTTTATGAGCTCACATCGTTTTGTTTTTGTTGTTATTGTTTTTTGTTTTTGTTTTTTTTGAGATGGAGTCTTAATCTGTTGCCCAGGCTGGAGTACAATGGCACGATCTCGGCTCACTGAAACCTCCACCTCTTGGGTTCAAGTGATTCTCCTGCCTCAGCCTCCCGAGTAGCTGGGACTACAGGTGCCCGCCACCACGCCCGGCGATTTTTTGTGTTTTTAGTAGAGACAGGGTTTCACCATATTATCCAGGCTGGTCTTAAACTCCTGACCTTGTGATCTGCCGACCTTGACTTCCCAAAGTGCTGGGATTACAGCTGTGAGCCACTGCGCCCCAGCCTCACATCATTGTTTTTTAACTATGTGTTCAAAATTTTCTCCTTTGACCCCACATTTCAAGATATATATATTTTTAACTATTTTAATATAGTTTCTCTGAAATTTATTGTGTTCAGTTTACATCGAAGACTGCATGCTTTCTAGTCTGTATCATATATTGGAAACTTTTTCTGGTACCTGATACATGATTTTAGGTTGTTTCAATGTGTACTTGATAAAGATGTCAAGGACCTACTTTCTTTCTCTCTCTCTTTTTTTTTTTGATGGAGTTTCACTCTTGTTGCCCAGGCTGGAGTGCAATGGCGTGATCTTGGCTCACCGCAACTTCCACCTCCGGGATTCAAGCAGTTCTCCTGCCTCAGCCTCCTGAGTAGTTGGGATTACAGGCACCCACCACCATGCCTGGCTAATTTTGTAATTTTAGTAGAGATGGGGTTTCTCCACGTTGGTCAGGCTGGTCTCGAATTCCTGACCTCAGGAGATCCGCCTGCCCCGGCCTCCCAAAGTGCTGAGATTTCAGGTATGAGCCACTGCACCTGGCCCTAGGACCTGTTTTCTTTACACTAACATAAAAATTTAGTTCAAGTAGCCTGTCACTCTGCTTTCTTTCCTTATGTCATCTGATAAAATGGTGAACTGTGAGCTTCTAAGTAAACGTTCCCCTCAAGTTCCTCTGGTCCATAGTATTCTTTGCAGATGTTGAAGGATGGGCTGGATTGACCTGAGACCTTCTTTCAGCAGAGCCCATGTGTTCATGAAGAAAACATTTGCTCACAGCTTAGTTCTACCGCTACCTCTATTTCAGTGTTTTAAAAACCTATAGCTATGTGTTCACAACGGTGTTTATTTTGAACGTTATTACTGTCATTTTTCTGGGAAAATAATTACATGTTTAGGATTCGTGCCAATAGAATCTTGGATGTTGAAAGGGACATTTCTTTTATATAAATGATGGTCCTGGAATTTTTTTTTCCTTTTTCTGAGACGGAGTGTCACTCTGTCACCCACGCTTGAGTGCAGTGACATGATCTTGCCTCACTGCAATCTCTGCCTCTGAGGCCCAAGTGATCCCCCCCAGTCAGCCTCCCAAATAGCTGAGACCACAGATGCATACCACCATGCGTGGCTAATTTTCTGTACTTATGTTAGAGATGGGGTTTCACCATGTTGCCAGGTTAGTCTCAAACTCCTGGGCTCAATTGATCCACTTGCTTCAGCCTTCCAAAGTGCTGGGACTACAGGAGTGAGCCACCACACATGGCCAGTCCTGGAATTTTCTAGAGGAGGATGACCCCTCCTGGCCATCACATGAAAACCAGCAACTCCTCCTTCCAAAACTCAGAGCTTCTCAGGATGACTTGGTGAAACGTCCCCTGCTGTGAACCTCAGTGAGCCCGCCTGTAACATACAGGTGAGGGAGAAGATCAGAAAAGCTCAGTCAGAGTGACACTGACCCCTGAAATGATGAGCACAATGGAGTGTGTGGCTTTTCCTGTAGGAGAGGGAGGTGCTTAGTTGTAATTTGAATTTTAAGTGGATTCTAGTCCTCCAAAAATGTAAAAAACAAAAGCACAAGAATGGGAAAAACAGGGGATTAGATTCAAATCACCTTGAACTTTATCATCTCATGGCTTCAACCCACCTACACGGCTCCATGTCCCCTGCAGGCCTCTCCCCTGAGCTCTACAATTCTGTATCCAGTTGCCTCCTCTTCTCTCTGCTGGGACATCAAACAGTCACCTCCACTTTCAGGTGTCCATAAGTGACTTCTTAAACCCCCAAACACATTCCCTTGCAGTCTTACACGTCTCAGATGAGGATGACAGTGCACTTCTGGGAGCTTAGCTGAAATTGACAGCATGTATTTTAAATATGGGAAATAAATTCCATTATTTGTAAGTGTTGTAATTTATAATGTAAAGAGAAAGTTGCGTGTATACATGAAAGGAGTGAGAAAATACATCATTTCCAAAATTCTTTTGAGATGTGAGGGAAAAATGTTTCAAGATGTCATCCTTAGGGATCTGTGCTCCCAGGACCCCTCTGACTTCATCTCCTGCCTGTGTCCTCCTCACTCCCTCTGCTCCAGCCACGCAGGCCTCTTTCCTTTTTCTGGGGCTGAGGTTGCTCCTGTCTCAGTGCCTTCACCTGGGCTGTCCCTCTGCCTGGGACTCTCTGCCCCTCAGCTGCAAGTGACAAGCAGCCTTTCTTCCCTAAGTCTTTGTTCTGACGTTACTTTCTCTATGGAAACCTTTGTGATCTCCCACAGCCCCCCATTTGACATGGCAGCCCCACCTTCACCCCCACCTCTGGTCCATGTTGCCTGTTCTGTGTGATTCTTTTTGCTCCTTCGCTGTTCACTGGATCCTGGTGGGAACAAGTCCCCAAGCAGAGAGCAGAGCCAGAAGGTGGGGCTGCGCTGGGCTGGCGCCGTCTGAATAGAGCAAAACCCTGGCTTCACATTAGGGTTCTCAAGCATTTTGCAAATACATCTTTTATGCTGTTTTATCGGAGATGGCTGTTATCATAGGATTAAACCCACCCTCAATAATTCTTACAATGACGCTGGTGATTCTCATCTGTGTCCAGCATGGAACATCATGGAAATTTCTTTCATCTTGAGAACTGAGATTAGCCTGTGATTGATCCACAGGGAGGTGAGGGGGCTGTGCTCTGCATGGGGTTTGGTTAGGGCCAGATCTGTGCCCTGAAGATCTGTGTCCTGCTTCAGCGTGTTTGTGAACTTTTCCAGGAGGGGAGCAAGATCTGAAAACGGGTCAAAATTACCCTTGTAGATCTTCCTGTGGGACTTTCTTATCTCTGCATGATCTCTGGTGCAGTGGGCAGCAGAGGACCATCTTTCTCCGGGGTGAGGTCTCCCCTGTGTGTGTGTTTTGTCACAGGAAAGGAGTGAGTGATTTCTAAACATTAAATCTCTTATTTATTTATTTATTTTTTCACATACAGGATTGATTTCCAAAGAGTCATGTTACTTGGCTTGGTGGAAGCCACCAAGAAGAGCAAAGAAAAGGATCCAGGGATGGCTCTTCCTCAGGTGAGTGATATTCCTCGGTGGATTCTGCTGTCTCTTTCCTTTCTGAAATGCCAGGCATTGTAGTAGCCAGTCTTCTCTGAGTCTGAAGCGTCCTGCCTCACACATTTGCTCGCACTCACCCAAGACTTTTCTCAGTCCTTGTCATCTTCACTTAAATTCCATCTCCTATAATCTAGTGAATGAGCTTGGGAAGAGGCGGCACTGGGCATGGGCCTGGGAAGGGCTCACACCAGACATGGATGGAGACGGGGTGAGGGTCCCGTGCTGTCAGTGATGTTGGGCGGCAGGGATTGTTCAGGGGCCACATCTGGATGCACGTTCAGTACTTTGTGGACCAGATCAGAGAAACTGTGACCAGATCGGAGAAACTGTATATGAAAGTCATACATTAATGTGCAGTAATATCTGGTAAATTCTGGAAATGGAGACAAGTTAGGGGAGATATTTTGTGTCTGATTTTGTAATGCATTTGAAGCTACACTAGTGAGTCAATATGTCTGACTTGAAACTTTCTTTTTTTTTTTTTTTTGAGACAGAGTCTCGCTGGGCTCACTGCAAGCCCCACCTCCCAGGTTCACGCCATTCTCCTGCCTCAGCCTCCTGAGTAGCTGGGGCTACGGGCGCCCGCCACCATGCCCAAGTAATCTTTCATATTTTTAGTAGAGGTGGGGTTTCACGTGTTAGCCAGGATGGTCTCGATCTCCTGACCTCATGATCCGCCCTCCTCAGCCTCCCAAAGTGCTGGGATTACAGGCATGAGCCACTGCGCCCAGCCGAAACTTTTTTTTTTAAGAGACAGGGTGTTACTCCTGGGCCCAGTCTGGAGTGCAATGGCACAATTCTAGTTTACAGCAGCCTCAGATTTGTGGACTCAAGTGATATCCACATTAGCCTCCTAAGGAGCTAGGATGACAGGCATGTGCCACCACACCTGGCTAATTCTAATTTTGGAGAAGGTGAGAATGAGAGCTACATACAGAATGAGGGAGGAAAACAGTAATGAAGACAAAGGGGGACCCTGGGTGCAGATGGATGGTGAGTTGATTGGATGTGATGATGAAGTGATGACATGTTGCTTTCTCTGTTTAGAAGGTATAAAATTTAAAATTAGTTTAAATTATACAGATGAGAATGAGAGTTGCCAAACCCCTGTGTCTAAGTGTGGTGCATTTTATAATTATGGCGGCAGAGGCGAGCTTCCCTTTGCAACCCCTCTTCAGCAAGAGGACAGTGACTTGACTCATTAGTTGTGGATCCCCCCTTCCCTTTTCGTGGATGGGGTGGGGAGTGGGGGAGTGAAGTAGGATAAGAAGTGACGGAGTCTCTGTTACTACATCGAACCTGATAAAAGAAATATTAGGCCGGGCGCGGTGGCTCAAGCCTGTAATCCCAGCACTTTGGGAGGCCGAGACGGGCGGATCACGAGGTCAGGAGATCGAGACCATCCTGGCTAACACGGTGAAACCCCGTCTCTACTAAAAATACAAAAAAACTAGCCGGGCGAGGTGGCGGGCGCCTGTAGTCCCAGTTACTCGGGAGGCTGAGGCAGGAGAATGGCGTAAACCCGGGAGGCGGAGCTTGCAGTGAGCTGAGATCTGGCCACTGCACTCCAGCCTGGGCGACAGAGTGAGACTCTGCCTCAAAAAAAAAAAAAAAAAAGAAATATTAAAAGTGTTTTTGTTCTCTTTTTGTGCTGGGTTTTCTTTTTTTCTAGTTCCTCCTCATTAGTTTTTTTTTTTTTTTTTTTTAATTTTAATTTTAATTCTTACTCTTGCCCAGGCTGGAGTGCAGTGGCAGGATCACTCCTGACTTCAGCTGTAACCTCCTGGGCTCAAGTGATTTTCCCACCTCAGCCTGCTGAGTAGCTGAGACCACAAATGTGCCCCACCATGCCTGCCTAATGTTTGTTTCGTTACTATTATGATTTTTTGAGACTCTCTTTGTCACCCAGGCTGGAGTGCAGTGGAAGGATCCAGGCTCACTGCAACTTCTGCCTCCTGGGGTCAAGCGATTCTCCTTCCTCAGCCTCTCAAGTTGCTGGGATTACAGGTGTGCACCACCATGCCTGGCTAATTTTTGTATTTTTAGTAGAGATTGGGGTTTCTCCACGTTGGCCAGGCTCGTGTCAAACTCCTGACCTGAAGTGATCTGCCCACCTTGACCTCCCAGAGTGCTGAGATTATAGGTGTGAGCCATTTAGCCCGGCCAGATATTTGTATTTTTTTGTAGATACTAGATTTTGCCATGTTGTCCATGCTGGTCTCAAACACCTAGGCTCAAAAGATCCAGCTGTATAGGTCTCTTAAACTGATGCAATTACAGGCATGAGCCACCACGTGCAGCCTGTTTTTTAATTTAAAAAAAAAATTACTTATGAAGTAAGTTTTGGTAGAATCGTTTTTTTGAGATGGAGTCGTGCTCTGTCACTCAGGCTGGGGTGTAGTTTTGCGATCTCGGCTCACTGCAACCTCCACCTCCCGGGTTCAAGCAATTCTCCTTCCTCCACCTCCTGAGTAGCTGGGACCACAGGTGCATGTCACCACGCCCAGCTAATTTTTGTATTTTTAGTAGAGACTGAGTTTCACTGTGTTGGTCAGGCTGGTCTCGACCTCATGATTTGCCCACCTCAGGCTCCCAAAGTGCTGGGATTACAGGTGTGAGCCACCGTGCCCGGCCTCTTTTTTTTTTTTTTTTTTTTTTTTTTGAGACGGAGTTTTGCTCTTGTTGCTCAGGCTGATCACGAGGTCAAGAGATCAAGACCATTCTGGCCAACATGGTGAAAACCTGTCTCTACTGAAAAAATGTAAAAATTAGTTGGGCTTGGTAGCACACGCCTGTAGTTGCAGCTACTCAAGAGGCTGAGGCAGGAGAATCGCTTGAACTCAGGAGGCAGTGGTTGCAGTGAGCCGAGATCGTGCCACTGCGTTCCAGCCTGGCAAGTTAGTGAGACTCCATCTCAACATAAATACATAAATAAATAAATAAGATGCTATAATCTAAATGTGGAGCACCGATGTTTTTCCCACAAAGAGGGAACACTGGGTCCTGGGAAGGGAGTTTGAGGGTTACAGCTCTAGTCATGGCCTGGAGATTCAGGAACTGGAGGAAGGAAAAGCCGTATTTATCCTCACAGGATGCCCCTGTGCTCAGCAGTGGGTAGAATAGATGAGCTAAGCTAATGGAGTCCCATTTAGGGAAAGGAGTTTTTCTTCAAACAGTACACACACCGTCACCCACCCTATGCACACTCCCTCCTTTCCCATTGTCTTCTCCACGATGGCAAAGTTGGTGCTTCCCCAGGTGGGTGTCTGAGGGAGAGGAGTGGTTTCTCTGCCTGTTCTTGACCCCCTCCCTCAAGTCTTCTACCTTCCTGTCCACTGGTCTATTCTGATGCTCATTGCCTACAATTCTATCAGTTTGCATCATCCCACGACCCAACCTAAGACCCAAGGATTTGAGTCTGGAAATATTTAATCCAATGTCATTGCCAAGTGAGAAGTCTTAGACCCCAGGAATTTTTCTTCATTAAGAGTCTGGTCAGCAAGAGAGCCTCTCCTCTTTCTGCAGAGTTTAGGGTCTTTAATTGCCAATGTAAGTTTGCTCAGAGTCCAGCAGTTACCCCTTGGGTCAGCCAGATGTGTTTCAGAGTGAACATACACTTGTCCTTCTTACTGATTGGGCAAGCAGAGTGGTCTGCCTGAGGGACCCTGGGCTCTCCTGCTCAGCTGTTCCTGCTCAGCTCCCTCATCACAATGAAGACCATTCCAAGGTCAAATAGGGCCCCGGCACACATGAGACCCCAGAGAGGACATACTAGTATCACTCTGTCATTCTCATTCATTCACTGACTCAGTAGCTATGGAGCCTATACTGTATGCCAGGGGACACGAATAGAGGAGCTGTCTGTATCAGGGATAAAAATGGTAAACCAGCAGACTATACCCTGCTTTCTTCAGGTTATCTTTCATTTTTATGCTGTGTTGTTGAAGTTGGTCTTGATCTCCTGGGCTCAAGAGATCCTCTTTGTCCTCCTGAGTAGCTGGAATTACAGGCCCCAACCCCCATACCTAATTATTGGTTTTTACTTTTTAAATTTTAGCGTATGTGTGTCCTTAGGGCTAATACGAGTCTTCTGTGGGCAACATGTAGTTGGTTCCTGTTGATTGAGGCAGTCTTTGCCTTCTGAATGTAGAGGTAAATATTTACATTTTAATAATTACTGATGGAGAAGACCTTACCATTGTGTTTTTGTTCTGTATTTCTTCTAGGATTTTTTTGTTCTTCATTTCTCGTTTCCTACTTTTTGGGTTTAATTGCATTTTTGTGTAGACATACGTTGATTCCCTTCTTACTTACTTTTTTTTTTTTTTTTTGACAGAGTCTCACTCTGTTGCTCAGGCTACAGTGCAGTGGTGCAATCTTGTCTAACCATAGCCTCCGTCTCCCAGGCTCAAACGATTCTTGTGCCCCAGCTTCCAAGTAGCTGCGACTACAGGTGCCCACTACCACACCTAGCTAATTTTTGTGTTTTTAATAGAGATGGGGTTTCATCATATTGGCCAGGCTGTTCTCAAACTCCTGATCTCAAGTGATCCACCTGTCTCGATTTCCCAAAGCACTGGCATTACAAGCGCGAGTCACCATGCCCAGCCATTATCATTATTTTAAATAGTTTTGTCTTTTAGTTTTTAGTAAACTTAGAAGTGGTTGAAGCATGATTCCAGTGTGAATATAACAACCACGTTAGTGTCCATCCCTTTCAGTATGAAGAACCAAAGTGTGGGCCGGGCACGGTGGCTAACATCTATAATCCCAGCACTTTGGGAGGCCGAGGCAGGCAGATCACAAGGTCAGGAGATTGAGACCATCCTGGCCAACATGGTGAAATCCCGTCTCTACTAAAATACAAAAAATTAGCCAGGCGTGGTGGTGCATGCCTGTAGTCCCAGCTAGTCGGGAGGCTGAGGCAGTGGAATTGCTTAAACCCAGAAGGCAGAGGTTGCAGTGAGCCAGATGGTGCCACTGCACTCCAGCCTGGAGACAGAGCAAGATTCTATCTCAAAAAAAAAAAAAAAAAAAAAAAAAAAAAACCAAAGCATGTTGTATAGATATTTGAGGGGAGGTTATTGTTGTAGGTATGTTAAATATCTTAAAGTTATAGCATAAAAATGAAACTTGAAATTTCCATTACCTGGCTGGGTGCAGTGGCTCACTCCTGTAACCTCAGCACCTGGGGAGGCCGAGGCAGGGCAAATCACCTGAGGTAAGGAGTTCAACACCCACCTGGCTAACATGGCAAAATTCCATCTCTACTGAAAATACGAAGCGCGATGGTGGGCACCTGTAATCGCACCTACTCAAGAGGCTAAGTTCTTTGAATTCAAGAAGTGAAGAATGCAGAAGCCGAAATGGCACCATTACACTCCAGCCTAGGCGACAGAGCAAGACTCCATCTCAAAAAAACAAAGAAAGAAAGTAACAAACAAAAATTTCCATAACCCGCAAAAACTACTGTTTCTCCAGTAGAACTCTTTGTTATTTATGTCAGAATTACTTCTGTGTATGTTGCATTTTCATTAACACATGTATAGTGTTTTTTCATGCTTTTTTCTGCTAAATAATTGGAAAAAACATTGTGTTATAAAGAAAAGATACACTTATACCGGTTTCTGTATCTGTCTGTCTATTTATTTATTTATGAGACAAAGTTTTGCTCCTGTTGCCCAGGCTGGAGTGCAATGGCGCAATCTCGGCTCATTGCAACCTCCGCCTCCTGGGTTCAAGGAATTCTTTTGCCACAGCCTCCCGAGTAGCTGGGATTACAGGTATGCACCACCACACCCGGCTAATTTTGTATTTTTAGTAGAATCAACGTTTCTCCTTGTTGGTCAAGCTGGTCTCGAACTCCCAAACTCAGGTGATCTGCCTGTCTTGGCCTCCCAAAGTGCTGAGATTTCGGGCGTGAACCACCTTTGGTGGGTGCACGGCAACATAATCAAGCTTATGTACAAGGCATTTGAGATTGAGGCATGGAAAAATACTGAGGCACTGTGTGTATGTTGTTTGTGTATGAGACTGTAACTCCTTGACCCTGAAATCAGGACAAGGAGTAGACTGTGTGATAAGGAACGCTGAAAACAGTCTCCTGTGAATGTGGTCTGAGTGCTTTTACAAGGCCATATGTGCCTCACAATCCGCCTGCAAAGAGCTCCATGGTGGACATCTCTTGTTTGTCTGAAGTGTAGTTTAAACAAGCCCTTTCAATAAACACTTGGAGGACGGATTCTGGGGCGGCACTCTCTCAGAAGTGTTGCTTCCTGCCCCACTCAGTTGGAATTATCTGAGTACTTCATTCTCTGCATTCACTGCAAGCTGTAAGCTGCATCACTGCACCCAGCCTATCTGTCCTTTTATCTACCTTTTCTGGAGAACTTTATATATGTTTTTGGGTTGGAGTTACTCTTTAGCCTTCTTTCATTTCTTTATTTTTATTTTTATTTTTATTTCGAGATGGAGTCTTGATCTGTCACCCAGGCTGGAGTGTAGTGATGCGATCTTGGCTCACTGCAACCTCTGTCTCCTGATTTTAAGGGATTCTCCTGCCTCAGCCTCCCAAGTAGCTGGGACCTCAGGCGCGTGTCACCACATCCGGCTAATTTTTTGTATTTTTTTTTTAGTAAAGACACGGTTTCCCCGTGTTAAGCAGGATGGTCTCAATCTCCTGACCTCATGATCCTCCCGCCTCAGCCTCCCAAAGTGCTGGGATTACAAGCGTGAGCCACCATGCCCTGCTTGCCTTAAGGTTTTGAAAACTTGTTAGTGCTATTAGATGGCTTCAAGTATTGCAAGTTTCATAGTACAGACTGTTAACTTCGTTTGTTTTTTTGTTTGTTTTTTTTTCTGAAACGGAGTCTCGCTCTGTTACCCAGGCTGGAGCGCAGTGGCCAGATCTCAGCTCACTGCAAGCTCTGCTCCCCGGTTTATGCCATTCTCCTGCCTCAGCCTCCCGAGTAGCTGGGACTACAGGCACCTGCCACCTCGCCCAGCATTTTTTTTTTTTTTTTTTTTTTTTTTGTATTTTTTTAGTAGAGACTGGGTTTCACCGTGTTAGCCAGGATGGTCTCGATCTCCTGACCTCGTGATCCGCCCGTCTCCGCCTCCCAAAGTGCTGCGATTACAGGCTTGAGCCACCGCGCCCGGCCATCTTCCTTTGTTTAATAAGATTTGTAAGTCTTTGGTGAGGCTGATGATGAGATGCTCCTTTTCCTGTCTCAGTCATTTCACTGTCCTGTCAAAATTAGCTTAGACTGGCCGGCCCTGGTGTCTCACGCCTCTAACCCCAGCACTTTGGGAGGCCAAGGTGGGTGGATCTCTTGAGGTCAGGAGTTTGAGACCAGTCTGGCCAATGTGAAGAAACCTTGAATCTACTAAATACAAAAAATTGGCCAGGTGTGGTGGCTCACACCTGTAATCCCTGCACTTTGGGAGGCCAAGACGGACAAATCACCTGAATTCAGGAGTTCGAGACCAGCCTGGCCAACATGGTGACTCCCTGAAAACTGCACAAACTCGCGTGGGGATTTCAACAATCCGAAACACCCAGATTCCTGGTGTGGCTGGACTCGGTGCTGGGGTCCTGCGAAGGACAGGTTTGAAGCGGAAACACACAAAAAAACACTCATTTGAGTCAGCCCCGGGCGCTGCAAAACAACCGTGGGTGGGCCCTCGACCCTGTCTGGGCCGGTTCTGGACAGTGGGCGGGGACGGAACGGGAAGGGGAAAAAAAATGTCTCCTAGGGGGCGGGGCCAGAACAGGTGCTTGGGCGGGGCAAGAGGGTGGAAGCCGCTTTGGGGACGGGGCCTGGAAGGGGACTGGGGCAGAGCAAGAGGGAGGAGGCTGCCTGGGGGCCGGGCCGGACAGCGGGAGGGGGCGGGGCCGGAGGGGGCGGTCCGGGCTCTCTCATCAGCTTGGCCCCAGATGTCGCCTGCTGTCATCCTCTTGCCCCCCAGGACTGGATCCTCCGGGTTCTGATTGGTGGATTGTTTCTGATGTGCCGTGTTATTACCCCTAATATCACAGGATGCTTCCTGCCCGTTTTAAGTTAATATTTCATATGAAGTTAATATTTCAATGGAAGGTAAAGCAACATATTGTAGTGGGCCACCGGTACCGAACGCTGAATTGTTTTTCCTTTTAAGTTGAAAATGGTTTTAATGCAAAGCGCTTTTTTTGGAGCAGGTAGAGTCCTGCAGGCGGGGCGAGCTCCCCTCAGTCTGAGGCAGGGCGGGGGGAAAAGGGCAGGAACCTCCGTAAAGGGGTGAAGTGAGGCGCTGGTTGCAGTGGGGACTGACAATTAGAACGGCTTATTAAACTAATCAAAATCATGAGTTGAGTGGATAATGGAAACTGAAAGGTGACATGCAAAACTCTCTATTACACATAGGAGGTGGAGGACAATTTTATATTTTGTTGAAATAAAGCCAGAACCCGGAGGGGTGGCTCACATCTATAATCTCAGCACTTTGAGAGGCCAATACGGGAGGACTGCTTGAGCCCAGGAGTTCGTGATCAGCCTGGGCAACATAGTGAGACCTTGACTCTACTAAAAATCAAAAAACTCAGCCAGGTGTGGTGGTGCACACCTGTGGTCCCAGCTAGCTGCTCAGGGTGCTGATGTGGGAGGATCACTTAAGCCATAGAATTGGAGGCTGCAGTCAGCCTTCTTCTCACCACCACACTCCAGTCTGAATGACAGAGCTAGACTCTGTCTCAAACAAACAAGCAAATAAATAAGAGGTATAAGTCCTCCTCTGAAAATAAGGGAAGACTTTTTTTTTCCTTTCATTTCTTTTATTAGGACATTTATTTAGAAAATTCGTAAATGCATTTTCTCTCTCTTCCAAAGTGGGTTTTTTTTATTTTTTATTTATTTATTTATTTTTTTGAGGCAGAGTCTCGCTCTGTCGCCCAGACTGGAGTGCAGTGGCACGATCTCGGCTCCCTGCAAGCTCCGCCTCCCAGGTTCAAGCCATTCTCCTGCCTCAGCCTCCCGAGGAGCTGGGACTACAGGCGCCCACCACCACGCCCGGCTAATTTTTTTGTATTTTTAGTAGAGATGGGGTTTCACCATGTTAGCCAGGATGGTCTCGATCTCCTGACCTCGTGATCCACCCACCTCGGCCTCCCAAAGTGCTGGGATTACAGGCTTGAGCCACCGCGCCCGGCCTTTTATTTTTATTTTTTTGGACAGAGTTTTGTTCTTGTTTCCCAAGCTCTAGTGCAATGGCGTGATCTCAGCCCACCACAACCTCCGTCTCCAGGGTTCAAGCAATTCTCCCTGGGATTACAGGCATGCAGCATCGTGCCCGGCTTATTTTGTATTTTTAGTAGAGACAGGGTTTCTCCATATTGGTGAGGCTGGTATTGAACTCCTGACCTCAGGCGATCCGCCTGCCTCCACTTCCCAAAGTGCGGGGATTACAGGCGTGAGTCACTGTGCCCGGCCTAAAGTACTATATTTTAGAAAGCACATATATTTTTTCAGCATAGTGACCCAGTGTGTGTGTGTGTGTGTGTGTGTGTATGTATATGTGTGTGTGTATATATATATATAAAAGTTTGAAGATGGAGTCTCACTCTGTCACCCAGGTTGGAGAGCAGTGCCACGATCTTGGTTCACTGCAGCCTTTGCCTCCCGTGTTCATGCAATTCTCCTGCTTCAGCCTCCCAAGTAGCTTGGACTACAGGTACACGCTGCCACGCCAGGCTAATTTTTTTGTATTTTAGTAGAGACAGGACTGTGTTGCTCAGGATGGTCGCGAACTCCTGAGCTCAGGCAATCCTCCTACCTCAGCCTTTCAAAGTGCTAGGATGACAGGCGTGAGTCACCCTGCCCGGCCCAGGGATGTATTTCTTAAGGATTTGGGAGCTCTCTTCGAAAGGTAAACAACAAGGAAGATACTACCTGTATCTCAGTAGGAAATTAAATAATTCAAACCTCAAAGAATTCAAATTTAAAACTATCGACTTTTAAATATTTCTGAGCCTTGAGAGGAATGTGGTCATGCAACCTGAGTCCAGTGGTATGCAGGCGCAACTTCTAAGAGTTTTCCTGTAAATAATTAGGAAGACTAAGCAGCCCCAGAGATAAGACTTCCTCGGGTCATTGTCCTTTTCTGTGGAGTGATAAAGTAACCTTCCTGGAAGTGTATCAATCCGTAATCAATCAAGTTGCAGCAACCTATGCACTGGTCTTGAAAATGTGGTGATTCTTCTCTGTCTTACCCTATGTGTGTGAAACCTTAAGGTCTCTACTTTGGAACGCTGATCCCATTCATTTGGAGTTGAAGTTTCCAGGTGGCTTTCTTCAAGCTTTGTGTTCAAATAAATTCTATACTTAATCATATATTCTAAATTGTATTGTTTACTGCTGACATCAGTTTCTGTCGGATTGTAGGAGCCTCACCAGAGAGGGCGCCTGTTGCCATGTTGTAAAACTCACACTTGTCAAAATGACATGGGTTAGGGTTTTTCCCCCTTCCTCTGCATAAAAATAATTGGCTGACAAAGATGGTCACCTCCATTACCAAGTAGAGCCATGATGAACTATGTGTCACCAAGGGTGTCGTCAAGTCCTCTTCCCTGAGGACTGATTAGTGTTGATCTTGAAAACATGTACTTAATGCATAGTATAGAACAGCGAAGTTTCTTTCTCTGTTTTCAACCTCTTAGCTGTTTGCCTCTTTTTCCCATCGCATTCTGGTCTAAGGCTTATGTATAAATAAAATTGTTTTTATTTCTCTGTTATTGTCGTGGAGATGATTTCTCATTTGGGGGAATTTTTTTGTTTTCAATTATATTTTCTCAACATTTAAAGAGTGTAGTAAACAGTATTTCTTGGGCCAGTCACGGTGGCTCACACCTGTAATCCCAGCACTTTGGGAGGCCGAGGCAGGTGGATCACTTGAAGTCAGGAGTTTGAGACCAGCCTGGCCAACATGATGAAAGCCCCTCTCAGCCAAATATACAAAAATAAGCAGGGCATGGTGGCGCCCACCTGAAATGCCTGTTGCTCCGGAGACTGAAGCAGGAGAATCACTATAACCCAGCGGGGAGGGGTTGCAGTGAGCCGAGATCTTGCCACTGAACTCCAGCCTGGGTGACAGCGAAATACTCTGTCTCAAAAAAGAAGAAAAGAAAAATATATATATAATGAAAGAAAGTAATAGATCTCTTCCACAAATGTGCTGGGACAACTAACTGGATATTCACATGGAAAAAAACGTTGCATCCCTATGTCACACCATCAAAAATTTTATTTAAAAAAGTTTTAAAAAAAGACTAGTAAGGGTAAGGGAGCCCAGCGGGAGGGGGTGTTACTTTGTCGCCCAGGCTGAACTGGACCCCCAGGCTCGGAGATCCTCGGGCCACCCGGAAGCAGATCGCCTCAGTGAAGGTCATACCGCAGGGCGTGAGTTTCGCTCTGTCTCTAGTTAAGTCGGCCCTTCGCAGGCCCCCGGCTCTGCTATACTGGAGAGGTGGGGTCCCCAGAGACCTGGACATTCCCACCTTCCTTCCTCCACACAGACCATATTGAGACATCCTTGTAGAGTCCGGGGGTCGCTTCCTTTTGAGTTTGTTTGTTTGAGACTGAGTCTCAGTCTGTCGCCCAGGCTGGAGTGCAGTGGCAGCAATCTCGGCTCACTGCGACCTCTGCCGCCCGGGTTCAAGCGATTCTCCTGCCTCAGCCTCCCGAATACCGGGATTACAGGCGCCTGCCACTTTGCCTGGTTAATTTTTGTAGTTTTTAGTGTAGATAGGGTTTCGCCATCTTGGCCAGACAGGTCTTGAAGTCCTGACCTCCTTCTCCGCCCGCCTTGGCCTCCCCAAGTGCTGGGATTACAGGCCTGAGCCACTGCGCCCAGCCTCCTTTAGGGTTTAACGTCAGTCTGAGGCTGGTCCAGTCCCCGCGCCTTCTATCGCGTAGTTCTCCTGCTCAAAACCGTTTCCTGACCCCTCCTCCTGCCCGCGCTTTTTAAAGTCCTCATCCCGGAGGTGGATTCCCGCCCTAGGCGCCTCCCAGCTTCTCCCTTGCTGGCCTCTGGAGCGCAGCGTCGCAACTCCAGTCCCCGGGAGGCCGTTCCACATAATTCCAGCGCTTTCGAATCACGCCTTAGCCTTCCTGGCGGGTCTCGCCTCCAAAGCCGGAAAAACACCGGCGCAGGGAAAAAGGCTGAGAGACGCACAGGTATCGCCCCGGCCCCGCCCTGGGCCGGTTCTAAACGGTGAGGTCTCTCCGCCTCGCGCCCAGCCTCTACCTCGCCCAGGCCCCGCCCACCTCCTCGGGGGTCCCGCCCAGGTCAGGCTTCTGCCCTGCGCGCGCAGTTTCGCGCAAACCCGGAAGCGGATCGCGTGGAGTAAAGGTCCTACAACCGCGCGTGAGTTTCGCTCTGCTTTTATCAAGTCTGCGTTTCCCAGGCCCCCGGCGCTCTTTTTTGTTTGTTTGTTTGTTTTTGTTGTTGTTTGAGGCAGAGTCTAGCTCTGTCGCCCAGGCTGGAGTGCATTGGCTCGATCTCGGCTCACTGCAAGCTCCGCCTCCTGGATTCACGCCATTCTCCTGCCTCAGCCTCCGGAGTAGCTGGGACTACCGGCGCCCGCCAGCATGCCCAGCTAATCTATTTCTGTTTTTAGTAGAGACGGGGTTTCACCATGTTAGCCAGGATGGTCTCGATCTCCTGACCTCGTGATCCGCCCTCCTCAGCCTTCCAAAGTGCTGGGATTACTGGCGTGAGCCACCGCGCCCGGCCTCCCCAGCGCTTCTTTACCTGGAATGTCAGGTCCCCCACAAACCTGGAAATTCTCGCCCGTCTTCTTTCACCGACAGCAAATTGAGACGTCCCCGTGAGAGTCCGGAGGTCTTTTCGTTTTGGGTTTAAAGTCGCCCTGAGGCTGGTCCTGTCCCTGGTCTTTCTGCTGTAGTACAAGATATACACTTCCTATCGCATAGTTTTCCTGCTCAAAACCGTTTTTTGACTCCTCCAGCCCCACACTTTTTAAAGTCCTCACCTGAGAGGTGGATTTCCGCCCTGGGCGTCTCCCAGCCTCACCCTCGCCGGACCCTGGAACGCAGCCCCGCGACCCCAGTCCCAGGTAGGCTGGGTTTTCTGCCTGGTGCTGGGATCCTGCGGACCCCACCCTTTTCCGAAGGCATCGTTGTCCCCCACCTCCCTCCTACTCAGGCTGGGCCCTGCTGCTCTCCATGTCTCCCCTCTGCTCTCCATGTCTCCCCTCTGCAGTCACCGCTTCCCCTGAGCCCGCGCTGGGGAGAGGTGCCCGGGGCCTGTCCTGTGACACGGAGGTGTTCTTGTCTGCCCAGCTCCAGTCCCTGGAAAATGCGCTTCTTCCGGTTGCAGGCGTCTTCCTCCAAACCCTCCTGTGATTGTGTGGGCCAAAGGGATCAGGAGACAGAGAGAGGGACTGAGAGAGCAGTAGAAAACCTGAGACAGAGAAAAGCAGAATGAGAAAGACCCATAACAGACGGCAAAGTAGAGGATGGGTGAGGGATTTGCCAAGAGACAGCAAAAGTGATTAAACTAAAGATAAGAAAGCAGGAGGAGAAGAGCAACTGGAGAAATGTAGAGAAAAGCTAGATGTACAGAGAGATGAAGGACAGCAAGGTAGGGAGAGGGGCAGCAAAGAGGGAGGCTCATCAGAGTGAGGGAAAGAAGGAGGAGGGATTTGGAGCCAGGGCGGACAGAGCACATTGGTGCTGGTGGCAAAGAGAACAGAGGGGGAAGGACAGCAGGGAGGACACCTGGGGATCTTAGGTGCCAGAGAGTGAGGACATGGGGGTATAACATGGAAGAGAGAATTGAACAGGGAAAGCAGAGGAGGCGCAGAGATGGGAGAAGAGGTGGAAATCTATGGAGATTGAACACGATCTAAAGATTGGGGAGAAGGAGTAAAAAGAGGTCAATGAGTTGGGAGGATGGAGTCTGGCTCATTTTTGTATTTTTAGTAGAGACAGGGTTTCACCATGTTGGCCAGGCTGGTCTCGAGCTCCTGACCTCAGGTGATCCACCTGCCTCGACCTCCCAAAGTGCTGGGATTACAGGCGCGAGCCACCGTACCTGGCCACCCATGTATTCTTTTTTTTTTTTTTTTTTTTTTTGAGACAGTCTCGCTCTGTCACACAGGCTGGAGTGCAGTGGCCGGATCTCAGCTCACTGCAAGCTCCGCCTCCTGGGCTCACGCCATTCTCCTGCCTCAGCCTCCCGAGTAGCTGGGACTACAGGCGCCCGCCACCTCGCCCGGCTAGTTTTTTGTATTTTTTAGTAGAGACAGGGTTTCACCGTGTTAGCCAGGATGGTCTCGATCTCCTGACCTCGTGATCCGCCCGTCTCGGCCTCCCAAAGTGCTGGGATTACAGGCTTGAGCCACCGCGCCCGGCCCCATGTATTCTTGATTGAAAAAATTTGCTTATGTCTTAGTTCTACAACTGACCTTCTTTTCCTGTTTTCAAGGTCAATAGCTGTGTGTTCACACTTCTGCATTTTATGAATGTTACTCTGATTTTCTTGTAAGAAATAATTGAATGTTGGGAATTAATGGCATCAGAACCTTGCAAAAGAAGTTTCTTTTTTTTTTTTCTTTTTTTTTTTTTTTTTTGAGACAGAGTCTCGCTGTGTCGCCCAGGCTGGGGTGCAGTGGCCGGATCTCAGCTCACTGCAAGCTCCGCCTCCCGGGTTTACGCCATTCTGCCTCAGCCTCCCAAGTAGCTGGGGCTACAGGCGCCGCCACCTCGCCCGGCTAGTTTTTTGTATTTTTTAGTAGAGACGGGGTTTCACCGTGTTAGCCAGGATGGTCTCGATCTCCTGACCTCGTGATCCGCCCATCTCGGCCTCCCAAAGTGCTGGGATTACAGGCTTGAGCCACCGCGCCCGGCCGCAAAAGAAGTTTCTTTAGCCCAGGTGTGTGAAAGATGCTTCCCTAATTTTCAAGGATGGGGTGATAAAGACCAACCCTTCCCATTTGCCCTTCCAGGCCCCCATGTAAGAATTCAGGCACCTTCTCACTCATCTCAGACCTTCTCAGTGTAACTCAGTGAAAATGTCCCTCCTCTGAGCCCAGTGAGCCTCCCTGCAACTTGGCGATGAGGAGCTTGACCAGAAAAGCTCAACCCGAGTGACCTTGGCCCTTGAAATGATTGGCAAAATAGAGTGTGTGTCTGGGTGTGGCTTTTCCTCTGGGAGAGGGGAGTGCCTAGTTGTAATTAGAATTTTCAATGGGATGCAGGACATCCACAGCTACATCTAAAGCAGGTTGTGTCAGTCCCTGGCAGGGAACCCTCCACCGGCTTCCCGTGTTCCCCGGGACAAAAGCTGAACTCCTCACTGTGGCTCCACAGCCCTGTGTCCAGGGCCCCTGCCAGTGTCCAGCCTCCTCCTGGGAGCTTGCCCTCATCTCCTGACTCCCTCTGCCCCAGTCACATTTGCTTTTCTCTTTTCCCAAACATCAAAACCCTTCCTGTCTCGAGTCGTTGTCCCTGCTCTTACCCTATGTCCCCTGCCCTTTCTCCTCCTTCAGGTCTGGGCTCAGAGCTGTCTCCCATGCCCTCCCACCCCCATCTGAAGTTCCCTCTGCCTGTCAGTCTCTGTCACATTACTCAGGTTTTATTATCTCTGCATCAATCACATCAGAAACGGGCTTTTTTTGTTTTTCCAAACAGGTTCTCACTCTGTCCTCCAGACTGTGAGTGCAGTCTCGTGATCTTGGCTCACTGCAACCTCTGTCTCCTGAGTTGAAGCAATTCTTATGTCTCAACTTCCCAAGCAGCTGAGATTACAGGTGTGTGCCACCACACCCGGCTAATTTTTGTATTTGTATTTCCTTTTATTTTTGAGTCTTACTCTGTTGCCCAGGCTGGAGTGCAGTGGCACAATCTCGGCTCACTGCAACCTCCACTTCCCAGGTTCAAGCGATTCTCCTACCTCAGCCTCTCGAGTAGCTGGGATTACAGATGCCCACCAAGCCCAGTTACTTTTTGTATTTTTACTGCAGATGGGGTTTCACCATGTTGTTCAGGCTGGTATCAAACTCCTGACCTCAAGTAATCCAACCCCCTTTGCCTTCCAGAGTCCTAGCATTACAGGCATGAGCCAACGTGCCTGGTCTACTTTTTGTATTTTTAGTAGAGACAGGGTCTCACCATGTTGGCCACACTGGTCTCAAACTCCTGAGCTCAAGTGATTTTCCCACCTCAGCTTCCTAAGTAGCTGGTACAACAGACACACAGGCGAGCACCACCAGACCTGGCTAAGTTTTTGTATTTTTGGTCGAGATTGGGTTTCACTGTGTTGCCCAGGCTGGTCTCAAACTCCTGAGCTCAAGCGATGTACTCACCTCGGCCTCCCAGAATGCTGGGATGACAGGCATGAGCCACTGCACCCAACCTCTGCATGGGGTTTGGTCAGGGCTGGGTCTGTGCCCTGGAGGAGAGCTCATTCCAGCCCAGCTCCCCAATCCTGCAGCGTGTGTGGAGGCTTTTCCAGGAGAGCTGGAGTTTTCCTGTAGGAGTTTATCATCCTTGCTGCAGTGGGCAGCAGAGGGGACTGTATTTCCTCAGGGTGAGGTCGCCTTTGTATGTGTCCTGCAGGGAGGGGGCGTGTTGATTCTGAGCAATAAACAACATATTCTGACATTCAGGATTGACTTCAAAGACTCTTAGTCTGTGAGGAAGAAACCCAGAAGAAAAAGAGGAAAGCAAAGGAGTCAGGGATGGCTCTTCCTCAGGTGAGATGATATTCTCGGTGGATTGTTCTGTCTCCTTCCTTTCAGAAACCCTGGGCCTTGGAGTTGGGAATCTTCTCTGAGTCTGAAGCGTCCTGCCTGACAGATTTGCTCACACTCACCCGTGCCTTCCCTCAGTCCCTCTCATCTCGCTTAGATTCTGTCTCTCCTGACCCAGTGACATGAACTTGGGAAGAGGCGGCACTGGGCATGGGCCTGGGAAGGGCTCACACCAGACATGGATGGAGACGGGGTGAGGGTCCCGTGGTGTGAGTGCTGTTGGGCAGCAGGGATTGTTTAGGGGCCACATCTGGATGCACTGTGAGCTCTCTGTAGACAAGGATTAGAGCAGCTGCTAATAGAAGTCACATATTAATGTGCACAAAGTACGTGGAATATTCTAGAATAGAACAATAACGGGAAATCTTCGGCTTAATTTCTTTTTTTAGTTTTATTTTTTCTTGAGACGGAGTTTTGCTCTTGTTTCCCAGGCTGGAGTGCAGTGGCGCGATCTTGGCTCACTGCCACTTCCACCGCCCGGGTTCAAGCGATTCTACTATTTCAGTCTCCCCAGTAGCTGGGATTACGGGCATGCGCCACCACCCCTGGCTAATTTTGTGTTTTTAGTAGAGAGGCGGTTTCTCCATGTTGGTCAGTCTGGTCTCGAACTCCTGACCTCAGGTGATCCGCCTGCCTCAGCCTCCCAAAGTGCTGGGATTACAGGTATGAGTCACTGCGCCCAGCCGATTTCTACCTGATTTTATACTACATTTTTAGGTAATTGAATGAGTTACTGTGTTTCTGACTAAGAAACTTACTAATTGGAATAGAAAGTTCTTAGATTGACATGAATGACACATGAATGATTCCGTCAGTTTTTGTTTGTTTAGTTTTTTGTGTTTTTTTTTTTTGAGACAATTTTGCTTTTGTTGCCTATGCTGGAGGACAATAGCGCAATCGTGGCTCACCACAACCTCCACCTCCCACTTTCAAGCAATTCTCCTGACTCAGCTTCCCAAGTAGCTGGGATTACAGGCATGCGCCACCACGCCCAGCTAATTTTGTATTTTTAGTAGAGACAGGTTTCTCCATGTTAATTAGACTGGTCTCGAACTCTTGATCTTAGGTGATCCACCCACCTTGGCCTCCTGAAGTGCTGGGATTACCTGCATGCACCACCGCACTCAGCTGATTCCATTATTATTTTAAGAATATGAACTCAACCTCAGTAATAGCAGGAGATTCATTCAACCATTCTTAGCCCATTTAGCTCATGGAGACTGTGGAATTGCTGTGGAGAGCCTTGTGAAACAGGTGTTTTTCATAAAAATGGTTACAATTTTTCTCAAATATGGGAGCAGTACTTTTTTGTCCTATGGGATAAAGCCATATTCTCATTCCACCTATTATTATTATTATTATTATTATTATTATTATTATTATTTCTGAAACAGAGTCTTGCTCTCTTGCCCCGGTTGGAGTACAGTGGCATCTCGGCTTACTGCAACCTCCACTTTTCGGGTTTAAATGATTCTCCTGCCTTAGCCTCCCAAGTAGCTAGGATTATAGGTGTGTGCCTGCATGCCGGGCTAATTTTTTTTTGTATTTTTAGTAAAAACGGGGTCTCACCATGTTGATCAGGCTGGCCTCGAACTCCTGACATCAGGTGATCTGCCCACCTCAGCCTCCCAGAGTGCTGGGATTGCAGGTGCACCAATTGTTATTAAATATATATTGTTATATTTAAACATCACATGATGCATGTATTTGTTTTGTGGTAAAACTCCAAGCAAAGCTGCAGCTTAGGCTCTTAGCTATAAAGCATCTCCTTTCCTTGTCACGTCCTCCACCCTCCTTCCAGCCTCACTGGGGAGCCGCTACTGTCAGTTCTGTGCCAGGTGTCAGAGCAAGTCTCGTACACGTGTATTTCTGCATTTTTATGAGACTTAAAAAAAAAAAACTGTACTAAATTTAAAAAAGAAAATTTTATATATATATATATTTTACTTTAGGTTTGAGGCTACATGTGAAGGTTTGTTACAGAGGTAAACTCATGTCATCAGGGTTTGTTGTACACATTATTTCATTACTTCAGCGTCAAGCCTAGTACCCAATAACTTTTTTTTAATTTATTTTTTTTTGAGACTGAGTTTTGCTCTTGTTGCTCAGTCTGGAGTATGATGGCATGATCTCAGCTCACTGCAACCTCCATCTCCAGGGTTCAAGTTAGTCTTCTGCCTCAGCTGGGATTACAAAAAACCTGCCACCACGCCTGGCTAATTTTTGTATTTTTAGTAGAGACAGGGTTTCAACATGTTGGCCAGGCTGATCTTGAACTCTTGACCTAAGGTGATTCACCCTCCTCAGCCTCCCAAAGTGCTGGGATTACAGGCGTGAGCCACCACGCCCGGCCCCCAATAGTTATCTTTTCTGCTCCTCTCCTTCCTCCCACTCTCCACCTTCAAGTAGACCCCAGTGTCTGTTGTTTTCTTCTTTGTGTTCCAGGACATATTTTACTTTGATATTTGATCCTGCTAGTTGTGAAAATTTACATGTTGTCATGTTAGTAAACATGGATAACTTGCTCTTTGGCATTGGAAATTGGCTGAGTGACAACCTGTGGGTCATTTGCGATTTTTCTGTGTATAAAGAGTGCCATAGTGGTGGCCTCTGTGCACGCCTGCATTCCTACAGGTATCTGAAGATTCCTCCAGGTCAGGCAGTTGAAGGAGTGATTGCTTCCTCTAGGATGAAGCATTTCCTGTTTTCTTAGATCCCACAAGATTCCCCCCTGCCCCCAACTGCCAAAGTGTCCTTTTCCAGCAAGATGAGATTCCTCTTCAGTTAAACAAAACTTGCTACTTTTTGTATTTTTAAAACTCATATATATACACACACACACAAACACATGCACATATATATACACACACACGTATATACATATATACACACACACGTATACACACACATATGTATATATATACACACACACATCCCCACACATATACACATGTATGACATACACGTACTTTAATAAACACACACGTATGTGTTTTGAAAATCTGGGACAAAGGATATAGCAGGAGGAGCCGCTGACAAAACCTTTCAGACACCGAGTTGTAGAAGGAAGGGCTTTATTCAGCTGGGAGCTTCGGCAAGCTACCGTCTTAAAATCTGAGCTCCCCGAGTGCACAATTTCTGTCCCTTTTAAGGGCTCATGACACTAAAGATTTCATATGAAAGCGTCGTGATTGAGCAATCTAGGGGATACCTGACAGGAGTTTCATGCACCGGTGGTCAGAGAGAAACAGAACAGGGCAGGGAGTTTCACAGTGTTCTTCTATACAGTGTCAGGAGTCTATGAATAACATGGGTTTCTAAGTTATGAGTTGATTTTTAACTACTGGGTTTAGGCCAGGCAGGCCCAGGCCTGGTTCCGGGCCTGGCGCGGGGCTGCCTGTCTTTGGTTTTACTTCCTTGTTTTTTTCTTAAAACAGGTGCTGAGTATAAAACAATGTACAACAATGTGAGAGGGTCTCTCTCTTTCCTCATTGATAGTGCTTTGTATTAACATCTAGTTTTTTGTCAGTCTGAGTAGGTTTTATTATTTTATAAACATATATATATATAAATGGATTTTTGTACTTTGAATAATTTTGTTTTCATGTATTTTATTTTATCCTGAGATGGGGTCTCGCTTTGTTGCCCAGGCTGGAGTGCCCTGGCACGATCGTGGCTCACTGCAACCTCCACCCTCAGGGTCAAGCTGTCCTCCCACCCCAGCCTTCCAAGTAGCTGGCACCACAGGTACCTGCCACCATGCCCGGCTAATGTTTTTTTTTCTTTTTTTTTTTTTTTGAGACCGAGTTTCTGTTGCTTAGGTTAGAGTGCAGTGAGGCGATCTGGGATCACTGCAACTTCTGCCTTCTGGAATCAAGCGATTCTCCTGCCTCAGCTTCTGGCATAGCTGGGATTACAGGCATGTTTCACCGCACCTGGCTGATCTTTTACTGCGGATGTTGTCATCTCTGAAGATATCACTCATGCTATGTCTCATCTAGATACTGAATGTCACTTGGTGTGTCAATATAAGTTTCAGACATTTCTTTAACAGGAACCCTGCTTTCATTTTTTATTTATTTCTTGTATTTTTCACAAACATAAGAAATTCATACTGAGAGGGTGCCATGACCTCTTCAAAAAGTGTAATCAAACACAACTGGGAGGACATCATGTGGTGAAAAGTCCCTTATTCGGATGTCAGAACATTCACTACAGTGAAATGCATGCTTTCCCCTCTCTCCTCTTCTCATTTTCTGTAAGGATAAGAGCTCCTCCCATAACCATTTGGTATAAATGTGTTTTCATTTCAGGGTCTGTTGACATTCAGGGATGTGGCCATAGAATTCTCTCAGGAGGAGTGGAAATGCCTGGACGCTGCTCAGAGGACTGTATACAGAGACGTGATGCTGGAGAATTATAGGAACCTGGTCTCCCTGGGTGAGGAGAACTTCCCTCCTGGAGATGTGCCCTTGTGTATCTTTGCATTTTCTCTTGTTTCTTTTGGGAGCCCCATTCTTGCTTGACTAAAATGGACACTGTGTTGAGTTTGAAGTGAAAAGCTTTATGATGTAGCATCTAGACTTTCACTGTCCCCTTTGTTTAGATGTTCTGCATTTTTCATGGTACCTCAGTGTGGGTTCCAGAACTAAAGTAGGCACAAAACCTTATGGCAGGCTGGGCGTGGTGACTCACACCTGTCATCCCAGCACCTTGGAAGGCCTAGGTGTGTGGATCACTTCAGGTCTGGAGTTCGAGACCAGCCTGGCCAACATGTAGAAACCCCATTTCTACTAAAAATAGAAAAGTTAGCCTGGCATGGTGGCATGTGCCTGGCGTGGTGCATGCCTCTAACCCCAGCTCCTAGAAAGGCTGAGGAAAGAGAATCACTTGAATCCAGGAGGCGAAGGTTCCAGTGAGCTGAAAACACTCCACTGTACTCCAGCCTGGGCGACAGACTGTCTGAAGAAACAAAAATAAAACCTTCTGGCCGACTTTAAAGATACCCAGTTCCCTGTCTGCTTCTCTTGTACTTTCGATTCAGTAGTTCTTGGAAGAGAGCTCCATGTCCACGTATTACATATTACAAGGCTCCTCAAGCATTCAGAAGGAGGCAGTCAGTGGAGCAATTAGTGAAATATTTTCCCAGATCCATCTGTAATGTCTTCTTTCCTACTGAAACGTAGGGCTGGGACTCTAGAAAAGCGCCAGCATGTTATGGTTCTTTCTTTTTATAAGCAGAAGTCTCTTTCTCACCTGTTATCTCTGTGTTGGAGCAAGGGAAAGAGCCCTGGACTGTGGAGTGTGAAGTGAAAATAGCAAAAAAAATTCAGGGCTAGGCACAGTGGCTCATGCCTATAATCCCAGCAGTTTTTCAGTCCGAGGTGGGTGGATCACCGGATGTTGGAAGTTTGAGAACAGCCTGACCAACATGGAGAAACTCTGTCTCTACTAAGAATACAAACTTAGCTGGGCATGGTGGTGCATGCCTGTAATCCCAGCTACTCAGGAGGCGGAGGCAGGAGAATCGCTTAAATCCAGGAGGCGGAGGTTGCGGTGAACCAAGATCGCACCATTGCACTCCAGCCTGGGCAACAAGAGCAAAACTCTGCCTCAAGATAAATAAATAAATAAATAAATCCAGCTGGGTGGGAATGTATTACAGGTGTAAAGGCAGGTAAGAGCTCAGATGGGCAGAGTGGAAGCTCCACCTTCCAATAGTGTGTGGGGAAACTCTGCAAGTCGGAGAATTCTGTGGGAAAATGGAAGGTTCAATCCTGAGATCTCTGAATAGACATCTTTTTCCCCCCGCTTATTTCTCTGTTCTTTTTTTCTTGTCTTTCTTCTCTTTCTTTCTTTTCCTTTTCTGTCTTTTCTTTGTCTCACACTGTCGCCCAGGTTACAGTGCATTGGCGCAATCTTGACTAACCGTAGACTCTGTCTCCCGGGCTCAAAGGATTCTTGTGCCCAGCTTTCCGTACAGCTGGGACTGCAGGCGCTCACCACAATGCCCAGCTAATTTTTGTGTTTTTAGTAGAGACTGGGTTTCACTATGTTGGCCAGGGTGGTCTCAAACTCCTGATCTCGAATGATCCACCTTCTTCGGCTTCCCAAAGCAGTGGGATTACAGGCGTGAGCTGCCATGGCCCAACCATTGTTATTATTTGAGATAGTTTTGTCTTTTAGTTCTTAGTAAACATGTAAGTGGCTGAAGCATGATTCCAGGGTGAATAACAACCACGTTAGTGTCCATCCCTTTCAGTATGCAGAAGTGAAGTGTGTTGTATAGATACTTGGGCAGAGGTTATTGTTGCAGGTATCTTAAACATCTTAAATTATAGCATAATGATGAAACTTAAAATTTTCGTAACCTGGCCGAGTGCAGTGGCTCACGCCTGTAATCCCAACACTTTGGGAGACCAAGGTGAGTGGATCACCTGAGGTCAAGAGTTAAAAACCAGCCTGGCTAACATGTCAAAACTTTGTCTCTACTAAAATTACAAAAATTAGTGAGGCACGGCAGTGCGTGACTATAATCCCAGCGGAGGCAGGCAGGTCACCTGAAGTCTGGAGTTTGAGACCAACCTGGCAAATGTGGTGAACTCCGTTTCTACTAAAAATAGAAAACTTAGCCAGGCATGGTGCCAGGTGCCTATAATCCCAGCTACTCGGAAGGCTGACACAGGAGAATTGCTTGAACCCGTGAGGTAGAGGTTGCAGTGAGCCGAGATTGCACCATTGCACTCTAGCCTGGGATCTAGGGCAAGACTCCATCTCTAAAACAAACAAACAAACAAAAACAGAAGAATTTGATAACCTGCAAAAACTATTCCCTCTCCACTAGAACTTGTTTTAATTTATGCCAACATTATTTCTGTGTATGTTCCATTTCGGTTGACATATATGTACAGTGTTTTTTCATGCCTTTTTATTTTAAATAATATGAAAAAAGTTTAGTTGTGAAGAAAAGGTACATGTGTGCCAGTTTCTATATTTGTCCTTTTATTAATTAATTAATATATGTATTTATGAGACAGTTTTACTCTTGCCGCTCAGACTGAAGTGCAAGGCTACAACCTCAGCTCACCGCAGCCTCTGCTTTTTGGGTTCAAGTGATCCTTCTGCCTCAGACTCCCAAGTAGCTGGGATTACAGGCATGGGCCACCATGCCCGGCTAATTTTGTATTTTTAGTAGAGACAGGGTTTCTCCTTGTTGGTCAGGTTGGTCTCGAACTTCCGACCTCAGGTGATCCGCCTGCCTTGGCCTCCCAAAGTGCTGGGATTACAGGCATGAACCACCATGCCCGGCCTATCTGTTTTTTTAATTTACCTTTACTGGAGAACTTTATGTGTGTTAGAGTTACTCTGTAGCCTTCTTCCATTTCCTCTTTGTTTTTCTTTGAGATGGAGTCTCGCTTTGATGCCCAGGCTAAAGTGCAGTGGTGTGATCTCATCTCACTGCAACCTCCACCTCCCATGTTCAAGCAATTCTCCTGCCTCAGCCTCCCAAGTAGCTGGGAGTACAGGTGGGTGTCAACACGCCAGGCTAATTTTTTGTATTTTTTTTTGGTAAAGACAGGGTTTCACCTTGTTAGCCAGGATGGTCTCGATCTCCTGACCTTGTGATCCTTCTGCCTCAGCCTCCCAAAATGCTGGGATCACTGGCATGAGCCACTGCACCCAGCCTGTCTCAAGGTTTTTAACATGTTAGTGCTATTAGATGGCTTCAAGGATTGCAATTTTTACAGTACAGACTCTTAACTTCCTTTGTTTAATAAGATTTGTAAGCCGTCAGTGATGTTGATGATGAGATTCTCCTGTTCCTGCCTCAGTCATTACACTGTCCTGTCAGAAATAGCTTAGAATCGCCAGCCATGGTGGCTCACCCCTCTAATCCCAGCACTTTCAGAGGCCAAGGTGGGTAGATCACTTGAGGTCAGGAGTTTGAGACCAGACTGGCCAACATGGTGAAACCTCGAATGTACTAAATGGCAAAAATGTGCCAGGCGCAGTGGCTCACACCTGTAATTCCAGCAATTTGGAAGGCTGACAGGCTGGTCACTTGAGGTCAAGAGTTTGAGACAAGCCTAGTCAACATGCTGAAACCTCGTCTCTACTAAAAATAAAAAATATTAGTTGTACATAGTGGCATGCACCTGTAATCCCAGCTACTTAGGAGGCTGAGGCAGGAGAATCACTTGAACCCGGGAGGTGTAGGTTGCACTGAGCCAAGATCATGCCACTGCACTCCAGCCCGTGTGACAGAGTGACTCTGCGCTGAGGTGGGAGAATCACTTGAGGTAGGAGAATCATGCCACTACATTCCAGCCTGGGTGATAGAGCGTGACTGAATCTGAAAAAAAGGAAATAGCTTAAACTGGGAGGCTTAAGATGCAGAAATTTATTTCTCATGAATTTGGAAAGTGGGAAATCCAAGAGCGAGGTGCCAGCCAAATTGGTTCCTGGTGAGAGCCTTCTTCATGGTTTAGCTCAGCCATCTTCCTGCCATGTCCTGACACAGTGGAAAGAAGAGGCAGTGAGCCCTTCAATATCTCTTTTTATAAATGCACTGGTCCTATTCATGAGTAGTCAACACCCATGACTGAATTCTCTCAAAGTCCGCATCTGCAGGAACATCCTATTAGAGAATACCAAAACTGCCAAAGCGAATTTGAGAAGTAGTTGTGTAGTTTGAGTCTTATCCTGTCGCCCAAGCTGGAGTGCAGTGGCCTGATCTCAGCTCACTGACACCTCCACCTCCTGGGTTCAAAGGATTCCTGCCTCAGCCTCCCAAGTAGCCGGGATTACAGGCACCCTCCGCCGTGCCCAGCTAATTTTTTTTTTGTATTTTTAGTAAAGATGGGGTTTCAGAATGTTGGCCAGGCTGGTCTCGAACACCTGACGTCATGATCCGCCTGCCTCAGCCTCCCAAAGTGCTGGGATTACAGGCATGTGCCACCGCACCTGGCCATTAGTCAATTCTTATTCGTTATGATGCTGTGTATTTCCTTGACCTCATCAGAGGTCAATCTGTTAAAATCAGAAGGTAGTGATCTTAACATGTAATTCAGTTCTTATATTGTGTGCTGGTGGTAAGTAGAAATTGTGGCTTTTTTCTTACGTGGAAATTGTTTACAATTCTGCAGAATGTATGAATGTACGTATTATTTTCTTGTTTTATCATTGGTTACAATATTTTATTAATTGAATTTTATGATTTTACATGTGAGTATTCAGTATGTGGCATGCAATATAACTGACACACTTCTCTCATTAATGTCACAAAGTGCCACCGGGCACAGTGGCTTACGCCTGTAATCCCAAATGGCCAACATGGTGAAACCCCATTCTCTACTAAAAATACAAAAATTAGCCAGGCATGCTGGCTCTTGCCTGTAATCCAAGGTACTCAGGAGGCTGAGGCAAGACACTCACTGGAACCCAGGAGGTGAAGGTTGCAGTGAGCCAAGATCATGCCATTGTACTCCAGCCTGGGTGACAGAGCAAGACTCCGCCTCAAAAATATAAAAGTAATAAAATATTTTTTAAAAAGTCACAAAGTGCCTGTTCTACATGGATATAGGAAATATTTCACAGTTATTCAGAAAAATGTATTAACATTTTCTTTTTTTGAGATGGAGTCTCACTCTTTCGCCCAGGGTGAAGTACAGTGGCACAATCTCAGCTCCCCACAGTCTTCGCCTCTCGGATTCAAGCAATTCCTCAGCCTCCGAGGTATCTGGGATTACAGGTTCACACCACCACGCCCAGCTACTTTTTGTATTGAGGTGATCTGCCTGTGTCGGCGTCCCAAAATAGTGGAATTACAGGTGTGAGCCACCATGCCCTGCCTTTTTTTTTTTTTTGAGATGGAGTCTCACTTTGTCATCCAGGCTGGAGTGCAGTGGTGCAATATTGACTCACTGCAGCCTTTGCCTCTTGGCAATTCTTGTGCCTCAGCCTCTCACGTGGCTGGGACTACAGGCACGGGCCGCCATGCCTGGCAAATTTTTGTAATCTTTTCTTACCTTCTCAGTGCTATGATTGTTTGACAATACAGAATTTCCATTGATTTTGATTATCATTACAAGAGCTTGTTGTGGATTATTTACCAATATAGTATGTTGTCTGGTCCTTTAACACTTATTTGTATACTCTGAATACACTGTAAATATAAAGAATATATATTTTTTCCTTCTTTGATGTGACAGTCTTTTTTTTGCAAATTATGATACACTTTAGGGTCACAGTGGAAAAACACTCCTTACTTCAGGCTTACACGTTTGTACCCTGTCAGTGTTTCGTCGTGATATTGGGAATAGGCTTCCGTAGAAATGATTTGAAGTACATGTAATTGCCCTTTATTTATTAAAGAATCTTAGTTCTTTTGTGTTCCTAAACTTTGAAGATGATGTTTGGGAAGTTTAAAATAAGTATTGTTATTTGTGCCCTATTTACACATTTCAGTATGATTGACCATCTGCACTTAATTGGAAACCTATTGGTGTTTATATTTTGTAGCTATCTCTTCCAAATGCATGACAAGGAAGTTCTCATCAACAGGGCAAGGCAATACGGAAGTGATCCACACTGGGACATTGCAAAGACAAGCAAGTCATCACATTGGAGATTTTTCCCTCCAGGAAATTGAGAAAGATTTTCAGGACTTTGAGTTTCAGTGGCAAGAAGATGAAAGAAATGGCCGTGAAGCACTCATGACAGAAATCAGAAAGTTGACTGGTAGTACAGACCGACATGATCAAAGTCATGCTGGAAACAAGCCTATTAAAGATGAGGTTGGATCAAGCTTTCATTTGCATCTGCCTGAACTGGATGTATTTCAGAGCAAAGGGGAAATTGATAGTCAAGTTGAGAAGTCTATCAATGATGCTTCCTCAGTTTCAACATCCCAAAGAATTTCTTGTATTCCTAAAACTCATATTTCTAATAAGTATGGGAATAATTTCCTCCATTCTTCATTACTCACACAAAAACAGGAAGTACACATGAGAGAAAAATCTTTCCAATGTAATGAGAGTGACAAAGCGTTTAATTGTAGCTCACTGTTAAAAAAACGTCAGATAATCCATTTAGGAGAGAAACAATATAAATGTGATGTATGTGGCAAGGTCTTTAATCAGAAGCGATACCTTGCATGCCATAGTAGATGTCACACTGGTGAGAAACCTTACAAGTGTAATGAGTGTGGCAAGACCTTCAGTTACACGTCGTCCCTTGTAATTCATAAGGCAATTCATACTGGAGAGAAACCTTTCAAGTGTAATGAATGTGGCAAGGTTTTTAATCAGAAAGCACACCTTGCACGTCATCATAGACTTCATACTGGAGAAAAACCTTACAAATGTGAAGAATGTGACAAAGTTTTTAGTCGCAAATCACACCTTGAAAGACATAGCAGAATTCATACTGGAGAGAAACCATACAAATGTAAGATTTGTGACAAGGCTTTTGGACGTGATTCACACCTGGCACAACATATTATAATTCACACTGGAGAGAAACCTTACAAGTGTAATGACTGTGGCAAGACCTTCGTTCAAAATTCATCTCTTGTAATGCATAAGGTCATTCATACTGGAGAGAAACGTTACAAGTGTAATGAATGTGGCAAAAGTTTTAATCACAAATCAAGTCTTGCATATCATCATAGACTTCATACTGGAGAGAAACCTTACAAGTGTAATGATTGTGGCAAGGTTTTTAATCGAAAATCAAACCTTGCACGTCATCATAGACTTCATACTGGAGAAAAACCTTACAAATGTGAAGAATGTGACAAAGTTTTTAATTTCAAGTCACTCCTTGAAATACATAGGACAGTTCATACTGGAGAGAAACCATACAAATGTAAGGTTTGTGACAAGGCATTCAGGTATGATTCACACCTGGCACAACATACTGGAATTCACATTGGAGAGAAACCGTACAAGTGTAATAAGTGTGGCAAAGCCTTCTGTGGCCAATCAACACTTATTCACCATCAGGCAATCCATGGCGTAGGGAAACTTTACTAATGTAATGATTGTCGCAAAGTCTTCAGTAACGCTACAACCATTGCAAATCATTGGAGAACCATAATGAAGTGAGATCTTACAAGTGTAATAAATGTGGCAAGTTTTTCAGGCATCATTCTTACCTTGCAGTTTATCAGCGAACTCATACTGGAGAGAAACCTTACAAAGGTGATGATTGTGGCAAGGTCTTCAGTCAAGTTTCATCTTAGGCAAAACATAGGAGAATTCATACAGGAAAGAAACCTCACAAGTGTGATGATTGTGTCAAAGCCTTTATTTCACGTTCATGCCCCATTACACATCAGAGAATCCATACTGGACAGAGATCTTACAAGTGTCATATGTGTGGCAAGGTCTTTAGTCTGAGGTCACTCCTTGCAGGACATTAGGAAATTCATTTTTGAGGTAATAGTTCCAAATGCAGTGAGTATAGCAAACCATCAACCATTAATTGACATTAGATTCAAATCAGCATTGACCTGAGTTTGAGTTGACTTAACATTGAGTTCAAGCATTAATTGAGATTAAAGTGTTTATGTTCAGAGGATTAGGCCAGGTGCGGTGGCTCACACCTGCAATCCTAGCACTTTGGGAGGCCAAGTTGAGTAGATCACTTGAGGTCAGGAGTTTGAGAGCAGCCTGGCCAACAGATGTGAGCCGTTTTCCCAGCCTGTTTTTTTGTTTCTTCAACAAAAACTGATAGGGATTTTTATGGGTATCATGTTGAATCTAAATCACATTGGGTTACATAAACATTTAACAATATTAATTTTTCCAAAACATCAATATGGGTTGTATGTTTATATATGTTTTTAATCATTTCAATCAATGTTTGTAAATGTCAGTGCATGAATTTCTCACGTCTTTCTGTTTATTCCTAGGTATTTCTTACTTTAAGTTCTCTAGCAAATGGAAATGTTTTTAAATTTTCATTTAAAATTGTTTATTGTTAATGTATGAAAATTCAACTAATTTTTGGTGTTGATATTGTATTGTGCAAATCTACTGATGTGTTTATTAGTCTCAGTAGTACTTTGACTCTGATTTTCTACACAGAAGATGTCATCTACAAACAAATAAAATTTTATTTTTCTGATTGCGAAGCATTTCATTTCTTTTGCTATTTCATTGCTCTGGCTAGGACAGCCTGTATTAATTGAATAGAAAAAGTGAGAGCATTCTTGAATCATTTGAGATCCTACCGGAAAAGCATTCCGTTTTCCCTGCTTGGTTATGGTTATTTCCACGTTGGTCACTTCATCAATGGTCTTTCTATTGGTGAGGTAAATTTCCTTCTCTATTTTGTTTAAGATTTCTTTGTTTTTCTTTTTTTTTGAGAAGGAGTCTCGCTTTGTTGCCCAGGCTGGAGTGCAGTGGTGTGATCTCAGCTCACTGCAAGCTCCGCCTCCCGGGTTCACGCCATTCTCCTGCCTCAGCCTCCGAGTAGCTGGAACTACAGGCGCGCACCACCACGCCCGGCTAATTTTTTGTATTTTTAGTAGAGACGGGGTTTCACCATGTTAGCCAGGATGGTCTCGATCTCCTGACCTCGTGATCCGCCCACCTTGGCTTCCCAAAGTGCTGGGATTACAGGCGTGAGCCGCCGCACCCAGCTGTTTTAAGATTTCTATGATGATCAGACGTTGAATTTTGTGAAATGATTTTTCTCCATCTATTGAGATGATGTGGTTTTCATCTGTCATTCTGTTCAAGTGGTATATCACATTGATTTGCTTGAATATGTTGAACCATCCTTGGATGTCAGAAGTAAATGGCACTTACATATCTACGATCCTTTTATATATCCTCTTGAATACAGTTTTCTAGTACAAGAGGTCTTCAAGAAGCTCATGGAAAAATACATATTATGAGAAAATTGTGCATGAATTTCACAGTTTTTGCACCAAAATAAACTGGTACAAATCTGTTATGTCTGAATAGGCTGTAGTTTGAGGCACTAAGAAGGATAAGGCATGAGTTTGAAAAGAGACTCTTATCAAAGCAATATAAATTCTACTAAAATTGAAATAAGAAGAAACATCAAATTTACGATGAGACCAGATGCAGTGTCTCAGGTCTCTAATCCCAGCACTTTCAGAGGCTGAGACAGGTGTGTCACATGAGCCCGGGTATTCAGGACCAGCCTGGGTAACATGGTGAAAATCCCTTCTATACAAAAAACACAAAAATTCGCTGGGCATGGTGGCACATACCTGCAGGGCAAGCTACTGTGGAGTCTGCAGCCCAAGGATGGCATGAGCCTGGGAGGTTGAGGCTGCAGTGAACTGTGATCTTGCCACTGCTCTCCATCTTGTCTCAAAAAAAAAATACTTATGGTAAAGTTTGGGTAGACGAATAATGATATCATTGATGCTTTATGAAAAGGTTATGGGGACGATGCCCAAAAGAAATCAGCAGTTTGTAAATGGATAACTCATTTTGAGTTGTGAGAAGACAATGTTGAAGGTTATGTATGGAACAGCAGGCAGACCATCCACATCAGTTTCACAGAAAACAACAATCTTGTTTGTGCTGCAATGAAGAGGACTGATAGCTAACAGCAGAAACAATAGTCAAGAGGTTGAGAACAGGCTGGTTAACATGGTGAAGTGCCATCTCTACTAAAAATACAAAAATTAGCTAGGTATGGTGGCGGGCACCTGTAATCCCAGCTTCTCGGAAGGCTGAGGTGGGAGAATCGCTTGAACCCAGGAGGCGGAAGTTGTAGTGAACCGAGATGATGCCATTGCACTCCAGCCTGGGCAACAAGAATGACTTTCTCTCATAATAATAATAATAATAATGATAATAATAATAATAATAAATATCAAGCCCCTTCTCTTCCTTTCTCCGCCATCGTGGTGTATACTTGACTCCACTTCTAGCCATATCTTCTCATAAGACTTTCAGGATTAAGCGATTCCTGGCCAAGAAAAAAAGCAAAATCGTTCCATTCCCCAGTGGATTCAGATGAAAACTGGTAATAAAATCAGGCACAACTTTTAAAGGAGACATTGGAGAAGAACCAAGCTGGGTCTGTAAGGAATTGCACATGAGGTGGCACACATATTTATGCTGTCTGAGCATTACAGTCACGTTACCATATCAAGCAGAAAATGTCACCACTATCTTAAGAGTGGGACATGTTTTATTGGGAATACATTTTTTTCTCTCTGAATCTGTTATGAACACGTTGGTTGACTGGGTTCAGTAATAAATACGTCAGACTTTTCATTTCCAAAAAAAAAGTCAAATGATGTAATTCCATAGAGTACCTTAATTCCTGTATTGCTTTTTGTTTTTTTTTTTTTTTGAGATGGAGACTCCACTGGGTTCAGTGGATCACACCTGTGTTCGTCACACATTGGGAGGCTGAGATGTGAGGTTTGCTTGAGACCAGGAGTCTTCTGGGAATCTTCTTGCCTCCGCTAACCCAGTTCATGACAGACCCCTGGACTTTACTGTTTTGGAAAATCTATATAAAGCAATATCAGTGTGTCGAAGCATTATGTTTGTCAGAAGCTTATGAAAGAAACTTAAAAATTACTAAGTCAAAGAGAAAAGTCAAGCTGGAAACAGCGTCAGACAAACCTTCCTCCAATTTTATTCCTAAACAAGATAGCGACAAGGATTTTTTAAAAAGCTACATAGAGGCTGGGTACGATGGCTCAGGCCTCTAATCCCAGCACTTTGGGAGGCCTCAGTGGGCAGATCACCTGAGATCGGGAGTTCGAGACCAGCCTGACTAACATAGAGATACCCCTTCTCTAGTAAAAGTAGAGAATTAGTCAGACATGGTGGCATATGCCTGTAATACCTGCTACTCGGGAGGCTGAGACAGGATAGTCGCGTGAACCCAGGAGGCAGAGGTTGTGGTCAGCCGAGACCACACCATTGCACTCCAGCCTAAGCAATAAGAACAAAACTCCATCTCCAAGATGAATGAATAAATAAATATTTAAAATATAAAGATGAGGTTTCACCATGTTGCCTGGGCTGGCCTCCAACTCTTGGCCACTAACTATCTTTCTGCTTTAGCCTCCCATCATGCTGGAATTAACATGCACGAGCCGCCACGCCTGGCCACATTATGCTTTTTTAAACTTGCTAATATTTTAGGTATGCTAATTTCTTCCTAAACGTAATTATGTTTTAGCTAATTACTAGTGTTTGATAAATGAAACCTTCGATAACTAGGGATATGAGTGAAAAATATAGTACATAGTACATGTTAACTTACAGATATTGCCATAAAATTATTGCATGCAGAAATGAGGTGATTTAAAAGTTTATAATTTTTTTTCTTTTTTTGAGATGCAGTCTCTGTTGCCCAGGCTGGAGTGCAGTGGTGAGATCTCAGCTCACTGCAACCTCCGCTGCCTGGGCTCAAGCGATTCTCCTGCTTCAACCTCTTGAGTATCTGGGATTATAGGCGCGTGCCACCATGCCCAGCTAATTTTTGTATTTTTAGTACAGATGGGGTTTCGCCGTGTTGGCCAGGCTGATCTCGAACTCCTGACCTCAGGGTGATCCATTCGCCTAGGCTTGCCACAGCTGGGAATACAGGCAGGAGGCACTGCGCCCAGCCAATTTTGTAATTTAGTTGTATTTTCTTCAGGGCCCACGTAAAACAGAATAACCTGACTGGGATGTATCCTTAGTAATATCTCATAATTATTCTCTATATGAAAATAAATCCCAATGTTTGAAGACTGCCTGTTTTACTGCCTTTGTTATTCGAACCTGATAGAACACTCAGGAAAGAACAATGAAGAAAACACCTAAAATAGATTACAATTGGATGGGGGGGGGGTTCACCTGTAATCCCAGCACTTTGGGAAGCAAAGGTGGGAGGATTGCTTGAGTCTAGGAGTTCAAGGCTAGCCTGAGCCTCATAGTGGAACCCTGACTCTAAAAAATGTCAAAAAATTATCCAGGCCTGGTGGTGAGGGCCTGTGGCCCTAGCTAGTTGGGAGGTGCAGTGGGAGGATTGCCTGATCCCCAGAGCTTGAGGTTGCAGTGAGCAGCGTTCCCGCCACTGCATTCCATCCTGGGTGACAGAACTAGGTCCTGTTTCTAAGGAAAAACAAAAAACAAACAAAAACACTACAGAAGCCAGGCGCGGTGGCTCATGCCTGTAATCCCAGCACTTTGGGAGGCCGAGGCGGGTGGATCACGAGGTCAGGAGATCGAGACCATCCTGGCTAACACGGTGAAACCCCGTCTCTAATAAAAATACAAAAAATTAGCCGGGCATGGTGGTGGGCGCCTGTAGTCCCAGCTACTTGGGAGGCTGAGGCAGGAGAATGGCGTAAACCCGGGAGGCGGAGCTTGCAGTGAGCCGAGATCGTGCCACTGCACTCCAGCCTGGGAGACACAGTGAGACTCTGTCTCAAAAAACAAAAACAAAAACAAAAACAAACAAAAAAAAAAACACTACAGCTTGAAGATAAAAAGTACATTTTCTACTTATTTTCAGAAGGCACGTAAAGTGAATATTACAATACATTTAGGAATTATTGATATGTTGTCAATTTTTATCACTTAAATATATTGCAGGAAGAAATGTAAAAAAAAAAAAAAAAAAAGGATTTGAGAATGAGGACTAAGGTCTGTTTTTTTTTTAATCTTGCCTAAATTCCTATCTGAGGAGTCTGGGGAGTCATGCCCTACAAACCATAAATACTCGTCAGATGGTTTTATTTAGTCCTATATATCCTGTCTTACTCTGGAATAACATGTGACAAAGAAGAAAGTCAAAATATTTTACCCCAAAACATGTTTCTTTGCCATATTTTGAAATGGTCCTGCAAAGCTGTCCTTTGTGAGGGGTACATGTGCATCTGTAAAGAATCTCTGTTAACATAGCTAGATCTTTTTCTTCGAGGTCCTCCCAATCCTGAAGAGATTAAGTAAGAAGCTAGCACCTTTTACAGGTCTGAATAGAAAACATTTGTCATCTATTATCTTTCAGGGCAGCCAATAGAAGACTTCAAAACAACCTTTGTCTCCACAATCTTCTATCTTAACCTGAACATTTCTGCTACTGATCCCAGGTATTTAGACAAACTCAACCAATTGTCAATTAGAAAATGTTTCAATTTACCTATAGCCTGGAAGACCTTCTTTGAGTTGTCCCACTTCTCTGAGCCAAAGCAATGTATTTCTTAAATGTGTTTGATTGATGTCTAATGCCTCCCTAAAATGTCTAAGAACAATCTGTTCCCCATTACCTTGGACACATGTTCTCAGGACCTCCTGATTGTCATTCATATTTAGCTCAGAATAAACCTCTCAAAATATTTTACTGAGTTTGACTCTTTTCCACGACAAGAATAATTCATTTTAAGTGCAGCGTGAAATAACAAATGTAAGGAACAACTGGGCAATTTATATGCACTGTTTCAATGTCAGTGCTTTTTTTTTTTTTTTTTTTTTTTTTTTAATCACCTTTTTTCTTATTGAGACGAAGGAGGGCGCTCTGGGATAGAGGGTCTTTGGCCAGGCTGGACCTCTGCGCTCAGCGATCTTCTTGCTCCTGCTTCCTGAGTAGCTGGGACCCCACACTCCCGCCACGTCGCCCGCATCCCTGCTGTGTTTAAGCAGCAGGTGGTGACCTCACTCTTCCTAGGCCTGGGCCGTCCGCTCCGCACCCCCTGGGGTGGCCCTAGGGAAGTCTCTGGAGCTGAGCACAGGGTGGAGTCTCCCACTTCAGTAAATAGAGAATAGAAAGGAGGAGCATTTCTATTCTGTTCTGCGGACCATTGGCATGAAATTGTACGTTTCGCTCAGGGAAGCCTTTGCATTTCGCATTCTACCTTGCCTTCCTGCCCTAGACAACTTAAAGGCTTTGAAATTAAATTGGTAAAATTAATTTCAATAGCAAGGAACTTTCCTGGATCCAATTACCGCCCCACGTCGACTTCTCAGAGAAGTACTATTTCCATGACTGCTGAGCTGCTCCAGCCTTACTGGAGCATCAGTTTTCCAAAACCCGGAAAACTGATGCGCGGGGAGCAAGATGTAGAAAAGCTCAGGCCCCGCCCCCTTCCCGCCCCCGCGGACCCCTCACAACCCAGGACTCTTCTCTCCCGCGCCAGGCCCCTTGTCACTCTCCCTCGCCCCCTCCTCAATCATACCCCGTCCACCTCCTGGGGGTTCCGCCCAGGTCTGGCTTCTGTCCTGCGCTGATTGGCACAGACCCGGAAGCGGATGGCGTGGACTGAAGGTTGTACCGCGGCGTTGCCCTTCCCAGGTCTGTGGTGCTGCTATACCAGGGAGGTGGGGTTCCCACTAGACCTGGAAATTCCGGCGCGACTTTCTCAACCCAGAGCAAGTTGAGACGTCCAAGTGGGAGTCCGTGAGTCCCTTCCTTCTGAGTTTAAAGTCGCCCTGAGGCTGGTCCCATCCCCGGTCTTTCTGCAGTGGGGGCGTGAAGACACCACCTACCGCGAAAATTTCCTCCGCAAAACCCTTCCTGATCCGTCCTCCCTCCTCGCGCTGTTTCAAGTCCTCACCCGCGAGCTGAATTCCCGCCCCGGGCGCCTCTCAGCCTCGCTCTTGTCGGCGCCTGGAGCGCACCGCGGCAGCCCCAGTCCCGGGGAAGCTGCGTTCTCTGCCTGGTCCTGGGGTCCTGCAGACCCCACCGTGGTCTGAAGGCGCCGTCGTCCTCCACCTCCCCCCTCGTGCCGGGCCCTGCTGCTCCCCAATTCCAACCCTTGGAAAACATGCTCTTCTTGGAGGCAACCCTCTTATCCCATTCTGTCCCTGTTGTTACCGGAAGGCGGGCTTGGACTTTGAGGTTTCCAGGTTCTTCGCTGTTGAACATACAATTAAAAAAAAAAAAAAAAAAAAACCCGCACAAAGTCACAAAAGAACGAAGCGGCGATAGCAGGAATCTATTCAACCAAGAGAGCACTCCACAGGGAGGAGTGGGCCCGAGCGAGCGTCTCCAGGGCCCTGTTTACAAAGTTTTTGGGGGTTAAAGTATTTCTTTTGAGGTCTCTATGGGCTACCCCTTATCTATGCCCTATGCCCTATGCAGATGGCGGGGTGGCCGGTGCTTGGCCTTGGCCACTCCTGGGCTCTTTCCCCTTTCCATCTGAGACGTGGTTGACGCGGCAGGGCGGTAGGGAGAGCAGCCTTTGATTCTTTTTGATGGGGTTTTTCCTTTTGGCCTAGTTTTGGAAAGTTCACGTTAATTGGCCTTAGATTCCCTGCCCCCCAACCCAGGACCCATGTGTTTCCTTTTTCTTCTTTTTTATTGGAGGGGTCTCTGTTGCCCAGGCGGGAGAGCGGTGACAGGATCACAGCTCACTGCATCGTCAACATCCTGCGCTAGAGGGATTCTCCCACCTTAGCCACCAAAGTAGCTGGGACCACAGCCGCGCACCACCACACCGCGCTAATTTTTGTATTCTTGATTAGAGACGGGCTTTCGTCTTGTTGCCCAGGTTGGTCTCCAACTCCAGGGCTCAAGCGATCCAGCCGCACCGGCCTCCCATTGGGAGGCCGAGGTGGGAGGATCACCAGAGGTCAGGAGTTCGAGGTCAGACTAGCCAACATGGTGAAACCTCGTCTCGACTAAAATACAGAAATTAGCTCGGTGTGGTGGCGGGCGCCTGTAATCTTACTCCCAGCTACTCAGGAGGTTGAGACAGGAGAATCCCTTGAACCCGGGAGGTGCAGGTTGCAGTAGGCTGAGATCGCGCCACTGCGTTTCAACCTGGGCAACAGAGCGAGACTCCATCTCAAAATAAAATAAAATAAATAAAATAAGATATAAAATAAATCTTCTCAAGCTTTGGTAGAATCTTATGAGCTCACATCATTGTTTTGTAACTATGATATGTGTTCAAAATTTTCTCCTTTGTCCCCACAATTCATTAGATGTATTTTTTAACCATTTTAAAATAGCTTATGAAATTTATTGTATTCAGTTTACACTGGGGACTGCATGCTTCTAGTCTGTATCATATATTGAAAACATTTTCTAGTACCTGATACATGATTTTAGGTTGTTTCAATGTGTACTTGATAAATATATCAAGGAACTATTTTATGTATGTATGTATGTATGTATTTTGACATGGAGTTTTGCTCTTGTTGCCCAGGCTGGAGTGCAATGGCATGAACTCTGCTAACCGCAACCTCTGCTTCTCGGGTTCAAGCGGTTCTCCTCCCTCAGTCTCCCGAGTAGCTGGGATTACAGGCATGCACCACCACACCTGGCTAATTTTGTATCTTTAGTAGAGATGGGGTTTCTGCATGTTGGTCAGGCTGGTCTTGAACTCCTGACCTCAGGTGATCCACCTGCCTCAACCTCTTAAAGTGTTGAAATTTTAGGCATGAGCTACTGCACCCAGCCCCAGAAAGGTTTTTAATTTAGGGGCTTTAATTGCCAATGTGGGTTCGCTCAGGGTCAGGCAGCGACCCCTTAGATCAGCCAGATGTGTTTCTGAGTTAACATACACTTGTTCTTCCCACCTGTTGGGCAAGCAGACTGGTCTGGGTGAGGGACCCTGGGCTGTCCCCCTCAGTTGTTCCTGCTCATCTCCCCCATCAAGATGAAGACCATTCCAAAGTCAAACAGGACCCTGGTACACATGAGACCCCAGAGAGGACATACTAGTATCACTCATATTCATTCACTCACTCAGTAGCTATTAAGCGTATACTATATGACTGGGGGCAAAAATAGAGGAACTGTCTGTGCCAGGGATCAAAATGGTAAACCAGCAGGCTATCTTTCCCTGCTTTCTCCAGATTATTTTTCATTTTTATTTTTTTGAGATGGAGTCTCACTCTGTCACCCAGGCTGGAATGCAATGGCATGATCTCAGCTCACTGCAGCCTCCCCTGCCAGGGTTCAAGTGATTCTCCTACCTCAGCCTTCCGAGTAGCTGGTTCTACAGGCACACACCAGCACACCCATCTTATTTTTGTATTTTTAGTGCAGATGGAGTTTTGCCATGTTGGCCAGGCTGGTTTCCAACTCCTGACCTCAAGTGATCTGCCCGCCTGGGTCTCCCAAAGTGTTGAAATTACAGGCGTGAGCCACCACACCTGGGCTTTTTTGTTTTTAAGATAAATCTGACTCTTGTCACCAGGCTGGAGTGCAGTGATGCAATCTTGGCTCACTGCAACCTCCGTCCCTGGACTCAAGCGATCCTCTCACATCAGACTCCTAAGTAGCTGGGCCCAGAGACCCACAGACGTGCACCACCACACCTGGCAAAATTTATGTAGTTTTAGTACAGATGGGATTTTACCATATTACCCAGGCTGGTTTCGAACTCCTGAGCTCAAGCAATCCACCTGCCTTGGCCTCTGAGTGCTGTGATAACAGGCATGAACCACCACACCCAGCCTCTGCGTGGGGTTTGGTCAGGGCTGGGTCTGTGTCCTGAAGGGGAGCTCATTCCAACCCAGCTCCCCACTGCTACAGCATGTGTGTGGGCTTCTCCAGAAGGGAAGCGAGTTCTGAAGAAAGGGCTCAAAATTCATGTAGTTTTCCTGTCATCCCTGCTGCAGTGGGCAGCAGAGAGGACCATATTTCCTCAGGGTGAAGTCTCCTTTGTATGTGTGGTTGTGTTACAGGGAGGGGGTGTGTTGATTCTGAGCAATCAACAACATATTTTTAACATTCAGGATTGACTTCTGAAGACTCTTGGTACGTGAGGAAGAAATCCTGAGGAAGAAACCCGGAAAAGGAAGAGGAAAGCAAAGAAGTCAGGGATGGCTCCTCCTCAGGTGAGATGATATTCTCGGTGGATTGTTCTGTCTCCTTCCTTTTTGAAATGCTGGGCCTTGGAGTTGGGAATCTTCTCTGAATCTGAAGCGTCCTGCCTGTCAGGTTTGCTCACACTCACCCATGCCTTCCCTCAGTCCCTCTCATCTCGCTTAGATTCCGTCTCTCCTGACCCAGTGACATGAACTTGGGAAGAGGTGGCACTGGGCATGGGCCTGGGAAGGGCTCACACCCAGACATGGATGGAGACGGGGTGAGGGTCCCGTGGTGTGAGTGCTGTTGGGCAGCAGGGATTGTTCAGGGGCCACATCTGGATGCATTGTCAGCTCTCTGTGGACCAGGATTAGAGCAGCTGCCAATGGAAGTCCTGTATTCATGTGCACAGAGTACATTGTAAATTCTAGAAAAGGAGACCAATAATGGGAAATCTTTTCTCCCTGATTTTGTACTACATTTTTAGGTAATTGAGTGAGTTACTGTGTTTCTGACTCCAAAAATCTTACTAATTAGAATGGAAAGTTCATACACAGAAATAAATGATACAAGATGTTTTATTCCATCATTATTTTAAGCATATGAAGTCAACCTAAATAATAGCAGGAGATTCATTATTCTTAGCACATTAGGGCTCATGGAGACTGTGGTGTTACTGTGGAGAGGCTTGTGAAACTGTTGTCTTTGGTAAAAATGGTTATAATTTTCTCAAGTATGAGAGCATGAGAGCAATACTTCTTTTTTTTTTTTTTTTTTTTTTTTTGAGACGGAGTCTCGCTCTGTCGCCCAGGCTGGAGTGCAGTGGCCGGATCTCAGCTCACTGCAAGCTCCGCCTCCCTGGTTTACGCCATTCTCCTGCCTCAGCCTCCTGAGTAGCTGGGACTACAGGCGCCCGCCACCTCGCCCGGGTAGTTTTTTGTATTTTTTAGTAGAGACAGGGTTTCACTGTGTTATCCAGGATGGTCTCGATCTCCTGACCTCGTGATCCACCCGTCTCGGCCTCCCAAAGTGCTGGGATTACAGGCATGAGCCACCGCGCCCGGCCATCAATACTTCTTTTTTATCTTAGAGGATGGAGCCATATTCTCATTCCACTTATAGTTATTATTATAATATTATTAGAATATTATTATATTTTAAATATACGAAATCCTTCTCTGTCACCCAGGCTGGAGTGCAGTGTCATGATCTTAGCTCACGACAACCTCCAACTCGCAGGTTCAAGAGATTCTCCTGCCTCAGCCTCCAGAGTGGCTGGGATTAGAGGCACGCACCACCACGCCCGGCTAATGTTGTTGTGTATTTAGTAGTGAGGGAGTCTCACCATGTTGCCCAGATTTGTCTTGAACTTCTGATCTCAGATAATCTGCCCACCTAAGCCTCCTGGAGTGCTGGGTTTACAGGCATGAGCCAAAGTGCCCAGCCCCACCAACTATACACACACACACACACACATAATTTATTTTTTCTTTTTTCTTTTTTTTTTTTTTTTTTTTTTTTTTTTTTTTTTTTTTTTTTTTTGAGAGCGGAGTCTCGCTGTGTCGCCCAGGCTGGAGTGCAGTGGCGCGATCTCGGCTCCCTGCAAGCTCCGCCTCCCGGGTTCCCGCCATTCTCCCGCCTCAGCCTCCGAGTAGCTGGGACTACAGGCGCCCGCCACCGCGCCCGGCTAGTTTTTTGTATTTTTAGTAGAGACGGGGTTTCACCAAGTTAGCCAGGAGGGTCTCGATCTCCTGACCTCGTGATCCACCCGCCTCGGCCTCCCAAAGTGCTGGGATTACAGGCTTGAGCCACCGCGCCCGGCCAATTTATTTTTTCTTGAGACGGAACCTTGCTCTATTGCCCAGGCTGGAGTGCCGTGATGGGATCTCGGCTAACTGCAACCTTTGCCTCCTGGGTTCAAGCGATTCTCCTGCCTCAGCCTCCCGAGTAGCTGGGATTACAGGAGTGCACCACCACACACGGCAAATTTTTTTATTTTTAGTAGAGACGGGGTTTCTCCATGTTGGCCAAGCTGGTCTCGAACTCCTGACCTCAGGTGATCCGCCTGCCTCGGCCTCCCAAAATGCTGGGATTACAGGCATGATCTACCACCCCCGGCCTTAAATATATCATTACATGATATATATATGTTTTGTGGTAAAACTGAAAGCAAAGCTGCAGCTTAGACCCTTGGCCATAAAGCATCTTCTTTCCCTGTTACATCCTCCATTCTTTTTCTAATTTCACTGGGGAGCCACTACTGGCAGTTCTGTGCCATGTGTCAGAGCAAGTTTCTGCATTGTTATGAGACTTCAGAAAAAATTCTGCAGTAAATTAAAAAAAAAATGTTTTTATTTTTGTGTTTTTACTTTAGGTTTGCGGCTACATGTGAAGGTTTGTTACACAGGTAAACTAGTGTCATCGGGGTTTGTTGTACAGATTATTTCATCACTCTGATATTAAGCCCCATACCCAATAGTTATTTTTTATTTATGTATTTTTTGGAGACTGAGTTTTGCTCTTGTTGCCCAGGCTGGAGTATAATGGCATGATCTCAGCTCACTGCAACCTCCACCTCCCAGGTTCAAGCTATTCTTCTGCCTCAGCTTCCCAAGTAGCTGAAATTACAGGTGCCTGCCACCACACTTGGCTAATTTTTGTATTTTTAGTAGAGACAGGGTTTCACCATGTTGGCCAGGCTGGTCTTGAACTCCTGACCTCTGGTGATCTACCCGCCTCGGCCTCCCAAAGTGCTGGGATTACAGGCATGAGTCACCGCACCCAACCTCCAGTAGTTATTTTTTCAGCTTCTCTTTTTCCTCCCACCCTCCACCCTCAAGTAGACCCCAGTGTCTGTTGTTTTCTTCTTTGTGTTCCAGTAAATATTTTAGTTTAATATTTGATCCTACTGGTTGTGAAAATGTACTTGTTGTCACGTTAGTAAACATGGCTGCCTTGCTCTTTGGTATCGGCATTGGCAATTGGCTGAGTGACGATGTGTGGGCCCTTTGTGATTTTTCCTCATATAAGGAGTGCCGTAGAGGCTGCCTCTGCGCCACCTGCATTACTACAAATATCTGACCATTCCTGTAGGTCAGGCAGTTGAAAGGGTGATTATTGGGGCCCGTGCCGGGGGTGGTGGAGAATGAACAGACACAAGAGACAAAGACAAACAGAGAACATGGCGGCCGCGCCTAGAGCCTCCGCCTCACTTTATTTATACTCCATAAATCCCACGTCGGCAAAAATAACACAATGCAAAACAAACTTTCTGCACCCAGATGTAACCTTCTGCTTAGTTCCTTGTCTCTAAGCTCTTTCTTATTTGTCTGCCTTCTTGGCGCCTACTAGAGTTCATTAAAAGTTCAACTAGAGATACTGTCCTTGACTACTGGAGTTCATGGAAAGTGCAACCAGCTAGAGATACTGTCCTTGACTACTGGAGTTCATGGAAAGTGCAACCAGCTAGAGATACTGTCCTTGACTACTGGAGTTCATGGAAAGTGCAACCAGCTAGAAATACTGTCCTTGAGCCTTATCTATTCTTAGCATATTATTTTCAATGGCCCCTGCAGGTGATTGCTTCTTTTAGGATGGGGCATTCCCTGTTCTCTTAGATCTGACAAGATTCCCCCCGACTCCAACTGCCAGTGTATCCTCTTTCACCAAGGTGAGATTCCTCTTCAGTTAAACAAAACTTGGTACTTTTTATGTTTTTATTTTTATTTTTATTTTTTATTTTTTTTATTTTTTTTATTTTTGAGACGGAGTCTCGCTCTGTCGCCCGGGCTGGAGTGCAGTGGCCGGATCTCAGCTCACTGCAAGCTCCGCCTCCCGGGTTCACGCCATTCTCCTGCCTCAGCCTCCCGAGTAGCTGGGACTACAGGCGCCCGCCAGGTCGCCCGGCTAGTTTTTTGTATTTTTTTAGTAGAGACGGGGTTTCACCATGTTAGCCAGGATGGTCTCGATCTCCTGACCTCGTGATCCGCCCGTCTCGGCCTCCCAAAGTGCTGGGATTACAGGCTTGAGCCACCGCTCCCGGCCAACTTTTTATGTTTTTAAAACCTTTCTATATATACACACCCACACACAAGCATACACACACACATATACATATACATACATATATATGCACACAAATGTATATATTTTGAACATCTTTTATATTTGAGAAATCTAGGGGAAGTGACAAGCTTTGTATTCTCTGTCACCCAGGTGAGAGTTTAATGGTATAGTCTTGGCTTTCTGCAACCTCTGCCTCCCGAATTCAAGTGATTCTCCTGCCTCAGCCTCCTGAGTAGCTGGGACTACAGGCATGTGCCACCACACCTGGCTAATTTTTGGTTTTTGTGGTAGAGACAGAGTTTTACTATGTTGGCCAGGCTGGTCTCAAACTCCTGACCTTGTGATCTGCCCACCTCGGCCTCCTACAGTGCTGGGATTACAGGCATGAGCCCCCACACGTGGCAACATCTAGTTTTTTTGTGAATTTGTATAGGTTTTATTATTTTGTGGACATATATATATATATATATATAATGAATTTCTGTGCTTTGAGTCATTTAGTTTTCATGTATTTTATTTGACTTTGACACTAGGTCTCACTGTGTTGCCCAGGCTGGAGCACAGTGGCGCGATCTTAGCTCACTGCAACTTCCACCCTCGGGCTCAAGCCATTCTACTACATCAGGCTCCCAAGTAGCTGGAACCACAGGTGCCTGCCACCATGCCCGGCTAATTTTCTTTTTTTTGAGATGGAGTCTCTGTTGCCCAGGCTGGAGTGCAGTGGCGTGATTTCGGATCACTGCAACCTCTGCCTCCCAGGATCAAGCAATTCTCCTGCCTCAGCCTCCCGGGTAGCTAGGATAACAGGATTGTGCCACCGTGCCTGGCTGAATTTCAGCTTCTGATCTTTCACTGTGGATGTTGTCATTTCTGAAGACATCACTCATACTCTGTGTCATCTACATACTGAATGTCATTTGGTGTGTCAATAAAAGCTTCTGGCCGGGCGCGGTGGCTCAAGCCTGTAATCCCAGCACTTTGGGAGGCCGAGACGGGCGGATCACGAGGTCAGGAGATCGAGACCATCCTGGCTAACACGGTGAAACCCCGTCCCTACTAAAAATACAGAAAACTAGCCGGGCAACGTGGCGGGCGCCTGTAGTCCCAGCTACTTGGGAGGCTGAGGCAGGAGAATGGCGTGAACCCGGGAGGCGGAGCTCGCAGTGAGCTGAGATCCGGCCACTGCACTCCAGCCTGGGCGGCAGAGCGAGACTCCGTCTCAAAAAAAAAAAAAAAAGCTTCTGGTCTGCGCTATGTGGGTCATGCCTGTAATCCTACCACTTTGAGAGGCTGAGTCAGGTGGATCACGAAGTCAGGAGTTTGAGACCAACTTGCCAGTATGGTGAAACCCCGTTTCTCTAAAAAACACAGAAATTAGTTGGGTGTGGTGACATGTGCCTGTAATCTCACGTACTCAGGAGGCTAAGGCAGGAGAATTGCTTTAACCTGAAAGGTGGAGGTTACAGTGAGCTGAGGTTGGGCTATTGCACTCCAGCCTCGGTGACAGAGTGATATTCCATCTCACACACACACACACACACATACAAAAAATGTTTCTAACATTTCTGTAACGGGAAGCCTCCGTTGATTTTTTTTTTTTTGAGATACAGTTTCACTCCTGTTACCCAGGCTGCAGTGCAATGGCATGATCTCGGCTCACTGCAACGTCTGCCTCCCAGCCGCAAGCCGTTCTCCTGCCTCAGTCACGCGAGTAGCTGGGATTACTGGCATGTGCCACCACGCCTGGCTAATTTCTTTTGGTGGTTGTGGTTTGCTTTTTAGTAGAGACGGACTTTCTCCAATTTGTCAGGTGGGTCTTGAACCCCTGACCTCAGGTGATCTGCCCACCTTGGCCTCCCAAAGTGCTGGGATTACAGGCATGAGCCACCGTTCCCAGTCTCTGTTGATTTTTTTGTTTGTTTGTTTGTATTTCTAGTATTATACACAAACATTAGAAATTCATACCGAGAGGGTATCATGAATTCTCAAAAGGTATAATAAGGCTGGGTGCAGTGGCTCCTGCCTGTAATCCCAGCACTTTGAGATGCTGAGACAGATGGATCACAAGGTGAGGCATTTGAGACAAGCCTGACCAACATGGTGAAACCCCATCTTTACTAATAATATGAAAATTACCCGGGCATGGTGGTGCCTGCTGCAATTCCAGCTACTCAAGAGGCTGAGGCAAGAGAATCACTTGAACCTAGGAGGCGGAGGTTGCAGTGAGCTGAGAATGCGCTACAGTACTCCAGCCTGGGCGACAGAGCGAGACTCCATCTCAAAAAAACAAAAACAAAAAACAAAAAAAGGAAAAGTGTAACAAAACACACTGGTAAGATAAAATGTGGTGGAAAATCCCTCACTCGGATTTGTCAGAACATTCACTGCAATTAAATCCATGCTTTCACCTCTCTCTTCTCATTTTTTCTAAAGATAAGAGCTCCTCCCATAACCATTTGGTTAAAATGTGTTTTCATTTCAGGGTCTGTTGACATTCAGGGATGTGGCCATAGAATTCTCTCAGGAGGAGTGGAAATGCCTGGACCCTGCTCAGAGGACTTTATACAGAAGCGTGATGGTGGAGAATTATAGGAACCTGGTTTCCCTGGTTGAGGATAACTTCCCTCCAGAAGTGGGGATGCGCCCTTGCATGTTTGTATTTTCTCATTTTTTCTTTTTGATAGAGTGTCTTGCTCTGTCACCCAGGGTGACATTAGCCTGTTATTATTTACCAATATAGTACATTGTGTGGTCCTTTAGCATTTATTTGTATACAGTAGATATGCTATAAATATGAAGAATATATATTTTTCTCTTTCTTGATGTGACAGTGATATGTTTTTTGCAAACTGTTTTACACTTTAGGCTCACAGTGGAAAAATACTCCTTTTAAACTTGTTTGTGCCCTGTCAGTGTTTCATCATGATATTGGGAATAGGCTTCAGTTAAAAATAATTTGAAGTACATGTAATTGCCCTTTATTTATTAAAGAATCTTACCCTTTTGTGTTCCTAAACTTTGAAGATCATGTTTGGGAAGTTTAAAATAAGTATTATTTTTAGTGTCATATTTACACAGTTCAGTATGATTTACCATCTATACTTAAGTGGAAACCTATTGGTGTTTATATTTTGTAGATATCCATTCCAGATGCGTGATGAAGGAGTTCTCATCAACAGCACAAGGCAATCACACAGGGACAATGCAAAGACATAAAATTCATCCCACTGGAGATTTTTGCTTCCAGGAAATGGAGAAAGATATTCATAACTTTGAGTTTCAGTGGCAAGAAGATGAAAGAAATAGCCATGAAACACCCATGACAAAAATAAAATGGTTGACTGGTAGTACAGACCGACATAATCGAAGGCATGCTGGAAAGAAGCCTACTAAAAATCAGCTTGAATTAAGCTTTCATTCACATCTGCCTGAACTACACACATTTCAGAGCAAAGGGGAAATTGGCAATCAAGTTGAGAAGTCTATCAATGATGCTTCCTCAGTTTCAACATCCCAAATAATTTCTTGTAGGCCCAAAACCCATATTTCTAACAACTATGGAAATAATTTCCTCCATTCATCATTACCCACACAAAAACAGGAAGTACACATGAGAGAAAAATCTTTCCAATGCAATGAGAGTCACAACGCCTTTACTTATAGATCACTCTTTTTTTTTTTTTTTTTTTTTGAGACGGAGTCTGGCTCTGTCGCCCAGGCTGGAGTGCAGTGGTGGGATCTCAGCTCACTGCAACCTCCGCCTCCTGGGTTTACGCCATTCTCCTGCCTCAGCCTCCCGAGTAGCTGGGACTACAGGCGCCCACCACCTCGCCAAGCTAGTTTTTTGTATTTTTTAGTGGAGACGGGGTTTCACCATGTTAGCCAGGATGGTCTCGATCTCCTGACCTCGTGATCCGCCCGTCTCGGCCTCCCAAAGTGCTGGGATTACAGGTTTGAGCCACTGCGCCCGGCCTTATAGATCACTCTTAAGGAAACATCAGATAATCCATTTAGGAGAGAAACAATATAAATGTGATGTATGTGGCAAGGTCTTTAATCGGAAGCAAAACCTTCATCGTAGATGTCACAATGGTGAGAAACCTTACAAGTGTAATGAGTGTGGCAAAACCTTCAGTCAGACGTCATTCCTTGTATACCACCGTAGACTTCATACTGGAGAGAAACCTTACAAATGTGAAGAATGTGATGAAGCTTTCAGTTTCAAAGCAAACCTTGAAAGACATAGGAGAATTCACACTGGAGAAAAACCTTATAAGTGTAATGATTGTGGCAAGACATTCAGTCAGATGTCATCCCTTGTATACCATTATAGACTTCACACTGGAGAGAAACCTTACAAATGTGAAGAATGTGATAAAACTTTTCATTTCAAATCAAACCTTGAAAATCACAGGATAATTCATACTGGAGAGAAACCTTACAAGTGTAATTAATGTGGCAAGGTTTTTAATAGAAAACCACACCTTACACGTCATCATAGAATTCATACTGGAGAGAAACCTTTCAAGTGTAATGAGTGTGGCAAGACCTTCAGTCAAAATTCAGTCCTTGTAATTCATAAGGCAATTCATACTGGAGAGAAATCTTGCAAGTGTAAGGAATGTGGCAAGTCCTTCAGTCAGAAGTCATCCATTACATGCCATCATAGACTTCATACTGGAAAGAAACCTTACAGATGTGAAGAATGTGACAAAGTTTTCAGTTGCAAATCAAGCCTTGAAAAGCATAGGAGAAATCATACTGGAGAGAAACCAGACAAATGTAAGGTTTGTGACAAAGCTTTTGGGCGTGATTCACACCTGGCATGACATACTAGAATTCACACTGGAGAGAAACCTTACAAGTGTAATGAATGTGGTAAAGTTTTTAGTCAAAAAGCAAAGCTTGCACGGCATCATTGAATTCATACTGGAGAGAAACCTTACAAATGTGAAGAATGTGACAAAGTTTACAGTCACAATCAAGCCTCGAAAGACAGAATTCATACTGGAGAGAAAGCATACAAATGTAAGAGTTTGTGACAGGGCTTTCAGGAGTGATTCACACCTGGCAGAACACACTAGGATTCACACTGGAGAGAAAACTTAAAAGTGTAATGAGTGTGACAGAGCCTTTAATAGGCAGTCAACACTTATTCACCATTAAGCAATCCATGGTGTAGGGAAACTTTACTAATGTAATGATTGTCACAAAGTCTTCAGTAACGCTACAACCATTGCAAATCATTGCAGAATCCATAATGAAGTGAGATGTTACAAGTGTGACAAATGTGGGAAATTTTTCAGACATCGTTCATACCTTGCAGTTCATTGGTGAACTCATACTAGAGAGAAACCTTACAAATGTCATGATTGTGGCAAGGTCTTCAGTCAAGCTTCATCATATGCAAAACATAGGAGAATTCATACAGGAAAGAAACCTCACAAGTGTGATGATTGTGGCAAAGCCTTTCCTTCACGTTCACAGCTCATTACACATCAGAAAATCTATACTGAAAAGAAATCTTACAAATACTGTAAGTGTAAAATATCTTCACTCTGAGGTCACTCCTTGAAGAACATCAGGAAATTCATTCTTGAGATAATTGTTGCAAATGCCATGAGTATAGCAAACCATTACACGTTAATTGATATTAGAGTCAATTCAGCATTGATTTCAGTTTGAGTTGACTTAACTTTGAGTTCAAGCATTAATTGATATTAAAGTGTTCATGTTAAGAAGATTGGACTGGGCAAGGTGGCTCACGCCTGTAATCCCAGCACTTCGGGAGGCCAAGGCAGATAGATCACTTGAGGTCAGGAATTTGAGAGCAGCCTGACTAGCAGACGTGAGTTACTTTTTCCAGCCTGTTTTTTGTTTAACGAAAACTGATAGGGATTTTTATGGGTATTGTGTTGAATCTGAATCACACTGGTTTGTATAATTATCAAATAATATTAATACTTCTAATCCATCAATATGGGTCATATCTCTAGTTTTTTTGATCAGTGTTTGTAGATTTTAATGTAAAAGCTTCTCACCTCCTTAATTAAGCTTATTTGTAATTATTTCTTTAAGTTCCATAGCAAATGGTAGTGTGTTCTTAATTTTCTGTATGCCCTATGTAAATGAAGTGGATGAAGGAAAGATACGAGGTCATTTGCTCAGCGTGGGCCATATGGAGAGGATATTTTCTGTCTTGAATGAAGTGTGAATCGGCCTTATGTTCCCTGTCTCCAGATCCTATTCTCTTGCCTCAGGGACAAGGGGGAGATTGGGGACAGTGAAAAGATTGGTCAGAAAGAGGAACAAGAGGTGAAACAAGTTTTAAGAATGGGGTAGGAGAGAAGAGGGACACAAAATGAGCAGAAAGGGGAAATGCAGAGAAGAAACAGAGAAGGTGAGAAAGAGCTATGTACAGAATGAGGGAGGGAAACAGTAAGGAAGACGAAGAGGGACCCTGGGTGCAGATGGATGGTGAGCTGATTGGATGTGATGATGAAGTGATGACATGTTGCTTTCTCTGTTTAGAAGGTAACAAATTTAAAATTTGTTTAAATTATACAGATGAGAAGGAAAGTTGCAAAACGGCTGTCTCTAAATGTCGTTCATTTTATAACGATGGTGTCAGAGACCAGAGGACAGTGACTTGACTCATTAGTTGTGGATCACCCTCTTCCCTTTTCATGGATGGGTTGGAGAGTTGGGGAGGGAAGTGACTGAGTCTCGGCCAGGCGCGGTGGCTCACGCCTGTAATCCCAGCACTTTGGGAGTCCAAGGCGGGCGGATCACGAGGTCAGGAGATCCAGACCATCCTGGCCAAAATGGTGAAACCTTGTCTCTACTAAAAATACAAAAAAAAAGTGACTGAGTCTCTGTTACTACATGAAACCTGACAAAAGGAATATTAAAAATGCTTTTGTTCTCTTTTTGTAATGAGTTTCCTTTTTTTTTCTAGTTCATCTTCATTTCATTAGTTGCTTTTTATTTTTCTTTCTTTCTTTTTTTTTTTGAGACGGAGTCTAGCTCTGTCGCCCAGGCTGGAGTGCAGTGGCGCGATCTCGGCGCACTGCAAGCTCCGCCTCCCGGGTTTAAGCCATTCTCCTGCCTCAGCCTCCCGAGTAGCTGGGACTACAGGCGCCCGCCACCTCGCCTGGCTAGTTTTTTTGTACTTTTTAGTAGAGACGGGGTTTCACCGTGTTAGCCAGGATGGTCTCGATCTCCTGACCTCGTGATCCGCCCGTCTCGGCCTCCCAAAATGGTGGGATTGCAGGCTTGACCCACTGCGCCCGGCCCTTCATTTTAATTATATTGAGACACTCTTACTGTTGCCCAGGCTGGAGTGCAGTGATAGGTTCACAGCTCATTGCAGGTGCAACCTCCTGGGCTCAAGTGATTTTCCCACCTCTGCCTTTGGAGAGCAGCTGGGACCACAGGCGTGCCCCACCAGGCCTGGCTAATGTTTGAGTTTTTTTTTTTTTTTTTTTTTTTTGAGACTCTTTTTGTCACCTAGTCTGGAGTGAAGTGGCATGATCTTACCTGACTGCAACCTCCATCTCCCAGGGTCAAGTGATTCTCCTGTCTCAGCCTCCTGAGTAGCTGAGACTACAGTTGTGCACCACCATGCCCGGTTAATTTTGTATTTTCAGCAGAGATGCGTTTCTCTATGTTGGATAGGCTGGTCTTGAACTCCTGACCTCAAGCGATCTGCCCACCTTGGCCTCCCAGAGTGGTAGGATTACAGGCATGGGCCACCTCGCCTGGCCAGATGTCTTTGTTTTTTGTAGAGACCGGGTTTTGCCATGTGGTCCAGGCTGGTGTTGAACTCCTGGACTCAAGTGACCCAGCCACATCGGCCTCCCAAAGTGATGGGATTACAGGTAAGAGCCACCACATGAGCCTGTTTTTTAACAAAACAAAAAAGAAATACTTCTGAAATAAGTTTTGGTAGTATTTTATCAGCTCACATCTTTTTTTTTTTTTTTTTGACAGAGTCTTGCTCTGTCGCCCAGCCTGGAGTGCAATCGCATGATCCCGAAGTGATGGGATAACAGGCATGGGCCACCATACCCGGCCCAGTGTTTTCTTTCTATTTGTATATTTTTATATTGTCCATAAAACCAAGACTTCCACAGTGACTTAGAGAATCTGATAATCTTTCATGAAAAAGTACTATAAAATGCAACAATAGAGAAAAAATGTTCAAAAATACCTTCACGTGGGTTTGTGAACACAGTCTTTGATCAGATCGATACTTAATTTCTTTTTTCTCATTTCGTGTGAGGGTGATAACTCACTCCTTCATAATGTTTTGTTGAAACGTCTTTTTCTTTTTTCTTTTTTGAGACAGAGTCTCGCTCTGTCACCCAGGCTGGAGTGCAGTGGCGTGATCTCGGCTCACGGCAAGCTCCGCCCCCCGGGGTTCACACCATTCTCCTGCCTCAGCCTCCCTAGTAGCTGGGACTACAGGCACCTGTCACCACGCCCGGCTGTTTTTTTTTTTTTTTTTTTTTTTTTTGTATTTTTAGTAGAGACGAGGTTTCACCATGCTGGCCAGGATGGTCGCGATCTCTTGACCTCGTGATCTGCCCACCTCAGCCTCCCAAAGTGCTGGGATTGCAGGCGTGAGCCACTGTGCCCAACCCTGAAATGTGTTTTTCATTTTTGTGACGCTTGACTTTCAGGGATGTGGCTATAGAATTCTCTTTGGCGGAGTGGAAATGTCTGAACCCTGCACAGAGGGCTTAATACAGGGCCATGATGTTGGAGAACTACAGGAACCTGGAGTCTGTGGGTGAGGAAAATGTCCCTGCAGACATGAGGAGTCTGCCTTTGTCTATCTTGGCTCTTCCTGGTTTTGTATTCTCTTTAGTGACTTTGTTCCATACATGGTTTTTTTTTGTAAGATGGTTTCTCTCTTGTTGCCCAGGGTAGAGTGCAGAGACGGGGTTTCTCCGTGTTGGTCAGACTGGTCTCGAACTGCTGACCTCAGGTGATCTGCCCACCTCAGCCTACCAAAGTGCTGGGATTACAGGTGTGAGCCACTATGCCCGGTGCTTATACATGCTTTTGATGTACATGTCATTATTTTCTTCAGTGATGACCCTGCTATTGGTCATGGATAGCTTCTTAGGGACTCTTCTATAGAGTGGGTTTACATAAAAACAGAAAATTCATGAAGAACACTTTGACTATTATGATTGAACATCATCCTGCTCTAGGCGGAGATGCCCCTGGAAACCCTGAGCAGAATTGTCAACATGGCCCAGGATATGAAAGAGAAAACATGACACTGACTGACAAGTGTTTCTGTCATGCTGATTTTTTTTTTTTTTTCCCTGATAGAGTCTCCCTCTGTTGCCCAGTCTGGAGTGCAGGGGTACAATCTTGGCTCATTGCAACCCCTGCCTCCTGTGTTCAAGTAAGTCTCCTGCCTCAGCCTCCCTTGTAGCTAGGATTACAATCGTGCACCACCACACCCAGCCAATTATTGTATTTTTAGTAGAGATGGGGTTTTACCTTGTTGCCCATGCTGGTCTCGAAATCTTGACCTCAGGCGATCCACCCTCCTTGGCCTCCTAAAGTGCTGGGCTTACAGGCATGAGTCACCATGCCCGGCCCATTCTGGTTTTTGAGGAGCATCACAGAAGCATCTCTCACTGGCACTGTGACAATGTTCATCCCATAAACTAATGATCATCTTCTCTAAGCAGCAGTCAGTGGTGTTGAAATTCTTCCTAGCGAGGATGTCATTCGGGCTGACAGCCTCCTATGTATGAGGCTCTTGACTGAACTCTTGTTCATTTCACATTTTTTATGCTAATATGTGTCATTGTTCATTTTTAACATGAAAACCTATGTTCAGTTTGTTGTGGGATCAACACTGTAACAGATATGGTTTTCATCAATCTTATTGAGGGAGCTTGTGAGGTTGAATGAAGTCTCCATATTTTTGTTCTACTGTAATTTGTTTAAGACACAGTGGCTTTCAACTTGTTCTTTACTATATATATATATTTTTTAATTTTTGAATTGGAGTTTCCTCTGTTGCCCATGCGTGAGTGCAGTGGTGCAATCTCGGACCTCTGCAAACTCTGCCTCCCTGGTTTAAGCGATTCTCCTGCCTCAGCTGCCCGAGCAGCTGGGATTACAGGCATGCACCATTATGCCTGCCTACTTTTTTTTTTTTTGAGACGGAGTCTTGCTCTGTGGCCCAGGCTGGACTGCAGTGGCTGGATCTCAGCTCACTGCAAGCTCCGCCTCCCGGGTTCACGCCATTCTCCTGCCTCAGCCTCCTGCGTAGCTGGGACTACAGGCACCCGCCACCTCGCCCGGCTAGTTTTTTGTATTTTTTAGTAGAGACGGGGTTTCACCGTGTTAGCCAGGGTGGTCTCGATCTCCTGACCTCGTGATCCGCCCGTCTCGGCCTCCCAAAGTGCTGGGATTACAGGCTTGAGCCACCGCGCCCGGCCACCCCTGCATCTTTCAAGTCCTTAATGGTAGCACTAATTTCTGCAGTCCCTCCAGGGATGTGATGTTGTTGTTTTTGTTTGTTTGTTTTTGAGATTTAGTCTTGCTCTATCGCCCAGGCTGGAGTGCAGTGGTGCGACCTCGGCTCACTGCAACCTCTGCCTCCCAGGTTCAAGCGATTCTTCTGCCTCAGCCTCCCAAGTAGTTGGGACTACAGGGGCGCGCCACCCCGCCTAGCTAATTTTTGTGGGGTTTTTTGTCTTTTTTTTTTTTTTGAGATGGAGTCTTGCTCTGTCACCCAGGCTGGAGTGCAGTGGTGCCATCTCACCTCACTCCAACCTTCACCTCCCAGATTCAAGTGATTCTCCTGCCTCTGCCTCCCAAGTAGCTGGGACTACAGGCACGTGACACTGTGCCCAGCTAATTTTTGTATTTTTAGTAGAGATGGGGTTTTACTATATTGGCCAGGCTGGTCTCGAACTCCTGATCTCGTGATCCGACTGCCTCAGCCTCCCAAAGTGCTGGGATTACAGGCTTGAGCCACCGCGCCCAGCTTGCCTGCCTAATTTTGTATTGCTAGTAAAAATGGGGTTTTTCCATGTTGACCAGAGTGGTCTTGAACCCCTGACCGCTGGTGATATGCCTGGCCACGCCTCCCAATGTGCTGGAATTACAGGCGTGAGCCACTATGCCCGGCCCATTTCTATATATTATAAATGCATTTTTATTTAATTTTCAGTTCCCTATTCTTGGTGATAGTCTTCATATTTTTCTTTTATAACTGCAGGGTGAGTATTGTATCAGGGAGTGACTCTTGATTTACTTTTTTCTTTTTTCTTTCTCCTTTTTTTTTTTTTTTGAGACTGAGTCTTACTTCATCACCCAGGGTGAAGTGTAGTGGTGCGATCTCAGCTCACTGCAACGTCTGCCTTCTGGGTTCAAGTGATCCTGTTGCCTCAGCCTCCCAAGTAGCGGGGATTACAGGCATGTGTCACCAAGCCTGGCTAATTTTTGCTAATTCTATTACAGATGGAGGTTTTACTATGTTGGCCAGGCTGTTTTCGAACACCTGGCCTCATGTGATCCACTTGCCTCGGATTCCCAAACTGCTAGGAATATGGGCATGAGCCCCTGGCCGCATTCGAGTTTGTTTTTAAGGCTGAATAATATTCCATTGTATGTATATACCACATTTTGTTCATATATTTTTCTGTCGATGGACATCTGGGTTAGTTCCTTCTCTTTACTATTATAAATAATACTGCTAGGCCGGGTGCAGTGGCTGACACCTGTTATCCCAGCACTTTGGAAGGCTGAGGCAGGCGGATCACCTGAGGTCAGGGGGTCCAGACCAGCCTAGCCAATGTGGTGAAACTCTATCTCTACTCAAAATACAAAAAAAAAAAAACAAAAACAAAAACAAAAAAAACTAGCTGGGCATGGTGGCGGGCACCTCTAATCCTAGCTACTCAGGAGTCTTAGGTAGGTGAATCGCTTGAGCTGGGAGGGAGAGGTTGCAGTGAGCCAAGATCGAGCTATTGTCCTTTAGCCTGTGTGACAGAGTGAGACTCCGTCTCAACAACAACATCAACAAAATACTGCTAGAGATATTCTTGAAGATCCTATTTTCAATTCTTTTGGGGCATGCAGTTATTCAATTATGAAATATTTGAATTCAATTATGAATTATATAGGGGTATTCAATTATGAATTATTTGAGGAACTGTGATAAATTTTTTTCAAAGAGTCTATTTCATTATACATTCCCAGCAACAGTGCAAAAGGTTTTTCCATCTCCGCATTTTTACCAACACTTTTTATTATCTATTTTGGATAGTAAATATTTTACTGTACTTGAAGTGATATTTCATTGTAATTTTGATTAGTTTTTCCCTACATGCTCTGTTTTTCACTTTTTTTGTGCTTATTGGTTCTATGCTTATTGGTCATTCATCTATGACTTCTGCAGAAATGTGTATTCGGTTCCTGGACTCATTTTCTTAATTTTTTATTTTTATTTTTTTGAGATGGAGTCTTGCTCTATTGGCAGGCTAGAGTGCAGTGGCGCGATCTCTCACTGCAACCTCCACCAACTGGATTCAAGCAATTCTGCCTCAGGCTCCCGAGTAGCTGGGACTACAGGTGCACGCCACCATGCCTGGCTAATTTTTTTGTATTTTTAGTAGAGACGGGGTTTCACCATGTTGGCCAGGATGGTCTTGATCTCTTGACCTCGTGATCTGCCCACCTCGGCCTCCCAAAGTGCTGGGATTACAGGCGTGAGCCACTGTGCCCAGCCCCTGGACTCATTTTCTAATTGTGCTTTTTGATTGCTGTTGTCAAATTGTAGTAATTCCTTATGTATTCTAGATACTAATCCCTGATCAAGTATGTAATTTTCACAGTTTTTCCATGGAATCTTTAGTGTTTTCCACATATCAAGTGACATCTTCTGTGAACACAGAGCATTGCACTTTTCCTTTTCTGCTGCTTGGCATTTATTTCTTTTTCTTGTCTAATTTCTCTGGTCAGGATTCCAGTAGTATGCTGAATAGAAATAGCGGAAGCAGGCTTCTTAGTCTCTTTCCTGATCTTAGAGGAAAAGATCTCAGTCTTTCACCACCCGATGTGATGGTAACTGTGGGTTTCTCCTAAATGGCCTTTATTATGTTGAGGTAGGTTTCTTGTATTCTTTGCGTGTTGAGTGTTTTTATTTCAAAATAATGTTGTGTTTTTTTTTTGATTTTCAATAGTTTGTTCATAATGTGTCTCTTCAATGGCGTGTTGGGGTTCATTCTAGTTGGAGTTTATTGAACTTCAAGGCATGGTAAATCCATTATTTTCTTTAAAAGTGGGATGTTGTCACTGTCATTTCTTCAAATGAGCATTCTGAATATGTGTGTTCTCCTTGTGGAGATGCTGTGATGTGTATGTTCTCCTGCCTCTCAGTGAAGCAAAAGTCTGTGAGGCTCCACTGGGCTGTCTCCCTATCTGTTCATTTTGCTCCTCAGACACAGCCATTTTCAAGAACCTGTCTTGAAGTCTGCTCATTCTTTCTTCTGCCTAATTAGCTCTACTTTTAAATTATTCTAGTAAAACTTTCACTTTATTTCTTATATTGCTGATCCAGAATTTTCATTTTTTATTACAGTTTGTCTGTTGATATTCACGTTTTGTTCATGTATTTGTTTCTTGATTTTGTTTAGTTTACTACTTCTGTTTCTCTTTGGTTTCCTGAGTGTCTTTAAGACAGTTCTTTCAAGTTTTATTCTTGCTTCTCAGAAGCTTCAGTTTGTGCTATGCTTCAGTGTCCATAATTTCTCTCTCCCTCCACCCTCCCAACCCTGCTGGCAGTGCAGAATATGTGCTTCTCTAACCTGCTGCAGAACCTGGTAGTATTTTTGGCAACCTCCAAGCTGATTTACAAACTGTACCAGTGTTTCTTTCAATAATCCCAGTCAAAAAAGAAAGAATCCAGTTCTTCATGCCAATGCCAGACAAGCCAGAACAGTGAATGCAAGTTTTAATTTTCTTTTTTCCCAAAAAGAGAATAATGAGGGGAGGATACTGCCCTGTGCTGGGGAGGAGGGTGGGCAGAGATGAGCAAATTTCCACAACCTGGCCTTCCCATTCAGTTCAATTTTGTATTGGTGTTCGTTGGATACTGCAGTTTCCTTACTGGTTTCTAGACATTTCCCAAAGATTTAAATATATATATTTTGAGATGGAGTCTTGTTTTGTCATCCAGACTGGAGTGAAGTGATGCGATCTTGGCTCACTGCAGCCTCCGCCTCCTGGGTTCAAGCGATTCTTCTTCCTCAGTCTCCTAAGTAGCTGGGATTACAGGCATGCACCACCACACCTAGCTAATTTTTGTATTTTTAGTAGAGACAGGGATTCACCATATTAGCCAGACTAGTCTCGAACTCCTGACCTCAGGTGATTTACCCACCTCAGCCTTCAAAAGTACTGGGATTACAGGCATGAGCCACCATACCCGGCCTACAAAGATTTTTTTTTATGAAACATTTGGTTGAGTTGGTGTTTCCATGAGGATATGAGGGCCTGGCATTTGCTAGTCTGTCATCTTCACTTTTCATGTCTCATTTATTCCAGAGACTGTGTTTAAAAGCCCAGGGATATGATTTCAAATAATACAGGAACCAGGAAAAGAAACACCATTGTTTTTGTATAAGAAACAAGATTTACCCTCAAATTTTCATATGGCAAATATTTTAGTTAGCATATTATTGTTTTTCTTCACTAATGTGACCAATGACATACGTAGGCAACAATCTCCATCTCGCTGTTTCTTTCCTTTTTCTTTTTCTTTTCTTTTCTTTTCTTTTTTTTTTTTTTTGAGACAGAGTCTCGCTCTGTCGCCCAGGATGGAATCCAGTGGCGCGATCTCAGCTCACTGCAAGCTCCACCTCCCGGGTTCATGCCATTCTCCTGTCTCAGCCTCCTGAGTAACTGGGACTACAGGCACCTGCCACCACGCCCAGCTAATTTTTTTGTATTTTGTTTAGTAGAGATGGGGTTTCACCATCTTAGCCAGGCTAGTCTCAAACTCCTGACCTCGTGATCTGCCCACCTTGGCCTTCCAAAGTGCTGGGATCACAGGTGTGAGCCACAGCACCTGGCCTCTTTTTCTTTTTTTTTTTTTTTGAGGTGGAGTCTTGCTCTGTCACCCAGACTGGAGTGCCGTGGTGTGATCTCGACTCACAGTAACCTCCAGTTCCCAGGTTCAAGCAACTCTCCTGCCTTAGCCTCTCAAGTAGCTGGGATTACAGGCACATGCCACCATGCCGGGCAATGTATTGTATTTTTTTAGTAGAGATAGTGTTTCACCATGCTGGCCAGCCTGGTCTCGAACTCCTGACCTCGTCATCTGCCCGGTTTGGCCTCTGAAGTGCTGAAATTACAGGCATGAGCCACTGCACTTGGCCTGGCTCTGTTTTCACAAACACATCTCTACCTACTCAGCAAGGGAATCATTGTTCATTCCCATGGTCTCCTACACTGCTATACTCTTCATAGGGTTTACTCACTTTTTCTTGTGTGTATGCAATTCTGGAATCTACACAGGTTATATTGTTGAGTATATTCTTGAACTAGAAATCAGAGGCATTGAATTTAAGAGATGTCAAACTGCTTTCACCTCAGGCCACCATACTACTCCTTCTTGGGTCTCTTTCATTCTTGTCACTTGCACATATTGTAATTTGAATATTTAACCTTGGGTCAATATTTTACCATTTGCTAAATTAGTTCCACTTTCCTCCAAGCTCAAAATTTGGTCTATCGTTGTGGAATTATATTGCCACAGATGTGCATACACAAAGTTCACTCCTATATGCCCATTACTTCGGGCCCTCCACACTTGCCCTCCCTTTCCAGGCCTTGCGTCACTTGATACCGTGATCTGGATACAAATACTGTTGCTTTCCAGCCTATTGATTTGTAATGCTGAGCACCCCAATTTCCCCATGAGCCCCTCCCTTCCAACACTACTCTGAGTAAGTCAAGACCTTATTCATCCACTGGACAAAATTATAGGAGGCTCTCTGAATCAATGTGTGCAGGGCATGATGACTCAGCACATGGTCCATGAGGGATGACTTAGCACCACTGTCAGCAGCACAGCTCAGCCCTTGTGTCCCCCTTGATGTGCTTCTTTCTGTTCTCTTTGTATTTTCTGTGACTGGTCATTTTCTGTACTGCCTGGGCTGACTATTGTGCTTAAGAAGATGTCATGGAATCATTCAGGCCGAGGATCAAGTCTTGTCCCTCACCTACCATACATTCAAGTTAAGGTCATATACATGAACACTGTGGGCCTGGTGTCCTTATTTGAGAAGTAATGTTAATTTGCCTCCAGATTTTTTTTTTTTTTTTGAGACGGAGTTTTGCTCTTGTTGCCCAGTCTGGAGTGCAATGGCGCAATCTCGGCTCACCACAACCTCGCTCCCCAGGTTCCAGTGATTCTCTTGCCTGAGGCTTCCAAGTAGCTGGGATTACAGGCACGCACCTACATGTCTGGCTAATTTTGCATTTTTAGTAGAGACAGTGTTTCTCCGTGTTGGTTAGCCTGGTCTCCAACTTCTGACCTCAGGTGTCCACCCCTCTCAGCCTCCCAAAGTGCTGAGATTACAGGAGTGAGCCACCAAGCCCAGCTACCTTCAGGGTTTTAAAACACATTAATGCTATTAGATGGCTTCACATTTTGCAGTTTTTATAGTACAGACTCTAAACTTCCTTTGTGTAATAAGAGTTGTCAACCTTCGGTGATGATGATGACATTCTCCTTTTCCTGTTTCAGTCATTTCACTGTCGTGTCAGAAATAGCTTAGGCTGGCTGGCTGTGGTTGCTCAGGCCTCAAATCCCAGCAATCTGAGATACCATGATGGGTAGATCTGTTGAGGTCAGGAGTTTGACACCAGTCAGGCCAACATGATAAAACTTCAAATTTACTAAATACAAAAAATTGGCCAGGTTCGGTGGGTCACCCTGTTACCCAGGCTGGAGTGCAATGGTGTGATCTTGGCTCACTGCATCCTCCACCTCCTGGGTTCAAATGTTTTTTCTGCCTCACCTTCCTGAGTAGCTGAAATTACAGGTGCCTGCCCCAATGTCCAGCTAATTTTTTTGTATTTTTAGTAGAGATGGGGCTTCACCATGTTGGCCAGGCTAGTCCCGAACTCCTGACCTCGTGATCTGCCTGCCTCGGCCTCCCAAAGTGCTGGGATTACAGGTGTGAGCCACCATGCCCGGCCATTAGTCAATTCTTATACTTTATAATGCTGTGTATTTTCTTGACCTCATACGTCAGAAGGTAAGTGGTCTTGACATGTATTTCAGTTTTTATGTTGTGTGCTCCTGGTAAGTGGAAGTTGTGACTTTTCTTAAGAGGGAATTGTTTAGAATTCTGCAGGCTGTATAAATGTACTTATTATTTGTTTGCGGGTTTTATCATGAGTTACAAAATTTCATTAATTGATTTTTATGATTTTACATATGGTTTTTCGGTATGTGGTATGCAATATAACTGACACACTCTACTCGTTAATGTCACAAAGTGTCACCGGGCGCTGTGGCTCTTGTCTGTAATCCTCGGACTTTGGGAGGCGGAAGTGGGTGGATCACTAGAGGTCAGGAGTTCTCTGCGCGGATATAGATAATTTTATGACATTTATTCAGAAAAATATTGATGAACATTTTCTTTTTCTCGTTTTTTTCTTTTTTCTTGTTTTCTTTGGTATTATTTATTATTTGTTTTTTTTTTTTTTTTGAGATGGAGTCTAATTTTGCCATCCGGACTGAAGTGCAGTGGTGTGACCTCAGCTAACTGCAGCCTCTGCCTCCCAGGTGGAAGTGAGTCTTGTGCCTCCACCTTCCGAGTAGCTGGGACCTCTGTCGCGGGCTTCCATGCCTGGCTAATTTTTGTAATCTTTTCTTATCTTGTCAGTGCTATGATTGTTTGACAATCTAGAATTTCCATTGATTTTGATTATCCTTACATGAGGTGGTTGTTGATTATTTACCAAAATAGTATATTTTGTGGTACTTTAGCATTTATTTGTATAGAGTAAATATGCTATAAATATGAAGAGTATATATTGTTTGCTTCATTGATGTGACATTAATTTTTTTTTTTTTTTTTTTTTTGCAAACTGTGATGCGCTTTAGGGTCACAGTGGAAAACACTCCTGACTTTAGGCTTACATGTTTGTACCCTGTCAGTGTTTTGTCATGATATTGAAAATAGGCTTCCATAGTAATGATTTGAAGGACATGTAATCGCCCTGTATTTATTACAGAATCTTACTCCTTTTGTGTTCCTAAACTTTGAAGATCATGTTTGGGAAGTTTAAAGTAAGTATTTTTTGTGTCATATTTACACATTTCAGTATATTGACCATCTGTGCTTAATTGGAAACCTATTGGTGTTTATATTTTGTAGATATCTCTTCCAAATGCATGATGAAGGAGGTCTTGTCAACAGGGCAAGGCAATACAGAAGTGTTCCACACAGGGACATTGCAAAGACATGAAAGTCATTGCACTGGAGATTTTTGTTTCCATAAAATTGAGAAAGATATTTATGAGTTTGAGTTTCAGGGGCAAGAAAATGAAAGAAATAGCCATGAAGCACCCATGACAAAAATCAAAAAGTTTACTGGTAGTACATACCAATATGATCAAAGGCATTCTGGAAGCAAACCTATTAAAGACAAGCTTGGATTAAGCTTTTATTCATATCTTCCAGAACTGTATATATTTCAGACCATGTCCGGCTAATTTTGTATTTTTAGTAGAGACAGGGTTTCTCCATGTTGGTTGGGCTGGTCTCAAACTCTCAACCTCAGGCGATCTGACCGCCTCGGCCTAACAAAGTGCTGTTTTATGGCATTTGCTAATTCTAGGACGCAAAGCCGGAATAAGAGCAGTCACCGGCCGGGCGCGGTGGCTCAAGCCTGTAATCCCAGCACTTTGGGAGGCCGAGACGGGCGGATCACGAGGTCAGGAGATCGAGACCATCCTGGCGAACATGGTGAAACCTCGTCTCTACTAAAAAATACAAAAAACTAGCCGGGCGAGGTGGCGGGCGCCTGTAGTCCCAGCTACTCGGGAGGCTGAGGCAGGAGAATGGCGTAAACCCGGGAGGCGGAGCTTGCAGTGAGCTGAGATCCGACCACTGCACTCCAGCCTGGGCGACAGAGCGAGACTCCGTCTCAAAAAAAAAAAAAAAAATACAAAAAATTAGCCGGGCGAGATGGCGGCGCCTGTAGTCCCAGCTACTCGGGAGGCTGAGGCAGGAGAATGGCGTGGACCCGGGAGGCGGAGCTTGCAGTGAGCTGAGATCCGGCCACTGCACTCCAGCCTGGGCGACAGAGCGAGACTCTGTCTCAAAAAAAAAAAAAAAAGTAGTCACCACCTTGCCTAACAAACCTGTGGCTGCACATATCTGTGCTCTCCAATAAAAACTTAATTTTAAAAACAAAAAAGGGGGAGATGTTGGGATTCACTCAGGATGGTGGCAGAAGTATTAAAGGGAAATGTCACGCACGTCCATGTGAAGAGGCCGCCAAACAGGCTATGTGTGAGCAACAAGGCTGTTTGTTTCACCTGGGTGCAGCCAGGCTGAGTCTGAGAAAGGAGTCAGCAAAGGGTGGTGGGATTATCGTTAGTTCTTATAGGTTTGGGATAGGTGGTGAGGTTAGGAGCTAATTTTTTGCCGGCAGGGGGTGGATCTCACAAAGTACATTCTCAAGGGCAGGGAGAATATTACAAAGAAACTTCTCAACGGTGGGGAGGGTGTATCGTACAAAGTATATTCACAAGGGCGGGGGAATATTACAAACTACAATATCGCAAGGGCAGGGAGGGTGTATTGTCACAAAGTCAACTGATCAGTTAGGGTGGGGAAGGAACAAATCACCTGGCCTGAGCCCTCCGCTCCGCACCCCAGGCGGTGGCCCTAGGGAAGTCTCTGGAGCTGAGCACAGGGTGGACTCTCCCACCCCAGTGAATGGAGAATTGAAAGGGAGAGGATTTCTATTCTGTTCTGTGGGTCGTCAGCATGAAATTGTACGTTTCGCTCAGGCAAGGCTTTGCATTTCGCATTCTAGTTTGCATTCCTGCCCTAGACAGTTTCCAGGCTTTGGAATTAAATTGCTATAATTAATTTCAATAACAAGGAACTTTCCTGGATCCAATTACCGCCACACTGGCCACTTCTCAGGGAGGTACTAGTTCCCTGACTGCTGAGCTGCTCCAGCCTCACTGGTGGGTTTCACCTGCAAAACCGGGAAAACAGAGGCGCGGAGAGGGAGATAGAGGGAAGCTCAGGCCCCGCCCCTTTCCCGCCCCCTCGGACCCCTCACAACCCAAGACTCTTCTCTCCCGCTCCAGGCCCCTTGTCCTTCACGCCCCGCCCTGGCCTCGCCCAGGCCCCGCCCATCTCTTCGGGGGTCTTGCGCAGGTCCGGCTCCTGTCCTGCGTTGATTGACACAGGCCCGGAAGTGGACAGCGTGGACTGAGAGTTGTACTAGTGTGTGCGCTTCCCAGTTCTCTGGTGCTGCTACACGAGGGACGTGGGGTCCCCACAGACCTGCAAATTCCAGCCCGTCTTTCTCAACCCAGAGCAAATTGAGACGTCCCGGTGAGAGTCCGTGAGTCGCTTCCCTTTGAGTTTAAAGTCGCCCCAAGGCTGGTCCTGTACCCGGTCTTTCTGCAGTGGGGCCGTGCAGACACCTCCTGTCGCGAAACTTTCCTTTCCTAAAATCCTTCCTGACTGTCCTCCTGCCTCGCGCTGTTTCAAATCCCCACCCGCGAGCTGGATTCTCGCCATGCTCGAGAGCGCCCGCCAGCCTCGCTCTCGGCGGCCCCTGGAGCGCAGCGCTGCAGCCCCAGTGCCGGGGGTCAGGAAAGCACTCCACACGGTGGGAGGGGGCCCGAGCGAGCGTCTCCAGGGCACCGTTTACAACGTGTTGGGGGATTAAAATATTTCTTTTGAGGTCCCTATGGGCTACCCCTTATCTGGATGAAGGATCTGGCCTTTGGCCAATGAAATGCTGAGGTGAATTGGCCCGAGGCCAGAGCAGATGGGTGCGCTATGCGGATGGAGGGGTGGCCGGTGCTTGGCCCTGGCCACTCCTGGGCTCTTTCCCTTTCCATCTGAGACGTGGTGGAAATGGAAGGGCTACAGGAGAGTAGCCTTTGTTCCTTTGTTACTCCGGGTGGGGAGATGGGGTTTTTACCTTTGGTCTAGTTTTGCAAAGTTCACGTTAATTGGCCTTAGAGTCCCAGAGCCAGGACCCAGGTGTTTCCTTTTCTTCTTTGTTATTGGAGATGGTCTCTGTGCCTACGTATCCAGTACAGTCCAGCGGGGGCCGTCCAGTCTCAGTGAAATTCTGGATGAGCCCAGGCAGTCTGTAATTTAGAAAATGTACTTAATGGGTCCTTTTCAGTACGGTTTAGACCTCACCAAGTGGCTGTCCTTGTGCTGTTGTACAACTTCCGTCCTAGACAATTGAGCTTTCTTACGGGGATGGTGAAGTTTTTTCTTTCCTTAGCTACATAGCACTGTCTGATAATTGAGGTTTTCAGGACCCAGAAGTTGCTAGCTTGGGCTTTCTGAACTGGAATCGTGTCAGGAACTGGATCAGTGCGCACGGACTCTGGGGCTTCCTAAGGCCATCGGTCTCTGACAGTGGTTCCTCCACATACATAACAAGAAGTAACATTGAGGGAATGAGGTACATTTTCTGCTAAGTACAGAAACAAGTTCCTTGTCTTTTTTTGGAAGCTCTGGTGCTGGCAGATTTAGCTCATTATAAAAGGCTTGAAACACTGGTTTGGGAGAGCGCATGTGGACCTCCCCTCGGACTAAAATGGCAGCTTGGGGGTTTAGCTTTGTCCTGTTGATCCTCAGGGTTACACGTTCTTTTTTCTAATGGGAGTGTAGGAGATCAGTGATTATTAGTTCTAGTGGGTTACAGTGACGGGTAGCACAGGAGGGGTTGGCTTCTTTTTTTTTTTTGAAGGCGAACCGGGTCTTTTTTGTCCTTTTTCTAAGTAGCCTGAATAACACATGGCCAATAGGCACAATTTTCACACACCTCTGCATCATGACAAACGTATTTATTTCTACTGTGTAGCTCCTTTCTTCGTTAAGAGATCCACATCTTAATCTTAGCTTGTTACTATTAATGGCTGCACAAGCATCAAATTTAAAGTTTCTTGTTTGAGGATTCTTTTTCTTCTGTTCTCATTATTATTTTACTTGAATCACCTAGGAAAAGACCAGTTCTTAACGTTATTTGAAAAACGGGGCCGGGCGCGGTGGCTCAAGCCTGTAATCCCAGCACTTTGGGAGGCTGAGGCGGGCGGATCACGAGGTCAGGAGATCGAGACCATCCTGGCTAACACGGTGAAACCCCGTCTCTACTAAAAAATACAAAAAAACTAGCCGGGCGAGGTGGCGGGCGCCTGTAGTCCCAGCTACTCGGGAGGCTGAGGCAGGAGAATGGCGTGAACCTGGGGGTGCGGAGCTTGCAGTGAGCGGAGATCGTGCCACTGCACTCCAGCCTGGGCGACAGAGCAAGACTCCGTCTCAAAAAAAAAGAAAAAAGAAAAACGGTGGTAGCCGGGCACGGTGGCTCATGCCTGTAATCCCAGCACTTTGGGAGGCTGAGGCGGGCGGATCACGAGGTCAGGAGATCAAGACCATCCTGGCTAGCACGATGAAACCCTGTCTCTACTAAAAATACAAAAAAAATTAGCTGGGCGTGGTGGCGGGTGCCTGTAGTCCCAGCTACTCGGGAGGCTGAGGCAGGAGAATGGGTAAACCCAAGAGGCAAGGCGGAGGTTGTAGTGAGCTGAGATCACACCACTGCACTCCATCTTGGGTGTTTTTGAGACTCCGTCTCAAAAAAATAAAAAATAAAAATAAATGAAATAAAATGGTAGTTGCAGGGAGCTTAGATGGGTGACAACACATATCAGGTTGGTCATTTCGTGGGGTACATACCTTGTCCTGAGTGGCATTGTACAAATAAGTTCCTTTTAACATTCCTGTACATTCATAATAACTATAGAACAGAAAGATTGTTTTAATTTGCTGTCCTAGCTCAGTGACCTGATGAATACACTGGGAACAGTCCTTAGTTTGAGGAAGGTCAGATGAAGCCTTTACTGTACAAGTCTAAAATTTAAGAAAAGCGAGTCCCATGATGAGCCTCCTCATGCTTCGGCCGTGTGTAGACCAGTCAGCTTCCGGGTGTGACTGGAGCAGGGCTTGTCATCTTCTTCAGGGTCACTTTCAGGGGTTATGTGGGCTTGGTCTTGCCTCCCAGGTTTCAGGTGCAGGTTTTACACAGCAGTGGTGGATCCAGGCTGGGATTCCTTCTACCTTCACGGCGGTGGGTGTGGTCAGGATGACGGTCTGGGGTCCTTTCCCCTGTGGGCGCAAAGGGGCTACCTTCCAGTCCTTGATCCACACTCATCACCTGCGGAAAAAGAGTGAACGGGGGAGAATAAGCTAACGGGGCGTCTCTCATTTACCTAGGCTGAAGTTGTTTGTGTCATTTTCCTAAGGCCTGCAGCTGTCTCTGTAACTCAGTTTCACCTAACTCTCGGAGTGCCCGGGAGTCCCCGTGGTATGGGAGGGGGTCTATGGTATAATATTTCATAAGGGGAATAGCCTGTTCTCTCAGAGGGAGGGAGTACATCTAGTCTTCAGCAATACCATAGGGAGAACCTGTATCTATTTTAATCCTGTTTCCTGACACACTTTCCTTAAGCTATTTTGATAGTCCCATTTATCCGCTTCACCTTTCTGGAACTCTGAGGTTGGTAGGCAGCACGTAGTTTCCGTGTGATCTTTAATATCTTTGCCATCTTCTGTACTAAGTCAGCCACAAACGCCGGCCTGTTATCTGAGCCAATTCATAAGGGCAGTCCAAATCTAGGAATAAGATCTCGAAGAAGCACACGGGTTACTTCACAAGCTTTCTCAGTTCATACGGGATAAGCCTCCACCTTCCTCGAGTAGGTACACAGGGGAATGAGTAAATACTTGTTACTTCTACACTTTGGCATTTCTGGGAAGTCCACCTGGAGATCTTCAAAGGGGGCTGCTTCATGAGCTTGTATGCCGGCGGAACGGCTGAACCCTGCCTCGCATTGTGCTGTCGGCAGGTAACACACCGCTGCGCCACGGTTTTGACAAGGGCTGACAAATGCTAGATGTAGAAGTACCAGCCTAACAACTTTTCAAGTGATTCCTGACCTAGATGGGTGGTTTCATGCACCCCCAGTACAACTGCGGCTCCTAGCAGCGGTGGCACAGCTACTCTCCTATTTGGTAACCGGATCCTTCCTTCTTCCATGACCTGTCCTCCCTCTGCCTGGAGAAAGTCTTTTTCTTCTTTAGAATAAGTAGGTACCGGCCGGGCGCGGTGGCTCAAGCCTGTAATCCCAGCACTTTGGGAGGCCGAGACGGGCGGATCACGAGGTCAGGAGATCGAGACCATCCTGGCTAACACGGTGAAACCCCGTCTCTACTAAAAAATACAAAAAACTAGCCGGGCGAGGTGGCAGGCGCCTGTAGTCCCAGCTACTCGGGAGGCTGAGGCAGGAGAATGGCGTGAACCCGGGAGGCGGAGCTTGCCGTGAGCTGAGATCTGGCCACTGCACTCCAGCCTGGGCGACAGAGCGAGACTCCGTCTCAAAAAAAAAAAAAAAAAAAAAAAAAATAGAATAAGTAGGTACCAGGTCAGGTGCTTGAGGGAGCAGGGGGGCTGTGACTGATGCCCAGTGGGGGGGATGCTGCTTTTAGAGCTTCTGAGTCAGCTCTGGCGTTCCCTAAGGTAGCCGAGGTGGAGACTACCACCTTGTGGGCTTTCTATACTGCTTCTAATAATTGCAAGATTTTATGTCTGTTTCTCCAGATTTCAACAGGCCCTTTTCTTTATATAATGCTCCGTGCACTTGGAAGGTTAAAAAGGCATACTGAGAGTCAGTGTAAATGTTTTCAGCCTTACTTTCACTGAGTTCTAAGGCCTGAATTAAAGCAATGAGCTTGACTTTCTGGGCTGAAGTGCCCTGGGGCAATGATCTGGTGTCAACGGCAGTGTCCAGGGTTACCACCGCATATCCTGCACATCTGTCTCCTTGTGGGTTGACGAAGCTGCTCCTGTCCATGTATGGCTTTCAGTCTACTGATGCCCAAGGCTGGTCCCGGAGGTCAGGCCTGCTAGAGTAAACTGAGTCCAACACTTCTACACAGTTATGCTCGACAGGGCTCTCTGATACCGGGAGCAAGGTGGCGGGTTCAGGGTGTTACAAACTTCAATGGTTATGTGGGGATTTATCACAGAGCAAGCTTTGGTACTTGGTTAGTCTAGCATTCGTTAGCCAATGATGTCCTTTGATAGTCATTAAAGTCACCACAGCATGGGGGCCTTTATGTTCAGGTTTTGCCTAAGAGTTAGTTTTTGTGCTTCTTGTGCTAGCAGGGCAGTTGCTGCCAAGGCCCTCAAACACAGGGGCTAACCTTTAGAAACCCCATCTAGTTGTTTAGAGTGGTAGGCCACTGGCCTCAGCCAGGGCCCCACAGTTTGGGTCAAAACTTTACCTGCTATCTTTTCTCTCTCTGACACATATGGTGTAAAAGGCTTTGTCAGATCAGGTAACCCCAGGGCTGGGGCTTACGTAAGATTTTCTTTTTTTTTTTCTTTGAGACGGAGTCTCGCTCTGCCGCCCAGGCTGGAGTGCAGTGGCCGGATCTCCACTCACTGCAAGCTCCGCCTCCCGGGTTCACGCCATTCTCCTGCCTCAGCCTCCCGTGTAGCTGGGACTACAGGCGCCGGCCACCGCACGTGGCTAGTTTTTTTTTTTTTTTTTTTAGTAGAGACGGGGTTTCACCGTGTTAGCCAGGATGGTCTCGATCTCCTGACCTCGTGATCCACCCATCTCGGCCTCCCAAAGTGCTGGGATTACAGGCTTGAGCCACCGCGCCCGGCCAAGATTTTCTTTTAACTCATGAAAGGCTTGCTGTTGTTGGGATCCCCATTCAGAAGGCTCCTGGTCCTCCACGTTTGTGACTCCTTACAGAGGCTTGGCAAGTACTGCAAAGTTTTTGATCCACGATCTGCAGAACCTCAGAGCTCCTAAGAATTCTTTCACCTGCCTTCTGGTTTTAGGCTTCAGTAGGTTGCAAAGGACCCGCTTTCTTTCTGACCCCAGGCTGCGCTCCCGCTGTTGGATCGTAAATCCTAGGTTACGTACCTGCTGTTAGCAGATCTGGACTTGCTTCTTGGACACCTTATACCTACGGTCCTCCAGGGGCCGGAGTAGGGCATCCGTTCCCTTGGCACACCCGACTGCCATGGGGTGTCCGAGCAGAATGTCGTCAATGTACTGGAGCAGCATGCAGCCTAGGCCCCTGGTGGGAAACTTCTGGAGGTCCCGAGCCAGTGCTTCCCCAAAGATGGTGGGGAAGTTCTTGAACCCTTGCAGAAGCCAGGTCCAAGTGTACTGAGTGGTGACACCTGACCCCAGATCTTCCTACTGAAAGGCAAAGAGCTTCTGGCTCTCAGGGGCTAGTCTAAAAAATGCATCTTTCAGGTCTAAGGAGGAGAACCAGCTGTCCTCAGCTGACAGCAACCTTAACAACACGTACGGGTTAGGTACTGTTGGGTGTAAAGTCACTGTAGCTTGACTGACTAAGCGCAAGTCCTGTACCGGCCTGTAGTCCTTGGTCCCTGGCTTGGGAACAGGCAGGAGGGGAGGGTTCCGTGGAGACTGACAAGGGACTATAATTCTAAAGGCTCTCAGGCTCTTGAGATGGACCTGGATACTTTCAAGAGCTTCTCTGGAGACCGGGTACTGTTTTTGCTTGACTGGCTTGGCCCTACACGGAACTTTTGTAAGTACTGGGGATTGGTTAACTGCCAACCCTGGAGGGTTGTCTTCTGTCTACACCCTTGGCCACTGCTTAACCAGAGTTGGTCTTATCTCTTGGCCTGGCTCAGTTAAGAAAAGGCTCCACTCCTCCTCCCAGGGGACCATAAGGGCCGTAATGACTCCGGTTCTGGGTAACCTTGGCTGTAAAGAGCCATGCTCTGTAGAAGAGATGGTAGCTTTCAGCTTGCTAAGCAAGTTCTTTCCTAGCAAAGGCAAGGAGTCAGACATGTACAAGAACTGGTGAATCACTTTATGTTTTCCTACAGTACAATTCCAGGGCAAGCAGAAAGCTTGCTTTGCTGAGACTCCCATGGCTCCGATTATATCAATACTCTTTTTGGATAAGGGGCAACTGAGGTGGTTACTACTGAATGTTCAGCATCGATATCGATAAGAAAATCAATGTCTTTGCCCCTAACTGTCATCTTGACCGTGGGCTCTTTGGGGGCACTTGAGCCCAGTCCTCCTCAGTTCAGCAACTCTTCTGCTATATTGCACAGGCCTCCTTCTGGGGCCTCCTGCTCTGAGCCACCTTGTTTTCCTTTTAGCTGAGGGCACTTGTCCTTCTAATATTCTTCTTATATCCTATTTCTTTACAATAAGCACACTGGTTGCACTGCAAGTTCAGGCGGCCAGGCTAGGTATCTTTCTGGGGCACATGCCTACCCAGGAGTGTTCTCAGAATCCATGTTGCTCAAGCTGGCTGGAGTACCCCACAGGGATGCTCCACAGGGCAGGCCTAAGCCACCTAAGGGGCTGCCTTGACCTTCTGTTAATCACCTCACTTCCCAATCAGGGAACCAAGAAATGTGGCATGATGAGCCACAGACAATACCTCTCAGACAACGGGTTGAAGAAGAAAGTGGCTTTATTTGGCCCATAGCATTCGTGGACTCGTGTCTCAAGAACCGACCTCCCCAAAAAAGAAATTCCTGGCCCTTTTAAGGGCTTACAATTCTAAGGGGTCCACATGAAAGGGTCATGATAGATCTAGCAAGCGTGGGGAACGTGACTGGGGGCTACATGCATCAGCTAACAGAACAGAAAGTTTTGCAATGCTTCTTCACACAATGTCTAGAATTTACAAGTAACATAAGTAGTTTAGGTCAGGGGTTGATATTATTATTATTATTATTATTATTATTAACCACTGGGGCTGGGTGGTGGCGCCAAGGTCGTCTGGCTATTTATCTTACTTGTTTCTTTCTGACTTTTTGCTTTCTTCATTTCCTCCTGTCTTATAAACCAGGCAAGGGGGAGGGAGGAGGGCAGCAGGAGAAGTGGTGGTGTCCTTCCTACCTCAGCCTCCAGAATAGCTGGGACCACAGCCGCGCGCCACCACACCACACTAATTTTTGTGTTCTTGGTAGAGATGGGCTTTCGCCATGTTGCTCAGGCTGGTCTCCAACCCCAGGGCTCAAGGGATCCAGCCACATCGGCATCTCAAAGTGCTGGGATCACTGGCATTTTGTTCTATCGAAGATTGCTATTATCATAGGATGGGACTTACGCTCAATAATACTTACAATGGCGCTGGTGGTCCTCATCTGTGTCCAGCATTAAACATCAAGGCAGTTTCCTCCATGTTGAGAGCTGATATCAGCCTGTGATCCACAGGGAGGTGAGGGGGCTGTGCTCTACATGGGGTTTGGTTAGGGCCAGATCTGTGGCCTGAAGATCTGTATCCTGCTGCACTGTGTGTGTGAACTTTTCCAGGAGGGGAGCAAGATCTGAAAGGTCAAAATTACCCTTGTAGATCTTGCTGTGGAACTTTCTTATCTCTGCATGATCTCTGGTGCAGTGGGTAGCAGAGGACCGTCTTCCTCTCGGGTGAGGTGTCCCCCGTGTGTGTGTTTTGTCACAGGAAAGGAGTGAATTGTAGAGGACTGCGTGCTCACAAAAGAGATGTTCCCGATAAGCCCTGCTCTTGCAAACAAAGCAGGACGTTCCTTCTCTGCAAACAGGAAGGACAAAGGAGCCAGCTGCAACAGCGGGCTCTGGGAACTGGTCAATGTTTACTGATCTTGCAGTCAAGGAAAGGTCAGAGAAGCAACACATGTCCCGTGACTTGGCAACATTCCACAAACGGCTGTATAAAATAAAGCAGAGTGTGTCAGTCGGGGCGGCCACCATGTATGTCTTGTCCTGTGCTGTCTTGTGTGTTCATTCCTTTGTTTAGGAAACATGCGGACCCTAACAACTGGCGCAGCGAGCAGGGTCCGTGGCTCCAAGAAAGCAAGGAACTGGAGGGTGAGAACCCCGGGTTTGTAAGTAAACAGGGGGACCCATGGGAAAATGATGGGGAATTCCACCTCTCTGGCCTCAGAATATTTGCAGCTGCTTCAAGGACTGTTGCTGTCTATAGGAGTAGAAGTGAAAGAAAAGACTTTGAAGCGATTGTTTGCCCATGTTGAACCACATTGTTACTGGTTTCAGTATCAGACTAAAGTGCAGCTGAATGGGAGAGAATGCTTACAGGTAGCAAAAGCTCTGCGTAGAGCTCACCAGTTAGGGGATACTATGCCTCTCAATTTGTGGACCTTGTGTAACTCTATCACTCAGGCACTAGAGTTACTTGACACTGATTCAGAGCATGGTGATGTAGCCACAGGAGGAAAGGCATCTGAGGATTTGGGAAAAAATGAATCTGAAATGGAGCCCATTTATGCCAGGTTAACAGAGGATGGGGGGGTAGCAAAAGGGGGAGAAGAGGAAGAGCCAACTCTTCCTTCTTCTAAGGGGAATTCTGACATGCAGCATATTATGGGAATGCTTCAACAGATATTACAGATACATTCTTCTAATTGACCTTTGCGAGCTTTCCCTGTTTCTCTTCCTTCTGCCCCGTTAGAAGGGGATTTTCCAGTTCCTCCACCCCCCCCCCAGCTTCCTTACCTTTGTCTGGCAAAGTTTTCTCAGTGCCTTTCCCGCCACTGGGGGAGGGAGAAAAGGAAAAGATAAGAGGATTTGAGGAGCCGGATCTGTTTCCAATTATTCATGCTCCTTTTGCTCCTAATGCTCAGTATCCAAATGGTGGCAATGATGTCCAATTTACTGCCTTACAATTTAAATTTTTGAAAGAAATGAAAGCCGCCATTTCTAACTATGGACCTCAATCTCCTTTTGTCCTTGGTGTTCTTGATGCTTTTGCATCAGAAAATTTGATGATTCCTATAGACTGGGAGACTTTGGGGAAGGCTGTCCTTGAACCTTCTCAGTGGTTACAATTGCGCAGCTGGTGGATGGACGAGGCGCATGTGCAGGCTAGGAAAAATGCTACGCGTGATCCCCCAGGACCCACTGAGGAACAACTCACAGGCACGGGCCAATATGCTACTCTTAATGCTCGGGCTGGCCTAGATGATGTCGCCCTTACTCAAATCAAGACTTTGTTTTTAAGGGCCTGGAATAAGGTAGAGATAGCAGGAAAATCTTCCCTCTCCTTTGTGAAGATTTTACAGGGTGCAAATGAACCATATCCGGATTTTGTAGCCCGTCTTCAGGATGCTGTCTTGAAAACTGTGGGTGTTGGCCCTGCTTCAAAAATTTTGTTACAAACATTGTCTTTTGAAAATGCTAATGCTGACTGTCAAAAATTGTTGAGACCATTAAAGGCCAGTGGGGCCAATTTAGATGAATATATTAGAGCTTGTGCTGGTGTTGGGGGGGCTATTTATAATGCTCAATTATTTGCTGGAGCCCTATCTAAAGCCTTAAAAGGAAATAACAAACAAGGTGTTTGCTTTCAATGTGGTAAACCTGGGCATTTCAAGAAAGAATGTCATAAAAAATTGAACACTTCTATCCCTCAAGGCAGAAAGCTGCCTTCAGAGGTGTGCAAAGGTTGTGGCAAAGGTCGACATTGGACAAATGAATGTCATTCCAAAACTGATAAAAGTGGAAATGTACTGTCTCCTCTCCCAGGAAACGGGAGCTGGGGCCCCAACAATTACAATGCAAGCCTACCACAATACCCAGTGAGCAATGGCCTACAACATCAAGGAATGAATTCAAGGCCTCCTTAAGGATAGCACACCTTACCCCAGTTTCCCAGCTTTATGCGGCAACTAAGCAGAGTGCCGCTGCTGACTTAGCTACCTTGTCTCCTAATGGAGGAGTATATAAATTAGCTACTGGAGTGTGTGGCCCTTTGCCAAAAGGACGTGTAGGACTTTTGTTAGGTCGAAGCAGCAGTGCTATACGGGGGTTAATGGTGATTGCCAGAATCATTGATCCTGATTTTACTAATGAAATTCTTATTATGGTACAAGTCTCACAATTTATGCACCTAGAGGCAGGGGAGAGTATTGCACAATTACTTTTATTGCCTTTTTTTCCGTTCCTATCTAGAGAGGTATCTCGACAAGGAGAGTTCGGTAGCACAGGAAAAACTGTTTTTTTGGGAAACTTTAGTTTCTGATCAAAAGCCCTTATGTTCATTGCACATTAATGGAATCGTTTTTGAAGGGTTAATTGACATGGGGGCGGATGTGTCTATCATTTGTTTAGATCAGTGGCCTATGCAATGGGAAAAAAGACAAGTTTCAGTTACACTCACTGGCTTGGGTGCTGCTTCTGTGGTTTATCAAAGCGTAGAACCTTTAACCTGTGTCAGTCCTGAAGGTCAACAAGGTCAAGTGTTTTTTTATATTGTTCCTATCAATACTAATCTTTGAGGATGGGATCTTTTACAACAATTTGGTGCTTTTTAAAGCATTCCTCATATTTCTTCAGCTGCCAAAAATATGATGTTCAAAATGGGCTACAACCTTTTAAACGCATAGCCACTGTTCACCAGCCTCAAGCTTTGCAATTACAGTGGAAAACTACCACTCCTGTTTGGGTGGAACAGTGGCCATTATCTAAAGAAAAACTTGGGGCTTTAAAAGAGTTAGTCAAAGAACAATTGGCTGAGGGACATATAGAGCCAAGTACTTCTGCATGGAATTCCCCTGTCTTTGTTATTAAAAAGAAAAGTGGAAAATGGTGTTTATTAACTGATCTTAGAGCTGTAAATGCTTGCATTCAACCTATGGGGAGTTTACAGCCTGGTCTTCCTAATCCCGCCCTTATCCCACAAAGTTGGAAATTAATGGTCATAGATCTCAAAGATTGTTTTTTCTCTATTCCATTGCAACCTCAAGATTGTGAGAAGTTTGCCTTTACTATTCCTGAATATAATAATGAGCAGCCCACACAAAGATATCAGTGGAAGGTTCTTCCCCAGGGTGTGCTTAATAGCCCTACTTTATGTCAAGAATTCATACATAGGGCTTTAAATCCTGTGAGAAATCAGTTTCCAACTGTGTTGATTTATCATTATATGGATGATATTTTATTGGCTACCCCTGATGTAACCCTCCAAAATCAAGCTTTTAAGGTTTTACAACAGTTAATTCATTATAATTTACAAATGTCTCCTGAAAAGGTACAAACTCAGTTCCCCATTCAGTATTTGGGGTATCTATTGGCTGAAAAACAAATCCGCCCACAAAAGGTTCAAATTAGGAGAGATCAACTTGTGACCCTTAATGATTGTCAAAAATTGTTGGGGCATATTAATTGGCTTCGTCCCATCTTAGGTATTCCTACTTATAAATTACAACATTTGTTTGCTACCTTGGAAGGGGATTCGGATTTAAACAGTTCTTGGCAATTATCCCCTGCTGCAGAAGAGGAATTGTCTTTTGTGGAAAACAGAATTAGTGAAGCTCACCTTGATTATATTATACCCGATCTTCCACTCTCTTTCTTTATGTCTTTTTCATACTCCTCATTCACCAATAGCCATCTTACATCAGGATAATAACATTCTGGAGTGGCTATTTTTGGCTAATAAAGCCATTAAAAAAATTTACACATATTGATAAATTGGCTGAATTGATTATTAAAAGGCGACATAGAGCTCGTCAATTGCTTGGAACTGACCCTGTAAAAATTATTACCCGATTATCTAATCAATACATTGAATCTTTACTGGAAACTCATGAAGGATGGCAAGTGGCTTGCACTAGGTATACTGCTTCCTTTTCTCAGCACTATCCCAGTCATAGATTATTTGTTTTTCTACAACAATATTCTTTCCTGCCCTACAATCCTATTTCTTATACTCTGGTTAAAGGTCCCACCTTTTTTACTGATGCTTCTAGCAATGGAAAAGCTGGATACTGGGCATCAGATAATTCAAGAATTTCTCACTATCCTTTTGAATCTGTACAACAGGGAGAACTTTTTGCCATTCTTATGGTACTGCAAGATTGGCCTCAAACCCCTTGTAATATAGTTAGTGATTCCCAATATGCTGTATATGTGACTAAGTATATTTCTCAAACTTCTTTACCATTACTCCCAAAAACCCCTTTACAAAAACTATTTTCCTTATTGTTCTTGACTCTTACTTCCCGTACAACCCCCCTTTTTATCACTCATATTCATTCACATTCAGCTTTACTGGGACCTTTAACTTTTGGCAATAGCCAAATTGATTCTTTACTTGTTGGCAATGTCCAACAGGCTCAGGATGAACATCAATTACATCATACTAACAGTTTAGGATTACAACGGCGATTTTCTATAACACGCCGTCAAACCCGAGCTATTGTCAGAGCCTGTCCATCTTGTGCTCCTATTATTGCACCCTTTTTAAGTCCAGGTATGAATCCCCGAGGCACTCAACAAAATCATATTTGGCAAATGGATGTAACTTATGTTTCTTCTTTTGGTCATTTGAAATATGTTCATCATACAGTTGATACTTGGTCACACTTCCAATGGGCTACACCATTACCCTCTGAAAAAGCTGATTCTGTTATTACTCATTTGCTTACTTTTTTTTTTTTTTTTGAGATGGAGTCTCGCTCTGTCGCCCGGGCTGGAGTGCAGTGGCCGGATCTCAGCTCACTGCAAGCTCCACCTCCCGGGTTCCCGCTATTCTCCTGCCTCAGCCTCCCGAGTAGCTGGGACTACAGGCACCCGCCACCTCGCCCGGCTAGTTTTTTTGTATTTTTAGTAGAGACGGGGTTTCACCATGTTAGCCAGGATGGTCTTGATCTCCTGACCTCGTGATCCGCCCGTCTCGGCCTCCCAAAGTGCTGGGATTACAGGCTTGAGCCACCGCGCCCGGCCGTTTTTTGTATTCTTTAGTAGAGACGGGGTTTCACCGTATTAGCCAGGATGGTCTCGATCTCCTGACCTTGTGATCCGCCCGTCTCGGCCTCCCAAAGTGCTGGGATTACAGGCTTGAGCCACCGCGCCCGGCCGTTAAAACAAAAAGTTTTACAATGGAGTCGAGGTTATGCTCTCATTCGTACAGGTGCCAGAGACAAATGGTTCCCATCCCGACAGTTGAAGCAGTGCCATGGCGAAGAGGAGCCGGCTGGAGGACTTCCTGGCGGCATTTCAGGAGTTGAATTTGAGTGCTCAGAGAACCTTCACCTTTGGAACTTGTCGAGTGGAACCCCCGACATGGGATCAGCTGAAAAAGCTTACTAAAGAAGCTGAAGGGGTTGTTCAACAAGCTGGACAGCCCAAAACCTCACTGACCTTATTTCTGGCTATGCTAGCTGTAGTGAATTGCCAGGTAACAGCTGGAGAATTCACATATTGGGCTTATATTCCCTTTCCACCCTTATATCAAGGTGTGGCCTGGGGAGACAAAGAAGTCTTAGTATTTACTAATGATACTGCTTGGATGCCATCACCTTTTTAAAATCAGGATCCTGAGTTAGACACGGGTGCAGTAAACAGTTCATATCAATTTGGGGTGGAAGGGTTACCTATATGTCTTGGGAACAGTCCACATTGTTTACATCCTTCTCATGAGGCTTGGGCTGTGCGCTATAATCATAGTCACACTGCTGCCTTTACTATGATTGTTGTTACTGAGAGTTTTAAATATAATCATACTGCTCTGCTTAATGAAACCTTGCCTACTACATTATCCTTATGTCCTATTCCTGACGTGTCCGGAGGTGTTTCCCAATTAGAGTAGACTAGATGTAAAAAAAGTAGACCACGATTATTATTAGAGGTAAAAGGAATTACAGATACCTTGTCACTGACTGGAGTGTGCATGGGGATTTTCAGACTAAGTTTAGCCACATTCGCCTATGATGGCATAGAAATAATCACAGCACTTATGCTGATGGTAACGAAACTATTATTTGGCATGATGGTAGCTTTTCACTCCCTATGCCACATTTGGCCAACACCTCACAAATACAAAGTCATGTGGAAGTTACTAGCTGCTGGCAAACCAATGTCTACTTTTACGGGAAACATGTCCTTAAATACCACTAATCTTTCTAATCCTTTCCATATATCTTTACATCAAAACAGATCTAGATATGTCATTGCTTGTGTTAAAAAACCTTACTACCATCCTGGCTAACATGGTGAAACCCCATCTCTACTAAAAAATACAAAAAAAACTACCCGGGCGAGGTGGCGGGCGCCTGTAGTCCCAGCTACTCGGGAGGCTGAGGCAGGAGAATGGCGTAAACCCGGGAGGCGGAGCTTGCAGTGAGCCGAGATCTGGCCACTGCACTCCAGCCTGGGCAACAGAGCAAGACTCCGTCTCAAAAAAAAAAAAAAAACCTTACTTGTTGTTAGCGGGAATCTTTAAATGGGATAATAATACAGGAGTAGTTAACTGTACGGGCAATTGCACATTTTTAAGCTGTATAAACACTACTTGGTGGCATAATAATTGGAATGAGATTCACTCCAATATATGTATTTTAAGAGCTAGAAAAGAAACCTGGTTACCTGTGAACTTGACATGCTCCTGGAGTGAATCTGCTGGGGTTACTCAAATTTACAAAGTAGTGCAGGATCTTGTCCACCACAGCCGGAGAGCAGTTGGGATCGTCATAACAGCAGTAGTGGGACTTGTGGCCATTGCTTCCACCGCCACTGTTGCTGGACTGGTGTTACATCAGAGTATCCAAAATGCAGAGTTCGTGCAACAATGGCATGAACAATCTCACTTGTTGTGGCAACAACAATGAGACATCGATGCTCATTTGACTGAACGAGTAGATAACTTAGAACAAGTGGTTTCTTGGATAGGGGATCAGCTGACAGTGTTAAATACTCGAGCCTTGTTAAAATGTGACTGGAATACTACTCAATTTTGTATTACCCCTGTTCCTTTTAATGGCACTGTACATAATTGGACAGAGATAAAAAGGCTTTTAATTGGCAATAATAATCTTTCCCTGGAAATACAAGAATTAACGCACAATATTTCTGAAACATTTCATAATCAGTTACCATTGCTGACCAGCGCAGATTTAATGACTGGTATTGCGCAAAGCTTGAAATCTTTAAACCCTATGAGTCCTGTAAAAACTTTACTGACTTCTGTTTCTAGTAATGTATTGATTGTTGTTTTTGCCTTTGTCATTTTCACAGTCTGCTGGAAACGGTGCCAAAGGGCAAACACCGAATCCCAGCGAGCCCAACATGTGATGATGGTTTTGAAAGAAATTCAAACCAGTAAATAAAGAAGGGGGAGATGTAGAGGACTGCGTGCTCACAAACGAGATGTTCCCGATAAGCCCTGCTCTTGCAAACAAAGCAGGACATTCCTTCTCTGCAAACAGGAAGGACAAAGGAGCCAGCTGCAACAGCGGGCTCTGGGAACTGGTCAATGTTTACTGATCTTGCGAGTCAAGGAAAGGTCAGAGAAGCAACACATGTCCCGTGACTTGGCAACATTCCACAAACGGCTGTATAAAATAAAGCAGAGTGTGTCAGTCGGGGCGGCCGCCATGTATATCTTGTCATGTGTTGTCTTGTGTGTTCATTCCTTTGTTTAGGAAACACATGGACCCTAACAGTGAATGGTTTCTAAATATTAAATCTCTTATTTTTTTTCACATACAGGATTTGCAAAGACTCATGTTACATGAGGAAGCCACCAAGAAGAGCAAAGAAAAGGATCCAGGGATGGCTCTTCCTCAGGTGAGTGATATTCCTCGGTGGATTCTTCTGTCTGCTTTCTAAAGTGCCAGGTATTGTAGTAGCCAATCTTCTCTGAGTGTGAAGCATTCTACCTCACAGGTTTGCTCACACTCACCCATGCCTTTTCTCTGTTCCTCTCATCTTCACTTAAATTCTATCTCCTATAAACTAGTGACATGAGCTTGGGAAGAGGCTCCACTAGGCGTGGCCCTGGGAAGGGCTCACACCAGACATGGATGGAGATGGGCTGTTGACCCTGTGCTGTCAGTGATGTTGGGCAGCAGGGATTGTTCAGGGCCCACATCTGGATGCACATTTAGCTCTTTCTGGACCATATTAGAGAAACTGTATATGAAAGTCATATATTGACAAGTGCGGTGGCTCACGCCTGTAATGCCAGCACTTTGGGAGGCCTAGGAGGGCAGATCATGAGGTCAGCAGATTGAGACCATCCTGGCTAACATGGTGAAACCCCATCTCTACTAAAAATACAAAAAAATTAGCCAAACGTGGTGGCGGGTGCCTGTCATCCCAGCTACTCAGGAGGCTGAGGCAGGAGAATGGCATGACCCCTGGAGGCAGATCTTGCAGTGAGCTGAGATCACACCACTGCACTCCAGCCTGGGTGACAGAGCGAAACTTCCTCTCAAAAAAAAAAAAAAAAAAAGTCATACATTAATGTTCACTGGTATCTGGTAAATTCTGGAAAAGGAGGCAAACTAGAGGAGATATTTTGTGTCTGATTTTGTAATGCATTTGAAGCTACACTAGTGAGTCAATATGTCTCTGACACCAAACTTTTGTTTTAAGAGAGAGGGTGTCACTCTGGGGCCCAGTCTGGAGTGCAATGGCACAATCCTAGTTTACAGCAGCCTCGAGCTCCTGGGCTCAAGTGCTCCTCCCACCTGAGCCTCCCAAATTGCTGGGATTGCAGGTGTGAGACAGCCCAGCAAGACTCTGTACTTCCAATGTCTTGGAATAGAATGGAAAGCAGATATAGGTATCAGTGATAGAGTTAGCTTTATTCCATCATTGACTTCAAATTATTTAATCAATATAAATATCTAACTGCAGGGAATTCTTTAAATCATTCTCAGCATTTTGACCCCACAGAGACTTTTTTTTTAACAGGGACTCTGATGAAGCAAGCATTTTGGGTAAAAATGATTATAAGTTTGCTGTGACATAACAGTACAACTTATGTCGTTAGAGAGGATGGAGTCATTCTTTTTCTACCCATTATTATTAAATGATTCTTTTCTTTTATTTATTTATTTATTTATTTATTTATTTATTTATTTATTTATTGAGATGGAGTCTCGCTCTGTCACCCAGGCTGGAGTGCAGTTGCCGGATCTCAGCTCATTGCAAGCTCCACCTCCCGGATTTATGCCATTCTCCTGCCTCAGCCTCCCGAGTAGCTGGGACTACAGGTGCCTGCCACCTTGCCCAGCTAGTTTTTTTTGTATTTTTTTAGTAGAGACAGGGTTTCACTGTGTTAGCCAGGACGGTCTCGATCTCCTGACCTCGTGATCCGTCTGTCTCGGCCTCTCAAAGTGCTGGGATTACAGGCTTGAGCCACCGCGCCTGGCTGATTCTTTTATTTTAAACACCACATGATGTATATATGCATTGTGTAGTAAAAGTCCAAAGAAAAATACACTTATGCATCCCCTTTCTGGTCCAGCTTTCCACCCGTTCCCATGTCTCAGTGGAGAATCACTGTTGAGGGTTCTGTGGCAAGTCAGCACAAACCTTTAGAAATGTATTCATACACCGTTATGAGATTTTAGAAAAAATTATTTGATGAATGGGGTTTTTTTTTTTTTTGCGTGTTTTTTGAGACAGGGCCTCACTCTGTCAGCCGCATGTAGTGTAGAGGCACATTGCAACCTCTGACTCTCAGGTTCAAATGAGTCTTATGCTTCAACCAACTAAGTAGCTGCAGTTACAGATGCGTGCTACACTCCTGGCTAATTGTTGTGTTATTAGTACAGATGAGGTTTCACCATGTTGGCCAGGCTGGTCTTGAACTCTTGGCCTCAAGTGATCCTTCTGCCTTGGCCTCCCAAAGTTCTGGGATTTCAGGTGTGAGCCCTGCTCCCGGCCTGATGAATGTTTTGTTATGGTATTTTATCCTGCAAGTTCTGAAAATGTTCATGTTTCCAAGGTAGAAAATAAGATAGCTCGCCTTTTAAATCCTCCTTGGAGCTTTCTCTGAATGAAGACACGTGAGTCCTTGACAGTTTTGTTTCGTTTCTTTTTTGTTGTTGTTGTTTTTGTTTTTTTTGAGATGGAGTTTCATTCTTGTGGCCCAGGCTGGTGTGCAGTGATACAGTATCAGCTCACTGCAACTTCCACTTCCCAGGTTCAAGTGATTTTCCTGCCACAGACTCCCAAGTAGCTAGGATTATAGGCGTGCGCCACCATTCCCAGCTAACTTTGTATTTTTACTTGAGACAGAATTTGTCCATATTCTTCAGGCTGGTATCAAACTCCCGACCTGAGGTTATCCACCTGCCTCAGCCTCCCAAAGTGCTGGGATTACAGGTGTGACCTACCGTGTGCAGCCAATCCCACAGTTTATGTAGATAATACATAATTTGCCATATATATATACTTTTTTTTTTTTTTGAGAAAGCGTCTCAGTCTGTTGCCCAGGCAGGATTGCAGTGGTGTGATCTTGGCTTACTGCAATCTCTGTCTCCAGAGTTCAAGTGATTCTCCTGCTTCAGCTTCCTAGATAGCTGGGATTACTGGCACCTCCCTACGATGCCCAGCCAATTTTTTTTTTTTTTTTTTTTTTTTTTTTTTTTTTTTTTTTTTTTTTTTTTGAGGCGGAGTCTCGCTCTGTCGCCCGGACTGGAGTGCAGTGGCCAGATCTCAGCTCACTGCAAGCTCCGCCTCCCGAGTTTACGCCATTCTCCTGCCTCAGCCTCCCGAGTAGCTGGGACTACAGGCGCCCGCCACTTCGCCCGGCTAGTTTTTGTATTTTTAGTAGAGACGGGGTTTCACCGTGTTAGCCAGGATGGTCTCGATCTCCTGACCTCATGATCCGCCCGTCTCGGCCTCCCAAAGTGCTGGGATTACAGGCTTGAGCCACCGCGCCCGGCCTCCCAGCCAATTTTTTAATTTTTAGTAGATATGGAGTTTTGCCATGTTGGAGAGGTTAGTCTCAAACTCCTGACCTTAAGTGGTCCACTCACCTCGGTCTCCCAAATTGATGGGATTGCAGGTGTGAGCCACCATGCCTAGACTTATTTTATATATGTGTATATATATAACATGTATAATATATATTTAATTATTTAATGATATATTTAATATATATTTATATAGAAATACATATATAGATATATATAAAAATCTATATTATATATAGATATATATAAAAATCTATATTATATATAGATATATATAAAAATCTATATTATATATAGATATATATAAAAATCTATATTATATATAGATATATATAAAAATCTATATTATATATAGATATATATAAAAATCTATATTATATATAGATATATATATTGTTTGAGATGGAGTCTTACTCTGCAGCCCAAGCTGGAGTGCAATGGCACAATCTTGGCTCACTGCAAACTTCGCCTCTTGTTCTCAAGTTATTCTCCTGCATCAGCCTCCCAAGTAGCTGGGACTAGAGGCCTGCACCACCACACCTGTTTTTTTTTTTTTTTTTTTTTTGTATTTTTAGTAGAGACAGTGTTTCGACATGTTTTCCTGGGTGGTCTTGAACTTCTCAGCTCAGGCAATCCACCTGCCTCAGTCTCCCAAAGTGCTGGGATTTTAGGCATGGGCCACCATGCCAGGCCATATATTTTTTTATATTGTCCATAAAACTGAGACTTCCACAGTGACTTAAGGGATTTTAAAAGCTATCCTGAAAAAGTACAATAAAATGCAACTATACAGAAAAATTGTTCAAAAATACCTTAATGTGAATTTTTCAGAACACAGTCTTGGATCAAATCAATACTTATTTTCTCTTTTCTCATTTCACGTGAGGGCGATAACAGACTCCTTCACAATGTTTTGTTGAAATGTGTTTTTTATTTTAGGGACGCTTGACTTTCAGGGATGTGGCTATAGAGTTCTCTTTCATGGAGTGGAAATGCCTGAACCCTGCACAGAGGGCTTTATACAGGGAAGTGATGTTGGAGAACTACAGGAACCTGGAGTTTGTGGGTGAGGAGAATTTCCCTTCAGACATGAGGAATCTGCTCTTGTCTATCTTGGCTCTTTCTGGTTTTATATGCTCTTTTGTGATTTTGCCCCATACATGCTTTTGATGTATATGTCATTGTTTTCTGCAGTGATGACCCTCCTATCTGTCATGGGTAGCTTCTTAGAGACTGTCCTGTGGAGTGGTTTTACATAAAAACAGAAAATTCGTGAACACTTTGACTAATGCAGTTGAACATCATCCTGCTCTAGGAAGAGATGTCCCTGGAAGCCCTGAGCAGAATTGTCAGCATGGCCCAGGATACGAGATAGAAAGCATGACACTGACACTGACTGACAAGTGTTTCCAGCTGTGGTTCTGGTTTTGTTTTCTTTTTCTTTGTTTGTTTTCAGACAGAGTCTCCCTCTGTTGAACAGGCTGGAGTGCAGAGTCTGATCTCAGCTTATTGCAACCTCTGCCTCCTGAGTTCAAGCAGTGCTTGTACCTCAGTCTCTCAACCTAACTAGAATTACAGGCACCTGCCTTCATACCTGGATGATTTTTGTATTTTTATTAGACATAGGGTATCACCATGTTGATCAGGCTGGTCTTGAATTGCTGGCCTCAAGCAATTCGCTCACCTCAGCTTCGAAGTGTTGGGATTACAGGCATGAGCCACCATACTTGGCCTTTCATTCTGGCTTTTGAGAACCATCACAGAAGTGTCTCTCACTGGCACTGTGACAGTGTTCATCACATAAACTAATGGTCATCTTCTGTAAGTAGCAGTCACTGCTGTAGAAATTCCTCCTAGCGAGGAAATAATTCAGGCTTACTGCCTCATATATATGAGGCTCTTGACTGAATTCTTTTTTTTTTTTAATTCTAAACAGAATTTTGCTCTTGTTGCCCAGGCTGGAGTGCAATGTCGTGATCTCCACACGCTGCAACCTCTGCCTCCTGGGTTCAAGCAATTCTGCTGCCTAAGCCTCCTGAGTAGCTGGGATTACAGGCACCAACCACCACGCCTGGCTAATTTTTTTATGTTCAGTTGAGACAAGGTGTTCTTCAACTTTGAAGATCACATGTGGGAAGTTTAAAATAAGTATTGCTTTTTGTGTAATTTTTACACATTTCAATATTAACTATTATTTACCATCTGTACTTAATTGGAAAACTATTGGTCTTTATATTTTTTAGATAGCTCTTTAAAATCCATGATGGAGTTCTCATCACATGAGCACAGTAATACAGGAGAAGGGTTCTACACAGGGACATTGGAAAGACGTAAAAGTTATCACATTGGAGATTTTTGCTTCCCAGAAATCAAGAAAGATATTCATCACTTTGAGTTTCAGTGGCAAGAAGTTGAAAGAAATGGCCATGAAGCACCTGTGACAGAAAATAAAGAGTTGACTGGTATTACAGACCGACATACTCAAAGGCATGCTGGAAACAAGCCTATTAAAGATCAGCTCGGATCAAGCTTTCATTCGCATCTGCCTGAACTGTGCATATTTCAGACACAAGGGAAAATTAGTAACCAAGTAGACAAGTCTGTCAGTGGTGCTTCCTCAGCTTCAACATCCCAGAGAATTTCTGGTAGGCTCAAAACTCATATTTCTAATAAGTATGGGAAGAATTTCCTCCATTCCTCATTATCCACACAAATACAGGAAATACTCATGAGAGAAAAACCTTGCCAAAATAATGGGTGTGGCAAAGCTTTTAATTATAGCTCACTCTTAAGGAGACATCACATAATCCATTCAAGAGAGAAACAATATAAATGTGATGTCTGTGGCAAGATCTTTAATCAGAAGCAATACCTTGCATGTCATCGTAGATGTCACACTGGTGAGAAAACTTACAAGTGTGATGAGTGTGGGAAGACCTTCACTCAGATGTCATCCCTTGTATGCCATCGTAGACTTCATACTGGAGAGAAACCTTACAAGTGTAATGAGTGTGGCAAGACCTTTGGTCGACATTCCGCCCTTATAATTCATAAGGCAAATCATACTGGAGAGAAACCTTACAAGTGTAATGAGTGTGACAAGACCTTTGGTCGACATTCAGCCCTTATAATTCATAAGGCAAATCATACTGGAGAGAAACCTTACAAGTGTAATGAGTGTGGCAAGACCTTCAGTCAAAAGACATCCCTTCAGTGCCATCATATACTTCACACTGGAGAGAAACCTTACAAATGTGAAGAATGTGGCAATGTTTACATTCGCAGATCACACCTTGAAAGACATAGGAGAATTCATACTGGAAAGGGATCATACAAATGTAAGGCTTGTGACAAGGTTTTCCGGAGTGATTCATACCTTGCAGAACATCAGAGAGTTCATACTGGAGAGAAACCGTACAAGTGTAATAAATGTGGCAGGAGTTTCAGTCGGAAGTCATCCCTTCAATACCATCATACACTTCATACTGGAGAGAAACCTTACACATGTAATGAATGTGGCAAGGTTTTTAGTAGAAGAGAAAACCTTGCACGTCATCATAGACTTCATACTGGAGAGAAAGCTTACAAATGTGAAGAATGCGACAAAGTTTTCAGTCGCAGATCACACCTTGAAAGACATAGGAGAATTCATACTGGAGAAAAACCATACAAATGTAAGGTTTGTGACAAGGCTTTCCGGAGTGATTCATGCCTTGCAAACCATATGAGAGTTCATACTGGAGAGAAACCTTACAAGTGTAATAAATGTGGGAAGGTTTTTAATCAAAAAGGAATCCTTGCACAACATCAGAGAGTTCATACTGGAGAGAAACCTTACAAGTGTAATGAATGTGGCAAGGCTTTTAATCAAAAAACAAGCCTTGCACAACATCAGAGAGTTCACACTGGAGAGAAACCTTATAAGTGTAGTGAATGTGACAAGGTTTTTAATCAAAAAGCAAACCTTGCAAAACATCAGAGAGTTCATACTGGCGAGAAACCTTACAAGTGTAATGAATGTGGCAAAGCCTTTACAGCGCAGTCAACACTTATTCACCATCAAGCAATCCATGGTGTAGGGAAACTTTACAAATATAATGATTCTCACAAAGTCCTCAATAATGCTACAGTCATTGCAAATCATTAGAGAATCCATAATGAAGTGAGATCTACAAATGTAACAAATGTGGCAAATTTTTCAGACATCGTTCATAACTTGTAGTTCATCAGCGAATCCATGATGTAGACATCAGAGAATTCATACTGGACAGAAATCTTACCAATGTCATAAGGGTGGCAAGGTCTTCAGTCTGTGGTCATTCCCTGTAGAACATCAGAAAATTCATTTTTGAGATAATTATTCCAAATAAAATGAATATGAAAAATCATAAAGCTTTAACTGACATTAGAGTCAATTCAACTTTGACTTGACTTTGAGTTGACTTAACATTGAGTTCAAGCATTAATTGACATAAAAAGTGTTAATGTTAAGAAGAATGGGCCAGGCACAGTGGCTCATGCCTGTTATCCCAGCACTTTGGGAGACCAAGGCAGGTAGATCACTTGAGGTCAGCAGTTTGAGATCAGCCTGGCCAATAGACTTGAGCCACTTTACCCAGCCTGTTTTTTATTTTTATCTTTATTTTTTGAGATGGAGTCTTGCTCTTATCCCCCAGGCTGTAATGCAATGACATGATCTCAGCTCACTGGAACCTCCTCCTCCTGCATTCAAGCAATTCTCCTGCCTCAGCTTCCTGGGTATCTCTGAATAGTGATGCATGCCACCACACCACGCTAATTTTTGTATTTTTATTTATTTATTTTTATTTTATTTTATTTTATTTTTTTGTTTGGAGATGGAGTCTTGCTCTTGTCACCCAGGCTGGAGTGCAGAGGTGTGATCTCGGCTCATTGCAATTTTTGTCTCTTGGGTTCAAGGAATTCTCCTACCTCAGCCTCCTGAGTAGCTGGAATTACAGGTGACCGCCACCATGCCTGGCTAATTTTTGTATTTTTAGTAGAGAGGGGGTTTCTCCATGTTGTTCAGGCTGGTCTTGAACTCCTAACCTCAGCTGATCCACCTGCCTCATCCTCCCAAGGTGGTGGAATTACAGGCATGAGCCACTGCAACTGGCCCTTTTAACATTTTATTTATTTATTTATTTTTGAGCCTATTTTGCAGCCTTTACAAAAATCAGGGTTTTCCCACAAGATCATGAAGATCTTCACATAAGGGACCTCTGACCATTTGTGTTGGCATTGGCAGTAAAGGTCAAGCAGGAATATGGTAATAACACTCATGCTCCCCACCTTTGGCCACGTTCCTGCCTTTCTAGTTTATATTTTGACCAAACCCAGCTACTCACGAGGCTGAGGCAAAAGAATCACTTGAACCCGGGAGGTGGAAGTTGCAGTGAGCCAAGATCGCACCACTGCATTCCAGCCTGGGAACAAAGAAAGAAACTTAGTCTGAAAAAAAGAAAAAGTCAAGCCCCTTCTCCTCTCTCCGTCATCATAGTGTGTGCTTGATTTCGCTTCTTGCCATGTCTTCTCACAAGACTTTCAGAATTAAGTGAGTCCTGGCCAAGAAACAAAAGCAAAATTGTTCCATTCCCCAGTGGATTCGCATAAAAACTGCTAATAAGGTCACAGTCACGTTACCATATCAAGCTGAAAATGTCATCCCTATCTGAAGAGTTGGACATGTTTTATTGGGAATATATTTTTTAATCTCCGAATCTGTTATGAGTGCATTGGTTGGCTGGGTTTGGTAATATGTGAAATATTTTATTAAAAAAAAAAGTCAGGCGCGGTGACTCACGCCTGTAATCCTAGCACTTTGGGAGGTTGGGGCAGGTGGATCCCAAGGTCAGGAGATGGAGACCATCCTGGCTAACACGGTGAAACCCCCTCTCTACTAAGAATGCAAAAAATTAGCCGGTCATGGCTGCGGTAGCCTGTAGTCCCAGCTATTCAAGAGGCTGAGGCAGCAGAATGGAGTGAGCCCGGTAGGTGGAGCATGCAGTGAGCCGAGATCGCGCCACTGCACTCCAGCCTGGGCGACAGAGCCAGACTCCATCTCAAACAAAGAAGGAAATAAATATCCCGACGCACCCAAATTCCTGGTGTGGCTGGACCGGGGGCTAGGGTGCTACGAAAGGCAGGTTTGAAACAGAAACAAACGCTCACCTGAGTCAGTCCTGGGCTCTCCGTGCAGAACAACCTTGGGCTGGTAGTGGATCCTGTCTGGGAGGGTTCTGGACACCAAGCGGGGACAGGGCAGGAGGGGAAAATGTTGCTGAGGGGGCGGGGCCTGAACAGATGCTGGGGCGGGGTGAGAGAGTGGAGGCCACTGTGGGTGCGGGGCCTGGTTAGAGGCTGGGGACAGGGCAAGAAGGAGGAGGTTGCCAGGGTGCCGGGCCGGTCCGGGCCGGACAGCGGGCTAGGCTAGAGGGTTATCGCCATCAACGGGGAGGGCTCTGGAAGGTGGGTGGTTATAAAGGGCCAGGCCTGGAGGAGGCGGGTTCGGGCTTTCTCCTCAGTTGGGCCATGGACTTCGCCAGCTGTCATCCTCTCCCTCTAGGACCGGATCCTCCGGGTTCTGATTGGTGGATTCATTCTCTTGTGCCCTGATGATACCCTAATGTCACATGGATTCTTCCTGCCTGTTTTAACATTTCAAACAATGGAAGGTAAAACTACTTATGTAGTAGACCACGTGTACTGAACGCTGAACACTTTTTCCTCTTAAATTGAAAATGGTTTTAATGCAAAGCGCCTTTTTTGAGCAGGTAGAGTCGCGCGTCCTGCAGGTGGCGGAGCTCCCCTCAGTCTGGGGCAGGGCGGGGGAGAGGGGCGGGGACATCGGTAAAGGGGTGGAGTGGGGCGCGGGTTGCAGCGAGGACTGACAGAACGGCTTATTAAACTAAGCAAGGTCCTGGGTTAAGTGGATAATGGAAACTGAAAGGTGACGTGCAGAACTGCCTATTACACCCAGGAGGTGGAGGATAATTTCATATTTCGTGGAAATAAAGTCAGGGCCCGGAGCTGTGGCTCACACCTGTAATCCCAGCAATTTGAGAGGCCGAGGCGGGAGGATCACTTGAACCCAGGAGTTCGAGATCAGCCTGGGCAACGTAGTGAGACGTCGTCTCTATTAAAAATCAAAAAATGCGTCAGGTGTGGTGGTGCACGCCTGTGGTCCCAGCTGCTTGGGGCGCTGAGGTGGGAGGATCACGTGAGCCAGGGATTTCACAGCTGCAGTGAGCTGTAATCTCTCCAGCCTGGGTGACAGAGCTAGACCCTGTCTCAAACAAAGAAGGAAATAAATGAGAGGCATAATTTGCTTTGAAAATTAAAAACAACTTTTTTTTTTTCTCTTTCCTTAGGACTTTTATTTAGAAAATTTGTAAATACATTTTCTCTGTCTTCTGTGTAGGGAAAAGAAAGAGAGATCAGACTGTTACTATGTCTATGTAGAAAAAGGAAGACATGGCCAGGCGCAGTGGCTCACGCCTGTAATCCCAGCACTTTGGGAGGCCGAGGCGGGTGGATCACGAGTTCAGGAGATCGAGACCATCCTGGCAAACACGGTGAAACCCTGTCTCTACTAAAAATACAAAGAAAAAAAAAAAAAAGAATTAGCCAGGCGTGGTGGTGGGCGCCTGTAGTCCCAGCTTCTTGGGAAGCTGAGGCAGGAGAATGGCGTGAACCCGGGAGGTGGCGGAGCTTGCAGTGAGCAGATGGCGCCACTGCACTCCATCCTGGGCGACAGAGCGAGACTCCATCTCAAAAAAAAAAAAGAAAGAAAGAAAAAGGAAGACATAAGAAACTCCATTTTGATCTGTACTAAGAAAAATTCTTCTGCTTTGAGATACTATTAACCTGTAACCTTAGCCCCAACACTGTGCTCACAGAAACGTGCTATATTGACTCAAGGTTTAATGGATTTAAGGCTGTGCAGGATGTGTTTTGTTAAATATGTGTTTGCAGGCAGTATTCTTGGTAAAAGTCATTGCCATTCTCCATTTTCGGTTATCCAGGGACACAATGCACTGCAGATGGCCACAGGGACTTCTGCCCAAGAAAGCCTGGGTATTGTCCAGGTTTCCCCCCGACTGAGACAGCCTGAGATATGGCCTTGTGGGAAGGGAAAGACCTTACAGTCCCCCAGCCCGACACCCATAAACAGTTTGTACTGAGGAGAATTAGTGTAAGATAAAGGCCTCTTTGCAGTTGACATAGGAGGAAAGCATCTGTCTCCTGCTCGTACCTGGGAATGGAATGTCTCCATGTAAAACCCGATCATACGTTCTATTTACTGAGATAGGAGAAAACCTCCTTATGGCTGGAGGTGAGACATGCTGGCGGCAATACTGCTCTTTACTGCACTGAGATGTTTGTGTAAAGTCAAACATAAATCTGGCCTACATGCACATCCAGGCACAGCACCTTTCCTTAAACTTATTTATGACACAGAGTCTTTGCTCACACGTTTTCTTGCTGACCCTCTCCCCACCATTACCCTATAGTCCTGCCACATCCCCCTTTCCGAGATGGTAGAGATAGTGATCAATAAACACTGAGAGAACTCAGAGAGCAGTGCCGGGGCGGGTCCTCCGTATGCTGAGCGCTGTACCCTGGGCCCACTTTTCTTCCTCTATACTTTGTCTCCATGTCTTATTTCTTTTCTCAGTCTCTCGTCTCCACCTTGCGAGAAATACCCACAGGTGTAGTGGGGCTGGCCTCCTTCACTTCTGAGGTTTTTTTTTTTTTTTTTTTTTGAGACAGAGTTTTGTTCTTGTTGTCGGTGCTGGAGTGCAATGGCGTGATTTCAGCTCACCACAACCTCTGTCTCCCAGGTTCAAACAATTCTCCTGCCTCAGCCACCACAGTAGCTAGGATTACAGGCATGCAGTAGCAGGCCCAGCTAATCTTGTATTTTTACAAGAGATGGGGTTTCTCCATGTTGGTCAGGCTGGTCTCGAACTCCTGATCTCAGGTGGTCCACCCGCCTCAGTGGTTTGACACTGGGATTACAGGCGTGAGCCACCGCACCCGGCCTGAAGTGGTATTTTTAAGAAACAACCTAAACTTGTTTCAGTTTAAGAACCCAGGGATGTATTTCTGAAGGACTTGGGGTCTCTCTTTGAAAGGCAAACAACAAAAGAGACAGTACCTGTACCTCGGTAGGAAATTAAATATTTCAAACATCAAATAATTCCAATTTAAAAGTATAAACCTTTAAATAGTTCTGAGCCTAGAAAAAATATGGTCATGCAACCTGAGTCCAGTGGTATGCAGACACAACTTCCTTTTTTTTTTTTTTTGGAGACAGAGTCTTATTATGTAACCCAGGCTGGAGTGCAGTGGCCTGATCTCAGCTCACTGCAACCTCCGCCTCTTGGGTTCAAGCGATTCTCCTGCCTCAGCCTCCTGAATAGTTGGGATGACAGTCAGGCACCACCATGCCTGGCTAATATTTGTATTTTTTAGTAGAGACAGGGTTTCACGATATTGGCCAGGCTGGCATCAAACTCCTGACCTCGTGATCCGCCCGCCTCAGCCTCCCAAAGTGCTGGGATTACAGGCGTGAGCCACAGGCGCCTGGCTGCAGACGCAACTTCTAACAGTTTTCCTGGCCAGACGCGGTGGTTAACGCCTGTAATCTCAACACTTTGGGAGGCCAAGGAGGCTGGATCACTTGAGGTCAGGAGTTTGAATCCAGCCTGGCCAACGTGGTGAAACTCCAGTCTCTACTAAAAATACAAAACAATTAGCTAGGCTTGGTGACGCGCGTCTGTAATCCCAGCTGGTTGGGAGGCTGAGGCAAGAGAACTACTTTAACACGGGAGGTGAAGTTTGCAGTGAGCCGAGATCTCGCCACTGCACTCTAGCCTGTTCAACAGATAAATAGTCTGTCTCAAAAAAGAAAAGAAAAAATGTAAATACAAAAATAAAAGTAATAGATCTCTTACACAAGTGTGCTAGGACAACTAACTGGATATCCACATGAAAAAGAATAATGTTGGATCCCTGTCTCACACAATCAAAAATTTAACAAAAAGTTAAAAAAAAAAAAAAAAAGAGAGACAAGGAAGGGAGCGCTGCGGGAGGAGGTGTTACTTTGTCGCCCAGGCTGGCTTGGACCCCCAGACTCAGCGATCCTCCCGCCACTGCTTCCTGAGTAACTGGGAATTCAGGCTTTCGCCCCCACACCCACATCCCTGCTGTGTTTAAGCTACAGGTGGTGACCTCACTCCTCCCTGGCCTGAGCACTCAGTCCTGCATCCTAGGCGGTGGCCCTATGGAAGTCTCTGAGCACAGGGTGGACTCTTTTCCTAGTGAATGGAGAATAGAAAGGGAGAGGATTTCTATTCTATTCTTTGGGCCATCAGCATGAAATCCTACGTTCCTTCCAGGCAGGGCTTTGCATTTCACATTCTAGTTTGCATCCCCGTTGCAGACAATTCCAGGGCTTTTGAATCATGCTTCAGTCTTCCTGGCTGCTCTTGTCTCCAAAACCCGAAAACAGAGGCGATGGGAACCAGGCTGAGTTACTCACAGGTCCCGCCCCGGCCCCACCCTCTGTCGGTTTTGAAGGGCAAGGTCTCTGGGTCTCACGCCCCGCCCCTACCTCACCCAGGCCCCGCCCACCTCCTCGAGGGTCCCACCCAGGCCTATCTTCCGTCCTGCGCGCGCAGATTCTCTCAAACCCGGAAACGGATCGCGTGGAGTGGCGGTCCCACCGCGGTGGTGAGTTCTGCTCTGTGTTGTGTTAAGTCTGCGCTTCCCAGGTCCCCAGCGCTTCTGTACCGGGCACGTGGGGTCCTCATAGACCTGGGAATTCTCGCCCGTCTTTCTTCACCCAGACAGCCCCGTGAGAGTCCGGGGGTCGCTTCCTTTTGGGTTGAAAGTCACCTTAGGCTCGCCCCGTCCCGAATCTTTCTGCTAGAGGGCAATGTATACACTTCCTATAGCGTAGTTTTCCTGCTCAAAACCTTTTTCTGACTCCTCCCGACCCGCACTTTTTAAACTCCTTACCGCGAAGCGGATTCCCGCCCTGGGCGCCTCCCAGTTTTGTCTTAAGGCGCCGTCGCCCCCCACCTCCCTCCTCGTGCTGGGCCCTAATGCTCCCCAGGTCTTCCCTCCGTAATCACCGTTTCTCCTGAGCCCGCGTTGGGGAGGTGCCCGGGGCCTGTACTATGACACCGGGTATTCTTGCTTGCCCAGCTCCAGCCCCTGGAAAATGCGCTCCTTCGGGATGCGGGCGTCTTACTCCAAAGCCCCCTGTGATTGTATGGGCCAAAGGGATCAGGAGACTGAGAGAGAGCAGTAGAAAACCTGAGACAGAGAAAAGAAGAATGAGAAAGACTCTAATAGATGGCAACGCAGAGGATGGGTCAGGGATTTGCTGAGAGACAGCAAAAAAAAAAAAAAAAAAACAAACAAAAAAAGAAAAACAAGAGGAGAAAAACAACTGGAGAAATGTAGAGAAAAGGTAGATGTACAAAGAGATGAAGGACAGCAAGGTAGGGAGAAGGGCAGCAAAGAGGGAGGCTCATCAGAGTGAGGGAGAGGAGGAGGGATTTGGAGCCAGGGCAGACACAGTAGAGTGGTGCTGGTGGTGAGGAGAACAGAGGGGGAACCACAGCAGGGAGGACACCTGGGGATCTGGGGTGCTGGAGAGTGGGGACAGGGGGGTTTAACAGGGAAGATACAATTTAATAGGGAGAGCAGAAGAGGTGCAGAGATGGGAGAAGAGGCAGAAATACATGGAGATTGAGGATGATCGAAAGATTGGGGAGAAGGAGCAACAAGAGGTTAAATAAGTTGCGAGGATGGAGCAGAAGAGGTGGAAGAGAAGGAATAGAGGGAAGAAGGGGATAAACAGCAGAAGAGGAGAAGGGTACAAAATGAGGAAATGAGGAGCAGAATTCCAGGGAAAAAGAAAACACGAGCTAGAGAGAGAAGGGGCGAATGAGAGATAGGTACAGAATTAGGGAGGGAACCACAGTAATGAAGACAGAGGGGCTGAGCACAGTGTCTCACGCCTGTAATCCCAGCAATTTAGGAGACCGAGGCAAGGGGATTGCTTGAGTCCAGGAGTTCGAGGCCAGCCTGGCCAACATAGTGAGAACCCCATCTCTGCCAAAAGAAAAAAAAAATTAACCGGGTGTGATGGTGCACACCTGTAATCCCAGCTACTCTGGAGGCTGAGGCAGGAGGATCACTTCAGCCCAGGAGGTCCAGGCTGCAGTTAGCCGAGATCCTGCCACTGCACTCCAGCCTGGTCAACAGAGCAAGACGCTGTCTCAAAAGAAAAAAAGGGGTGGGGGACTTCATTGGATATGATTAGTTGTGACATGTTGACTTCTATGTATATAATCTAATAACTTAAAATTTGTTTAAATTATATAGATGAGATTGAGAATTTTAAAATTCCTATCTATAAGGCATGTACATTCTATAAATCTTGGCATCAGAGGTCAGCTTCCACTTGGAATCCCTATTCAGGCCGAGGGTTCTGTCTTTATTCACTTGTTAGACATTCTCTTTCCTTTTCCCAGGGTGGAATAGGAAGTGGGGCAGTGAAGTGAGAGAAAAAAATCACTTTCTGTTATCATGCAATAGTTTTAATTTAATTAATTAATTGATATTTTGAGACAGAGTCTGGCTGTATCGCCCAGACTAGAGTGCAGTGGCGTGGTCTCCTCCAACTGCAGCCTTGCCCTCCTAGGCTTAAGTGATCCTCCTACCTTAGCCACCCGAGTAGCTGGGACCACAGGTATCAGCCATCAAGCCTGGCTAGCTTTTGTATTTTTCTTTTTTTGTAATAAAGGGGTTTCACTATGTTTCCCAGGCTGGTCTCAAAATTTTGGGCTCAAAGAATCCTTCTGCCTTGACCTCCCAAATTACTGGGGTTACAGTTGGGATTCCATAGAGGAGCCACTGCACCTGACCTACATAGTCGTTTTTTGTTTGTTTGTTTTTGAGATGGAATCTCGCTCTCATCCAGGATAGAGTGCAATGGCACAGTCTCAGCTCACCGCAATTTCTGCTTCCCGAGTTCAAACGATTCTACTGCCTCAGCCTCCTGAGTAGCTGGGATTACAGGCATGAGCCACCACATTCAGCTAAATTTGTGTTTTCAGTAGAGATGGGGTTTCTCCATGTTGGTCAGGCTGGTCTCGAACTCAGATGATCCTGACCTCAGGTGATCCGCCCACCTCAGTCTCCCAGATGCTGGGATTACAGGTGTGAGCCACCACGCCCAGCCCATAGTACTTTTTAAAAGGGACATCAGGGTGCAGTGGCTCACGCCTGTAATCCCAGCACTTTGGGAGGCTGAGGCGGGTGGATCACAAGGATCACAAGGTCAGGAGTTTGAGACCAGTTTGCCCAACATGATGAAATCCTGTCTTTCCTAAAAATTCAAAAATTAGCTGGGCATGTTGGCACACGTCTGTAATTCCAGCTACTCAGGAGGCTGAGGCAGGAGAATCACTTGAACCCGGGAGGTGGAGGTTGCAGTGAGCCAAGATTGTGCCACTGTACTCCATCCTGGGTGAGAGTGAGACTCCATCTCAAAAAAGAAAAATTGGAAAAAACAAAGGAACATCAAAGCCAGGGGTGATGGCTCATGCCTGTAATCCCAGGACTTTGGGAGCCAATCATCTAAGGTCAGGAGTTCATGACCATTCTGGCCAGCATGGTGAAACCCTGTCTCTAGTAAAAATACTAAAAAAGTAAGCCGGGTGTGGTGGTGTGCACCTCTAGTTCCAGCTGCTCGGGAGACTGAAGCATGAGAATCGCATGAACTTGGGAGGTAGAGGTTCCAGTGAATCGAAATGGTACCACTGCACTGTAGCCTGGGTCTTCATCTCAAAAAAACAAACAAAAAAATATAAAATAAAAAACAAAAGAGACATCAAAAGTGCTTTTATTCTCATTATGTAATAGATTTCCTTTTTTTTTCTTTCTGGTTCCTCTTCATTTCTTTCTTTCCTTATTCTTTTTTTCTTTTTTTTTTGCAGTTTGAGATAAATCTTAATTTTAAAAATTCCTTTTTAAATACATAATCACTTCTTCTGAAAGACGCCTTTGTGGCATCCAAAAATCAGCTCCCATCATTCCTTTCTGTACATGTATATGTTCTAGTTATTTTCCTGTTGACATCTGAATTTGTTCGATTTTTCAAAAACAATTTCAAAGTAGTTTCTGTTTGAAATTAGTTGTGTCTGTTTCAGATCGAGGTCTGCATGCTTTCTACTCTTTATTATTTACTGGAAACCTTTAACATCAAAATGTAGTTTAACCAGTTAGTCTATTTTTTCAGTTTTCTTTCCTTAGGTCATTTGTTAAAATCTTGAGCTGTGAGCTATTAAGTGCATGTTTCCCTCAAGGCCCTCTGGTCTATGTGGACAAATGTTGAAAGCCCAACTCCTCAGTGTGGCTCCACAGCCCTGTGTCCAGGGCCCCTGCCAGTGTCCAGCCTCTTCCTGGGAGCTTACCTGCATCTCCTGACTCCCTCTGCCCCAGGCATATTGCTTTTCTCTTTTCCCAAACATCAAAACCCTTCCTGTCTCTGGTCATTGTCCCTGCTCTTACCCTATGTCCCTAAATGATCATGGCCCTGTCTCTATCTCCTCCTTCAGGTCTAGGTTCAGAGATGTCTCCCATGCCTTCTCACCCCCATCTGAAGTTCCCTCTGCCCATCAGTCTTTTTCATGTTACTCAGATTTTATTATCTCTGCATCAGTCATATCAGAAATGCTCTTTTTATTTTTTAATTTTTTTTGAGACAGAGTCTCACTCTGTCATCCAGGCTGTGAGTGCAGTCTTGTGATCTCGCTCCCTGCAACCTCTATCTCCTGGGTTCAAATGATTCTTGTGCCTCAGCCTTGCAAGTAGCTGAAATTACAGGTGTATGCCACCGCACTTGGCTCATTTTTGTATTTTAATTTTAATTTTATTTTACTTTTGAGTCTCAATCTGTCGCCCAGGCTGGAGTGCAGTGGCACAATCTTGGCTCACTGCAACCTCCACCTCCTGGGTTAAACTGATTCTCCTGCCTCAGCCTCCCGAGTAGCTGGGATTACAGACGCCCACCAAGCCCAGCTACTTTTTGTATTTTTAGTAGAGATGGCGTTTAACCATGTTGGCCGGGCTGGTCTTGAACTCCTAACCTAAAGTACTCCACCTTTCTTGGTCTCCCAGAGTGCTAGGATTACAGGCCAGAGTCACCGTGCCTGCTCCTATTTTTCTATTTTTAGTAGAGACAGGGTTTCACCATGTTGGCCAGGCTGGTCTCGAACTCGTGACCTCAGGTGATGCGTCTGCCTTGGCCTACCAGTGTGCTGTCATTACAAGCGGGCGCCACTGTGCCTGCCCAGAGAGCCTTTCTGCATGGATTATTTTGAGTGTTTTGTGTCTCCGTTCATTGGAGGATACCTGTTTCCCATCTTGGCCACAGGACAACTGCAGCATCTACTCTGAGGTTGTGGTTCAGATGCTGAGGTGTCTTCAGGGAACACTGGGGCAAGTGTGGGGATGGTCCCACATTTCTTCTGGAAATTTCAAATCTAATTGATCTTGAAGGGGTGGCCTGCCCCTCCACACCTGTGGGCGTTTCTCGTTAGGTGGAAGGAGAGACTTGAGAAAAGAAATGAGACACAGAGACAAAGTATAGAGAAAGAAAAAGTGGGCCCAGGGGACCGGCGCTCAGCATACAGAGGACCCACGCCGGCCCGGTCTCTGAGTTCCCTTAGTATTTATTGATAATTATCTTTACCATCTTAAAGATAAGGGAGTGGCAGGACAATAGGATCATTGTAGGGAGAAAATTAGCAGTAAGACATATGGATAAAGATCTCTGTGACATGAATAAATTCAAAAGAAAATGCTGTGCCTTGAGATGCATATGCAAACATCTCCAGAAACCTCTTAGCAGCATGGTTCCAGCAAGTCCCGCCAGCAAGTCCCACCTTATGCCATAAGGTGGTTTTCTCCTGTCTCAGTAAACAGAGCATACAATCGGGTCTCACACTGAGATGTTCCATTGCCCAGGGACTGGCAGGATTTTTAACCAGCAAGCTGCCTTCAGGCACTTGTTTAACAAAGACACATCCTGCACAGCCCAAAATCCATTAAACCTTGAGTCACCACAGCACGTGTCTCCTGCAAGGACAAGGTTGGGGGTAGGGTCACAGATTAACAGCATCTCAAATACAGAACAAAATGGAGTCTCTTATGTCTACTTCTTTCTATATAGACACAGTAACAGGCTGATCTCTCTTTCTTTTTGCCATAGATATGAACTTCCTGTTGCTATGTATTAAGGCTTCACTAGGGTCAGAAAAGCCCTACAGACCAGACCTTGTATCCTCAGGCAGTGCCAAGGCATCCCCAGTTTTGTCATCTGTGTCACTGCCTCACTCCAGCTCCCAGGTCGTCTGTGCTCTGCACATCACCAGGGCCCAGTTTGGCCATTATGGGCAGGGGCTTTGCTACCAGCAGGTGATGCACTCAGAGTCAGGGTCCTGGATTCCCTTCAGGAAGGGTGGGGAGAAGATTAGGGTCCTGAAGGGCATGAAGGACACACCCCTACACAGCTAGTCCTGTTCTGGAGGAGCTGGAGGCTCTGACTTCAGGAAAGATTCTCCCAAGGATCAGAGTGCAAACAGCACAGTGCACTGCAGCCCGAGGGCCACCTCCTCCTGCCAGGGCAGTGGCAATGACTCTCTGCTGGCTGTTCCTTGCCTGTCACAGCACACACACACACACACACACACACACACACACACACACACACACACACGGCAGCTGGGAGCCGAAGGTCAAGAGGCTGTAATATAAATGTGTGGCCGGGTGTGGTGGCTCACGCCTGTAGTCCTACAACTTTGTGAAGGGGGCCTGCCCCTCCACACCCGTGGGTGTTTCTTGCAAGGTGGAGATGAGAGACTGAGAAAAGAAGACACAGACAAAGTATAGAGGAAGGAAAGTGGGCCCAGGGGACCAGCGCTCAGCATACAGAGGACCCGCGCTGGCACTGGTCTCTGAGTTCCCTCAGTACTCATCGATCACTATCTCTACCGTCTTGGAGAGGGGGATGTGGCAGGACTACAGGGTAATGTTGGGGGGAGGGTCAGCAGGAAAACATGTGAGCAAAGGATTCTGTGTCGTAAGTTTAAGGAAAGGTGCTGTGCCTGAATGTGCACATAGGCCAGATTTATGTTTAACTTTACATAAACATCTCAGTCCTGACGTGTAAAGGGGAACAGGCAATGAGCACTCTACTATCTCTTTTTTATAAAAGCACTAGTCCTGGCCGGGCACCGTGGCTCAAGCCAGTAATCCCAGCCCTTTGGGAGGCCGAGGCAGCTGGATCAACGAGACCAGCCTGACCAACATGGAGAAACCACGTCTCTACTAAAACTACAAACGGTGGCGCATGCCTGTAATCACAGTTACTCTGGAGGCTGAGGCAGGAGAATCGCTTGAACCTAGGAGGCAGAAGTTGTGATCCAAGATCATGGCATTGCACTCCAGCCTGGGCAACAAGACCAAAACTCCATCTCAAAAATCAATAAAGAAAAAATAAAAATAAAAACACATTAGTTCTATTCATGAATAGTCAACACAGAACCAAATTCTCTAAAAGGCCTCTTCTGCGGGAACATCCTATTGGAGAAAAAGAAATCTGATAATGACTTTTAGCCAATACAAATATTTAGGCCAGAGAGTCTGCATCATATTTTTTGTTTTTGTTGTGCAATTTGTTTTCTACACAGTTTTCTCTGACTCAGTTTTTAAATTTTCCCAGTACACATTCTATGTTTTGCATTTTACACATAGCGAACTATTGAACTAAAGGCAATGCATTGTGGGGAAAAGAAAGATCAGATTGTTACTGTGTCTATGCAGAAAAGGAAGACACAAGAAACTCCATTTTGATCTGTATTAAGAAAAATTGTTTTGCTTTGAGATGCTGTTAACTTGCAACTTTAGCCCCAACCCTGTGCTCACAGAAACATATGCTGTATTGAGTCAAAGTTTAATGGATTTAGGGCTGTTCACGATGTGCCTTGTTAACAATGTTTGCAGACAGTGTGCTTGGTAGAAGTCATTGCCATTCTCCATTTTCTATTAACCAGGGGCACAATGTACTGCGGAAAGCCGCAGGGACCTCTGCCCAAGAAAGCCTGGGTATTGTTCAAGGTTTCCCCCAACTCAGAGTCTGAGATATGGTCTCATGGGAAAGGAAAGACCTTACATCCCCCAGCCCAACACCCGTAAAGGGTCTGTGCTGAGGAGGAGGAGTGAAAGCGGGAGACCTCTTTGCAGTTGAGATAAGAGGAAGGCTTCTGTAGGCCAGGCACGGTGGCTCATGCTTGTAATCCCAACACTTTGGGAGGCCGAGGTGGGCAGATCACAAGATCAGGAGATCGAGACCATGCTGGCTAACATGGTGAAACCCTGTCTCTACTAAAAATATAAAAAATTAGCCAGGTGTGCTAATGACAGAAATCAAAAAGTTGACAGGTAGTACAGACCGATATGATCAAAGACATGCTGGAAAGAAGCCTATTAAAGATCAGCTTGGATCAAGCTTTCATTCACATCTGCCTGAACTGCACATATTTCAGCCCGAAGGGAAAATTGGTAATCAAGTTGAGAAGCCTATCAACAATGCCTCCTTAATTTGAACATCCCAAAGAATTTCTTGTAGTCCCCAAACCCATATTTCTAATAACGATGGGAATAATTCCCTCCACTCTTCATTACTCACACAAAAAAAATGGGAAGTACACATGAGAGAAAAATCCAATGTAATGAGAGTGGCAAATCATTTAATTATAGCTCACTCTTAAGGAAACATCAGATAATCCATTTAGGAGAGAAACAATATAAATGTGATGTATGTGGCAAGGTCTTTAATCAGAAGCGATACTTTGTATGCCATAGTAGATGTTACTCTGGTAAGACCTTACAATTGTTATGAGTGTGGCAAGACCTTCAGTCAGATGGCGTCTTTTAAATACTATTGTAGACGTCATACTGGAGGGAAGCCTTACAAGTGTAATGAGCGTAACAAGACCTTTGATTGAAGTTCAGCCCTTGTAATTCATAAGGCAATTCATACTGGAGAGAATCCTTACAAGTGTAATGAATGTGGCAAGGTTTTTAATCAGGAAGCACACCTTGCACGTCATCATAGACTTCATACTGGAGAGAAACCTTACAAACATGAAGAATGTGACAAAGTTTTCAGTCACAAATCACACCTTGAAAGACAAAAGAAAAAGAGGAGACGTTCCCGTTGTTTTTGAGAATGCCCTACTGTGTAAGTGGTAGGTTGCTTTTTTTTTTTAAGACAGAATCTCACCTGAGTGAGCCTCTGCACCTGGCCATATTTATTATTGTTATTATTTTTTTGTTTTTGAGATGGAGTTTCACTCGTTGCCCAGGCTGGAGTGCAATGGCGCAATCTCGGCTCACCACAACCTCTGTCTCCTGGGCTCAAGCAATTCTCCTGCCTCAGTCTCCCAAGTAACTCGACTACAGGCGCGTGCCACCACGCCTGGATAATTTTTGTATTTATAGTAGAGATGGGGTTTCTCCATATTGGTCAGGCTGGTCTTGAACTCTCAACCTCAGGCCACGTGCCTGCCTCGGCCTTCCGAAACGCTGGGTTTACAGGCTTAAGCCACAGCGCCTGGCCTGAAGTGGTATTTTTTAGAAAGTAACTGAACTTTTTTTCAGTTTAATGATCCAGGGATGTGTTTCAGAAGGACTCGGGAGCTCTCTTTGAAAGGCAAACAACACGGGAGATAGTACCTGTATCTCAGTAGGAAATTAAGTAATTCAAACGTCAAGTATTTCACGTTAAAAGCTACGGACCTTTAAATAATTCTGAGCCTTGAGATGAAGGTGGTCATACAACCAAAGTCCAATGGCATGCAGGCGCAACTTTTTTTTTTTTCTTTTTGAAACGGAGTTTCGCCCTGTCGCCCAGGCTGGAGTGCAGTGGCGCCATCTGGGCTCACTACAAGCTCTGCCTCCAGGGTTCACGCCATTCTCCTGCCTCAGCCTCCCCAGTAACTGGGACTATAGGCACCTGCCGCCACGCCTGGCTACTTTTTTTTGTATTTTTAGTAGAGACAGGGTTCCCCGTGTTAGCCAGGATGGTTTCAATCTCCTGACCTCGTGATCCACCCGCCTCAGCCTCCCAAAGTGCTGGGATTACAGGCGTGAGTCATCGCACCCGGCCGCAGGCGCAACTTTTAAGAGTTTTCCTGGCCAGGTGCCGTGGCTCAAGCCTGTAATCCCAGCATTTTCGCAGGCGGAGGCGGGCAGATCACTTGAGAAACCAGCCTGGCCAACTTGATGAAACCCCGTTTCTAGTAAACATACAAAGCCGTTACAAGGCGTGGTGGAGCGCGCCTGTATTCTCAGCTACTTGGGAGCCTGAGGCATGAGAACTGCTTGAACAAGGGAGGTGGAGGTGGCAGTGAGCCGAGATCATGCCCCTGCACCCCAGACCGGGCGACAGAGCAAGACTCCATACTGAAAAAAAAAAAAAGGTATACAATTCAGTTTCCTAATATCAATTTAAAAAAAAAGTTTTGGCCAGGCAAGGAGGCTCAAGCCTGGAATCCCAGCACTTTGGGAGGCCGAGGCTGGTGGTTCAAGAGGTCAGGAGTTTGAGACCAGCCTGGCCAATATGGTGAAATCCCATCTCTACTAAAAATACAAAAATTAGCTGGGCATGGTGGCACGTGCCTGTAGTCCCAGCTACTTGGGAGGCTGAGGCAGAAGAATCGCTTGAACCCGGGAGATGGAGCTTGCAGTGAACCGAGATTGCACCACTGCACTCCAGCCTGGGTGACAGAGCGAGACTCTGTCTCAAAAAAAAAAAAAAAAAAAAGTTTTCCTGTAAATAATTAGGAAGACTAAGCAGCCCCAGAGACAAGACCTCCTGGCATCATAGTCCCTTCTTCTGGAGTGATAAAGTAACCTTCCCTGAAGTGTATCAATCCGTCACCAATCAACTTGCTACAACCCATGCACTGGTCTTGAATGGAAAATGTGGTGATTCTGCTAAAGCTTCTCTGTCTTTCCCTCTGTGTGTGTGAAACATTAACGTCTCTACTTGGGAACACGGACCCCCTTCATTTGGAGTTGAGGTTTCCAGGTGGCTATCCTCAAGCTTTGTGTTCACATAAACTCTATACTTAACCATGTATTCTAAATTTTATTATTTATTGCTGACATCAGTTTCTGTCGGATTGTAGGGGCCTCACCAGAGAGGGCACCTGTCGCTATGTTGTAATATCACACTTGCCAAAACGACATGGATTAGCATTTCCCCCCCTTCCTCTGCATGAAGCTCATTAGCTGACACAGATGGTCACCTCCATTACCAAGTAGAGCCACAATGAACTATGTATGACCAAGGGTGTTGTCAAGCCCTCTTTCCTGAGGACTGATTAGTGTTTATCTTGAAAACACTAGGCCAGGCACGATGGCTCACACCTGTAATCCCAGCACTTTGGGAGGCCAAGGTGGGTGGATCACCTGAGGTCAGGAGTTTGAGACCTGCCTGACCAAGAAGGTGAAACGCTGTCTCTACTGAAAATACAAAAATTAGCCCAGCGTGGTAGCAAGTGCCTGTAATCCCAGCTACTCGGGAGGCTGAGACAGGAGAATTGCTTGAACCCAGGAGGCGGAGGTTGCAGTAAACCGAGATCGCGCCACTGCACTCTAGCCTGGGTAACAGTGAGACTCTTGTCTCCAGAAAAAGAAAAAAGAAAACATGTACCTAAAGGGTTGTATAGAACAGTGAAGTTTCTCTGTTTTCAACCTCTCAGCTGTTTGTCTCTATTTCCCATCACATTCAGGTCTAAGGCTCTTTATTAATAAAATGGTTTTTCTTTCTTTCTCTGTTTTCATAGTGAAGATGATTTTTCATCTGGGGAAGATTTTTTTAGTTTTCTATTGTATTTTCTCAACATTTAAAAAGCAAAGTAAAGAGTATTTCTTGGGCCCGGCATGGTGATTGATGCGTGTAATCCCAGCACTTCGGGAGGCCGAGGTGAGGAGAGAAGCTATTTCTCTTACTGTCTCCTGTTTCTGAAGAGGAGGAGGAAGTAAAAGTTGAAAAACAGGAATGAAGTCAGTGGCAAGACCAGCCGGTGCCACTGATGACCAGACCTGAGGTTAAAAGATTAACCCCCAACTCTAACCACATGTGCTCTCAATCTAACACGACCCTTTCACGTGGAACCACTTAGAGCTGTAAGCCCTTAAAAGGGCCAGGAACTCTTTTTTTTTTTTTTTTTTTTTGAGGCGGAGTCTCGCCCTGTCGCCCAGGCTGGAGTGCAGTGGCCAGATCTCAGCTCACTGCAAGCTCCGCCTCCCGGGTTTACGCCATTCTCCTGCCTCAGCCTCCCGAGTAGCTGGGACTACAGGCGCCCGCCACCTCGCCGGGCTAGTTTTTTTGTATTTTTTAGTAGAGACGGGGTTTCACCGTGTCCGCCAGGATGGTCTCGATCTCCTGACCTCGTGATCCGCCCGTCTCAGCCTCCCAAAGTGCTGGGATTACAGGCTTGAGCCACCGCGCCCGGCCAGGAACTCTTTCTTTGGGGAGCTTGGCTCTTAAGATGTAAGTCTGCTGACGCTCCCGGTCGAATGAAAACCTCTTCCTTCTTTAATCCGGTGTCTGAGGAGTTTTGTCTGCTGCTCCTCCTGCTACATTTCTTGGTTCCCTGACTGGGAAGCGAGGTGATTAACGAGGCAGCCCCTTAGGCCGCTCAGGCCTGCCCTGTAGAACATCCGTGTGGGGGACTCTGGCCAGCTTGAGCAATACGGATCCTGAGCGCGCTCCCAGGTAGGCAGTTGCCCCGGTGGAAAGCCTGTCCGAGCGGTGCACAGCAGGCCCCCGCAGAGGATCAACCCAGGGGCTGAGCACTGGGAAGGAACTGGCACTTAAATCTGGAACTCTGAAACTTGGTAACACCGGTCTTTGGAACTTGTCCCCTCCATTTGAGTGGAAGTGTGGCCTGATCACCCACGGTGTGCCTGTACCAGCACCTTGGTTTTTGACTTGACTTGAATTGCTTGATATCTTGGATTTGGTTTTGACCCGGCTTGGATTTCTGGATACACTGATTTTGGTTTTGATTCTGATTTGGTGTAAACTGACAAAGTGCGTGTGTGCCCTTTTTACCCGTTCTTTGTTCTGTGGTGTGCGTGTGGTGTTAGTGTGTTTTGTCTTGAGGAAACATGGGTCAGACACAAAGTAAGCCCACTTCACTAGAAACTGTGTTGAAAAATTTTAAGAAGGGATTTAGTGGAGACTATGGGGTTGCTGTGACACCAGGAAAACTTAGAACTGTGTGTGAAATAGATTGGCCAACATTAGAAGTGGGTTGGCCATCAGAAGGAAGCCTGGACAGGTCGCTTGTTTCTAAGGTATAGCACAAGGTAACTGGTAAGTCAGGATCCTCAGACCAGTTCCCATACATAGACACTTGGTTACAGCTGGTGCTAGACCCCTCACAGTGGCTAAGAGGACAGGCAGCAGCAGTGCTAGTAGCAAAGAGACAGATAGTCATGGAAGGATCCCGCTCCACCCGCCGAGGGAAATCAACTCCTGAAGTTCTGTTTGTCCCAACACCAGAAGACCCATTGCAGGAGATGGCACCAGTGATCCCAGGGGTGCTTTCCCCTTACCAGGGAGAGGCGCTCCCCACTCTTGAGCTCACAGTGCTTGCATCTCCGCAAGACAAACGTATCTCTAGGCCACCCAGAGTAGACAAGAGAGGATGTGAAGCCTCAGGAGAAACCCCTCCCTTGGCAGCTGGACCAAAACTGGGATGCAAATGCCCCTGAGAGAGCAGCGGTGTACTGGGATAGATGAGGATGGGCACATGGTGGAGAGGCGTGTTTTGTGTACCAGCCATTTACCTCTGCCGACCTTCTCAACTGGAAAAACAATACCCCATCCTATACGGAAAAGTCACAAGCTCTAATTGATTTGCTCCAAACTATTATCCAGACCCATAACCCCACTTAGGCTGATGCTACGTCATCAGGAAGAACACGCTCACGTTCCTCTCTAACACAGTTGAAAGGGGGAGAGAGCTCCAAGCAGCGACTAAGTGGCTGGAGGAACAGGCACCGGCTGGTTACCAAAACCCCCAAGAGTATGTAAGGACCCAGTTCCCAGGAACCGACCCCCAGTGGGACCCAAATGAAAGAGAGGACATGCAAAGGCTGAACCCACACAGGGCAGCTCTCCTGGAAGGATTAAAGAGGGGAGCCCGGAAGGCCACAAATGTTAACAAGGTCTCTGAGGTCATCCAGGGAAAAGAAGAAAGTCCAGCACAATTCTACGAGAGACTGTGTGAGGCCTATTGTATGTCTACTCCCTTCCATCCCAATAGCCCTGAAAATCAGCGCATGATTAACATGGCTTTAGTCAAAGCTCAGAAAACATTAGAAGAAAACTGCAGAAACAGGCCGGGTTTGCAGGGATGAATACGTCACAGTTATTAGAAATAGCTAACCAGGTGTTTGTAAACAGGGAAGCAGGAAGCCGTAAGGAAAACAGCAAAGAGAATGAACTTTGGGCCCGGCGAAATGCTGACCTGTTAGCTGCAGCAATCAGAGGGGTCCCCCCAAAGAGGCAAGGGAAGGGGGGCCCCGTGAAAGAGACTCAGCCTGGCTGTCAGAGCTTGCAGCATAACCAGTGTGCTTATTGTAAAGAAATAGGACATTGGAAGAACAGATGCCCTCAGCTAAAAGGAAAACAAGGTGACTCAGAGCAGGAGGCCCCAGACAAGGAGGAAGGGGCCCTGCTCAACCTGGCAGAAGGGTTATTGGACTGATGGGGACTGGCTGGAGGGTATAACGGGGAAGAGAGAATTTAACAGGGAGAGCTCAGGAGGTGCAGAGATGGGAGAAGAGGCGGAAATAGATGGAGATTGAGGACGATCTAAAGATTGGGGAGAAGGAGCAACAAGAGGTTAAGTAAGTTGTGGATGGAGCCCAGCTAATTTTTGTATCTTTAGTAGAGACAGGGTTTCAGCATGTTGGCCAGGCTGATCTGAAACTCCTGATTTCAGGTGATCCACCCACCTTGACCTCCCAAAGTGCTGGGAAAACAGGTGTGAGCCATCACACCTGACCACCCATGTATTCTTGATTGAAAGAATTTGCTTATGTCTTAGTTCAACAGCACCCCTGGGATCACTGGTGCCATCTCCTGCAATGGGTCTTCTGGTATTGGGACAAACAGAACTTCAGGAGTTGATTTCCCTCGGCGGGTGGAGCGGGATCCTTCCATGACTATCTGTCCCTTTGCTACTAGCACTGCTGCTGCCTGTCCTCTTAGCCACTGTGAGGGGTCTAGCACCACCTGTAACCAAGGTGTAGTATACCTTGTGCTATACCTTAGAAACAAGCGACCTGTCTAGGCTTCCTTCTGATGGCCAACCCACTTCTAATGTTGGCCAATCTATTTCACACACAGTTCTAAGTTTTCCTGGTGTCACAGCGACCCCAAGTCTCCACTAAATCCCTTCTTAAAATTTTTCAACACAGTTTCTAGTGGAGTGTAAAAAAACCGTCTTTCCCTGTTTTCTTTCCTTTTCTTTTCTTTTTTTGAGATGCAGTTTTGTTCTTGTTGCCCAGGCTGAAGTGCAGTGGCGGGATCTTGGCTCACTGCAACCTCAACCTCCTGGGTTCAAGCGATTCTCCTGCCTCAGCCTTGCTGAGTAGCTGGGATTACAGCCGTGCGCCACCACGCCTGGATAATTTTTGTATTTTTAGTAGAGACGGGGTTCCTACATGTAGACCAAGCTGGTCTCCAACTCCTGATCTCAGGGGATCCGCCCACCTCGGCCTCCCTGTTTTCAAGGTCAGTAGTTGTGTGTTTACACTGCTGCATTTGGTAAATGTTACTGTACTTTTCTTGTAAGGAAAAATTAAATGTTAGGAATTAATGGCATCAGAACCTTGCAAAAGAAGTTTCTTTAGCCCAGGTATGTGAAAGACACTTCTCTAATTCTCAAGGATGGGGTGATAAAGACCAACCCTCCCAATTAGCCCTTCCAGCCCCCCATGTAAGAATTCAGGCACATCTTCGTACTCATCTCAGACCTTCTCAGGGTAACTTCTCAGGGTAACTCTGTGAAAATGTTTTCACTGTGAGGATAGCACAGCTAAATCCAAAGCAGGTCATTCGGTCCCTGGCAGGAACCCTCCACCGGCTTCCCGGGTTCCCCAGGACAAAAGTCTAGCTCTTCACTGTGGCTCCACAGCCGTGTGTCCAGGGCCCCTGCCAGTGTCCAGCCTCTGCCTGGGAGCTTGCCCGCATCTCCTGACTCCCTCTGCCCCAGTCACATTTGCTTTTCTCTTTTCCCAAACTCCAAAACCCTTCCTGTCTCAGGTCATTGTCCTGCCCTTACCCTGTGTCCCTTGGCAGCTCGTTTATGATGCTGTCCTGTCCCCTTTCTCCTCCTTCAGGTCTAGGCTCAGAGCTGTCTCCCATGCCCTCCCACTGCCATCTGAAGTTCCCTCTGCCTGTCAGTCTCTATCACATTACTCAGGTTTATTATCTGTGTCAATCACATCAGAAACTAGGACTTAAAAAAAAAAAAAAAGGTCTCACTCTGTCCTCCAGGCTGTGAGTGCAGTCTCGTGATCTTGGCTCACTGCAACCTCTGTCTCCTGGGTTCAAGTGATTCTTGTGCCTCAACCTCCCAAGTAGCTGAGATTACAGGTGTGTGCCTCCACACCTGCCTAATTTTTGTATTTGTATTTTATTTTAGAGTCTTACTCTGTTACTCAAGCTGGAGTGCAGTGGTGTAATCTCGGCTCACTGCAACCTTCACATCCCAGGTTCAAGTGATCCTCCAACCTCAGCCTTCTGAGTAGCTGGGATTACAGATGCCCACCAAGCCCAGCTACTTTTGTATTTTTAGTAGAGATGAGGTTTCACCACATTGGCCAGGATGATTTTGAACTCTTGACCTCAAGTGATCCACCCACCTCGGCCTTCCAGAGTGCTAGTATTACAGGCTTGAGCCATTGCACCTGGCCCAATTTTTGTATTTTTAGTAGACACAGGATTTCACCATGTTGGCCAAGCTGGTCTCAAACTTCTGAGTTCAAGTGATGCTTCCACCTCAGCTTCCTTTTTTTTTTTTTTTTTTTTTTTTTTGAGGCGGAGTCTCGCTCTGTCACCCAGGCTGGAGTGCAGTGGCCGGATCTAAGCTCACTGCAAGCTCCGCCTCCGGGATTTACGCCATTCTCCTGCCTCAGCCTCCCGAGTAGCTGGGACTACAGGCGCCCGCCACCTCGCCCGGCTAGTTTTTGTATTTTTAGTAGAGACGGGGTTTCACCATGTTAGCCAGGATGGTCTCGATCTCCTGACCTCGTGATCCGCCCATCTCGGCCTCCCAAAGTGCTGGGATTACAGGCTTGAGCCACCGCGCCCGGCCTACCTCAGCTTCCTAAGTAGCTGGGACCACAGACACACAGACGTGCACCACCATACCTGGCTAAGTATTTGTATTTTTGGTAGCGATGGGGTTTCACCATGTTGCCCAGGCCGGTCTCAAACTTCTGGGCTCAAGCAGTGTACCCACCTTGGTCTCCCAGAGTGCTGGGATGACAGGCGTGGGCCACCACATTCAGCCTCTGCATGGGGTTTGGTCAGGGCTAGGTCTGTGCTCTGAAGGGGAGCTCATTCCAATCCAGCTCCCCACTGCTGCAGCGTGTGTGGGGGCTTCTCCAGAAGGGGAGTGGGAGTTTCCTATAGGGGTTTATCGTCCCTGGTGTGGTGGGCAGCAGGGGGGACCGTACTTCCTCAGATTGAGGTGTCCTTTGTATGTGTGGTTGTGTTACAGGGAGGGGATGTGTTGATTCTGAGCAATAAACAGCATATTTTTAACATCCAGGATTGATTTCTAAAGACTCTTGGTACGTGAGGAAGAAACCTGGAAGAGGAAGAGGAAAGTGAAGGAGTCAGGGATGGCTCTTCCTCAGGTGAGATGATATTCTCGGTGGATTGTTCTCTCTCCTTCCTTTCAGAAACGCTGGGCCTTGGAGTTGGGAATCTTCTCTGAGTCTGAAGCGTCCTGCCTGACAGGTTTGCTCACGCTCACCCGTGCCTTCCCTCAGTCCCTCTCATCTCGCTTAGATTCCATCTCCTGTGACCCAGTGACATGAGCTTGGGAAGAGGCGGCACTGGGCATGGGCCTGGGAAGGGCTCACACCAGACATGGATGGAGATGGGGTGAGGGTCCCGTGGTGTGAGTGCTGTTGGGCAGCAGGGATTGTTCAGGGGCCACATCTGGATGCACTGTCAGCTCTCTGTAGACAAGGATTAGAGCAGCTGTCAGTGGAAGTCACGTATTAATGTGCAGAGAGAACATGGTAAATTCTAGAAAAGAAGACCAATAAGGGGAAATGTTTTCTGCCTGATTTTAAACTACATTTTTAGGTAATTGAGTGAGTCTGACCAACATGGAGAAACCCTGTCTCTAGTAAAAATACAAAATTAGCCAGGCATGGTGGCATGTGCGTGCAATCACAGCTACTCAGGAGGCTGAGGCAGAAGAATCCCTTGAAATCGAGAGGCAGAGGTTGCAGTGACCTGAGATTGCACCATTGCACTCCAGCCCAGGCACCAAGAGCAAAACTCTGTCTTAAATAAATAAATAAATAAAATGGAAATGAATGATGCATGAATGATTCCATCATCATGTTAAGAATATGGAATCAACATAGATAATAGCAGGGGATTCATTAAACCATTCTTAGCACATCATGCTTATGGAGACAGTGGTGTTACTATGCAGAGACTTGTGAAGCAGGCTTTTGGTAAAAATGGTTTATACTTTTTCTCAAATATGGGAGCAGTACTTATTTTCTTTTTAGTCTACAGGATAAAGCCATATTCTCATTCCACCTGTTACTATTTTTGTTATTTGTTTCTGAAACAGAGTCTTGCTCTGTCACCCAGGCTGGAGTGCAGTGGCATGATCTTGGCTTACTGCAACCTCTGCCTCCTGGGTTCAAACGATTCTCCATCCTCCAGGCCAGGCAGTTGAAAGTGTGATTGCTTCCTCTAGGAAGGGGCGTTTCCTGTTTTCTTAGATCTGACAAGATTCCCCCCTGCCCCTAACTGCCAAAATATCCTTTTCCAGCATGAAAAGGATGAGATTCCTCTTCAGTTAAACAAAACTTGCTACTTTTTGTATATTTAAAACCTATATATGTGTATATATGTATATAGGTATACATGTATATATGTGTATATGTGTGTATATATGTGTGTGTATATAGATACCCCCACACATATATACGTACACATATATACACACACGTATGTATATATTTTGAAAATCTTTTATGGTTTGAAAATCTGGGACAAATGACAACCCTTTGTATTAACATTTAGTTTTTTGTGAGTCTGTGTAGGTTTTGTTATATAGCAGGACGAGCCGCAGACAAAACCCCTCAGACACCGAGTTGTAGAAGGAAGGGCTTTATTCAGCTGGGAGCCACGGCAAGCTACCGTCTTAAAATCTGAGCTCTCCAAGTGCACAATTTCTGTCCCTTTTAAGAGTTCACAACACTAAAGATTTCACATGAAAGGGTCTTGATTGAGCAATCTAGGGGATAGTGACAGGGGTTTCATGCACTGTGTGGTCAGAGTGAAACAGAACAGAGCAGGGAGTTTCATATGTTCTTCTATACAAGGTAGTTGATTTTTAACTACTAGGTTCAGGCCAGGCAGGCCCAGGCCTGGTTTTGGGCCTGCTGCCGGGCCGCCTGTCTGCTTTCACTTCCTTGTTTTTTTTCTTAAAACAGGTACTGAGTATAAAACAAACAGGTACTGAGTATAAAGAGGTCTCTCTCTTCCCTCAGTTATTTTGTGAACATTTAAAAAATGGATTTTGTACTTTGAGTAATTTTGTTTTCATGTATTTTATTTTGAGACGGGGTCTCACTTTGTTGTCTAGGCTGGAGTGCCCTGGCGTGATCGTAGCTCACTACAACCTCCACCCTCAGGGTCAAGCCATCCTCCCATCTCAGCCTTCCAAGTAATTGGAACCACAGGTGCCTGCCATCACACCTGGCTAATTTTTTATTTTTTTTGAGATGGAGTTTCTGTTGCCCAGGCTGGAGAGCAGTGACGTGATCTGGGATCACTGCAACCTCTGCCTCCTGGGATCAAGCCATTCTCCTGCCTCAGCCTCCCACGTAGCTGGGATTACAGGCATGTGTCACTGTGTCTGACTGATCTTTCAGTGTGGGCATTGTCATCTGTGAAGACATCACTCATGCTCGGTCTCATCTAGATACTGAATGTCAGTTGGTGTGTCCATAAAAGTTTCAAACATTTCTATAACAGAAACTCTGCATTGATTTTTTAATTTATTTCTTGTATTTTTTACAAACATAAGAAATTCATGCTGACTAGGTGTCTTGACCTCTTCAAAAAGTATAATAAAGACATCATGTGAGGCCAGGTACGGTGGCTCATGCCTGTAATCCCAGCACTTTGGGAGGCCGAGGCAGGCAGATCACAAGGTCAGGAGATCAAGACCATCCTGGCTAACACAGTGAAAACCTGCCTCTACTAAAAATACAAAAAAATTAGCAGGGTGTGGTGGAGGGCACCAGTAGTCTCAGCTACTTGGGAGGCTGAGGGAGGAGAATGGCGTGAACCCGGGAGGTGGAGCTTGCAGTGAGCCAAGATCATGCCACTGCACTCCAGCCTGGGCGACAGAGTGAGACTCCATCTCAAAAAAAAAATAAAAAGAAAAGAAAAAAAAAGACATCATGTGGTGAAAAATCCCTTACTTGGATTTGTCAGAACATTCACTACAATTAAATCCACAATTTCCCCTCTCTCCTCTTCTCATTTTCTGTAAAGATAAGAATTCCTTCCAGAACCATTTGGTTAAAATATGTTTTCATTTCAGGGTCTATTGACATTCAGGGATGTGGCCATAGAATTCTCTCAGGAGGAGTGGAAATGCCTGGACCCTGCTCAGAGGACTCTATACAGAGACGTGATGCTGGAGAATTATAGGAACCTGGTCTCCCTGGGTGAGGAGAACTTCCCTCCTGGGGATGTGCCCTTGCGTATCTTTGCATTTTCTCTTGTTTCTCTTGGGTGCCGCATCCTTGCTTGACTAAAATGGAAGCCGTATTGATTTTGGAATGAAAAGCTTCATGATGTAGCATCTGGACTTTCACTGTCCCCTTTGTTTAGACGTTCTGCATTCTTCATGATATCTCAATGGGGGCTTCAGGATTAAAGTAGGCATAAAACTTTATGGCAGGCTGGGTATGGTGGCTCATGTCTGTCATCTCGGCATCTTGGGAGACTGAGGCGTGTGGATCACTTTAGATCAGGAGTTCGAGAGCAGCCTGGCAAATATGGAGAAACTCAGTCTCTACTAAAAATACAAAAATTAGCTGGACGTGTTGGTGCACACCTGTAATCCCAGCTCCTAGAAGGCTGAGGAAAGAGAATAACTCAAACCTAGGAGGTGAAGGTTCTAGTGAGCTGACAACACACCACTGCACTCCAGCCTGGGTTACAGAGCAAGACTCTTCTCAAAAAACAAAAACAAAACCTTTCGGCCGACTTCAAACATCTCCAGTTTCCTGTTTGCTTCTCCTGTGCTTTCAATTCAGTAATTCTTGGAAGAGAGCTCCATGTCCACATATTACAAGGCTCCCTCAGCATTCAGAAGGAGGCAGTCAGTGGAGCAATTAGTGAAATATTTTGCTAGATTCATCTGTAATGTCTTTCTTCCTACAGAAATGTAAGGCTGGGACTCTAGAAAAGCTCCAGTACATCATGGTCCTTTCTTTTTATAAACAAGAGTCTCTTTCTGACCTGCTGTCTCCATGTTGGAGCAAGGGAAAGAGCCCTGGACCGTGGAGAGTGAAGTGAAAATGGCAAAAAAATCCAGCTGGGTGGGAATGTGTTACAGGTGTAAAGGCAGGTAAGAGCTCAGATGGGCAGAGTGGAAGCTCCACCTTCCAATAGTGTGTGGGGAAACTCTGCAAGTGGGAGAATTTTTTTTTTTTTTTTTTTTTTTTTTTGAGACAGAGTCTCGCTCTGTCACCCAAACTGGAGTGCAGTGGCCGGATCTCAGCTCACTGCAAGCTCCGCCTTTCGGGTTCACGCCATTCTCCTGCCTCAGCCTCCCGAGTAGCTGGGACTATAGGCACCCGCCACCTCGCCCGGCTAGTTTTTTGTATTTTTTAGTAGAGACGGGGTTTCACCGGGTTAGCCAGGATGGTCTCGATCTCCTGACCTTGTGATCCGCCCGTCTCGGCCTCCCAAAGTGCTGGGATTACAGGCTTGAGCCACCGCGCCGGGCCAAGTGGGAGAATTTGTGGGAAAAGAAAAGTTTAAATTCTGAGATCTTTGAAAGGACGTCTTTCTTTACCCCTGCTTATCTCTCTGCTCTTTCTTTTCTTATGACAGAGTCTCACTTTGTCACCCAGTCTACAGTGCAGTGGTGTAATCTTGGCTAACCACAGCCTCTGCCTTTCGGGCTCACAGGATTCTTGTGCCCCAGCTTTCTGGGTAGTGGGACTGCAGGCACTCACCACCATGCCCAGCTAACTTTGTGTTTTTAGTAGAGATGGGGTTTCACCATGTTGGCCAGGCTGGTCTCAAACTCCTGATCTCAAGTGATTCACCTGTGTCGGCTTCCCAAAGGGCTGGGATTACAGGCGTGAGCTGCCATGGCCCAACCATTGTTATTATTTTAAGTAGTTTTGTCTTTTAGTTCTTAGTAAACATGTAAGTGGCTGAAGCATGATTCCAGGGTGAATAACAACCACGTTAGTGTCCATCCCTTTCAGTATGCAGAAGTGAAGTGTGTTGTATAGATATTTGGGCCAAGGTTATTGTTGCAGGTATGTTAAACATTTTAAACTTATAGTATAATAATGAAACTTAAAATTTCTGTAACCTGGTCGAGTGCAGTGGCTCATGCCTCTAATCCCAGCACTTTGAGAGGCCGAGGTGGGTGGATCACCTGAGGTAAGTTTATAACCTGCCTGGTTAACATGGTGAAACTTCATCTGTACTATAATTACAAAATATAGCCAGGCACAGTGGTGGGCAGCTGTAATTCCAACTACTCAGGAGGCTGATCCAGGAGAGTCACTTGAACCCGGGAGGTAGAGGTTGCAGTGAACCAGGATCGCACCATTACACTCCAGCCTGAGCCTCCGCCTCAAAAAAAAAAAAAAAAAAAAAAATCCATAATCTGCAAAAACTACTTCTTCTCCAAGAGAACTTTTTTATTTGTCAGAATTATTTCTGTGTATGTTGCATTTTTATTAACACATATTTACAGTGTTTTTTCATGACTTTTAAATAATATGAAAAAAAGTTTAGTTATGAAGAAAAGGTACACATATGCCAGTTTCTGTATCTGCCCTTTTGTTAATTTATGTATTTATGAGACATAGTTTTGCTGTCATCACTTAGGCTGAAATTCAATGCTGTAATCTCGGCTCACTACAACCTCCATCTCCGGGTTCAAGCAATTCTCCTCCCTCAGCCTCCCGACTACCTGGGATTACAGTCATGAGTCACCATGCCCAGCTAATTTTGTATTTTTAGTAGAGACAGGGTTTCTCCTTGTAGGTTAGGGTGGTCTTGAACTCCCGACCTCAGGTGATCTGCCTGGCTCGTCCTTCCAAAGTGCTGGGATTACAGGCATGAACCACCATGCCCGGCCTATCTGTTTTTTTATTTACCTTTACTGGAAAACTTTGTATGTGCTTGTGGTTACAGTTACTGTTTAGTCTGTCACCCAGGCTAAAGTGCAGTGGTGTGATCTCGACTCACTGCAACCTCCAACTCCCAGTTTCAAGCGATTCTCCTGCCTCAGCCTCCCAAGTAGCTGGGACTACAGGTGACTGCCAACACACTGAGCTAATTTTTTGTGTTTTTTAGTAGAGATGGGGTTTCAGCTTGTTAGCCAGGATTGTCTCAATCTCCTGACCACGTGATCCTCCCGCCTCAGCCTCCCAAAATGCTGGGATTACTGGCATGAGCCACCGTGCCCAGCCTGCCTCAGTGTTTTTAAAACATGGTATTACTGGCTGGGCCCGGTGGCTCACGCTTGTAATCCCAGCACTTTGGGAGGGCGAGCGGGGCAGATCAGTAGGTCAAGAGATCGACACCATCCTGGCTACCACGGTGAAACCCCATCTCTACTAAAAATACAAAAAATTAGCCAGGTGTGGTGGCAGGCGCCTGTAGTCCCAGCTAATCTGGAGGCCGAGGCAGGAGAATGGCATGAACCTGGGAGGCGTTGGAGCTTGCAGTGAGCCAAGATCCCGCCACTGCACTCCAGCCTGGGTGACAGACCGAAACTCCATCTCAAAAAAAAAAATAAAAATAAAGGCCAGGCGCAGTGGCTCACGCCTGTAATCCCAGCACTTTGGGAGGCTGAGGCGGGTAGGTCATGGGGTCAGGAGATCGAGACCATCCTGGCTAACACGGTGAAACCCCGTCTCTACTAAAAATACAAAAAAATTAGCTGGGCGTGGTGGCCGGCGCCTGTAGTCCCAGCTGCCTGGGAGGCTTTTGGTGTCGTATTTGCACATTTCAGTATTATTTACCATCTGTACTTAATTGGAAACCTATTGGTGTTTATATTTTGTAGCTATCTCTTCCAAATGCAGGATGAAGAAGTTCTCGTCAACAGGGCAAGGCAATACAGAAGTGATCCACACAGGGGCATTGCAAAGACAAGCAAGTCATCACATTGGAGAAAGTTGCTTCCAGGAAATTGAGAAAGATATTCATGACTTTGTGTTTCAGTGGCAAGAAAATGAAACAAATGTCCATGAAGCATCCATGACAGAAATAAAAATGTTGACGAGTAGTACAGACAAATATGATCATAGTCATGCTGGAAACAAGCCTATTAAAGATCAGCTTGGATCAAGCTTTCATTCCCATCTGCAGGAACTGCACATATCTCAGCCCAAACGGAAAACTGATAATCAAGTTGAGAAGTCTATCAACAATGCCTCCTCAGTTCCAACAGCCCAAAGAATTTCTTGTAGGCCCAAAACCCATGTTCCTAATAACTATGGGAATAATTTCTCCCATTCTTCATTACTCACACAAAACCAGGATGTACACATGAAAGTAAACTCTTTCCAATGTAATGAGAATGGCAAATCCTTTAATTGTAGCTCACTCTTTAAAAAACATCAGATAATCCATTTAGAAGAGAAACAATATAAATGTGATGTATGTGGCAAGATCTTTAATCAGAGGCGATACCTTGCACGCCATTGTAGATGTCACACTGGAGAGAAACCTTACAAGTGTAATAAATGTGGTAAGTTTTTTAATAAAGAAGCACATTTTGCATGTCATTATAGACTTCATATTGGAGAAAAATCTTACAAGTGTAATGAGTGTGGTAAGAGGTTTGGTGACAATTCAGCCCTCTTAGTTCACAAGACAATTCATACTGGAGAGAAACCTTACAAGTGTAATGAATGTGGCAAGGTTTTTAATCAACAATCAAACCTTGCACGTCATCATAGACTTCATTCTGGAGAGAAACCTTACAAATGTAAAGAATGTGACAAAGTTTTCAGTCGCAAATCACACCTTGAAAGACATAGGAGAATTCACACTGGAGAGAAACCATACAAATGTAAGCTTTGTGACAAGGCTTTCAGACGTGATTCACACCTGTCACAACATACTGTAATTCACATTGGAGAGAAATCTTACAAGTGTAATGACTGTGGCAAGATGTTCAGTGACAATTCAGCCCTCTTAGTTCACAAGACAATTCATACTGGAGAGAAACCTTACAAGTGTAATGAATGTGGCAAGGTTTTTAATCAACAATCAAACCTTGCACGTCATCATAGGCTTCATACTGGAGAGAAACCTTACAAATGTAAAGAATGTGACAAAGTTTTCAGTCGCAAATCACACCTTGAAAGACATAGGAGAATTCACACTGGAGAGAAACCATACAAATGTAAGATTTGTGACAAGGCTTTCAGACGTGATTCACACCTGGCACAACATACTGTAATTCACACTGGAGAGAAACCTTACAAGTGTAATGAGTGTGGCAAGACCTTCGTTCAAAATTCATCTCTTGTAATGCATAAGGTCATTCATACTGGAGAGAAACGTTACAAGTGTAATGAATGTGGCAAAAGTTTTAATCACAAATCAAGTCTTGCATATCATCATAGACTTCATACTGGAGAGAAACCTTACAAGTGTAATGAATGTGGCAAGGTTTTTAGGACACAGTCACAACTTGCATGTCATCATAGACTTCATACTGGAGAGAAGCCTTACAAATGTGAAGAATGTGACAAAGTTTTCAATTTCAAATCACGCCTTGAAATACATAGAAGAGTTCATACTGGAGAGAAACCATACAAATGCAGGGTTTGTGACAAGGCTTTTGGGAGTGATTCATACCTTGCACAACATCAGAGAGTTCATACTGGAGAGAAACCATACAAATGTAAGGTTTGTGACAAGGCTTTCAGGTGTTATTCACACCTGGCACAACATACTAGAATTCATACTGGAGAGAAACCTTACAAGTGTAATGAGTGTGGCAAAGCCTTTAGTGCGCAGTCAACACTTATTCACCATCAGGCAATCCATGGCGTAGGGAAACTTTACTAAAGTAATGATTGTCACAAAGTCTTCAGTAATACTGCAACCATTGTAAATCATTGGAGAATCCATAATGAAGAGAGATCTTACAAGTGTAGTAAATGTGGCAAATTCTTCAGACATCATTCATAAACTGCAGTTCATCGGCGAACTCATACTGGAGAGAAACCTTACAAATGTCATGATTGAGGCAAGGTCTTCAGTCAAGCTTCATCCTATGCAAAACATAGAAGAATTCATACAAGAGAGAAACCTCACAAGTGTGATGATTGTGGCAAAGCCTTTACTTCACGTTCACACCTCATTAGACATCAGGGAATCCATAATGGACAGAAATCTTACAAATGACATCAGTGTGGCAATGTCTTCAGTCTGAGGTCACTCGTTGCAAAATATCAGAAAATTTATTTTTGAGATAATAGTTCCAAATGCAATGAGTATAGTAAACCATCAAGCTTTAATTGAATTAGAGTCAATTCAGCATTGACTCGAGTTTGAGCTGACTTAATGTTGAGTTCAAGCATTAATTGACATTAAACTGTTTATGTTAAGAGGATTAGGCTGAGTGTGGTGGCTCTCACCTGTAATGCCAGGACTTTGGGAGGCCAAAGTGGGTAGATCTCTTAAGGTCAGGAGTTTGAGACTAGTGTGGCCAACAGATGTGAACCACTTTTCCAGCCTGTTTTTTGTTTAACAAAAACTGATGGGGATTTTTTTTTTTTTTTTTTTTTTTGTGAGCAATAAAGCATTTTAATCACCTGGGTGCAGGTGGGCTGAGTCTGAAAAGAGAATCAGTGAAGAGAGATAGGGGTGGAGCCATTTTATAAGATTTGGGTAGGTAGTGGAAAATTATAATCAAAGGGGGTTGTTCTCTGGCTGGCAGGGGGTGGGGGTCACAAGGTGCTCAGTGGAGGAGCTTTTGAGCCAGGGTGAGCCAGGAGAAGGAATTTCACAAGGTAATGTTACCAGTTAAGGCAGGAACAGGCCATTTTCACTTTTGTGGTGCAATGTCAACTGATAGGCATTTTTATGGGTATTGTGTTAAATCTAAATCACATTGGGTTATATAATTATTTAGCAATATTAATTTTTCAGAACTATCATATGGGTTGTATCTCTATGTTTTTAATTATTTTGATCAACATTTTTTTTTTTTTTTTGATACGGAGTCTCGCTCTATTGCCCAGGCTGGAGTGCAGTGGCCGGATCTCAGCTCACTGCAAGCTCCGCCTCCTGGGTTTACGCCATTCTCCTGCCTCAGCCTCCCGAGTAGCTGGGACTACAGGCGCCCGCCACCTTGCCCGGCTAGTTTTTCGTATTTTTTAGTAGAGACGGGGTTTCACCGTGTTAGCCAGGATGGTCTCGATCTCCTGACCTCGTGATCCACCCGTCTCAGCCTCCCAAAGTGCTGGGATTACAGGCTTGAGCCACCGCACCCGGCCTTGATCAACATTTGTAGATTTCAAGGTACAAACCTTGGCTTTTTAGGTTTATTCGTATTTCTTTAAGTTCTCTAGCAAATGGAAGTGTTTAAATTTTTTAAAAATTGCTTATTGTTAATGTATAGAAATTCAAGTAATTTTTGGTGCTGATACTGTATTGTGCAAATCCACTGAATTTATTTAGTAGTTCCAGTAATATTTTGGTTGACTCATTGTAATTTTCTACACAGAATATCATGTCATCTACAAACAAATATAAATTTCTTTCTTTCTGATTTTGATGAGTTTTATTTCTTTTGCTATGTAATTGCTCTGGCTAAGAGAGACAGTGTGTGTGTGTGTGTGTGTGTGTGTGTGTGTGTGTGTGTGTGTGTGTGTGTGTGTGTGTGTTTTGAGACCCAGTCTTGCTGTCGCCCAGGCTGGAGTGCAGTGGCACGATCTTGGGTCACTGCAAGCTCCACCTCCCAGGTTCACGCCATTCTCCTGCCTCAGCCTCCCAAGTAGCTGGGACTACAGGCGCCTGCCACCACACTGGGCTAATTTTTTGTTTTTTTAGTAGAGACGGGGTTTCACCGTGTTAGCCAGAGTGGGTCAGACAGTATTTATTGAATAGAAGGGGTGACAGCATTCTTGAATTATGTGAGATCCTATAGGAAAAGCATTCCATTTTCTGTGCTTGGTTATTTCCATTGTTGAGGTAGATTGCCTTCTCTATCTATTTTGTTTAGGATTTCTATGATGACTGGATGTTGAATTTTGTGAAATGCTTTTTCTCCATCTACTGAGGTGATGTGGTTTTCATCTTTCATTCTCTTCAAGTGGAATATCACATTGATTTGCTTGAGTATGTTGAACCATCCTTGCATCCCAGAAGTAAGTGGCACTTGCATATCTACAATCCTTTTATATATCCTTTTGAATACACTTTTCTAGTACAAGGGGTCTTTAAGAAGCTCATGGAAAAATACGTATTATGAGAAAATTGTGCATGAATTTCACACTTTTTGGACCAAAATAAACTGGTACAAAGCTGTTATAGCTTGTCTGAACAGGCTGTAGTTTGAGGCACTCAGGATAAGACATGAATTTGAAAAGAGACTCTATCAAAGCAATATCAATTCTTCTAAACTTGAAATAAGAAGAAACATCAAATTTACAGTGAGACCAGGTGCAGTGGCTCAGGCCTGTAATCCCAGATCTTTCAGAGGCTGAGACAGGTGGGTCACGTAAGCCCGGGTATTCAAGACCAGCCTGGGCAATGATGAAGCGAGATACTATCTCAAAAAAAAGAATACTTGTGGGAAAATTTGGGTAGAGAAATAATATCATTGATGCTTTATGAATAGGTTATAGGGACAATGCCAAAAAAAAAAACAGTTGGTAAATGGATAACTCATTTTGAATTGGGACAAGACAGTGTTGAAGGTGATGTAAGGAGCAGCAGGCAGACCATCCACATCAGTTTCACAGAAAAAAATACTCTTGTTCATGCCGCAATGAAGAGGACTGACAGCTAACAGCAGAAACAATAGAAGTTCGAGAACAGTCTGGTTAACATGGTGAAATCCTGTCTCTACTAAAAATATAAAAATTAGCTGGCATTGTAGCAGGACAAGCCGCAGACAAAACCTCTCAGACACCAAGATGTAGAAGGAAGGACTTTATTCAGCTGGGCGCATCGGCAAGCTGCCTCAAAATCCGAGCTCCCCGAGTACACAATTTCTGTCCTTTTTAAGGGCTCACAGCACTAAAGATTTCACATGAAAGTGTCGTGATTGGCCAGGCATGGTGGCTCACGTCTGTAATCCCAGCACTTTGGGAGGATGAGGCGAGTGGATCACAAGGTCAGGAGATCAAGACCATCCTGGCTAACACGGTGAAACCCCGTCTCTACTAAAACTACAAAAAATTAGCTGGGTGTGGCAGCGTGCACCTGTAGTCCCAGCTACTTGGGAAGCTGAGGCAGGAGAATGGCATGAACCTGGGAGGTGGAGCTTGCAGTGAGCCAAGATTGCGCCACTGCACTCCAGCCTGGGAGAGAGAGCAAAAAAAAAAAAAAAAAAAAAAGGTGTGATTGATTTGGCAAGCAGGGGGTACGTGATAGGGGCCGCATGCACCAGTAGTCAGAGAGAAACAGAACAGGGCAGGGAGTTTCACAGTGTTCTTCTATACAATGTCAGCAGTCTATGAATAACATGGGTTTCTAAGTTATGAGTTGATTTTTAACTATTGGGTTTAGGCCAGGCAGGCCCAGGCCTGGTTTTGGGCCTGGCGCGGGGCTGCCTGTCTTTGGTTTTCCTTGTTTTTTTCTTAAAACAGGTACTGAGTATAAAACAATATACAACAATATGAGAGGGTCTCATGGAGTCTAGCTCTGTTGCCCGGGCTGGAGTGCAGTGGCCGGATCTCAGCTCACTGCAAGCTCCGCCTCCCAGGTTTACTCCATTCTCCTGCCTCTCCTGCCTCAGCCTCCGGAGTAGCTGGGACTACAGGGACCCGCCACCTCCCCCGCCTAGCTTTTTCTATTTTTTAGTAGAGACGAGGTTTCACTGTGTTAGCCAGGATGGTCTCGAACTCCTGACCTCGTGATCCGCCCGTCTCGGCCTCCCAAAGTGCTGGGATTACAGGCTGAGCCACCGCGCCCGGCCGATGGCGGCCGCTTCTAATCACAGCTCCATGGGAGGCTGAGGTCAGAGAATCCCCATGAACCCAGGGTCAGAAGTTGCAGAGAACCAAGGTGGCACCATTGCACTCTAGCCAGGGCAGGAGCGGAACTTTGTCACACACACAAAAAAAGTCAAGCCCCTTCTCTTTCCTTTCTCCACCATCGTGGTGTGTACTTAACTCCGCTTCTCACCAGATCTTCTCACAACACTTCCAGGATTAAGCGATTCCTGGCCAAGAAACAAAAGCAAAATTGCTCCATTTCCCAGTGGTTTCAGATGAAAACTGGTAAGAAAATCAGGTACAACTCCAAAAGGAGACATTGGACAAGAACAAGCTGTGTCTATTAGAAATTGCACATGAGATGGCACACATATTTATGCTGTCTGTCACAATCATGTTACCATATCAAGCTGAAAATGTCACCATTATCTGGAGAACTGGACACATTTTTATTGGGAATACATTTTTTCTCTCTGTTACGAACGTGTTGGTTGGCTGGGTTCAGTAATAAATATGTAAGACTTTTCATTTAAAAAAAAGTCAAATGATGTAATTCCATGGAGTACCTTAATTTGTGTTTACTGTTATGGAAAATCTATATAAAGCAATATCAGTGTGTCAAAGCATTATGTCTGTCACAAGCTTGTGAAGGGAAAATAAAAATTAAGCCAAAGAGAAAAGTCAAGCTGGGAACTGCGACAGACAAACCTGCCTCCCATTTTATTCCTAAACAAGATAGCTAGAATGATTTTTTTAAAAGGTACATAGAGGCTGGGTGCGGTGGCTCATGCCTGTAATCCCGGCACTTTGGGAAGCCGAGGCCAGTGGATCACCTGAGGTCAGGAGTTCGAGACCAGCCTGACTAACATGGTGAGGCGGAGGTTGCAGTGAGCCAGGATCACGCCATTGCACTCCAGCTTGTGGACAAGAGCCAGACTTCCTCTCAAAAAAAACTCAATGTTTGAAGACGATTTTACAGTCTTCATTATTCACACCTGATAGAACACTCAGGCAAGAACAACAAAAAAACAGCCAAAATAGATTACAATTGGATGGGGGTGGTGGCTCCCCGGTAATCCCAGCACTCTGGGAAGCTAAGGTGGGAGGATTGTTTGAGTCCAGGAGTTCAAGGCTAGCCTGAGCATCATAGTCAGACCTTGCCTTTACAAAATATTAAAAAGTTAGCCGGGCCTGTTGGTGAGGGCCTGTGGCCCCAGCTAGTTGGGAGGTGCAGTGGGAGGATTGCTTGAGCCCTAGAGGTCGATGAGGTGAGCAGTATTCCTGCCACTGCATTCCAGCCGGATGATATAACTAGGTCCTGTCTCCAGGAAAAAAAAAAATTCCAACTTGAAAATAAAATATACATTTTCTAATTAGAGAAGACACGTAAAGTGAATTTAATATTACAATACATTTAGAAATTATTGATGTGTTTTCAACTATGTTTATTGTACAGTTATTATATTGCAGGGAAGAAATGTAAAAAAAAAAAAAAAGGATTTGAGAATGAGGACTAAGCTCTGATTTTTTTTAACTTGCCCAAATTCCTATCTAAGGTGTCTGGGGAGTCATGCCCTACAAAGCATAAATACTCATCAGATGGGTTTTATTTAATCCTATATACCCTGGCTTACTTTCCAGTCTGACTTTGGTGTAACATGTAACAAAGAAAGTCAAAATATTTTATCCCAAAACATGTTTCTTGTCATATTTTGAAATGGTCCTGCAAAGCTGTTCTTTGTGAGGGGTTCATGTGCATCTGTAAAGAATCTCTGTTAACACAGCTAGATCTTTTTCTTCTAGGCCTTCCCAATCCTAAAGAGAATAAGTAAGAATCTAGCACCTTTTAAATGTCTGAATAGAAAACATTTGTCATCTGTTATCTGAGGGCAGCCAGCAGACTTCAAAAGATCCCTGTTCTCCACAGTCTTTTATCTTAACCTGAACGCTCCACCAATTGTCAATCAGAAAATGTTTCAATTTAAAGCCTGGAAGCTCTCGATTTGAGTTGTCTCGCCGATTTGAGTTGTCCCGCCTTTCTGAACCAAGCAATGTATTTCTTGAATGTATTTGACTGATGTCTAATGCCTCCCTAAAATGTCTAAGAACAAGCTTTTCCCCATGACCTTGGACACATGTTCTGAGGACCTCCGGAGGGCTGTGTCACAGGCCATGGTCATTCATTTTAGCTAAGGATACATCTCTTAAAATATTTTACAGAGTTTGACTCTTTTCCACGACAAGAATAACTCATTCCAAGTGCAACATGAAATAACACATGTAAGAAATAAGTGGACATTTTATATGCACTGTTACAATGTCAGTGCTTTTTTTTTTTTGAAATCACTTTTTTTTCTTACTGAGGCGGAGGCAGGAGCTCTGGGGTAGAGGGTCTTACTTTGTCGCCCAGGCTGGCCTGGACCTCCGGGCTCAGCGGTCTTCCCGCCCCTGCTTCCTGAGTAGCTGGGACCTCAGCCTCTTGGCACCTCGCCCGCATCCCTGCTGTGTTTAAGCTGCAGGTGGTGACCTCACTCCTCCCTGGCCTGAGCCCTCCGCTCCGCACCCCAGGCGGTGGCCCTAGGGAAGTCTCAGGAGCTGAGCACAGGGTGGACTCTCCCACCCCAGTGAATGGAGAATTGAAAGGGAGAGGATTTCCCTTCTGTTCTGTGGGCCGTCAGCATGAAATTGGAGGTTTCAATCAGGCAAGGTTTTGTATTTCGCATTCTAGTTTGCATTCCTGCCCTAGACAACTTCCAGGCTTTGGACATAAATTACTAAAATTAATTTCAATGGCAAGGAACTTTCCTGGATCCAATGACCGCCTCACGTTGACTTCTCAGGGAGGTACTATTTCCATGACTGCTGAGCTGCTCCAGCCTCACTGGAGGGTTTCGCCTCCAAAACCCGGAAAAAAGGCGCGGAGAGCGAGATGGAGAGAAGCTCAGGCCCCGCCCGCTTCTCGCCCCACGGACCCCTCCCAGCCTAGGCCTCTTCTCCAGCCAGGCCCCTGGTTTCTCTACCCTGCCCCGGCCTCGCTCAGGCCCCGCCCACCTCCTCGGGGGGCCGCCCAGGCCTGGCCTCTGTCCTGCGCTCATTGACACAGACCCGGAAGCGGATGGCGTGGACTGAAGGTCACGCCGCAGCGCGTGAGTTTCGTTCTGTTTTATGTGCGCTTCCCAGTTCTCTGGTGCTGCTATACCGGAAATGTTGGGTCCCCACAGACCTGGAAATTGCGACCCCTCTTTCTCAACCTAGAGCACACTTGAGACGTCCGGGTGAGAGTCCGTGAGTCCTTTCTTTTTGAGTTTAAAGTGGCCCTGAGGCAGGTCCTGTACTCGGTCTTTCTGCAGTGGGGTCGTGTAGACACCTCCTATCGCGGAATTTTCCTCTCAAAACCCTTCCTGACCCGTCCTCCCGCCTCGCGCTGTTTCAAGTCCTCATCCGCGAGCTGGATTCCCGCCCTGGGCGCCTCCCAGCGTCGCTGTCGTCGGCTTTAGGAGCGCAGCGCGTCAACCCCAGTTCCCGGGAGGCCCCGTCCTCTGCCTGGTCCTAAGATCCTGCAGACGCCACCCCTGTCCGAAGGCGCCATCGCCCCCCACCTCCCTTCTCGTGCCGGCCCTGTTGCTCCCCAGTTCCATCTCCCGGAAAACGAATATATGCAATCAAGAAAGCACTCCACAGCGGGGAGTGGGCCCGAGCCAGGCTCTCCAGGGCCCCGTTTACAAAGTTTTGTGGGGTCAAAGTATTTCTTTTGAGGTCCGTTTGGGCTACTCCTTATCTGGATAAAGGATTTGGCGCTTGGCCAACGAAATGCTGCGGTGAATTGGCCCGAGGCCAGAGCAGATGGGTGCCCTATGCAGATGGCGGGTGTGGCCACTGCTGGGCTCTTTCCTTTCTAACTGAGACTTGCTGGAAGCGGGAGGGCGGTGGGGAGAGCGGCCTTTGATCCTTTGTTACTCCGGTGGGAAGATGGGGTTTTTCGTTTTTGTCTAGTTTTGGTAAGTTCGCGTTACTTGGTCTTAGATTCGCTGCCCCCAGACCCAGGACCCAGGTGTTTCCTTTTTCTTCCTTTTTTTATTGGAGGTGGGTCTCACTCTGTTGCCCAGGCGGGAGAGCGGCGACATCCTGGGCTCAAGGGATCCTGTCACCGCAGCCTCCAGAGTAGCTGGGACCACAGTCACGCGCCACCACACCGTGTTAATTTTTGTGTACTTGATAGAGACGGGCTTTTGCCTTGTTACTCAGGCTGGTCTCCAACTCCAGGGCTCAAGCGATCCAGCTGTATCGCCCTTCCAAAGTGCTGGGACGACAGGCATGAGCCACCATGCCTGCCTTGTTTCTTAGTTTAAAAAATAAATAAAAATTAAAAAGGCCATGTGCAATGGCTCATACCTGTCATCCCAGCACTTTGGGAGGCCAAGGTGGGCAGATCAACTGAGGTCAGTGAATATGTCCCCACTCTGAGGATATCATAGCAAAATCTAAAGCAGGTCGTGTCAGTCCCTGGCAGGGAACCCTCCACCGGCTTCCTGAGTTCCCCAGGACAAAAGCCCAACTCCTCACTGTGGCTCCACGGCCCTGTGTCCAGGGCCCCTGCCAGTGTCCAGCCTCCTCCTGGGAGCTTGCCGGCATCTCCTGACTCCCTCTGCCCCGGTCATGTTTGCTTTTCTCTTTCCCCAAACATCAAAACCCTTCCTGTCTCAGGTCATTTTCCCTGCTCTTACTCTATGTCCCTAAATGATCACAGCCCTCTCCCTTTCTGCTCCTTCAGGTCTAGGCTCAGAGCTGTCTGCCATGCTCTCCCACCCCCATCTGAAGTTCCCTCTGCCCATCAGTCTCTATCATGTTACTCAGGTTTTATTATCTCTTTATCACATCAGAAATACTTTTTTTTTCTTTTCTTTTTTTTTTCTTTTTTCTCCTCAAACAGTCTCACTGTCTTCCAGGCTGTGAGTGCAGTCTTGTGATCTTGGCTCACTGTGACCTCTGTCTCCTGGGTTCAAGTGATTCTTGTGCCTCAGCCTCCCAAGTAACTGAGATACAGGTGCCACCCACCACCACACCTAGCTTAATTTTTTGTATTTGTAGTATTTTATTTTATATTTTATTTTATTTTATTTTTATTTTTATTTTAGTCTTACTCTGTCACCCAGGCTGGAGTGTAGTGGCCTGATCTCAACCCATTGCAACCTCCACCTCCCAGGTTCAAGTGATCCTCCAACCTCAGCATCCCGAGTAGCTGGGATTACAGATGCCCATCAAGCCCAGCTACTTTTTGTATTTTTAATAAGAGACAGGGTTTCACCATGTTGGCCAGGCTGGTCTAGAACTCCTGACCTCAAATAATCCACCCACCTTGGCCTTCCAGAGTGCTAGCATTACAGGCATGAACCACCGCACCTGGCCCAATTTTTGTATTTTTAGTAGAGACAGGATTTCACCATGTTGGCCAGGCTGGTCTCGAACTCCTAAGCACAAGTGATCCTCTCACCTCAGCCTCCTAAGTAGCTGGAACCGCAGACACACAGATGTGCACCACCATACCTGGCTAAGTTTTTGCATTTTTGGTAGAGATGGGGTTTCACCATGTTTCCCAGGCTAGTCACAAACTCCTGAGCTCAAGGGATCTACCCATCTTGGTCTCCCAGGGTGCTGGCATGACAGGCATGAGCCACCGCACCCAGCCTCTGCATGGGGTTTGCTGAGGGCTGGGTCTATGCCCTGAAGGGGAGCTCATTCCAGCCCAGCTCCCCGCTGCTGCAGCATGTGTGTGGGCTCCTCCAGGAGGCGAGCGGGAGTTTTCTATAGGACTTGATCGTCCCTGGGGCAGTGGGCAGCATCGGAGACCATATTTCCCAGGGTGGGGTCTCCTTTGTATGTGTGGTTGTGTTACAGGGACGGGGTGTGTTGATTCTGAGCAATAAACAGCATATTTTTAACATTCAGGATTGATTTCTAAAAACTCTTGGTATGTGAGGAAGAAACTCGGAAGAGGAAGAGGAAAGCAGAGGAGTCAGGGATGGCTCCTCCTCAGGTGAGATGATATTCTCGGTGGATTGTTCTGTCTCCTTCCTTTCAGAAACGCTGGGCCTTGGAGTTGGGAATCTTCTCTGAGTCTGAGGCGTCCTGCCTGACAGGTTTGCTCACACTCACCCATGCCTTCCCTCAGTCCCTCTCATCTTGCTTAGATTTTATCTCTTGTGACCCAGTGACATGAACTTGGGAAGAGGCAGCACTGAACATGAGCCATGGATGGAGACGGGGTGAGGGTCCCATGGTGTGAGTGCTGTTGGGCAGCAGGGATTGTTCAGGGGCCACATCTGGATGCTCTGTCAGCTCTCTGTGGACCAGGATTAGAGCAGCTGCTAATGGAAGTCACCTATTAATGGTCACAAAGTACGTGGTAAATTCTAGAAAAGGAGACCAATAATGAGAAATCTTTTCTGCCTGACATTATAGTACATTTTTAGATAATTGAGTGAGTTTCTGTGATAATACTGTGTTTCTGACTCAAAAAATTTTACTAATTAGAATGGAAAGTTCATACATAGATATGAATGATACAAGAATGATCCTATCATTATTTTAAGAATATGAAATCGGCCGGGCGCGGTGGCTCAAGCCTGTAATCCCAGCACTTTGGGAGGCCGAGACGGGCGGATCACGAGGTCAGGAGATCGAGACCATCCTGGCTAACACGGTGAAACCCCGTCTCTACTAAAAATACAAAAACTAGCCGGGCGAAGTGGCGGGCGCCTGTAGTCCCAGCTACTCGGGAGGCTGAGGCAAGAGAATGGCGTAAACCCGGGAGGCGGAGCTTGCAGTGAGCTGAGATCCGGCCACTGCACTCCAGCCTGGGCGACAGAGCGAGACTCTGCCTCAAAAAAAAAAAAAAAAAAAAAAAAAAAAAGAATATGAAATCAATGTAAATAATAGCAGGAGGTTCATGAAACCATTCTTAGCACATTAAGCTCATGAAGACAGTGGTGTCACTGTGGAGAGGCTTGTGAAACAGGTGTTTGTGGTAAAAATGGTTACAGTGTTTCTCAGAAACTTAGCCAGGTATGGTGGTGCTTTTGTTTTTTATCCTAGAGGATAAAGCCATGTTCTTATTCCACCTATTATCTTTTTTTTTTTTTTTTTCTGAAACGTAGTCTTGCTCTGTCACCCAGGCTGGAGTACAGTGGCATGATCTTGGCTTACTATACCCTCCGACTCACAGGTTCAAGCCATTCTCCATCCTCCAGGCCAGGCAGTTAAAAGGGTAATTGCTTCGTCTAGGATGAGGCATTTCCTGTTGCCTTCATCTGATGAGATTCCACCCACCACCAGCTACCAAAGTATCCTTTTCTAGCAAGATGAGATTCCTTTTCAGTTAAACAAAACTTGCTATTTTTTCTTTTTTTTTTGAGATGGAGTCTGGCTTTGTCACCAGGCTGGAGTGCAATGGCACTATCTCAGCTCACTGTAATCTCTGCCTCCCAGGTTCAAATAATTCTCCTGCCTCCGCTTCCTGAGTAGCTGGGACTCCATGTGCATGCTACCACACCCAGCTAATTTTTGTATTTTTAGTAGAGATGGGGTTTCACCATGCTGGCCAGGCTGGTCTCAAATTCCTGACCTTGTGATCCACCTGCCTTGGCCTCCCAAAGTGTTGGGATTACAGGCATGAGCCACAGCACCTGGCAAAACTTGCTAAATTTTATATTTTTAAAACCTGTGTATGTGTATATGTATATATACACACATCCCCACACATATACACACACATTTATACATATGTACAAGCATGTATATATTTTGAAAATCTTTTATATTTTGAAAATTTGGGACAAATGACAATCCTTTGTATTAACATCTAATTTTTTTTGAGTCTCTGTAGGTTTTATTATTTTGTAAGCATTTACAAAATGGATTTTTGTGCTTTGACTAATTTTGTTTTCATGTATTTTATTTTATTTAGAGACAGGGTCTCGCTTTGTTGCCCAGGCTGGAGTGCCCTGGTATGATCGTAGCTCCCTGAAAACCTCCACCCTCAGGGTCAAGCCATCCTCTCACCTCAGCCTTCCAAGTAGTTGGGACCACAGGTGCCTGCCACCATGCCGACTAATTTTCTTTTTCCTTTTTTTTTTTTGAAATGGAGTTTCTGTTGCCCAGGCTGGAGTACAGTGATGCGATCTGGGATCACAGCAACCTCTGCCTCCCAGGATCAAGCGATTCTCCTGCCTCAGCCTCCCACGTAGCTGGGATTACAGGCATATGTCACTGCACCCAGCTGATCTTTGACTGTGGACATTGACATCTTTGAAGACATCACTCATGCTGTGTCTCATCTAGATACTGAGTGTCACTTGGTGTGTCCATAAAAGTTTCAAACATTTGTATAAAAGGAGCTTTGCTTTGATTTTTTATTCATTTATTGTATTTTTTACAAACATAAGAAATTCACACTGAGAGAATGTTATGGCCTCTTCAAAAATTATAATCAAATACCACTGGGAAGACATCAGGTGGTGAAAAATCCCTCACTTGGATTTGTCAGAACATTCACTACAATTAAATCCACGCTTTCCCCTCTCTCTTCTCATTTCCTGTAGAGATAAGAACTCCTCCCATAGCCATTTCCTTAAAATGTGTTTTCCTTTCAGGGTCTACTGACATTCAGGGATGTGGCCATAGAATTCTCTCAGGAGGAGTGGAAATGCCTGGACGCTGCTCAGAGGACTCTATACAGAGACGTGATGTTGGAGAATTATAGGAACCTGGTCTCCCTGGGTGAGGAGAACTTCCCTCCTGGGGATGTGCCCTTGTGTGTCTTTGCATTTTCTCTGGGTTCTCTTGGGAGCCCCATTCTTGCTTGACTAAAATGGAAGCCGTATTGAGTTAGAAATGAAAAGCTTCATGATGTAGCATCTGGACTTTCACTGTTGCCTTTGTTTAAATGTTCTGCATTCTTCATGATACCTCAATGTGGGTTCCAGAACTAAAGTAGGGATAAAACCTTATGGCAAGCCGGGCGTGGTGGCTCACGCCTGTCATCCCATCACCTTGGGAGGCTGAGGTATGTGGATCACTTCATGTCAGGAGTTTGAGACCAGCCTGGCCAACTTGGAGAAACCCAGTCTCTACCAAAAATACAAAAATTAGCCAGACGTTGTGGTGCATGCCTGTAATCTCAGCTCCTGGAAAGGCTAAGGAAAGAGAATCACCTGAACCCAGGAGGCCAAGGTTGCAGTGAGCCAAGAACACACCACTGCACTCCAGCCTGGATGACAGAGCAAGACTGTCTCAAAAAACAAAAACAAAACCTTATGGCCGACTTTAAAGATACCCAGTTCCCTGTTTGCTTCTCCTGTGCTTTCAATTCAGTAGTTCTTGGAAGAGAGCTCGGTGTCCACATATTACGTATTACAAGGCTCCCTCAGCATTCAGAAGGAGGCAGTCAGTGGAGCAATTAGTGAAATATTTTCCTACATCCATCTGTAATGTCTTGTTTCCTACAGAAATATAGGGCTGAGGCTCTAGAAAAGCTCCAGCACATCATGGTCCTTTCTTTTTATAAACAGGAGTCTCTTTCTGACCTGCTATCTCCATGTTGGAGCAAGGGAAAGAGCCCTGGACCGTGGAGAGTAAAGTGAAAATAGCAAAAAAAATCCAGCTGGGTGGGAATGTATTACAGGTGTAAAGGCAGGTAAGAGCTCAGATGGGCAGAGTGGAAGCTCTACCTTCCAATAGTGTGTGGGGAAACGCTCTGCAAGTGGGAGAATCCTGTGGGAAAAGGAAAGTTTCTATCCTGAGATCTCTGAAGGTACATCTTTCTTTGCCCCCACATATTCCTCTGCTCTTTCCTTATTTATTTCTTTTCTTTTCTTTCTTTCTTTATGACAGCGTCACTCTTTCGCCCAGGCTACAGTGCAGTGGAACGATCTTGGCTAACTGCAACCTCCACCTGTCGGGCTCAAAGGATTTTTGTGCGCCAGCTTTCTTGGAAGCTGGGACTGCAGTTGCTCACCACCATGCCCAGCTAATTTTTGTGTTTTTAGTAGAGAAGGGATTTCACCGTGTTGGTCAGGCTGGTCTCAAACCCCTGATCTCCAGTGATTCACCTGCCGCAGATTCCCAAAACTGAGATTATAGGCGTGAGCTGCCATGCCCAACCACTGTTAATATTTTAAATAGTTTTGTCTTTTAGTTCTTAGTAAACATGTAAGTGGCTGAAGCATGATTCCAGGGTGAATATAACAACCACGTTACTGTCCATTCCTTTCAGTATGCAGAAGTGAAGTGTGTTGTATAGATATATGGGGAGAGGTTATTGTTGCAGGTATGTTAAACATCTTAGATTATAGCACAATAATGAAACTTAAAATTTCCATAACCTGGCCAGGTGCAGTGGCTGACACCTGTAATTCCAGCACTGGGATGCCGAGCTGGACAGATGACCTGAGGTCAGGAGTTCAGAACCAGCCTGGGTAGCATGGTGAAACTTCGTCTCTACTAAATTTACAAAAATTACCCAGGTGCAGTGGTGGGCAGCTGTAATCCCAGCTACTCAGGAGGCTCAGGCAGGAGACTCGCTTGAACCCGGGAGGTGGAGGTGGCAGTGAGTCGAGATCGCACCATTGCACTCCAGCCTAGGAGACAGAGCGAGACTCTGTGTCCAAAAAAAAAAAAAAATCCATAACCTGCAAAAACTACTTCTTCTCCAGCAGAACTTTTTAAATTTATGTCAGAGTTACTTTTGTGTATGTTGCATTTCTGTTAACATATATGCACAGTGGCTTTTCATTTTAAATAATATGAAAAAGTTTACTTATGAAGAAAAGGTACACGTACGCAAGTTTCTGTATCTGTCCTTTTATTAATTAATTAATTTATGTATTTATGAGACAGAGGTTTGCTCTTGTCATCTAGGCTGAAGTGCAATGCTGCAGTCTCGGCTCATCACAACCTCCACCTCCTGGGGTCAACCGATTCTCCTGCCTCAGCCTCCTGAGTAGCTGGGATTACAGGCACGCGCCACCACACCCAGCTAATTTTGTATTTTCAGTAGAGACAGGGTTTCTCCTTGTTGGCCAGGCTGGTCTCAAACTCTTGACCCCAGGTCATCTGCCTGACTTGTCCTCCCAAAGTGCTGGGATTATAGGCGTGAACCACCATGCTTGGCCTACCTGTTTTTTTATTTACCTTTACTAGAGAGCTTTATATATGTTTGTGGGTTGGAGTTACTCTTTAGCCTTCTGTCATTTATTTTTTGTTGTTGTTGAGACACAGTCTCAGTCTGTCACCCAGGCTAAAGTGCAGTGCTGTGATCTTGGGTCACTGCAACCTCCACTTCCCAGGTTCAAGCGATTCTCCTGCCTCAGCCTCCCAAGTAGCTGGGACTATAGGCGAGTGCCAACATGCCAGGCTAATTTTTTTTTTTTTTTTTAGCAGAGATGGGGTTTCACCTTGTTAGCTGAGATGGTCTTGATCTCCTGACCTCGTGAATCTCGCACCTCACCCTCCCAAAATGCTGGGATTACCATGCCCTACCTGTCTCAAGGTTTTTAAAACATGTTAGTGCTATTAGATGGCTTCAAGTATTGCAAGATTTATAGTACAGACCCTAAACTTCCTTTGTTTAATCAGATTTGTCAGCCTTCGGTGATATTGATGAGATGCTCCTGTTCCTGTCTCTGTCATTTCACTGTCCTGTTAGAAATAATTTAGACTGGCTGACCATGGTGGCTCACGCCTCTAATCCTAGCACTTTCGAAGACCAAGGTGGGGAGATTGCTTGAGGTCAGGAGTTTGAGACCAGTCTGGCCAACATGGTGAAATGTCGAATGTACTAAATGCCAAAAATGGGCCAGGCACCCTGACTCACACCTAAAATCCCAGCACTTTGGGAGGCTGAGACGGGTTAATCACTTGAGGTCAGTAGTTCGAGACAAGCCTGGCCAATATGGTGAAACCCCATCTCCACTAAAACTACAAAAATCAGCTGTGCATGGTGACATGCACCTATAATCCCAGCTACTTGGGAGACTGAGGCAGGAGAATCACCTCAGCCCGTGAGGTGGAGGTTGCAGTGAGCCGAGATCATGCCACTGCACTCCAGCCCGAGCGACCGAGTGAGACTCTGGGCTGAGGAGGGAGAATCGCTTGAGGCAGGAGAATCGTGCCACTACACTCCAGCCTGGGTGACAGAGAAACTCCATCTGAAAAACAAATGAAAAAGGAAGTAGCTTAAACTGGGAGGCTTAAGATAGAGACATTTATTTCTCATGAATTTGGAAAGTGGGAAATCCAAGAGCAGGATGCCAGCCAAATTGGTTCTTGGTGGGAGCCTTCTTCATGGTTTAGCCCAGCCATCTTCCTGCTGTGTCCTAATATGGTGGAAAGAGGAACAGGCAATGAGCTCTTTAATGTCTCTTTATAAATGCACTGGTCCTATTCACGTGTAGTCAACACCCATGACTCAATCCTCTCAGGGTCTGCATCTGCAGGAATATCCTATTAGAGAATACCAAATCTACTGAAGCTTATTTTAGAAGTGGTTATTTATCTTATTTTATTTTTTTGAGACGGAATCTCGTCTTGTTGCCCAGGCTAGAGTGCAGTGGCACGGTCTTGGCTCACTGCAACCTCAACCTCCCGGGTTCAAATGATTCCTGCCTCAGACTCCCAAATAGCTGGGATTACAGGCATCTGCCACCACACCCAGCTAATTTTTTTTTTTTTTTTTGTATTTTTAGTAGAGATGGGGTTTCACCATTTGTTCCAGGCTGGTCTTGAACTTATGATCTCATGATCCACCCAACTCAGCCTATCAAAGTGCTGGGATTACAGGTATGTGCCACTGTGGCCGGCTGTTAGTCAGTGCTTATTCCTTATAATGCTGTGTATTTTCTTCACTTCATACTTCAGAAGGTAGTGATCTCAACACGTATTTCAGGTCTTATGTTGTGTACTGGTGGTAACTACAAGTTTTGGCTTTTTTCTTAAGAGGGAATTGTTTAGAATTCTGTAGGCAGTATAAATTGACTTATTATTTTCTTTCTTGTTTTATCATGGGTTGCAATATTTTATTGATTTTTATGAGTTTTCGGTGTGTGGTATGCAATATAACTGACACATTCCCTTCGTTAATGTCACAAAGTGCCACTGGGCACAGTGGCTTATGCCTGTAAGCCCTAGGACTTCGGGAGGCCAAGATGTGTGGATCACCTGAGGTCAGGAGTTCGAGACTAGCCTGGCCAACGTGGTGAAACCCCATCTCTGTTAAAAGTACAAAAATTAGCTGGGCATAGTGGCGCGTGCCTGTAATCCCAGGTGCTCGGGAGGCTGAGGCAAGAGACTTGCTTGAACCCAGGAGGCAGAGGTTGCAGTGAACCAAGATTATGCCATTGCACTCCAGTCTGGGTGACAGAGTAAGACTCCATATCAAAAAAATAAAAATACAAAAATGTTTTTAAAAAAGTCACAGCATGCCTGTTCCACATGGATATAGGTAATTTTGTAACAGTTATTCAGAAAGATATGGTATTAAAATTTTCTTTCTTTTTTTTTTTTTTTTTTGAGACAGAATCTCACTCTGTCTCTCAAGGTGGAGTGCAGTGGTGCGATCTCAGCTCACCACAATCTTTGCCTCCCAAGTTCAAGTGATTTTCCTGCCCATCCTTTCAACTAGCTGGGATTACAGCCGCCAGTGACCACGCCCAGTTACATTTTGTATTTTTAGTAGCCATGTTGGCCAGGCTGGTCGAACTCCTAACCTGAGGTGATCCGCCTGCCTCGGCCTCCCAGAGTACTGGGATTACAGGTGTGAGCCACCACTCCCTGCCTTTTTTTATTTTCTGAGACGGAGTCTCACTTTGTCACCCAGGCTGGAGTGCTGTGGTGCGATGTTGGCTCACTGCAGCCTTTGCATCTTGGTTTAAATTGATTCTTGTGCCTCAACCTCCTGAGTAGCTGGGATGATAGGGTGGGCCACCACACCTGGCTAATTTTTGTAATCTTCTCAGTGCTATGATTGTTTGATAATATAGAATTTCCATTGATTTTGATTATCCTTACAAGAGCTTGTTGTGGATTATTTACCAATATAGTATATTGTTTGGTTTTTTAGCATTTATTTGTATATACTAAATATACTGTATATATGAAGAATATATATTTTTCTCTTCATTGATGTGACAGTGATATGTTTTTTGCACAATGTGATACACTTTAGGGTCACAGTGGAAAAATACTCCTTACTTTAGGCTTACACATGTTTGTGCCCTCTCAGTGTTTTGTCATGATATTGGAAATAAGCTTCTGTAAAAATGATTTGAACTACATGTAATCGGTCTTTATTTATTAAAGAATCTACTCATTTTGTGTTCCTAAACTTTGAAGCTCATGTTTGGGAAGTTTAAATAAGTATTTTTGTGTGTGTGATATTTACACATTTCAGTACTATATACCATCTGTACTTAATTGGAAACCTATTGGTGTTTATATTTTGTAGATATCTCTTCCAAATGCATGAGGAATACATTGTTGTCAACAGGGCAAGGCAATACAGAGGTGTTCCACACAGGGACATTGCAAAGACAAGCAAGATATCACATTGGAGCATTGTGCTCCCGGGAAATTGAGAAAGACATTCATGACTTTGTGTTTCAGTGGCGAGAAGATGAAACAAATGATCATGAAGCACCCATGACAGAAATAAAAAAGTTGACAGGTAGTACAGACCAATATGATCAAAGGCTTGCTGGAACCAAGCCTGTTAAAGATCAGCTTGGATCAAGCTTTCATTTGCATCTGCGAAGACATAGGAGAATTCATACTGGAGAGAAACCTTACAAATGTGAAGAATGTGAGAAAGTTTTCAGTTGCAAATCACATCTTAAAATACATAGGAGAATTCATACTAGAGAGAAACTATACAAATGTAAGGTTTGTGACAAGACTTTTAAGCATGATTCACACCTGGCACAACATACTAGAATTCATAGGGGAGACAAACATTACACATGTAATGAATGTGGCAAGGTTTTTGATCAAAAAGCAACCCTTGCATGTCATCATAGAAGTCATACTGGAGAGAAACCTTACAAGTGTAATGAGTGTGGCAAGACCTTCAGTCAGACGTCACACCTTGTATACCATCATAGACTGCATACTGGAGAGAAACCTTACAAGTGCAATGAGTGTGGCAAGACCTTTGCTCGAAATTCAGTCCTTGTAATTCATAAGGCAGTTCATACTGCAGAGAAACCTTATAAGTGTAATGAATGTGGTAAGGTTTTTAAGCAACGAGCAACGCTTGCAGGACATCGTAGAGTTCATACAGGAGAGAAACCTTACAGATGTGAAGACTGTGACAAAGTTTTCAGTCGCAAATCACATCTTGAAAGACATAGGAGGATTCATACTGGAGAGAAACCATACAAATGTAAGGTTTGTGACAAGGCTTTCCGGAGTGATTCACGCCTTGCAGAACATCAGAGAGTTCATACTGGAGAGAGACCTTACACATGTAATGAATGTGGGAAGGTTTTTAGTACAAAAGCATACCTTGCATGTCATCAAAAACTGCATACTGGAGAGAAACTTTACAAATGTGAAGAATGTGACAAAGTTTACATTCGCAAATCACACCTTGAAAGACATAGGAGGATTCATACTGGAGAGAAACCTCACAAGTGTGATGAGTGTGGCAAAGCCTTTAATTCACCTTCACACCTCATTAGGCATCAGAGAATCCATACTGGACAGAAATCTTACAAATGTCGTCAGTGTGGCAAGGTCTTCAGTCTGAGGTCACTCCTTGCAGAACATCAGAAAATTCCTTTTGGAGGCAATTGTTTCAAATGCAATGAGTACAGCAAACCATCAAACATTAATTGACTTTAGAGTCAAATCAGCCTTGACCTGAGTTTGAGTTGACTTAACATTGAGTTCAAGCATTACCTGACATTAAAGTGTTTATGTTAAGAGAATTGGGCCAGGCACAGTGGCTCACACCTGTAATCCCAGCACTTTGAGGGACCAAAACAGGTAGGTCACTTGAGGTCATGAATTTGAGACCAACCTGGCCAACAGATGGGAGCCACTTTTCCCAGCCTGAATGTTCTTTTATCTATTCTTTTAAGATGGAGTCTTGCTCTGTTGCCCATGTTGGAGTACAGTGATGTGATCTCGGCTCACTGCAACCTCCACCTCCCAGGTTCATGCGATGCTCCTGCCTCAGTTTCCCAAGTAGCTGGGACTACAGGCTCCCGCCACCATGCCTGGGTAGTTTTTTGTATTTTTAGTAGAGATGGGGTTTCACCATGTTAGCTAGGATGGTCTCGATCTTCTGACCTTATGATCTGCCCGCCTCCACCTACCAAAGTGCTGAGATTACATGTGTGAGCCACTGTGCCTGGCCTGTTTTTTGTTTCTTTAACAAAAATTTGTAGAAAGTATTATGTTGAATCTAAATCACATTTGGTTATATAATCATTTAGCAATATTATTCTATTCAATATGGCTTGTATCTCTATTTATACATGTTTTTAATCATTTTGATCAATGTTTGTAGATTTCAAGGTAGAAATTTCTCACCTTTTTATGTTTATTCCTAAGTATTTCTTACTTTAAGTTCTTTAGCAATTGAAAGTGTTTTTTAGTTTTCTTTTAAAATTGTTTATTGTTAATGTATGGAGATTCAACTAGTTTTTGCTGCTGTTATTCTGTTCTGCAAATCCACTGCGTATGTTTATTAGTTCCAGTTGCATTTTGGTTGACTCTGTGATTTTCTACACAGAAGATCATGTCATCTACAAACTATTATAATTTTACTTCTTTCTGATTTGGATGAGTTTGATTTCTTTTGCTATTTAATTGCTCTGGCTAGGACAGCCAGTATTGATTGAATAGAAGGGGTGAGAGCATTCTTGCATCATATGAGATCCTACAGGAAAAGCATTACATGTTCCCTGATTGGTTATTTCCACTATGGTTGTTTCATGCATGGTCTTTCTATTGTTGAGGTAAATGTTCTTCTGTATCTATTTTGTTTAGGATTTCCATGATGACTGGATGTTGAATTTTGTGAAACGCTTTTTCTCCGTCTACTGAGATGATGTGATGTTCATCTTTCATTCTGTTCAAGTGGTATATCACATTGATTTGCCTGAATATGTTGAACCATCCTTGCATCTCAGAAATAAGTGGCACTTGAATATCTACAATCCTTTTTATATCTTCTTGAATACAGTTTGCTAGTACAAGGGGTCTTCAGGAAGTTCATGGAAAAATACATATTATGAGAAAATTGTGCGTGAGGTCACATATTTTGCACCAAAATAAACTGGTACAAATCTGTTGTCACATGTCTGAGCAGGCTGTAGTTTGAGGAACTCACATGGGTAACACATGAGTTTGAAAAGAGACTCATTCAAAGCAATGTAAATTCTGCTAAAGTTTAAACAAAAAATACCAAATTTACAATGAGACCAGATGCAGTGGCTCAGGCCTGTCATACCAGCACTTTCAGAGGCCAAGACAGGTGGGTCACGTGAGCCCCTGGTACTCAAGACCAGCCTGGACAGAATGGTGAAACCCCCTTCTCTACAAAAAATACATGAATTAGCTGGGCATGGTGGGACATGCCTGCTGTTTCAGCTTCTGTGGAGACTGCAGTGGGAGGATGGCTTGAGCCTGGGAGGTCGAGGCTGCAGGGAGCCATGATCATGCCACTGTACTCCAACGTGGATGACAGAGACAGATAGTGTATCAAAAAATGAATTTGGTAAAGTTTGAGTAGAGGGACAATGAAATCATTGATGCTTTATGAAAGATTATGGGCTGGGCGCGGTGGCTCAAGCCTGTAATCCCAGCACTTTGGGAGGCCGAGACGGGTGGATCACAAGGTCAGGAGATCGAGACCATCCTGGCTAACACAGTGAAACCCCGTCTCTACTAAAAAAATACAAAAAAAAAAACTAGCCGGGAGAGGTGGCGGGCGCCTATAGTCCCAGCTACTCGGGAGGCTGAGGCAGGAGAATGGCGTGAACCCGAAAGGCGGAGCTTGCAGTGAGCTGAGATCTGGCCACTGCACTCCAGTTTGGGCGACAGAGCCAGACTCCGTCTCAAAAAAAAGAAAAAAAAAAGAGATTATGGGGACGATGCCCGAAAGATATCACCGGTTTGTAAGTGGATAAGTCTTTTTAAGTTGGGAAAAGACAATGTTGAAAGTGATGCACAGGCCAGGCGTGGTGGCTCACGCCTGTAATCCCAGCACTTTGGGAGGCTGAGGCAGGCTGATCATGAGGTCAGGAGATCGAGACCATCCTGCTAACATGGTGAAACCCTGTCTCTACTAAAAATACAAAAAACTTAGCCAGGTATGGTGGTGGGCTCCTGTAGTCCCAGCTACTACTCGGGAGGCTGAGGTAGGAGAATAGCGTGAACCTGGGAGGCGGAGCTTGCAGTGAGTTGAGATTGCACCACTGCACTCCAGCCTGGGCGACAGAGCAAGACTCCATCTCAAAAAAAAAAAAAGAGAAAGTGATGCACAGAGTGGCAGACAGACCATCCACATCAGTTTTGTAGGTACAACTGTCAAAGAAGACACTGGAGAAGAGCCAAGCTGGGTCTATAAGGAATTGCACATGAGATGGCACACATATTTATGGTGTCTGAGGATCCAATCATGTTACCATATCAAGCTGGAAATGTCACCACTATCTAGAGAGTTGGACGTGTTTTATTGAGAATGAATTTTTCTCTCTGGATCTGTTATGAACACCTTGGTTGGATGGGGTTCAGTAATAAATATGTGAGACTTTTCATTTTAAAAAAGTGAAATTACTTAATTCTGTATTTTAAATTCTGTTTTGTTTTTTTGAGATGGACTCTTCTGAAAATTTTCTCATCTTCTCTAACCCAGTTCATGACAGACCCTTGGACTTTACTGTTATGGAAAAATCTGTATAAAACAGTATCAGTGTGTCAAAGCATTATGGCTGTCACAAGCTTGTGAAAGGAAAATCAAAATGAAGCCAAAGAGAAAAGTCAATCTGGGAACTGCATCAGACAAACCTACCTTCCATTTTATTCCTAAACAAGATAGCTACAAATATTATTTTTAAAAGCTACATATGCCTCTCCCAAACTGGAAGCCTCAAGATCTCCACCCTAAAATAGTTCTGTTGAATTTCACCCTAGCAATGTAAACTAATAGCTTATCTTTCCAGGTGTGGGACAGAACCCATCCCTCTGCACAGCTGAGACAAATGCCTATCTGATTGCTTCCACTGCCCTGTAGTATGTGTAAAAATGCAGGGTCACTGAGCCAGTCTAAGGCATAAGTGACTATTTCTCCTCCCCCCTCACATATAAATTGTGTATCTAGGCCGGGCGCGGTGGCTCAAGCCTGTAATCCCAGCACTTTGGGAGGCCGAGACGGGCTCATCACGAGGTCAGGAGATCGAGACCATCCTGGCTAACACGGTGAAACCCCACCTCTACTAAAAAATACAAAAAAATTAGCCGGGTGAGGTGGTGGGCGCCTGTAGTCCCAGCTACTTGGGAGGCTGAGGCAGGAGAATGGCGTGAACCCGGGAGGCGGAGCTTGCAGTGAGCTGAGATCCGGCCACTGCACTCCAGCCTGGGCGACAGAGCGGGACTCCGTCTCAAAAAAAAAAAAATTGTGTATCTAGTGAAAGGCTGCCCAAAGGCTCAAAGAATGTGATTATTTGTTATCTACCTGTGACCCAGAAACCCCAGTTCCAGTTATTCCACTTTTCCAGACCGGACCAATGTATGTATGGACTGACTGCCGTCTTGTGTGTCGTAAAATGTGTGAAACCAAACTGCAGCCTAAACACCTTGGGCCCACGTCATCAGGACCTCCTGAAGTTCGTGTTAATTGGCCTTAGAGGCCCCCTGCCCCCAGACCCAGGACACATGTGTTTCCTTTTTCTTCATTTCTATTAAAGATGGGTCTCATTCTGTTGCCCAGGAAGGAGAGCGGTGACAGGATCAGCGCTCACTGCAGCTTCAGTCTCCTGGGTTCAAGGGATCCTCCCACCTCAGCCTCCAAAGTACCGAGGAACACAGCCATGTGCCACTGCACTGGGCAAATTTTTGTGTTCCTGGTAGAGATGGGCTTTCATTATGTTGCCCAAGCTGGTCTCAAATTCCAGGGCTCAAGCGATACAGCCATATTGGTCTCCCAAGGTGCTGGCATTACAGCCATGAGCCACCAGCCCAATGTGTTTCTTAATTTAAAAAAAAAAAAAAATAGGCCAGGTGCTGTGGCTCATGCCTGTAATCCCAGCACTTTGGGAGGCCAAGGTGGGCAGAACATCTGAGATCAGGTATTTGAGAACAGCCTGGCTAACATGGTGAATCCTCATCTTGACTATAATATAGAAATTAGCTTGGTGTGGTGGCAAGTGCCTGAAATCCCAGCTACTCAGGAGGCTGAGGCAGAAAAATGGCTTGAATTTGGGAGGTGGAGGTTGCAGTGAGCTGAAATTGTGCAACTGCACTCTCACTGGGCAAGAGTGAGAGACTCTGTCTCTAAAATAAAATAATATAAATAACTGCTTCTCATAAAAGCTTTGGTAGAATCTTATGAGGTCACATCATTCTTTTGCAACTATGATATGTGTTCAAAATATTCTATGACCCCACATTTCATTAGATACATATTTTTAACCATTTTAAAATTGTTTTTCTCTGAAATTTACTGTGTTCCGTTTGCATTGAGGACTGCATGCTTTCTAGTCTGTATCATATATTGGAAACATTTTCTGGTATGTGAAATGATTTTAGCTTGTTTCAATGTGTATTTGATAAAGATATCAAGGATTTTCTTTATGCTGACATCAAAATTTAGCTGAAGTAGCCTATTATTCCATTTTCTTTCTTTATGTCATCTGATTAAATGGTGAACTGTGAGCTGCTAAGTAAATGTTCCCCTCAAGTTCCTCTGATCCATAATGTTCTTTGCAGATGTTGAAGGATGGGCAGGATTGACTTGGAACCTTGTTCCAGCAGAGCCTATGTGTTCATGAAGAAAACATTTGCTCAGATCTCATTTGTACCGCTGCCTCTCTTTCAGTGTTTTAAACACCTATAGCTATGTTTTTACAATTGTGTTTATTTTGAAGATATTACTCTGATTTTTCTGGGAAAATAATTACATGTTTAGGATTCATGCCATCAGAACCTTAGACATTGAAAGAAGCATTTCATTTGCTCAGGTATATAAAATTATCCTGAAATTTTTTTTTTCTTTTTTTGAGATGAAGTGTCACTGGGTCACCCATGCTTTAGTGCAGTGACACAATCTTGGCTCACTGCAACCTCTGCCTCCCAGGCCCAAAGATCCACCCCAGTCAGCCCCTCAAATGGCTGAGACCACAGATGCACACCACCACACTTGGCTAATTTTTTGTACTTTTGGTAGAGACAGAGTTTCACTGACCCCTGAAATACTTTGCCAAATAGTGTGTGGCTTTTCCTGTAGGAGAGGGTCATGCTCAGCTGCAATTTGAATTTTAAATGGATTCCTGTCCTCCAAAAATGTAAAAATCACAAATACCAGAATGGAAAAAAATGGGATTAGACTCAAATCATCTTGAACTTATTCTTGTCACTGTCCACATCCACTGCTTTTCCTTATCTCATCTCACAGCTTTAACCCACCTACCCATGTCCCCTGCAGGCCTCTCCCCTGAGCTCTAAATCCTGTGTCCAGTTGTCTCCTCAGCTTTCTGCTGGGACATGAAACAGGTATCTCCATCTTCATGTATCCATAAGTGACTTCCTAAACCCCCAAACACATTCCCTTACAGCTCTACACTTCTCAGATGAGGGTGACAGTGTACTTCTGGAAGCTTAGCCAAACTTGACAGCATTTATTTTAAGTATGGGAGATAAATTATGTGTAAGTGTTGTCATTTATAATGTAAAGAGAAATTTCCTTTTTTCTTTCTTTTTTTTTTTTTTTTTTTTTTGAGAAGGAGTCTCACTCTGTCGCCCGGGCTGGAGTGCAGTGGCCGGATCTCAGCTCACTGCAAGCTCCGCCTCCCGGGTTTACGCCATTCTCCTGCCTCAGCCTCCGGAGTAGCTGGGACTACAGGCGCCCGCCACCTCGCCCGGCTAGATTTTTGTATTTTTTTTAGTAGAGACGGGGTTTCACCATGTTAGCCAGGATGGTCTCGATCTTCTGACCTCGTGATCCACCCGTCTCGGCCTCCCAAAGTGCTGGGATTACAGGCTTGAGCCACCGCGCCCGGCCGAGAAATTTCCATGTATACATAAAAGGAATGAGAAAATACATCATTTCCAAAATTCTTTTGAGGTGTGAGAGAAAAATATTTCAAGACCTCATCCTTACGGATCTGGGCTCCCACGACTCCTCTGACTTCATCTCCTGCCTGGGTCCTCCTGGCTTCCTCTACTCTAGCCATGCAGGCTTCTTTCCTTTTTCTGAGACTGAGCTTGCTCCTTTCTTAGGGCCTTCACCTGGGCTGTCGGTCTGCCTAGGATCCTCTAGCCCCTCAGCTGCAAGTGACAAGCAGCATTTCTTCCCTAAGTCTTTGTTCTGACATCACTGTTTCTATGGAAACGTTTGTGATCGCCCACAATCCTCCATTTGACATGGCAACCCCACCTTCACCCCTACCTCTGGTCCATGTTGCCTGTTCTATGCGATTCTTTTTGCTCCTTTACTGTTCATTCATTGGATCCTGGTGGGAACAAGTCCCCAAGTGGAGAGCAGAGCCAGAAGGTGGGGCTGTGCTGGGCTGGTGCCCTCTGAGTGGAGCTCAACCCTGACTTCACATTAGGGTTCTCAGGCATTTTGCAAATCCATCTTTTATGCTGTTTTATCAGAGATTGCTATTATCGTAGATTTAAACCCACCCTCAGTAATATTCACTATGGCGCTGGTGATTCTCATCTGTGTCCAGCATTGAACGTCAAGGCAGTTTCCTCCATGTTGAGAGCTGAGATCAGCCTGTGATCCACAGGGAGGTGAGGGGGCTGTGCTCTGTGTGGGGTTTGGTTAGGGTCAGATCTGTGGCCTGAAGGTCTGTGTCCTTCCGCAGAGCGTGTATGGACTATTTCAGGAGTGGAGCAAGATCTGGAAATGGGTCAAAATTACCCTTGTAGGTCTTCCCGTGGCATATTCTTATCTCTGCATAATCTTTGGTGCAGTGGGCAGCAGAGGACCGTCTTTCTCCCGGGAGAAGTCTCCCCTATGTGTGTGTTTTGTCACAGGAAAGGAGTGAGTGGTTTCTAAACATTAAATCTCTGATGTTTTTTCACACACAGGATTTCCAAAGACTCATGTTACGTGAGGAAGCCACCAAGAAGAGCAAAGAAAAGGATCCAAGGATGGCTCTTCCTCAGGTGAGTGATATTCCTCGGTGGATTCCGCTGTCTCTTTCCTTTCTGAAATGCCAGGCATTGTAGTAGCCAGTCTTCTGTGAGTCTGAAGCGTCCTGCCTCACACATTTGCTCGCACTCACCCAAGACTTTTCTCAGTCCTTGTCATCTTGACTTAAATTCCATCTCCTATAACCTAGTGAATGAACTTGGGAAGAGGCTGCACTGGGCATGGGCCTGGGAAGGGCTCACACCAGACATGGATGGAGACGGGGTGAGGGTCCCGTGCTGTCAGTGATGTTGGGCAGCAGGGATTGTTCAGGGGCCACAGCTGGATGCATGTTTAACTCTTTGTGGACCAGATCAGAGAAACTATATATGAAAGTCATACATTGTGGGGGAAAAAAAAGAGAGACCAGACTGTTACTGTGTCCATGTAGAAAAGAAAGACATAAGAAACTCCATTTTGATCTGTACTAAGAAAAATTCTTATGCTTTGAGATGCTGTTAATCTGTAACCTTAGCCCCAACCCTGTGTTCACAGAAACATGTGTGTATTGAATCAAGATTTAATTGGTCTCGGGCTGTGCAAGATGTGGTTTGTTTAAAAAGTTCTTGCAGTCAGTATGGTTTGTGAAAGGCATTGCCATTCTCCATTCTCGATTAACCAGGGACACAATGCACCAAGGAAAGCCGCGGGGACTTCTGCTCAAGAAAGCCTGGGTATTGTCCAGGTTTCCCCCAGCTGAGATAGCCTGAGATATGGCCTCGTTGGAAGGGAAAGACCTTACAGTACCCCCGCCCAACCCCTGTAAATGGTCTGTGCTGAGGAGGATTAGTAAAAGAGGAAGGCATCTGTCTCCTGCTCATCCCTGGGAATGGAATGTCTCAGTGTAAAACCCAACTGTACATTCTATACTGAGATACGAGAAAACCACCCTATGGCTGGAGGTGAGACATGCTGGCGGCAATACTGCTCTTTACTGCGCTGAGATGTTTGTGTAAAGTCAAACATAAATCTGGCCTATGTGCACATCCAGGCACAGCGCCTTTCCTTAAACTTATTTATGACCCAGAGTCCTTTGCTCACGTGTTTTCCTGCTGACCCTGTTCCCACCATTACCCTGTAGTCCTGCCACATCCCCCTCACCGAGATAGTAGAGATAGTGATCAATAAACACTGAGGAAACTCAGAGGCCGACTCTGGTGCAGGTCCTCACTTGCTGAGCGCCGCTCCCCTGGACTCTCTTTTCTTCCTCTATACTTTGTCCCTGTGTCTTATTTCTTTTCTCAGTCTCTTATCTCTACCTTGCAAGAAATACACACAGGTGTGGAGGGGCAGGCCCCCTTCAGCACATTAATATGCACCGGTATCTGGTAAATTCTGGAAAAGGAGACAAACTACGGAAGATACTTTGCATCTGATTTTGTAATGCATTTGAAGCTACACTAGTGAGTCAATATGTCTCTGACTCCAAACTTTTTTTTTTTATGAGGCAAGGTGTCACTCTGGGGCCCATTCGGGAGTGCAGGGGAACCGTTCTATTAACAGCAGCCTCAAATTCGTGGGCTCAAGTGATCGTCACATTAGCCTCCCAAGGAGCTAGGATGACAGGCATGTGCCACCACGCCAGGCTAATTCTAATTTCAGAGAAGATGAGAATGAGAGCTATGTACAGAATGAGGGAGGGAAACAGTGATGAAGATGAAGGGGGACCCTGGGTGCAGATGAGCAGTGAGTTGATTGGATGTGATGATGAAGTGATGACATGTTGCTTCCTCTGTTTGTAACGTAATGAATTTAAGTCCCTCTGGTCCATAATATTATCTGCAGATGTTGAAGGATGGGCTGGACTGACTTTGAACCTTGGTTTAGCAGAGCCCATGTGTTCATGAAGAAAACATTTGCTCAGATCTCATTTCTACAGCTGCCTCTTTTTCAGTGTTTTAAGCACCTAGAGCTACGTGTTCACCATTTTTCAGTGTTTTAAACGCCTGCAGCTCTGTGTTCAAAATGTGTACATTTTGAACATATTTCTGTGATTTTCTGGGAGCAAGTAATTACATGTTTGGGATTGATGTCATTAGAACCATAGACCTTGAAAGAAGTTTCCTTTTTTTTTTTTTTTTTTTTTGAGACGGAGTCTCGCTAGCCCAGGCTGGAGTGCAGTGGCCGGATCTCAGCTCACTGCAAGCTCCGCCTCCCGGGTTCACGCCATTCTCCTGACTCAGCCTCCCGAGTAGCTGGGACTACAGGCGCCCGCCACCTCACCCGGCTAGTTTTTTGTATTTTTCAATAGAGACGGGGTCACACCGTGTTAGCCAGGATGGTCTCGATCTGCTGACCTCGTGATCCGCCCGTCTCGGCCTCCCAAAGTGCTGGGATTACAGGCTTGAGCCACCGCGCCCAGCCAAAAGAAGTTTCTTTTGCTCAGGAATATACAAGATGGTTTTGGAATTTTTTTTTTTGAAGTGACATGTCACTCTGTCATTAAGGCTGGAATGCAGTGGCTCAGTCTTGGATCACAGTAACCTCTGTGTCCCAGGCTCAAGTGATCTTCTTGCATCAACCTCCCAAGTAGCTGGGACCACAGAGGTATGCCAGGAAGCCTGGCTAATTTTTTGTATTTTTGGTAGAGATGGGGTTTCACCATGTTGGGGAGAGGGAGAGAGAGAAAATGTCGCTCTGTGACTTAGTTCTGGAGTACAATGGCACAATGTTGAGTTTACAGCAACCTGAAACTCTGGGCTCAAATAATCCCCACTTTAACCTCCCAGAGAGCTTGAATGATAGGCATGTGTCACCATATGCAGCTAATTGTTTTATTTATTTATTTATTTATTTATTTTGAAATGGAGTCTCGCTCTGTTGCCCAAGCTGGAGTGCAGTGACGGGATCTCAGCTGACTGCAACATCTGCCTCCTGGGTTCAAGCAATTCTCCTACCTCAGCCTACTGAGTAGCTGGGATTACAGGCATGCACCACCATGCCTGGCTGATTTTTTTGTATTCTTAGTAGAGATGGGGTTTCACTATATTGGTCAAGCTGGTCGGGAACCCCTGACCTGTGTTTTTTCACCTCAGCCTCCCAAAGTGTTGGATTACAGGCCTCAGCTACCATGCCCAGCCAGACTTTGCACTTTTAATGACTTGGAATGGAATGGAAAGTGGAGATACACATCAGTGGTACAGCATGCTTTATTACATCATTGATTTTATGTATTTATTTATTTTTGAGGTGAGTTTCAATCTGTCACTCAGGCTGGAGTGCAGCAGTGGGATTTTTTCTCACTGTTGCCTCCACCTCCTGGATTACAGTGATTCTGTTGCCTGAGCCTCTTGAGTAGCTGGGATTGGAGGTGCGCGCCACCATGCGTGTAACACCGTGATATGATGTGTGTGCATGAATACGTGGATGGATAAGCCCATGGTTTTTGTAGAAAACACAACATTTGTAATAAGTTTCTATTTATAATAATTGTAATGATTTTTTTTTTTTTTTTGAGATGGAGTCTCACTCTGTCGCCCAGGCTGGAGTGCAGTGGCTGGATCTCAACTCACTGCAACCTCCACCTTCCAGTCTGGAAAAGGAGACTAATAAAGGGAGATATTTTGTTTATGATTTTGTAATGCATTTGAAGCCAAACTTTTTTTTTTTTATTCAGAAATACCTTAATGTGAGCCGGGCGCGGTGGCTCAAGTCTGTAATCCCAGCACTTTGGGAGGCCAAGACAGGCGGATCACGAGGTCAGGAGATCGAGACCATCCTGGCTAACACGGTGAAACCCCGTCTCTACTAAAAATACAAAAACTAGCCAGGCGAGGTGGCGGGCGCCTGTAGTCCCAGCTACTTGGGAGGCTGAGGCAGGAGAATGGCATAAATCCGGGAGGCGGAGCTTGCAGTGAACTGAGATCCGGCCACTGCACTCCAGCCCGGGTGACAGAGCGAGACTCCGCCTCAAAAAAAAAAAAAAAAAAAGAAATACCTTAATGTGGATTTGTCAGAACATATTCTTTGATCAAATTGATACTTAATTTCTCATTTCTCATTTCGTGTGAAGGTGATAACTCCGTCCTCCATAATGTTTTATTTAAATGTGGTTTTCATTTTAGGGACGCGTGACTTTCAGGGATGTGGCTATAGAATTCTCTTTGGCGGAGTGGCAAAGCCTGAACCCTGCGCAGAGGGCTTTATACAGGGCCGTGATGTGGGGAACTATAGGAACCTGGAGTCTGTGGGTGAGTAAAGTGTCCCTGCAGACATGAGGAATCTGTCCTTGTGTATCTTGGCTATTCCTAGTTTTGTATTCTCTTTTGTGATTTTGCCCCATACGTGCTTTTGATGTACATAGCTGGGATTACAGGAACACGCCACCATGCCCAGTGAATTATTTTGTATCTTTAGTGGGGACAAGGTTTTGCCATGTTTGCCAGGCTTGTCTCGAACTCCTGACCTCAATACCCGCCCATCTCAGCCTCCTAAAGTCCTGGGATTACAGGCTTGAGCCACCATGCCTGGCACTGTTCATTTTTAACAAGAAAAGCTTTGTTCAGTTTGTTGTGGGATCAACCCTGTAACAGTTACAATTTTCATCAATCTTACTGAGGGAGCTTGTGAGGATGGATGAGATTCCCATATTTTAGTTCTGTTTTTTTTTTGAGACGGAGTCTTACTCTGTAGCCCAGGTTAGAGTGCAGTGGCATGACCTTGGCTCACTGCAACCTCTGCCTCCTGGGTCCTGGTTTAAGCAATTCTCCAGCCTCCGTCTCCTTGAGTACCTGGGATTACAGGCATATGCCACCGTGCCCAGCTAATTTTTGTATTTTTAGTAGAGACAGGTTTTCACCATGTTGGCCAGGATGGTCTTGAACTCCTGACCTCATGATCTGCTCACCTTGGCCTCCCAAAGTGCTGGAATTACAGGGGTGAATGACCGTGCCTGGCCTTCCCATATTTTAGTTCTACTGTCATTTGTTTAAGACACAGTGGCTTTCAACTTCTTCATTTCTATGTATTACACATTCATTTTTTTGTGGTAAAAAGTTCAAGACCAGTCTGGCCATAATCGCAAAACTCTGTCCCTACTAAAAATACAAAACTTAGCCAGGTGTGGTGATGTGTGCCTGCAATCCCAGCTACTCGAAAGGTTGAGGCAGGAGAATTGCTTGAGCCTGGGAGGCAGTTTGCAATGAGCCGAGTCACAGTGGCTTTCAACTTGTTCATGTCTTTTTCAGCAGCGCGATCTCAGGTCACTGCAATCTCTACCTCCCGGGTTCAAGTGATTTCCCTGCCTCAGGCTCCAGAACAGCAAGGGACTACAGGCACAAACCACGACACCCGGCGAATTTTTTGTAATTTTGTTCACAAGGCAATTCATACTGGAGAGAAACTTTACAAATGTGAAGAATGTGACAAAGTTTTCAGTTGCAGATCACACCTTGCAATGCAAAGGAGAATTCATACTGGAGAGAAGCCATAGAAGTGTAAGGTTTGTGACAAGGTTTTTGGGCTCCATTCACTCCTTGCAAAACATACTAGAATTCATACTGGAGAGAAACCTTACTAGTATAATAAGTGTGGTAAAGCCTTTAGGGTGAGGGCATCACTTATTCACCATCAAGCAATCCATGGTGTAGTGAAACCTTACAAATGTAATGATTGCCACAAAGTCTTTTTTTTTTTGAGACGGAGTCTTGCTCTCGCCTGGGCTGGAGGCAGTGGCCAGATCGCAGCTCACTGCAAGCTCTGCCTCCCGGGTTTACGCCATTCTCCTGCCTCAGCCTCCGGAGTAGCTGGGACTACAGGCACCCGCCACCTCGCCCGGCTAGTTTTTTGTATTTTTTTAGTAGAGACGGGGTTTCACCGTGTTAGCCAGGATGGTCTCCATCTCCTGACCTCGTGATCCGCCCATCTCGGCCTCCCAAAGTGCTGGGATTACAGGCTTGAGCCACCGCGCCCAGCCTGCCACAAAGTCTTTAGTAAAACTACACCGCTTGCAAATCATTGGAGAACCCATAATGAAGGGAGATCTTACAAGTGTGATAAATGTGGCCAGTTTTTCAGACATCGTTCTTACCTTGCAGTTCATCAGTGAGCTCAAACTGGAGAGAAACCTTACAAATATGAAGAAGGTGACAAAGTCTTCTGTCACAAATCACAGCTTGAAAGACATAGGCGAATTCATACTGGAGAGAAACCATACAAATGTAAGGTTTGTGACAAGGATTTTGGGTGTGATTCACACCTTGCAGTACATACTAAAATTCACAATGGAGAGAAACCTTAATTTTACACTTGTAGTAAAGAGTGTGGCAAAGCCGTTAGTGGGCAGTCACCCCTTATTCACCATCAGGCAGTCCATGGTGTAGGGAAAGTTTACTAATGTAATGATTCTCACAAAGTCTTCGGTAACGCTACAACCATTGCAAATCATTGGAGAATCCATAATGAAGAGAGATCTTACAAGTGTAACAAATGTGGCAAATTTTTCAGACATCGTTTGTAACTTGCAGTTCATCAGCAAACTCATGCTAGAGAGAAACCTTACAAATGTCATGATTGTGGCAAGGTCTTCAGTCAAGCTTCATCCAGTGCAAAACATAGGAGAATTCATGGAGGAGAGAAACCTCACAACTGTGATGATTATGGCAAAGCCTTCACTTCACATTCACAAGTCATTAGCCATCAGAGAATCCATACTGGACAGAAATCTTACAAATGTCATAAGTGTGGCAAGGTCTTCAGTCCAAGGTCACTCCTTGCAGAACATCAGAAAATTCATTTTTGAGATAGTTGATGCAAATGCAATGAGTATAGCAAAACATCAAGTATTGTCATTAGAGCCAATTCAGCATTGATTTGAGTTTGACTTAACATTGAGTTCAAGCATTAATTGATGTTAAAGTGTTTAGGTTAAGAGGACTGGGCCAGCCGCAGTGTCTCATGCCTGTAATCCCAGTATTTTGGGAGGCCAAGGCAGGTAGATCACTTGAGGTCAGGAGTTTGAGATCAGCCTGGCCAACAGATGTAAGCCACTTTTCCCAGCCAGTTTTTTGTTTCTTTAACACAATCTGATAGGGATTTTTATGGGTATTGTGTTGAATCTAAATCACATTGGGTTATATAATTATTTAACAATATTAATTTTTCCAAACCATCAATATGGTTCTATGTCTATCTATATATGTTTTAAATCATTTTGATCAATGTTTGTGGATTTCAAGGTACAAACGTCTCATCTCTTTATGTTTATTCCTTAGTATTTCTTACTTAAATTTCTCTAGCAAATGGAAGTGTTTTCTTAATTTTCTCTTAAAATTGTTTATTGTTAATGTTTGGAAATTCAACTAATTTTTGGCGCTGATACTGTATTCTGCAAATCCACTGAATGTGTTTATTATTTCCAGTAGTATTTTGGTTGACTCTTTGGAGTTTTTACACAGAAGATCGTGTCATCTACAAATACAATTTTCTTTCTTTCTGATTTGGATGAGTTTTCTTTTTTTCTTTTTCTTTTCTTTTTTTTTTTTTTTTGAGACGGAGTCTCACTCTGTCACCCAGGCTAAAGTACAGTGGCATGATCTCGGCACATTACAAGAGAGTGGTGTCTCCATAATTGTGCTTAGAACTCTGTGGTGCATGAGTAGAGAAACTATGAAACAGAATCCTAGGAGAGCTAGAATGAGAAAGTTTAAGTCCAGTAAACCTAGCCAGACGTACTCCTTACTGCTCACGCATGAGTCACGATCTTAAGATGCTTACAGTTAAGGAAAGCAGCTTAATAGTACCTGCAAGAACAAACTCCTACCGAAACACAATGTCCAGATGACCCAAAACCCCATGACAATGTTTGCTTTTAAGATAATTACAGTCATGCTTTCAAGTACTTGCACACTAGAATACCAAGGATAGCTTTTTTTTTTTTTTTTTTTAAATGCATTTTCACACCTGTCATCCAGACTGGAGTGCAGTGGCACAATCTCTGCTCACTGCAACCTCCACCTTCCGGGTTCAAGCAATTCTCCTGCCTCAGCATCCTGAGTAGCTAAGATTACAGGCGTGCGCCACCACACCCAGCTAATTGTTGCATTTTCAGTAGAGACGGGATTTCACCATGTTGTTCAGGCTGGTCTCGAACTCCTGACCTCAGGTGACCCCCGACTTCAGCCTTTCAAAGTGCTGGGATTACAGGTGTGAGCCACCACGACCAGTCAAGGATAGCTTTAAATCAACAAAATAATAAGTTTTGTTAGACTGTCAGCCGACCAGCAGGTAGATATATCTTAGTTTTACCTAGGCGCCTATGTAAAAAAACTTAGGCCGGGTGCGGTGGCTGATGCCTGTAATCCCAGCACTTTGGGAGGCCGAGGCGGGAGGATCACGAGGTCAGGAGATTGAGACCATCCTGGTAACACGGTGAGACCCTGTCTCTAGTAAAAATACAAAAAATTAGCCGGGCGTGGTGGCGGGCACCTGTAGTCCCGGATACTCAGAAGGCTGAGGCAGGAGAATGGCGTGAACCTGGGACAAGAAGCTTGCAGCAAGCGGAGATCGCACCACTGCACTCCAGCCTGGGTGACAGAGCGAGACTCCATCTCAAAAAAAAAAAAAAAAAACTTAAAGAGGAGGCATTTCCTTTGTTTTTGAGGACACCCTGCTGTGTAACTGGTAGCATGTTTTTTGTTTGTTTGTTTGTTTGTTTTGTTTTTTTCTGAGATGGAGTCTTGCTCAGGCATGAGCCATTGCACTCAGCTGTATTTGTTATTATTATTTTTATTATTTATTTTTTGTTTTTGAAACGGAGTTTCACTCTTGTTGCCCACGCTGGAGTGCAATGGCGCGATCCTGGCTCACCACAACCTGTGTTTCCTGGGCTCAGGCAATTCTCCTGCCTCAGCTTCCTGAGTAGCTGGGAATACAGGTGTGTGCCAACAGGCCAGGGTAATTTTTGTATTTATAGGAGAGATGGGGTTTCTCCATATTGGTCAGGCTGGTCTCGAACTTCCGACCTCAGGCCATCTGTCCTCCTTGACCTCCCAAAACGCTGGGCGTACAGGCTTGAGCCACTGTGCCTGGCCTGAAGTGGTATTTTTTAGAGAGTAACTAAACCTTTTTTCAGCTTAATGACCCAGGGATGTATTTCTGAAGGTCTTGGGAGCACGCTCTGTAAGGCAAACTACAAGGGAGGTAGTACCTCTATCTCAGTAGGAAGTTAAATAATTCAAACATCAAATATTTCCAATTTAAAGCTGTGGACATTTAAATAATTCTCAGCCTTGAGAGGAACGTGGTCATGCAACCTGAGTCCAATGGCATGCAGGCGCAACTTCTAAGAATTTTGCTGGCCAGGTGCGGTGGCTCACGCCTGTAATCCCAGCACTTTGGGAGGCTGAGCCTGGCGGATCACTTGAGGTCATAAATTAGAAACCAGCCTGGCCAACATGGTGAAACCCCGTCTCTCCTAAAAATACAAAAGCATTAGCCAGGCATGGTGGCGCACGCCTGTATTCCCAGCTACTCAGGAGGCTGAGGCAGGAGAACTGCTTGAACCGGGGAGATGGAGGTTGCAGTGAGCCAAGATCGTGCCACTGCACACCAGCCTGGGTGACAGAGCAAGACTCAGTACCAAAAAAAACAAAATGCAATAAAATTTAGTTTCCTAATACCAATTAAAAAAAAAAAAAATATTCCTGTAAATAATTAGGAAGACTAAGCAGCCCCAGAGACAAGACCTCCTGGCATCATAGTCCCTTCTTCTGGAGTGATAAAGTAACCTTCCCTGAAGTGTATCAATCCGTCACCAATCAGGTTGCTGCAGCCTATGCTCTGGTCTTGAATGGAAAATGTGATTCTGCTAAAGCTTCTCTTTCCCTGTGTGTGAAACCTTAACAGTCTCTACTTGGGAACACGGGCCCCCTTCATTTGGAATTGAGGTTTCCAGGGGGCTATCCTCAAGCTTTGTGTTCAAATAAACTCTATAGTCATGTATTCTAAATTTTATTATTTACTGCTGACATCAGTTCCTGTCGGATTGTAGGAGCCTTACTAGAGAGGGCACCTGTCGCCACATTGTAAAACTCACACTTGTCAAAAAGACATGGGTTAAAGTATTACCCCTCCCTCTGCATGGAGCTAACTAGCTGACACAGATGGTCACCTCCATTACCAAGTAGAGCCACGATGAACTATGAGTGACCAAAGGTGTTGTCAAGCCGTCTTCCTTGAGGACTGATTAGTGTTTATCTTGAAAACATGTACTTAATGGGTTGCATAGAACAGTGAAGTTTTTTCTGTCTTTTCAACCTCTCAGGTCTTTGCCTCTATTTCCCAACACATTCTGGTCTAAGGCTTATTTATTAATAAGATGGTTTTTATTTCTTTCTCTTTTGTCGTGAAGATGATTTCTCATTTCGGGGAAGATTTTTTAGTTTTCAATTGTATTTTCACAACATTTAAAAAGCGAAGTGAAGAGTATTTCTTGGACCAGGCACAGCGGCTCACTCCTGCACTCCAAGCACTTTGGGAGGCCTAGGCCGGCAGATCACTTGAAGTCAGGAGTTCGAGACCAGCCTGTCCAACATGGTGAAAGCCCATCTCTACCTAAAATACAAAAATTAGCGGGGCATGGTGGTGGGCGCCTGTAATGCCAGCTATTCCAGAGACTGAGGCAGAAGAATCGCTTCAACCCAGGCAGCAGAAGCTGCAGTGAGCCGAGATCTAGCCACTGCACTCCAGCCTGGGCGACAGAGAAATACTCTGTCATACACACACAAAAAAAGAAAGAAAGAAAGAAAAATGTAAATAAAAAGGAGAAAGTAATAGATCTCTTTTACAAATGTGCTGGGACAACTAACTGGATATTCACATGGAAAAGAGTAATGTATCCCTATCTCACGCAAGGAAATTTTTTTTTTTTTTTTTTTTTCTTCTGAGACAGAGTCTGGCTCTGTGGCCCAGGCTGGAGTGCAGTGAGTGGCTCGATCTCAGCCCACTGCAAGCTCCACCTCCCGTGCTCACAGCATTCTCCTGCCTCAGCCTCCTGAGTAAACTGGGACTATAGGCGCCCGCCACCACGCCCGGTTAATTTTTGTATTTTTTTTGTTGTTGTTGTTTGAGACGGAGTCTCGCTCTGTCGCCCAGGCTGGAGTGCGGTGGCCGGATCTCAGCTCACTGCAAGCTCTGCCTCCCGGGTTCACGCCATTCTCCTGCCTCAGCCTCCCGCGTAGCTGCGACTACAGGTGCCCGCCACCACCCCTGGCTAATTTTTGTATTTTTTTATAGAGATGGAGTTTCACCGTGTTAGCCAGAATGGTCTCGATCTCCTGACCTCGTGATCCACCTGTCTCGGATCACCACTGTAATCTCCCAAAGTGCTGGGATTACAGGCGTGAGCCACCATGTCCTAATAAAAATTTTATTTAAAAAAAGAGAGAGAGAGACAGCGGGAGGGAACGCTACTTTGTCGCCCAGGCTGGCCAGGACTCCAGGCTCAGCGATTCTCCCGCTACTGCTTCCTGAGTAGCTGGGACCTCAGCCTCCCACGCCCACTCCCACGCCCGCATCCCTGCTGTGTTTAAGCAGCAGGTAGTGACCTCACTCCTCCTTAGTCTGCGCATTCCGTCCTGCATCCCAGGCGGTGGCCCTAGGGAAGTCTCTGAAGCTGAGCACTGGTTGGCTCTCCCTCCCGAGTGAATGGAGAATAGAAAGGGAGAGGATTTCTCTTCTGTCCCGTGGACGGTCAGCATGAAATCGTACGTTCCACCCAGGCAGGCCTTTGCATTTTACATTCTGGTTTGCATCCTCCTTCCAGACTATTCCAGGGCTTTTGAATCATCCTTCTGCCTTCCTGGCTGCTCTGGCCGCCAAAACCCTGAAAACGGGCTGGAAGGAGGCTGAGAGACTTCACAGGTCCCGCTCCGGCCCCGCCCGCTACCGGTTCTAAAGGGCAAGTTCTCTCCGCTTGGCCCCCTCCCCTACCTCACCCAGGACCCCGCCCACACCTCACCCAGGCCCCGCCCACCTCCTCGTTGGCTCCACCCAAGCTTGGTTTCTGTCTTGCGCGCCCAGATTCGCGCAGACCAGGAAGCGGATCCCGTGGAGTGACGGTCACACCGCGGCGGTGAGTTTTGCTCTGTGTTGTATTAAGTCTGCGTTCCCCAGGTCTCCGGCGCTTCTGTACATGGGATGTGGGGTCCCCGTAGACCTGGAAGTTCTCGTCTTTCTTCCTTCACTCAGAGCAAATGGAGATGTTCTCCTGGGAGTCCGGAAGTCCCTTCCTTTTAGGTTTAAAGTCGTCCTGAGGCTGGTCCCGTCCTCGGTCTTTCTGCTACAGGGCAGCGTATACACTTCCTATGGCGTAGTTTTCCTGCTCAAAACCGTTTTTTGACTCCTTCCGCACTGCGCTTTTTAAAGTCCTCACCCCACAGGTGTATTCCCACCCTGCGCGTCTCCTAGCCTCACCTTCGTCAATTCCTGGAGCACAGCACCGTGACCCCAGCCCCAGGGAGGCCGCGTTCTCTGTCTGGTCCTGGGATCCTGCGGGTCCCACCCTTGTCCGAAGGCGTCGTTGCCCCCCACCTCCCTCCTACTCGTGCTGAGCCCTGCTGCTCCCCAGGTCTTCCCTCCGCAGTCACCGCTTCCCCTGAGCCTGCACTGTAGAGGTGCCTGGTGCCTGGTGCCTGTCATGTGATACGGGATGTTCTTGCCTGCCCAGATCCAGCTCCTGGAAAATGCGCTCCTCCGAGATGCCGGCGTCTTCCTCCAAACCCTCGTGTGATTGTGTGGGCCAACGGGATCAGGAGACAGAGAGAGGGACTGAGAGCGCAGTAGAAAACCAGAGACAGAGAAAAGAAGAATGAGGAAGACCCATAACAGATGGCAAAGTAGAGGATAGGTGAGGGATTTGCCAAGAGACAGCAAAAGTGAAAAAAAGATAAGAAAGCAGGAGGAGAAAAGCAACTTCAAACATGTAGAGAACAGCTAGATGTGCAGAGATGAAGGACAGACAGCAAGGTAGTGAGGGGCAGCAAAGAGGGAGGCTCAGAGTGAGAGAGAGAGAGGAGGAGGGATTTGGAGCCAGGGCAAACAGAGCAGAGTGGTGCTGGTGGCAAGGAGAACAGAGAGAGAACCACAGCAGGGAGGACACCTGGGGATCTGGGGTGCCAGATTGGGGACAGGGGATTATAAAAGGGAAGAGAGAATTTAACAGGGAGAACAGAGGACACGCAGAGATGGGAGAAGAGGCAGAAATCTGTGGAGATTGAGGACGATCTAAAGCTTGGAGAGAAGGAGCAACAAGAGGTTAAATAAGTTGTGAGGACGGAACCCGGGTAATTTTTGTATTTTTAGTAGAGACAGGATTTCACCATGTTGGCCAGGTTGGTCTCAAACTCCTGACCTCAGGTGATCCACCCACCTCGACCTCCCAAAGTGCTGGAATTACAGGTGTGAGCCACCGCAGCTGTCCACCCGTGTATTCTTGATTGAAAAATTTGCTTATGTCTTAGTTCTACAGCTGACCCTGTTTCCCTGTTTCCAAGGTCAATAGCTGTGTGTTTACACTTCCGCATTTTATAAATGTTACTGAGATTTCCTTGTAAGGAAGAATTCAGTGTTGGGTGTCAGTTTCATCAGAACCTTTCCAAAGAATTTTCTTTAACCCAGGTAGGTGAAAGATGCTTCTCTAATTTTAAGGATGGAATAAGACCAACCCATCCCATTAGCCCTTCCAGGCCCCCATGTAAGAATTCAGGCACATCTTCTCACTCATCTCAGACCTTCTCAGGGTAACTTGCTGAAAATGTTTCCCACTCTGAGCCCCAGTGAGCCTCCCTGCAACTTGGCGATGAAGGGCTAGACCAGAAAAGCTCAACCTGAGTGATCCTGACCCTGAAATGATTGGCAAAATAGTGGCGGTGTCTGGGTGTGGCTTTTTCTCTGGGAGAGGGGAGTGCCCAGTTGTAAATAGAATTTTCCATGGGATGCAGTAACCCAAAAATGAAAAAAAAAAAAAAAGTCAGAAAAATGGAAGAAACAGAGCAGTAGACTCAGAAACAGAGACCATCTTCGGGGCCTTTCTCTGTACAAGGATATCACAGCTACGTCTAAAGCAGGTCGTGTCAGTCCCTGGCAGGGAACCCTCCACCGGGTTCCCATGTTCCCCGGGACAAAAGTCCAGCTCTTCACTTTGGCTCCACAGCCCTGTGCCCAGGGCCCCTGCCAGTGTCCAGCCTCCTCCTGGGAGCTTGCCCTCATCTCCTGACTCCCTCTGCCCCAGTCACATTTGCTTTTCTCTTTTTTCAAATATCAAAATCCTTCCTGTCTCAGGTCATTGTCTCCGCTTTTATTCTATGTTTCTAAATGAAGATGGCACTGTCCCTTTCTCCTTCAGGTCTAGGTTCAGAGATGCCTCCCGTGGCCTCCCACCCCTATCTGAAGTTCCCTCTGCCTGTCAGTCTGTATCACATTACTGAGGTTTTCTTATCTCTGTGTCAATCTCATCAGAAATGCACTTTTTTTTTTTTTTTCAAACAGAGTCTCACTCTGTCCTCCAGGCTGTGAGTGCAGTCTTGTGATCTTGGCTCACTGCAACCTCTGTCTCCTGGGTTCAACTGATTCTTCTGCCTCAGCCTCCCAAGTAGCTAAGATTATAGGTGTGTGCCTCCACACCCTGCTAATTATTGTATTTGTATTTTATTTTATTTTTGAGTCTTACTCTGTCACCCAGGCAGGAGTGCAGTGGTGTGATATCAGGTCACTGCAGCCTCCACCTTCCAGGTTCAAGAAATTATCCTTCCTCAGCCTCCTGAGTAGCTGGGATTACAGATGCCCATGAAGCTCGGCTACTTTTTGTATTTTTAGTAGAGACAGGGTTTCACCATGTTGGCCAGGTTGGTCTCGAACACCTGACCTCAAGTAATCCACCTACCTCTGCCTTTCAGAGTGCTAGTATTACAGGCATGACCCACCGCACCTGGCCAAGTTTTTATATTTTTAGTAGAGACAGGGTTTCGCCATGTTGGCCAAGCTGGTCTCAAGCTGCTGGGCTCAAGTGATCCTTCCACCTCAGCTTCCTAAGTAGCTGGGACCACAGACACACGGACGTGCACCACCATACCTGGCTAAGTTTTTGTATTTCTGGTAGAGTTTTCCTGAAGGGGAGCTCATCCCAGCCCATCTCCCCACTGCTGAAATGTGTGTGTGGGCTTCTCCAGGAGGGGAGCGGGAGTTTTCCTGTAGGAATTTTTTGTTCCTGGTGCGGTGGGCAGCAGAGGGGACCGTATTTCCTCAGGGTGAGGTCTCTTTTGTTTGTGTCATTGTGTTACAGGGAGGGGGTGTGTTGATTCTGAGCAATAAACAGCATATTTTTAACATTCAGGATTGACTTCTAAAGACTCTTGGTACATGAGGAAGAAACCTGGAAGAGGAAGAGGAAAGCAAAGGAGTCAGGGATGGCTCCTCCTCAGGTGAGATGATATTCTTGGTGGATTGTTCTGTCTCCTTCCTTTCAGAAACGCTGGGCCTTGGAGTTGGGAATCTTTTCTGAGTCTGAAGCGTCCTGCCTGTCAGGTTTGCTCACACTCACCCATGCCTTCCCTCAGTCCCTCTCATCTTGCTTAGATTCCATCTCTCGTGACCCAGTGACATGAACTTGGGAAGAGGTGGCACAGGGCATGGGCCTGGGAAGGGCTCACGCCAGACATGGATGGGAGACGGGGTGAGGGTCCCGTGGTGTCAGTGCTGTTGGGCAGCAGGGATTGTTCAGGGGCCACATCTGGATGCACTGTCAGCTCTCTGTGGACCAGGATTAGAGCAGCTGCCAATGGAAGTCACGTATTAATGAGCACAAAGTACGTGGTAAATTCTAGAAAAGGAGACCAATAAAGGAAAATCTTTACTCCCTGATTTTGTACCACATATTTAGGTAATTGAGTGAGTTACTGTGTTCCTGACTCCAAAAATCTTACTAATTAGAATGGAAAGTTCATACATAGACATGAATAATACATGAATGTTTCCTTTATTATTATTATTATTATTACTACTACTACTTGAGGCAGTATTTTGTTCTTGTTGGCCAGGCTGGCGTGCAATGGCACCATCTCAGGTCACTGCAACCTCCGCCTCCTGGGTTCAAGTGATTCTCCTGCCTCAGCCTCCGAAGCAGCTGGGATTAAAAGCATGTGTCATCACGCCCAGCTAATTTTGTATTTTTAGTAGAGACATGGTTTCTCCATATTGGTCAGGCTGGTCTCAAGCTCCCGACCTCAGGTGATCTGCCCACACTGGTCTCTTAAAGTGCTGGGATTACAAGTGTGAGCCACCGTGCCGGGCCTATTCCTTCATTATTGTAAGAATATGAAATCAGTGTAAATAATAGGAGGAGAGTCATTAAACTATTCTTAGCACATTAAGCTCATGAAGACGGTGGTGTTACTGTGGAGAGGCTTGTGAAACAAGTGTTTTTGGTCAAAATGTTTACAATTTTTCTCAAATATGAGAGTAGTATTTCTTTTTTATCCTAGAGGATAAAGCCATATTCTCATTCCACCTATTATTATTATTATCATATTCTGAAATGGAGTCTTGCTTTGTTGCCCAGGCTGGAGTGTGGTGGCATGATCTCAACTTACTGCAACCTCTGCCTCCCAGGTTGAAGCGATTCTCCTGTGTCAGCCCACCTAGTAGCTGGGATTATAGGCATGCGCCACCACGCCCGGCTAATTTTTTTGTACTTTTAGTGGAAACGGCATTTTACCATGCTGGTCAGGCTGTCTTCCAACTCCTAACCTCAGGTGCTCTGCCCGTCTCAGCCCCCAAGAGTGCTGGGATTACAGGCACAAGCCACCGTGCCCAGCCCCACCAGTTATTATTACATATAAATTGTTATATTTAAACATCACATGATGTATATATTTGTTTTGTGGTAAGTCTCCAAGCAAAGCTTCAGCTTAGGCCCTTGGCCATAAAGCATCTCCTTTCCCTGTCACGTCCTCCACCCTCTTTCCAACCTCACTGGGGAGCCGCTACTGTCAGTTCTGTGCCATGTGTCAGAGCAAGTCTCATACACGTGTATTTCTGCATCGTTATGAGACTTTAAAAAAAATTCTGGGCCAGGCGTGGTGACTCACGCCTGTAATCCCAGCACTTTGGGAGGCCAAGGCCAGCGGATCATGAGGTCAGGAGATTGGGACCATCCTGGCTAATATGATGAAACACTACTAAAAAATACAAAAAATTAGCCGGGCATGTTGGCGGGCACCTGTAGTCCCAGCTACTTGGGAGGCTGAGGCTGGAGAATGGCGTGAAGCTGGGAGGTGGAGCTTGTAGTGAGCCAAGATCTTGCCACTGAGCTCCAGCCTGGGTGACAGAGCAAGACTCTGTCTCAAAAAAAAGAAGAAAGAAAGAAAAAAGAATTCTGTTGTAAATTTAAAAAAAAATTTTTTTTTTTTACTTTATGTTTGGGGCTACATGTGAAGGCTTGTTACAGAGGTAAAGTCACGTCATCGGGTTTTGTTGTACCAATTATTTCATCACTCCAATATCAAGCCCAATACCCAATAGTTATTTTTATTTTATTTTATTTTTATTTAATTTAATTTTATTTTATCTTTTGAGATGGAGTCTCACTCTGTCACCCAGGCTGAAGTGCAGTGGTGTGATCTCAGCTCACTACAACCTCCACCTCTTGGGTTCAAGCAATTCTCTGCCTCAGCCTCCTGAATAGCTGAGATTGCAGGCGCCCGCCACCATGCCCAGCTAATTTTTTTGTATTTTTAGTAGAGACGGGGTTTCACCATCTTGGCCAGGTTAGTATTGAACGCCTGACCTCATGATCCACCCATCTCAACCTCCCAAAGTGCCGGGATTACAGGTGTGAGCCACCACGCCCGGCTGTTATTTTTTATTTATTTATTTATTTTGAGACTGAGTTTTGCTCTTGTTGCCCAGGCTGGAGTATAATCCATGATCTCAACTCACTGCGACCTCTGCCTCCTGGGTTCAAGCGAGTCTCCTGCCTCAGTCTCTCGAGTAGCCGGATTTACAGGTGCCAGCCACCATGCCGGCTAATTTTTGTATTTTTAGTAGAGACAGAGTTTCACCATGTTGGCCAGGCTGGTCTTGAACTCCTGTCGTCAGGTGATCCACCCGCCTCAGCCTCCCAAAGTGCTGGGATTACAGGTGTGAGCCACTGTGCCCAGGCCCAATAGTTATTTCTTCTGCTCCTCTCCTTCCTCCCACTGCCAAAGTATCCTTTCCATCAAGGTGAGATTCCTCTTCAGTTAAACAAATCTTGCTAATTTTATATTTTTAAAACCTTTATAAATGTATATATATACATACACAGAAATACACATACATCAGTACATATACATACATGTATACACACATACATACATATTTTGAAAATCTGGAGAAAACCACAACCCTTTTTATTAACATCTAATTTCTTGTGAGTCTATGTAGGTTTTATTATTGTTTTGGACATACATATACAAAATAGATTTTCATACTTTGAGTAACGCTGTTTTCATATATTTATTTTATTTTGAGACAAGGTCTCTGTCTGTTGCCCAGGCCAGAGTGCAGTGGCATGATCTTAGCTCACTGCAACCTCCACCCTCAGGCTCAAGCCATCCCTCAACCTCTGCCTCTTAGGTCGCTGGGACCACAGGTGCCCCCATGCCTGGTTAATTTTAATTTTTATTTATTTTTATTTTTTATTTTTTTTGAGACAGAGTCTCGCTCTGCCGCCCAGGCTGGAGTGCAGTGGCCGGATCTCAGCTCACGGCAAGCTCCGCCTCCTGGGTTTATGCCCTTCTCCTGCCTCAGCCTCCCGAGTAGCTGGGACTGCAGGCGCCCGCCACCTCGCCCGGCTAGTTTTTGTATTTTTTGGTAGAGACGGGGTTTCACTGTGTTAGCCAGGATGGTCTCGATCTCCTGACCTCGTGATCCGCCCATCTCGGCCTCCCAAAGTGCTGGGATTACAGGCTTGAGCCACCGCGCCTGGCCTAATTTTTATTTTTGGAGCGGAATCTTGCTCTGCAGCCCAGGCTGGAGTGCAGTGGTGTGATGTCGGTTCACTGCAACCTCTGCCTTCGTGGTTCAAGTGATTCTCCTGCCTCAGGCTCCCGAGTAGCTGGGACTGCAGGCGAGTGCCACCATGCCTGGATAATTTTTTGATATTTTCAGTAGCGACGGGGTTTCACCTTTTTAGCCAGGATGGTTTCCATTTCATAACCTCGTGATCTGCCCACCTCAGCCTCCCAAAGTGTTGAAATTACAGGTGTGAGCCACCTTGTCCAGCTGTTTCTTTTTTCTTTTTGAGACAAATCCTTGGTTCCCAGGCTGGAGTATAGTAGCACAATTTCAGATCACTGCAACTTCTGCCTCACAAGTTCCAGTGATTCTCCTGTTTTAGCCTTTCAAGTAGCTGGGATTATAGTCACATGCCATCCCCTGCGGCTAATTTTTTTGTATTTTTAGAAGAGGCGGTGTTTCAGCATTTTGGCCATGCTGGTCTTGAATTCTTGACCTCGGGTGATCTGCCTCACAGCATGCTGGGATTGCAGACACGAGCCACCATGCCCAGTCCTACCAATTATTGTTAAATATATATTGTTATATTTAAACATCACATGATGTATATATTTGTTTAGTGATAACACTCCAAGAAAAGCTGCAGCTTAGGCCCTTGGCCACAGAGCATCTCCTTTCCCTGTCACGTCCTCCACCCTCCTTCCAGCCTCACTGGGGAGCCGCTACTGTCAGTTCTGTGTCAGATGTCAGAGCAAGTCTCATTCACATGTATTTGTGCATCACTATGAGGCTTTAGAAAAAATTCTGTAGTCACTTAAAAGAAGTTTTTTCCTTTTTTGAGACAGAGTCTCGCTCTGTCATTTAGGTTACAGTGAAGTGGCATGATCTCAGCTCACTGCAACTTCTGCCTCCCGGGTTCAAGCATTTTCCTGCCTCAGCCTCTTGAGTAGCTGAGACTACAGGCAACCAACACCATGTCTAGCTATTTTTTTTATTTTTAATAGCGAAGGGGTTTCATTATCTTGGCCACGCTGGTCTTGAACTCCTGCCCTTGTTATTCACCTGCCTTGACCTCTTAAAGTGCTGGGATTACAGGTGTGAGACACTGTGCCCAGCCCATAATAGTTATTTTTTCTGCTCCTCACCTTCCTCCCACTCTCTGCCCTCAAGTAGACCCCAGTGTCTGTTGTTTTCTTCTTTGTGTTTTAGTAAATGTTTTACTTTGATATTTGATCCTGCTGGTTGTGAATTTGCATTGTTGTCATGTTGGTGAACATGGCTAGCTTGCTCTTTGGCATCTGCATTGGAAATTGGCTGAATGACAACATGTGGGCCCTTTGCGATTTTTCCCAGCGTAAGGAGTGCCATAGTGGCGGCCTCTGCACACACCTGCATTACTACAGCTATCTGAAGATTCCTCCAGGTCAGGCAGTTGAAAGGTGATTGCTTCCTCTAGGATGGGGCATTTCCTGTTTTCTTAGCTATGACAAGATTCCCCCCTGCCCGCAGCTGCCAGAGTATCATTTTCCAGCAAGATGAGATTCCTCTTCAGTTAAACAAAACTTGCTACTTTTCATATTTTTAAAAACTTTATATATGTACATACACATTCCCACACACGTGCACACACATAAACATACAAATACATGTATACACACATATGCATATATTTCAAAAATCTTTTATATTTTGAAAATCTGGGACAAATGATAACCTTTTGTATTAACATCTAGTTTTTTTTGTGAGTCTCTGTAGGTTTTATTGTATTGTGAACATGTATATACACAATTGATTTTTGTACTTTGAGTAATTTTGTTTTCATGTACTTTATTTTATTTTGAGACGGGGTCTCACTTTGTTGCCCAGGCTTGAGTGCCCTGGCGGGATCGTAGCTCACTGCAACCTCCACCCTCAGGGTCAAGCCATCCTCCCTCCTTAGCCTTCCAAGTAGCTGGGACCACAGGTGCCTCCCACCATGCCCAGCTAATTTTTTCTTTGGTTGAGATGGAGTTTCTGTTGTCCAGGCTGGAGTGCAGTGACGCGATCTGGGATCACTGCAACCTCTGCCTTCCGGGATCAAGTGATGTTCCTACCTCAGCCTCCTGTGTAGCTGGGATTTCAGGCATGTGTCACTGTGCCCAGCCTATCTTTTACTGTGGACGTTGTCATCTTTTAAGACATCAGTCGTGCTCTCTCTCATCTAGATAGTGAATGTCACTTGGTGTGTCAATAAAAGTTCCAAACATTTTATAACAGGAACCCAACATGGATTTTTTATTTATTTCTTGTATTTTTCACAAACATAAGAAATTTATACTGAAAGTGTGTCTTGATTATACTCAAAGTGTAATAAAACACATCTGGGGAGACGTCATGTGGTAAGAAATCCCTCACTTGGATTTGTCAGAACATTCTCTACAATTAAATCCCTGCTTTTCCCTCTCTCCTCTTCTCATTTTCTGTAAAGATAAGAGCTCCTCCCATAGCCATTTGCTTAAAATGTGTTTTCATTTCAGAGTCTGTTGACATTCAGTGATGTGGCCATAGAATTCTCTCAGGAGGAGTGGAAATGCCTGGACCCTGTTCAGAGGACTCTGTACAGAGACGTGATGCTGGAGAATTACAGGAACCTGGTCTCCCTGGGTGAGGAGAACTTCCCTCCTGGGGATGTGCCCTTGTGTATCTTTGCATTTTCTCTTGTTGCCTTTTGGGATTCCCATTGTTCCTTGACTGAAATAGAAGCCGTATTGATTTTGAAATGAAAAGCTTCGTGATGTAGCATCTGGACTTTCACTGTCCCGTTTGTTTAGACGTTCTGCATTCTTCATGATAGCTCAGTGGGGCTTCCAGAAGTAAAGTAGGCATAAAAGCTTACGGCAGGCTGGTCGTCGTGGCTCACGCCTGTCATCCCAGCACTTTGGGAGGCCAAGGCATGTGGATCACTATGGGTAAGGAGTTTGAGACCAGCCTGGCCAACTTGGAGAAACCCAATCTCTACCAAAAATACAAAAATTAGCCAGATGTTTTGGTGCATGCCTGTAATCCGAGCTCCTAGAAAGGCTGAGGAAAGAGAATCACCTGAACCCAGGAGGCCAAGGTTGCAGTGAGCCGAGATCACACCACTGTACTCCAGCCTGGATGACAGAGCACGACTCTGTCTCAGAAAACAAAAACAAAACCTTATGGCCGACTTTAAAGATACCCAGTTCCCTGTTTGCTTCTCCTGTGCTTTCAGTTCAGTAGTTCTTGGAAGAGAGCTCGATGTCCACGTATTACATATTACAAGGCTCCCTCAGCATTCAGAAGGAGGCAGTCAGTGGAGGAATTTGTGAAATATTTTCCTACATCCATCTGTAATGTCTTCTTTCCTACTGAAACATAGGGCTGGGACTCTAGAAAAGCTCCAGCATGTCATGGTCCTTTCTTTTTATAAGCAGGAGTCTCTTTCTGACCTGCTGTCTCCATGTTGGAGCAAGGGAAAGAGCCCTGGACCATGGAGAGTGAAGTGAAAATAGTAAAAAAAATCCAGCTGGGTGGGAATGTATTACAGGTGTAAAGGCAGGTAAGAGCTCAGATGGGCAGAGTGGAAGCTCCACCTTCCAATAGTGTGTGGGGAAACTCTGCAAGTGGGAGAATTCTGTGGGAAAAGGAAAGTTTAAGTCCTGACATCCCTGAATGGACATCTTTCTGAAGGGGGCCAGCCCCTTCACACCTGTGGGTATTTCTCGTCAGGTGGGACGAGAGACTGAGTAAAGAAATAAGACCCAGAGACAAAGTATAGAGAAAGAACAGCGGGCCCAGGGGACCGGCACACTCAGCATGTGAGGACCTGCACCGGCACCGATCTATGAGTTCCTTCAGTATTTATTGATCATTATTTTTACTATCTTAGTGAGGGGCGTGTAGCAGGGCAACATGTAGAGAGAAGGTCAGCGGGAAACATGAGCAAAGGAATCTGTATCATGAATAAGTTCAAGGAAAGGTATTTTGCCTGGATGTGCACGTAGGCTAGATTTATGTTTCACTGTACACAAACATCTCAACGTAGCAAAGAGTAACAGAGCAGTATTTCTGCCAGCATATCTTGCCTCCAGCCATGCTTTTCTCCTATCTCAGAATAGAAGGAATGGGAATGGTCTGCTTTACACCGAGACATTCCATTCCCAGGGACTGACAGGAGACAGAAGCCTTCCTCTTATCTCAGCTGCAAAGAGGCCTCCCTCTTTCACTCCTCCTCCTCAGCACAGACCCTTTACGGGTGTCAGGCTGGGGGATGGTAAGGTCTTTCCATTCCCATGAGGCCATATCTCAGGCTGTCTCAGTGGGGGGAAACCTTGGACAATACCCAGGCTTCCTTGGGCAGAGGTCGCTTGGGCTTTCCGCAGTGCATTGTGTCCCTTGTTTATTGAGAATGGAGAATGGCGGTGACTTTTACCAAGCATACTGCCTGCAAACATATTGTTAACAAGGCACATCCTGCACAGCCCTAAATCCCGTAAACCTTGATTCAATACAGCACATATTTCTGTGAGCACAGGGTTGGGGCTAAGGTTGCAGGTTAACAGCATCTCAAAGCAAAACAGTTTTTCTTAATATAAATTAAAATGGAGTTTCTTATGTCTTCCTTTTCTACATAGACACAGTAACAAGCTGATCTTTCTTTTCTCCACACTTTCTTTGTGCCTGCTTATCTCTCTGCTTTTACTTTCTTTCTTTTCTTTCTTTTTTTATGACAGAGTCTGACTGTGTCGCCCAGGCTACAGTGCAGTGGTATGATCTTGGCTAACTGCAGCCTCTGCCTCCCGGGCTCAAAGGATTCTTGTTCCCCAGATTCCTGAGTAGCTGGAACTGCAGGTGCTCACCACCATGCCCAGCTAATTTTTGTGTTTTTAGTAGAGACAGGGATTCACCATGTTGGTCAGGCTGGTCTCAAACTCCTGATCTCAAGTGATCCACCCACCTGGGATTCCCAAAGCACTGGAATTATAGGCGCGAGCCGCCACGCCTGACCCTTGTTATTATTTTAAACAGTTTTGTCCTTTAGTTCTTAGTAAACATGTAACAACCCGTGTCCATCCCTTTCAGTATGCAGAAGTGAAGTGCGTCGTATAGATATTTGGGCAGGTTATTGTTGCAGGTATGTTAAACGTCTTAAAGTTATAACATAATAATGAAACTTAAAATTTCCATAACCTGGACATGTGCAGTGGCTCACACCTGTAATCCCAGCACTTTGGGAGGCCGAGGGGGGCAGATCACCTGAAGTCAGTAGTTCAAAACCAGCCTGGCTGACATGTCAAAACTCTGTCTCTACTAAAATTATAAAAATTAGCCAGATACAGTGGTGGGTGGCTGTAATCCCAGCTACTCAGGAGGCTAAGGCAGGAGAGTCGCTTGAATCTGGAAGGTGGAGGTTGCGGTGAGCTGATATCGTGCCATTACACTCCAGCCTGGGAGACAGAAAAAAAAAAATCCATAACCTGCAAAAACTACTTCTCCACTAGAACTTTTTAAATTTATGTCAGAATTATTTCTGTGTATGTTGCATTTCCGTTAACATATATGTACAGTGTTTTTCATGCCTTTTATTTTAAAAAATATGAAAAGTTTAGTTATGAAGCAAAGGTATATGTATGCCAGTTTCTGTATCTGTCCTTTTATTAATTATGTATTTTTATGAGACAGAGTTTTGTTGTTGTCACCCAGGCTGAAGTACAATGCTGTGATCTCAGCTCACCGCAACCTCTGCCTCTTGGATACAACCGATTCTCCTGCCTCAGCCTCCCGAGTCACTGGGATTACAGGCATGCACCACCACACCCACCTAATTTTGTATTTTTAATAGAGAGAGGGTTTCTCCTTGTTGGCCAGGCTGATCTAGAACTCCCGACCTCAGGTGATTCGCCTGGCTCGTCCTCCCAAAGTGCTGGGATTACAGGAATGAAAGACCATGCCTGGACTATGTGTTTTTTTTATTTACCTTCACTGGATAACTTTATATATTTATTTTATTTTATTTTATTTTTTGAGATGGAGTCTCTCTCTGTCGCCCAGGCTGGAGTGCAGTGGCCAGATCTCAGCTCACTGCAAGCTCCGCCTCCCAGGTTTACGCCATTCTCCTGCCTCAGCCTCTGGAGTAGCTGGGACTATAGGCGCCCGCCACCTCGCCCGGCTAGTTTTTTGTATTTTTAGTAGAGACGGGGTTTCACCGTGTTAGCCAGGATGGTCTCGATCTCCTGACCTCGTGATCCGCCTGTCTTGGCCTCCCAAAGTGCTGGGATTACAGGCTTGAGCCACCGTGCCCAGCTATTTATTTAATTTTTTGAGACGGAGTCTTACTCTGTCACCCCAGCTGGAGTGCAGTGGTGTGATCTTGACTGACTGTAACCTCCGCCGTCCGGGTTGAAGCAATTCTCCTTCCTCAGCCTCCTGAGTAGCTGTGACTACAGGCGTGCGCCACTATACCCAGCTAATTTTTGTATTTTTAGTAGAGATGGGGTTTCACCATGTTGGTTGGCCGGGATGGTCTCGATCTCCTGAGCTGGTGATCCGCCCACTTCAGCCTCCCAAAGTGCTGGGATTATAGACATGAGCCATGACACCCAGTCTGGAGAACTTTTTATATGCTTGTGGGTTGGAGTTACTCTTTAGCCTTCTTTCATTTCTCTTTTTTTTCTCTCTGAGACAGAGTTTCGGTCTGTCACCCAGGCTAAAGTGCAGTGGTGTGATCTAGGCTCACTGCAACCTCCACTTCCCAGGTTCAAGCAATTGTCCTGCCTCAGCCTTCCAAGTAGCTGGGACTACAGGTGAGTGCTAACACGCTGGGCTAATTTTTTGGTATTTTTTTAAATAGAGTTGGAGTTTCAGCTTGTCAGCCAGGATGGCCTCAATTTCCTGGACTGGTGATCCTCCCACCTCAGCCTCCCAAAATGCTGGATTACTCACACAAGCCACCGCACCTGGTCTGTCTCAAGGTTTTTAAAACATGTTAGTGCTAGTAGATGGCTTCAAGTATTGCAAGTTTTACAGTACAGACTCTTTTTTTTTTTCTTTTTTTTTTTTCTGAGACGGAGTCTCGCTCTGTCGCCTGGGCTGGAGTGCAGTGGCCGGATCTCAGCTCACTGCAAGCTCCACCTCCTGGGTTCCCGCCATTCTCCTGCCTCAGCCTCCCAAGTAGCTGGGACTACAGGCGCCCGCCACCTCGCCCGGCTAGTTTTTTGTATTTTTTAGTAGAGACGGGGTTTCACCATGTTAGCCAGGATGGTCTCGATCTCCTGACCTCGTGATCCACCCGTCTCAGCCTCCCAAAGTGCTGGGATTACAGGCTTGAGCCACCGCGCCCGGCTGCAGTACAGACTCTTAACTTCCTTAGTTTAATAAGATTTGTCAGCTTTCAGTGATGTTAATGATGAGATGCTTTTTTTCCTGTCTCTGTCATTTCACTGTCCTGTTAGAAATAGATTAGACTGGCCGGCCGTGGTGGCTCACCCCTCTAATCCCAGCACTTTGGGAGGCCGCGACAGGTTGATCACTTGTCAGGAGTTTGAGGCAAGCCTGGCCAACATGGTGAAACCCCGTCTCTACTAAAAATACAAAAATTAGCTGTGCATGGTGGCGTGCACCCATGATCCCAGCTAATTGGGAGGTTGAGGCAGGAGAATCCCTTGAACCTGGGAGGTGGAGGTTGCAGTGAACCAAGATCATGCCACTGAACTCCAGACTTGGCAACACAACGAGACTCTGGACTGAGAAGGGAGAATCACTTGAGGTAGGATAATCCTGCCAGTATACGCCAGCCTGGGTGATAAACCATGACTCCATCTCAAAAACAAACAAGGAAATAGCTTAAACTGGGAGGCTTCAGACACAGACATTTATTTCTCATGAATTTGCAAAGTGGGAAGTCCAAGAGCAAAGTGCCAGCCACATTAGTTCCTGGTGAGAGCCTTCTTCATGGTTTAGCCCAGCCATCATCCTGCCGTGTCCTGACATGGTGGAAAGAGGAACAGGAAATGAGCTCTTTACTGTCTCTTTATAAATGCACTGGTCCTATTCACGAGTAGTCAACACCCATGACTAAATCCTCTCAAAGTCTGCACCTGCAGGAACATCCTCTTAGAGAATACCAAATCTACCAAAGCTTATTTTAGAAGTAGTTATTTATCTTATTTTATTTTTTTGAGACAAAGTCTCGTTCTGTCACTGACGCTGGAGTGCAGGGGCGTGATCTTGCCTCACTGCAACCTCTGCCTCCTGGGTTCAAATGTTTTCTGCCTCAGATTCCCCAGTAGCTGGGATTACAGGCATCTTCCACCATGCCCAGCTGATTTTTTTGTAGTTTTAGTAGAGATGGTGTGTAGCCATGTTGTCCGGGCTGGTCTTGAACTCCTGAACTCACGATTCACCCACTTCAGCCGACCAAAATGCTGGGATTACAGGCATGTGACACTGCACCCAGCCGTTAGCCAATTCTTATTCCTGATAATGCTGTGTGTTTTCTTGACCTCATATATCAGAAGGTGATCTTAACATGTATTTCAGGTCTTACGTTGTGTACTGGTGGTAAGTACAAGTTTTGGCTTTTTTCTTAAGAGGGAATTGTTTAGAATTCTTCAGTCTGTATAAATCTACTTATTATTTTCTTGCTTGTTTTATCCTGGGTTGCAATATTTGATTAATTGATTTTTATGACTTCACATTTGAATTTTCAGTATGTGGTATGCAATATAACTGGCACACTCCCCCATTAATGTCACAAAGTGCCACAGGGTGCAGTGGCTCACACCTGTAATCCCAGGACTTTGGGAGGCCAAGTCGTGTGGATCACCTGAGGTCAGGAGATCGAGACCAGCCTGGCCAACAAGGTGAAACCCGATTTCTACTAAAAATACAAAAATTAGCCGGGCATGGTGGCAGATGCCTGTAATCCCAGATGCTCAGGACCTAAAGCAGGAAACTTGTGTGAGCCTGGGAGGCAGAGGTTGCAGTGAGCCAAGATCATGCCATTGCATTCCAGCCTGGGTGACAGAGCCAGACTCTATCTCAAAAAAACAACAATATTAAAAATTAAAGTCACTATATGCCTGTTCCACATGGATATAGGTGATTTCGTAACAGTTATTCAGAAAAATATGGTATTAACATTTTCTTTTTTTTTTTTTTTTTTGAGATGGAGTCTTACTCTGTCACCCAGGGTAAAGTAAAGTGGCACGATCTCAACTCACCACAATCTTTGCCTCCCAAGTTTTAGCGATTATCCTGCCTCAGCCTCCCAAGTAGCTGGGATTACAGGCGCCCGTGACCATGCCCGGTTACTTTTTGTATGTTTAGTAGAGATGGGGTTTTGCCACATTGGCCAGGCTGGTTGAACTCCTGACCTGAGGTGATCCATTTGCCTCGGCCTCCGGAAGTACTGGGATTACAGTCGCAAGCCATCATGCCATGCCCTTTTTTTGAGATGGAGTCTCATTTTGTCACCCAGGCTGGAGTGGAGTGGTGCAGTGTTAGCTAACTGCAACCTTTGCCTTTTAGCTTAATGCAATTCTTGTGACTCAGCCTCTGGAGTAGCTGGGAGTACAGGCGCTGGCCACCACACCTAGCTAATTTTTGTAATCTTATCTTGTCAGTGCTATGATTATTTGACAATACAGAATTTCCACTAATTTTAGTTATTCTTACAGTAGCCTGAGGTGGATTATTTACCAATATAGTATATTGTGTGGTTATTTAGCATTTATTTGTATACACTAAATATGCTGTAAATATGAAGGATATACATTTTTCTCTGATGTGGTAGTGATAAGTGTGATACACTGTAGGATCACCGTGGAAAAACACTCCTTACTTTAGACTTATACATGTTTGTGTCCTGTCAGTGTTTTGTCATAATATTGGGAATAGGCTTCCATAGAAATGATTTGAAGCACGTGTAATCGCCCTTTATTTATTAAAGAATCTTACTCCTTTTGTGTTCCTAAACTTTGAAGCTCATATTTGGGAAGTTGAAAATAAGTATTGTTTTTTTCTGTGATATTTACACATTTCAGTATTATATACCATCCGTACTTAATTGGAAAACTATTGGTGTTTAAATTTTGTAGATATCTCTTCCAAATGCATGTTGAAGACGTCATCAACAGGGAAAGACAATACAGAAGTGATCCACACAGGGACATTGCAAAGACAAGCAAGTCATCACACTGGAGAATTTTGCCTCCATGAGACTGAGAAAGACATTCATGACTTCGACTTTCAGTGGAAAGAAGATGAAACAAATGGCCATGCAGCACCCATGATGGAAATCGAAGAGTTGACTGGTAATACAGACCGATGTGATCAAAGGCATTCTGTAAACAAGGCTATTAAAGATCAGCTTGGATCAAGCTTTCATTCACATCTGCCTGAACTGCACATATTTCAGTCTGAAGGGAAAATTGGTAATCAAGTTGAGAAATCTATCAACAATGCTTCCTTGGTTTCAACATCCCAAATAATTTCTGATAGGCCCAAAACCCTTATTTCTAGTAAGTATGGAAATAATTCCCTCCATTCTTCATTACCCACACAAAAATGGGAAATACATATGAGAGAAAAATCTTTCGAATGTATGGAGAGTTTCAAATCCTTTAATTGTAGCTCACTCTTAAAAAAACACCAGATAATTCACTTAGAAGAGAAACAATGTCAATGTGATGTATGTGGCAAGGTCTTTAATCAGAAGCGATACCTTGCATGCCATCGTAGGTGTCACACTGGTGAGAAACCTTACAAGTGTAATGAGTGTGGCAAGACCTTTGGTCACAATTCATCCCTCTTCATTCACAAAGCACTTCATACTGGAGAGAAACCTTATGAATGTGAAGAATGTGACAAAGTTTTCAGTCGCAAATCACACCTTGAAAGACACAAAAGGATTCATACTGGAGAGAAACCATACAAATGTAAGGTTTGTGATGAGGCTTTCGTGTATAATTCATACCTGGCAAAGCATACTATACTTCACACTGGAGAGAAACCTTACACATGTAATGAATGTGGCAAGGTTTTTAATCGACTATCAACCCTTGCACGCCATCGTAGACTTCATACTGGAGAGAAACCTTACAAATGTGAAGAGTGTGACAAAGTTTTCAGTCGCAGATCACACCTTGAAAGACATAGGAGGATTCATAGTGGAGAGAAACCATACAAATGTGAAGAATGTGACAAAGTTTTCAGTCGCAAATCAAACCTGGAAAGACATAGGAGGATTCATACTGGAGAGAAACCTTACAAATGTAAGGTTTGTGGCAAGGCTTTCCAGAGGGATTCACACCTGGCACAACATCAGAGAGTTCACACTGGAGAGAAACCTTACAAGTGTAATGAGTGTGGCAAGACCTTCCGTCAGACATCATCCCTTATAATCCATCGTAGGCTTCATACTGGAGAGAAACCTTACAAGTGTAATGAGTGTGGCAAGACCTTCAGTCAGATGTCATCCCTTATATACCATCATAGACTTCATAGTGCAAAGAAATCTGAATAGTGTAATGAGTGTGGCAACACCTTCCATCACCATTCAAGCCTTGTAAATCACAGGGCCATTCATACTGGAGAGAAACCTTACAAGCGTAATGAATGTTTCAAGGTTTTTAACCAAAAAGCAACCCTTGCACATCATCATAGATTTCATACTAGAGAGAAACCTTACAAATGGGAGGAATGTGACAACGTGTTCAGTCATAAATCAAACCTTGAAACACATAAGAAAATTCACACTGAAGAGAAACCATACAGATATAAAGTTTGTGACAAAGTTTTGCATATAATTCATACCTGGCAAAACATACTAGAATTCACACTGGAGAGAAACCTTAGAAGTGTAATGAGTGTGGCAAGACCTTGGGTCAAAATTCACACCTTGTAATTCAAAAGGTCAAAATTCACACCTTGTAATTCACACTGGAGAGAAACCTTCTAAGTGTAATGAATGTGTCATGGTTTTTAATCAATAATCACACCTTGCAAGTCATCACAGACTTCATATTGCAGAGGAATCTTACAAACGTGAACAATGTGACAAAGTTCAGTTGCAAATCCAGCTTCAAATACGTAGGAGAATTTATACTGGAGAAAAAACATACAAATATAAGGTTTGTGACAAGGCTTTCGGGAATGATTCACACCTGACAAACAATACTAGAATTCACTCTGGAGAGAAACTTTACAAGTGCAATGTGAGTGTGGCAAAGCCTTTAGTGGGCAGTCAACACTTACCATCAAGCAATCCATGAGACAGGGAAACTTGACTAATGTAACGATTGTCACAAAGTTTTCAGTAATGCTATAATCATTGCAAGTCATTGGAGAATCCACAACGAAGAGAGATCTTACAAGTGTAATAAATGTGGCAGATTTTTCAGACATCATTCGTGCTTTGCATTTCATTGGTGAACTCATGCTGGAGTGAAACCTTACAAATGTCATGATTGTGGCAGGGTCTTCAGTTTTATCCTACGCAAAACAGGAGAATTCATACAGGAGAGAAAGCTCACAAGTGTGATGAGTGTGGCAAAGCCTTTACTTCATGTTCACACCTCATTAGGCATCAGAGAATCCATACTGGACAGAAATCTTACAAATGTCGTCAGTGTGGCAAGGTCTTCAGTCTGAGGTCACTCCTTGCAGAACATCAGACAATTCCTTTGGGAGACAGTTGTTTCAAATGCAATGAGTACAGCAAATCATCAAACATTAATTGACATTAGGGTCAAATCAGCCTTGACCTGAGTTTGACTTAACATTGAGTTCAAGCATTAATTGCTATTAAACCGTTTATGTTAAGAGGATTGTGCTGGGGGCCATGGCCCATGCTTGTAATCCCAGCACTTTGAGAGGCAAAGACAGGTAGGTCACTCAAGGTCAGGAGTTTGAGAACACCCTGGCCAACAGACGGGAGCCACTTTTTCCAGCCTGTATTTTGTTTTTCTTTCTTTCTTTCTTTCTTTCTTTTTTTTTGAGATGGAGTCTTGCTCTGTCGCCCATGTTAGAGTTTAGTGGCATGATCTCCGCTCACTGCAACCCCCTCCTCCTAGGTTCAAGCGATTTTCCTGCCTCAGTCTCCCTAGTAGCTGGCACTACAGTTGTGTGCCACCATACCTGGGTAATTTTTTCTATTTTTAGTAGAGACTGGGTTTCACCATGTTAGCCAGAATGGTCTCCATATTCTGACTTTATGATCCACCTGACTCCACCTCCCAAAGTGCTGAGATTACAGGCGTGAGCCACCGTGCCTGGCCTGTTTTTTGTTTCTTTAACAAAAAGTTATAGGGATTTCTATGAGTATTGTACTGAATCTAAATCACATTCAGTTATAAAATCATTGAGCAATATTAATTTTTCCAATCAGTATGGGGTTTATATCTATTTATACATGTTTTTAATCATTTTGATCAATGTTTGTAGATTTCAAGGTACAAACCTCGCCTTTTAATGCTTATTTCTAAATGTTTCTTAGTTTAAGTTCTTTTGCAAATGGAAGTGATTTCTGATTTTCTTTTAAAATTATTTATTGTTAATGTATGGAAATTCAACTAATTTTTGGTGCTGCTGTTCTATTCTGCAAATACACTGAATGTGTTTATTAGTTCCAGTTGCATTTTGGTTGACTCTTCGTGATTTTCTTCACAGAATGTCATGTCATCAACAAACAAATAAAATTTGACTTTTTCTTTCTGATTTGGATGAGTTTGATTTCTTTTGCTATTTCATTGCTCTGGCTAGGACAGCCAGTATTGATTGAATAGAAGGGGTGAGAGTATTCTTGCATCATGTGAGATCCTACAGGAAAAGCATTACATGTTCCCTGATTGGTTATTTCTGCATTGGTCATTTCACGGAAGGTCTTTCTATTGTTGAGGTAAATTTCCTTATGTATCTATTTTGTTTAGGATTTCCATGATGACTGGATGTTGAATTTTGTGAAACGCTTTTTCTCCGTCTACTGAGATGATGTGATTTTCATCTTTCGTTCTGTTCAAGTGGTATATCTCATTGATTTGCTTGAATATGTTGAACCATCCTTGCATCCCAGAAATAAGTGGTACTTGCTTATCTACAATCCTTTTTATATCCTCTTGAATACAGTTTGCTAGTACAAGGGGTCTTCAGGAAGTTCATGGAAAAATACATATTATGAGAAAATTGTGCGTGATGTCGCATTTTCTGCACCGAAATAAACTGGTACAAATCTGTTGTAACATGTCTGAACTAGTTTAAGGCACTCAGAGGGGAAGACATGAGTTTGAAAAGAGAATCAAATCAATGTAAATTTTGCTAAAATTGAAATGAAAAGAAACATCAAATTTACGATGAGACCAGATGCAGTGGCTCAGGCCTGTAATCCCAGAACTTTCAGAGGCCAAGATAGGTGGATCACATGAGCCCCGGTATTCAAGAACAGCCTGGGCAGAACGGTGAAACCCCTTTTCTACAAAAAATACATAAATTAGCTGGGCATGGTGGCACATGCCTGCTGGTTCAGTTTCTGTGGAGACTGCAGTGGGAGGATGGCTTGAGCCTGGGAGGTCGAGGCTGCAGGGAACCATGATCATGCCACTGTACTCCAGCGTGGGTGACAGAGCAAGATAGTGTCTCAAGAAATGAATATGGTGAAATTTGGGTAGAGGAACAATGAAATCATTGATGCTTTATGAAAAGGTTATGGGGACGATGCCTAAAAGAAATCACTAGTTTGTAAATGGATAACTCATTTTAAGTTGGGACATGACGATGTTGATTAAAATATAGAAATTAGCTTGGTATGGCAAGTGCCTGTAACACACCTACTCGGGAGGCTGAGGTAGAAGAATGACTTTAATTTGGGGACCAGAGGTTGCAGTGAGCCGAGATCACGCAACTGCACTCCAGCTGGGCAACAGCAAGATTCTGTCTCAAAAATAAAGTAAAATAAAATAAATAAAAATAAAACCCCTTCTCAAATAAGCTTTGGTATAATCTTAGGAGGTAACATTACTGTTTTGCAAGTATAATATGTGTTCAAAATATTCTTCTATGACCCTACGTTTCATTAGATATGTTTTTTAACCATTTTAAAACTGATTTTCTCTGAAATTTACTGTGTCCAGTTTGCCTTGAGGACTGCATGCTTTCTAGTCTGTATCATATATTGGAAACATTTTCTGGTACCTGATAAATCATTTTAGTTTGTTTCAATGTGTATTTGATAAAGATATCAAGGAACTTTTTCTTTATGCTGACATCAAAATTTAGCTGAAGTAGCCTATTATTCCATTTTCTTTGTTTATGTCATCTGATTAAATGGTGAACTGTGAGCTGCTAAGTGAATGTTCCCTTCAAGTTTCTCTGGTCCATAGTATTCTTTGCAGATGTTGAAGGATGGGCAGGATTGACTTGGAACCTTGTTCCAGCAGAGCCCCTGTGTTCATGAAGAAAACATTTGCTCACATCTCATTTGTACCGCTGCCTCTCTTTCAGTGTTTTAAACACCTATAGCTATGTGTTCATAATCGTGTTTATTTTGAAGGTATTACTATCATTTTTTTCTGAGAAAATAGTTACATGTTTAGGATTCATACCATCAGAACCTTAGACGTTGAAAGAGCTATTTTATTTGCTCAAGTGTATAAAATTGTCCTGGAATTTTTTTTTCTTCTTTTTCTGAGACGGAGTGTCACTAGGTCACCCATGCTTGAGTGCAGCGACACGATCTTGGCTCACTGCAACCTCTGCCTCCCAGGGCTAAAGATCCACCCCAGTTAGCCTTTCAAATGGCTCAGACCACTGATGCACACCACCACACCTGGCTAATTTTTTGTGCTTTTGGTGAAATGTCTCCTGCTCAAAACAGCAGTGACTCAGCCTGTAATGTACAGGTGGGGAATAAGACCAGAAAAGCTCAGTCAGAGTGATGCTGACCCCTGAAATACTTCGCCAAATAGTATGTGGCTTTTCCTGTAGGAGAGGGTGATGCTCAGGTGTAATTTGAATTTTAAATGGATTCCTGTCCTCCCAAAATGTAAAAAACACAAATGCCAGAATGGAAAAAACAGGGGATTAGATTCAAATCATCTTGAACTTATTCTTTTCTCTGTCCACACCCACTGCTTTTCCTTATCTCACAGTTTTAACCTACCTACCCATGTCCCCTGCAGGCCTCTCCCCTGAGCTCTACAATCCTGTGTCCAGTTTTCTCAGCTCTCTGCTGGGACATGAAACAGGCATCTCCACCTTCACGTGTCCATAAGTGACTTCCTAAACCCCAAAACACATTCCCTTACAGGCCTACACGTCTCAGATGAGGTTGTCGGTGCACTTCTGGAAGCTTAGCCAAACTTGACAGTATGTATTTTAAATATGGGAGATAAATTACATTATTTGTAAGTGCTGTCACTTATAATGTAAAGAGAAAGTTGCAGGTATACATAAAAGGAGTGAGAAAATACATCATTTCCAAAATTCTTTTGAGATGTGAGAGAAAAATATTTCAAGACCTCATCCGTATGGATCTGGGCTCCCAGGACCCCTCTGACTTCATCTCCTGCCTGGGTTCTCCTTGCTCCCTCTGCTCCAGACACGCAGGCTTCTTTCCTTTTTCTGGGACTGAGGTTGCTCCTTTCTCTGGGCCTTCACTCGGGCGGTCCCTCTGCCTAGGACTCTCTGACCCTTCAGCTACAAGTGACAAGCAGCGTTTCTTCCCTAAATCTTTGTTCTGACATCACGTTTTCTGTGGAAACTTCTGATCACCCACAGTCCCCCATTTGACATGGCAGCTCCACCTTCACCCCCACCTCTGCTCTATGGTCCATGTTGCCTGTTCTATGCGATTCTTTTTGCTCCTTCGCTGTTCACTGGATCCTGGTGGGAACAAGTCCCCAAGCAGAGGGCAGAGCCAGAAGGTGAGGCTGTGCTGGGCTGGTGCCCTCTGAGTGGAGCTCAAGCCTGGCTTCACATTAGGGTTCTCAGACATTTTGGAAATCCATCTTTTATGCTGTTTTATCAGAGATTGCTGTTATCATAGATTTAAACCCACCCTCAGTAATATTCACTATGACGCTGGTGATTCTCATCAGTGTCCAGCACTGAACGTCAAGGCAGTTTCCTCCATGTTGAGAGCTGAGATCAGCCTGTGATCCACAGGGAGGTGAGGGGGCTGTGCTCTGCGTGGGGTTTGGTTAGGGCCAGATCTGTGGCCTGAAGGTCTGTGTCCTTCCGCAGCGCGTGTGTGGACTATTTCAGGAGGGGAGCAAGATCTGGAAATGGGTCAAAATTACCCTTGTAGGTCTTGCTGTGGGACGTCTTATCTCTGCATAATCTTTGGTGCAGTGGGCAGCAGAGGACCGTCTTTCTCCCAGGAGAAGTCTCCCCCGTGTGTGTGTTTTGTCACAGGAAAGGAGTGAGTGGTTTCTAAACATTAAATCTCTGATGTTTTTTCACACACAGGATTTCCAAAGACTCATGTTACGTGAGGAAGCCACCAAGAAGAGCAAAGAAAAGGATCCAGGGATGGCTCTTCCTCAGGTGAGTGAGATTCCTCGGTGGATTCCGCTGTCTCTTTCCTTTCTGAAATGCCAGGCATTGTAGTAGCCAGTCTTCTGTGAGTCTGAAGCGTCCTGCCTCACACATTTGCTTGCACTCACCCAAGACTTTTCTCAGTCCTTGTCATCTTGTCTTAAATTCCATCTCCTATAACCTAGTGAATGAGCTTGGGAAGAGGTGGCACTGGGCATGGGCCTGGGAAGGGCTCACACCAGACATGGATGGAGACAGGGTGAGGGTCCCGTGCTGTCAGTGATGTTGGGCGGCAGGGATTGTTCAGCGGCCACAGCTGGGTGCACATTTAGCTCTTTGTGGACCAGATCAGAGAAACTGTATATGAAAATTATACATTGTGGGGAAAAAAAAGACCAGACTGTTACTGTGTCTGTGTAGAAAAGGAAGACATAAGAAACTCCATTTTGATCTGTACTAAGAAAAATTCTTATGCTTTCAGATGCTGTTAATCTGTAACCTTAGCCCCAACCCTGTGTTCACAGAAACGTGTGTATTGAATCAAGATTTAATGGATCTCGGGCTGTGCAAGATGTGGTTTGTTTAAAACGTTCTTGCAGTCAGTATGGTTTGTGAAAGCTATCGCCATTCTCCATTCTCTTTTTTTTTTTTTTGAGACGGAGTCTCGCTCTGTCTCCCAGGCTGGAGTGCAGTGGTCGGATCTCAGCTCACTGCAAGCTCCGCCTCCCGGGTTTACGCCATTCTCCTGCCTCAGCCTCCCGAGCAGCTGGGACCACAGGCGCCCGCCACCTCGCCCGGCTAGTTTTTTGTATTTTTTAGTAGAGATGGTGTTTCAACGTGTTAGCCCGGATGGTCTCGATCTCCTGACCTCGTGATCCACCCGTCTCGGCCTCCCAAAGTGCTGGGATTACAGGCTTGAGCCACCGCGCCCGGCCCATTCTCCATTCTCGATTAACCAGGGACACAATGCACTGCAGAAAGGAGCAGGAACCTCTGCTCAAGAAAGCCTGAGTATTGTCCAGTTTTCCCCCACTGAGACAGCCTGAGATACGGCCTCATGGGAAGGGAAAGACCTTACCGACACCCATAAAGGGTCTGTGCTGAGGAGGATGAGTGAAAGAGGAAGGCCTCTTTGCAGTTGAGATCAGAGGAAGGCATCTGTCTCCTGCTCGTCCCTGGGAAGGGAATGTCTTGGTGTAAAACCTGACTGTATATTCTATTTACTGAGATAGGAGAAAACTGCCCTATGGCTGGAGGTGAGACATGCTGGTGGCAATACTGCTCTTTACTGCACTGAGATGTTCGTGTAAAGTCAAACATAAATCTGGCCTGTGTGCACATCCAGGCACAGCGACTTTCCTTAAACTTATTTATGACCCAGAGTCCTTTGCTCAAGTCTTTTCCTGCTGACCCTCTCCCCACCATTACCCTATAATCCTGCCACATCCCCCTCACTGAGATAGTAGAGATAGTGATCAATAAATACTGAGGGAACTCAGAGGCTGAGGCCAATGCAGGTCTTACTTGCAAAGCGCCGGTCCCCTGGACCCACTCTTCTCCCTCTATACTTTGTCCCTGTGTCTTATTTCTTTTCTCAGTCTCTTATTTCCATCTTGTGAGGAATGCACACAGGTGTGGAGGGGCAGGCCCCCTTCAGCATGTTAATGTGCATTGGTATCTGGTAAATTCTGGGAAAGGAGACAAACTAGGGAAGATATTTTTGTCTGATTTTGTAACGCATTTGAAGCTACACTAGTGAGCCAATATGTCTCTGATTCCAAACTTCCTTATTTAAGAGACAAGGTGTCACTCTGGGGCCCAGTCTGGAGTGCAATGGCACAATTCTAGTTTACAGTGGCCTCGGATTCATGGGCTCAAGTGACACCCATATTAGCCTCTCAAGGAGCCAGGATGATAGGCATGTGCTACCATGCCTGGCTAATTCTAATCTGAGAGAAGATGAGAATGACAACTGTATACAGAATGAGGGAGGGAAACAGTAATGAAGACAAAGAGGGACCGTGGGTGTAGATGAGGGGTGAGTTGATTGGATGTGATGATGAAGTGATGACATGTTGCTTCCTCTATTTGTAACGTAATGAATTTAAGTCCCTCTGGTCCATAATATTTTAGGCAGATGTTAAAGGATGGGCTGGACTGACTTTGAACCTTGGTTTAGCAGAGCCCGTGTGTTCATGAAGAAAACATTTGCTCAGATCTCATTTCTACAGCTGCCCCTTTTTCAGTGTTTTAAACACCTGCAACTCTGTGTTCACAGTGTGTATATTTTCAACATATTTCTGTGACTTTCTGGGAGTGAGTAATTACATGTTTGGGATTGATGCCATCGGAACCTTAGACTTCAAAAGAAGTTTTTTTTGCTCAAGAATATACAAGATGGTTTTGGCATTTTTTTTTTTCCAAAGTGGCATGTCATTCTGTTACTTAGGCTGGAATGCAGTGGTACAGTCTTGGATCACTGTAACCTCTGTGTCCCAAGTTCCAGTGATCTTCTTGCATCAGCCTCCCAAGTAACTGGGACCACAGATGTGTGCCAGGAAGTATGGCTAATCTTTTGTATTTTTGGTAGAGATGGGGTTTCACCATGTTGCCCAGGTTGGTTTCAAACTTCTGAGCTGAAGTGATCTGCCTGTCTCAACCTCCCAATGTGCTGGGATTACAGGGGTGAGCCACACTCCTGGCTTGTTTTGGAACTTTCCAGTGGAGGAAGACCACTGGGCCTACTGGGCCTTCCAGGCCGTCACATGGGAATCAGCCACACCTCCTTCCTCCTCACCTCAGAGCTTCTCAGGATAACATAGAGGTGAGGAATAAGACCAGGAAAGCTCAGTCAGAGTGACACTGACCCCTGAAATGACTGACAAAGTACAGTGTGTGGCTTTTCTTCTGGGAGAGGGTAGTGCTTAGTTTTAACTGAAATTTTTTTTTTTTTTTAGTCTGACATTTTTAATTTAGTTTTGTTTCACTTAAGTTTAATGTTACTTCCATGCTGTGTTTTAGTAAGAACAATACGGATTCTGTATCTGTGGCTGCAGTCAGATATCCAGTAGTACAGATTACCCTCAAGTTAGACATACTGAACAAAAGAGGTTGAGTGAGTGAAGGAGGGGAGGAGTGAGGGGAAGGAGGTAGGGGGAGGGGAAAGGAGAAGAACAAAGCATTGAACAGCCATGCTGGCTTCTCCATACCACCTTCAACACTAACCTGCTTCAGTGGGAGCGTAAAGTAGGCAAGAATGAGCAGCCATGGACTGTTGAACTGTTACCAGCACCATGCTTTTCAGCAACATTTCAGCAGAGTTTGAAACATTTTTTACAGCAAAACCATTACAACAAACTCCTTCCCCAAACAACCTCTAACTGTCTCAAGCTAACACCCAATTACTTTCAGACATTGGTATAAAATGCAGTTTAAGCCATTAGAAAAATAGAAACCGATATCACTTATGCCTCTATCGTGTGATTAACCTCTCTCTTAGGTGCTTGCCTCACCTAGAGGTCTAATGGCTTTCAAATGTCATTTCCATTTCTAGCAGTGATTTTGCCACATCTGGCACGGAGACAACACAGTAATGGTGAAGAAGCCTGTATGTAGTTCGGTTAGTGTCTTAAAGAACCTAAAACCTGGGACCAGTAAAATCCACAGAAATTCACTCTTGCCTTTAAGAACTTTTGAAAACTGTGAAAACAAAACAAAACAAAACAAAACCCAACAGGGCAGGAACCAAATTCTGAGACCAAATGTAAAGGTCAGATTTAGTGGTTCTTGGTGACAGTGGGGAGTTTCCAAGGGGTGGAATGGGGAGGGCTCGGGTGGTCGCAGTTTCTCTTGTTGCCTTCTATGGCTCACTAATTTGAGTCTTCCACGTCCTGCAGAGCTTCTTTATTCTGCTCTTCTCTGTTACCCTGCATGTCCGAAGTACATAGTGTCAGATTATCACGAAACAACTGCATGATAAGTGTAGAGTCCTTATAGCTTTCTCCACTCAGCGTATCCAACCTTTGCCAACCTGAGGCATGGTTGGGGGAATTAAGAATTTCCTAGTAGAATATAAAACAATCGAGAGCAAGACCTAAGCAGATAGGACGAGTTGGTGGAAGTTCTGTCAATGCAGTATCACTAGCAGCTTTATCAGCCACTAGACTATTCTCCGCAGCCTCCTTCCTGTCATTTCCTGTGGCAAATTCTGCCAGATACCTGTGTAGTCCCCTTTCATTTTATGATAGAAAACCTTGGACTCGCCAGTGTTAGCTGCTGGAATGAGGGGTTTGTCCAGCACATCCAGAATGTCACAACAGATTAATGTTAGCTCAGTCTCAAATATTTGCGAATACCCCCAAATCATTCCTAGGCTGTCTTCTCCTCCCTTGCTTTCTTCTTCCTGTTCAATGCAGCTGCTTATTCTCCAGGAGGCCCTTGTAGCTCCAATCACATTCTTACATGCAACAGATAGAAGGTTTCTTTCTCCAACAGTCAGTTCCACATGCATCCCTGCTACTGTCTTCATGGACTCTTCCCGACAGTGGCTCCAGCAGGGTCTGCACTATGGATGGAAGCGGATAGTGTCTCCAGACTTCCTTTTTTTTTTTTTTTTTGAGGACAGAGTCTTGCTCTGTTGCCCAGGCTGGAGTGCAGTGGTCAAGGGGGTCAGCCCATCCACACCTGTGTGTGTTTCTTATCAGGCTGGATGAGAGATTGAGAAAATAGGAGACAGAGACAAAGTATAGAGAAAGAACAGTGGGCCCAGGGGACCAGCGCTCAGCATACAGAGGACCCATGCCAGCACTGGAGATGGTAGAGACAAGGGTCTCCATCTTGGAGACGGGATGATCACTATCTCTACCATCTCAGAGAGGGGGATGTGGCAGGACAATAGGGTAATGGGGGAGAAAGTCAGCAGGAAAATGTGAACAAAGATCTCTGTGTCATAAATAAGTTTAAGGAAAGGTGCTGTGCTTTGATGTGCGAGATGTATAAAAACATCTCGGTGCATTAAAGAGCAGTATTGCCACCAGCATGTCTCATCTCCAGCCATAAGGTGGTTTTCTCCTATCTCAGTGAATAGAACATACAATCGGATTTTACACCGAGACATTCTATTCCCAGGGACAAGCAGGAAACAGATGCCTTCCTTTTATCTCAACTGCAAAGAGTCCTTCCTCTTTCACTCATCCTCCTCAGCACAGACCCTTTACGGGTGTCGGGCTGGGGGACAGTCAGGTCTTTCCCTTCCCAAGAGGCCATATCTCAGACTGTCACATGGGGAGAAACCTTGGACAATACCTGGCTTTCCTAGGCAGAGGTCCCTGTGGCCTTCCACAGTGTATTGTGTCCCTGGGTACTTGAGATGAGAGAATGGTGATGACTTTTACCAAGCATCCTGCCTTCAAGCACTTTTTTAACAAAGCACATCCTGCACAGCCCTAAATCCATTAAACCCTGAGTCAACACAGCACATGTTTCTGCGAGCACAGGGTTGGGGGTAGGGTTACAGATTAACAGCATCTCAAGGCAGAAGAATTGCTTTTAGTACAAAACAAAATGGAGTCTTTTATGTCTACTTTTTTCTACACAGACACAGTAACAGTCTGATCTCTCTTTCTTTTCCCCACACAGTGGCATGATCTTGGCTCACTGCAGCCTCCCCATCCTGGGTTCAAGCAATTCTCCTGCCTCAGCCTCCGAGTAGCTGGGACTACAGGCGCATGCTGCCACACCCAGCTAATTTTTGTATTTTTTTTTTTTTTTTTTTTTTGAGACGGAGTCTCGCTCTGTCACCCAGGCTGGAGTGGTGTGGCCGGGTCTCAGCTCACTGCAAGCTCCGCCTCCCAGGTTCATGCCATTCTCCTGCCTCAGCCTCCCGGGTAGCTGAGACTACAGGTACCGCCACCTCGCCCGGCTAGGTTTTTTTTTTTGTAGTTTTTAGTAGAGACAGGGTTTCACCGTGTTAGCCAGGATGGTCTCGATCTCCTGACCTCATGATCCTCCCGTCTTGGCCTCCCAAAGTGCTGGGATTACAGGCTTGAGCCACCACGCCCGGCCAATTTTTGTATTTTTAATAGAGGTGGGGTTTCACCACATTGGCCAGGATGGTCTTGATCTCTTGATCTTGTGATTCATCCCCTTGGCCTCCCAAAGTGCTGGGATTACAAGCATGAGTCACTGCGCCCGGCCGTAACTCGAATTTTAAATGGATTCCAGTCCTCCAGAACTTTAAAAAAAAAAAAAAACCAAGAAGAGCAAAAACAGCAGGTTAGACTCAAATCACCTTGAACTTTATCATCTCACAGCTTTAACCCACCTACACGGCTCCATGTCCCTTGCAGGTTTCTCCCCTGAGCTCTACAATCCTGTGTCCAGTTGTCTCATCAGCTCTCTACTGGGATATCAAACAGGCATCCCCACATTCACATGTCCATAAGTGACTTCCTAAACCCCCAGACATTCCTACACATCTCAGATGAGGGTGACTGTGTACCTCCGGGGACTTAGTCAGACATAACAGCACATATTTAAAATATGGGAGATAAATTATATTATTTGTAAGTGTTGTAATGTATAATGTAAATAGAAATTTGCATGTATACATGAAAGGACTGAGAAGGTACGCCACTTCTAAAATTCTTTCGTGTGTGTGTGTGTATATTGGAGTTTGGCTCTTCCCACCCAGGCTGTAGTGCAGTGGCTTGATCTCTGTAGGCAGAGGATTACCCAGGTGCCGAGGCAAGAGAATGAAGGCACAAACTGTTTCAGTATAATAGAGAAAATAGTTAGAATAAGAATAGTCATAATACAAATTCATGATACAGAGATGATCATGAACAATTATCAATCATTATTAATCATTAGCTTTTAATATTACTTTTTAATATTACTTTTTAAATATTACTCTTTGTTGCATTACTAATATAACCTAGGAATAATAAATTACTTTTTAATTTGATATTTCTCTTTGTTGCATTACTAATATAACCTAGGAATAACCGGTGGGTATAGGGTCAGGTGTGGAAGGGACATAGTGAGAAGTGACCTAGAAGGCAAGAGGTGAGCCTTCTGTCACGCCCGCATCAGGGCCGCTTGAGGGCTCCTTGGTGAAGTGGTAACGCCAGTGTCTGGGAAGGCACCTGTTACTTAGCAGACCTCGAAAGGGAGTCTCCTTTCCTTGCAGGAGTCAGGGAACATTACTCCACCAGCTCCTTGTGGAAGGCTGGATATGATCCAGGCCTGCCCGCAGTCATCCGGAGGCCTAAACCCCTCCCTCTGGTGCTTCAGTGGTCACGCTCCTTGTCCACTTTCATGTTCCTCCCGTATTCCTGGTTCCTCTTTGAAGTTCGTAGTAGAGAGCGGTAGAAGAAATAGTGAGAGTCTTAAAAGTCTTTGATCTTTCTTGTAAGTGCAGAGAAGAAAACGCTGATATATGCTGCCTTCTCTCTCTGCTTCAGCTACCTAAGAGGGAAGGGGCCCCTGTCCTGTGATCATGTGACTTACTTCACCTTGTCAGTCACTTAGAAGATTCATCTTCCTTACCCTGCCCCCTTGTCTTGTATGCAGTAAATATCAGCGCGCCCAGGCGTTCGGGGCCATACCGGTCTCCGCGTCTTAATAGTAGTGGTCCCCACTCCCAGCTGCTTTCTCTTTATCTCTTTGTTTTGTCTTTTTTTATTACAATCTCTCATCTCTGCACACAGGGAGAACACATGCTAAGCCCTGTACTGATGGACCCTACAGATCCTGATTCACTGCAACCTCCTTCTCCCGGGTTCAAGCAGGGAGGTGGCTTCTGGGTCACAGATAAATGAGGCACAAATGGTTGCAATCTTTTAAGTTTCTTTTCTTTTTTCTTTTTTTTTGTTTTTGAGATGAAGTCTCATTTTGTCGCCTAGGCTGCAGTGCAGTGGCACGATCTCAGCTCATTGCATCAGCCTCCCAAAGTGCTGGGATTACAGGCATGAGCCATGTTCTGGGCCCCTCTTTTGAGTTTTTGATGAGTCTTTCGAAGGAGGCGCTCAGATATGCATCTATATCAGGGAGCAAAGGGGTGACTTTGAATAGAAGGCCAGTCTGGTTCCCTAAGCGGCTCCCAGCTTGACTTCTCCCTTTTACTTAATGATTTGGGGGCTTGAAGATTTATTTCCTTTCACACAGCCCATCCTTCATCCCACCTCTGGTCCACGTTGCTTGTTCTATGTGATTATTTTTGCGCCTTTGACTTCCACTGTCTGGATCCTGGTGAGAACAAGGCCCTAAGGGGAGGGCAGAGCCAGAACGTGGGGCTGTGCTGGGCTCACCCCCTCTGAGTGGAACTCAACTCTGGCTTCACATTAGAGTGCAGAGCATTTTGCAAATAGAGCTTTTGTGCTGCTTTAGCAGGGGTTCTTATTCTGAAGGGATGGAGCCCACCCTCAGTAATAGCTGCAGTGGCCCAGGTGCTTGTCATCTGTGTGCAGCATTGAGCATCGAAGCTCTGTGTCCTCCATTTCTGGGGGCTGAGCTCAGCCTGTGATCCACAGAGACGTGAGGGGCTGTCCTCTGGATGGGGTTTGATGAGGGATGAGTCTGTATCCTGAAGGGGAGATCAGTCCAACCCAGCTCACCCCTGCTGCCTCGTGTGTGGGGGTTTGTCCAGGAGGGGAGTGAGATCTGAAGACCGGGGTCAAATGTACACTTATAGGTCTCCTGTGAGGTTTTCTTATCTCTGCATGATCTCTGGTGCAGTGAGCCTCAGAGGACCGCCTTTCTACACGATGAGGTCTCCCTTATCTGGGTGTTTTTGTCACAGGAAGGGAGTCCGTCATTTCTACATGAAGTTTCATATTTTTTTTGTCACATACAGGATTGATTTCTAAAGACTCATGTTACGTGAGGAAGCAGCTGAGAAGAGGAAAGGAAAGGAGCCCGGCATGGCCCTTCCTCAGGTGAAGTGATGTTCCTCTGGGGATTAATCTGTCTCTTTCCTTTCTGAAATGCCAGGTGTTGTAGTAGCCAGTCTTTTCTGAGTCTGAAGCATTTCCTCTCATCTGCTCTGAGATTCCATCTCCTATGACCCAGTGACGTGAACTTGGGAAGAGGCTGCACTGGGCATGGGCCTGGGAAGGGCTCACACCAGACATGGATGGAGACGGGGTGTGGGCCCCGTGGTGTCAGTGCTGCTGGGCAGCCTGGATTGTTCAGGGGCCACATCTAGATGTCAGCTCTTCGTGGACCAGATCAGAGAAATACTTACTAAATACATACATTAATATGTACAGATATCTGGTAAATTCTGGAAAAGGAGACCAATAAGGGGAGATATTTTGTATCTGATTTGGTAATACATTTGAAGCCACACTAGTAGATCAATATGTCTCTGACTTCAAACTTTTTTTGTTTGTTTGTTTTTTGTTTTGTTTTATTTTTTGAGACGGAGTCTCGCTCTGTCACCCAGGCTGGAATGCAGTGGCTGGATCTCAGCTCACTGCAAGCTCCGCCTTCCGGGTTCACGCCATTCTCCTGCCTCAGCCTCCTGAGTATCTGGGACTACAGGCGACCACCAACTTGCCTGGCTAGTTTTTTGTATTTTTTAGTAGAGACGGGGTTTCACCGTGTTAGCCAGGATGGTCTCGATCTCCTGACCTCATGATCCACCCGTCTCGGCCTCCCAAAGTGCTGGGATTACAGGCTTGAGCCACTGCGCCTGGCACTTTGTTTTTTGTAAGAGACAGGATGTTGGTCTGGGTGTGGTGGCTCACGCCTGTAATCCCAGCACTATAGGAGGCCAAGGCGGGTGGATCCCTTGAGGTCAGGAGATTGAGACCAGCCTGGCCCACGTGGTGAAACCTCATCTCTACTAAAAGTATAAAAAGGAGTTGGGGGTGCTGGCGCATGCCTGTAATCTCAGCTACTCAAGAGGCTAAGGCGGGAGAATCACTTGAATCTGGGAGGTGGAGGTCACAGTAAGCCATGATTGTGCCACTGCACCTCCAGCCTGGGCAACAGAGCGAGACTCCATCTCAACAAAATAAAGGAGAGAGAGAGAAAATGTCGCTCTGTGGCTTCGTTATGGAGTACAATGGCACAATTTAGAGTTTACAGCGACCCAAAATTCCTGGGCTCAAGTAATCCCCACTTTAGTCTCCCAAAGAGCTTGAGTGATAGGCATGTGTCACCACATGTGGCTAATTGTTTTATTTCTTTTTTTTTTTTTTTTTTTTTGAGACGGAGTCTCGCTCTGTCGCCCGGGCTGGAGTGCAGTGGCCGGATCTCAGCTCACTGCAAGCTCCGCCTCCCGGGTTTACACCATTCTCCTGCCTCAGCCTCCCGAGTAGCTGGGACTACAGGCGCCCGCCACCTCGCCCGGCTAGTTTTTTGTATTTTTTAGTAGAGACGGGGTTTCACCGGGTTAGCCAGGATGGTCTTGATCTCCTGACCTCGTGATCCGCCCGTCTCGGCCTCCCAAAGTGCTGGGATTACAGGCTTGAGCCACCGCGCCCGGCCTTGTTTTATTTCTTTATTTAGAGATGGAGTCTCACTTTGTTGCCCAAGCTGGAGTGCAGTGATGGGATCTCAGCTGACTGCAACATCGGCCTCCCGGGTTCAAGCAATTCTCCCACCTCAGCCTCCCGAGTAGCTGGGATTACAGGCGCCCGCCACCATGACTGACTAATTTTTTTGTATTCTTAGTGGAGATCGGGTTCCACCATGTTGGTCAGGCTGGTCAGGAACTCCTGGCCTTGCGTTTTTTCACCTCAGCCTCCCGTAGTGCTGGGATTACAGGCCTGAACCACTGTGCCCAGCTAGACTCTGCACTTTTAATGACTTGGAATGGAACGGAAAGTGAAGATACACAGCAGTGGAACAGGATGCTTTTTCACATCATTGATTTTATTTATTTATTTATTTATTTTTAGTTCAGTTTCCATCTGTCACTCAGGCAATAGTAGGGTTTTTTGTCACTGTAGCCTCTACCTGCTGGGTTACAGTGATTCTTTTGCCTGAGCCCCTCGAGTAGCTGGGATTAGAGGTGCGTGCCCCCATGCGTGTAATGCTGTGATGGGATGTGTGTGCATGAATACATGGATAGATAAGCCCATGGTTTATGTAGAAAACACAACCTTTGCAGTAAGTTTTTTTTTAATAATAATTGTAATGATTTTAAGATTTTTCATTGTTGTCAACTGTCACAATAATGAGTTAATAGTAAGAAGGGGCTGGGCATGGTGGCTCATGCCTGTAATCCCAGCACTTTGGGAGGCCGATGCTGGTGGTCAGGAGTTCAAGACCAGCCTGACCAAAATGGTGAAACCCTGTCTGTACTACAAATACAAAATTTAGGATGGGCGCGGTAGCTCATGCCTATAATCCCAGCAATTTTGGAGGCTGAGATGGGCAGATCATGAGTCAGGAGATCGAGACCATCCTAACTAACACAGTGAAACCCCATCTCTAATAAAAATGCAAAAAAAAATTAGCCGGGCATGGTGGCGGGCACCTGTAGTCCCAGCTACTCAGGAGTCTGAGGCAGGAGAATGGCGTAAACCTGGAAGGTGGAGCTTACAGTGAGCTGAGATCGTGCCACTGCACTTCAGCCTGATCAACAGAGTAAGACTCCGTCTCAAAAAAACAAAAACAAAAATAAATACAAAATATAGCCAGGCCCAGTGGCAGGCGCCTGTAATCTCAGCTACTCAGGAGGCTGAGGTGAGAGAATTGCTTGAACCTGTGTGGCAGGGGTTGCAGTGATCTGAGATCATGCCACTGTACTCCAGCCTGGGCAATAGAGTCACACTGCATCTCAAAAATAAAGAAAAAAGAAACAAAAACTGTCATTATTCTTATTACAGGCATGAGCCGCTATGCTTGGCCTGGCTCTGTTTTCACAGACACATCTCTACCTACTCAGCCAGGGGATCCTTCTTCATGGCCAAGGTCTCCTTCATTGCTGTACTCCTCATAGAGTTTACTCATTTTTTTGTGTGTGTGTATGAAATTCTGGAATCTACACAAGGCACATTGTTGAGTATATGCTTGAAACTAGAAATCAGAGGCCATTTAATTTAAGAGATGTAAAACTGCTTTCACCTCAGGCCACCATACTGCTGCTTTTTTGGATCTCGTTGATTCTTGTCCCTTGCCTGTATTGTAATTTGCATAGTTAACCTTGGGTCAATATTTTACCATCTGCTAAATTAATTTCACTTTCCTCCAAGCTCAAGATTTGGTCTATCCTAGTGGAATTCTCTTTTTTTTTTTTTTTGAGACGGAGTCTTCCTCTGTCGCCCAGTCTGCAGTGCAGTGGCCGGATCTCGGCTCACTGCAAGCTCCGTCTCCCGGGTTTACGCCATTCTCCTGCCTCAGCCTCCCGAGTAGCTAGGACTACAGGCACCCGCCACCTCGCCCGGCTAGTTTTTTGTAGTTTTTAGTAGAGACGGGGTTTCACTGTGTTAGCCAGGATGGTCTCGATCTCCTGACCTCGTGATCCACCCATCTCGGCCTCCCAAAGTGCTGGGATTACAGGCTTGAGCCATCGCGCCCGGCCATCCTAGTGGAATTCTATTCCCACAGACGTGCATGTGCAAAGTTTACTCCTACATGCCCATTACTTCCTGCCCTCCACCCTTGCCCTTCCTTTCCTGGCCTTGCCTCACATGGTACATTGATCTGGATGCAAATACCAGCCTATTGATTTTGTAATCCTGAACACCCCAATTTCCCTGTGAGCCCCTCGCCTCCAACACTACTCTTACTGAGTAAGTCAAGACCTTATTCATCCCCTGGACAAAATTATAGGAGGCTGCCTGAATCCATGTGTGCAGGGCATGATGACTCAGCACATGGTCCATGAGGGATGACTTAGCACCACTGTCAGCAGCACAGCTCAGCCCTTGTGTCCCCCTTGTAGTATTTCGTCCTGTTCTCCTTGTATTTTTTGTGACTGGTTGTTTTCTGTATTTCCTTGGTGCACTATTGTGCTTAGAAACATGTCGTGGTATCCTTCAGGCCCAGGATCAAGTTTGTCCCTCCCTCACTGTATGTGCAAATTGGGGTCACGTACATGAACACAGTGGGCCTGCTGTACTTATTTGAGAAATAATGTTAATTTGCCTCCAGAATTTTTTTTTTTTTTTTTTTTGAGATGGAGTTTCGCTCTTGTTGCCCAGGCTGGAGTGCAGTGGTGCAATCTCGGCTCACCACAACCTCCACCCCGCCCCGCCCCCGCCCTTCAAGCAAATTCCCTGCCTGAGGCTGCCAAGTAGCTAGGATCACAGGCATGTGCCAACACGCCCAGCTAATTTTGTATTTGAAGTAGAGACAGGGTTTTTCCATGTCAGACTGCTCTCGAACTTCCGACCTCAGGTGATCCACTTGCCTAGGTCTTCCAAAGTGTTGGGATTATAAGCCTGAGCTGTTGCCCCCCGCTGCCTCCAGGTTTTTAAAACAGGCTAGTGCTATTGGATGGCTTCACACATTGCAGCTTTTATAAGACGAGCTGTAAACTGCCTTTGTGTAAGTTGTCAGCCTTCAGTGATGCTAATGATGACATGCTCCTTTTCCAGTCTCCGTCATTTCACTGTCCTATCAATAGCTTAGACTGCCTGGCCACGGTGGCTCATGCCTCTAATCCCAGCACTTTGGGAAGCTGAGGTCAGTAGATCGTTTGAGGTCAGGAGTTTGAGACCAGTAAATCCAACATGGTGAATTCTCGAATCTACTGAACACACAAAAAATGGCTGGGTGTGGTGGCTCAAACTTGTAATCCCAGTACTTTGGGAGGCCAAGACAGGCAGATCACCTGAGGTGAGGAGTTCAAGACCAGCCTGGCCAACATGGTAAAACCCCATCTCTACTACAAATACAAAAATTAGCTGGGTGTGGTGGCACATGCCTGAAATCCCAGCTACATGGGAGGTTGAGACAGCAGAATCACTTGAACCCAGGAGGCGGAGGTTGCACTGAGCCAAGATCAGGCCATTGCAGTCTTGCCTGGGCAACAAGAGTGAAACTCTTTCTCAAAAATAAATAAACAAATAAAAATAAATAAAAGCACTGATCCTATTCATGAGTAGTTAACACGAGTAATTATCTCAAAGGCTCCATCTGCAGGAATATCCTATTGGAGAATAAGAAATCCGAACATGGCTTTTGGCCAATATGAACATTCAGACTGAGATAGAAAGCCCCTAAGGGAAAAATTCTAAACATACATGCATGTGACCACCCCCCGGGCTTACACAAACAACTTATCTGGAAAACCCCCAGCCGTTTGAGGTTGCGAAAAAGGTGGGAACCAGCCAGAAACTGCGGAATGTTCAACTTTAAATGTTAACCATTAATAAGCTTGTAACTACTGTTTCTCTGTGACTTGTTTGTACCTCGCTATAAAAGAAACCCTAAAACAGCAGCCGGGGCCTCTCTCTTTACCTGCCATTGTATAAAGCGGAGAGGTCCGGGTTCGAACTCGTAATAAAGCGACCCCGGCTATTTGGCTTTGACTCTGGTCTCTGTTGGTCACTTACTGGGGTTTCGCGACTTTGGGCACAACATTTGGGGGCTCGTCCGGGATTCCCCTAAGCCCACCAGACCCCAGATCAACGGGTCGTCGCTGTGAGCAGATTCGGTAAGTCGGCCGGCTTGAGTCTCTGTGTTGTCTGTAGTCTCTGTGTCATCTGGAAAAATCCCGCGGGGTCTGTATCGGTGGCCGGCATAGTCTTGGCGGACACGCTATAAGACAGCCACCAGGGGCCGGTGGGAGACGTCCCCCGGCACCCGTCTGGGGCTCTGTATTTATTAGCCCATCTGGTTCTGATCGGGAGCTAAACCCGAGATGCGCTGGTGACTATTGTTATGTTAATTACTTAACTTACTTTCATTTTTCAGGACCTACTTGGCAAGGAAAAAAAAAAAAAGAGTACAATACTTCTGGTTTTACTCTTTTCTCTATCTCTCTTTTCTATATCTCTCTTTTCTCTATCTCTAGGATTCTACTACCATGGGTAATAGCCAGAGTACTCCACTCTCCATTCTTATAAATAACTTTAAAGATGTTAAGGCAAGGGGCCATGACCTTAGCATAGAACTCAGAAAAGGGAAATTGGTAACTTTCTGCCGCTCGGAATGGCCCACCTTCGGTGTAGGGTGGCCAGCTGAGGGGACCTTCTGTCTCCCCATTATCATTAAGGTAAAATCAAAAATTTTCCTGCCGGGGCGGTCAGGACATCCTGATCAGATCCCTTACATCATGGTGTGGCAAGACCTTGTGGAAAACCCACCCCTTTGGCTAACTCCTTTTGTGCTGACGCCAGAGCCATGTAGGGCTCTGGTCGTACAGTCGACAGAACACCCCCGTAGGGCAAAAACACCGTCCGCTCCCCCAGCCCCTGTGTTAGAAGACGGTCAGGATCCCCTGCTTTTAGAACCCCCGCCTTATCATGCCCCTCCTGGCCCTCAGCCCCCAGCCCCCCCAGGGGACCTCGAAGAGCGGGAAGCAGCAGCTGCTGCTGCAGCCGGGGCCGTCGAAAGTGAAAGTAACTCTGGTGGGCCGGTGGGGCGGACGCGCTCAACGGGAAATAAGCTCGCGCCCCCCTGATTCCACTGTGGCTCTCCCCCTGAGGGAAATAGGACCCCCGATGACACGGGCAACCCTAGACTCCAGTACTGGCCATTCTCCACTAGTGACCTGTACAACTGGAAAACCCAGAATGCTCGGTTTTCTGATAACCCTAAAGATTTAACAGCTCTTTTAGACAGTGTTATGTTTACCCATCAACCAACCTGGGATGATTGTCAACAACTCCTCAGAATTTTGTTCACAACAGAGGAACGAGAAAGAATACAGGTAGAGGCCAGAAAACTGGTTCCGGGAGATGACGGCCAACCTACCGCCAACTCTGACCTCATTAATGCTGCCTTTCCCTTGACCAGACCTGCATGGGACTACAACATGGCAGAAGGTAGGGGAAGGCTACTCGTTTATCGCCAGACTCTAATGGTGGGTCTCCGGGCTGCTGCTCGCAAGCCCACCAATTTGGCCAAGGTATATTCCATGTTACAGGGAAAAACAGAAAGCCCAGCTACCTATCTAGAAAGATTGATGGAAGCCTTTAGACAGTTTACCCCCATGGACCCGGAGGCACCCTCTTAAGCACCTTAAGCCCTGAAAAACAGTGGTACACTGTCCTGGATTTAAAAGATACCTTTTTCAGCCTGCCTTTAGCCCCTAAGAGTCAGGAACTTTTTGCATTCGAATGGACAGATCCCGAGAGGGGCATAAATGGCCAGCTAACGTGGACCAGGCTACCACAGGGATTCAAAAACTCCCCAACTCTGTTCGACGAGGCCCTCCACGAAGATCTGGGTGAGTACCGGCGACAGCACCCTGAGATCACTCTTTTACAGTATGTTGATGATCTTTTAATAGCAGCTGAATCCCCAGAGGCCTGCCTACAAGGAACCGAAAGCCTCCTAAAGGCTCTGGGAGATCTAGGCTACCGAGCCTCGGCAAAGAAGGCTCAGATCTGCAAATCAGAGGTAACCTACCTAGGATACCTGGTAAAAGGGGGGCAACGCTGGTTGACGGATGCCCGAAAAGAGACTGTTCTACGTATCCCTGGACCCCAATCAACACGACAAGTAAGAGAGTTCTTGGGGTCGGCAGGGTTCTGTAGACTCTGGATACCGGGCTTTGCTGAATTGGCTAAACCACTATACCAGGCAACAAAAGAGCAGCAGCCCTTTAATTGGACAGAAGAGGCTGAGCTGGCTTTCCAACAAATCAAAACTGCTCTGCTATCAGCCCCTGCGTTGGGACTCCCTGATGTCTCCAAGCCATTCCACCTATACATGGATGAAAGCCGGGGTGTAGCCAAAGCAGTATTGACTCAGTATTTAGGTCCTTGGCGGAGACCGGTTGCATATTTGTCGAAGAAACTGGACTCAGTGGCTGCTGGGTGGCCTCCTTGTCTCCGGGTAATCGCGGCCACTGCCTTAATGGTCAAAGACGCTGATAAACTGACCATGGGCCAAGAATTGCAGGTCACTACCCCACATGCCATTGAAGGTGTACTCAGACAGCCACCTGATCGGTGGCTTAGCAATGCCCGGCTCACCCACTACCAGGGACTGCTACTAAACCCCCTCAGAATAACTTTCATGCCCCCAACGGCCCTAAACCCCGCGTCCCTACTGCCAAATCCGGACTTGGAGAGCCCACTCCACAACTGCTCTGAGATATTGGCCCAGGTACACGGAGTCAGAGAAGACCTACAGGACCGGCCACTGCCAGACGCTGACCTCGTCTGGTTCACCGATGGAAGCAGTTTCGTCCACCAAGGACAAAGGTACGCGGGAGCGGCGGTAACCTCAGAAACCGAAGTCATTTGGGCAGAACCCTTGCCCCCAGGAACGTCGGCCCAAAAGGCTGAACTGGTGGCATTGACTCAGGCCTTAAAATTGGGGAAAGACCAAAAACTAACGGTATATGCTGACAGCCGATATGCCTTTGCCACCGCTCACATACATGGAGCAATATATAGGGAAAGAGGGCTCCTCACGGCAGAAGGAAAACACATTAAAAACAAAAAAGAAATCCTGGCCTTATTAGCTGCCCTCTGGGAACCCAGAAAATTGGCGATTGTCCACTGTCCAGGACACCAAAGAATAACTGACATGGTCTCCCGGGGAAATAACCTGGCTGATCAGACTGCTAAAAATGTGGCTCAAACCCCTTCACAGCTCCTAGCCCTTCAGCTGCCTGACTCAGGGCCCCCAGAGCTACCCTCTAACCCGGAGTACTCAGAGAGCGACCTCCAGTGGATAAGCGAGCTCCCTATGGCTCAGATCCACGACAAGTGGTGGAAAGACTATAAAAACAACATTATTCTCACAGACAAATTAGGACAACGGATACTAGAACGAATCCATCATAGTACCCATTTAGGCTCAAGGCGAATATTGGACTTAATAAGACACTCAAAACTGAAAATCAGAGATGCTTCTAAAAAAGTTGAACAAGTGACTAAAAATTGTGTATTATGCCAACTCAATAATGCAGGAAACCAACCCCAAACCACTGGAAAAAGACAAAGAGGAAATAGACCTGGGGCTTTATTGGGAAATTGACTTCACTGAAATAAAACCAGGAAAATAGGGATACAAATACCTACTAGTTTTTGTAGATACTTTTTCAGGATGGACAGAAGCCTTCCCAACCAAAAAGGAAACTGCCCAAGTCGTAGCCAAGAAAATCCTAGAAAAAATCTTGCCCAGGTATGGCTTCCCAGCTATGATAGGGTCGGACAACGGGCCGGCCTTCATCGCCAAGGTAAGTCAGGGTCTGGCTTCCATTCTCGGGGTAAATTGGAAATTACATTGTGCATATCGCCCCCAAAGCTCAGGACAGGTAGAAAGAATGAACAGAACATTAAAGGAGACCCTAACTAAATTGAACATGGAGACTGGCGCTAACTGGGTAGTCCTTCTCCCCTGCTCCCTGTTCAGGGCAAGAAACTCCCCTTACAGATTAGGTCTCACCCCTTATGAAATAATGTATGGCAGACCTCCCGCTATTGTCCCTAACCTAAAAGACAATCTCATCAAATCTGCTGTCGATGATGGTGTTGAACTCTTATTTTCCCTACAAGCCATACAGAAAATTCATGAAGAAACCTGGCCTAGACTAAGAGAACTATACAAAACAGGACCTCCACCCGTTCCACACCAGATCCGGCCAGGAGACTGGGTTCTCGTCAAGCGACACCGACAAGAAACCTTAGAACCAAGGTGGAAAGGGCCGTTCCAGGTGATCCTAACCACGCCAACAGCACTCAAGGTAGAAGGAATCGCTGCCTGGATCCACTACACCCACGCCAAGCCAGTGGACCTCCTCTCAGACTTCGTCGGGCCCTCCACAGAGAAAACCGCAGCCTGGACAATTGACCGGACTAAAGACAATCCTTTAAAATTCACCCTGCGCCGTCAACAACCGTAATTATGGTGTCCATCTCCTTTGTGACGCTCTTGCTTTTGCGGGCCTTCAGCTGGAAAATCCAAGCACAGCAGGCTTCATCCCCGTTTGCCTGGCGTTTTTTCCTGACAGAGAATTGGACCAACTACGCTCAGACACAGGTACAAGGCCATCTTCTGGCCACAGCTGATTGCCCCCCTCAAGGTTGTAGCTCTCCTATCTATGTTAATTTTACTGATTTCCAGGCACAAGCGGGAAAAGTCACCCCAGCTATTTGCTTTCTCTTTGACCAACAAATCCCCTATTGTAAAAACACATGGGTTGAACAAAGCATCGGTTGCCCCTATAGCTCATGTAAAATCCACACTGTCAAGACTCTCACAGCCTCAGAAACCGTCTCCAGCCAAGTATGGAATTCCCATAATTTTTTTAAAACTGCCACAGGCTACACATGGGTTATCTGGGATCCCTGGGACTCCTGTTGGACCTCCCAACAGAAGGGGGCCATGTACATGACATCTGGGACAAAGTGGCCTAGCAGCCACCTCTATCTATGGCACTCACTTGTTCAGATCCAAACCACCCTCCACGCTAACATTCAGAAACAGGAAACAGAACTAAACAAACAACTCTCCACTTTAACCTCCTCCCGCCCTTTCTCCTGGTTATCTCTGCTGAGGAAGGGGTTACTTCTCGCGAACGCCACTGGTCTGGGAAACCTCTCTGCATGTTTCTTTTGCGCTACCCTAGGACAGCCACCCCTGATGGCCGTCCTGCTCCCAGCCCCCTTCAATAATTCCCTAACAACTTCCAGCCAAGGATCCTCCCCCATCTCAGATGTTCCTTTGTTCTTTTTTTTTTTTTTTGAGATGGAGTCTTGCTCTGACACCCAGGCTGGAGTGCAGTGGTCGGATCTCAGCTCACTGCAAGCTCCGCCTCCCGGGTTTATGCCATTCTCCTGCCTCAGCCTACCGAGTAGCTGGGACTACAGGCGCCCGCCTCGTCGCCCAGCTAGTTTTTTGTATTTTTAAGTAGAGACAGGGTTTCACCGTATTAGCCAGGATGGTCTCTATCTCCTGACCTCGTGATCCGCCCGTCTTGGCCTCCCAAAGTGCTGGGATTACAGGCTTGAGCCACCGCGCCCGGCCCCTTTGTTCTTAAACCCTGAACAAACACAGGTTTTATTTTGCTATTCAAACGCTAGCACCTCCCTTTGCAACATAACCTCTCCTCCCAACTCCACTCTGTACGCCCCTCATGGCTCATTCTTCTGGTGTAATGGAACTCTATATAAAAATCTCACTGTTCAGGCCACTAAGAGCCTCCTATGTCTCCCTGTTACAATAGTTCCCCAACTAACCCTGCGAACCCCTGCTGAATATCTAGAAGGAGACTACATGCCTTCCTTCAGGACAAAAAGGGCTGTATTTCTTCCCTTAGTAGCCGGTGTCTCACTCACCACATCCGTAATAGCGGCAGGGTTAGCAGGAGGAGCCCTAGGCCACGCTCTCGTTACTACCGCTAAGCTCTCCCAACAATTCTCCATAGCAATGGAAGCTTCAGCCGAATCCCTAGCCTCATTACAAAGGCAACTGACCTCCCTCGCCCAAGTTACTTTGCAAAATCGGCGCGCCCTAGACCTGCTTACTGCCAAAAAAGGGGGAACTTGCCTTTTTCTCAAAGAAGACTGCTGTTTTTACATAAATGAATCTGGGTTAGTAGAGACGCGGGTCCAACAGCTACACAAACTCAGCCTAGAACTACAAAAACAAAAATTCAATTCTGCAGCTGATAGTTGGTGGAGCTCCTCCATGTACTCCCTCTTAATGCCCCTAGCAGGACCATTGCTAAGCCTACTCCTCCTCCTCACCATAGGGCCATGCATACTAAACAGAATAATAAACTTTGTCAAAGATAGAATCAACACTGTCCAGTTAATGGTCCTTAGAACACAATATCAACCCATCATCAATAAAACAATTGAAACAGACATATAAGACCCAAGATTGGCTCTTGAAGACACAACTAAAAGGGGGGAATGAGATAGAAAGCCCCTAAGGGAAAAATTCTAAACATACATGCATGTGACCACACCCCGGGCTTACACAAACAACTTATCTAGAAAACCCCTAGCCGTTTGAGGTTGCAACATACATGCATGTGACCATCCCCCGGGCTTACACAAACAACTTATCTGGAAAACCCCCAGCTGTTTGAGATTGCGAAAAAGGCGGGAACCAGCCAGAAACAGCGGAATGTTCAACTTTAAATGTTAACCAATAATAAGCTTGTAACTACTGTTTCTCTGTGACTTGTTTGTACCTCGCTATAAAAGAAACCCTAAAACAGCAGCCGGGGCCTCTCTCTTTACCTGCCATTGTATAAAGCGGAGAGGTCCGGGTTCGAACTCGTAATAAAGCAACCCCGGCTATTTGGCTTTGACTCTGGTCTCTGTTGGTCACTTACTGGGGTCTCGCGACTTCGGGCACAACAAGACCAGGGAGCCTGGATCTTTTTTTTAATGTTTTTATTGTACAATTTGTTTTATACTATGTTTTCTCTGATCCCAGTTTAACAATTTTCCCAGTACACATTCTATGTTTCATATCTTATGCATAGTGAACTAGATAACTAAGGGAAATGGGTGTATATAGAATTGCTGTGTTGCCTGGCTGTTCTTTAACTGTAGTTGTGACATCATAATTGAACCCTTTGACACTGTTAGTTCTTTTTTTCTTTTTTGAGACAAAGCCTCTCCCTGTTACCCAGGCTGGAGTGCAATTGCATGATCTCGGCTCAGTGCAACTCTGCCTCCTGGGTTCAAATGACACACTCCACTCGTTAATGTCACAAAGTGCTGCCGGGTGCAGTGCCTCATGCCTGTAATCCTAGGACTTTGGGAGGCTGAGTCGGGTGGATCACTTGAGGTCAGGAGTTCGAGACCAGCATGGCCTACATGGTGAAACCTTATCTCTACTAAAAATGCAATAATTAACCGTGCATGGTGCAGCATGCCTGTAATCCCAGATACTCAGGAGGCTGAGACAGGAGAATCGCTTGAACTCAGGAAGTGGAGGTTACATTTATCTGACATCGTGCCATTGCACTCCAGCCTGGGTGACAGAGGTAGGCCCTGTCTCAAAAAAATTAAAATACTTTTTTTTTTTTTTTTTTTGAGATGGAGTCTCGCTCTGTCGCCCGGGCTGGAGTGCAGTGACCGGATCCCAGCTCACTGCAAGCTCTGCCTCCCGGGTTTACGCCATTCTCCTGCCTCAGCCTCCCGAGTAGCTGGGACTACAGGCGCCCGCCACCACGCTCGACTAATTTTTTGTATGTTTTTTAGTAGAGACAGGGTTTCACCATGTTAGCCAGGATGGTCTCGATCTCCTGACCTTGTGATCCGCCCATCTCGGCCTCCCAAAGTGCTGGGATTACAGACTTGAGCCACCGCGCCCGGCCATAAATTTTTGTTTTTTTTGTCTTTTTTTTTTTTTCCTTTTCTTTTTGCGGAGAACGGGGTCTCGCTGTATTACCCAGGCAGGTCTCGAACTTCTGGGCTCAAGCTATCCTCCCGCCTCTGCCTCCCTGAGAGCTGGGATTGCAGGCATGAGCCACCGCGCCTGGCAAATTTTTTTTAAAAAGTCACAAAGTGCCTGTTTTGCATGGATATAAGTGATATTCCTCGGTGAATTATCCTGTCTCTTTTCTTTCTGAAAAGGCAGGTATTACAGTAGCCAGTCTTTTCTGAGTCTGAAGCATCCTGCCTGACTCATTTGCTTGCACTCACCCATGCCTTCTGTCAGTCCCTCTCATCTTCGCTTAAATTCCATCTTCTAGGCCGGATGCAGTGGCTCACACCTGTAATTGCAGCACTTTGGGAGGTCGAGCTGGGTGGATCACGAGGTCAGGAGATCGAGATCATCTTGGCTAACACGGTGAAATCTCATCTCTACTAAAAATACAAAAAAATTATTTTTTATTTTTGAGAGGGAGTCTCCCTCTGTCACCCAGGCTGGCATGCAGTGGTGCGATCTCGGCTCACTGCATGCTCCACCTCCTGGGTTCACGCCATTCTCTTGCCTCAGCCTCCCAAGTAGCTGGGACTACAGGCACACGCCAACACGCCAGGGTAATTTTTGTAATTATAGGAGATACGGGGTTTCTCCATATTGGTCAGGCTGGTCTCCAACTTCCAACCTCAGGCCATCTGTCCTCCTTGGCCTCCCAAAACGCTAGAATTACAGGTTTGAGCCACCGCGCCCGGCCTGAAGTGGTATTTTTTAGAGAATAACTAAACCTTTTTTCAGCTTAATGACCCAGGGATGTATTTCTGAAGGTCTTGGGAGCGCTCCTTGTAAGGCAAACTGCAAGGGAGATAGTACCTATATCTCAGTAGGAAGTTACGTAATTCAAACATCAAATATTTCAAATTTAAAGCTACGGACATTTAAATAATTCTCAGCCTTGAGAGGAACGTGGTCATGCAACCTGAGTCCAATGGCATGCAGGCGCAACTTCTAAGAATTTTGCTGACCAGGTGCGGTGGCTCACGCCTGTAATCCCAGCACTTTGGGAGGCTGAGGCCGGCGGATCACTTGAGGTCAGGAATTAGAAACCAGCCTGGTTGCCGGGCGCGGTGGCTATTTCGTACAAGCAAGAAAATATTTATTTCTTCTTCTTTTTTTTTTTTGAGACGGAGTCTTGCGCTGTCGCCCAGGCTGGGGTGCAGTGGCTCCATCTCGGCCCACTGAAAGCTCCGCCTCCCAAGTTCAAGGCATTCTCCTACTTCAGCCTTCTGAGTACCTGGGACTACGGGCGTCCGCCACCGCGCCAGGCTAATTTTTGTATTTTTAGTGGAGACGGGGTTTCACCGTGTCAGCCAGGATGGTCTCGATCTCCTGACCTCGCGATCCGCCCGCCTCAGTCTCCCAAAGTTCTGGAATTACAGGCGTGAGCCACCGTGTCCAGCCTAATCAAAATTGTATAAATTATTTAAAAATTAAAAGAAAAAAGAAAGAGACTGCGGGAGGGAATGTTACTTTATCGCCCAGGCTGGCCAGGACCCCCAGGCTCAGCGATCCTACCGCCACTGCTTCCTGAGTAGCTGGGACCTCAGGCTCCCACGCCCGCGCCCGCATCCCTGCTGTGTTTAAGCAGCAGGTGATGACCTCACTCCTCCCTGGCCTGAGCACTCCGTCCCGCATCCCAGGCGGTAGCCCTAGGGAAGTCTCTGAAGCTGAGCACTGGTTGGCTCTCCCTCCAGAGTGAATGGAGAATAGAAAGGGAGAAGATTTCTATTCTGTCCTGTGGGCCGTCAGCATGAAATCCTACGTTCCGCTCAGGCAGGGCTTTGCATTTTACATTCTAGTTTGCATCCTCCTTCCAGACTATTCCAGGGCTTTTGAATCATCCTTCTGCCTTCCTGGCTACTCTCGCCGCTAAAAGCCGCAGAACAGGGCTGGAAGGACCCTGACAGACACACAGGTCCCGCTGCGGCCCGCTCTCTGCCGGTACTAAAGGGTAAGGTGTCTCCGCTTTGCGCCCCGCCCCTACCTCACGCAGGCCCCGCCCCTACCTCACCCAGGCCCCCGCCCACACCTCATCCAGGCCCAGCCCACCTCCTCGTTGGCTCCACCCAGGCTTGGTTTCTGTCTTGCGCGCGCAGATTCGCGCAGACCAGGAAGCGGATACGTGGAGTGAGGGTCACACCGCGGAGGTGAGTTTTGCTCTGTGTTGTATTAAGTGCGCTCTCCAGGTCCCCGGCACTTTTGTACATGGGATGTGGGGCCCCCGTAGACCTGGAAGTTCTCGTCTTTCTTCCTTCACTCAGAGCAAATGGAGATGTTCTCCTGGGAGTCCGGAAGTCCCTTCTTTTTAGGTTTAAAGTCGCCCTGAGGCTGGTCCCGTCCTCAGTCTTTCTGCTACAGGGCAATGTATACACTTCCTATGGCGTAGTTTTCCTGCTCAAAACCGTGTTTTGACTCCTTCCGCACTGCGCGCTTTTTTTTTTTTTTTTTTTTTTTGAGACAGAGTCTCGCTCTGTCGCCCAGGCTGGAATGCAGTGGCGCGGTCTCTACTCACTGCAAGCTCCGCCTCCCGGGTTCCCGCCATTCTCCTGCCTCAGCCTCCCGAGTAGCTGGGACTACAGGCGCCCGCCCTCACGCCCAGCCGACTTTTTGTATTTTTTAGTAGAGACGGGGTTTCACCGTGTTAGCCAGGATGGTCTCGATCTCCTGACCTCGTGATCCGCCCCCCTCGGCCTCCCAAAGTGCTGGGATTATAGGCGTGAGCCACCGCGCCCGGCCCCGCACTGCGCCTTTTAAAATCCTCACCCGAGAGGTGTATTCCCTCCCTCCGCGCCTCCCCGCCTCACCCTCGTCAATTCCTTGAGCACAGCACCCTGACCCCAGTCCCGGGGAGGCCGCGTTCTCTGTTTGGTCCTGGGATCCTGCAGATCCCCCCCTTGTCCAACGGCGTCGTTGCTCCCCACCTCCCTCCTCCTCATACTGGGCCCTGCTGCTCCCCAGGTCTTCCCTCCGCAGTCACCGCTTCCCTTGAGCCTGCACTGTAGAGGTGCCCGGTGCCTGTCCTGTGACACGGGGTGTTCTTGCCTGCCCAGATCCAGCTCTTGGAAAATGCGCTCCTCCGAGATGCCGGCGTCTACTCCAAACCCTCGTGTGATTGTGTGGGCCAACGGGATCAGGAGACAGAGAGAGGGACTGAGAGCGCAGTAGAAAACCAGAGACAGAGAAAAGAAGAATGAGGAAGACCCATAACAGATGGCAAAGTAGAGGATAGGTGAGGGATTTGCCAAGAGACAGCAAAAGTGAAAAAAAAGATAAGAAAGCAGGAGGAGAAAAGCAACTTCAGAAATGTAGAGAAAAGCTAAATGTACAGAGAAATGAAGGACAGACAGCAAGGTACGGAGAGGGACAGAAACGTGGAGGCTCATCAGAGTGAGGAAGAGGAGGAGGGATTTAGAGCCAGGACAAACAGAGCAGAGTGGTGCTGGTGGCAAGGAGAACAGAGGGAGAACCACAGCAGGGAGGACACCTGGGGATCTGGGGTGCCAGATTAGGTAGGTCCAGGGGTTTATAACAGGGAAGAGAGAATTTAATAGTGAGAGCAGAGGAGGCGCAGAGATGGGAGAAGAGGCAGAAATCTATGGAGATTGAGGACGATCTAAAGATTCAGGAGAAGGAGCAACAAGAGGTTAAATAAGTTGTGAGGATGGAGCCCGGGTAATTTTCGTATTTTTAGTAGAGACAGGATTTCACCATGTTGGCCAGGCTGGTCTCAAACCCCTGACCTCAGGTGATCCACCCACCTCGACCTCCCAAAGTGCTGGGATTACAGGTGTGAGCCACCGCAGCTGTCCACCCGTGTATTCTTGATTGAAAATTTTTGCTTATGTCTTAGTTCTACAGCTGACCCTGTTTCCCTGTTTCCAAGGTCAATAGCTGTGTGTTTACACTTCTGCATTTTATAAATGTTACTGAGATTTCCTTGTAAGGAAGAATTCAATGTTGGGAGTCAGTTTTCATCAGAACCTTTCCAACGAATTTTCTTTAACCGAGGTATGTGATAGATGCTTGTCTTAATTTTAAGGATGGGATGATAAGACCAACCCATCCCATTAGCCCTTCCAGGCCCCCATGTAAGAATTCAGGCACCTTCTCACTCATCTCAGACCTTCTCAGGGTAACTTGCTGAAAATGTTTCCCACTCTGAGGCCCAGTGAGCCTCCCTGCAGCTTGATGATGAAGGGCTAGACCAGAAAAGCTCAACCTGAGTGATCCTGACCCTGAAATGATTGGCAAAATAGAGGCCGTGTCTGGGTGTGGCTTTTTCTCTGGGAGAGGGGAGTGCCCAGTTGTAATTAGAATTTTCCATGGGATGCAGTAACCTAAAAATGAAAAAAATAAAAATAAAAAAAGGCAGAAGAATGGAAGAAACAGAGCAGTAGACTCAGAAACAGAGACAATCTTCAGGGCCTTTGTCTGTATGAGGATATCACAGCTACGTCTAAAGCAGGTCGTGTCAGTCCCTGGCAGTCCCACCGGGTTCCCGTGTTCCCCGGGACAAGAGTCCAGCTCTTCACTGTGGCTCTACAGCCCTGTGTCCAGGGCCCCTGCCAGTGTCCAGCCTCCTCCTGGGAGCTTGCCCTCATCTCATGTCTCCCTCTGCCCCAGTCACAGTTGCTTGTCTCTTTTTTCAAACATCAAAATCCTTCCTGTCTCAGGTCATTGTCTCCGCTTTTATTCTATGTTTCTAAGTGAAGATGGCACTGTCCCTTTCTCCTTCAGGTCTAGGTGCAGAGATGCCTCCCGTGGCCTCCCACCCCCATCTGAAGTTCCCTCTGCCCGTCAGTGTCTATCACATTACTCAAGTTTTCTTATCTCTGTGTCAATCTCATCAGAAATGCACTTTTTTTTTTTTTTTTTTTCCCCAAACAGAGTCTCACTCTGTCCTCCAGGCTGTGAGTGCAGTCTTGTGATCTTGGCTCCCTGCAACCTCTGTCTCCTGGGTTCAAGTGATTCTTGTGCCTCAGCCTCCCAAGTAGCTGAAATTATAGATGTGTGCCTCCACACCCGGCTAATTTTTGTATTTGTATTTTATTTTATTTTTGAGTCTTACTCTGTCGCCCAGGCAGGAGTGCAGTGGTGCGATATCAGGTCACTGCAACCTCCACCTTCCAGGTTCAAGCAATTAGCCTACCTCAGCCTCCTGAGTAGCTGGGATTACAGATGCCCATGAAGCTCGGCTACTTTTTGTATTTTTAGTAGAGACAGGGTTTCACCATGTTGGCCAGGCTGGTCTTGAACTCCTGGCCTCAAGTAATCCACCCACCTCAGCCTTTCAGAGTGCTAGTATTACAGGCATGAGCCACCGTGTGCAGCCCAATTTTTGTATTTTTAGTAGAGACAGGGTTTCTCCATGTTGGCCAGGCTTGTCTCAAACTTCTGAGCTCAAATGATCCTTCCACCTCAGCTTCCTAAGTAGCTGGGACCACAGACACACAGACGTGCACCACCATACCTGGCTAAGTTTTTGTATTTTTGGTAGAGATCTCCTGAATGGGAGCTCATCCCAGCCCAGCTCCCCACTGCTGCAGTGTGTGTGTGGGCTTTTCCAGGAGTGGAGCGGGAGTTTTCCTGTAGGAATTTTTTGTTCCTGGTGCAGTGGGCAGCAGAAGGGACCGTATTTCCTCAGGGTGATGTATCCTGTGTATGTGTTGTGTTACCGGGAGAGGATGTGTTGATTCTGTGCAATAAATATCATATTTTTAACATTCAGGATTGACTTCTAAAGACTCTTGGTACATGAGGAAGAAACCTGGAAGAGGAAGAGGAAAGCAAAGGAGTCAGGGATGGCTCCTCCTCAGGTGAGATGATATTCTCGGTGGATTGTTCTCTCTCCTTCCTTTCAGAAACGCTGGGCCTTGGAGTTGGGAATCTTCTCTGAGTCTGAAGCGTCCTGCCTGACAGGTTTGCTCACACTCACCCATGCCTTCCCTCAGTCCCTCTCATCTCGTTTAGATTCTGTCTCTTGTGACCCAGTGGCATGAACTTGGAAGGAGGCTGCACCGGGCAAGGTCCTGGGAAGGGCTCACACCAGACGTGGATGGAGACGGGGTGAGGGTCCCGTGGTGTCAGTGCTGTTGGGCAGCAGGGATTGTTCAGGGGTCACATGTGGGTGCACGTTTAGCTCTCTGTGAACCATGATTAGAGCAGCTGCCAATGGAAGTCACTTTAATGTGTCCAGAGTACGTCGTAAATTCTAGAAAAGGAGACCAATAAGAGAAAATCTTTTCTCCCTGATTTTATACTATATTTTTAGGTAATTGAGTGAGTTACTGTGTTTCTGATTCCAAAAATCTTACTAATTATAATGGAAAGTTCATACATAGGCATGAATAATGAATGATTCCTTTATTATTATTATTATTATTATTATTATTATTATTATTATTATTATTTGAGGCGGTATTTTGCTCTTATTGCCCAGGCTGGAGTGCAATGGCATGATCTCAGCTCACCGCAACCTCCACCTCCTGGGTTCAGGCGATTCTGCTGCCTCAGCCTCCCGAGTAGCTGGGATTACAGGCATGTGTCACCACACCTAGCTAATTTTGTATTTTTAATAGAGACGGGGTTTCTCCATGTTGGTCAGGCTGGTCTCAACTCCCGACCTCAGGTGATCTGTCCACCTTGGCCTCCCAAAATGCTGAGATTACAAATGTGAGCCACTGTGCTTGGCCTATTCCTTCATTATTGTAAGAATATGAAATCAATGTAAATAATAGCAGGAGGTTCATTAAACCATTCTTAGCACATTAAGTTCATGAAGACAGTGGTGTTACTGTGGAGAGGCTTGTGAAACAAGTGTTTTTGGTAAAAATGGTTGCAATTTTTCTCAAATATGGAAGCAGTACTATTTTATCCAAGAGGATAAAGCTGTATTTTCATTCCACCTATTGTTATTATTATTATTTTTCTGAAATGGAGTCTTGCTTTGTTGCCGAGGCTGGAGTGCAATGGCATAATCTAAGCTTACTACAACCTCTGCCTCCTAGGTTGAAGCGATTTTCCTGTGTTAGCCCACCTAGTAGCTGGGATTATAAGTGCGAGTCACCACGCCTGGCTAATTTTTTTTTATTTTTAATAGAAACGGGGTTTCACCACGTTGGCTAGGCTGGCCTCGATCTCTTAACCTCAGGTGATCTGTCCATCTCAACCCCCTAAACTGCTGGGATTACAGGCACAAGTCACCATGCCCATCCCCACCAGTTATTATTAAATATAAATGGTTATATTTAAACATCACATGATGTATACATTTGTTTTGTGGTAAACCTCCAAGCAAAGCTGCAGCTTAGACCCTTGGGCACAAGACGTCTCCTTTCCCTGTCACATCCTCCACCCTCCTTCCAACCTCACTGGGAATTGCTACTGTCAGTTCTGTGCCAAGTGTCAAAGCAAGTCTTGTACACGTGTATTTCTACATCTTTATGAGACTTTAAAAATTCTGTTGTAAATTAAAGAAAATTTTTCATATTTTTTTTTTACTTTACATTTGGGGCTACATGTGAAGGTATGTTACAGAGGTCAACTCGCGTCATTGGAGTTTATTGTGCCAATTATTTCATCACACCAGTATCAAGGCCGGTACCCAATAATTTTTTTTTAATTTATTTTTTTGAGATTGAGCTTTGCTCTTGTTGCCCAGACTGGAGTATAATGGCATGATCTCGGCTCACTGCAACCTCTGCCTCCCAGGTTAAAGTGTGTGTCCTGCCTCAGCCTCCTGTGTAGCTGGGATTACAGGCATGTGTCACTGTGCCCAGCCTTTTACTGTGGACGTTGTCATCTTTTAAGACATCAGTCATGCTCTCTCTCATCTAGATAATGAATGTCACTTGGTGTGTCAATATAAGTTGCAAACATTTTTATAACAGGAACCTAACATTGATTTTTCATTTGTTTATTTCTTGTATTTCTCACAAACATAAGAATTTCATACTGAAAGTGTGTCTTGACTTCTTCAAAAACTATAATAAAGACATCATGTGGTGAAAAATCCCTTCCTCGGATTTGTCAGAACATTCAAGCTTTCCCCTCTCCTCTTCTCATTTTCAGTAAAGATAAGAACTCCTCCCAGAACCATTTGCTTAAAATGTGTTTTCATTTCAGGGTCTGTTGACATTCAGGGATGTGGCCATAGAATTCTCTCAGGAGGAGTGGAAATGCCTGGACCCTGCTCAGAGGACTCTATACAGAGACGTGATGTTGGAGAATTATAGGAACCTGGTCTCCCTGGGTGAGGATAACTTCCCTCCTGGGGATGTGCCCTTGTGTATCTTTGCATTTTCTCTTGTTGCCTCTTGGAAGCCACGTACTTACTTGACTAAAATGGAAGCCTTATTGATTTTGACATGAAAAGCTTCACGATGCTGAGAACACACCACTGCACTCCAGCCCGGGTGACAGAGCAAGACTCTGTCTCAAAAAACAAAAACAAAAACAAATCTTATGGCAGACTTTAAACATATCCAGTTTCCTGTTTGCTTTTCTTGTGCCTTCAATTTGGTAGTTCTTGGAAGAGAGCTCAATGTCCACATATTACGTATTACAAGGCTCCCTCAGCATTCAGAAGGAAGGAGTCAGTAGAGGAATTTGTGAAATATTTTCCTAGATCCATCTGTAATGTCTTCTTTCCTACTGAAACATAGGACTGGGACTCTAGAAAAGCTCCAGCATGTCATGGTCCTTTCTTTTTATAAGCAGGAGTCTCTTTCTGACCTGCTGTCTCCATGTTGGAGCAAGGGAAAGAGCCCTGGACCATGGAGAGTAAAGTGAAAATAGCAAAAAAATCTAGTTGGGTGGGAATGTATTACAGGTGTAAAGGCAGGTAAGAGCTCAGATGGGCAGAGTGGAAGCTCCACCTTCCAATAGTGTGTGGGGAAACTCTCTGCAAGCGGGAGAATTCTGTGGGAAAAGTTTCAATCCTGAGATCTCTGAAAGGGCATCTTTCTTTGCACCTGCTTATCTCTCTGCTCTTTCTTTCTTTCTATTCTTTCTTTCTTTTTTTATGACACAATCTCACTCTGTGGCCCAGGCTACAGTGCAGTGGCATGATCTTGGCTAACTGCAGCCTCTGGCTCCTGGACTCAAAGCATTCTTGTGCCCCAGATTCCTGAGTAGCTGGAACTGCAGGCTCTCACCACCATGCCCAGCTAATTTTTGTGTTTTTAGTAGAGATAGTGTTTCACCATGTTGGCTAGGCTGGTTTCAAACTTGTGATTTCAAGTGATCCACCTGCCTCAGAATCCCAAAGCACTGGGATTACAGGTGCGAGCTGCCATGCCTGACCATTGTTATTATTTTAAATAGTTTTGTCTTTTAGTTCTTTAGATATTTTGGCAGAGGTTATTGTTGCAGGTATGTTAAACATCTTAAAGTTATAGCATAATAAAGAAACTTAAAATTTCCATAACCTGGATGTGTGCAGGGGCTCACACCTGTAATCCCAGCACTATTGGGAGGCCATGGTGGGCAGATCACCTGAGGTGAGGAGTTCAAAACCAGCCTGGCTAACGTTGAAACTTCGTCTCTACTAAAATTACAAAAATTAGCCAGGCGTGGTTGTGGGTGACTGTAATGCCAGCTACTCAGGAGGCTGAGGAAGGAGAGCCTGTTGAATCTGGAAGGCAGCAGTTGCAGTGAGCTGAGATTGCACCATTGCACTCCAGCATGGGAGACAGAGCGAAACTCTGTTTCAAAAAGAGAAAAAAAACATTCCATAACCTGCAAAAACTACTTCTCCACTGGAACATTTTTTTTTAATTTATGTCAGAATTATTTCTGTGTATGTTGCATTTTCGTTAACATATGTACGGTGTTTTTCTGCCTTTTATTTTAAATAATGTAAAAAAAGTTTAGTTATGAAGAAAAGGTATACATATGCCAGTTTCTGTATCTGTCCTTTTATTAATTACTTTATGTATTTGTGAGACAGAGTTTTGCTCTTGTCACCCAGGCTAAAGTACAATACTGCAATCTCAGCTCACTGGAACCTGTGCCTCTCAGGTACAACCAATTCTCCTGCCTCAGCCTCCTGAGTAGCTGGGATTACAGGCATACACCACCATGTCCATGTACTTTTGTATTTTTAGTAGAGACAGGGTTTCTTTTTTTTTGCCCGGGCTGGTCTCAAACTCCCCACCTCAGGTGATCTGCCTGGCTCATCCTCCCAAAGTGCTGGGATTACAGGCATGAACCACCACACCTGGACTATCTGTCGTTTTTTTCACATTTACTGGAGAACTTTATTTATTTATATTATTATTATTATTATTGAGACGGAGTCTCACTCTGTCACCCAGGCTGGAGTACAGTGGTGTGATCTCAACTCACTGCAACCTCTGCCTTCCGGGTTCAAGCAATTCTCTTTCCTCCACCTCCTGAGTAGCTGTGACTACAGGTGCGCGCCACTACACCCAGCTAATTTTTGTATTTTTAGTAGAGACGGAGTTTCACCATGTTGGTTGGGCAGGATGGTCTCGATCTCCCGACCTCGTGATCTGCCCCCCTCAACCTCCCAAAATGCTGGGATTACTGGTGTGAACCACCACACCCAGCCTGGAGAACTTTATATAGACTTGTGGGTTGGAGTTACTCTTGGTTTGTTTGTTTGTTTGTTTGTTTGTTTGTTTGTTTGTTTGTTTTGAGACGGAGTCTCTCTCGTTGCCCAGGCTGGAGTTCAAATGGTGTGTTCTCGGCTCACTGCAAGCTCCACCTCCTGGGTTCACACCTGCCTCAGCCTCCCGAGTAGCTGGGACTACAAGTGCCTGCCACCACACCCGGCTAATTTTTTTGTATTTTTATAGAGACAGGGTTTCACCGTGTAAGCCAGGATGGTCTCAATCTCCTGATCTTGTGATCTGCCCACCTCGGCCTCCCAACATGCTGGGATTACAGGCATGAGCCACCGCACCCGGCCTGGAGTTACTCTTTAGCCTTCTTTCATTTCTTTTTTTTTTTTTTTGTTTCTTTGAGACAGAGTTTCGGTCTGTTACCAGGCTAAAGTGCAGTGGTGTCATCTCGGCTCACTGCAACCTCCAATTCCCAGGTTCAAGCAATTCTCCTGCCTCAGCCTTCCAAGTAGCTGGGACTACAGGTGAATGCCAACATGCCAGGCTAGTTTTTTGTGTTTTTTGAGTAGAGATGGAGTTTCAGCTTGTTAGCCAGGATGGTCTCAATCTCCTGACTTAGTGATTCTCCCTCCTCAGCCTCCCAAAATGCTGGGATTACTGGCATGAGCCTCTGCACATGACCTGTCTCAAGGTTTTTAAAACATGTTTAGTGCTAGTACATGGCTTCAAGTATTGCAAGTTTTATAGTACAGACTCTTAACTTCCTTTTTTTAATTAGATTTGTCACCTTCAGTGATGTTAATGATGAGATGCACTTTTTCCTGTCTCTGTCATTTCACTGAACTGTTAGAAATAGCTTAGACTGGCCAGCCGCAGTGTCTCACTTTTCTAATCCCAGCACTTTTAGAGACCAAGGTGGGTAGATCGCTTGAGGTCAGGAGTTTGAGACCAGTCTGGCCAACATGTTGAAACATTGAATGTACTAAATGCCAAAAATGGGCCAGGTGCAGTGGCTCACACCTGTAATCCCAGTACTTTGGGAGGCTGCGATGGGTTGATCACTTGAGGTCAGGAGTTCGAGACAAGCTGGCCAATATGGTGAAACCCCCGTCTCTACTAAAAATGCAAAAATTAGCTGTGTATGGTGGCATGCACCTGTAATCCCAGCTACTTGGGAGGTTGAGGCAGGAGAATCCCTTGAACCCGGGAGGTGGAGGTTGCAGCCTAGCCAACATGGTGAAACCCCATCTCTACTAAAAAATGCAAAAATTAGCCTGGCATGGTGGCACATGCCTGTAATCCCAGTTGCTCAGGACCTAAGGCAAGAGACTCATATGAACCCCGGTGCGGAGGTTGCATTAAGCCAAGATCATGCCATTTTACTCCACCCTGGATGACAGAGCGAGACTCTATCTCAAAAAAATAAAAATACATAAAATTTAAAAAAATGTCCCAGCATGCCTGTTCCACGTGGATATAGGTAATTTTGTAACAGTTATTCAGAAAAATACTGTATTAACATTTTCTTTTTTTTGAGATGGAGTCTCACTCTGTCACCCAGGGTGGAGTGCAATGGTGTGATCTCAACTCACCACAATCTTTGGCTCCCGAGTTGAAGCGATTATCCTGCCTCAGCCTCCAAAGTAGCTGGAATTACAGGCACCTGCGACCACACTTGGCTAGTTTTTGTATTTTTAATACAGACGGGGTTTCTCCACATTGGCCAGGCTGGTCAAACTCGACCTGAGGTGATCTGCCTGCCTCGGCCTCTGGAAGTACTGGGATTACAGGCATGAGCCACCATGCCCTGCCTTTTTTCTTTTCTTTCTTTCTTTTTTTTTTTTTTTTTTTTTTTTTTTTTGTTGAGATGGAGGCTCATTTTGTCACCTGGGCTGGAGTGTAGTGGTGTAATATTGGCTCACTGAAACCTTAACCTTTTGGCTTAATGCAATTTTTGTGACACAGCCTTCGGAATAGCTGGGAGTACAGGTGCAGGCCACCATACCTGGCTAATTTTTGTAATCTTTTGTTATCTTGTCAGTGCTATGATTGTTTGACAATACAGAATTTCCATTGATTTTAGTTATCCTTACAACAGTGTGTTGTGGATTATTTACCAGTATGGTATATTGTGTGATTCTTTAGCATTTATTTGTATACACTAAATATGCTGTAAATATGAAGAATATATATTTTATATTTTGATGTGACAGTGATGTGTTTTTTTGCAAACTGATACACTTTAGGGGCACAGTGGAAAAACACTCCTTTCTTTAGACTCACACATGTGCCCTGTCAGTGTCTTGTCATGATATTGGGAATAGGCTTCTGTAGAAATGATTTGAAGTACATGTAATTGCCCTTTATTTATTAAAGAATCTTACTGCTTTAGTGTTCATAAGCGTTGAAGATCATGTTTGGGAAGTTTAAAATAAGTATTACTTTTTGTGTTATTTTTACACATTTCAGTATTATTTACCATCTGTACTTAATTGGAAAACTATTGGTGTTTAAATTTTGTAGATATCTCTTCCAAATGCATGTTGAAGACATTGTCATCAACAGGGGAAGGCAATAGAGAAGTGATCCTCACCAGGACATTGCAAAGACAAGCAAATCATCACACTGGAGATTTTTGCTTCCAGAAAATTGAGAAAGACATTCATGGCTTCGAGTTGCAGTGGAAAGAAGATGAAACAAATGGTCATGCAGCACCCATGACAGAAATCAAAGTGTTGACTGACAGTACAGACCGACATGATCAAAGGCATGCTGGAAACAAGTCTATTAAAGATCAGCCTGGATCAAGCTTTCATTCACATCTGCCTGAACTGCACATATTTCAGCTTGAAGGGAAAATTGATAATCAAGTTGTGAAATCTCTCAACGATGCTTCCTCAGTTTCAACATCCCAAAGAATTTCTTGTAGGCCCAAAACCCGTATTTCTAATAAGTATGGAAATAATTCCCTCCATTCTTCATTACTCACACAAAAATGGGAAGTACACATGAGAGAAAAATCTTTCCATTGTATAGAGAGTGGCAAATCCTTTAATTGTAGCTCACTTTTAAAAAAATATCAGATAATCCACTTAGAAGAGAAACAATGTAAATGTGATGTATGTGGCAAGGTCTTTAATCAGAAGCGATACCTTACATGCCATCATAGATGTCACATTGGTGAGAAACCTTACAAGTGTAATGAGTGTGGTAAGACCTTTGGTCACAATTCATCCCTCTTCATTAACAAGGCACTTCATACAGGTGATAAACCTTATAAATGTGAAGAATGTGACAAAGTTTTCAGTCGCAAATCACATCTTGAAACACAGAAGATAATTTGTACTGGAGAGAAAACATACAAATGTAAGGTTTGTGACAAAGCTTTCACATGTAATTCATACCTGGCAAAACATACTATAATTCATACTGGAGAGAAACTTTATAAATGTGATGAATGTGGCAAGGTTTTTAATCGACTATCAACCCTTGCACGCCATCGTAGACTTCATACTGGAGAGAAACCTTTTGAATGTGAAGAATGTGACAAAGTTTTCAGCCGTAAATCACACCTTGAAAGACATAAAAGGATTCATACTGGAGAGAAACCATACAAATGTAAAGTTTGTGACAAGGCTTTCGCATATAATTCATATCTGGGAAAACATAGTATAATTCACACTGGAGAGAAACCTTACAAGTGTAATGAATGTGGCAAGGTTTTTAATCAACAGTCAACTCTTGCACGCCATCATAGACTTCACAGTGCAGAAAAACCATACAAATGTGAAGACTGTGACAAAGTTTTCAGGTGCAAATCACACCTTGAAAGACATAGGAGGATTCATACTGGAGAGAAACCATACAAATGTAAGGTTTGTGACAAGGCTTTCCAGAGTGATTCGTGCATTACAGAACATCAGAGAGTTCATACTGGAGAGAAACCTTACACATGTAATGAATGTGGCAAGGTTTTTAGTACAAAAGCAAACCTTGCATGTCATCATAAACTTCATACTGCAGAGAAACCTTACAAATGTGAAGAATGTGAGAAAGTTTTCAGTCGCAAATCACACCTGGAAAGACATAGGAGGATTCATACTGGAGAGAAACCATACAAATGTAAGGATTGTGACAAGGCTTTCCGGAGGGATTCACACCTGGCACAACATCAGAGAGTTCACACTGGAGAGAAACCTTACAAGTGTAATGAGTGTGGCAAAACCTTCCGTCAGACATCATCCCTTATAATCCATCGTAGGCTTCATACTGGAGAGAAACCTTACAAGTGTAACGAGTGTGGCAAGACCTTCAGTCAGATGTCATCCCTTGTATACCATCATAGACTTCATAGTGGAGAGAAACCTTACAAGTGTAATGAATGTGGCAAAGTTTTTAATCAACAAGCACACCTTGCACAGCATCAGAGAGTTCATACTGGAGAGAAACCTTACAAGTGTAATGAGTGCGGCAAGACTTTCAGTCAGATGTCAAACCTTGTATACCATCGTAGACTTCATAGTGGAGAGAAACCTTAAAAGTATAATGAGAGTGGCAATGCCTTCCATCACAATTCAACCCTTATAAGTCATAAAGCCATTCGTACTGGAGAGAAACCTTACAAGTGTAATGAATGTGGCAAGGTTTTTAATCAAAAAGCAACCCTTGCACGTCATCATAGACTTCATACTGGAGAGAAACCTTACAGATGGGAAGAATGTGACAGAGTTTTCAGTCGCAAATCAAACCTTGAAACACATAAGAAAATTCATACTGAAGAGAAACCATATAGATGTAAGGTTTGTGAGAAGATTTTCGCATATAATTCATACCTGGCAAAACATCCTAGAATTCACACTGGAGAGAAACCTTAGAAGTGTAATGAATGTGGCAACACCTTTGGTCAAAATGCACGCCTTGTAATTCAAAAGACAATTCATACTGGAGAGAAACCTTACAAGTGGAGTGAATGTGGCATGGTTTTTAATCAACCATCACATCTTGCAAGTCATCATAGATTTCATTCTGCAGAGAAATCTTAAAAATGTGAAGACTGTGACAAGGTTTTCAGTTGCAAATCACAGCTTGAAAGGATAATTCATACTGGAGGAAAACCATACAAATGTAAGGTTTGTAACAAGGCTTTTGGGAGTGATTCACACCTGGCAAAACATACTAGAATTAACACTGGAGAGAAACCTTACAAGTGTAATGAGTGTGGCAAAACCTTCCGTCAGACATCATCCCTTATAATCCATCATAGGCTTCATACTGGAGAGAAACCTTACAAGTGTAACGAGTGTGGCAAGACCTTCAGTCAGATGTCATCCCTTGTATACCATCATAGACTTCATAGTGGAGAGAAACCTTACAAGTGCAATGAGTGTGGCAAAGTCTTTAGTGGGCAGTCACCACTTATTCACCATCAAGCAATCCATAGTATACAGAAAGTTAACTAATGTAATGATTGTCACAAAGTTTTCAGCAATGCTACAATCATTGCAAATAATTGGAGAATGCATAATGAAGAGAGATCTTACAAGTGTAATAAATGTGGCAAATTTTTCAGACATCGTTCATATCTTGCAGTTCTTTGTCCAACTCATGCTGGAGAGAAACCTTATAAATGTCATGATTGTGGCAAGGTCCTCAGTCAAGTTTCATCCTACGCAAAACAGGAGAATTCATACAGGAGAGAAACCTCACAAGTTTGATGATTGTGGCAAAGCCTTTACGTTCACATCTCAATTGGCATCAGAAAATCCATACTGGACAGAAATCTTACAAATGTCATCAGTGTGGTAAGGTCTTCAGTCTGAGGTCGCTCCTCACAGAACATCAGAAAATTCATTTTGGAGACAGTTATTTCAAATGTGATAAGTATAGCAAACCATCAAGCATGAGTTGACATTACAGTCAAACAAGCATTGACCTGAGTTTGAGTTGACTTAACATTGAGTTCAAGCATTAATTGACATTAAACTGTTTATGTTAAGAGGATTGGACTGGGTGCTGTGGCTCATGCCTGTAATGCCAGCACTTTGAGAGGCCAAGACAGGTAGGTCACTGGAGGTTAAAAGTTTGAGAACAGCCTGGCCAACAGACGGGAGCCACTTTTCCCAGCCTGTGTTTTCATTTCTTTTTTTTTTTCTTTTTTTTTTTTTTTGAGATGGAGTCTTGCTCTGTCACCCAGGTTGGAGTGCAGTGGCATGATCTCGGCTCACTGCAGCCTCTGCCTCCCAGGTTCAAGTGATTCTCCTGCCTCAGTCTCCCGAGTAACTGGGACTACAGGTGCGTGCCACCATGCCTGGGTAATTCTTTGTATTTTTAGTAGAGACTGGGTTTCAGCGTGTTCGCCTGGATGATCTTGATTTTCTGACCTTATGATCCACCTGCCTCCACCTCCCAAAGTGCCGAGATTATGAGTGTGAGCCACCGTGACTGGCCTGTTTTTTGTTTAACAGAAAGTTATATGGATTTCTATGAGTGTTGTATTGAATCTAAATCACATTTGGTTATGTAATCATTGAGCAATACTAATTTTTCCAATCAATATGGGTTGTGTATGTATTTATACATTTTTAATCATTTTGATCAATGTTTGTAGATTTCAAGGTACAAGCTTCTCACCTTTATGTTTATTCCTAAGTATTTCTTACTTTAAGCTCTTTAGCAAATGGAAGTGGTTTTTAATTTTCTTTTAAAATTATTTGTTGTTAATGTATGGAAATCCAACTAATTTTTGGTGCTGTTATTCTATTCTGCAAATACACTGAATGTGTTCCAGTTGTACTTTGGTTGACTGTGATTTTCTTCACAGAAGATCATGCCGTCTACAAACAAATAGAATTTGACTTCTTTCTTTCTGATTTGGATGAGTTTGATTTCTTTTGCTATTTCATTGCCCTGGCTAGGACAGCCAGTATTGATTGAATAGAAGGGCTGAGAGCATTCTTGCATCATGTGAGATCCTACAGGAAAAGCATTCCATTTTTCCCTGATTGTTTATTTCCACTGTGGTCATTTCATGGATTGTCTTTGTATTGTTGAGGTAAATTTCCTTCTCTATCTATTTTGTTTAGGATTTCCATGATGACTGGATGTTGAATTTTGTGAAATGCTTTTTCTCCATGTATTGAGATGATGTGGTTTCCATCTTTCATTCTGTTCAAGTGGAATATCACATTGAATTGCTTGAATATGTCGAACCATCCTTACATCTCAGAAATAAGTGGCACTTGAATATCTACAATCCTTTTTATATCATCTTGAATACAGTTTGCTAGTACAAGGGGTCTTCAAGAAGTTCATGAAAAATACATATTATAAGAAAATTGTGCATGACATCACATTTTTTTGCACCAAAATAAAATGATACAAATTTATGTGTAAAAGGGTCTAGTTTTAGGCACTCAGAAGGGTAAGATGAGTTTGAAAACAGACTCAATTGAAGCAATGTAAATTCTGCTAAAATTGAAAGAAGAACAAACATCAAATGTACAGTGAGACCAGATGCAGTGGCTCGGGCCTGTAATCCCAGCACTTTCAGAGGTCAAGACAGGTAGGTCACGTGAGCCCTGGTATTCAAGACCAGCCTGGACAGAACGGTGAAACCCCTTCTTTACAGAAAATACAAAAATTAGCTGGGCATGGTGGCACATGCCTGCTGGTTCAGCTTCTCTGGAGTTTGTAGTGGGAGGATGGCTTGAGCCCAGGAGGTAGAGGCTGCAGGGAGCCATGACCATGCCACTGCACTCCAGCTTGGGTGACAGAGTGAGATAGTGTCTCAAGAAATGAATATGGAGAAGTTTGGGTAGAGGGACAATGAAATCATTGATGCTTTATGAAAAGGTTATGGGGACGATGCCCAAAAGAAATCACTAGTTTGTAAGTGGATAATTCATTTTAAGTTGGGACAAGACAATGTTGAAAGTGATGCATGGAGTGGCAGGTAGACCATTCACATCAGTTTTACAGACAAAAATAGATCTTGTTTGTGCTGCGATGAAGAGGACTGACAGCTAACAGCAGAAAGAATAGTCAGGAGTTTGAGACCAGCCTGGATAACATGCTGAATCCCCATCCCTACTAAAAATACAACAATTAGCTGGGCATGGTGGTGGCCACCTGTAATCTTAGCTACTCGGGGGGCTGAGACATGAGAATCGCTTGAATCCAGGAGGCGGACGTTGCAATGAGCCGAGATCGTGCACCTGCACTCCAGCTGGGCAACAGAGCAAAACTCTGTCTCAGAATAAAATAAAATAAAATAAAACTGCTTCTCAAATAAGCTTTGGTAGAATCTTAAGGGGTCACATCATTGTTTTCCAACTATGATATGTGTTGAAAAATTTCTTCTTTCACCGCACATTTTATTAGATTTTTTTTTTAACCATTATAAATGGTTTTTCTCTGAAATCTATTGTATTCAGTTTACATTGAGGACTGCATGCTTTCTAGTCTGTATCATATATTGGCAACATTTTCTGGTACCTGATAAATGATTCTAGTTTGTTTCAATGTGTACTTGATAAAGATATCAAGGAACTTTTTTCTTTATGCCAACATCAAAATTTAGTTCAAGTGGCCATTATTCCATTTTCTTTATGTCATCTGATTAAATGGTGAGCTGTGAGCTTCTAAGTCATCGTTCGCCTCATGTTCCTCTGGTCCATAATATTTGCAGATGTTGAAGGATGGGCTGGATTGACCTGGAACCTTGTTCCACTGGAGCCCATATGTTCATGAAGAAAACATTTGCTCAGATCTCCTTTGTACCGCTGCTTCTTTTTCAGTGTTTTAAACACTTATAGCTATGTGTTCACAATTGTGTTTATTTTGAACGTTTCACAATCATTTTTCTGGGAAAATAATTACATGTTTAGGATTCGTGCCATCAGAGCTTTAGACATTGAAAGAGACATTTCATTTGCTCAGGTATATAAAATGGTACTGAAATTTTTTCCTTCTTTTTGAGACAAGAATATCACTCTGTCACCCATACTTGAGTGCAGGGACATGATCTTGGCTCACTGCACCCTCCACCTCCCAGGCCCAGTGATCCACCTTAGTCAGCCTCCCAGATAGCTGAGACCACAGATGCACACCACCACACCAGGCCAACTTTTTGTACTTTTGGTAACGATGGGGTTTCACCCATCGCTACTCCCAGGTTGGTTTCAAACTCCTGGGCTCAATGGTCTACCCACTCCAGCCTCCCAAAATGCTGGGATTACAGGGTTAGCCACCATGCCTGGCCCATCCTGAATTTTCTAGAGAAGGAAAACCAACACAGCCTACTGGTGTTTCCAGACCATCACATGGGAATCAGCCACACTTCCTGACTCAACTCAGAGCTTCTCAGGATACCTTGGTGAAATGTCTCCTGCTCGGAAAAACTAACTCAACCTGTAATGTACAGGTGGGGAATAAGACCAGAAAAGCTCGGTCAGAGTGACACTGACCCCTGAAATCCTTCACCAAATAGTGTGTGGCTTTTCCTGTAGGAGAGAGTCATGCTCAGGTGTAATTTGAATTTTAAATGGATTCCTGTCCTCCCAAAATGTAAAAAACACAAAACACCAGAATGGAAAAACCAGGGGATTAGACTCAAATCGTCTTGAATCTATTCTTGTCTCTGTCCACACCCACTGCTTTTCCTAATCTCATCTCACAGCTTTAACCTACCTACACGGCTCCATGTCCCCTGCAGGTTTCTCCCCTGAGCTCTACAATCCTGTGTCCTGTTGTCTCCTCAGCTCTCTGCTGGGACATCAAACTGGCATCTCCACATTCACGTGCCCATAAGTGACTTCCTAAACTCCCAAACACATTCCCTTACAGTCCTACAGATCTCAGATGAGGGTGACTGTGTAGTTCCGGGGACTTAGGCAAACTTGACAGCATGTATTTTAAGTATGGGAGATAAACTACATTATTTGTAAGTGTTGTAATTTATAATGTAAAGAGAAAGTTGTGTGTACACATAGAAGGAGTGAGAAAATACATCATTTCCAAAATTCTTTTGAGGTGTGGGGGAAAAATGTTTCAAGACCTCATCCCTATGGATCTGTGCTCCCAGGACCCCTCTAACCTCATCTCTTGCCTGCGTCCTCCTCGCTTTCTCTGCTCCAGCCATGCAGGCCTTTTTCCTTTTTCTGGGGCTGAGGTTTCTCCCATCTCAGAGCCTTCACCTGTGCTGTGCCTCTGCCTAGGACTCTGTGGCCACTGAGCTGCAAGTGACAAGCAGAGTTTCTTCCCCAAGTCTTTGTTCTGACATCACTTTTACTATGGAGAACTTTATGTTCTCCCACAGCCCCCCCATTTGTCATGACAGCTCCACCTTCACCTCCACCTCTGGTCCATGTTGCCTGTTCTGTGTGATTCTTTTTGTTCCTTTGCTGTTCACTGGATCCTGGTGAGAACAAGTCTCTAAGCAGAGAGCAGAGCCAGAAGTTGGGGCTGTGCTGGGCTGGTGCCCTCTGAGTGGAGTTCAACCATGACTTTACAATGGGGTTCTCAGGCATTTGGCAAATACATCTTTTATGCTGTTTTATCAGAGACTGCTATTTTCACAGTATGCGACCCACCCTCAACAATACCTACAATGGCACAGGTGATTCTCATCTGTCTTCAGCATTGAATGTCAAGGCAGTTTCCTTCATGTTGAGAGCTGAGATCAGCCTGTGATCCACAGGGAGGTGAGGGGGCTGCGCTCTGCATGGGGTTTGGTTAGGGCCAGATCTGTGCCCTGAAGGTCTCTCTCCTGCTGCAGCATGTATGTGGACTTTTCCAGGAGTGGAGCAAGATCTGAAAACGGGTCAAGGTTACCCTTGTAGATCTTCCTGTGGGACGTTCTTATCTCTGCATGATCTCTGGTGCAGTGGGCAGCAGAGGACCATCTTTCTCCCGGGTGATGTCTCCCCTTTGTGTGTGTTTTGTCACAGGAAAGGAGGGAGTGATTTCTAAACATTAAATCTCTGATTTTTTTTTTTTTTTTTTCACATACAGGATTGATTTTCAAAGACTCACGTTACATGAGGAAGCCACCAAGAAGAGCAAAGAAAAGGATCCAGGGATGGCTTTTCCTCAGGTGAGTGATATTCCTCGGTGGATTCCGCTGTCTCTTTTCTTTCTGAAATGCCAGGTATTGTAGTAGCCAGTCTTCTGTGAGTCTGAAGCGTCCTGCCTCACACATTTGCTCCCACTCACCCAAGACTTTTCTCAGTCCTTGTCATCTTCACTTAAATTCCATCTCCTATAACCTAGTGAATAAGCTTGGGAAGAGGTGGCACTGGGCATGGGCCTGGGAAGGGCTCACACCAGACATGGATGGAGATGGGGTGAGGGCCCCGTGCTGTCAGTGATGTTGGGCAGCAGCGATTGTTCAGGGGCCACATCTGGATGCACGTTCAGTACTTTGTGGACCATATCAGAGAATCTATATATGAAAGTCATACATTAATGTACACTGGTATCTGGTAAATTCTGGAAAAGGAGGCAAACTAAGGTATATATTTTGTGTCTGATTTTGTAATTCAGTTGAATCTACACTAGTGAGTCAATATGTCTCTGACTCCAAACTTTCTTTTTTAAGAGACAGGTGTCACTCTGGACCCAGTCCGGAGTGCAGTGGAACAATTCTAGTTTACAGCAGCCTCAGATTCGTGGGCTCAAGTGATCTTCACATTAGCCTGCCAACGAGGTAGAATGACAGACAGATGTGTGCCATCACGCCAGGCTAATTCTAATTTCAGAGAAGGTGAGAATGAGAGCTATGTACAGAATGAGGGAGGGAAACAGTAATGAAGATGAAAGGGGACCCTGGGTGCAGATGTGCGGTGAGTTGATTGGATGTGATGATGAAGTGATGACATGTTGCTTTCTCTGTTTAGAAGATAACAAATTAAAAATTTGTTTAAATTATACAGGTGAGAATGAGAGTTGCAAAGCTCCTGTGTCTAAGTGTGGTGCATTTTATAATTATGGCGGCAGAGGCGAGCTTCCCTTTGCAACCCCTCTTCAGCCAGAGGACAGTGACTTGACTCATTAGTTGTGGATCCCCCCTTCCCTTTTCATGGATGGGGTGGGGAGTGGGGGAGTGAAGTAGGGTAAGATGCGACTGAGTCTCTGTTACTACATCAAACCTGCATAAAAGGAATATTAAAAGTGCATTTGTCCTCTTTTTTAAAATAAGTTTCTTTTTTTCTAGTTCCTCTCATTTCATTAGTTGCTTTTTATTTTGTAATTTTAATTTTTTTTTTTTTGAGTCATTCTTATTGTTGCCCAGGCTGGAGTGCAGTGGCCAGATCACAGCTCACTGCAGCTGCAATCTCCTGGGCTCAAGTGATTTTCCCACCTCAGTCTCTGGAGTAGTTGGGACCACAGGCGCACCCAAGCAGGCCCGCTTAACGTTTGTATTATTAATATTAATATTATTATTATGGTCTCTTTGTCACCCTGGCTGGAGTGCAGTGGAACGATCCTGACTCACTGCAATCTCTGCCTCCCAGGGCCGAGCCATTCTCCTGCCTCAGCCTCCCGAGTACCTGGAATTACAGGCATGCATCAACACACTAGGCTAATTTTTTTTTTTTTTTTTTTTGAGACGGAGTCTCCCTCTGTCGCCCGGGCTGGAGTGCAGTGGCTGGATCTCAGCTCACTGCAAGCTCCGCCTCCCAGGTTCATGCCATTCTCCTGCCTCAGCTTCCCAAGTAGCTGGGACTACAGGCGCCGCCACCTCGCCCAGCTAGTTTTTTGTATTTTTTAGTAGAGACGGGGTTTCACCGTGTTAGCCAGGATGGTCTCAATCTCCTGACTTCGTGATCCACCCATCTCAGCCTCCCAAAGTGCTGGGATTACAGGCTTGAGCCACCGCACCCGGCCTTAATTTTTGTATTTTTAGTAGAGATGGTGTTTCTCCATGTTTGCCAGGCTGGTCTCGAACTCGTGATCTCAAGCATTCTGCCCCCCTTAGCCTTACAAAGTACTGAGATTACAGGCATGAGCCACTTAGCGTGGCCAGATAATTGTGTTTTTTCTAGATGCCGGATTTTGCCACGTTGTCCAGGCTGGTTTTGAACTCCTAAGCTCAAGCGATCCACCTGTATCAGACTCTCAAACTGATGGGATTACAGACATAAGCCACAACATGCAGCCTGTTTTTTATTTAAAAAAAAAAAAAACTGAATTAAGTTTTGGTAGAATTTTTTTTGAGACCGATTCTTGCTGTCATCCAGGCTGGAGTGCAGTGGTGCGATCTCGGCTCACTGCAACCTCTGCATCCTGTGATCAAGTAATTCTCCTGCCTTACCCACTTGAGTATCTGGGATTATAGGTGTGCACCACCTCACCAGGCAAATTTTTCTTTTTTTGTTTCATTTTGGTTTGAGACTGAGTTTTGCTTTTGTTGCTGAGGCTAGAGTGCAATGGCATGATCGTGGCTCACTGTAACCTCCACCTCCTGGGTTCTAGCAATTCTCCTGCCTCAACCTCCCTAGTAGCTGGGACTACAGGCACATGCTGCAGAGCTTCTTTACTTTTTATTCTGCTGTTCTCTATTACCCTGCGTGTGCAAAGTCTATAGTGTCAGATTATCACAAAACAACTGCGTGTTAAGTGTAGAGTCCTTATAGCTTTCTCCACCCAGCATATCCAGTTCTGCAATGCATCATCCAAAGCTGCCTTTGCCAACCTGAGGCACGGTCGGGGGAATTAAGAATTTCCTAGTAGAATATAAAACAATCGAGAGCAAGACCTAAGCAGATAGGACGCGTTGGTGGAAGTTCTGTCAATGCAGTATCACTAGCAGCTTTATCAGCCACTAGACTATTCTCCGCAGCCTCCTTCCTGTCATTTCCTGTGGCAAATTCTGCCAGATACCTGTGTAGTCCCCTTTCATTTTATAATAGAAAACCTTGGACTCGCCAGTATTAGCTGCTGGAATAAGGGGTTTGTCCAGCACATCCAGAATGTCACAACAGATTAATGTTAGCTCAGTCTCAAATATTTGCGAATACCCCCAAATCATTCCTAGGCTGTCTTCTCCTCCCTTGCTTTCTTCTTCCTGTTCAATGCAGCTGCTTATTCTCCAGGAGGCCCTTATAGCTCCAATCACATTCTTACATGCAATAGAGAGAAGGTTTCTTTCTCCAACAGTCAGCTCCACATCCATCTTTGCTGCTTTTTCCATGGTATCACTCAGCCTGCTTGGTCCACTTCGCCTAGTGCACCAGATCCTCTTGATCACCCATAGTGGCGGCAGCTCCAGCAGGGTCTGCACTGCGAATGGAAGTGGATAGTGTCTCCAGACTTCCTTTCTTTTCTTTCTTTTCTTTTTTTTTCTTTTCTTTCCTTTTTTTTTTTTTTTTTTTTTTTTTTTTGAGACGGAGTCTCGCTCTGTCGCCCAGGCTGGAGTGCAGTGGCCGGATCTCAACTCACTGCAAGCTCCGCCTCCCGGGTTTACGCCATTCTCCTGCCTCAGCCTCCCGAGTAGCTGGGACTACAGGCGCCCGCCACCTCACCCGGCTAGTTTTTTTGTATTTTTTTAGTAGAGACGGGGTTTCACCATGTTAGCCAGGATGGTCTCAATCTCCTGACCTCGTGATCCGCCCGTCTCGGCCTCCCAAAGTGCTGGGATTACAGGCTTGAGCCACCGTGCCCGGCCTTCTTTCCTTTTTTAAACAGAGTCATGCTCTGCCGCCCAGGCTGGAGTGCAGTGGTGCGATCTCAGCTCACTGTAGCCTCTCTCTCCCGGGTTCAAGCAATTCTCCTGCCTCAGCTTCCCCAGTAGCTGGGACTCCAACAGGCGTGTGCTGCCATACCGAGCTAATTTTTGCTTTTTTTTTTTTGAGATGGAGTCTTGCTCTGTCGCCCAGGCTGGAGTGCAGTGGTGTGATCTTGGCTCACTGCAACCTCTGCCTCCCGGGTTCAAGCAATTCTCCTGCCTCAGCCTCCCGAGTAGCTGGGACTACAGGCATGTTCCACCACGCCCAGCTAATTGTTTGTATTTTTAGTAGAGACAGGGTTTCACCGTGTTAGCCAGGATGGTCTCCATCTCCTAACCTCATGATCCACCCACCTCAGCCTCCCGAAGTGATGGGATTACAGGCATGAGCCACCATGCCCGGCCAATTTTTGTATTTTTAATAGAGATGGGGTTTCACCATGTTGGCCAGGATGGTCTTCATCTCCTGATCTTGTGATCCACCTGCCTTAGCCTCCCAAAGTGCTGGGATGACAAGCATGAGCCACTGCACCTGGCCTTAATTAGAAATTTAAATGGATTCCAGTCCTCCCAAAATTAAAAAAAAAAAAAAAAAAGCAAAAGAAGAGCAAAGACAGTGGATTAGACTCAAATCACCTTGAACATTATCATCTCACAGCTTTAACTCACCTACACGGCTCCATGTCCCCTGCAGGCCTCTCCTCTGAGCTCTACAATCCTGTGTCCAGTTGTCTGCTCAGCTCCCTGCTGGGACATCAAACAGGCATCTCCACCTTCCTGTGTCCATAAGTGACTTCCTAAACCCCTAAACACATTCCCATACTATCGTACGTGTCTCAGATGAGGGTGACAATTTACTTCTGGAAGTTTAGCCAAACTTGACAGCATGTATTTTAAGTATGGGGGATAAATTACATTATTTGTAAGTGTTGTAGTTTATACCGTAAAGAGAAATTTGCATGTATACATAAAAGGAGTGAGAAAATACATCATTTCCAAAATTCTTTTGAGGTGTGGGGGAAAAATGTTTTAAGACCTCATCCCTATGGATCTGTGCTCCCAGGACCCCTCTGACCTCATCTCCTGCCTGCGTCCTCCTCGCTTTCTCTGCTCCCGCCATGAGACGGAATCTCATTCTGTCTCCCAGGCTAAAGTACAGTGGCATGATCTCAGTGCATTACAAGAAAGTAGTGTCTCCATAATTGTGCTTAGAACTCTGTGGTGCATGAGTGGATAAACTGTTGAACAGGAACCTAGGAGAGCTACAATGACAAAGCTCAAGTCCATTAAAACTAGCAAGATGTATTCCTTACTGCTCACACATGAATCATGACTGTAAGATGTTTACAGTTAAGGAAAGCAGCTTAGTAGTACCTGCAGGGACAAACTTCTAAAGAAACACAATGTCCACATGACCCAATATCCCATGACAATGTATGCTTCTAAGATAATTACAGTCATGCTTTCAAGTACCCCCACGCTAAAATACCAAGGATAGCTTTTCTTTTCTTTTTTTCCTTTTTAATGTAGTTTCACTCTTGTCATCCAGGCTGGAATGCAGTGGCACAGTCTCAGCTCACTGCAACCTCCGCCTTCCGGGTTCAAGCGAGTCTCCTGCCTCAGCATCCTGAGAAGCTAGGATTACAATCATGTGCCACCACGCCCGGCTAACTGTTGCATTTTCAGTAAAGATGGGGTTTCACCATGTTGGCAAAACTGGTCTCGAACTCTTGACCTCAAGTGATCCCTCTGCCTCGGCCCTCCAAAGTGCCAGGATTACAGGTGTGAGTCACCGCGACCGACCAAGGATAGCCTTAAATTGACAAAGTAATAAGTTTTTGTAACACTGTCAGTCCACTGGCAGGTAGGCATACCTTAGTTTTTACCTAAGCGCCTATGTAAGAAAAACTTAAAGAGTAGGTGTTCCCTTCGTTTTTGAGGATGCCCTACTGTGTAACTGGTAGCTTGTTTTTTGTTTGTTTGTTTTGTTTTTTGAGACAGAGTCTTGCTCAGGTATGAGCCACTGTGTCCAGCTGTATTTATTATTATTATTATTTATTGTTTCTTTTTGAGACGGAGTTTCACTCTTGTTGCCCAGGCTGGAGTGTAATGGTGCAATCTTGGCTCACTGCAACCTCCATTTCCTGGGCTCAAGCGATTCTTTTCCCTCAGACTCCCGAATAGCTGGGAATATAGGCGCACACCACCACGCCAGGCTAATTTTTGTATTTATAGGAGAGACGGGGTTTCTCCATATTGGTCAGGTTGGTCTCGAACTTACAACTTCAGGTCACCTGCCCTCCTTAGTAATAGATCTGTATTACAAATGTGCTGGCACAACTAACTGGATGTTCACAGGGAAAAGAGTAATGTATCCCTATCTCACAAAAGCAAAATTTTATTTTAAAAGTTAAAAAAAAAAAAAAAAAAGGCCGGGTGTGGTGGCTTATGCCTGTAATCCCAGCACTTTGGCAGGTTGAGGCGGGTGGATCACGAGGTCAAGAGATCGAAACAATCCTGGCCAATATGGTGAAACCCCGTATCTACTAAAAATACAAAAAATTAGCCGGGCATGGTGACAGGCGCCTGTAATCCCAATTACTAGGGAGGCTGAGGCAGGAGAATTGCTCGAACCCGGGAGGTGGAGGTTGCAGTGAGCTGAGATCGCGCCATTGCACTCCAGCCTGGGCAAAAAGAGCGAAACTCCGTCTCAAAAAAAAAAAAAAAAAGACGAGGAATGGAGCCCCGCGGGAGGGGGTATTACTTTGTCTCCCAGGCTGGCCTGGACCCCTAGGCTGAGCAATCCTCCCGCCGCTGCTTCCTGAGTAGCTGGGACCTCAGGTTCCCACCTCTGCTCCCACATTCTTGCTGTGTTTAAGCAGCAGGTGGTGACCTCACTCCTCCATGGCCTAAGCACTCCGTCCCGCACCCCAGGCAAAGGCCCTAGGGAAGTATCTGAAACTGAGCACAGGGTGGACTCTGCCTCCCGGGTGAATGGAGAATAGAAAGGGAGAGGACTTCTATTCTGTTCTGTGGGCCGTCAGCATGAAAATGTACGTTTCGACCAGGCAGGGCTTTGAATTTTACGTTCTAGTTTGCATCCTTTTTCCAGACAATTCCAGGGCTTTGGAATCACGCTTCAGCCTTCCTGGCCGCTCTCACCTCCAAAACAGGCGCTGGGAGAGAGGCTGAGAGAAGCACGGGTCCCTCTTCGACCCCGTACTCTGCGGGTAGTAAAGGGCAAGGTCTCTCCGCCTTACGCCCCGCCCCTACCTCGCTCAGGCCCCGCCCACCTCCTCGTTGGCTCCACCCAGGCCTGGTTTCTGTCCTGCGCGCGCAAATTCACGCAGACCAGGAAGCAGATCATGTGGAGTGAAAGTCACGCCGCCGCGGTGAGTTTTGTTCTGTGTTGTATTAAGTCAGCTCTCCCCGGGTCCCGGCACCTGGAACGTGGGGTCCCCGTAGACCTGGAAGTTCTACCCCTTCTTCCTTCACCTAGAGCAAACGCAGACGTTCTCCTGGGAATCCAGAAGCCGCTTGTTTTTGGTTTAAAGTCGCCCTAAGGGTGGTCCCCTTACCGGTCTTTCTGCTATAGGGCAATGTATACACTTCCTGTCGCGTAGTTTTCCTGCTCAAAACCGTTTTTTGACACCTTTTGCACTGCGCTTTTTAAAGTCCTCACCCCGAGAGGTAAATTCCCACCCTGCGTGCCTCCCAGACTCACCCTCATCGGTCCCTGGAGCACAGCGCCGCGACCCCAGTCCCTGGGAGGCCGCGTTCTCTGCCTGATCCTGCGGATCCCAGCCTTGTCCGAAGGTGTCGTCGCCCCCCACCTCCCTCCTCATGCTGGGCCCTGCTGCTCCCCAGGTGTCGCCTCCACAGTCACCGCTTTCTCTGAGCCCGCATTGGGGACGTGCCCGGTGCCTGTACTGTGACACGGGGTGTTCTTGCCTGCCCAGCTCCAGCCCTTGGAAAATGCGCTTCTCCGGGATGCAGGCGTTTTACTCCAAACCCTCATGTCATTGTGTGGGCCAAAGGGATCAGGAGACAGAGAGGGACTGAGAGAGCAGTAGAAAACCTGAGACAGAAAAGAAGAATGAGAAAGACACAAAACAGATGGCAAAGTAGAGGATGGTGAGGGATTTGCCAAGAGACAGCAAAATTGAAAAAGAAAATATAAGAAAGCAGGAGGAGAAAAGCAGCTGGAGAAATGTAGAGAAAAGCTAGATGTACAGAGAAATGAAGGACAGACAGCAAGGTACGGAGAGGGGCAGAAATGTGTAGGCTCATCAGCGTGAGGAAGAGGAGGAGGGATTTGGAGCCAGGGCAAACAGAGCAGAGTGGTGCTGGTGGCAGAAAGAACAACAGGAGAACCACAGTAGGGAGGACACCTGGGGATCTGGGGTGCCAGAGAGGGGCCACGGGGTTACAACAGGGAAGAGAGAATTTAACAGAGAGCAGAGGAGGCACAGAGATGGGAGAAGAGGCGGAAATCTATTTGAGGATGATCGAAAGATTGGGGAGAAGGAGCAAAGGAGCAACAGAGGTTAAATAAGTTGCGAGGATGGAGTCCGGGTAATTTTTGTATTTTAGTAGAGACAGGGTTTCACCATGTTGGCCAAGCTGGTCTCGAACTCCTGACCTCAGGTGATCCACCCACCTTGACCTCCCAGAGTGCTGGAATTACAGGTGATGGCAGCTGTCCACCCACATATTCTTGATTGAAGAAATTTGCTTATGTCTTAGTTCTTTTTTCTAATTTTGTAAATTTTTTTGAGATGTAGTCTTGCTCTGTCGCCCAGGCTGGAGTGCAGTGGAGCAATCTCTGCTCACTGCAAGCTCTGCCTCCCGGGTTCACACCATTCTCCTGCCTCAGCCCCCCCGAGTAGCTGGGACTACAGGCGCCCACCACCACACCTGGCTAATTTTTTCTATTTTTAGTAGAGACGGAATTTCACTGCGTCAGCCAGGATGAACACTTCTGCATTTTATAAATGTTACTGAGATTTCCTTGTAAGAAAGAATTCAATGTTGGGAGTCAGTTTCATCAGAACATTTCAAAAGAATCTTTAGCCCAGGTATGTGAAAGATGTTTCTCCAATTTTAAGGATGGGATGATAAGACCAAACCTTCCCATTAGCCCTTCCAGGCCCCCATGTAAGAATTCAGGCACCTTCTCACTCATCTCAGACCTTCTCAGGGTAACATGGTGAAAATGGTTCCCACTCTGAGCCCCAGTGAGCCTCCCTGCAGCTTGATGATGAAGGGCTAGACTAGAAAAGCTCAACGGGAGGTTGACCAGGAGTGATCCTGACCCCTGAAATCATTGGCAAAATAGAGTGCGGGTCTGGGTGTGGCTTTTCTTCTGGGATAGAGGAGTGCCCACTTGTAATTAGAATTTTCAATAAGATGCAGTGCCCCAAAAAGGAAAAAAAAAAAAAAAAAGCAGAAGAATGGAAGAAACAGAGTTATACCCTCAGAAACAGAGAGCATATTCGGAGGCCTTTTTCTGTACGAGGATATCACAGCTACATCTAAAGCAGGTCATGTCAGTCCCTGGCAGGGAACCCTCTACCGGCTTCCCGGGTTCCCTAGGACAAAAGCCCAACTCCTCACTGTGGCTCCACAGCCATGTGTCCAGGGCCCCTGCCAGTGTCCAGCCTCCTCCTGGGAGCTTGCCCTCATCTCCTGACTCCCTCTGCTCCGTCACATTTGCTTTTCTCTTTTCCCAAACTCCAAAACCCTTCGTGTCCCAGGTCACTGTCCCTGCTCTTATTCTATGTTTCTAAATGAAGATGGCACTGTCCCTTTCTCCTTCAGGTCTAGGCTCAGAGATGCCTCCCATGGCCTCCCACCCACATCTGAAGTTCCCTCTGCCTGTCAGTCTCTATCACATTACTGAGGTTTTCTTATCTCTGTGTCAATCTCATCAGAAATGCGCCTTTTTATTTTGTTTTTATTTTATTTTTTTATTTTTCAAACAGAGTCTCACTCCGTCCTCCAGGCTGTGAGTGCAGTCTTGTGATCTTGGCTCACTGCAACCTCTGTCTCCTGGGTTCAAGTGATTCTTGTGCCTCAGCCTCCCAAGTAGCTGAGATTGCAGGTGTGTGCCTCCACACCCAGCTAATTATTGTATTTGTATTTTATTTTATTTTATTTTTGAGTCTTACTCTGTCACCCAGGCAGGAGTGCAATGGCGCATTCTCGGTTCACTACGAACTCCATTCCTCAGGTTCAAGTGATTTTCCTACCTCAGCCTCCCATGTAACTGGGATTACAGATGCCCACCAAGCCTGGCTACTTTTTGTATTTTTAGTAGAGATGTGGTTTCATCATGTTGGCCAGGCTTGTCTCAAACTCCTGACCTCAAGTAATCCACCCACCTCAGCCTTTCAGAGTGCTAGTATTACAGACATGAGCCATGGCCCCCAACCCAATTTTTGTATTTTTAGTAGAGACAGGGGTTCACCATGCTGGCCAGGCTTGTCTCAAACACCTGAGCTCAAGTTATTTTTCCACCTCAGCTTCCTAAGTAGCTGGGACCACAGACACACAGACGTGCACCACCATACATGGCTAAGCTTTTGTATTTTTGGTAGAGTTTTCCTGAAGAGGAGCTCATCCCAGCCCAGCTCCCCACTGCTGCAGTGTGTGTGGGGGGGCTTCTCCAGGAGGGGAGTTTTCCTGTAGGAATTTTTTGTTCCTGGTGTAGTGGACAGCAGAGGGGACCGTATTTCCTCAGAGTGAGGTGTCCTTTGTATGTGGTGTTGTGTTTCAGGGAGTGGGTGTGTTGGTTGTAAGCAATAAACAACATATTTTTAACATTCAGGATTGACTTCTAAAGACTCTTGGTCCATGAGGAAGAAACCCAGAAGAGGAAGAGGAAAGCAGAGGAGTCAGGGATGGCTCCTCCTCAGGTGAGATGATATTCTCGGTGGATTGTTCTGTCTCCTTCCTTTCAGAAACGCTGGGCCTTGGAGTTGGGAATCTTCTCTGAGTCTGAAGAGTCCTGCCTGACAGGTTTGCTCACACTCACCCATGCCTTCCCTCAGTCCCTCTCATCTCGCTTAGATTCTGTCTCTTGTGACCCAGTGACATGAATTTGGGAAGAGGCTGCACTGGGCATGGGCCTGGGAAGGGCTCACACCAGACATGGATGGAGACGGGGTGAGGGTCCCATGGTGTCAGTGCTGTTGGGCAGCAGGGATTGTTCAGGGGCCACATCTGGATGCACTGGCAGCTCTCTGTGGACCAGGATTAGAGCAGCTGCCAATGGAAGTCACCTATTAATGTGCACAAAGAACGTGGTAAATTCTAGAAAAGAAGACCAATAAGGGAAAATCTTTTCTCCCTGATTTTATACTACATTTTTAGATAATTGAGTGACTGTGTTTCTGACTCCAAAAATCTTATTAATTACAATGGAAGGTTCATACATAGACATGAATAGTACATGAATGATTCCTTCATTATTTTAAGAATATGAAATCAACATAAATAACAGCAGGAGATTCATTAAACCATTCTTAGCACATTTAGCTCATGAAGACTGTGGTGTTACTGTGGAGAGGCTTGCGAAACAGGTGTTTTTTGTAAAAATGGTTACAATTTTTCTCAAATATGGGAGTAGAGTATTTCTTTTTTATCCTAGAGGATAAAGCCGTATTCTCATTCCATCTATTATTATTATTATTTCTTCTGAAACAGTCTTGCTCTGTTGCCCAGGCTGCAGTGCAGTGGCATGATCTCAACTTACTGCAACCTCTGCCTCGCAGATTGAAGCGATTCTCCTGCCTCAGCCCACCTAGTAGCTGGGTTTATAGGTGTGGGCCACCATACCTGGCTAATTTTTTTTGCTTGGCCAAATATTGCTACTTTTTATATTTTTAAAACCTTTACATGTATAAATATATATATACACATACACACACATCTATCTATATATATATATATAATACATATAAACTGACACATATATATTTTGAAAATCTGGGGAAAATGACAACCCTTTTTATTAACATCTAATTTCTTGTGAGTCTTTGTAGGTTTTATTATTTTTTGGACATATATACACAAAGTAGATTTTCATACTTTGAGTAAGTATGTTTTCGTCTATTTTATTTTCTTTTGAGATAAGGTCTCACTCTGTTGTCCAGGCTGGAGTGCAGTGACATGATCTTAGCTCGCTGCAACCTCTACCCTCAAGCTCAAGCCATCCCCCAACCTCTGCCTCTGAGGTAGCTTGGTACCACATGTGGGTACCACCATGCCTGGTTAATTTTTTTTTTTTTTTTTTTTTTTTGAGACGGTGTCTTACTGGAGTGCAGTGTTGTGATCTCAGCTCACTGCAACCTCTGCTTTCCTGGTTCAAGCAATTCTCCTGCCTCAGCCTCCTGAGTAGCTGGGAATACAGGCAAGTTCCACCTTGCCAGGATAATTTTTTGGTATTTTCAGTAGAGATGTGGTTTCACCTTGTTAGCCACGATGGTCTCAATTTCCTAACCTCATGATCTACCCACTTCACCCTCCCACAGTGTTGAAATTACAGGCATGAGCCACCTCGCCCCTCCTTTTTTTTTTTTTTTTTTTTTTTTTGAGGCAAATTATTAGTTTCCCAGGCTGGAGTGCAGTGGCACGAACTTGGATCACTGCAACCTCTGCCTCCCATGTTCAAGCGATTCTTCTGTTTTGGCCTCCCGAGTAGCTGGGATTATAGTCAAGTGCCATCACCCCTGGGTAATTTTTTTTTTTTTTTTTTTTTTTTTTTTTTTTTTTTTTTTTTTTGAGAAGGAGTCTCGCTCTGTCACCCAGGCTGGAGTGCAGTGGCCAGATCTCAGCTCACTACAAACTCCGCCTCCCGGGTTTACGCCATTCTCCTGCCTCAGCCTCCCGAGTAGCTGGGACTACAGGCGCCCGCCACCTCGCCCGGCTAGTTTTTTGTATTTATTTTAGTAGAGACGGGGTTTCACCGTGTTAGCCAGGATGGTCTCGATCTCCTGACCTCGTGATCCGCCCGCCTCGGCCTCCCAAAGTGCTGGGATTACAGGCTTGAGCCACCGCGCCCGGCCCTGGGTAATTTTTTTGTATGTTTAGGAGAGACAGTGTTTCACCATTTTGGCCATGCTGGTCTTGAACTCCTGACCTCAGGTGATCCGCCTGCTTCAGCCTCACAGAGTGCTGGGGTTACAGGCATGAGCCACCATGCCCAGCCCCACCAATTATTATTAAATATATATTGTTATATTTAAACATCACATGATGTATATATTTGTTTTTTGGTAACACCCCAAGCAAAGCTGCAGCTTAGGTCCTTGTCCATACAGCATCTCCTTTCCCTATGACATCCTCCACCCTCTTTCCAACCTCACTGGGGAGCCCTATTGTCAGTTTTGTGCTGGGATTACAGGCATGTGTCATTGCACCCGCCCTAAATTTTACTGTGGATGTTGTCATCTTCGAAGACATCAGTCGTGCTCTCTCATCTACATAATGAATGTTACTTGGTGTGTCAATAAAAGTTTCAAACATTTCTCTAAAAGGAACCCTATGTTGATTTTTTATTTATTTCTTGTGTTTTTCACAAACATAAGAAATTCATACTGAGAGTGTGTCTTGACGTCTTCTCAAAGTGTAATAAAGACATCATGTGGTGAAAAATCCCTTACTTGAATTTGTCAGAACCTTCACTACAACTAAATCCATGCTTTCCCTTCTCTTCTCATTTTCTGTAAAGATAAGAACTCCTCCCATAGCCATTTCCTTAAAATGTGTTTTCATTTCAGGGTCTACTGACATTCAGGGATGTGGCCATAGAATTCTCTCAGGAGGAGTGGAAATGCCTGGACCCTGCTCAGAGGACTCTGTACAGAGATGTGATGTTGGAGAATTATAGGAACCTGGTCTCCCTGGGTGAGGATAACTTCCCTCCAGAAGTGGGGATGTGCCCTTGTGTGTCTTTGCATTTTCTCTTGTTGCCTCTTGGGAGTCACATCCTTGCTTGACTAAAATGGAAGCCGTATTGATTTTGGAATGAAAAGCTTCATGATGTAGCATCTGGACTTTCACTGTCCCATTTGTTTAGATCTTCTGCATTCTTCATGATACCTCAGTGAGGTTTCCAGGACTAAAGTAGGCATAAAAGCTTAGGGAAGGCTGGCACTTTGGGAGGCTGAGGCACGTGGATCACTACAGGTCAGGAGTTCGAGACCAGCCTGGCCAAGATGGAGAAACCCCGTCTCTATTAAAAATACAAAAATTAGCCAGTCATCGTGGCACATGCATGTCATCCCAGCTCCTAGAAAGGCTGAGGAAAGAAAATCACTTGAAGCCAGGAGGTCAAGGTTGCAGTGAGCAGAGAACACACCACTGCACTCCAGCCTGGGCAACAGAGCAAGACTCTCTTAAAGAAACAAAAACAAAAATAAAACCTTACAGTAGACTTTAAACATCTCCAGTTTCCTGTCTGCTTCTCCTGTGCTTTTGATTCAGTAGTTTTTGGAGGAGAGCTCCATGTCCACATATTACATATTACAATACTCCCCAAGCATTCAGAAGGAGTCAGAGGAGGAATTTGTAAAACCTTTTCCTAGATCATCTGCAGTGTCTTCTTTCCTACAGAAACATAGGGCTGGGACTCCAGAAAAGCTCCAGCACATCATGGTCATTTCTTTTTATAAGCAGGAATCTCTGACCTGTTAAGCCTGTTAAACAGGATTCTCCACATCAGAGCAAGGGAAAGAGCCCTGGACCATGGAGAGTGAAGTGAAAATAGCAAGAAATTCCAGCTGGGTGGGAATGTATTACAGGTGTAAAGGCAGGTAAGAGCTCAGATGGGCAGAGTGGAAGCTCCACCTTCCAATAGTGTGTGGGGAAACGCTCTGCAAATGGAAAAATTCTGTGGGAAAAGGAAAGTTTAAATCCTTACATCTCTGAAAGGACATCTTTCTTTGCCCTCACTTGCCCTTCTGCTGTTGCCCTGCCCTGCCCTGCCCTGCCCGTCCCTTTTCTTCCCTTCCCTTCCCGTCCCTTTTCTTCCCTTTCCTCTCTTTCTTTCTTAGAAGGAGTCTCGCTCCATCTTCCAGGCTGGAGTGCAGTGGCCCGATCTCTGCTCACTGCAAGCTCCTCCTCCCAGGTTCACGCCATTCTCCTGCCCCAGCCTCCTGAGTAACTGGGATTACAGGCGCCCGCCAATAGACCTGGCTAAGTTTTTGTATTTTTAGTAGAGACGGGGTTTCATCATGTTAGCCGTGTGCTCTCAGTCTGCTGACCTGGTGATCCTTCCACCTGGGCCTCCCAAAGTGCTGGGATTACAGGCGTGAGCCACCGCACCTGGCCTCTTTTTTTTTTTTTGATGACAGAATCTTACTTTGTCACCCAAGCTACAGTGCAGTGGTGGAATCCTGTCTAAATGCAGCCTCCACCTTCTGGGCTCAAATGTTTCTTGTGGCCCAGCTTCCTGAGTAGCTGGAACTGCAGGCGCTTATCACCATGCCCAGCTAATTTTTGTGTTTTTAGTAGAGATGGGGTTTCACCGTGTTGGCCAGGCTGGTCTCAAACTCCTCATCTCGAGTGATCCACCTGCCTCAGCTTCCCAAAGTGCTGGGATTACAGGCATGAGCCGTCATGCCCAATCATTATTATTTTACATAGTTTTGTCTTTTAGTTCTTAGTAAACATGTAAGTGGCTGAAGCATGATTCCAGGGTGAATATAACAACCACGTTAGTGTCCATCCCTTTCAGTATGCAGAAGTGAAGTGTGTTGTATAGATATTTGGGCAGAGGTTGTTGTTGCAGGTATCTTAAACATCTTAAAATATAGCATAATGATGAAACTTAAAATTTCCATAACCTGGACATGTACAGTGGCTCACGCCTATTTTCCCAGCACTTTGGGAGGACGAAGTGGGCAGATCACCTAAGGTCAGGAGTTCAAAACCATCCTGGCTAATATGTCAAAACTTCATCTCTACCAAAATTACAAAAATTAGCCAGGTACAGTGGTGGGTGGTTGTAATCCCAACTACTCAGGAGGCGGAGACAGGAGAGTTGCTTGAGGCAGGATAGTTTCTTGAACCCGTGAGGCGGAGGTTGCAGTGAGCCACGATTGCACCATTATACTCCATCGTGGGATTCAGAGTGAGACTCCACCTCAAAATAAACAAATAAATAAATAAATCTATACCCTGCAAAAACTACTTCTCTAGTAGAACTTTTTATTATTATTATTATTATTTAGTTTTATTATTTTTTTTGAGATGGAGTCTCGCTCTGTTGCCCAGACTGGAGTGCTGTGGTGCGATCTTGGCTCACTACAAGCTCCACCTCCCAGGTTCATGCCATTCTTCTGCCTCAGCCTCCCAAGTAGCTGGGACTACAGGTGCCCGCCACCACGCCCGGCTAAGTTTTTGTATTTTTAGTAGAGATGGAGTTTCACTGTGTTAGCCAGGATGGTCTCAATCTCCTGACCTTGTGATCCACCCGCCTCTGCTTCCCAAAGTGCTGGGATTACAGACATGAACCACCATGCCAGGCCTTTTTTTAAAAATTTTTGTCAGTTATTTCTGTGTATGTTGCATATCCGTTAACATATATGTACAGTATTTTTTCATACCTTTTTATTTTAAAGGATATGCAAAAAGTTTAGTTATGAAGAAAAGGGACACTTATGCCAGTTTCTGTATCTGTCCTTTTATTAATCAATTACATATTTATGAGACAGAGTTTTGCTCTTGTCACTCAGGCTGAAGTGCAGTGCTGTGATCTTGGCTCACCACAACCTCTGACTCCTGGGTTCAACCCATTCTCCTGCCTCAGCCTCCTGAGTAGCTGGAATTACAGGCATGTGCCACCACACCCAGCTAATTTTGTACTTTTAGTAGAGACAGGGTTTCTGCTTGTTCACCAGGCTTGTCTTGAACTGACCTCAGGTGATCCACTTGACTTGTCCTCCCAAAATGCTGGGATTACAGGTGTGAACCACCATGCTTGTCCTGCCTTTTTTTTTTTTTTTTAATTTACCTTTACTGGAGAACTTTATATATGTTTGTGGGTTGGAGTTACTCTTTGGCCTTCTTTCATTTCTTTTTTTGTTTGTTTGTTTGTTTGTTTGAGACGGAGTCTCGCTCTGTCGCCGGGGCTGGAGTGCAGTGGCCGGATCTCGGCTCACTGCAAGCTCCGCCTCCCGGGTTCACGCCATTCTCCTGTCTCAGCCTCTGGAGTAGCTGGGACTACAGGCGCCCGCCACCTCACCCGGCTAGTTTTTTTGTATTTTTAGTAGAGACGGGGTTTCACCGTGTTAGCCAGGATGGTCTCAATCTCCTGACCTCGTGATCCGCCCGTCTCGGCCTCCCAAAGTGCTGGGATTACAGGCTTGAGCCACCGCGCCCGGCCTTCTTTTTTTTTTTTTTTTTTTTTTAATCTTTGAGGTGGAGTCTTAGTCTGTCACCCAGGCTAAAGTGCGGTGGTATCATCTAGGCTCACTGCAACCTCCACTTCCCAGGTTCAAGCGATTCTCCTGCCTCAGCCTCCCAAGTAGCTGGGACTATAGGCGAATGCCAACATCCTGGGATAATTTTTTTGTGTTTTTTTAGTAGAGACAGGGTTTTACCTTGTTAGCCAGGATGGTCTAGATCTGACCTTGTGATCTCCAGCCTTAGCCTCCCAAAATGCTGGGATCACTGGCATGAGTCATGGCACCCGGCCTGTCTCAACGTTTTTAAAACATGTTAGTGCTAGTAGATGGCTTCAAGTATTGCAAGTTTTACAGTACTCTTAATTACCTTTGTTTAATAAGATTTGTCACCTTCAGTGATGTCGATGATGAGATGTCCCTCTTCCTGTCTCTGTCATTTCACTGTCCTGTCAGAAACAGTAGATTCCTTGAGGTCAGGAGTTTGAGAACAGTCTGGCCAGCATGGTGAAACCTTGAATGTACTAAATGCCAAAAATGGGCCAGACACAGTGGCTCACACCTGTAATCCCAGCAATTTGGGAGGCCAAGATAGGTTGATCACTTGAGGTCAGGAGTTCAAATCAAGCCTGGCCAACATGGTGAAACCCCATCTCTATTAAAACTACAAAAATCAGCTGTGCATAGTGGTGTGCACCTGTAATCCCAGCTACTTGGGCAGCTGAGGCAGGAGAATCACTTGAACCTGGGAGATGCAGGTTACAATGAGCTGAGATCACACCTCAGTGTCACCTGGGTGACAAAGGGAAACTCTAGACTAAAGAGGAAGAATCACTTGAGGTAGCAGAATCGTGCCACTACACTCCAGCCTGGGTGATAGAGCATGACTCGATCTGAAAAACAAACAAAAAGGGAAATAGCTTAAACTGGGAGGCTTCAGACACAGACATTTATTTCTCATGAATTTGGAAAGTGGGAAACCCAAGAGCAAGATGCCAGCCAAATTGGTTCCTAGTGAGAGCCTTCTTCATGGTTTAGCCCGGCCATCTTCCTCCTGTGTTTTTTTTTTTTTTTTTTGAGATGGAGTCTTGCTCTGCCACCCAGGCTGGAGTGCAGTGGCCGGCTCTCAGCTCACTGCAAGCTCTGCCTCCCAGGTTCAAGCCATTCTCCTGTCTCAGCCTCCCGAGTAGCTGGGACTACAGGCGCCCGCCTCGTTGCCCGGCTAGTTTTTTTTTGTATTATTTAGTAGAGACGGGGTTTCACCATATTAGCCAGGATGGTCTCGATCTCCTGACCTCGTGATCCGCCCGTCTCGGCCTCCCAAAGTGCTGGGATTACAGGCTTGAGCCACCGCGCCCGGCCCTCCTGTGTTTTAATACGGTGGAAAGAGGAACAGGCAATGAGCTCTTTAATATCTCTTTATAAATGCACTAGTCCTATTCACAAGTAGTCAACACCCATGACTCAGTTCTCTCAAGGTCCGCATCTGCAGGAACATCCTATTAGAGAATACCAAATCTACCGAAGCTTATTTGAAAAGTATTTATCTTATTTTATTTTTTTGTGAAGGAATATCATCCTGTCATCCAGGCTGGAGTACAGTGGCATGATCTTGGCTCACTGCAACCTCCACCTCCCGGGTTCAAACGATTCCTGCCTCAGACTCCCAAGTAGCTGGGATTACAGGCACCTGCCACCATGCCCAGCTAATTTTTTCGTATTTTTAGTAGAGATGGGCTTTCACCTTGTTGTCCAGGCTGGTCTTAACTCCTGACCTCATGATTCACCCGCCTCAGCCTGCCAAAGTTCTGGGATTACTGGTATGTGTCACAGCACCTGGTCGTTAGTCAATTCTTATTCTTTATAATGCTGTGTATTTTCTTGACCTCATATATCAGAAGGTAGTGATCTTAACATGTATTTCAGGTCTTACGTTGTGTACTGCTGGTAAGTACAAGTTTTGGCTTTTTTCTTAAGAGGGAATTGTTTAGAATTCTTCAGCCTTATAAATCTACTTATTATTTTCTTGCTTGTTTTATAATGGGTTGCAATATTTGATTAATTGATTTTTATGATTTTACAAGTGACTTTTCAGTATGTGGCATGCAATATAACTGGCACACTCTACTTGTTAATGTCACCAACTGGCGCTAGGTGCAGTGGCTCATGCCTCTAATCCCAGGACTTTGGGAAGCCAAGACATGTGGATCACCTGAGGTCAGGAGTTTGAGACCAGCCTGGCCAACATGGTGAAACCCCATCTCTACTAAAAATACAAAAATTAGTGGGCTGGGCATGGTAGCTCACACCTGTAATCCCAACACTTTGGGATGCCAGGGTGGGTGGATCACAGGGTCAAGAGATCGAGACCATCCTCACTTACATGGTGAAACCCCATCTCTATTAAAAATACAAAAAATTAGCCAGGTATGGTGGCAGGCACCTGTAGTCCTGGCTGCTTGGGAGGCTGAGGTGGGAGAATGGCATGAACCTGGGGGGCGGAGCTTGCAGTGAGCCAAGATCACGCCACTGCACTCCAGTCTGGGTGACAGAGCAAGACTCTGCCTCAAAAAAAAAAAAAAAAAAAAAATTAGGTGAGGGGCATGGTGGCAAGTGCCTGTAATCCCAGGTGCTCAGGAGGCTGAGGCAAGAGACTCACTTGAATCCAGGAGGCAGAGGTTGCAGTAAGCCAAGATCTACAGCCTGGGTGACAGTGAGACTCCATCTCAAAAAAATAAAAATACTAAAAACTGAAAAAAAAGTCACAACATGCCTGTTACTCATGGATATAGTTAATTTTGTAACAGTTATTCAGAAAAATATGGTATTAACATTTTATTTTTTTTTTGAGACAGAGTCTTACTCTGTTGCCCAGGATAGAGTGCAGTGGCATGATCTCAGCTTACCACAATCTTTGTCTCTTGAGTTCAAGTGATTATCCTGTCTCAGCCTCCCAAGTACCTAGGATTACAGGCACCTGGGACTATGACCAGCTAGTTTTTGTATTTTTAGTAGAGACGGGGTTTTGTCATGTTGGCCAGGCTGGTCGAACTCCTGACTTGAGGTGATCCGCCTGCCTAGGCCTCCCAAAGTACTGGGATTACAGGTGTGAGGCACCACCCCCTGCCTTTTTTTGCTTTTTGGGATGGAGTCTCACTTTGACACCCAGGCTGGAGTGCAGTGTGTGATGTTGGTTCACTGCAACCTTTGCATCTTGGCTTAACACGATTCTTGTACCTCAGCCTCTGGAGAAGCTGGGAATACAGGTGTGGGCCACCATACCTGGCTAATTTTTGTAATCTTTTGTTATTTTGTCAATGCCATGATTGTTTGACAACATAGAATTTCCATTGATCTTGACTATCCTTACAACAACTGGTTGTGAATTATTTACCAATATAGTATATTGTCTGGTTTTTTAGCAGTTATTTGTATATACTAAATATGCTGTAAATATCAAGAATATATATTTTTCTTTTTTGATGTGACACTGATACCCTTTTTGCACAGTGTGATACACTTTAGAGTGTCAGTGGAAAAACACTCCTTACTTTAGGCTTATGCATGTTTGTGGCCTGTCAGTGTTTTGTCAATAATATTGGAAATGGCTTCCACAGAAATGATTTGAAGTACATGGAATCACCCTTTATTTATTAAAGAATCTTACTCCTTTTGTGTTCCTAAACTTTGAAGCTCAAGTTCGGGAAGTTTAAAATAAGTATTGTTTTTTGTGTCATAGTTACATATTTCAGTACTATATACCATCTGTGCTTAATTGGAAACCTATTGGTGTTTATATTTTGCAGATATCTCTTCCAGATGCGTGATGAAGACATTGTCATCAACAGGGCAACGCAATACAGAAGTGATCCACAAAGGGACATTGCAAAGACAAGCAAGTCATCACATTGGAGAATGTTGCTTCCAGGAAATTGCAACAGATATTCATGACTTTGTTTTTCAGTGGCCAGAAGATGAAACAAATGACCATGAAGCACCCATGACAGAAATGAAAAAGTTGACAGGTAGTACAGACCGATGTGATCAAATGCTTGCTGGAAACAAGCCTATTAAAGATCAGCTTGGATCAAGCTTTCATTCGCATCTGCCTGAACTGTGTATATTTCAGCCCAAAGGGAAAATTGATAATCAAGTGGAGAAGTCTATCAACAATGCTTCCTCAGTTTCAACATCCCAAAGAATTTCTTTTAGGCCCAGAACCCACATTTCTAATAAGTATGGGAATAATTCCCTTCATTCTTCATTACTCAGAAAAAAACGGAATGTAAACATGAGAGAAAAATCTTTCCAATATGTTGAGAGCAGCAAAGCCTTCAATTGTAGCTCACCCTTTAAAAAACATCAGATCATCCATTTAGGAGAGAAACAATATAAATGTGATGTATGTGGCAAGCTCTTTAATCAGAAGCGATACCTTGCATGCCATAGTAGATGTCACATTGGTGAGAAACCTTACAAGTGTAATGAGTGCAGCAAGACCTTCAGTCACAATTCATCCCTCTTCATTCACAAAGCACTTCATACTGGAGAGAAACCTTATGAATGTGAAGAATGTGACAAAGTTTTCAGTCGCAAATCACACCTTGAAAGACATAGGAGAATTCATACTGGAGATAAATCTTACAAATGTGAAGAATGTGACAAACTTTTCAGTCACAAATCATATCTTGAAAGACATAGGAAGATGCATACTGGAGAAAAACCATATAAATGTAAGGTTTGTGACAAGGCTTTCGTGTGTAATTCATACCTGGCAATACATACTACAATTCACACTGGAGAGAAACCTTACAAGTGTATTGAATGTGGCAAGTTTTTCAATCAACGCTCAACCCTTGCCTACCATCATAGACTTCATACTGGAGAGAAACCTTACAAATGTGAAGAATGCAATAAAGTTTTCAGTCGCAAATCACACCTTGAAAGACATAGGAGAATTCATACTGGAGAGAAACCATACAAATGTAAGGTTTGTGACAAGGCTTTTGCGTGTAATTCATACTTGGCAATACATAGTATAATTCACACTGGAGAGAAACCTTACAAGTGTAATGAATGTGGCAAGTTTTTTAATCAACGATCAACCCTTGCAGGACATCGTAGAGTTCATACTGGAGAGAAACCTTACAAATGTGAAGAATGTGACAAAGATTTCAGTCGCAAATCACACCTCGAAAGACATAGGAAGATTCATACTGGAGAGAAACCATATAAATGTAAGGTTTGTGACAAGGCTTTCCAAAGGGATTCACACCTGGCACAACATCAGAGAGTTCACACTGGAGAGAAACCTTACACATGTAATGAATGTGGCAAGGTTTTCAGTATAAAAGCAAACCTTGCATGTCACCATAAACGTCATACTGGAGAGAAACCTCATAAATGTTACAAATGTGAAGAATGTGAGAAAGTTTTCAGTCGCAAATCACACCTGGAAAGACATAGGAGGATTCATACTGGAGAGAAACCATACTATTGTAAGGTTTGTGACAAGGCTTTCTGGAGTGATTCACACCTGGCACAACATCAGAGAGTTCATACTGGAGAGAAACCTTACAAGTGTAATGAGTGTGGCAAGACCTTCCATCGGATATCATCCCTTGTAAGCCATCGTAGATATCATACTGGAGAGAAACCTTACAAGTGTAATGAGTGTGGCAAGACCTTCACTAGAAATTCAGGCCTTGTAATTCATAAGGCAATTCATACTGGAGAGAAACCTTACAAGTGTAATGAGTGTGGCAAGACCTTCACTAGAAATTCAGGCCTTGTAATTCATAAGGCAATTCATACTGGAGAGAAACCTTACAAGTGTAATGAATGTGGCAAGGGTTTTAATCAACAAGGACATCTTGCACAACATCAGAGAGTTCATACTGGAAAGAAATTTTACAAGTGTAATGAGTGTGACAAGACCTTCAATCAGATGTCATTTCTTCTACACCGTCATAGACTGCATACTGGAGAGAAACCTTACAAGTGTAATGAATGTGGCATGGATTTTAATCAACAATCACACCTTGCAAGTCATCATAGACTTCATATTGCAGAGAAATTTTACAAATGTGAAGAATGTGACAAAGTTTTCAGTTGCAAATCACAGCTTGAAAGACATAGGAGAATTCATACTGGAAAGAAACCATAGAAATGTAAGGTTTGGGACAAGACTTTTGGGAGTGATTCACACCTGGCAAAACACACTAGAATTCACACTGGAGAGAAACCTTACAAGTGCAATGAATGTGGCAGAGCCTTTAGTGGGCAGTCACCACTTATTCACCATCAAGTAATCCATGGTATAGGGAAACTTGACCAATGTAATGATTGTCACAAAGTTTTCAGTAATGCTATAATCATTGCAAATCTTTGGAGAATCTGTAATGAAGACAGATCTTACAAGTGTAATAAATGTGGCAGATTTTTCAGACATCGTTCATATATTGTGGTTCATCAGCAAACTCATGCTGAAGAGAAACCTTTTGCCTGTAATCCCAGCACTTTGAGAGGCCAAGACAGGTAACTCACTGGAGGTCAGGCGTTTGAGAACAGCCTGGCCAAGAGACGTGCACCACTTTTTTCAGCCTGTCTTTTCTTTTCCTTTTTTTTTTTTTTTGATGGAGTCTTGCTCTGTCACCCTGGCTGGAGTGCATTGGCATGATCTCAGCTCACTGGAACTTCCACCTCCCAGGTTCAAGTGATTCTCCTGCCTCAGTCTCCAGAGTAGCTAGGACTAAAGTTGTGTGCCACCATACCTGGGTAATTTTTTTTATTTTTACTAGAGACTGGGTTTCACCGTGTTAGCTAGGATGGTCTTGATCATCTAACCTGATGATCCACCCGCCTCCACCTCCCAAATTGCTGAGATTACAAGCGTGAGCCACCGTTCCTGGCCTGTTTTTGGTTTCTTTAACAAAAAGTTATAGGGATTTTAATGGATATTGTGTTGAATCTAAATAACATTCAGTTATATAACCATTCAGGAATATTAATTTTTCCAATCAATAAGGGTTGTATATCTATACATGTTTTTAATCATTCTGATCAATGTTTGTAGATTTTAAGGTACAAACTTCTCAAATTTTATGTTTATTCCTAAGTATTTCTGACTTTAAATTCTCTAGCAAATGGAAGTGTTTTGATTTTTTTTAAATTGTTTATTGTTAATGTATGGAAATTCACCTAATTTTTGGTGCTGTTATTTTATTCTGCAAATACACTGAATGTATTAGTTCCAGTTGTATTTTGCTTGAAACTTTGTGATTTTCTTCACAGAAGATCATGTCTTCTACAAACAAATAGAACTTTGCTTCTTTCTTTCTGTTTTGGATTTGTTTGATTTCTTTTACTATTTCATTGCTCTGGCTAGGACAACCAGTATTTACTGAATAGAAGGGGTGAGAGCATTCTTGCATCATCTGAGATCCTACAGGAAAAGTATTCCTTTTCCCTTGATTGGTTATTTCCACTGCGGTCATTTCATGGATGGTCTTTGTATTGTTGAAGTAAATTTCCTTCTGTATCTATTTTGTTTAGGATTTCCATGATGACTGGATGTTGGATTTTGTGAATTGCTTTTTCTCCATCTATTGAGATGATGTGGTTTTCATCTTTCGTTCTGTTCAAGTGGTATATCACATTGATTTCCTTAAATATGTTGAACCATCCTTGCATCTCAGAAATAAGTGGCACTTGAATATCTACAATCCTTTTTATATCCTCTTGAATACAGTTTGCTAGTACAAGGGGTCTCCATGAAGTTCAGGGGAAAAAACATAAGAAAATTGTGGGAAAAACATAAGAAAATTGTGCATGAATGTCACATTTTTTGCACCAATATAAACTGATACAAATCTGTTATAACGTCTGAACAGGGTCTAGTTTGAGGCACTCAGAAGGGTAAGACATGAGTTTGAAAAGAAACTTAAAGCAACATAAATTCTGCAAAATTGAAACAAGAAGAAACATCAAATTTATGATGAGACCAGATGCAGTTGTTCAGGCCTGTAATCCCAGCACTTTCAGAGGCCGAGATAGTTGGGTCATGTGAGCCCTGGTATTCAAGAACAGCCTGGGAATAATGATGAACCCCCTTCTCTACAAAAATACAAAGATTAGCTGAGCATGTTGGCACATGCCTGCTGGTTCAGCTTCTGTGGAGTCTGCAGTGGGAGGATGGCTTGAGTCTGGGAGGTTGAAGTTACAGGGAGTGATGATCATGCTACTGTACTCCAGTGTGGGTAACTGAGAGAGATAGTGTCTCAAAAAATGAATACAGTGAGGTTCAGGTAGACTGACAATGAAATCATTGATGCTTTGTGAAAAGTATGGGGATGATGCTCAAAATAAATCACTAGTTTGTAAATAGATAACTCATTTTAAGTCGGGAGAAGACAATGTAGAAAGTGATGCATGGAGCAGCAGGCAGACCATCCACATTAGTTTTACAGACAAAAATAAATGTTCATGTTGCAATGAAAAGGACTGACAGCTAGCAGCAGAAACAGTAGTTAGGAGTTTGAGACCAGCCTGGATAACATGGTGAATCCCTGTCTCTACTGAAAATACAACAATTAGCTGGGCATGGTGGCTGTCACCTGTTATCCCAGCTACTCGGGGTCTGAGACAGGAGAATCATTTGAACCTGGGAGGCTGAGGTTGCAGTGAACTGAGATGGTGCCATTGGACTCTAGACTGAGCAACAACAGTGAAACTAAGAAAAAAAAAGGTTTGGCCCCTTTCTTCTCTCCACCATTATGGTGTGTGCTTGACTCCACTTCTTGGCATGTCTTCTCACAAGACTTTCAGGATTACATGATTCATGGCTAAGAAACAAAAGCAAAATCCTCTTATTCCCCAATGGATTCAGATGAAAACTGGTAGTAAAATCAGGTACTACTGTAAAATGAGACATTTTAGAAGAGCCAAGCTGTGTGTATAAGGAATTGCATGTGAGATGGCACACGTATTTATGCTGTCTGAAGATCACTATCACGTTACCATATCAAGCTGAAAATATCACCCCTAGAAAGTTGGACATGTTTTATTGAGAATGTATTTTTTCTCCCTGGATCTGTTATGAACACCTTGGTTGGCTGGGTTCAGTAATAAATATGTGAAACCTTTCATATAAGAGTATATAAAACAGTATCAGCAAGTCACAGCGTTATGGCTGTCACAAGCTTGTGAAAGGAAATTCAAAATTACTAAGCCAAAGAGAAAAGTCAGCCTGAGAACTGCGTCAGACAAACCTGCCTTCTGTTTTATTCCTAAACAAGATAGTTACAAAGATTTTTTTTTAAAGCTACATATGCCCCTCACAAACTGGGAGCCTCAAGATCTCCACCCTAAAATAGTTCTGTTGAATTTCACTCTGGCAATATAAACTGATACCTTATATCCACAGGTATGGGACAGAACCCATCCCTCTGCACACCTGCGACAAATGTCTATCTGATTGCTTCCCCTGTCCTATTGTTTATGTAAAAATGCCAGTCACTGAGTCAGCTGAGGCCTAAGTGACTGTTCCTCCTCCCCCTCTGAAATATAAATTGTGTATTTAGTGAAAGGCTGCTGATCAAAGACTCAAGGAATGTGATCATTTGTTGTCTACCTGTGACCCAGAAACTCGCCAATTCCAGTTATTACACCTTTCCAGACGGACCAATGTATGTGTTATATGTACTGATTGCTGTCTCGTGTGTCTGTAAAATGTGTGAAACCAAACTGCAGCCTCAACACCACAGGTACACATCGTCAGGACCTCCTAGGTTCGTGTTATTTGGCCTTAGATTCCCCCTGTCCCCAGACCCAGGACGCATGTATTTCCTTTTTCTTCACTTCTATTAAAGATGGGTCTCATTCTGTTGCCCAGGAAGGAGAGCAGTGACAGGATCAGAGCTCACTGCAGCTTCAACCTCCTGGGTTCAAGGGATCCTTCCACCTCAGCCTTCAAAGTTGCTGGGACCGCAGTCGCATGCCACTGCACCAGGCAAAATTTTGTGTTCCTGGTAGAAATGGGTTTTCACCATGTTGCCCAAGATGGTCTCGAACTCCAGGGCCGAAGCGATCCAGCCGCATCGGCCTCCCAAAGTGTTGGGATTGCAGGCATGAGCCACCACGCCCGGCTTGTTTCTTAATTAAAAAAAAGAAATAAGGCCGGGCGCGGTGGCTCAAGCCTGTAATCCCAGCACTTTGGGAGGCCGAGACGGGCGGATCACGAGGTCAGGAGATCGAGACAATCCTGGCTAATACGGTGAAACCCCGTCTCTACTAAAAAATACAAAAAACTAGCCGGGCGACGAGGCGGGCGCCTGTAGTCCCAGCTACTCGGGAGGCTGAGACAGGAGAATGGCGTGAACCCGGGAGGCGGAGCTTGCAGTGAGCTGAGAGCCGGCCACTGCACTCCAGCCTGGGCGGCAGAGCAAGACTCCGTCTCAAAAAAAAAAAAAAAAAAAAAAAAAAAAAGAAATATAGGCCAGGTGCTGTGGCTCACGCCTGTAATCCCAGCACTTTGGGAGGCCATGGCGGGCGGGTCACCTGAGGTCAGGTATTTGAGAACAGCCTGGCTAACATGGTGAATCCTCGTCTCGACTAAAATATAGAAATTAGCTTGGTTTGTTGGTGAGTGAGTGTAATCCCGCTACTCTGGAAGCTGAGGCAGGAGAATGGCTTGAATTCGGGAGGGGGAGGTTGCAGTGAGCCAAGAGCATGCAACCGCACTCCAACTGGGCAACAGAGTGAGATTCCATCTAAAATGAAAAACTGCTTCTCTTTTTTTTTTTTTTTTTTTTTTTTTGAGACGGAGTCTCGCTCTGTCGCCCAGGCTGGAGTGCAGTGGCCGGATCTCAGCTCACTGCAAGCTCCGCCTCCCGGGTTCCCGCCATTCTCCTGCCTCAGCCTCCCGAGTAGCTGGGACTACAGGCGCCCGCCACCTCGCCCGGCTAGTTTTTTTGTATTTTTAGTAGAGACGGGGTTTCACCGTGTTACCCAGGATGGTCTCGATCTCCTGACCTCGTGATCCACCCGTCTCGGCCTCCCAAAGTGCTGGGATTACAGGCTTGAGCCACTGCGCCCGGCCTGAAAAACTGCTTCTCAAATAAGCTTTGGTAGAATCTTAAGAGCTCACATCATTGTTTTCCAAATATAACATGTGCTCAAAATTTTCTACTTTGACCCCACATTTATTTATATATATATATATATATATATATATATATATATATTTTTTTTTTTTTTTTTAACCTATTATAATAGTTTTTCTCTGAAATTTATTGTGTTCCGTTTGCATTGAGGACTGCATGCTTTCTAGTCTGTATCATATACTGGAAACATTTTCTAGTACCTGATAAATGATTTTAGGTTGTTTTAATATGTACTTGATAAAGATATCAAGGAACTTTTTCTTTATGCTAACATCAAAGTTTAGTTCAGGTAACCTATTATTCCATTTTCTTTCTTTATGTCATCTGATTAAAGAGTGAGCTGTGAGCTTCTAAGTAAATGTTCCCCTCAAGTTCCTCTGGTCCATAATATTCTTTGCAGATGTTGAAGGATGGGCTGGATTGACTTGGAACTTTTTCCAGCAGAGCCCATGTGTTCATGAAGAAAACGTTTGCTCAGATCTGATTTGTACCGCTGCCTCTCTTTCACTGTTTTAAACCCTGTAGCTATGTGTTCACAATTGTGTTTAGTTTCAACGTATTACCATCATTTTTCTAGGAAAATAATTACATGTTTAGATTCTTGCCATCAGAACTTTAGACATGGAAAGAGACATTTCATTTGCTCAGGTGTATAACATGGTCCTGGAATTTTTTTTTCTCCTTTTTTCGAGACAAGAGTGTCACTCTGTCACCCATGCTTGAGTGCAGTGATACTATCTTGCCTCATTGCAACATCCACCTCCCAGGTGCAGTGATCCACCCCACTCAGCCTCCCAAATAGCTGAGACCCACAGATGCACACCACAAAACATGGCTAATTTTTTTGTGCTTTTGGTAGAGACAGGGTTTCACCATGCTTCCCAGGTTGATTTCAAACTCCTGGCCTCAAGTGATCTAGCCACTTCAGCCTTTCAAAGTGCTGGGATTACAGGGGTGAGCCACCATGCCCAGCCCATCCTGGAATTTTCTAGAGAAGGAAGACTAACACAGCCTATTGGTGCTTCCAGGCCATCACATGGGAATCAGCTGCACCTCTTTCCAACTCAACTCAGAGCTTCTCAGGATCACTTGAAGTATTTTCTGCTCAGAACAACAGTGACTCAACCCGTAATGTTCAGATGATGAATAAGACCAGAAAAGCTCAGAGTGACACTGACCCCTGAAATACTTTGCCAAATAGTGTGTGGTTTTTCCTGTAGGAGAGGGTCATGCTCAGCTATAATTTGAATTTTAAATAGATTCCTGTCCTCCAAAAATGTAAAAATCACAAATACCAGAGTGGATAAAACAGGGGATTAGACTCAAATCATCTTGAACTTACTCTTGTCTCTGTCCACACTGTCCACACCACTGCTTTTCCTTATCTCATCTCACAGCTTTAACCCACCTACCCATGTCCCCTGCAGGCCTCTCCCCTGAGCTCTAAAATCCTGTGTCCAGTTGTCTACTGAGCTCTCTGTAGGGACATCAAACAGGCATCTCCACCTTCACATGTCCATAAGTGACTTCCTAAACCCCCAGACAAATTCCCTTACAGTCCTATGTGTTTCAGATGAGGGTGACAGTGTACTTCTGGAAGTTTAGCCAAACTTGACAGCATGTATTTTAAGTATGGGAGATAAATTACATTATTTGTAAGTGTTGTAATTTATACTGTAAAGAGAAATTTGCATGTATACATAAAAGGAGTGAGAAAATACATCATTTCCAAAATTCTTTTGAGGTGTGGGGGAAAAATGTTTCAAGACCTCATCCCTATGGATCTATGCTCCCAGGACCCCTCTGACCTTATCTCCTGCCTGCGTCCTCCTCGCTTTCTCTGCTCCAGCCATGCAGGCCTCTTTCCTTTTTCTGGGGCTGAGGTTTCTCCCACCTCAGGGCCTTCACCTGTGCTGTTCCTCTGCCTAGGACTCTCTGGGCACTCAGCTGTAAGTGACAAGCAGCGTTTCTTTCCCAAGTCTTTGTTCTGACATCACTTTTACTATGGAAAACTTTGTGGTCTCCCACAGTCCCCCGTTTGTCATGACAGCTCCACCTTCACCCCCACCTCTGGTCCATGTTGCCTGTTCTGTGTGATTCTTTTTGCTCCTTCGCTGTTCACTGGATCCTGGTGGGAACAAGTCTCTAAGCACAGAGCAGAGCCAGAAGGTGGGGCTGTGCTGGGCTGGTGCCCTCTGAGTGGAGCTCAAACTTGGCTTCACATTAGGGTTCTCAGACGTTTTGCAAATACATCTTTTATGCTGTTTTATCAGAGATTGCTATTTTCACAGTATGGCATCCACCCTCAACAATACCTACAATGACACAGGTGATTCTCATCTGTCTCCAGCATTGAATGTCAAGGCAGTTTCCTCCATGTTGAGAGCTGAGATCAGCCTGTGATCCACAGGGAGGTGAGGGGGCTGTGGTCTGCATGGAGTTTGGTTAGGGCCAGATCTGTGCCCTGAAGATCTGTGCCCTGCTTCAGCGTGTGAGTGGACTTTTCCAAGAGGGAGCAAGATCTGGAAATGGGTCAAAATTACCCTTGTATGTCCTCCTGTGCCACTTTCTTATCTCTGCATGATCTCTGGTGCAGTGGGCAGCAGAGGACCATCTTTCTCCCGGGTTAGGTCTCCCCTGTGTGAGTTTTGTCACAGGAAAGGATTGAGTGATTTCTAAAACTTAAATCTCGTATTTTTTTACAAAAGGATTGATTTCCAAAGACTCATGTGAGGAAGCCACCAAGAAGAGCAAAGAAAAGGATCCAGGGATGGCTCTTCCTCAGGTGAGTGATATTCCTCAGTGGATTCCGCTGTCTCTTTCCTTTCTGAAATGCCAGGTATTGTAGTAGCCAGTCTTCTCTGAGTCTGAAGCATCCTACCTCACACATTTGCTGGCACTCACCCAAGACTTTTCTCAGTCCTTGTCATCTTGACTTAAATTCCCTCTCCTATAACCTAGTGAATGAGCTTGGGAAGAGACTCCCCTGGGCATGGGCCTGGGAAGGGCTCACACCAGACATGGATGGAGATGGGGTGTGGACCCCATGCTGTCAGTGATGTTGGGCAGCAGGGATTGTTTAGAGACCACACCTGGATGAATGTTTAGCTCTTTGTAAACCTGATCAGAAAAATCTATATATGAAAGTCATTCATTAATGTGCACTGGTATCTGGTAAATTCTAGAAAAGGAAACAAACTAGGGGAGATATTTTGTATCTGATTTTGTAATACGTTTGAAGTTATGCTAGTGAGTCAATATGTCTCTGACTCCAAACTGTTTTTTTAAGAGACAGGTGTCATTCTGGGGCCCAGTCTGGAGTGCAATGGCACAATTTTAGTTTACAGCAGCCTCAAATTTGTGGCCTCAACTGATCCCCACATTAGCCTCTCACGTAGTTGCAGGGGCCATTGAAAATAATATGCTAAGACTAGATAAGGCTCAAGGACAGTATCTCTAGCTGGTTGCACTTTCAATGAACTCCAGTAGTCAAGGACAGTATCTCTAGTTGAACTTTTAATGAACTCTAGTAGGTGCCAAGAAGGCAGACAAATAAGAAAGAGCTTAGAGACAAGGAACTAAGCAGAAGGTTACATCTGGGTGCAGAAAGTTTGTTTTGCATTGTGTTATTTTTGCCGACGTGGGATTTATGGAGTATAAATAAAGTGAGGCGGAGGCTCTAGGCGCGGCCGCCATGTTCTCTGTTTGTCTTTGTCTCTTGTGTCTGTTCATTCTCCACCACCCCCGGCACGGGCCCCAATATGTAGTCAGATGACAGGCATGTGCCACCACGCCAGTCTATTCTAGTTTCAGAGAAGGTGAGAATGAGAGCTATGTACAGAATGAGGGAGGGAAGCAGTGATGAAGATGAAGGGGAACCCTGGGTGCAGATGAGTGGTGAGTTGATTGGATGTGATGATGAAGTGATGATGTGTTGCTTCCTCTCTTTATAACGTAATTAATGTAAAATTAGTTTAAATTATGCAGATGAGAATGAGGGTTACAAGACTCCTGTGTCTAAGTGTGGTGCCTTTTATAATTATGGTGTTAGAGATGAGCTTCCCTTTGCAACCCCTCTTCAGCCAGAGGACAGTGACTTAATTCATTAGTTGTGGATCACCCTCTTCCCTTTTCATGGATGGGGTGGGGAGTGGGAAAGTGAAGTTGGGTAAGAAGTGACTGAGTCTCTGTTACTACATTGAATGTGATAAAAGGAATATTAAAAGTGCTTTTGTTCTCTTTTTGTAATTTTTTTTCTTCTGGTTCCTCTTTTAATTAGCGTAGCTGTTTTTTTGTGTGTTTATGTATTGTGGGATCTGGCCAGCAGCCTGCAAGGCAGCGGGCTGTCTCTTTGTTCCCAGGCAGATCAGCAGGTCGACGTGAGAGATCGAATAAGTGGAGGAAAAGGCACATAATCCCAATAAGAATAATTTTGTGCAGCAGGTAAATCGGTGTGAGAGGAAACTGGTGAGACAGAAAGTATAAGGAGGAGAATCATTAAATAAAACCTATTGTAGGTGAGATTGAGTGCTGAAGGAGGAAGAGAAGAACAGAGGCATGTTATTTTCAGGCTAATGGAAATGGCGAGATTTTTAGGTTTGTAAGGAGAAAAAGAAAGGTAATCAGGAGAAGTGGGATTAGTTACATGGGTCTCCATTGTCATCGGGGGGATTGAATTAGACCTGTTGTGACTTGGTGTGCCAGCTTCTAAGGAGTTGGCACGGATCCCACCACGTCTGAGGGAGTTTTGTGATGTGGATGTTTTTTCCCTGTGGTTTTTGTCATCAGTACTCACATGAAGCTTGAGTCTCCGGGTGGGCATCCAGAGAGGGGACTGATGATCTCCCGGTGAAACAAGCATATCCGTTCCCCCACGTTATAATTGTGCCAGGTTCTCAGGTATTGGTTTGGGAGTTTTCCCATAACACTTGCTTGCCTTCATTTAGGGAGAATTTTTTGCCTTTATAATGGTGTTCGGCTGCAGTTAGATTATTATCTTTAGAAACATTAAAAAAATTTAAAGTAAACAATACCAAATGTGTTTGGGAATGGGGGGTAGTTAAATTATGCTTTTTTTGTTCAGGCTGTTTGGATAATCGGGTTTTTAAAGTACGATTGGCCCGTCCCACCACAGCCTGTCCCTGAGGGCTGTAAGGGATTCCAGTAATATGGGAAATTCCCTGCTGTTGCTTAAATAAATCAAAAGCCTTACTAACATATCCAGGGGCTTTATCTGTATTTATTTGATATGGAAGCCCCATAATTGCAAAGCAAGAATACAGATTTTTTTTTTTTTTAACATGAGCCATGCCTTCCCCTGTTTGGCAGGTAGCCCAGATAAAACCTGAGAAGGTATCCACAGAGACATGAACGTATGTCAGTCTGCCGAAGGAGATAACATGGGTCACATCCATTTGCCATAAATCATTAGGACTTAGGCCTCTGGGATTAACGCCAGGTTCCTGATTTGGAAGTACAAAAACTTGGCACTGAGGACAGCTGTGAACAATAAGCTTAGCCTGTTTCCAGGTAAGAGCAAATTTATCTTTTAATCCAGCAGCATGGACGTGAGTGAGATTACGGAACTCCTGAGCTTCGTGGGTTGCAAAAGAGACCAAACACTCGACTTTATGGTTACCGGCAGACACGGGCCCTGGTCAAGTGGCATGAGATCTAATATGCATAATATAGAAAGGGTGTCTACGTTGGCGAACCGCCTGTTGTAACCTTGAAGATAAAGAAGCCAATTCAGAATTATCAATACGTTTGATAGTAGTAGTTTCTATATTTTTAGTGGCATGTACAACATAAGCAGAGTCAGAGACAATATTTAAAGGATTAGGGAAATCCTGTAAGGCAATAATGACAGCAATTAACTCTGCCTTTTAAGCAGAGGTATAAAGGGTAGAAATAAGCTTGTCTGCAGGACCCACATAACCAGCATTGCCATTACTGGAGCTGTCAGTGAACACTGTAACAGCCTCAGGAGTGGGGTGATCTTTGGTTAAGATGTCATTTTTATAAAATCAAACAATTTGTTCTTTGGATAATGATTATCAATAACACCAATAAAATCAGCCAAGTGAATTTGCTACAGTATGGAATATTGAAAGGCGGCTTGAACTTTGAGCCAATTTAAAGGAGCTACAGTTAAATTCAGATCAAATCTGGAAATTTTAAGTATTCTACACTGAGCTTCTCCAATTTGAGTGGCCATTTGGTCTAGATAAACAGACAAAATTTTTGACACAGAATGAGGAAGAAAACACCACTCCCCTAAATCATTATGTTGAACTATCAGTCCAGTAGGAGAGTGTAATGAAGTGAAAACCAGAAGCTGAAAAGGCTGAGATGGCTGTACTCTAGATAACTGGGCGGTCTGGATTCTTTCCTCTATGAATTCCAGTTCTAGTGAAGCCTCAGGGGTCAAAGTCCTGGGACTACAGAGACTGGAATCTCCCCGCAGCATAGAAAACAAGTTAGACAGCGCATAGGTTGGATACCTGAAGTAGGTCTTGAATAATTAATGTTACACAAAAGTTTTTGGAAGTCATTAAAGTTTTCAAAGAATCTCTCCTAATCTGAACTTTTTGAGGTTGAATACATTATCGACCACCATTCCTAAATATTGAACAGGAGTGGTCTGTTGAATTTTATCCTGAGCAATGTGTAATCCAGCCTCTGTAACATGGAGGCTCAAACTTTGATAACAGTCAATTACTTCTTTATCAGTGGGGACAGCAATTAAAATATCATCAATATAATGAAGAATATAGGCCTGGGGAAATCGGGCTCAAACTGGTGAAAGCACTTGCCCAACATAAAGCTGGCAGACTGTAGGGCTATTCAGCATTCTCTGAGTAAGTACTCTCCATTGATAACGAGCTGCAGCCTCCAGACTATTGATAGATGGTACAGTAAAAGCAAAATTTATATGAAAAAAATCTTTAAGATCGAGAACTATGAGAGTCCAATTTTTAGGTATTAAAGCAGGGGCAGGCCTGCCTGGTTGGATGGCCCCCATAGATTTAATAACAGCGTTAATGGCCCTTACATTGGTTACCATCTGCCACTTGCCTGATTTCTTTTTTACTAGAAACAGGGGAATTCCAGGGGGAAAGAGAAGGTTCCACATTTCCAAGTTGTAACTGTTCAGAAACCAAGTGAGTTAAAGCCTCCAGTTTGAGCAGCCACTGCTGAATCAAACGGGTGTGTCAGATTTCGAGTGTAAAGGGATAGGATCAGGAGGTGAGGCAGCAGGATAACCTAAACCCACCCTGTTTTATTTTACAGTAACTGGGAGGGGTTTAGTAATCCTTTCATGTTTTGGACCCAGACCGAGTCCAGGAACAAACCTCATAGTTTCCATCATATGCTGACTGGGAGCGCTATAAGAATTATGTGGAATATTAATTTCAGCCCCCCATTGTGCCAGTAAATCTCTACCCCAAAGATTAATGAGGACTGGCATGATATAAGGCTGAGTTTTACCCTTTTGACCACCAGGGTCAGTGCAAGGCAAGATAAATATGCTCTCATAAACTTCCTCGGCTTTTCCAACACATACTAGTCCCATGTTAGTGGGATGTTTAAGCCAGGAGGAAGACCATAAACTAGAGAAAATAACAGAAACATCAGCCCCAGTATCTACCAGGCCCTCGAACTTTTTTCCTTGAATGTGAATGGTGCAGGTGGGCTGCTGTTTAGAAATTATATTAATCCAATAAGTGGCCTTTTCACCACCAGAGCCAATCCTAGGGCCACGTGTCTTATCTCCTTTGTTTAAAATGATATTAGGTAGTAAAAGCAATTGAGCAATTGATTCACCAGCCGGAATGGAAACAGGAGCCTTGGCAGACATGATTAATTTAATCTCACCAACAGAATCAGAATTAATGAGACCAGTATGAATGTTGATTCCTTTAGCAGAGGTGGATGCCCTAACTAACACCAGGCCCACCGAACCTTGAGGTAAAGGGCCAGTGACCCTCATGGGGACAATTAAAGGAAAAGGGTTAGGTAGTAAATTTAGAGGAATAGTACTACAGAGATCGACCTTCCCACCCCCTACTGTGGAGGTGGACAAGCACTGTATTGAGAAAAAAGGAGAGGCTGAGACCTATTTGGGTTGGCTATAGGTAAATTTGTTTGTGCTGGGGGTTGTGTTGGGACCGCCTGAAGCGGAAACCCAACTTTGGTCTGAGTCTGAAGCATCGTGTTTGACATCGGGGCCTGGGGTCAGCCCTGCTCCCCATTTCCCTCTTGTTGTGGTGGGGGTTTCCATCTATATCATACTCAGAGCAGCAAGTACTTGTCCAGTGTTTACCTTTGTGACAATATGGGCAAACACTAGCAGCAGCATTTGGCTGTGTTTGTTGAGCCGGCTTGGTAGCTTTTCAGTTTTTAACAGTGCAATTTTTTCAAGTATGACCAAGTTTACCGCAATTAGAAAAGAATTAGAAGTATACTGGTGATTACAGGTGTCCATGTGTGAAGAAGGTACAGAGAAGTAGGCTGAGTGGATGACAAAGGGACCGGGTGAGGAACCAAAATGACAGGAGGGTGAGGGGCTGAAGTGGATGGGGGAGGGCCTGAAGAATTATAGGTAAATTGTAGTTTGGTCCCAGAGCCATTAGGTAACTCTGGAGGTTTGAAGAGAGAAGAATTAGCATATATACGGTCCTGGACTGTCTGGGCTCCAAGAAAAGAATTAGTGGGACCAGTTTGGTTGGTGTCCTTCATAGCCCGTGCCCACAGAATAGCTTTGTGGGTGTCTGATCCAATGCCTTCACAAGCTTTAATATATACAGGCAACACCTCATGATCAGGAAAATTTTGTCAGAATGCATAGCCATTTTACACTAATGGTTCGCATTTTCAAAAGCTCACATACGAAGGAGAATACCTTGAGCATGCTCATCAGAGACAGATTTTTCAACAGCATTTTGTAATTTAGCTGAAAAATCAGGGTATGATTCAGTGTGACCTTGTTTAACCACGGTAAAAGAAACAGGAGCGGCCGGGCGCGGTGGCTCAAGCCTGTAATCCCAGCACTTTGGGAGGCCGAGACGGGCGGATCACGAGGTCAGGAGATCGAGACCATCCTGGCTAACACGGTGAAACCCCGTCTCTACTAAAAACTACAAAAAAACTAGCCGGGCGACGTGGCGGCGCCTGTAGTCCCAGCTACTCGGGGAGGCTGAGACAGGAGAATGGCCTGAACCCGGGAGGCGGAGCTTGCAGTGAGCTGAGATCCAGCCACAGCACTCCAGCCTGGGTGACAGAGCGAGACTCCGTCTCAAAAAAAAAAAAAAAAAAAAAGAAACAGGAGCTTGGCCTGGGGCACGTAATTTATCCCAAGTTCTCATACACACCTTTGTTATTTGTTCTGTAGTAAGAGTATCAAAGTTTAATTGGGCTTAAGTATCAGAGAAACTATCAGAGCCTGTGAGCTGAGCTGAGCCTGCCAACAGGCCTCTTCTACTTAATGGGTTTTATAGAACAGTGAAGTTGCTTTCTCTCTTTTCAACCTCTTAGCTGTTTGCCTCTATTTCCCATCACATTCTGGTCCAAGGCTTATTTATTAATAAAATGGTTTTCATTTCTTTCTCTGTTATCGTCATGGAGATGATTTCTCATTTGGGAGAAGATTTTTTAGTTTTCAATTATATTTTGTCAACATTTAAAAAGCGAAGTAACGAATATTTCTTGGGCCAGGCATGTTGGCTCACACCTGTAATCCCAGCACTTTGGGAGGCTGAGGCAGGCAAATAACTTGAAGTGAGGAGTTCGATACCGGCCTGGTCAACATGGTGAATCCCGTCTCTGTGAAAAACACAAAAATTAGCTGGGCATAGTGGCGCGCGCCTGTAATGCCAGCTGCTCCCGAGGCTGAGACAGGAGAATCACTTGAACCCAGGAGGCAGAGGCTGCATTGAGTCCAGATCTCGCCACTGCACTCCAGCCTGGGCGACAGAGAAATACTCTGACACACACACACACACACACACACACACACACACACACACACATTGGGGACCGTGCTGGGGGTGGTGGAGAATGAACAGACACAAGAGACAAAGACAAACAGAGAACATGGCGGCCGCGCCTAGAGCCTCCGCCTCACTTTATTTATACTCCATAAATCCCACGTCAGCAAAAATAACACAATGCAAAACAAACTTTCTGCACCCAGATGTAACCTTCTGCTTAGTTCCTTGTCTCTAAGCTCTTTCTTATTTGTCTGCCTTCTTGGCGCCTACTAGAGTTCATTAAAAGTTCAACTAGAGATACTGTCCTTGACTACTGGAGTTCATGGAAAGTGCAACCAGCTAGAGATACTGTCCTTGACTACTGGAGTTCATGGAAAGTGCAACCAGCTAGAGATACTGTCCTTGACTACTGGAGTTCATGGAAAGTGCAACCAGCTAGAGATACTGTCCTTGACTACTGGAGTTCATGGAAAGTGCAACCAGCTAGAGATACTGTCCTTGAGCCTTATCTATTCTTAGCATATTATTTTCAATGGCCGCTGCACACACACACACACACACACACACACACACGAAAAAGAAAAGAAAAAACAGAGAAAGAAAAAAGTAAATAATAATAAAAAAAGAAAGTAATTGATCTCTTCTACAAATGTGCCAGGACAACTAACTGGATATCCACATGGAAAAGAATAGTGTTGGTTTTTTTTTTTCTTTTTCTTTTTTTGAGGCGGAGTCTCGCCCTGTCGCCCGGGCTGGAGTGCAGTGGCCAGATCTCAGCTCACTGCAAGCTCCGCCTCCCGGGTTTACGCCATTCTCCTGCCTCAGCCTCCCGAGTAGCTGGGACTACAGGCGCCCGCCACCTCGCCCAGCTAGTTTTTTTTGTATTTTTAGTAGAGACGGGATTTCACCGTGTTAGCCAGGATGGTCTCGATCTCCTGACCTCGTGATCCGCCCGTCTCGGCCTCCCAAAGTGCTGGGATTACAGGCTTGAGCCACCGCGCCCGGCCTAAAAAGTTTTTTTAAAAAAAGAGAAAGAAGGCCGGGCGCGGTGGCTCACGCCTGTAATCCCAGCACTTTGGGAGGCCGAGACGGGCGGATCACGAGGTCAGGAGATCGAGACCATCCTGGCTAACACGGTGAAACCCTGTCTCTACTAAAAATACAAAAAAAAATTAACTGGGCGTGGTGGCGGGCACCTGTAGTCCCAGCTACACCGGAGTCTGAGGCAGGAGAATGGCGTGAACCTGGGAGGCGAAGCTTGCAGTGAGCTGAGATCCGGCCACTGCACTCCAGCCTGGGCGACAGAGCGAGACTCCGTCTCAAAAAAAAAAAGAAAAAAAAAAAAAAAGAGAAAGAGAGAGATGAGGAAGGGAGACTTGTGGCAGTGGGTGTTACTTTTCGCGGAGGCTGGCTTGGAACCCCAGGCTCAGCGATTTTCCTGCCTCTGCTTCCTGAGGAGCTGGGACCTCAGGCTCCCACCTCTGTGCCTCTGCTGTGTTTAAGCAGCAGGTGGTGACCTCACTCCTCCCTGGCCTGAGCACTCCGTCCGGCACCCCAGGCGGTGGCTTTAGGGAAGTCTCTGAAACTGAGCACAGGATAGACTCTCCCTCCGGAGTGAATGGGACAATAGAAAGGGAGAGGATTTCTAAACTGCTCTGTGGGCCGTCACCATGACATCGTACGTGCTGCCCAGGCAGGGCTTTGCATTTCATATTCTAGTTTGCATCCCGGTTCCAGACAATTCCAGGGCTTTTGAATCATTCCTTAGACTTTCTGGCCCTCTCGCCTCCACAACCTGAAGACAGAGACGCTGGGAGGGAGGCTAAGAGATGCGCAGGACCTGCCCCAGCCCCGCCCTCTGCCGATTCCAAAGGGCAGGTTCTCTCCGCCTGGCGCCCAGCCCCTACCTCGCCCAGGCCCCGCCCACCTCCTCCGGCCTCCCGCCCGGGTCTGGCTTCTGTCCTGCGCGCGCAGATTAACGCTAACCCGGAAGCGGATCGGGTGGAGTGCCGGTCACATCGCGCGGTGAGTTTTCTCTGTGTTGTATTAAGTCTCTGCTTGCTAGGTCCCCAGCGCTTCCCACCCTGGGAAGTGGGGCCCTCCCAGACCTGTAAATTCTCGCCCGTCTTCCTTCGCCCAGAGCAAATTGAGACATCCCCGTGAGACCCCGGGGGTCGCTTCCTTTTGGGTTTAAAGTCGCCCTGAGGCTGCTCCCGTCACCGTTCTTTCTGCTACAGGGCAATGTATACACTTCCTGTTGTGTAGTTTTCCTGCTCAAAACCTTGTTCTGACTCCTCCCGCCCCGCGCTTTTTAAAGTCCTCACAGGGGAGGTGGATTCTTGCCCAGGGCGCGCCTCTCAGCCTCCTCTTGGTTGGCCCCTGGAGCGCCGCGCTGCGGCCCCAATCCCGGGGAGGTCCAGTCCTCTTCCGGGTCCTGGGATCCTGCAGGCCCCAACCTTGTCCTAAGGCGCACATCGCCCTCCCCACCTCCGTCCTCCTGCCAGGGTCTGCTGTTCCCCAGGTCTCCCCTCCGCCGTCACCGCTTTCATTGAACCCGCACTGGGGAGGTCCCAGGGGCCTGTCCTGTGACCTGGGATCTTCTTGCCTGCCGAGCTCCAGCCACTGGAAAATGCGCTCCTCCGGGATGCAGGCGTCTTACTCCAAACCCTCCTGCGATTGTGTGGGCCGAAGGGATCAGGAGACAGACAGAGAGCAGTAGAAAACCTGAGAGAAAAGAAGAACAAGAAAGGCCCAGAACAGATGGCAAAATAAAGGATTGGTGAGGGATATGCCAAGAGATGGCAAAAGTGAAAAAAAAAAAAAAAAAGAAAGCAGGAGGAGGAAAGCAACTGGAGAAACGTAGAGAAAAGCTAGATGTACAGAGATAAAGGACGGCAAGGTAGGGAGAAGGGCAGCAAAGAGGGAGGCTCATCAGAGTGAGGGAGAGAGGGAGGGATTTGGAGCCAGGGCAACAGAGCAGAGTGGTGCTTGTGTCAAGGAAAACCGAGGGAGAACCACATCAGGGAGGACACCTGGGGATCTGAGGTGCCACAGAGTGGGGACAGGGGAGTGTATCAGGGAAGAGAGAATTTAACAAGGAGAGCAGAGGAGGCGCAGAGATGGGAGAAGAGGCGGAAATAGATGGAGATTGAGGACGATCTAAAGACTGGGGAGAAGGAGCAACAAGAGGTTAATAAGTTGCGAGGATGGAGCAGAAGAGGTGGAAGAGAAGGAATAGAGGGAAGAAGGAGATAAACAGCAGAAGAGGACAGGGGTACAAAATGAGCAGCAGAATACCAGGGAGGAAGAAAAGAAAATGAAAGCTAGAGAGAGAAGGCGAAAATGAGAGATATGTACAGAATTAGGGAGGGAAGCACAGTAATGAAGACAGAGGGGCTCGGCACAGTGGCTCACGCCTGTAATCTCTCCACTTTAGGAGACTGAGGCAAGGAGATTGCTTGAGTCCAGGAGTTCGAGACCAGCCTGGGAAACATAGTGAGACCCCCATCTCTGCCAAAAAAAAAAATAAGTAAATAACCAGGCGTAATGGTGTGCACCTGTACTCCAGCTGCTCTGGAGGCCGAGCTGGGAGGATGACTTGAGCCCAGGAGGTCTGCAATGATCTGAGATCATGCCACTGTACTGCAGTCTCAAACAAAAAAGGGGTGAGAGACTTTGGGTTCAGATGAGTGAGTGAGTGAGGTCATTGGATATGATTAGTTGTGACATGTTGACTTCTGTGTATATAATCTAATAACTAAAAAGTTGTTTAAATTATACAGATGAGATTGAGAATTTTAAAATTTGTATCTGTAAGACATGTACAGGCTGGGCCCGGTGGCTCACGCCCCCATAATTCCAGCACTTTGGGAGGCCGAGGCGGATGGATCACTTAGGTCGGGAGTTTGAGACCAGCCTGACCAACATGGAGAAACCCCGTCTCTACTAAAAATACAAAATTAGGCCGGGCACGGTGGCTCAAGCCTGTAATCCCAGCACTTTGGGAGGCCGAGACGGGCGAATCACGAGGTCAGGAGATCGAGACCATCCTGGCTAACACAGTGAAACTCCGTCTCTACCAAAAAAAATACAAAAAACTAGCTGGGCGAGGTGGCGGGCGCCTGTAGTCCCAGCTACTCAGGAGGCTGAGGCAGGAGAATGGCGTGAACCCGGGAGGCAGAGTTTGCAGTGAGCTGAGATCTGACCACTGCACTCCAGCCTGGGCGACAGAGCAAGACTCTGTCTCAAAAAAAAAAAAAAAAAAAGAAAGAAAAAATACAAAATTAGCTAGGCGTGGTGGCACATGCCTGTAATCCCAGCTACTGGGGAGGCTGAGGCAAGAGAGTCGCTTGAACCTGGGAGGAGGAGGTTGCGGTGAGCCAAGATCTCGCCATTGTAGTCCAGCCTGGGCAACAAGAGAGAAACTCTGTCTCAAAAAAAAAAAAAAAAAAAAGACGTGCATTCTATAAATCTTGGCTTGAGAGGTTATGTTCCACTTGGAATCCCTATTCAGCCAGATTGAAGTGACTAATTCAGTTGTCAATCACTGCCTTCCCGTTTCCTAGGATGGGGTAAGATGTGGGGCAGTGAAGTGGGAAAATAGTCACTGTTATTACATAATACTTTTAATGGAATTAATTAATCAATATTTTGAGACAGGGTCTGGCTCTATTACCCAGGCTGGAGTGCAGTGGCCTGACCTCCTCTAACTGCAGCCTCGGCCTCTTGGGCTCAAGTGATCCTCCTACCTCAGTCTTCTGAGTAGCTGGGACCAGAGGCATGAGCCACCAAGCTCAGCTAGTTTTTGTAATTTTTTTTTTTTTTTGTAGAAATGGGGTTTCACTATGTTTCCCAGGCTGGTCTCAAAATCCTGGGCTCAAAGGATCCTCCTGCCTTGGCCTCTCAAATCACTGGGATTACAGGTGGGATTACAGGTGGGATTACAGGGATGAGTCACCGCATCTGGCCTACATAGCCCTTTTTTTTTTCTTTTTGTAAGAGAGGGAGTTTTGCTCTTGTTGCTCAGGCTGGAGTGTGATGGCATGATCTCAGCTCACCACAACCTCCGCTTAGTGGCTTCAAGCGATTCTACTGCCTCAGCCACCTGAGTAGCTGGGATTACAGGCATGCACCACCACGCCTGGCTAATTTTGTGTTTTTAGTAGAGACGGAGTTTCTTCATATTGGCCCAGGCTGCTCTCTAATTCCCCACCTCAGGTGATCCGCCCGCCTTGGCCTCCCAAAGTGCTGGGATTACAGGCGTGAGCCACTGTGCCAAGCCCATAGTAGTTTTGAAAAGGGACATCAGGGCGCTGTGGCTCACGCCTGTAATCCTAGCACTTTGGGAGGCCTAGGTGCGTGGATCACGAGGTCAGAAGTTTGAGACCACCCTGGCCAACACAGTGAAACCCCATCTCTACTAAAGAAATACAAAAATTAGCCGGACATGATGGCAGATGCCTGTAATCCCACCTACTCAGGAGGCTAAGGCAGGACAATTGTTTGAACCCCAGAGGCAGAGGTTGCAGTGAGCCGAGATTGCGCCACTGCACGCCAGCTTAGGCAACAGAGCTAGACTCCATCTGAAAAAAAAAAGAAAGAAAAAGAAACGTCAAAGCCCGGCGTGGTGGCTCATGCCTGTAATCCCAGCACTTTGGGAGCAAATCACTTAAGGTCAGAAGTTTGAGACCAGCCTGGCCTACATGGTGAAACCCTGTCTCTACCAAAAGTACAAAAATTCACTGGACGTGATGGCGCATGCTTCTAATTTCAGCTACTCCACAGGCTGAGGCAGGAGAATTACTTGGACCCGGTTGGGAAGCAGAGGTTGCAGTGAGCCACGATCGCACCATGGCACTGCAGCCTGGGTGATAGAGTGAGATCCGTCTCCCCCTCTCCAGAAAAAAAAAGAAAGAAAATTTAAAAATTAGCCAAGGATGGTGGCATGCGTCTGTGGTCACATCTACTCAGGAGGCTGAAGCAGGAGAATCTCTTTAAGCAGGAGAATCATGCCACTACACTCCAGCCTGAGTGATAGAGTATGACTTGATCTCAAAAACAGAAAAAAAAGAAATAGCAATCAGCTCTTTAATGTCTCTCTTTATAAAAGCGGTAGTCCTGGCTGTGCACAGTGGCTCACACTTGTAATTCCAGCACTTTGGAAGGCTGATGTGGGTGAATCACCTGAGGTCGGGGGTTCGAGACCAGCCTGACTAAAATAGAGAAACCCCATCTCTACTAAAAATACAAAATTAGCTGGGTGTGGTGGTGCATGCCTGTAATCCCAGCTACTTGGGAGGCTGAGGCAGGAGAATTGCATGAACCCAGGAGACAAAGGTTGTGGTGAGCCATGATTGCACCATTGCACTCCAGCGTGGGCAACAAGAGGGAAACTCCGTCTCAAAAAGTAAATAAATAAATAAATAATAAAAGTAAAAGCGCTAGTCCTATTCACATGTAGTCAACACCCATGACCAAATTCTCTCAAAGGCACCATCTGCAGGAACATCCTATTGGACAATAAGAACTCTGAACATCGCTTTTGGCCAATATGATCATTCAGACCAGAGAGCCTACATCTTGTTTTTTACGTTTTTATTGTGCAATTTGTTTTATACAATGTTTTCTGTGATCTCAGTTTATAAATTTTCCCAGTACACAGTCTATATTTTCTATTTTATGCACAGTTAACTAGATAACTAAGGGCAATGCATATATATAAAATTGGCTGTATTGCCTGGTGTTACCTAACTGTACCTGTGACATCATAATCACACCCTCCGACACTGTACGTCAGTTCTTTTTTTTTTTTGAGACGGAGTCTCGCTCTGTCGCCCAGACTGGAGTACAGTGGCACAATCTCGTGATCCCCTGATCACGAGGTCAGGGGTTCGAGACCAGCCTGACCAACATGGTGAATCTCTACTAAAAATACAAAAATTAGCTGGGCGTGGTGGTGGTCGCCTGTAATCCCAGCTACTCCAGAGGCTGCGGCAGGAGAATTGCTTGAACCTGGGAGGCAGAGGTTGCAGTGAGCCGAGATTGCGCCACTGCACTGCAGCCTGGGTAATAAAGTGAGACTCCGCCTCAAAAAAAAAAAAAAAAAAAGCATACAACCAGATAGATAGTACCTGTGTCTCAGTAGGAAATTAAATAATTCAAACATCAAATGATTCCAATTTAAAGCTTTGGACCTTTAAATAATTTTGAGCCTTGAGAGGAATGTCGTCCTGCAACCTGAGTCTGGTGGAATGCAGGCGCAACTTCTAAGAGTTTTCCTGGCTGACCATGGTGGCTCAAGCCTGTAATCCCAACAGTTTGGGAGGCCGAGGTGGGCAGATCACTTGAGGTCAGGAGTTCAATACCAGCCTGGCCAGCTTGGCAAAACTTGTCTCTACTAAATATACAGAAAAATTACAGGTGCCTGCCACCATGCCCAGCTAATTTTTGTATTAGGGTTACTGTTAGGGTTTCTCCCCTTCCCTTGGGATGAAGCTAATTAGCTCACAGAGATCCTCACCTCCATTACGAAGTACAGCCAGGATGAACTGTGTGTAACCAAGGGCTTGTCAAGTCCTCTTCCCTGAAGACGGATTAGTGAAGACTGATCTTTAAAACATGTACTTAGTGGGTTGTGTAGAATACTGAAGTTTCTCTCTTTTCAACCTCTTAGCTGTTTGCCTCTATTTCCCATCACATTCTGCTCTAAAGGTTATTAATAAAATAGTTTCTCTTTCTTTCTCTATTATCGTCGTAGAAATGATTTCTCATTTGGGGGAATTCTCTTGGTTTTTCAATTATATTTTCTCACATTTAAAAAGGGAAGTAAAGAATATTTCCTGGGCCAGGCATGGTGAATCACGAGTGTAATCCCAGCAGGCAGGTGCATCACTGAAGTCAGGAGTTCCAGACCAGCCTGGCCAACATGGTGAAACCCCGTCTCTACCAAAAATACGAAAATTAGCTGGGTGTGGTCATCTGCGCTTGTAATAGCAGCTATCCAAAGGCTGAGGCAGAATAGCTTCCACCCAGGAGGCAGAGACTGCAGTGAGCCATGAACTTGCAACTGCACCCCACCAGGGGCCACAGAGAAATACTCTGTCTCAAAAATAAAAGGAAAGGCCGGGCGCGGTGGCTCAAGCCTGTAATCCCAGCACTTTGGGAGGCCGAGACGGGCGGATCACGAGGTCAGGAGATAGAGACCATCCTGGCTAACACGGTGAAACCCCGTCTCTACTAAAAAATACAAAAAACTAGCCGGGCGAGGTGGCGGGCGCCTGTAGTCCCAGTTACTGGGGAGGCTGAGGCAGGAGAATGGCGTAAACCCGGGAGGCGGAGCTTGCAGTGAGCTGAGATCCGGCCACTGCACTCCAGCCTCGGCGACAGAGCGAGACTCCGTCTCAAAAAATAAATAAATAAATAAATAAAAGGAAAGAAAAAAAAAAGTAATAGATTTCTTTCACAAATGTGCTGGGACAACTAACTTGATATCCACATGGAAAAGAGTAATGTTGGATCCCTACGTCACACCATCAAAAATTTTATTTAAAAAGGGCTAAAAAGGAAAAAGAAAATCAAGGCGGGGCGCGGTGTCTCACACCTATAATTCTAGCAATTTGGGAAGCTGAGGCGGGCGGATCACGAGGTCAGGAGATCCAGACCATCCTGGCTAACACAGTGAAACCCGTCTCTACTAAAAATAGAAAAAATTAGCTGGGCATCATGGCGGGCGCCTGTAGTCCCAGTTATTCGAAAGGCTGAGGCAGGAGAATGGTGTGAACCTGGGAGGCTGAGCTTGCAATGAGCCAAAATCTTGCCACTGCACTCCAACCTCGGCGACAGAGCGAGACTCCGTCAAAACAAAAAAGAAGAAAGGAAAGGAAAAGGGCAAGAGAGAGACGGAGAAGGGAGTCCTGCGGTAGGGGTGTTACTTTGTCGCCCAGGCTGGCCTGGACCCCCAGTTTCAGGGATTCTCCCCCTCCGCTGCTTCCTGAGTAGCTGAGACCTCAGGCTTCTGTCTGGTGCCTGCATCTCTGCTGTGTTTAAGTAGCAGGTGGTGACCTCTCTTTTCCCTGGCCTGAGGACTCCGTCCCGCATCCCAGGCGGAGGCCCTAGGGAAGTCTCTGAAGCTGAGCACAGGGTGGATCCTCCCTCCTGAGTGAATGCAGAATAGAAAGGGAGAGGACGTCTATTCTGTTCTGTGGGCAGTCAGCATGAAATCGTGCATTCAGCCCAGACAGGGCTTTGCATTTCACATTCTAGTTTGCATCCCCGTTCCAGACAATTCCAGGGCTTTTGAATCATGCCTCAACCTTCCTGGCCGCTCTCGCTTCCAAAAACCCGAAAAACAGGCTCTGGGTGCCAGGCAGAGAGACGCACAGGTCCCGCCCCGGCCCCGCCCTCTGCCGTTTCTGCAGGGCAAGGTCTCTCCGCCACCCGCCCCGCCCCTACCCCGCCCAGGCCCCGTTAACTTGCCCGCGGGCCCCGCCCAGGCCTGGTTTCTGTCCTGCGCGCGCAAACCCGGAAGCGGATCGCGTGAGGTGAAGGTCCTACCGCGGAGCGTGAGTTTCACTGTCTTCACTGGCTTCTCAGGTCCCCGCTTTTCTGTCCCTGGGACGTGGGGTCCCCACGGACCTGGAAATTCTCGCCTGTCTTCCTTCACCCAGAGCAAATTGAGACATCCCCATAAGAGTCCGGAAGTTGCTTCCTTTTGGGTTTGAAGTCGCCCGGAGGCTGTTCCAGTCCCGGTCTTTCTGCTATAGGGCAATGTATACACTTCCTGTGCCATAATTTTCGCCTCAAAACCTTGTTCTGACTCCTCCCGCCCTGTGCGCTGCCCAGCCTCGCCCCAGTCGGCCCCTGGAGCACAGAGCCGCGGCCCCAGTCCCGGAGGGCTTCGTCCTCTGCCCGGTCCTGGGATCCTGCAGGTCCAACCCTTGTCTTAAGGCGCTTTTGGCCCCCCACGTCCCTCCTCCTGCTGGACCCTGCTGCTCCCCAAGTCTTTCCTCCGCAGTCACCGCTTCCACTGAGCCAGCGTTGGGGAGGTCCTAGGGGCTTGTCCTATGACACCTGGTGTTCTTGCCTGCCCAGCTCCACCCCCTGGAAAATGCGCTTCTCCGGGATGCAGGCGTCTTACTCCAAACCCGCCTGTGATTGTGTGGGCCAAAGGGATCAGGAGATAGAGGGACTGAGAGAGCAGTAGAAAACCAGACACAGAGAAAAGAAGAATGAGGAAGGCCCATAACAGATGGCAAAGTAGAGAATGGGTGAGGGATTTGCTAAGAGACAGCAAAAGTGAAAGAAAAAAAAAGATAGCAGGAGGAGAAAAGCAACTGGAGAAATGTAGAGAAAAGCTAGCTGTGCGGAGATGAAGGACAGCAAGATAGGGAGAAGGGCAGCAAAGAGGGAGGCTCACCAGAGTGAGGGAGAGGAGGAGGTATTTGAAGCCAGGGCAGACAGAGCAGAGTGGTGCTGGTGGCAAGGAGAACAGAGGGAGAACCACAGCAGGGAGGACACCTGGGGATCTGGGGTGCTAGAGAGTGGGGACGGGGGGTGTAACAGGGAAAAGGGAATGTAACAGGGAGAGCAGAGGAGACGCAGAGATAAGAGAAGAGGTGGTAATATATAGAGATTGAGGACGATCGAAAGATTGGGGAGAAGGAGCAACAAGAGGTTAAATAAGGACTGGGCGCGGTGGCTCATGCCTGTAATCCCAGCACTATGGGAGACGGAGGCAGGCGGATCACCTGAGGTCCAGAGTTCGAGACCAGCCTGACCAACATGGAAAAACGTCTCTACTAAAAATACAAAATTAGCCGGGCGTGGTTGCACATGCCTGTAATCCCAGCTACTAGGGAGTCTGAGGCAGGAGAATCGCTTGAACCTGGGAGGCTGAGATTGAGGTGAGCCAAGATCTCGCCATTGCACTCCATCCTGGGCAACAAGAGCGAAACTCGGTCTCAAAAAAAAAAAAAAGAAAGAAAAAAAAAGAGGTTAAATAAGTTGTGAGGATGGAGCAGAAGAGGTGGAAGAGAAGTAATAGAGGGAAGAAGGGGATAAATAGGAGAGGAGAGGGGTACAAAATGAGGAGCAGAATCCCAGGGAAAAATAAAAGAAAACAAAAGCTAGAGAGAGAATTGGAGAATGAGAGATATGTACAGAATTAGGGTGCTCAGTTTTTTTGTTGTTGTTGTTTTGTTTTGTTTTGTTTTGTTTTTGAGGCGGAGTCTCGCTCTGTCGCCCGGACTGGAGTGCAGTGGCCGGATCTCAGCTCACTGCAAGCTCCGCCTCCCGGGTTTACACCATTCTCCTGCCTCAGCCTCCCGAGTAGCTGGGACTACAGGCGCCCGCCACCTCGCCGGCTAGTTTTTGTATTTTTAGTAGAGACGGGGTTTCACCGTGTTAGCCAGGATGGTCTCGATCTCCTGACCTTGTGATTCGCCCGTCTCGGCCTCCCAAAGTGCTGGGATTACAGGCTTGAGCCACCGCGCCCGGCCAGGGTGCTCAGTTTTAACTCAAATTTTAAATGGGTTCCAGTTATCCAAATGCTAAAAAAAAAAAAAAAAAAAAAAAAGCACAAGATGAGCAAAAACAGGGGATTAGACTCAAATCACCTTGAGCCTTATCATCTCAGAGCTTTCACCCACCTACACGACTCCATGTCCCCTGCAGGCCTCACCACTGAGCTCTACAATCCTGTGTCCAATTGTCTCCTCAGCTCTCTCCTGGGACATCAAAGGGGCACCCCCAACTTCAGGTGTCCATAAGTGACTTCCTAAACCCCCCGAACATTCCCTTACAGTCTGCACATCTCAGATGAGAGTGACTGTGTACTTCTGGAAACTTAGCTGAACTTGACAGCATGTGTTTTAAATATGGGAAATAAATTACATTATTTATAAGTGTTGTAAATTATAAAGAGAAACTTACATGTATACGTGAAAGGAGTGAGAAGATACATAACTACCTTTTTTTTTTGTTTTTTTTTTGAGACACATTTTCACTCTTGTGTTCCAAGCTGGAGTGCAATGGCATGATCTCAGCTCTTTCCAACCTCTGTCTCCTGGCTTCAAGGGATTCTCCTGCCTCAGACTCCTGCATAGCAGGGATCACCATCGACTTTCAAAATTCTTTTGGGTTGTGGGAGAAAAATGTTTGAAGACCATGTCCCTATGTGTCTGTGCCCCCAGGACCTCTCTGACCTTATGTCCTACCTGTGCCCTCCTCTCTTCCACTGCTCCAGCTACATGGATCGCTTTCCTTTTCCTGGGGCTGAGGTTGCTCCTGTCTCAGGGCCTTCGCTTGAGCTGTCACTCTGACTAGGACTCTCTGCCCCTCAGCTGCAAATGACAAGCAGCCTTTCTTTCCTAGGTCCGTGTTCTGATATCATCTTCTCCGGGTTTCCTTTGTGATCTCCCACAGCCCCCCATTTGACATTGCAGCTGTGAAACCAGAAAATCTTACACAGATCTCAGTTAATTTAGAAAGTTTATTTTGTCCAAGGTGGTCGGGGCAGAGCTTAATTTTATACATATTATGGAGACATGAGACATCATCAATCAATATATGTAAGAAGTACATTGGTTTGGTCTGGGAAGGTGGGGCAACTTTAAACAAAGGCAGGAAGACTTGAAGCAGAGTGGGGGCTTCCAGGTCACAGAGGACTGAGGCACAAATGGTTGCAATCTTTTGAGTTTCCTTTTTTTTTTTTGAAATGAAGTCTCGTTTTGTCGCCCAGGCTGGAGTGCAGTGGCACGATATCAGCTCACTGCAACCTCTGCCTCCTGGGTTCAAGTGATTCTCCTGCCTCAGCTTCCCAAGTAGATGCCTGGATCATTTTTGTATTTTTAATAGAGATGGGTTTTGACCATGTTGGCTGAGCTGGTGTCGACCTCTTGACCCCAAGTGATCTGCCAGCCTTGGCCTCCCACAGTGCTGGGATTACAGTCCTGAGCCACTGTGCTGGGTCCTTCTTTTGAGTTTCTGATTAGCCTTTCAAAGGAGGCACTCAGATATGCATCTATGTCAGGGAGCAGAGGGGTAACTTTGAATAGAAGGGGAGTCTTGTTCCCTAAGCAGTTCCCAGCTTGACTTTTCCCTTTTACTTAGTGATTTGGGGCCCTAAATTCATTTTCCTTACACACAGCTGAACTTTTGCCCCACCCCGGGTCCACATTGTCTGTTCTCTTTGATTATTTTTGTGCCTTTGCCATCCGCTGTTTGGATCCTGGTGAGAAAAAGGCCCCAAAGAGAGAGCAGAGCCAGAACGTGGGGCTGTGCTGGGCTCGCCCCCTCTGAGTGGAGCTCAACCCTGGCTTTACATTAGAGTCCAGAGCATTTTGCAAATAGAGCATTTGTGCTGCTTTAGCAGGGGTTCTTATTCTGAAGGGATGGAGCCCACCCTCAGTAATAGCTGCAGTGGCCCAGGTGCTTGTCATCTGTGTGCAGCACTGAGCATCGAAGCTCTGTGTCCTCCATTTCTGGAGGCTGAGCTCAGCCTGTGATCCACAGAGAGGTGAGGGGCTGTCCTCTGGATGGGGTTTGGTCAGGGATGAGTCTGTATCCTGAAGGGGAGATCAGTGCAGCCCAGCTCACCCCTGCTGCCTCGTGTGTGGGGGCTTCTCCAGGAGGGGAGTGAGATCTGAAGACCGGGGTCAAACGTACACTTATAGGTCTTCCTGTGGGGCTTTCTTATCTCTGCATGATCTCTGGTGCAGAGGGCAGAGGGTGACGTCTTTCTACAGAGTGAAGTCTCTCCTGTTCATGTGTTTTTGTCACAGGAAGGGAGTGAGTCATTTCTAACATGAAGTCTTTTTTTTCACATACAGGATTGATTTCTAAAGACTCATGTTACGTGAGGAAGCAGCTGAGAAGAGGAAAGGAAAGGAGCCCGGCATGGCCCTTCCTCAGGTGAAGTGATGTTCCTCTGGGGATTAATCTGTCTCTTCTTTCTGAAATGCCAGGTGTTGTAGTAGCCAGTCTTTTCTGAGTCTGAAGCATTTTGCCTGACAGGTTCGCTCGCACTCACCCATGCCTGCCCTCAGTTCCTGTCATCTGCTCTGAGATTCCATCTCCTGTGACCCAGTGACATGGACTTGGGAAAAGGCTCCACTGGGCACGGTCCTGGGAAGGGCTCACACCCAGACATGGATAAACATGGAGTGTGGGCCCATTGATGTCAGTGCTGCTGGGCAGCCTGGGTGGTTCAGGGACCACATCTGGATGTCAGCTCAGAGAAACTACATATGAAATACATATGTTAATGTGCACAGATATCTGGTAAATTCTGGAAAAGGAGACAAATAAGGGGAGATTTTGTGTATCTGATTTGGTAATGCATTTGAAGCCACATGAGTAGATCAACATGTCTCTTCAAAAAAAATTTCTTTTTTAAGAGATAAGATGTTGGTCCAGGTATGGTGGCTCACACCTGTAATCCCAGCACTTTGGGAGGCCAAGGCAGGTAGATCACTTGAGGTCAGAAGTGCGAGACCAGCCTAGCCAACGCGGTGAAACCCCACCTCTACTAAAAGTACAAAAATTACCTGGGTGAGGCCAGGCGCGGTGGCTCACGTCTGTAATCCCAGCACTTTGGGAGGCCGAGGCAGATGGATCACGAGGTCAGGAGATCGAGACCATCCTGGCTAACACGGTGAAACCCTGTCTCTACTAAAAATACAAAAAAATAACCAGGCGTGGTGGCGGGCACCTGTAGTCCCAGCTACTCAGGAGGCTGAGGCGGGAGAATGGCGTGAACCCGGGAGGCGGAGCTTGCAGCGAGCCAAGATCACGCCACTGCACTCCAGTGTGGGTGACAGAACGAGACTCTGCCTCAAAAAAAAAAAAAAATTACCTGGGTGTGGTTGTGCATGCCTGTAATCACAGCTACTCAGGAGGCTGAGGCAGGAGAACCAGTTGAACCCAGGAGGTGGAGGTTACTGTAGTACGCTGAAATTGTGCCCCTACACTCCAGCCTTGGAGACAGAGTGAGACTCTGTCTCAAAAGAAAAAAGAGAGAGAGAGAGAAGGTGTTGCTCTGTGGCTTAGTTCTGGAGTACAATGACACAATTCAGAGTTTACAGCAGCCTCAAACTCCTGGGCTCAACGAATCCCTGCTTTAGCCTCCCGGAGAGCCTGAAGGATAGGCATGGGTCACCATATATATCTATGTATGTATGTATGTATGTATGAATGTATATGTGTATTTATTTATTTATATTAAGATGGAGTCTCGCTCAGTCACTAAAGCTGGGGTGCAATGGCACAATCTCAGCTCACTGCAACCTCCGCCTCCCAGTTTCAAGCAATTCTTCTGTCTCAGCCTCCCAAGTTGCTGGGACTACAGGCACGCACCTCCACACCCAGCTAATTTTTGTATTTATAGTTGAAACGGGGTTTCATCATGTTGGTTAGGCTGGTCTCAAACTCTTGACCTTGTGATCTGCCTGTCTCAGACTCCCAAAGTGCTGGGATTAAAGGTGTGTCCAGCCTTATTTTTTACATTGTATTTTTATTTTGTTGTCCCAGCTGGAGTGCAGTGGTGCAATCATAGCTCACTATAGCCTTGATATCCTGGCCTCAATTGATCCTCCCATCTTGGCCTCCCAAATTGCTGGCATTCCAGATGGGAGACAGCCAGCCCGGCTGGACTCTGCACTTTTTTGAGGTGGAATCTCGCTCTGTTGCCCAGGTTGGATTGCAGTGGCAGGATCTCAGCTCCCTGCAACCCCTGCCTTCTGGCTTCAAGCAATTCTTTTGCCTCAGCCTCCCGAGGATCTGGGATTACAGGCATTTGCTGCCACCTGGCTAATTTTTTTGTATTTTTAGTAGAGATGAGGTTTCACCATACTGGTCAGGCTGGTCAAACTCCTGACCTTGTGATTCATCCCCCTCGGCCTCCCAAAGTGCTGGGATTACAGGCCTGAGCCACTGTGCTTGGCCAAACTCTGCACTTTTAATGACTTGGAATGGAATGGAAAGTGGAGATAGGCATCAATGATAGGCTTTATTACATCATTGATTTAACTTTATTTTTTAATATTTTTTGAGTTGTGTCTCACTCTGTCACCCAGGCAGGAGTGCAGTGGTGTGATTTCGTTTCACTGTAGACTCTGACTCCTGGATTACAGTGATTCTGTTGCCTCAGCCTCTCAAGTAGCTGAGTTTGAGGTGCATGCCACCACCTGTGTAACGGCATGGTGGGATGTGTGTGCATTAATACATGGATGGATAAGCCCATGGTTTATGTAGAAAACAACATTTGTAATAAGTTTTATTTTTTATAATAATTGTAATGATTTTAACTATTTTTCATTTGCAATATGTTTTATTTTTTATAATAATTGTAATGATTTTAAGTATTTTTTATTTGGAAGGCTGAGGCAGGTGGATCACAACATCAGGAGTTCAAAACCAGCCTGGCTAAGATGGTGAAACCCCTTCTCCACTAAATATACAAAAATTAGATGGATGCGGTGGCAGGTGCCTCAAATCCCACCTACTGGGGAAACTGAGGCAAGAGACTTGCTTGAACCTGGGTGGCAGAGGTTGCAGTGAGCCAAGATTGTGCCACTGCACTCCAGCCTGTGCAATAGAGTGAGACTCCATCTCAAAAAAAAGAAAAAGAAAAAAGTAAGAAATATTGTGGAGGATTATTTGCATGCCTGTATGTGTCTATTCAGTGACCTTGTAGGATGCTCCATGTTCTCACCTTTGGACCTTTATCACATTCTCTCCACTAGATAAACCTGTGGCAGTTTAGTTTAAAGCTGTGTCTGTTACTTAGGTGTTTATGTTCACATGTGAACCCCAGACATCTGGATTCAGGTGCTCATGTTGATATTTTTAGCTATTTGATTTGTGGCAAGTTTCCTAGAGTGTGTGTGATGCAGCTGACTCCAAGTACAGATCTTCCTTCATGGGATAGTATGTTATTTTATGGCTTATGACACGGGAAGCACTTAGAAGAGTGTATAGCACATGGGAAGCATTCAAAAATGTTAGTCATGGCTGTTGCTGTGATCATGACAGTTTTTTGTTTTTTGAGTTTTTTGGAGACGCAGTATTGCTCTGTCACCCAGGCTGAAGTGCATAACATGATATCGGCTCACTGCAACCTCTGCCTCTTGGTTTCAAGCAATTCTATGGCCACAGCCTCCTGAGTATCGGGGATTATAGGCACCCACCACCACGCCCAGCTAAATTTTGTATTTTTAGTAGAGAAGGGGTTTCAGTAAGTTCCTAGGCTGGTCTCGAACTCCTGACCTCCTGATCTGCCCGCCTTGGCCTCCCAAAGTGCTGGAATTATAGGCATGAGCCACTGTGCCTGACCGATTGTGATAGTTTTTTGATTTGGACTTTTCTTTCAAAGCCATTGGACTTTGTCCTCTCTGAAACAGCACGTGTATCTTAGCTCATCTAGAGACTTAATATCACCTGGTATGTTGAACATTATATCTGACATGTCTCTAGAGAAAACCCTATGTTTGCTTTTTTTTTTTTCTTTTTTTTTTTTTTTTTGAGATGGAGTATCAGTCTGTTGCCCAGGATGGAGTGCAGTGGTGCCAACTTGGCTCACTACAGCCTCCATCTCCTGGGTTCTAGTGATTCTCCTGCCTCAGCCTCCTGTGTAGCTGGAATTACAGGTGCCTGCCACCAAGCCTGGCTAATTTTTATATTTTTAGTAGAGACAGGTTTTTACCATGTTGACCAGGCTGGTCTTGAACTCTTGACCTCAAATAATCTGCCCGCCTTGTCTTCCTGAAGTGTTGGGATTACAGGTGTGAACCACCATGCCTGGCCCTGTGCTTCCTTTTCATTTATATAGTTTTTTATATTGTCCATAAGATCACTTCCATAGTGACTTATGGGATCTTAAAATCTTTGAAGGAAAAGTATAATAAAATGCAACTACGGGGAAAAAATACTCAAAAACACCTTAATGTGGTTTTGCCAGAACAACCTTTGATCAAATAAATACTTATTTTCTCTTTTTCTCATTTCCTGTGAAGGTGATAACTCCGTCCTCCATAATGTTTTGTGGAAATGTGTGTTTCATTTTAGGGACGCGTGACTTTCAGGGATGTGGCTATAGAATTCTCATTGGCGGAGTGGAAATGCCTGAACCCTGCGCAGAGGGCTTTATACAGGGAAGTGATGTTGGAGAACTACAGGAACCTGGAGTCTGTGGGTGAGGAAAATGTCCCTGCAGACATGAGGAGTCTGCTCTTGTCTGTCTTGGCTCTTCCTGGTTTTGTATTTTCTTTTGTGATTTTGCCCCATACGTGGTTTTTTTGTTTTGTTTTGTTTTGTTTTTTGTTTCTGTTTTTGTTTTTTGAGATGGAATTTCACTCTTGTTGACCAGGCTGGAGTGCAGTGGTATGATCTCGGCTCACCATAACCTCTGCCTTCCAGGTTCAAGCGATTCTCCTGCCTCAGCCTCCCAAGTAGCTGGGATTACAGGCATGCACCACCACCACGCGCAGCTAATTTTGTATTTTTAGTAGAGACGGGGTTTCTCCATGTTGGTCAGGCTCGTCTCTAACTCCCGACCTCAGGTGATCCACCCACCTCGGCCTTCCAAAGTGCTGGGATTACAGGTGTGAGCCACTGTGCCCAGCTCATTCTGGTTTTTGAGGAGCATCACAGAAGCGTCTCTCACTGGCACTGTGACAATATTCATGCCGTAAACTAATGATCATCTTCTCTAAGCAGCAGTCAGTGGTGTTGAAATTCCTCCTAGTGAGGAGGTCATTTGGGCTCACAGCCTCATATATATGAGGCTCTTGACTGAACTCTTGTTCATTTCACATTTTCACACCAATATGTGCCATTGTTCATTTTTAACAAGAAAACCTATGTTCCCATTTTTTGTAGGATCAACCCTGTAACAGATATGGTTTTCTTTTTTTTTTTTTTTTTTTTTTTTGAGACGGAGTCTCGTTCTGTCGCCCAGGCTGGAGTGCAGTGGCGCGATCTCGGCCCGCCACCGCGCCCGGCTAACTTTTTGTATTTTTAGTAGAGACGGGGTTTCACCATGGTCTCGATCTCCTGACCTTGTGATCCGCCCGTCTCGGCCTCCCAAAGTGCTGGGATTACAGGCATGAGCCACCGCGCCCGGCCCCATCTGAGTTTGTTTTTAAGGCTGAATAATATTCCATTGTATGTATATACCACATTTTGTTCATATATTTACCTGTCGATGGACATCTGGATTGGTTTCTTCTCTTTATTCTCATAAATAATACTGCCCAAGTGGGTGCGGTGGCACACACCTATAATCCCAGCACTTTGGAAGGCTGAGGTGGGTGAATCACCTGAGGTCAGGAGTTGGAGACCAGCCTGTCCAACGTGGGTGAAACCACATCTCTATTAAAGGTACAGTTCCTTTTTTTTTTTTTTTTTTAAGACTGAGTATTGCTCTGTCACCCAGGCTGGAGTACAGTGGTGCAACCTCAGCACACTGCAAACTCTGCCTTCTGGGTTCAAGCAATCTCCTACCTCAGCCTTTTGAGTAGGTGGGATTACAGACATGCACCACCATGCCCGACTAATGTTTTGTATTTTTTTAGTAGAGACAGTGTTTCACCATGCTGGCCTGGCTGGTCTCGAACTCCTGACCTTGTGATCCACCCACCCATCCAGTGTGCTGGGATTACAGAAGTGAGCCACTGCACTCAGCCAGGCTCTGTTTTCACAAGCACATCACTACCTACTCATCCAGGGGATACTTGTTCTCCCCCATGGTCTCCTACATTGCTGCACTGTACTCTTCATAGCGTTTGTTTTTTTGTGTGTGTATGCATTTCTGGAATCTACACAGGGGATTTTGTTGAGTATATGCTTGAAAGTAGAAATCAGAGGCATTGCATTTAAGAGATGTAAAACTGCTTTCACCTCAGGTCACCCTACTGCTGCTTTCTTGGATCTCTTTCATTCTTGTCCCTTGCCCATATTGTAATTTGCATAGTTAACCTTGGATCAATATTTTACCATTGGCTAAATTAGTTCCACTTTCCTCCAAGCTGAAGATTTGGTCTATCTTAGTGGAATTCTATTCCCACAGACGTGCATGCACAAAGTTCACTCCTACATGCCCATTACCTCCTGCCCTTCACACTTACCCTTCCTTTCGTGTCCTTGCCTCACATGATACATTGATCTGGATGCAAATACTGTTTCTTTCCACCCTATTGATTTTGTAATGCCTGATTCCCCAATTTCCCTGTGAGCCCCTCCCCTCCAACACTACTCTCACGGAGTAAGTCAAGACCTTATTCATCCACTGGACGAAATTATACGAAGCTGCCTGAATCAGTGTGTGCAGGGCATGATGACTCAGCACATGGTCCATGAGGGATGACTTAGCACCACTGTCAGCAGCACAGCTCAGCCCTTGTGTCCCAGCTCAACCTTTGTATCCTGCTTGATGTACTTCTTCCTGTTCTCCTTGAATTTTCTGTGACTGGTCATTTTCTGTACTGCCTGGGCTGACTATTGTGCCTAAGAACATGTGGTGGGATGCTTCAGGCCCAGGATCAAGTCTCGTCCCTCACTTACCATATGTGCAAACTGGGGTCATGTATATGAACACTATGGGCCTGCTGTCGTTATTTGAGAAATAATGTTAATTTGCTTCCAGGGTTGGTTTTTTTTTTTTTTTTTGAGATGGAATTTTGCTCCTGTTGCCCAGGCTGAAGTGCAATGGCACAATCTTAGTTCACCGCAACCTCCACCTCCTGTGTTCAAGCAATTCTCCTGCCTCAGTCTCCCGATAAGCTGGGATTACAGGCATGCTCCACTACGCCTTGCTAATTTTGTATTTTTAGTAGGGATGGGGTTTCACCATGTTCGCTAGGCTGGTCTTGAACTCCTGACCTCAAGTGGTATACCCTCCTCAGCCCCTCAAAGTGCTGGAATTACAGACATGAGTGCCCGGCCTTTTTTTTTTTTTTTTTTTTAAGTGAAATTTCCCTCTTGTTGCTCAGGCTGGAGTGCAATGGTGCAATCTTGGCTCACTGCAACCTCCACTTCCAGGGTTCAAGTGATTGTCCTGCTTCAGGCTCCCAAGTAGCTGGGATTATGCCTGGTGCAAGCCTGGCTAATCTTTGTATTTTTAGTAGAGATGGGGTTTCTCCATATTGGTAAGGCGGGTTTCCAACTCCCAACCTCAGGTGATTCGTCCACCTGCTTTTTAAAACAAGTGAATACTATTAGACTTCTTCATATATTATAAGTTTTATAGTAGAGACTCTAAACTTCCTTTGTTTAATAAGATTTGTCAGTCTTTGGTTATGTTGATGATGAGATGCCTCTTTTCCTGTCTCACTCATTTTACTGTTCTGTCAAAAATAGCTTACACTGGCCAGCCGCAGTTCGAGACCAGCCTGGCCAACATGGTGAAACCCCGTCTCTAGTAAAAATACAAAAATTAGCTGAGTGTGTTGGTATGAACCTTTAATCCCAGCTTCTTGTGAGACTGAGACAGGAGAATCACTTGAACCTGGGAGGTGGATGTTGCAGTGAACCATGATCGCACCACTGCACTCCAGCTCGGGTGGCAGTTAGATTCCATTCCCCGCCCCCCCCCAAAAAAAATTAGCCAGGCATGGTGGCACGTGTCTGTATTCCCTGCTACTCAAGAGGCTGAGGCATGAGTACCTCTTTAGGTAGGAGAATCGTGCCACTACCTGGGTGATGAAGCATTACTGGTCTCAAAAATAGATTTAAAAAAATAGCTTAAACTGGAAATCTTTTTTTTTTTTTTTTTTTTTTTTTTTTTTTTTTTTTTTGAGAAGGAGTCTTGCTCTGTCGCCCAGGCTGGAGTGCAGTGGCCGGATCTCAGCTCACTGCAAGCTCCGCCTCCCGGGTTTAGGCCATTCTCCTGCCTCAGCCTCCGGAGTAGCTGGGACTACAGGCGCCCACCACCTCGCCCGGCTAGTTTTTTGTATTTTTAGTAGAGACGGGGTTTCACCGTGTTAGCCAGGATGGTCTCGATCTCCTGACCTCGTGATCCACCCGTCTCAGCCTCCCAAAGTGCTGGGATTACAGGCTTGAGCCACCGCGCCCGGCCTAAACTGGAAATCTTAAGACATAGAAATATATTTCTTTTTTTTTTTTTTTTTTTTTTTTTTTTTTTTTTTTTGAGACGGAGTCTCGCTCTGTCGCCCAGGCTGGAGTGCAGTGGCCGGATCTTGGCTCACTGCAAGCTCCGCCTCCTGGGTTAACGCCATTCTCCTGCCTCAGCCTCCGCAGTAGCTGGGATTACAGGCGCCCGCCACCTCGCCCGGCTAGATTTTTGTATTTTTTTTAGTAGAGATGGGGTTTCACCGTGTTAGCCAGGATGGTCTCGATCTCCTGACCTCGTGATCCGCCCGTCTCGGCCTCCCAAAGTGCTGGGATTACAGGCTTGAGCCACCGCGCCCGGCCAGAAATATATTTCTCATGAATCTGGAGAGTGGGAAATCTAAGAGCAAGATGTCAGTTAGATTGGTTCCTGGTGAGAGCCTTCTTCATGGTTTAGCCCAGCCATCTTCCTGCTGTGTCCTGACATGGTGTAAAGAGGAACAGACAATCAGCTCTTTACTGTCTTTTTATAAAAGCATTAGTCCTGGCTGGGTGTGGTGGCTCATGCCTGTATTCCTAGCATTTGGGAGGCTGAGATGGCCAAATCACATGAGGTCGAGAGTTTGAGATCAGCCTGACCAACATGGAGATACACCGTCTTTACTAAAAATACAAAATTAGCCAGGAGCGGTGGTGCGTGCATGCCTTTAATCCCAGCTACTCAGATGGCTGAGGGGGGAGAATCGGTTGAACCTGGGAGGCAGAGGTTGTGGTGATCCTAGATCACGTTATTGCACTGCAGCCTGGGCAATAAGAGTGAAGCTCTTTTTCAAAAATAAATGAAAGAAAATATACAATTAAAAGCCCTAGTCCTATTCACAATTAGTCAACATCCATGACCAAATTCTCTCAAAGGCCCCATCTGCAGGAACATCCTATTGGAGAATAAGAAACCTGATAATGGCTTTTAGCTAAGACGAACATTCGGGCCAGGGAGCGTACATATTTGTTGTTTTTATTGTGCAATTTGTTTTATACAATGTTTTCTCTGATCTCAGTTTATAAATTTTCCCGGTACACAGTCTATATATTTTATGCATAGTGAACTAGATAACCATGGGGAATGCATATATACAAAATTGCTGTGTTGCCTGGCTATTACATAACTAGAGTTGTGACATCATAATTGCACTTTTCTACACTATTGGTCAGTTATTTATCTATTTGTTTGTTTGTTTGTTTGAGACGGAGTCTTGCCCTGTCACCCAGGCTGGATGGAATGCAATGGCGAGATCTCGGCTCACTGCAACCTCCACCCCGAGTCCAAATGATTCTTTTGCCTTATCTTCCAGAGTAGCTGAGATTACAGGCACCCACCACCACATCCAGCTGTTTCTTTTTGTATTCTTAGTAGAGATGGGGTTTCCCCATGTTGGCCTGGCTGTTCTCAATCTCCTGACCTTGTGATCCACCTGCCTCAGCCACCCAAAGTGCTGGGATTACAGGTGTGAGCCACCTTGCTCAGCCATTAGTCAATTCTTATTTCTTAAAATGCTGTGCATTTTCTTGACCTCATACATCAGAAGGTAGTGATCTTATCATGTATTTCTTTTCTTATGTTGTGTGCTGATCCTTAAATAGAAATTGTGGCTTTTTTCTTAAGAGGGAATTGTTTAGAATTCTGCAGGCTGTATAACTGTACTCATTTGCTTGCTGGTTTTATCATGGGTTACAACATTTTATTTTTATAATTTTACATATGGCTTTACAGTATGTGGTATGCAATATAACTGACACACTACACTCGTTAATGTCACAAAGTGTCACCGGGTGCAGTGGCTCACACCTGTAATCCCAGAACTTTGGGAGGCCGAGGTGGGTGGATTACTTGAGGTCAGGAGTTTGAGACCAGACTGGCCAAGATGGTGAAACCCATCTCTACTAAAAACACAAAAATTACACAGGCATAGTGGTGCATGCCTGTAATCCCAGGTAGTCAGGAGGCTGAGGCCGGAGAATCACTTCAACCCAGGAGGCAGAGGTTGCAGTGAGCTGAGATCATGCCGTGGCTCTCCAAGCTGGAGTGCAAGACTCCGTCTCAAAAAAATAAAAATACAAAAAATTTTTCAAAAGTCACTAAGTGCCTGTTCTGTGTGGATATAAGTAATTTTATGACATTTATTCAGAAATACATTGTAACTTTTTTTCTTTTTTTTCCTTTTTTTGTTTGAGGTAGAGTCTCACTTTGTCTCCCTGGCTAGAGTGTAGTAGTGTGATCTTGGCTCACTGCAACCTCTGCCTCTCAGGTTCAAGAGATTCTTGTGCCTCACCCTCCCAAGTAGCTGTGACTACAGTCACGGGCCACCACACCTGGCTAATTTTTGTAATCTTTTATTATCTTCTCTGTGCTATAATTGTTTGACAATACAGAATTTACATTGCTTTTGGTAATCCTTACATGAGGTTGTTGTCGATTATTTACCAATATTGTATATTGTGTGGGTTTTTGTTTTTTAGCATTTGTACATGGTAAATATGCTGTAAATATGAAGAATATATATTTTTCTCTTCATTGATGTGACAGTGATATGTTTTTTGCAAATTGTGATACACTTTAGGGTCACAGTGGAAAAACCCTCCTTACTTTTGGCTTACTCATGTTTGTGCCCTGTCAGTGTTTTGTCATGATATAGGAAATAGGTTTTCATGGAATTAATTTGAAGGACATGTAAATGCCCTTTATTTATTAAAGAATCTTTTTTTTTTTTTTGAAAGTTTTTAGTTTATTAATCTGCTCGTGAAAAATCCAAACTGGACACAGGTAGCCTTTACTGCAGCACCTTTACTCCTTCGGCTTTTTGCCAGCACCAACATTGGCCTTTGCAGTCCCCCTGACTTTCTTCATTCTGTTCTTGCGTTCCTTTCGTTGCTTTCTTGAGGTCTTTTTCTTCTCATACAGGCCATGTCTTGCAAGTCTATGTTTGGGTTCATTTTTCTTTGCATAATCCAGGGAGTCATAAATCATGCCAAAGCCAGTTGTCTTGCCACCACCAAAATGAGTTCTGAATCCAAATACGAAGATGACATCCGGTGTGGTCTTCTACATTTTGGCTAGTTTTTCCCGAATTTCTGTCTTAGGCACTGTTGCCTTCCCAGGGTGAAGAACATCAATGACCATTTGTTTCCTCTGAAGTAGTCGGTTGGTCATGAACTTTCTAGTGCGGATAGTTACAGTGTCATTCATGATGGCGGCCTATCTTCAGACAGTCAGGGAGGAAAAAAAAAAGTTATTAAAGAATCTTACTCCTTTTGTGTTCCTAAACTTTGAAGATCATGTTTGGGCAGTTCAAAATAAGTATTGTTCTTGTGTCATATTTACACACTTCAGTATGATTTGCCATCTGGACTTAATTGGAAACCTATTGGTGTTTATATTTTGCAGATATCTCTTCCAAATGCATGATGAAGGAGGTGTCATCAACAGGGCAGTGCAATACAGAAGTGTTCCACACCGGGACAGTGCAAAGACATGAAAGTCATCACATTAGAGATTCTTGCTTCCGGGACATTGAGAAAGAAATTCAGGACATTGAGTTTCAGTGTCGAGAAGATGAAAGAAATGGCCATGAAGGACCCATGACAAAAATTAAAATGTTCACTGGTAGTACAGACCGACATGATCAAAAAGATGCTGGAAACAAGCCTATTAAAGATCAACTTGGATCAAGCTTTCATTCACATCTGCCTGAACTGCACATATTTCAGATCAAAGGTAAAATGAGTAATCAACTTGAGAAGTCTACCAGTGATGTTCCCTCAGTTTCAACATCCCAAAGAATTTCTTGTAGACCCCAAATCCATATTTCTAATAACTGTGAGAATAATTCCCCAAATTCTTCATTACTCACAGAAGAACAGGAAGTACACATGACAGAAACATCTTTCCAATGTAATGAGAGTGGCAAAGCCTTTAATTGTAGCTCACTCTTAAGGAAACACCAGATAAGCCATTTAGGAGACAAAATATATAAACGTGATGTATGTGGCAAGGTCTTTCATCACAAGCAGTACCTTGCAGGCCATCAGAGATGCCACACGGGTGAGAAACCTTACAAGTGTAATGAGTGTGGCAAGTCCTTCAGTCAGGTGTCATCCCTTACATGCCATCGTAGACTTCATACTGGAGTAAAACCTTACAAGTGTAATGAGTGTGGCAAGCTCTTTGGTCAAAATTCAGCCCTTGTAATTCATAAGACAATTCATACTGGAGAGAAACCTTACAAGTGTAATGAATGTGACAAGGCTTTTAATCAACAATCAAACTTTGCACGTCATCATAGAATTCATACTGGAGAGAAACCTTACAAATGTGAAGAATGTGACAAAGTTTTCAATCGCAAATCAACCCTTGAGACACATAGGAGAATTCACACTGGAGAGAAACCATACAAATGTAAGGTTTGTGACGCAGTTTTCACGTGGCATTCACAGCTGGCACGACACACCAGAATTCACACTGTAGAGAAAACTTACAAGTGTAATGAGTGTGGCAAGACTTTCAGTCACAAGTCATCCCTTGTATGCCATCATAGACTTCATCGTGGAGAGAAATCTTACAAATGTGAGGTTTGTGACAAGGCTTTCGCATGGAATTCACACCTGGTAAGACATACTAGAATTCACAGTGGAGAAAAACCTTACAAGTGTCATGAATGTGGCAAGACCTTTCGTCAAAATTCAGATCTTTTAGTTCATAAATTAATTCATCCTGGAGCACATTCATACAAATATGAAGAATGTGAAAAAGTTTTCAGTCGAGAATCAACCCTTGAGACACATAAGGTAATTCATACTGGAGAGAAACCATACAAATGTAAAGTTTGTGACAAGGCTTTTGCATCTCATTCCTATCTGGCAAAACATACTAGAATTCATAGTGGAGAGAAACCTTACAAGTGTAATGAGTGCGGCAAGACCTTCCGTCTGAAGTCATACCTTGTATGCCATCGTAGAGTTCATAGTGGTGAAAAGCCTTACAAGTGTAATGAGTGTAGCAAGACCTTCAGTCAGAGGTCATACCTTCATTGCCATCGTAGACTTCATAGTGGTGAGAAACCTTACAAGTGTAATGAGTGTGGAAAGACCTTCAGTCACAAGCCATCCCTTGTATACCATCGTAGACTTCATACTGGAGAGAAATCTTACAAATGTACACTTTGTGACAAGGCTTTTGTGCGTAATTCATACCTAGCAAGACATACTAGAATTCACACTGCAGAGAAACCTTACAAGTGTAACGAATGTGGGAAGGCTTTTAATCAACAGTCACAACTTTCACTTCATCATAGAATTCATACTGGAGAGAAACTTTACAAATGTGAAGCATGCGACAAACTTTTCAGTCGCAAATCACACCTTAAAAGACATAGGATAATTCATACTGGAGAGAAACCATACAAATATAAGGTTTGTGACAAGACTTTTGGGAGTGATTCACACCTGGCACAACATACTGGAATTCACACTGGAGAGAAATCTTACAAGTGTAGTGAGTGTGGCAAAGCCTTTAGTGAGCAGTCAACAATTATTCCCCATCAGGCAGTTCATGGTGTAGGGAAACTGAACTAATGTAATGATTCTCACAAAGTCTTCAGTAATGCTAAAACCATTGCAAATCATTGGAGAATCCATAATGAAGAGAGATCTTACAAGTGTAACAAATGTGGCAAATTTTTCAGACATCGTTCATACATTGCAGTTCATTGCAAACTCATACGGGAGAGAAACCTTACAAATGTCATGACTGTGGCAAAGTCTTCAGTCAAGCTTCATCCTATGCAAAAACAGGAGAATTCATACAGGAGAGAAACCTCACAAATGTGATGATTGTGGCAAAGCCTTTACTTCATGTTCACACCTTATTAGACATCAGAGAATCCATACTGGACAGAAATCTTACAAATGTCACAAGTGTGGCAAGGTCTTCAGTCCGAGGTCACTCCTTGCAGAACATCAGAAAATTCATTTTTGAGATAACTGTTCCCAATGCAATGAGTATAGCAAACCATCAAGCATTAATTGACATTAGAGTCAAATCAGCATTGATTTGAGTTTGTATTGACTTAACATTGAGTTCAAGCCTTAATTGACATTAAAGTGTTTATGTTAAGAGGATTGAGCCAGGTGCGGTGGCTCACGCCTGTAAGCCCAGCACATTGGGAAGCCAAGGCACATAGGTCATTTGAGGTCAGGAGTTTGAAACCAGCATGGCCAACAGATGTGAGCCACTTTTCCCAACCTGTTTTCTGTTTCTTATTTTCTATTTTTCTTTTTTGAGATAGTGCTTTTTAAAGAGATAGTACTTTTTGAGACAGTAGTTTTGAAAAGGGATATACCATAGTACTTTTTAACAGGGATATCAGGCTGGGCACAGAGGCTCACGCCTGTAATCCCAGCACTTTGGGAGGCTGAGGCTGGTGAATCATGAGGTCAAGAGATTGAGACCAGCCTTGCTAACATGGTGAAACCCCGTCTCTACTAAAAATACAAAAAATTAGCCAGGGGTCGTGGCGGGTGCCTGTAGTCCCAGCTACTCAGGAGGCTGAGGCAGGAGAATGGTGTAAACCCAGGAGGCAGAGCTTGCAGGGAGCCGAGATTGCACCAGTGCACTGTAGCCTGGGCGACAGAGTGAGAGTCTGTCTCAGAAAAACAAAACAAAACCAAAAAAAAAAAAAAAACCAGGATATGAGAGCCAGACAAGGTGGCTCATCCCTACAATCACAGTACTTTGGTAGACCGACTTGAGTGGATCACCTAAGGTCAGAAGTTCAAGAGCATCCTGGCTAACATGGTGAAACCCCATCTCTACTAAAAATAAATAAGTTAGCCAGGGGTGGTGGTGTGCACCTTTAGTTCCAGCTACTTGGGAAGCTGAGGCACAAGAATTGCTTACACCTGGGAGGCAGAGGTTGCAGTAAGTCAATATCATCCCACAGTACTGCAGCCAGGGCGGCAGAGTAAGTCTCCATCTCAAACAAATACACAAACAAAAAATAGGAAAAAAAGAGACATCAAAAATTCTTTTGTTCTCATTGTATAATAGACTTCCTTTTTTGTCTTTCTGGTTCCTCTTCATTTTTCTATTTATTTTTTATTTTTTATTTTTTGCAGTTTGAGATAAATCTTCATTTTAAAAGTTTTATTTCTGGCCGGGCGTGGTGGCTCACGCGTGTAATCCCAGCACTTTGGGAGGCCGAGGTGAGTGGATCACGAGGTCAGGAGATTGAGACCATCCTGGCTAACATGGTGAAACCCCGTCTCGGCCGGACGCGGTGGCTCAAGCCCGTAATCCCAGCACTTTGGGAGGCCGAGACGGGCGGATCACGAGGTCAGCAGATTGAGACCATCCTGGCTAACATGGTGAAACCCCATCTCTACTAAAAATACAAAAAAACTAGCCGGGCGAGGTGGCGGGCGCCTGTAGTCCCAGCTACTCCGGAGGCTGAGGCAGGAGAATGGTGTAAACCCGGGAGGTGGAGCTTGCGGTGAGCTGAGATCCGGCCACTGCACTCCAGCCTGGGTGACAGAGCCAGACTCCGTCTCAAAAAAAAAAAAAAAAAAAAAAACCCGTCTCTACTAAAAATACAAAAAATTAGCCGGGCGTGGTGGCAGACGCCTGTGGTCCCAGCTACTCCGGAGGCTGAGGCAGGAGAATGGCGTGAACCCAGGAGGCGGAGGTTGCAGTGAGCCGAGATCACACCACTGCACTCCAGCCTGGGCGACAGAGCGAGACTCCGTCTCAAAAAAAAAAAATTTTTTTTAATTTCTGCTCTCAGCCTTAGCGCCATTTTCTTGGAAACCTCTGTGCCATGAGAGCCAAGTGGAGAAAGAAGCGAATGCTCAGCCTGAAGCACAAAAGAAGAAAGATGAGGTACAGCTCGAAGTAAACTGCTAGCTTGTTGCACTGTGGAGGCCACAGGAGCAGAAACATGGAATGCCAGACGCTGGGGATGCTGTTACAAGTTGTGGGACTGCATGCTGCTATCTAGAGCTTGTCTCAATGGATCTAGAACTTCATCACCCTGTGATCACTGATCACCTCTGAGACCCACCTTGCTCATAAACAAAACTGCCCATGTTGGTCCTCTGCCCTGGACCTGTGACATTCTGGACTATTTCTGTGTTTATTTGTGGCCGAGTGTAACAACCATATAATAAATCACCACTTCTGCTCTTTTCGCTGAAGAATTGAAAAAAAAAAAATGCTTTCTTTCTTAATCCATAATGACTGCTGAAAGATGCCTTTGCAGCATCCTATAATCAGCTCACATCATTCATTTCTGTACTTGAGTATTTTCCGGTTATTCTTGGTTGACCCCAGAATTCGTTAGAATTTTTTTTTTAAACAATTTCAAAATAGTTACTATTTGAAATTAGCATCCGGTTCAGTTCAAGGTCTGCATGCTTTCTAGTCTTCGTTATTTATTGGAAGCCTTTAGTACCTAATACTTAAGTTTGATTGTTTCAGTGTATACTTGGTATAGATGTCAGTGACCTTTTAACTAAACATCAAAATGCAGTTTAACCAGTTAGTCTGTTTTTCAGTTTTCTTTACTTTTGTCATTTGTTAAAATCTTGAGCTGGGAGCTATTTATTGCATGTTTCCCTCAAGGCCCTCTGGCCCATTCTGTAAAAATGTTGAAACATGGGCTGCATTGGCATAGAACACTCCTCCAAAAGGACCCATGTATTCTTTTCTTTTTTCTTTTTCTTGAAATGGAGTCTCACTCTCTCACCTTGGATGGAGTGCAGTGGTGCAATCTCAGCTCACTGAAACCTCTGCCTCCCAGGACCAAGGGATTCTTCTGCCTCAGTCTTCTGAGTAGCTAGAATTACAGGCACCCACCAGCACGCCCGGCTAATTTTTGCATTTTTAGTATATTTTGGTATTTAAACATCACATGATGGATATATTTGTTTTCTGGAAAAACTCTGAGGAAAGCTGCCACCATAAAGACTCATTGCCATAACGCATCTCCTTTCCCTGTCACATCCTCCACCCTCCTTCCAAACTCACTGGGCAGCCGCTACTGTCAGTTCAGTGTCAGGTGTCAGAGCAAGTCTCGTACACGTGTATTTCTGTATAAAACAAAATAGTGTTGAAGTGTTGGGGTGACGAAAATTTTGGGGGCTGGTATGGAGAGATAATGGGTGATGTTTCTCAGGGCTGCTGCAAGCGGGATTGGGGCGGCATGGGAACCTAGAGTGGGAGAGATTAAGCTGAAGGAAGATTTTGTGGTAATGGGTGATATTGTGGGGTTGTTAGAAGAAATATTTGTCACATAGAATTATTGGTGATGGCCTGGATATGGTTTTGTATGAATTGAAAACCTAACGGAATAAGAGAAGGAGAAAAACAGGTAGTAAAGGACTAAGAATTGTGAGGACCCACGACATCCAATTAGAGAGTGCCCAAGGAGGTTCAGCATAGCCCTGCCAGCAAAGATTATTTATTTACTTTAAGAGTTAAGAGTGGTGGTTTGGGAATAGCACCAGGAGATATCAGCTGTGATGTCTTGGAGAAACAGTGTAAACCAGCAGTGTAGAGAGCAGGGCATTTATGAGTAGTTGAGATCGGTGAATACAGAAGATAGTAGGGATGACAAAGTTTTGGGGACACAGTCCAAGTTGGTCTGGTGTCTGGAATGAGACTGGGACCTAATAAAAAGGAGTGTCGATACAGGAGCTCAAATGGGCTGTACCCTGTAGCATTCCAAGGACAGGCCCTAATTCTGAGAAGGACAAGTGGTAAAAGTATTGTCCAGTCCTTTTTAAGTTAGTGACTGAGCTTGGTGAGGTGTGTTTTGAAAAGATCATTAGTCCATTCTACCTTTTCTGAAGATTGAAGAAGGTAAGGAGTATGAAGGTTCCACTGAATACCAAGAGCCTGAGCTTGAGTGATTTGACTAATAGAGGCCGGTCCATTATTGGACTGTATAGAGGTGGGAAGGCCAAACCGAGGAATTATGTCTGACAGAAGGGAAGAAATAACCATGGTGGTCTTCTCAGACCCCGTGGGAAAGGCCTCTACCCATCCAGTGAAAGTGTCTACCCAGACCAAGAGGTATTTTTGTTTCCTGACTCAAGACATGTGAGTAAGTCAATTTGCCAGTCCTGGGAAGGGGCAAATCCCCAAGCTTGATGGGTAGGGAAGGGAGGGGGCCTGAGAAATTCCTGAGGAGTAGTAGAATAGCAGATGGAACACAGAAATGATTTCCTTGAGAATAGAGTTCCATGATGGAAAGGAAATGAGAGGTTCTAAGAGGCGGGCTAGTGGCTTGTAACCTATATGGAAGAGGTTATGAAATGATGACAGAACAGAATGGGCCTGTGAGGCTGGAAGGAGATAATTTCCTTGGTTCAAGAACCATTTGCCTTGTGTGGGAAGAGATTGATAGGTGGAAGTTTCAGTGGGGGAGTAGGTGGGAGTGACCAGATGAGGAGAAAAACTGCTGTGAGAGATAGAAGTTGGAACACTAGCTGCTTTTTTAGCTACCTTATCAGCATAAGTGTTGTCCTGAGTGAGGGGATCTGATGCCTTTTGATGACCCTTGCCATGAATGGCTCCAGCTTCCTTTGTAGGTAAAGGGGCTTTGAGAAGAGTTTTTATTAAAGAGGCATTAATGATGGAGGACACTTGCATAATGAGGAAATTGTTTTCTGCCCATATAACAGCATGGCGGTGCAGGATATGGAAGGCATATTTAGAATCAGTATAAATGTTGATGCACAGTCCTTTTGCAAGAGTGAGGGCTCAAGTTCAGGCAATGAGTTCAGCTTGCTGAGAGGTAGTGGAGGGGGGCAGAGCAGCAGCCTCAATGATAGATACTATAGCATAGCCTGCCTTTGCTGGTGATTGGCGATTGGGCCTAGTGGAACTGCCATCAATACACCAAGTGTGATTAGGATGAGGAACAGGAAAGAAGGAAATATGGGGAAATGGAGTGAACGTCAGGTAGATCAGAGAGATACAGCCATGGGGGTCAGGTGTGGCATCCAGAATAATGTGGGAGACCAGATTGAAGTCTGGGCTATGAACAATGGTAATTGTAGGAGACTCTAAGAAACAGCGAGTATAGCTGAAGGAGCCAGGGAGCAAAAAGTATATGCATCAAGTGTGAGGAAGAAAATAGATTTTGGAAGTTATGAGAACTGTAGAGAGTGATTTGAGCAAAGTTTGTGATTTTGAGCCATGGGGGAGGATAGGCCAGACAATTTTGTTGATAAGGAGCAGATCCTGAACTAACCTGTAAGGCTTGTATGGTTTTTGGACAGGTAAAATGGGAGAATTGTAAAGAGAGTCTATAGACTTTAAAAGCCATGCTGTAACTGGTAAGTGATAACAGGCTTTAATCCTTTTAAAGCTTGCTGTGGAATGGGATATTGGCATTGAGTGGGGTAAGGGTGATTAGGTTTTAATGAGATGGCAAGGGGTGCATGATCGATTGCCAAGGAGGGAGTAGAGGTATCCCATACTTGTGGGTTAAGGTGGGGGGATACGAGAGGAGGATGTGAAGGAGGCTTTGAACTGGGGAAAATGGTGGCAATGAGGTGCAGCTGTAACCTAGGAATTGTCAATAAAGTAGATAATTTAGTTAAAATGCCTCAACTTAATAAGGGAACAGGGCAGGCGGGGATAACTAAAAAGAAGTGCTTAAAAGAGTATTGTCCAAGTTGGCACCAGAGTTGGGGAGTTTTAAGAGGTTTAGAAGCCTGGTCGTCAATACCTACAACAGTTATGGAGGCAAGGGAAACAGGCCCTTGAAAAGAAGGTAATGTGGAGTGGGTAACCTCCGTATTGATTAAGAAGGGGTCAGACTTACCCTCCACTGTAAGAGTTACCCAAAGAGTCTGTGATGGTCCAGGAGGCTTCGGAGGCAATCTGGCCGTGTCAGTCTTCAGCCGCTAAACCGAAAAGATCTGGGAAGGAGTCTGTCAGAGAGCCTTGGGCCAGAGTTCCAGGGGCTCTGGGAGTGGCTGCCAGGTTGGACAGTCTGATTTCCAGTTGGATCCCCCACAGATGGGACATGGCTTAGGAGGAATCCTGGGCTGCGGGCATCCCTTGGCCCAGGGGTCAGATTTCCAGCACCTGAAGCAAGCTCATGGGGTAGGCGGTCCTGGAGGGATGCCTGGCCACTGCGGGTCAGGCATTTGGAAGTTCTTGTGTGTTGGAGATGTGGCTTGGGTTTGTCTCACAGTGGAGGCAAGGAATTGCAACTCAGAAATGCGTTGCTACTTGGCTACTTCTACTCTATTATTATGCACCTTGAAGGTGAAGTTAGTTAAGTTCTGTTGTGGGGTTTTAGGGCCAGAATTTAATTTTTTGAGCTTTATTTAATGTCAGGAGTGGATTGGGTAGTAAAATGCATATTGAGAATAAGATGGCCTTCTGGCTCCTTTGGGTCTAGGGCAGTAAAGCATCTAAGGGTTGTTGCCAAACGGGCCATGGACTGGGCTGGGTTTTTATATATGAAAAAGAGCCTACATGCTAACTGATTTGGGAGAGATGGGAAAAAGAAAAAGGAGCATTAATCTTGACTATGCCTTTAGCTCCAGCCACCTTTTTAAGAGGAAATTGCCAGGCACGTGGGAGAGGGCTGTGGGAGAGGGCTATTGGCAGAACAAAACTGTAAGCTGGATTGGGTGTGAAGAGGGGAGTTGATGAAAGGATTATAGGGTGGGGGAGCAGAGGCTGAGAAAGAATTGGGACCTGGCTTGGCCTGGTGAGGAGCAGCCTGGGGAGGAGGGGAGAGGTCAGATGGGTCCAAAGAGAAGGAAGATTGAAAAGACAGAACAATGCTTGGGGTTGGGACTGAAGGGACAGGTGGGAGGGAAAGAAGCAAGATTTGGGATGAGTTGCATTGGGAGCAGAGACTAGATGGGGATCGACATGTAACAGAATGCCTGTTCCTTGAGCTGGTTGGTCTGAGGACAAGAGATCATAGGTGGATCTTTCTCATGGAGCAAAGAGCAGGAGGACAGGGGATTGATCTCCCAAGGGAGGTCCACCTATCCAAATCATGGCACCAAATTTCCCTGGTTTCAGCACCAAATTTCACTGTCGTACAAAAGAAGAGACCACCCAACAGGCTTTATGTGAGCAACAAGGCTGTTTATTTCACCTGTGTGCAGGTGGGCTGAGTCTGAAAAGAGAGTCAGGGAAGGGAGATGGGGGTAGGGCCGTTTTATAGGATTTGGGTAGGCAAAGGGAAATTAGTCAAAGGGGGTTGGTCTTTGGTGGGCAGGGGCGGGGTTACAAGGTGCTCAGTGGGGGAGCTTTTGAGCCAGGAGAAGGAATTTCACAAGGTAATGTCATCAGTTAAGGCAGTAACAGGGCATTTTCACTCCTTTTCTGATTCTTCAGTTACTTCAGGCCATCTGAATGTATACGTGCAGGTCACAGAGGATATGATGGCTTAGCTTGGGCTCAGAGGCCTGACAGTAAATTTTAAATAATGTTTTGTTTTTTGTTTTTTGTTTTTTTTTGAGACGGATACTCACTCTATCACCTGGGCTGAAGTTCATTGGCATGATCACTGCAACCTCTGCCTCCCAGGTCCAAGCATTTTCCTGCCTCTGCCTCCTGAGTAGCTGAGATTACAGGAGCCCACCACCACACCTGGCTAATATTTGTATTTTTAGTAGAGACAGGATTTCACCATCTTGGCCAGGCTGGTCTTGAACTCCTGACCTCATGATTCACCTGCCTCAACCTTCCAAAGTGATGATATTACAGTCATGAGCCACCATGCTTGGCCAAATTTTTTTATATTTATGTTTTTACTTTAGGTTTGGGGTCACATGTGAAGCTTTGTTACATAGGTAAAGTTGTGTCTTTGGAGTTTGTTGTACAGATTATTTCATCACTCTTGTATTAAGCCCAGTATCCAATAGTTATTTTTTATTTATTTATTTATTTGAGACATGTTTTGCTCTTGTTGCTCAGGCTCGAGTATAATGACGTGATCTCAGCTCACTGTAACCTCTGCCACCCAGGTTCAAACAATTCTTCTGCCTTAGCCTCCTGAGTAGCTGGGATTACAGGTGCCTTCTGCCATGCCTGGCTAATTTTTGTATTTTTTACTAGAGAGAGAGTTTCACTATGTTGGCCAGGCTGGTCTTGAACTCCTGATCTCAGGTGATCCACTCCCCTAGACCTCTCAAAGTGCTGGCATTACAGGTGTGAGCCACCACGCCCAGCCCCCAGTAGTTATTTTTTCTGCTCCTCTCCTTCCTCCCACCCGTCACCCTCAAGTAGATCCCAGCATCTCTTGTTTTCTTCTTTGTGTTCCAGTAAATATTTTACTTTGATATCTGATCCTATTGGTGTAAAAATTGACATGCTGTCATGTTAGCAAACATGGCTGCCTTGCTCTTTGGCATCTGCATTGGCAATTGGCTGAATGACGATGTGTGGGCCCTTTTTGATTTTTCTCTGTATAGAGTCCTGTGGTGGCTGCCTCTGTGCACACCTGCATCACTACAGATACCTGAAGCTTCCTCCATGTCAGGCAGTTGAGAGAGTGATGGGGCATTTCTTATTTTCTAAGATCTGACATGATTTCCACCTGCCCCCAACTGCCAAACCATTCTTTTCCACCAAGATGAGATTCCTTTCCAGTTAAACAAAACTTGCTACTTCTTATATTTTTAAAAACATATATATACTATATACACACATCCCCACACATATACACACATATATACATACAGATTAATATATACACACATATGTATATATTTTGAAAATCTTTTGTATTTTGAAAATCTGAGGAAAATAACAATCTTTGTATTAACATCTAGTTTTTTTGAGTCTGTGTAGGTTTTATTATTTTGTTGACATATATATACAAAATGGATTTTTGTACTTTGAGTCATTTTGTTTTCATGTATTTTATTTTATTTTGAGATGGGGTCTTGCTTTGTTGCCCAGGCTAGTGTGCAGTGGTGTGATCGTAGCTTACTGCAACCTCCACCCTGAGGATCAAGCCATCCTCCCACCTCCAGCCTGCCAAATAGCTGGGACCACAGGTGCCTGCAACTATGCCCGGCTAATTTTTTTTCGTTTTTTTTTTTTTTTTTTGAGACGGAATTTCGGTTTCCCGGGTTGGAGTGCAGAGGCACGATCTCGGATCACTGCAACCTCTACCTCCAGTGATCAAGCGATTCTCCTGCCTCAGCCTCCCACGTAGCTGGGATTACAGCCATGTGCCACCACCGTGCCTGGCCGATCTTTCACTGTGGACGTTGTCATCTTTGAAGACCTCACTCATGCTCTGGCTCATCCAGATACTGAATGTCACTTGGTGTGTCAATAAAAGTTCCTAACATTTCTATAACTGGAACCCTGCATTGATTTTTTTATTTATGTATTGCTTGTATTTATTCACAAACGTAAGAAATTCATACTGAGAGGGTGTCATGACTTCTTCAAAAAGTGTAATAAAACACAACTGGGAAGACATCATGTGGTGAGAAATTCCTTATTCGGATTTGTCAGAACATTCATTACAATTAAATCTATGCTTTCCCCTCTCTCCTCTACTCATTTTCTGTAAAGATAAGAGCTCCTCCCCTAACCATTTGGTATAAATGTGTTTTTATTTCAGTGTCTATTGACATTCAGGGATGTGGTCATAGAAATCTCTCAGGAGGAGTGGAAATGCCTGGACCCTGCTCAGAGGACTTTATACAGAGACGTGATTCTCGAGATTACAGGAACCTGGTCTCCCTGGGTGAGGAGAACTTCCCTGCTGGGGATGTGCCCTTGTGTATCTTTGCATTTTCTCTTGTTGTCTTTTGGAAGCCCCATCGTTCTCTGACTAAAATGGAAGCGATATTGATTTTGAAATGAAAAGCTTCATGATGTAGCATCTGGACTTTCACTGTCCCCTTTGTTTAGATGTTCTTCGTTCTTTGTGATAGCTCCTTGGGGGTTCCAGAACTAAAGTAGGCATAAAACGTTATGGCAGGCTGGGCATGGTTAAAAAAAATTTTTTATAACCTGTAAAAACTACCCCTTCTCCACTAGAACATTTGTTATTTATGTCGGAATTATTTCTGTGTATGTTGCATTTCTGTTAACATATATGTACAGTGTTTTTCATGTCTTTTTATTCTAAATAATATTTTTAAAGTTTATGAAGAAAAAGTACACATATGCCAGTTTTTGTATCTGTCCTTTAATTAATTAATTTATGTCTTTATGACATGGAGTTTGTTCTTTTCACCCCGGCTGAAGTGCACTGGTGTGATGGTGGCTCACTGCAACCTTTGCCTCTTGGCTTAAAGAGATTTTTGTGCCTTAGCCTCCTGAGTAGCTGGGACTACAGGCGCAGGCCACCACGCCTAGCTAATTTTTGTAATCTTTTCTTATCTTCCCTGTGCTATGATTATTTGAAAATACAGAATTTCCATTGATTTTAGTTACCTTTCCATGAGCTTGTTGTGGATTATTTATTAATATAGTATATTGTGTCATCCTTTAGCATTTACTTGTCTACAGTAAATATGCTGTAAATATGAAGAATACATATTTTTCTCTTCAGTGATGTGACAGTGGTAAGTTTTTTGCAAACTGTTATATAATTTAGGGTCACAGTGGAAAAATACTTCTTACTTTAGGGTTATACATGTCTGTGCCCTGTCAGTGTTTTGTGATGATATTAGAAATTGGCTTCCTGGCCGGGCGCGGTGGCTCAAGCCTGTAATCCCAGCACTTTGGGAGGCCGAGACGGGCGGATCACGAGGTCAGGAGATCGAGACCATCCTGGCTAATACGGTGAAACCCCGTCTCTACTAAAAAATACAAAAAACTAGCCGGGCGACGAGGCGGGCGCCTGCAGTCCCAGCTACTCGGGAGGCTGAGGCAGGAGAATGGCTTGAACCCGGGAGGCGGAGCTTGCAGTGAGCTGAGAGCCGGCCACTGCACTCCAGCCTGGGCGGCAGAGCAAGACTCCATCTCAAAAAAAAAAAAAAAAAAAAAAGAAATTGGCTTCCATAGAAATGACTTGAAGTACATGGAATCACCCTTTATTTATTAAAGAATCTTACTTCTTTTGATGAAATATCCATAACCGTTTTCTTTACCCTAACAACAAAATTTAGTTGAAGTAGCTGTCAGGCCTCTGAGCCCAAGCTAAGCCATCATATCCCCTGTGACCTGCGTGTGGACATCCAGATGGCCTGAAGTAACTGAAGAATCACAAAAGAAGTGAAAATGGCCTGTTCTTGCCTTAACTGATGACATTACCTTGTGAAACTCCTTCTCCTAGCTCAAAAGCTCCCCCACTGAGCACCTTGTCACCCCCACTCCTGCCTACCAGAGACTGCCCCCTTTGACTGTAATTCTCCGTTACCTACCCAAATCCTATAAAACAGCCCCATTCCTATCTTCCTTCGCCGACTCTCTTTTCAGACTCGGCCCACCTGCACCCAGGTGATTAAAAAGCTTTATTGCTCACACGAAGCCTGTTTGGTGGTCTCTTCACAAGGATGAGAGTGAAAGTAGCCTATTCCATTTTCCTTCCTTATGTCATCTGATAAAATGGTGAGCTGTAAGCTTCTAAGTAAATGTCCCCGTGAAGTCCCTCTGGTCCATAGTATTCTCTGCAGATGTTGAAGGATGGGCTGGATTGACTTGGAACCTTGGTTTAGCAGAGCCCATATGTTCATGAAGAAAACATTTGTTCCAATCTCATTTCTACAACTGCCTCTTTTTCAGTGTTTTAAACATTTGTAGCTATGTGTTCACACTTGTGTATATTTTGAACGTATTTCTGTGATTTTCTGGGAGTGAGTAATTACATGTTTGGCTTTGATGTCATCAGAACCTTGATCGTGAAAGAAGTTGCTTTTGCTCAGGTATATAAAAGACAGTCCAGGAACTTTGCTTTTTACTTGTTTCTTTGTGAGATAGAGTGTCACCCTGTCACCCAGGCTGGAATGCAGTGGCACAATCTTGGATCACTGCAACCTCTGCCTCCCATGCTCAAGTAATCTTGCATCAGCCTCCCAAGTAGCTGGGACCACAGAAGTGTACCATGACACCTGGCTCAATTTTGCATTTTTGGTAGAGATGGGGTTTCACCATGTTGCCCATGTTGGTCTCAAACTTCTCGGCTCAAATGACCTGCCTGCCACAACTTCCCAAAGTGCTGGGATTACCCGGCTGAGCCCCCACTCCTGGCTCCTCTTGGAATTTTCTAGAGGAGGAAGACCAAGGTGGCCTATTGGACCTTCCAGGCCATCACATGGAATCAGCCACACCTCCTTCCTCCTCACCTCAGAGCTTCTCAGGATAACTTGGTGAAATGTCTCCCGCTGTGAGCCTCGGTGAGCCCACCTGTAACATAGAGGTGAGGAATAAGACCAGGAAAGCTCAGTCAGAGTGACACTGGCCCCTGAAATGACTGACAAAATACAGTGTGTGGCTTTTCTTCCCCAGAGGGTAAAGCTCAGTTTGTTTGTTTGTTTGTTTGTTTGTTTGTTTGTTTTTGAGACCGAGTCTTGCTCTGTCTCCCAGGCTGGAGTGCAGTGGTGAGATCTTAGCTCACTGCAACATCCACCTCCTGCGTTCAAGCGATTTTCCTGCCTCAGTCTCTCCAGTAGCTGGGATCAGAGTTGGCTTTCAATGTTCTTTTGGGTTGTGGGAGAAAAATGTTTGAAGACCTTCTCCCTATGGATCTGTGGCCCCAGGACCTCTCTGACGTCATCGCCTACCTGTGCCCTCCTTTCTTCCACTGCTCCACCCACATGGGCCGCTTTCCTTTTCCTGGGGCTGAGGTTGCTCCTGACTAAGGGCCTTCGCTTGAGCTGTCCCTCTGCCTAGGACTCTCTGTTCCCTCAGCTGCAAATGACAAGCATTCTTTCTTCCCTAGGTGTTTGTTCTGGAATCACCTTCTCTGTGGAAACCTTTGTGATCTCACACAGCACCCCCCCCCCCCACCATTTGACATTGTAGCTGTGAACCCAGGACTTCTCAGACAGATCTCTGTTAATTTAGAAAGTTTACTTTGCCAAGGCTGAGGACACACCCGTGGCACAGCCTCAGGAAGCCCTGCCGACATGTGCCCAAGGTAGGCAGGGCAGAGCTTAATTTTATACATTTTAGGGAGACATGAGACATCAATCAATATATGTAATAAGTACATTGGTTTGGTCTGGGAAGTTGGGACAACTTTATCCAAAGCCAGGGAGACTTGAAGCAGGGAGGGGGCTCCCAGGTCACAGAGAAGTGAGGCACAAATGTTTAGACATGAGTCAAAAAATCATAACTAAAATGGGATATGTAGCAGAAAAGGGACTAGGAAAAAATGAAAATGGCATAAAAGTCCCAATTGAGGCTGAGGGAAATCAAGAAAGAAAAGGAATAGGGTATCCTTTTTAGGGGTGGCCACTGTAGAGTCTCCTAAACCCATTCCATTAACTTGGAAAACAGAAAAACCACTATGGGTAAATCAGTGGACTCTACCAAAACAAAAACTGGTGGCTTTACATTTATTAGCAAAGGAACAATTAGAAAAGGGACATATTGAGCCTTCATTCTCACCTTGGAATTCTCCTGTGTTTGTAATTCAGAAAAAATTTGGCGGATGGCATATGTTAACTAACTTAAGAGACATAAATGCCTTAATTCAACCCATGGGGCCTCTCCAACACTGGTTGCCCTCTCTGGCCGTGATCCCAAAAGACTGGCCTTTAATTATAACTGATCTGAAAGATTGCTTTTTTACCATTCCTCTGGCGGAGCAGAATTTTGAAAAATTTGCCTTTACTATACCAGCCATAAATAATAAAGAACCAGCCACCAGGTTTCAGTGGAAAGTGTTACCTCAGGGAATGCTTAATAGTCCAACTATTTGTCAGACTTTCATAGGTCAAGCTCTTCAATCAGTTAGAGACAAGTTTTCAGACTGTTATAGCATTAATTATATTGGTGATATTTTGTGTGCTGCAGAAACAAGAGACAAATTAATTGACTTACACATTTATGGAAGCAGAGGTTGCCAACGCAGGACTGACAATAGCATCTGATAAGATTCAAACCTCTACTCCTTTTCATTATTTAGGGGTGCAGATAGAAAATAGAAAAATTAAGCCACAAAAGAAAAGAAATAAGAAAAGACACATTAAAAACATTAAATGACTTTCAAAAATTGCTAGGAGATATTAATTGGATTTGGCCTACTCTAGGCATTCCTACTTATGCCATGTCGAATTTGTTCTCTATCTTAAGAGGAGACCCAGACTTAAATAGTAAAAGAATATTAACCCCAGAGGCAACAAAAGAAATTAAATTAGTGGAAGAAAAAATTCAGTCAGCACAAGTAAATAGAATAGATCTCTTAGCCCCCCTCCAACTTTTGATTTTTGCTACTGCACATTCTCCGACAGGCACCATTGTTCAGTATACTGATCTTGTGGAGTGGTCATTCCTTCCTCACAGTACAATTAAGACTTTTACATTGCACTTGGATCAAAGAGCTACATTAATTGGTCAGGCAAGATTACGAATAATAAAATTGTGTGGAAATGACCCCTTTAAACAAGGAACAGGTTAGACAAGCCTTTATCAATTCTGGTGCATGGCAGATTGATCTTGCTGATTTTGTGGGAATTATTGATAACCATTACCCAAAAACAAAGATCTTCCAGTTTTTAAAATTGACTACTTGGATTTTACCTAAAATTACCAGACATGAACCTTTAGAAAATGCTCTGTTTACTGATGTTTTCAGCAATGGAAAAGCGGCTTACACAGGGCCAAGAGAGCGAGTCATCAAAACTCAATATCAATTGGCTCAAAAAGCAGAATTGGTTGTAGTCATTACAGTGTTACAAGATTTTAATCAACCTATTAATATTGTATCAGATTCTGCATATGTAGTGCAGGCTACAAGGGAAGTTGAGACAGCTCTAATTAAATATAGCATGGATGATCAGTGAAACCAGCTGTTCAATTTATTACAACAAACTGTAAAAAAAGAAATTTCCCATTTTATATTACTCATATTCGAGTACACACTAATTTACCAGGACCTTTAGCTAAAGCAAGTGAACAAGCTGACTTACTGGTATCATCTGCATTCATAAAAGCATAAGAACTTCATGCTTTGATTCATGTAAATGCAGCAGGTTTAAAAAGCAATTTGATGTCACATGGAAACAGGCAAAAAGTATCGTACAACATTGAATCCAGTGTCAAGTCCTACACCTGCCCACTCAAGAGGCAGGAGTTAATCCCAGAAGTCTGTGTCCTAATGTTATGGCAAATGGATGTCACGCATGTACCTTCATTTGGAAGATTGTCATGTGTCCATGTAACAGTTGATACTTATTCACATTTCATATGGGCAACGTGCCAGACAGGAGAAAGTACTTTCCATGTTAAAAAACATTTATTATCTTGTTTTGCTGTAATGGGAGTTCCAGAATAAAATTAAAACTGACAACGAACCAGGATACTGTAGTAGAGCTTTCCAAAAATACTTAAATCAGTAGAAAATTACAAATAAAACAGAAATTCCCTATAATTCCCAAAGACAGGCCATAGTTGAAAGAACTAATAGAATGCTCAAAACTCAGTTAGTTCAACAACAAAAAAGGGAGAGACAGTAAGAAGTATACCACTCCTCAGATGCAACTTAATCTAGCACTCTATACTTTAAATTTTTTAAACATTTATGGAAATCAGACTACTGTAGGCAGACCTCCTGAAACTATTGCTATGGAATAAAAGATGAAATGCTCCTGATTATTGTAAATACAAAATTGCATGCCTGATTGTGTAAAGACATTGCCAGGTTGGACTGCCAGAATGAGCCAAGAGCTTGTGATGTGCTTCCCCCTGCAGAGAGCCTGTGAATAGACTTGCAGTCAGGGAGGTTTCACATCACCAAGATTCCTATCCCAGAAAAGCAGATGTTCATAGCTCTGGGAATGGAATGCGACCCTTGTGGAATGTGCCTATAAATGGACGCATGAGGGGCGCCTGTTCATATGGATAAGATAGGGCTATAAATGTCCTCATCTTGCCACGGCTCTTCTAGGCCTCTTTAGGGTTAAGGCATACTCCCTTCTGAGAATTTCTGGCCTAACTAGTTGTCTAGCTTCATGTCCTGTTTCTATGAATTGTTTGTAACCAGCTTTTGCTGCAACTGTTACTGTTGATTAATATCTGGCTAATCATAGGTTATGGAAAGACTGTTTCTGTTTTAAGGCTCTGTTAAAAATTACTGATGCACACACACACTATACTGTAAATTCTTAATTCTATATACTGCACTTCTGCATACAGATGTTATGTTAAAGAATTACTTCATCCCCATGTGACCATCTCACCTCATAATCAAATGACCCTAAATCCCTCACTAACCTACCCCCACCTTCACTAAACTTAATAATAAATGCTGGCATATCCAGTGCATTGTTGGCACCGTAGGACCAGAAGGCAGTGACCCCCCTGGGCCCAGCTTTCACTATCTTGTGTGTGTCTGTTTCTCAACCTGCCGATCCTCCTGGGAACAAAGACAGAGCCCCGTTGCATTGCGGGCTGCTGGCCAGATCCTGCAATATCTGGTGCCCAATGTGGCCTTCTTTGTTCCCCGGCTCAGTGCACTCCGAGTGGGGGTTCATGATGACTAGTCTTCAGTCTCGACGGTAAGATCTCTGGGTACACTTTTTCCGACTCTCCCCTCTTTTCAGGTTTGTTGATCGCTATTATTCCAGGGTTATTATGGGACAATCACAGTCTAAACACCAGGCTTATCTGTCTTTTATTAAACTTCTTCAACAGGGTGGAATCAAGGCTGATTCCAATAACCTTATTCTCTTATTTCAGACTATTGAAAAGCATTGTCCTTGGTTCCGTGACAAAGGTTCTATGGGCCTGTTAGACTGGGATAGAGTTGGCGCCACTCTCCACCAACTCATGAGAGATGGTGTTTTATTTCCTATTTCTGTTTGGACTGACTGGGCTCTTATTCATGTTGCTTTACTTCCTTTTCAGTCTGGTGATCCTCTTCAACTGCCACAAGTTAACGCGGATGGTGAACCGCTCCCTTTACCTCGGGTAGCTGACCCCCCTACTATCCTCCTTCTGATGATGAGGAAGAATTCGATCTCTCCTTGTTTTCTCCCCAAGGGGAGGAACCTGGTGATGATCCCCTCCCTCCGCCTCCTATCTTGGAATCTGTATATGTTAACTCTTCTTCTACTAAGCCGTTGCCCCCTCTGACAGAGGAGGACGTGTGGCATTCATCTGAATGGCCTGTTTCTCATTCCTCTTGTCCTTTTGGACTCTCCCCTCTTCTAAGCCTACTGTTTCTTTCAACGCTCCGGGACCCCTTCTTTTGGAGGCTTGGAATCCTGCTTCCCACCAGTCCACGTCCCGGCGCCCTCGCTCTCCTTCTCTTCGTTCCTCTGCCCCTGCTAGATCTGTCCGCACTTCTATTCAGGAGGCGATGGGTAGTTCTAGGGCTTCTGGTGGTTTGCGTGCCTGGCAGTTCCCCATAGCCATAGCCCCTAAGTCTGAGAGTGCAGGAGGTGGGGCAAAGGTACTGCTAAAGGCCGGTGACATTATGAATCTTTTTCTTTGCAACTCCTTAAAGATTTTAAAGCTGCTTATGATCAATATGGACCCAATTCTCCTTATGTTAAAATTGTTCCATATTCTCTTACTATGGAAAAACAGCTTGTTCCTATGATTGGAATTTCCTAGCTCGTGCTTCTCTTACCCCTTCTCAATTCCTACAATTTAAGACATGGTGGTCAGAAGAGGCCATGATTCAAGCTTCTATAAATTCTGAAAATGGGACTGAAGGGTCTTATGATATGCTTATGGGTTCTAGTGATTTGTGGAATACTCCTGCTCAACAATTGGAATATGATCAACGTATTTTAACTCAGGTTACTCAAGTGTGTTTATGAGCATGGGAACCTATTCAAGATGCAGGCAAGGCCCCTTTACCTTTTAGTGCTATTAAACAAGGTCTTTCTGAACCCTATCCTGATTTCGTGACTCAACTCACAGATGCTGCTGAAAAGGCTATTTCTGATACTAGAGCAAGAGATGTGGTTATCCAACTTATAGTGTTTGAAAATGCCAACACTGAGTGTCAGGCTGCTATTCGACCATTATGTCCTAAGACTCAAAACGTACCTGATGATGGCATAGTTCCTACATTAGAGCCTGTGATGGTATTCGTTCTGAAACTCATAAAACTGTGCTCATGGCTCAAGCCATGACTTCATCCTTAAAAGTGGCTGCTGTTATTCCTAATGTTCCTACAACGGGTGTGCCCAAAACTTTTCCAGGTACTTGCTATAAATGTGGGGGAGTAGGACACTTTAAAAAATCTTGTCCTTTACTTAATGCTAATCCCCAAGAACCTACTCCACAAACTCCAAATTTACAGAAAGCACCTGCTACTACTTGCCCAAGATGTAAAAAAGGTAAACGTTGGATGAATTCTTGTCGATCTAAATTTGATATTAGTGGTAATCTGTTGCCTCCTTTAAACGTGACCAAAACTGTTTCTAATCCCATTTCTTTTCAGGGAAACTGGGGGAGGGGCTAGCATCGAGCCCCAATTGGGATTTCGGGGTTTCGTTTCCCCCTCCCTTTGGCTACCTCTATAACTGCGCCAGCAATGCCGCAGACTCAAGTACAAACAGTGCCACAGGCATTACCTCAACTTCAATACGCACAACCCAATGCCAATTACTCCCTCCTCTTGTCCCCATACAATGCCTGTCCGCCTCCACCACAGGAGGGGGCTCAATAGATTTATGTAGTACTCTCCCTCTGTCTTTACTCACTGAAGAATGACCCGTCCTTGCTCCTGCTGGAGTTAAAGGCCTTTACCTAAAGGTCATATTGGCTTAATTCTTGGCAGAGTTTCATTAACCTTAAAAGGTGTGGTTGTTCATACTGGCATTATCCATGCCAACATTACAGATGAAATTTGTTTGGTTATTTCTACCAAATCTCCCATTTTCATTGAATCAGAACGCATTGCTCAATTACTACTTCTCCCTGCACTGTGCCCCTCGGCAGAATCTGCTACTCACACAGGAGCGTAGGAAATACCTTTAAACAAAACAAAGCTGCTTATTGGGTTAATGCTATTTCTTCTCTTCATCCCACCTGTACTATTAAAATTTCCCAAAAAAAGTTTGAAGGTTTAGTCGACACTGGGGCTGATGTTTCTATAATCGCTGTTAATCAGTGGCCTTCCTCTTGGCCAAAAGAGCCCTCTTCAACTAATTTAGTGGGAGTTGGAACGTCATCTGATGTATACTAAAGTTCCTTATACTTCCTTGTACAGGACCTGATGACCAAATTGGCACTATTCAACCTTTTATCACTCCAATTCCCATAAATCTATCGGGACGTGATTTACTGCAACAATGGGGAGCTGAAATATCTATCCCTTTATCAAATTATAGTGAAGCTAGCAAAAACATAATGTATAAAGTGAATTTTGTTCCTGGAAAAGGATTGGGAGTTAACGGAGAGGGAATTAAAGAGCCCTTGGAACCCTCCCCAAAACTTTTTTTTTTTTTTGAGACAGAGTCTCGCTCTGTCACCTGGGATGGAGTGCAGTGACCGGATCTCAGCTCACTGCAAGCTCCGCCTCCCGGGTTTATGCCATTCTCCTGCCTCAGCCTCCCGAGTAGCTGGGACTACAGGCGCCCGCCACCTCGCCCAGCCAGTTTTTTGTATTTTTTAGTAGTGACGGGGTTTCACCGTGTTAGCCAGGATGGTCTCGATCTCCTGACCTCGTGATCCGCCCGTCTCGGCCTCCCAAAGTGCTGGGATTACAGGCTTGAGCCACCGCGCCAGGCCCTCCCCAAAACTTAATAAATCAGGACTTGGATACACTTTTTAGGTGCCGTCACTGCTGAGCCTCCCCCACCAATCTCTTTACAATGGATGTGTGCGTCACCTGTTTGGGTAGAGCAGTGGCAGCTCTCCAAACAAAAGTTGGAGGCTTTAATTGAAATTGTTAATGATTTACTACAAGCAAACACTATCGAGCCCTCCTTGTCACCATGGAACTCGCCTGTGTTTGTTGTACAAAAAAAGTCAGGAAAATGGAGGATGGTAACAGACTTAAGAGCTGTTAATGCAGTTATTAAACCTACGGGGGCGTTACAACCCGGTATGTCCTCCCCCTCCATGATTCCTAAGGAATGGCCTTTAATTATCATTGACCTTAAGGAGTGCTTTTTTCATATTCCTTTAGACAAGTCAGACTGTGAAAATTTGCTTTCACTAAACCTTCCATTAGCAATTCAGCTCCCGCAGCTAGATATCGATGGAAAGTTTTACCTCGAGGAATGATTAACAGTCCTACTCTTTGTCAGTTGTTTGTTGGTACTGTGTTAAAACCTATCCAACAGACTTTTAAAAATAATTACATTCTTCATTATGTGGATGATATACTGATTGCTGCCCCCACTAAAGATGAATTAATTCAATGTTTTACCTCTTTAAAATTAGCTGTTGCCAATGCAGGACTCCACATTTCTCCTGCTAAAATTCAACCAGTCAATCCAAAGGAGTTATCTACGCCTCACATACAACTAAACTTGGCATTGCTCACGTTAAATTTTCTTAATATTCCTAAACCTGGTTCTGTTACTGTTGCCTAAAAACATTTTTCTGGTAACTGTCACACAGTAAACCAAGGAGGGGAAGTGTAGTGGAAAGACTTTCAATCTAATATGTGGTCAAAATATTCTATATTAACGTGGGGAAGAGGCTATGCTTGTGTTTCCCCAGGTGAACATCAATCTCCTGCTTGGATTCCTGCTAGACACCTGAAATGCATCCTGAAAATGCATGCAACAACAAAACAGATAAATTTGTTGAAAAAGAGCCACAGCAGAAGCAACTAACACATCCCATCATCAAAAAGAAGAAAATGACCACACTAACTCTTTGACAACAGACAATCCCGTCAGCCATCCTGAACAACTTGTCTCCAGCAATCCAGGTCCGGCTCAACCTCTGCCTCCTCCTGATGATACTGATCCTTCTACCCTCTGTCACCCCACAGACTGTTAAAAACTATACATATTGAGCCTACATTCCTTTTCCTCCTCTTATTCGAACCATGACATGGATGGACGCTCCTATGGAGGTCTATGTTAGTGATTGTATTTGGATGCCTGGTTCTGTAGATGACCTAACCCTCAGAGGAAGGAACCCCTTTCAGTATCACTTTAGGTTGTAGGTATCCACCTTTGTGCCTGGGACCCTAATGGATGTCTCTCATTAGATATTCAAACTTGGGCAGTCACACTACCCTCTGGTCACTCTGTCCCTCCTTTAGGACACTTGATATCAAGGCTCTCAGTAAAACCTCTAAGACAGATCCAAACAGGAATTGCTGATTATATTCACACATCCTAATATAAGCCTTTAGGATCTATGTGTCCTCTCAACTTGTCTTCAAATGCTGACAAAGTAATACGGAAGGATTGTGTTAGTCCAGAAGAAACTGTGTTATTTAATTCTTCTCACCACACCATTGTTGATTTGGCTCCTGAAGGTCATATTACTGATGATTGCTCTCAGGGTCACGGAGATTGTCAACATTTTCTCTATGATATTACCTATCAAAAAAGCAGTGACAACCCTCCCCTATTATATCGTAGATTTAACTCCTTTTTTCCTTTAAAGTGGAAAGGGGCAGGGGTTGCCCCTCCAAAGTCAAGGCTCGTTGTTCCCCACTTAGGACCTGAATATTCAGAATTATGGAGATTAACCATAGCTATGACTGGTATGAGAGTTTGGGCTGGAGAAAGTGTTATAAGTAAATACACTTTGTCACCTCGAAAACTAAGACAACAGATTGATTTACACGACTATTTCCACACAGCCAAAAACATCACTATGGCCATCGTCAAAAGGTCAATTCAAAGATGGGATAGTAAAGATTATGAGGACTTATTACACCCCTGTTGCTAATGTCCCCCCACCACCTCTCATAAAACCTATTCCCTCCAACCCACATTCACAAAAAAGAGTACTATCCCCAAATACATATACTATTTATCTGGAGTCTAACAAAACTGTACCACTGAAAAGTTGTGTTAAATCATCATATATGTTATTAGTAGGAAAGACGCATATTAGTTCAAAAACCAACATAATTACATGTGTTAACTGTTACTTGTATACTTGTATTGACTCATCCTTTAATCAATATCATAGTATTTTAATAGTCGGAGCCAGAGAAGGTATTTGGCTCTCTGTAGCCTTACATAGGCCTTGAGAATCTTCCCCTTTTATCCATGTTATTATTAATATTCTACAGAAATTTCTTAAAAGGAGTAAACGATTTACTTTTACATTAATTGCAGTAATAATGGGCTTGATTGCTGTTACTGTGACTGCTGCTTCTGCTGGAGTTGCATGACACCAATCTATTCAAACTGCTCATTTTGTGGATAAATGGCAAAAAAAAATTCTACTCAGATGTGGAATTCTCAGTCAGGTATTGATCAAAAATTGGCCAATCAAATCAATGATCTAAGACAAATTGTTACATGGATGGGATACAGAATTATGAGTTTAGAACATAGATTACAAATGCAACGTGATTGGAATACTTCTGATTTTTGTATAACTCCTTCCAATGTAATGAGTCTGTTCACAATTGGGAGTTAGTAAAATGCTATTTACAAGGAAGTGAAGATAATTTAAGTTTAGACATGAGCAGGCTAAAAGAACAGATTTTTGAGCCCTCTCAAGCACACTTAACTGCTTTACCCGGTGCTGAAGCTTTAGACAGTATCTCTGAGGGGTTATCTAATCTCAACCCCATTCAATGGGTAAAATCTCTGGGAGGATCCACTATCGTTAATTTTGTTCTGTGCATAATTTGTGCCATTGGTTTATTGTTCATATGTAAAATTGGAAAAAAATCTTCAATTGTAATGAGTGCCAAGCTATGATTGCTATGGCTTATTTAAATCAGAGAAAAGGGGGTGATATAGGGAGACCCCCTGAAACTATTGCTATGGAATAAAAGATGAAATGCTCCCGATTTATTGTAAATACAAAATTGCATGCAGGACTGTGTAAAGACAATGCCAGGTTGGACTGCCAGAATGAGCCAACAGTGCGTGATGTCCTTCCCCCTGCAGAGAGCCTATGAATGGACGTGCAGTCGGAGGTTTCACATCACCAAGATTCCTATCCCAGAAAAGCAGATGTTCATAGCTCTGGGAATGAAATGCGACCCTTGTGGAATGCGCATATAAATGGACATATGAGGGGCGCCTGTCCATATGGATAAGATAGGGCTATAAACGTCCTCATCTTGCCACAGCTCTTCTAGGCCTCTTTAGGGTTAAGGCATACTCCCTTCTGAGAATTTCTGGCCTAACCGGTTGTCTAGGTTCACGTCCTGTTTCTGTGGATTGTTTGTAACCAGCTTTTGCTGCAACTGTTACTGCTGATTAAGATCTTGCTAATCATAGGTTATGGAAAGACTGTGTTTCTGTTTTAAGGCTCTGTTAAAAATTACTGATGCACACACACACTACACTGTAAATTCTTATCTCTGTATACTATACTTCTGCATACAGATGTTATGTTAAAGAATTACTTCATCCCCATGTGACCATCTCACCTCGTAATCAAATGACCCAAAATCCCTCACTAACCTACCCCCACCTCACTAAACTTATTAATGAATGCTGGTATATCCAGTGCGTTGGTGGCACTGTGGGACCAGAGGCGGTGACCCCCCTGGGCCCAGCTTTCACTATCTTGTGTGTGTCCATTATTTCTCGAAATGCCAATCCACCTGGGAACAAAGAAAGAGCCCCATTGCATTGCAGGTTGCTGGCCAGATCCTGCAATAGACTACGACCTCTGCAGAACAACATCTTACTGGTAAAAAGAACAGGCCACATGAAGGAAAACTGATTTGGTGGAAAGACAACAAAAATAGGACATGCGAAGTAGGGAAGGTGATAACCTGGGGAAGAGGTTTTGCTTGTGTTTCACCAGGAGAAAATCAGCTTCCTGTTTGGATACCCACTAGACATGTGAAGTTCTACAGTGAACCCAGCGGAGATGCAAAAGAAAGAGCCTCTGTGGAGACGGAAACACCGCAATCGAGCACCATCGACTCACAAGATGAACAAAATGGTGATGTCAGAAGAACAGATGAAGTTGCCATCCACCAAGAAAGAGGAGCCCCAACTTGGGTGCAATTAAAGAAGCTGATACAGTTAGCTAAAAAAAAAGCCTAGAGAACACAAAAGTGACACAAACTCCAGAGAACATGCTGCTTGCAGCTTTGATGATTGTATCAGCGGTGGTCAGTCTTCACATGCCTGCAGGAACAGCTGCAGCTAATTATACCTACTGGGCTTATGTGCCTTTCCCGCCCTTAATTCGGGCCATCACATGGATGGATAATCCTATTGAAGCATATGTCAATAATAGTGTGTGGGTACCTGGCCCCACAGATGACTGTTGCCCTGCTAAACCTGAGGAAGAAGGAATGATAAATTTTTCCACTGGGTATCATTATCCTCCTATTTGCCTAGGGAGAGCACCAGGATGTTTAAAGCCTGCAATCCAAAAGTGGTTGGTAGAAGCACCTACTGTCAGCACCACCAGTAGATTTATTTATCACACGGTAAGTGGAATGTCACTCAGGCCACAGGTAAATTATTTACAGGACTTTTCATATCAAAGATCATTAAAATTTAGGCCAAAGGAAAGCCTTGCCACAAAGAAATTCCCACAGGATCAAAAGGCACAGAAGTTGTAGTTTGGGAAGAATGTGTGGCTAATAGTGCGGTGATATTACAAAACAACGAATTCGGAACTATTATAGATTGGGCACCCCAAGGTCAATTCTACCACCACAATCGCACAGGACAAACTCAATTATGCCCCGGTGCACAGGTGAGTCCAGCTGTTAATAGTGACTTAAGAGAAAGTTCAGACAAACATAAGCACAAAAAAATTACAGTCTTTCTTCCCTTGGGAATGGGGAGAAAAAGGAATCTGTACTCCAAGACCAAAAACAATAAGTCCTGTTTCTGGTCCTGAACATCCAGAATTATGGAGGCTTACTGTGGCCTCATACCACATTAAAATTTGGTCTGGAAATCAAACTATAGAAACAAGAGATCATAAGCCATTTTATACTATCGACATAAATTCCAGTCTAACAGTTCCTTTGCAAAGTTGTGTAAAGCCCCCTTATATGCCAGTTGTAGGAAATATAGTTATTAAACCAGACTCCCAAACTACAACCTGTGAAAACTGCAGGTTGTTTGCTTGCATTGATTCGACTGTGTCCATGGACCCACCGTCGGAGGACTTGCTGTCCATCCATATTTTGTCTGAAGGTTTAAAAGGCATTTTAAATAGATCCAAAAAGATTCATTTTTACTTGAATTGCAATTATTATGGGATTAATTGCAGTCACAGCTATGGCCGCTGTGGCAGGAGTTGCATTGCACTCTTCTGTTCAGAAAGTAAACTTTGTTAACGATTGGCAAAAGAATTCTACGAGATTGTGGAATTCACAATCTGGTATTGATCAAAAATTGACAAATCAAATTAATGATCTTAGACAACTGTCATTTGGATGCGAGATAGACTCATGAGCTTAGAACATCATTTCCAGTTACAGTGTGACTGGATGGGAGATAGGCTTAGAACATCGTTTACAGTTACAATGTGACTGGAATATGTCAGATTTTTGTATCACACCCCGAGTTTATAATGAGTCTGAGCATCACTGGGACATAGTTAGATGCCATCTACAAGGAAGAGAAGATAATCTCACTTTAGACATTTCCAAATTAAAAGAATAATTTTTTTTTTTTTTTTTGAGACGGAGTCTCACTCTGCCACCCAGGCTGGAGTGCAGTGGCCGGATCTCAGCTCACTGCAAGCTCCGCCTCCCGGGTTCACGCCATTCTCCTGCCTCAGCCTCCCGAGTAGCTGGGACTACAGGCACCCGCCACCTCGCCCAGCTAGTTTTTTGTATTTTTAGTAGAGACGGGGTTTCACCATGTTAGCCAGGATGGTCTCGATCTCCTGACCTTGTGATCCGCCCGTCTCAGCCTCCCAAAGTGCTGGGATTACAGGCTTGAGCCACCGCGCCTGGCAAGAATAAATTTTTGAAACATCACAAGCCCATTTAAATTGGTAGCAGGAACTGAGGCAATCACGGGAGTTGCTAATGGCCTCACAAATCTTAACCCTGTCACTTGGGTTAAGACCATCAGATGTTCTACTATTGTAAATTTTATATTAATCCTTGTGTGCCTGTTCTGTCTGTTAGTCTGCAGGTGTACCCAGCAACTCTGAAGAGACAGCGACCATCGAGAACTGGCCATGTTGATGACGGCAGTTTTGTAAAAAAGACAAGGGGGAAATGTGGGGAAAAGAGAGATCAGACTGTTACTGTGCCTATGTAGAAACCTTAACGTCTCTACTTGGGAACGCGGATCCCATTTATTTGGAGTTGATGTTTTCAGGTGGCTTTCTTCAAGCGTTGTGTTCATTAACTCTATACTTAATCATATAGTTTAAATTTTATTATTTACTGCTGACATCAGTTTCTGTGGTACTGTAGGAGCCTCACAAGAGAGGGCACCTGTCGCCATGTTGTAAAACTCATACTTGTCTAAAAGACATGGGTTAGGGTTTTTCCCCCTCCCTCAAGATGAAGCTAGTTAGCTGACACAGATGGTCACCTCCATTACCAAGTAGAGCCAGGATGAACTATGTGTGACCAAAGGTGTTGTCAAGTGCTCTTCCCTGAGGACTGATTAGTGTTTATCTTGAAAACTTGTACTTAGTGGGTTGTACAGAACAGTGAAGTTTCTTTCTGTCTTTTTAACCTCTTAGCTGTTTGCCCCTATTTCCCATCACATTCTGGTCTAAGGCTTATTTATTAATAAAATTGTTTTCATTTCTTTCTCTGTTATCGTCGTGGAGATGATTTCTCATTTGGGAGAAGATTTTTTAGTTTTCAATTATACTTTGTCAACTTTTAAAAAGCGAAGTAAAGCATGTTTCTTGGGCCAGGCATGTTGGCTCACGACTGTAATCCCAGCACTTTGGGAGGCCGAGACAGGTAAATAACTTGAAGTGAGGAGTTCGATACCGGCCTGGCCAACGTGGTGAAACCCCGTCTCTACGAAAAATACAAAAATTAGCCTGGCTTCGTGGCGCGGGCCTTTAAGGCCAGCTGCTCCCGAGGCTGAGGCAGGAGAATCGCTTGAACCCAGGAGGTAGAGGCTGCATTGAGTCGAGATCTCACCACTGCACCCCAGCCTGGGCGACAGAGAAATACTCTGTCTCAAAACAAACAAACAAACAAACACAACAAAAAAACCAGAAAAAGCAAAAAGTAAATAATAATTAAAAAAAGAAAGTAATCGATCTCTTCTACAAATGTGCCAGTACAACTAAGTGGATATCCACATGGAAAAGAATAGTGTTGGATCCCTTTGTCACACCATCAAAAATTTTATTTTAAAAAGGTTTTTTTTTTTTTTTTTTTTCTTTTTTTTTTGTAAGAAGAGAGACGAGGAAGGTAGACCTGCGGCAGTGGGTGTTACTTGTCGCCCAGGCTGGCTTGGAACCTCAGGCTCAGCGATTCTCCTGCTGCTGCTTCCTGAGTAGCTGGGACCTCAGGTTCCCGCCCCGACGCCTCTGCTGTGTTTAAGCAGCAGGTGGTGACCTCACTCCTCCCTGGCCTGAGCACTCCGTCCCGCACCCCAGGCGGTGGCTTTAGAGAAGTCCCTGAAGCTGAGCACAGGATAGACTCTCCCTCCCGAGTGAATGGGACAACAGAAAGGGAGAGGATTTCTGTTCTGCTCTGTTCTGTGGGCCGTCAGCGTGATATAGTACTTGCCGCGCAGGCAGGGCTTTGCATTTCACATTCTAGTTTGCATCCGCCTTCCAGACAATTCCGGGGCTTTGGAATCATGCCTCAGCGTTTCTGGCCACTCTGGTCTCCAAAACACTGGGAGGGAGACTGAGAGACGAGCAGGTCCCTCCTCGCTCCTGCTCTCTGCCGGTTCTAAACGGCAAGGTCTCTCCGCCTCGCGCCCTGCCCCTATCTCGCTGAGGCCCCGCCCACCTCCTCCCACCTCCCGCCCAGGCCTAGCTTCAGTTCTGCGCGCGCAGATTAACGCAAACTCGGAAGCGGATCGGTTGGAGTGAAGGTCACATCACGCGGTGAGTTTTGCTCTGTGTTGTATTAAGTTTGCGCTTCCCAGGTCCTCGACCCTTCTGTCCCTGGGACGTGGGGTCCCCACAGACCTGGAAATTCTTGCCCATCTTCCTTCCCCAGAGCAAATTGAGACATCCCCGTGAGAGCCCGGGGGTCGCTTCCTTTTGGGTTTAAAGTCGCCCTGAGGCTGTTCCGGTCCCCGGTCTTTCTGTTATAGGGCAATGTATACACTTTCTATTGCGTAGTTTTCCTGCTCAAAACCTTGTTCTGACTCCTCCCGCCCCGCGCTATTTAAAGTCCTCACCCGCGAGGTGGATTCTTGCCTGGGGCGCTCCTCCCAGCCTCCCCCTCGTCGGCCCTTGGAGCGCCGCGCCCCGGCTCCAGTCCCGGGGACGCCGAGTCCTCTGCGTGTCCTGGGATCCTGCAGACCCCATCCTTGTCCTGAGGCACACATCGCCCTCCCCACCTCCCTCCTCGTGCCAGGGCCTGTTCCTCCCCAGGTCTCCTCTCCGCAGTCACCGCTTCCACTGAACCCGCTCTGGGGAGGTCCCAGGGGCCTGCCCTGTGGCACGGGGTTTTCTTGCCTGCCGAGCTCCAGCCACTGGAAAATGCGCTCCTACGGGATGCAGGCATCTTACTCCAAACCCTCCTGCGATTGTGTGAGCCAAAGGGATCAGGAGACAGACAAGAGCAGTAGAAAACCTGAGACAGAGAAGAGAATAAAAAAGGCCCCTAACAGACAGGAAAAATAGAGGATTGCTGAGGGATATGCCAAGAGATAGCAAAAGTGAAAAACAAAAAGAAAAACAACGTAGGAACGCAGGAGGAGAAAAGCAACTGGAGAAATGTAGAGAAAACCCAGATGTACAGAGAGATGAAGCACGGCAAGGTAGGGGGAGTGAAAGCAAAGAGGGAGGCTCATCAGAGTGAGGTAGAGAGGCAGGGATTTGGAGCCAGGACAGACAAAGCAGAGTGGTGCTTGTATCAAGAATAGAGGGAGAACCACAGCAGGGAGGACAACTGCGGATCTCAGGTGCCACAGAGTGGGGACAAGGGAGTATATCAGGGAAGAGAGAATTTAACAGGGAGAACAGAGGAGGCGCAGAGATGGCAGAAGAGACAGAAATTGAGGACGATTGAAAGATTGGGGAGAAGGAGCAACAAGAGATTAAGTTGCGAGGATGGAGCAGAAGAGGTGGAAGAGAAGGAATAGAGGGAAGAAGAGGGTACAAAATGAAGAGCAGAATCCCAGGGAAAAAGAAAAGAAAACAAGAGCTAGAGAGAGAAGGGGAGAATGAGAGATATGTACAGAATTAGGGAGGGAAGCACAGTAATGAAGACAGAGGGGCTGGGCACAGTGGCTCACGCCTGAAATCTCCGCACTTTAGGAGACTGAGGCAAGGGGATTGCTTGAGTCCAGGAGTTCAAGACCAGCCTGGGCAACATAATGAGACCCCCATCTCTGCCAAAAAAGATAAGTAAATAACCGGACCTAATGGTACACCTGTACTCCCAGCTGCTCTGGAGGCCGAGCTGGGAGGATGACTTGAGCCCAGGAGGTCCAGGCTGCGGTGAGCTGATATCATGTCATTACACTGCAGCCTGGTCAACAGAGCGAGACATTGTCTCAAAAGAAAAAAAGGGGTGAGAGACCTTGGGTTTAGATGAGCGGGTGAGTTTGTTGGATATGATTACTTGTGACAGGTTGACTTCCAAATATATAATCTAATATCTAAAAACTTGTTTAAATTATACAGATGAGATTGAGAATTTTAAAATTCATATCTATAAGGCATAAACATTCTATAAATCTTGGCATCAGGGGTATCTTCCACTTGGAATCCCTATTCAGCCAGAGGGAAGTGACTATTCAGTTGTGAATCACTGCCTTCCCTTTTCCTAGGATGGGGTAGGATGTGGGTAGTGAAGGGGAGAAAAAGTCACTGTCTGTTATTACATAATACTTTAATTTAATTCATTAATTAAATACTATTTTGAGACAGGGTCTGGCTGTATCACCCAGGCTGTTGTGCAGTGGTGTGATCTCCTCTAACTGCAGCCTCAACCTCTTGGGTTCAAGCGATCCTCCTACCTCAGCCTTCTGAGTAGCTGGGACCAGAGGCATGAGCCACCAAGCCCGGCTAGTTTTTGTTTTGTTTTTGTAGAAATGAGATTTCACTATGTTTCCCAGGCTGGTCTCAAAATCCTGGGCCCAAAGGATCCTCCTGCCTTGGCCTCCCAAATTACTGGGTTTACAGGTGGGATTACGGGGATGAGCCACTGCATTTGGCCTGTATAGCCTTCTCTTTTCTTTTCTTTTTTTCTGAGGGAGTTTTGCTCTTGTTGCCCAGGCTGGTGTGCGATGGCATGATCTCAGCTCACTGCAACCTCCACTTCTCGGCTTCAAGTGATTCTGCTGCCTCAGAGAGGCAGGGTATTACACTGCAGCCTGGTCAACAGAGGGAGACATTGTCTCAAAAGAAAAAAAGGGGCACGAGACCTTGGGTTTAGATGAGTGGGTGAGTTTATTGGATATGATTAGGAATACAAGCTAACTAACAGTGAGTAGCTGGGGTTACAGGCATGCACCACCACACCCAGGTAATTTTGTGTTTTTAGTAGAGACTGGGTTTCTTCATGTTGGTTCAGGCTGGTCTCTAACTCCCGATCTCAGGGGATCTGCCTGCCTTGGCCTCCCAAAGTGCTGGGATTACAGGCATGAGCCACCACGCCCACACCCATAGTAGTTTTTAAAATGGACATCAGGGCACGGTGGCTCACATCTGTAATACCAGCACTTTGGGAGGCCGAGGTGCGTGGATCACGAGGTCAGGATATCGAGACCAGCCTGGCCAACACAGTGAAACCCCATCTGTACCTAACAAATACAAAAATTAGCCAGGCATGGTTGCAGATGCCTGTCATCTCAACTGCTCAGAAGGCTGAGGCAGAATTGCTTGAATCTGGGAGGCAGAGGTTGCAGCGAGCCGAGATTGCACCACTGCATGCCAGCCTGGGCAACAAGAGGGAAACTCCATCTCAAAAAATTAATTAATTAATTAATAATAAAACCAAAAGCACTGGTCCTATTCACATGTAGTCAACACCCATGACCAAATTCTTTCAAAGGCACCATCTGCAGGAACATCCTATTGCACAATAAGAACTCTGAACATTGCTTTTGACCAACATGATCTTTCAGACCAGAGAGCCTGCATCTTGTTTTTTATGTTTTTATTGTGCAATTTGTTTTATACAATGTTTTCTGTGATCTCAGTTTATAGATTTTCACAGTACACAGTCTATATTTTATATTTTATGCATAGTTAGCTAGAGAACTAAGGGCAATGCATATATATATAATTGCTGTATTGTCTGGTGTTATGTAACTGTACCTGTGACATCATAATTGCACCCTCTGACACTGTTAGTTCGTATTCCTTGTAATGCTGTGTATTTACTTGAACTCATACATCAGAAGGTGGTGATCTTAACATGTATTTCAGTTCTTATATTGTGTGCTGGTGGTAAGTAGAAGTTGTAGCTTTTTTCTTAAGAGGGAATTGTTTAGAATTCTGCAGGCTGTATAAATGTACTTATTATTTGCTTGCTGGTTTTATCATGGGTTACAATAGTTTACTGATTAACATTTAAGATTTCACATATGGCTTTTCCATATATGGTATGTAATATAACTGACACACTGCACTTGTTAATTTCAATAAGTCCCTGTTCTGCATGGATATAGGTAATTTTATGACAGGTATTCAGAAAAATATTGTATTACTATTGTTTTCTTTTTCTTTCTTTCTTTCTTTTCTTTTTCTTTTTCTTTTTTTTTTTTTTTTTGAGATGGAGTCTCACCCTGTCACCCAGGCTGGAATGCAGTGGTGCAATCTTGGCTCCCTGCAAATTTTCCCTTCCAGGTTCAAGCGATTCTTGTGCCTCAGCCTCCTGAGTAGCTGGGACTGCAGGTGCAAGCCACCAGTCCTGGCTAATTTTTGTAATCTTTTCTTATCTTCCCTGTGCTGTGATTATTTGACAATACAGAATTTCCATTGATTCTGGTTACCCTGACATGAGCTTGTTGTGGATTATTTACCAATATAGCATATTGTGTGGTCCTTTAGCATTTATTTGTATACACTAGATATTCTGTAAATATGAAGAATATATACTTTCCTTTTCATTGATGTGACAATGATATGTTTTTTGCAAACTGTGATACACTTTAGGGTCACAGTGGAAAAACACTTCTGACTTCAGGCTTAAACATGTTTCTGCCGTGTTGTGTTTTGTCATGATATTGGAAATAGGCTTCCATAGAAATGATTTGAAGGACATGTAATCACCCTTTATTTATTAAAGAATCTTACTCCTTTTGTGTTCCTAAACTTTGAAGATCATATTTGGGAAGTTTAAAATAAGTACTGTTTTTTGTGTTGTATTTACACATTTCAGTATGATTTGCCATCTGGACTTCATTGGAAACGTATTGGTGTTTATATATTGTAGGTATCTCTTCCAAATGCTTAGTGAAAAAGGTGGGAGGATCACTTGAACCAGGACGTTGAAGGCTGCAGTGAGCCCTGTTTTTGCCACCACACTCCAGCCTGGGTGAGTGAGCTAGACCCTGTCTCAAACAAACAAGCCAATAAATGAGAGGTACAATCCCTCCTTTGAAAATAAAGAGATCTTCTTTCCTTTCATCTCTTTTCTTAGGACATTTATTTAGAAAATTTGCAAATGCGTTTTCTGCCTTCTGAGGTAGTTCCCTTTCCCTTTCCCTTTCCCTTTCCCTTTCCGTTTCGCTCTTGTTTCCCAGGCCATAGTAAAATGGCGTGATCTCGGCTCACTGCAATTTCCATCTCCCCGGTACATGCGATTCTCCTGCTTCAGCCTCCAGAGTAGCTGGGACTACAGACACCCGCCATCATGCCTGGCTGATTTTTATAGTTTTGTAGACGCGGGGTTTCACCATGTTGGCCAGGCTGGTCTTGAACTTCTCATTTTAGATGATCCTCCATCCTCGGCCTTCCAAAGTACTGGGTTTACAGGCATGAGCCACCGCTTCCGGCCCAGGAATGTATTTCTGAAGAATTTGGGAGCTCGCTTTGAAAGGCAAACAACGGCTGGGCACGGTGGCTCACGCCTGTAATCCCAGCACTTTGGGAGGCCAAAGTGGGCTGATAACGCGGTCAGGAGTTTGAGATCGCCTGACCAACATGGTGAAACCCTGTCTCTACTAAAAACACAAAAAAATTAGCCAGGCGTGGTGGCACATGCCTGTAGTCCTAGCTTCTCAAGAGGCTGAAGCAGAATTGCTTGAACCTGGGAGGCAGAGGTTGCAGTGAGCCGAGATTGCACCACTGCACTGCAGCCTGGGTGACAAAGCGAGACTCCATCTCAAAAAAAAAAAAAGGAAATTAAATAATTCAAACATCAAATGATTCCAATTTAAAGCTTTGGACCTTTAAATAATTCTGAGCCTTGAGAGGAATGTGGCCCTACAACCTGAGTCTAGTGAAATGCAGGTGCAACTTCTAAGAGTTTTCCTGACTGACCATCGTGGCTCAAGCCTGTAATCCCAACACTTTGGGACGCTGAAGTGGGCAGATCACTTGAGATCAGGAGTTCGAAACCAGCCTGGCCAGCTTGGTGAAACCCTGTCTCTACTAAAAATACAGAAAAATTACAGGCACCTGCCACGACGCCCTGCTAATATTGTGTTAGGGTTAGTGTTAGGGTTTCTCTCCCTCCCTCAGGATGAAGCTCATTAGCTGACACAGATTGTCACCTCCATTATCAAGTAGAGCCAGGATGAACTGTGTGTGACCAAGGGTGTTGTCAAGTGCTCTTCCCTGAGGACTGATTAGTGTTTATCTTCAAAACATGTGCTTAATGCGTTGTATAGAACAGTGAAGTGTCTTTCTCTCCTTTCAACCTCTTGGCTATTTGCCTCTATTTCCCATCATATTCTCATCTAAAGCTTATTTATTAATAAAATCGCTTTAATTTCTTTCTCTATTATCATCGTGGAGATGATTTCTCATTTGGGAGGAGACTCTTTGTTTTTCAATTATATTTTCTCACATTTAAAGAGTGAAGTAAAGAATATTTCCTGGGCCAGGCACCGTGATTCACTAGTGTAATCCCAGCACTTTGGGAGGCCAAGGCAGGCAGATCACTTGAAGTCAGGAGTTCCAGACCAGCCTGGCCAACATGGTGAAACCCCGTCTCTACCAAAAATACGAAAATTAGCTGGGCATAGCCGTGTGCACTTGTAATAGCAGCTACTCCAAAGGCTGAGGCAGAAGAATAGCTTCCACCCAGGAGGCAGAGGCTGCAGTGAACCACGATCTCGCAACTGCACCCCAGCATGGGCTGCAGAGAAATACTCTGCCTGAAAAATAAAAGGAAAGAAAAAAGTAAAAAAAGAGAAAGTAATAGATCTTTTTCACAAATGTGCTGGGACAACCAACTGGGTATCCACATGGAAAAGAATAATGTTGGATCCCTATGTAACACCATCAAAAATTTTATCTAAAAAGGGTTAAAAAAAAAAAAAAAAGGCCAGACACGGTGGCTCACACCTGCAATCCCAGCACTTTGGGAGGCTGAGGCGGTCGGATCACGAGGTCAGGAGATTGAGACCATCCTGGCAAACACGGTGAAACCCCATCTCTACTAAAAATACAAAAACTTAGCCAGGAGTCGTGACTGGCGCCTGTAGTCCCAGTTACTCAAAAGGCTGAGACAGGAGAATGGCGTGAACCCGGGAGGCGGAGCTTGCAGTGAACCAAAATCGTGCCACTGCACTCCAGCCTGGGCGACAGAGCGAGACTCAGTCTCAAAAAAAAAAAAAAAAAAAAAAAAACCAAAAGTAAAAGAGTGAGAGAGAGAGATGAGGAAGGGAACCCTGAGGGAGGGGATGTTACTTTGTCGCCCAGGCTGGCCTGGACCCCCAGGTCCAGCGATTCTCCGCCGTTGCTTCCTGAGTAGCTGGGACCTCAGCTTCCTCCCCGCGCCCGCATCCCTGCTGTGTTTAAGCATCAGATGGTGACCTCACTTCTCCTTGGCCTGAGCACTCCCTCCCGCATCCCAGGCGGAGGCCCTAGGGAAGTCTCCCAAGCTGAGCACAGGGTGGACTCCCTCCCCTGAGTAAATGGAGAATAGAAAGGGAGAGGAGTTCTTTTCTTTTTTTTTGAGACGGAGTCTCGCTCTGTCCTCCAGGCTGGAGTGTAGTGACACGATTTTGGCTCACTGCAAGCTCTGCCTCCCGGGTTCACGCCATTCTCCTGCCTCAGCCTCCCGAGTAGCTGGGACTACAGGCGTCCACCACCACGCCCGGCTAATTTTTTGTATTTTTAGTAGACACAGGGTTTCACCGTGTTAGCCAGGATGGTCTCGATCTCCTGACCTCGTGATCCGCCCGCCTCCGCCTCCCAAAGTGCTGGGATTACGAGTGTGAGCCACCTGGTCCGGCATTGAGAGGATTTCTATTCTCTTCTGTGGGTCGTCAGCATGAAATCGTATGTTCCTTCGAGGCAGGGCTTTGCATTTCATATTATAGTTTGCATTCCCGTTCCATACAATTCCAGGGCTTTTGAATCGTGCCTCAGCCTTCCTGGCCGCTCTCGCCTCCAAAAACCCGAAAAACAGAGGCTCTGGGTGCGAGACTGAGAGACGCACAGGTCCCGCCCCGGCCCCGCCCTCTGCCGGTTCTAAAGGGCAAAGTCTCTCCGCCCGCTCCCCGCCCCCATCCCAGGCCCCATTAACCAGCTCACGGGTGGAGTCCAGGCCTGGCTTCTGTCCTGCGTGCGCAAACCCGGAAGCGGATCGCGTGACGTGAAGACCCTACCGCGGCACCTGAGTTTCGCTCTGTCTTATTTTAAGTCTGCCCTTCCCAGGTCCCCGGCGCTTATATCCCTTGGACGTGGGTACCCCACGGACCTGGAAATTCTGGCCTGTCTTCTTTCACCCAGAGCAAATTGAGACGTCTCCATAAGAGTCCGGAATTTGCTTCTTTTTGGGTTTGAAGTCGCCAGGAGGCTGGTCCCCTACCCGCTCTTTCTGCTATAGGACAATGTATACACTTCCTATTGCATAGTTTTCCTGCTGAAAACTTTTTTTTTGACGGTGTTGGGCTGGGGGCCCGTCAGGTCTTTCCCTTCCCACGAGGCCATATCTCAGGCTGTCTCAGTGGGGAGAAACCTTGGACAATACCCAGGCTTTTTTGGGCAGAGGTCCCTGTGGCCTTCAGCAGTACATTCTGTCCCTGGGTACTTGAGATTAGAGCATGGCGGTGACTTTTACCAAGCATACTGTCTGCAAACACTTTTTAACAAAGCACATCCTGCACAGCCCTAAATCCATTATCCCTTGTCAACACAGCACGTGTTTCTGCAAGCACAGGGTTGGGGCTAGGGTTACAGATTAACAGCGTTTCAAGGCAGAAGAATTTCTCTTAGTAGAGACCAACATGAGGTTTCTTTCTTTTTTTTTTTTTTTTTTTATTGAGATGGAGTCTCGCTCTGTCGCCCAGGCTGGAGTGCAGTGGCCGGATCTCAGCTCACTGCAAGCTCCGCCTCCCGGGTTTACGCCATTCTCTCGCCTCAGCCTCCCGAGTAGCTGGGACTGCAGGCGCCCGCCACCTCACCCGGCTAATTTTTTGTGTTTTTTTTAGTAGAGACGGGGTTTCACCGTGTTAGCCAGGATGGTCTCGATCTCCTGACCTCGTGATCCGCCCGTCTCGGCCTCCCAAAGTGCTGGGATTACAGGCTTGAGCCACCGCGCCCCGCCCTCAAGGGCCTCTTTACAGAATTTTTGGAGTTTAAATATTCGCTGGAGGATTTCATTGGTTACTTGGAGGCAAGCCCTATGTAAATAAAGAAGTTAAAGTAAAATTACAAACTCCTTTACTCTGCATAGGCCATCTGGAGAGGATTTTTTTTTTTTTTTTTTTTATGAGACTGAGTCTGGCTCTGTCGCCCGGGCTGGAGTACAGTGGCCGGATCTCAGCTCACTGCAAGCTCTGCCTCCCGGGTTTACGCCATTCTCCTGCCTCAGCCTCCTGAGTAGCTGGGACTACAGGAGCCCGCCACCACACCCGGCTAGTTTTTTGTGTTTTTTTTAGTAGAGACGGGGTTTCACCGTGTTAGCCAGGATGGTCTCGATCTCCTGACCTCGTGATCCGCCCATCTCGGCCTCCCGAAGTGCTGGGATTACAGGCTTGAGCCACCACGCCCGGCAGAGATGGGGTTTCACCATGTTGGCTGGACTGGTGTAGACCTCTTGACCCCAAGTGATCCCCCTGCCTCTGCCTCCCACAGAGCTGGTATGACGGGCCTGAGCCACTGTGCTGGGTCTTTCTTTTGAGTTTCTGATTAGCCTTTCCAAAGGAGACACTCATATAGGCACCTATGTCAGGGAGCAGAAGGGTGACTTTGAATAGAAGTGGAGTCTGGCTCCCGAAGCAGCTCCCAGCTTGACTTTTCCATTTTGCTTAGTGATTTGGGGCCCCAAGGTTTATTTTCCTTACACACAGCCCAACCTTCATCCCACCTCTGGTCCACATTGACTGTTCTGTGTGATTATTTTTGTGCCTTTACCATCCACTGTCTGGATCTTGGTGAGAACAAGACCCCAAAGAGAGAGCAGAGCCAGAAAGTGGGGCTGTGCTGGGCTCGTCCGCTGTGAGTGGAACTCAACCCTGGCTTCACATTAGAGTGCAGAGCATTTTGCAAATAGAGCATTTGTGCTGCTTTAGCAGGGGTTCTTATTCTGAAGGGATGGAGCCCACCCTCAGTAATAGCTGCAGTGGCCCAGGTGCTTGTCATCTGTGTGCAGCATTGAGCATCGAAGCTCTGTGTCCTCCATTTCTGGGGGCTGAGCTCAGCCTGTGATCCACAGAGAGATGAGGGGCTGTCCTCTGGATGGGGTTTGGTCAGGGATGAGTCTGTATCCTGAAAGGGAGATCAGTGCAGCCCAGCTCACCCCTGCTGCCTCGTGTGTGGTGGTTTCTCCAGGAGGGGAGTGAGATCTGAAGACCGGGGTCAAATGTACACTTATAGGTCTTCCTGTGGGGCTTTCTTATCTCTGCATGATCTCTAGTGCAGAAGGCAGTGGAGGAACATCTTTCTACAGGGTGAAGTCTCTCCTGTTCGTGTGTTTTTGTCATGGGAAGGGAGTGAGTCATTTCTAACACGAAGTCTTATCTTTTTTTTCACATACAGGATTGGTTTCTAAAGACTGATATTACGTGAGGAAGCAGCTGAGAAGAGGAAAGGAAAGGAGCCTGGCATGGCCCTTCCTCAGGTGAAGTGATGTTCCTCTGGGGATTAATCTGTCTCTTTCCTTTCTGAAATGCCAGGTGTTGTAGTAGCCAGTCTTTTCTGAGTCTGAAGCATTTTGCCTGACAGGTTCGCTCGCATTCACCCATGCCTGCCCTCAGTTCCTGTCACCTGCTCTGAGATTCCATCTCCTGTGACCCAGTGACATGAACTTGGGAAAAGGCTCCACTGGGCACGGTCCTGGGAAGGGCTCACACCCAGACATGGATAAACATGGAGTGTGGGCCCGTTGATGTCAGTGCTGCTGGGCAGCCTGGGTGGTTCAGGGGCCACATCTGGATGTCAGCTTCTTGTGGACCAGATCAGAGAAGCTACATATGAAATATATATGTTGATGTGCACAGATATCTGGTAAATTCTGGACAGGGAGACAAATAAGGGGAGATATTGTGTATCTGATTTGGTAATGCATTTGAAGCCACACTAGTAGATCAAGATGTCTCTGACTCCAAACTTTTTTTTTTTTTTTGAAAGAGACAGGATGTTGATCCAGGTGCGGTGGCTCAGACCTGTAATCCCAGCACTTTGGGAAGCCGAGGCAGGTAGATCACTTGAGGTCAGGAGTTCAAGACCAGCCTAGCCAATATGGTGAAACTGTATCTCTACTAAAAATACAAAAATTAGCTGGGTGTGGTGGTGCATACCTGTAATCTTGGCTTCTCAGGAGGCTGAGGCAGGAGAATCACTTGAACCCTGGAGGTGGAAGTTACCATATGCCGAAATTGTGCCACTGCACTCCAGCCTGGGAGACAGAGTGAGACTCTGTCTCAAAAGAAAAAAGAGAGAGAGAGAAGGTGTCACTCTGTGGCTTAGTTCTGGAGTACAATGACACAATTCAGAGTTTACAGCAGCCTTAAACTCCTGGGCTCAACTAATCCCTACTTTAGCCTCCCAAAGAGCCTGAAGGATAGGCATGGGTCACCATATATATCTATATATGTATGTATGTATGAATGTATGTATGTATGTATTTATTTATTTATTTTAAGATGGAGTCACTTAGTCAACAAAGCTGGAGTGCAATGGCACAATCTCAGCTCACTGCAACCTCCGCCTCCCAGTTTCAAGCAATTCTTCTGCCTCAGCCTCCCGAGTTGCTGGGACTACAGACACGCACCTCCACACCCAGCTAATTTTTGTATTTTTAGTTGAGACGGGGTTTCATCATGTTGGTTAGGGTGGTCTTGAACTCCTGACCTTGTGATCTGCTATCTGGGACTCATAAAGCGCTGGGATTAAAGGTGTGGGCCACTGAGTCCGGCCTTATTTTTTATATTGTATTTTTATTTTGTCGTCCAGGCTGGAGTGCAGTGGTGCAATCATAGCTCACTATCGCCTTGATATCCTGGCCTCAATTGATCCTCCCATCTTGGCCTCCCAAATTGCTGGCATTCCAGATGGGAGACAGCCAGCCCGGCTGGACTCTGCACTTTTTTGAGATGGAGTCTCGCTCTGTTGCCCAGGTTGGATTGCAGTGGCAGGATCTCAGATCCCTGCAACCTCTGCCTTCCGGCTTCAAGCAATTCTTTTGCCTCCGCCTCCCATACATCTGAGATTACAGGTATTCACTGCCATGGCTGTCTAATTTTTTTGTATTTTTAGTAGAGATGGGGTTTCACCATATTGGTCAGGCTGGCTGAACTCCTGATCTTGTGATTCCTCGAGCTCGGTCTCCCAAAGTGCTGGGATTACAGGCCTGAGCCACTGTGCTTGGCCAAACTGCACTTTTAATGACTCAGAATGGAATGGAAAGTGGAGATAGGCATCAGTGGTACAGGATGCTTTATTACATCATTGATTTTATTTTATTTTTTATTTTTTTTTGAGTTGAGTCTCACTCTGTCACCCAGGCAGGAGTGCAGTGGTTTGATTTCATTTCACTGTAGCCTCTGACTCCTGGATTACAGTGATTCAGTTGCCTCAGCTGCTTGAGTAGCTGGAATTAGAGGTGTGCGCCACCACATGTGTAACGGCCTGATGGGATGTGTGTGCATTAATACATGGATGGATAAGCCCATGGTTTATATAGAAAACAACATTTGCAATAAGTTTATTTTTTATAATAATTGTAATTATTTTAAGTATTTTTCATTGTTGTCAACTATCACAATAATCAGTTAATAGTAAGAAGGGGCCGGGAGCCATGGCTCACACCTGTAATCCCAGCACTTTGGAAGACTGAGGTGGATAGATCACTACGTCAGGAGTTCAAGACCAGCCTGGCTAAGATGGTGAAACCCCATCTCTACTAAATATATAAAAATTAGATGGATGCTGTGGCAGGTGCCTCAAATCCCAGCTGCTAGGGAGGCTGAGGCAAGAGAATTGCTTGAACCTGGGTGGCACAGGTTGCAGTGAGCCGAGATTGTGCCACTGCACTCCAGCCTGTGCAATAAAGTGAGACTCCGTCTCAAAAAAAAAAAAAAAAGTAGTATTGTGAAGGATTATATGCATGCCTGTGTGTGTCCATTCAGTGACCTTGTAGGATGCTCCATGTTTTCACCCTTGGACCTTTATCACATTCTCTCCACTAGATAGACCTATGTCAGTTTAGTTTAAAGCTATGTCTGTTACTTAGGTGTTTATGTTCACATGTGAATCCCAGACGTCCGGATTCAGGTGCTCGTGTTGATATTTTTAGCTATTTGATTTGTGGCAAGTTTCCTAGAGTGTGTGTGATGCAGCTGACTCCAAGTACAGATCTTCCTTCGTGGGATAGTATGTTATTTTATGGCTTAAGACACGGGAAGCACTTAGAAGAGTGTATAGCACATGGGAAGCATTCAAAAATGTTAGTCATGGCTGTTGCTGTGATCATGACAGTTTTTTGTTTTTTTGTTTTTTGGAGACGGAGTATTGCTCTGTCATACAGGCTGAAGTGCAGTAGCGTGATATCGTCTCGTTGCAAACTCCGCCTCGTGGTTTCAAGCAGTTCCCCAGCCTCAGCTTCCCAAGTATCGGGGATTACAGGCACCCACAACCACGCCCAGCTGATTTTTGTATTTTTAGTAGAGAGGGGGTTTCAGCATGTTCTCAGGCTGGTCTCGAACTCCTGACCTCATGATCTGCCCGCCTCGGCCTCCCAAAGTGCTGGGATTACAGGCATGAGCCACTGTGCCTGACCAATCTTGATAGATTTTAGATTCAGACTTTTCTTTCAAAGCCATTGGACTTTGTCCTCTCTGAAACACCACTTTTATCTTAGCTCATCCAGAAACTTAATATCACCTGGTATGTTGAACATTATATCTGACATGTCTCTAGAGAAAACCCTGTGTTTGCTTTTTTTTTTTTTTTTGTAAGATGGAGTCTTGCTCTGTTGCCAGGCTAAAGTGCAGTGGCGTGATCTTGGCTCACTGCAACCTCCGTCTCCCAGATTCAAGCGATCCTCCTGCCTCAGCCTCTTGAGTAGCTGGGAGTACTGGCCCGCGCTATGACACCCAGCTAGTTTTTGTATTTTTAGTAGAGATGTGGTTTTGCCACATTGGCCAGGATGGTCTCAATATCTTGACCACATTATCTGCCCGCCTTGGTCTCCCAAAGTGTTGAGATAACAGGTGAGAGCCATCACCCAGCAGTGTTTTTTTGTTTTGTTTTGTTTTGTTTTGTTTTTGTTTTTTGAGATACAGTGTCAGTCTGTTGCCCAGGATGGAGTGCAGTGGTGCGATCTGGACTCACTGCAGCCTCTGTCTCCTGGGTTCAAGTGATTCTCCTGCCTCAGCCTCCTGTGTAGCTGGGATTACAGGTACCTACCACCATGCCCGACTAATTTTTATGTTTTTAGGAGATACAGGTTTTCACCATGTTGGCCAGGCTGGTCTCAAATGCTTGACCTCAAATAATCTGCCTGCCTTGGCCTCCTGATGTGTTGGGATTACAGGCGTGAACCACCATGCCTAGCTCTGTGTTTCCTTTTTATTTATATAGTTTTTATATTGTCCATAAAATCAAGACTTCCATAATGACTTATGGTATCTTAAAATCTTTCAAGGCAAAGTATAATAAAATGCAACTATGGGGAAAAAATATTAAAAAATACATTAACATGGTTTTGTCAGAGCACAGTCTTTGATCAAATAAATACTTATTTTCTCTTTTTTCATTTCCTGTGAAGGTGATAACTCCTCCATAATGTTTCGTTGAAATGTGTGTTTCATTTTAGGGACGCGTGACTTTCAGGGATGTGGCTATAGAATTCTCATTGGCGGAGTGGAAATGCCTGAACCCTGCGCAGAGAGCTTTATACAGGGAAGTGATGTTGGAGAACTACAGGAACCTGGAGTCTGTGGGTGAGGAAAATGTCCCTGCAGACATGAGGAGTCTGCTCTTGTGTGTCTTGGCTCTTCCTGGTTTTGTATTCTCTTGTGATTTTGCCCCATACATTTTTTTTTTTTTTTGTACTTTTTGAGATGGAGTTTCGCTCTTATTGCCTAGGCTGGAGTGCAATGATATGATCTCGACTCACCATAACCTCCGCCCCTCAGGATGAAGTGATTATTATTTCTTAAAATGCTGTGGTTTTTTTTTTTTTTTTTTTTTTTTTTTTTTTTTTTTTTTTGAGACGGAATCTTGCTCTGTCGCCCAGGCTGGAGAGCAGTGGCGCAATCTCAGCTCACTGCAAGCTCTGCCTTCTGGGTTCAGGCCATTCTCCTGCCTCAGCCTCCAGAGTCACTGGGACTACAGGCGCCCGCCACCATGCCCAGTTAAGTTTTTTGTATTTTTTTAGTAGAGACGGGGTTTCAGCATGTTAGCCAGGATGGTCTCAATCTCTTGACCTCGTGATTCGCTACCTCAGCCTTCAAAAGTGCTGGAATTGGCCGGGCGCGGTGGCTCACGCCTGTAATCCCAGCACTTTGGGAGGCCGAGGAGGGCAGATCACGAGGTCAGGAGATCGAGACCATCCCGGCTAACACGGTAAAACCCCGTCTCTACTAAAAATACAAAAAATGAGCCGGGCGTAGTGGCGGCGCCTGTGGTCCCAGCTCCTCCGGAGGCTGAGGCAGGAGAATGGCGGGAACCCGGGAGGCGGAGCTTGCAGTGAGCCAAGATGGCGCCGCTCACTCCAGCCTGGGCCACAGAGCCAGACTCTGTCTCAAAAAAAAAAAAAAAAAAAAAAAAAGTGCTGGAATTACAGGTGTGAGCCACTGCACCCGGCCAAATGTGTATTTCCTTGACCTCATACATCAGAAGGTAGTGATCTTAACATGTATTTCAGTTCTGATATTGTGTGCTGGTGGTTAAGTAGAAGTTGTGGATTTTTTTCTTAAGAGGAATTGTTTCGAATTCTGTAGGCTGTATAAATGTACTCATTTGCTTGCTGGTTTTATCATGGGTTCCAATATTTTATTAATTAATTTTTATAATTTTATATATGGCTTTTTGGTATGTGGTATGCAATATAACTGACACACTCCACTCGTTAAAGCCACCGGATGCAGTGACTCACACTGGTAATCCCAGAACTTTGGGAAGCCGAGGCGGGTGGATTACTTGAGGTCAGGAGTTTGAGACCAGCCTGGCCAACATGGTGGCCAACATGGTGAAACCGCATCTTTATTAAAAACACAAAAATTAGCCAGGCATGGTGGTGCATGCCTATAATCCCAGGTACTCAGGAGTCTGAGGCAGGAGAATCACTTCAACCCAGGAGGCAGAGGTTGCAGTGAGCTGAGATCACACCATGGCTCTCCAAGCTGGAGTGAAAGACCCTGTCTCAAAAAAATAAAAATACAAAAAATTTTAAAAACATCACTAAGTGCCTGTTTTGTGTGGATATAGGTAATTTTATGACATTTATTCAGAAAAATATTGTATTAACTATTTTTTTCTTTTTTTTTCCTTTTTTTTTTTGAGGTGGAGTCTCACTTTGTCACCCAGGCTGGAGTGCAGTGGTGCAATCTCAGCTCACTGCAACCTCTGCCTCCTGGTTCAAGTAATTCTTGTGCCTCAGCCTCCCAAGTAGCTGTGACTGCAGGCATGGACCACGATACCTGGCTAATTTTTGTAATCTTTTCTTATCTTCTCAGTGCTATAATTGTTTGACAATACAGAATTTCCATTGCTTTTGCTTATCCTTACGTGAGATTGTTGTAGATTATTTACCAATATAGTATATTGTGTGGGGTTTTTTTTTTTTTTTTAGCATTTGTTTGTATACAGTGAATATGCTTTAAATGTGAAGAATACATATTTTTCTCTGCATTGATGTGACAGTAATATGTTTTTTGCAAATTGTGATACACTTTAGGGTCATGGTGGGAAAAATACTCCTCACTTTAGGCTTATACATGTTTGTGCCCTGTCAGTGTTTTGTCATGACACAGAAAATAGACTTTCATAGAATTGATTTGAAGGACATGTAATCGCCCTTTATTTATTAAAGAATCTTACTCCTTTTGTGTTCCTATACTTTGAAGATCATGTTTGGTAAGTTCAAAATAAGTATTTTTTTGTGTGTCATATTTACACACTTCAGTATGACTTGCCATCTGGACTTAATTGGAAACCTGTTGGTGTTTATATTTTATAGATATCACTTCCAAATGCATGATGAAGGAGGTCTTGTCAACAGGGCAAGGCAATACAGAAGTGTTCTACCCAGGGACATTGCAAAGACCTGAAAGTCATCACATTGGAGATTTTTGCTTCCAGGACATTGAAAAAGAAATTCATGACATTGAGTTTCAGTGTCAAGAAGATGAAAGAAATGGCCATGAAGCACCCATGACAAAAATTAAAATCTTGATTGGTAGTACAGACCGATATGATCAAAGGCATGCTGGAAACAAGCATATTAACGATCAGCTTGGATCAAACTTTCATTCACATCTGCCTGAACTGCACATATTTCTGATCAAAGACAAAATTGCTAATCAACTTGAGAAGTCTACCAGTGATGCTCCCTCGGTTTCAGCATCCCAAAGAATTTCTTGTAGGCCCCAAACCCAGATTTCTAATAACTATAGGAATAATTTCTTGAATTCTTCATTACTCACACAAGAACAGGAAGTACACATGACAGAAACATCTTTCCAATGTAATGAGAGTGGCAAAGCCTTTAATTGTAGCTCACTCTTAAGGAAACACCAGATAATCCATTTAGGAGACAAACCATATAAATGTGATGTATGTGGCAAGCTCTTTCATCACAAGCAGTACCTCGCATGCCATCAGAGATGCCACACGGGTGAGAAACCTTACAAGTGTAATGAGTATGGCAAGTCCTTCAGTCAGGTGTCATCCCTTACATGCCATCGTAGACTTCATACTGGAGTAAAACCTTACAAGTGTAATGAGTGTGGCAAGATCTTTGGTCAAAATTCAGCTCTTGTAATTCATAAGGCAATTCATACTGGAGACAAACCTTACAAGTGTAATGAATGTGACAAGGCTTTTAATCAACAATCAAACTTTGCACGTCATCATAGAATTCATACTGGAGAAAAACCTTACAAATGTGAAGAATGTGACAAAGTTTTCAGTCACAAATCAACCCTTGAGACACATAGGAGAATTCACACTGGAGAGAAACCATACAAATGTAAGGTTTGTGACACAGCTTTCACGTGGCATTCACAGCTGACTCGACACACCAGAATTCACACTGTAGAGAAAACTTACAAGTGTAATGAGTGTGGCAAGACTTTCAGTCACAAGTCCTCCCTTGTATGCCATCGAAGAGTTCATGCCAGAGAGAAATCTTACAAATGTACGGTTTGTGACAAGGCTTTCATGCGGAATTCACAACTGGCAAGACATACTAGAATTCACAGTGGAGAAAAACCTTACAAGTGTCATGAATGTGGCAAGACCTTTCATCAAAATTCATATCTTTTAATTCATAAATCAATTCACACTGGAGAGCAACCTTACAAATGTGAAGAATGTGAAAAAGTTTTCAGTCGCCAATCAAGCCTTGAAACACATAAGGTAATTCATACTGGAGAGAAGCCATACAAATGTAAGGTTTGTAACAAGGCTTTCGCATGTCATTCCTATCTGGCAAAACATACTAGAATTCATAGTGGAGAGAAACCTTACAAGTGTAACGAGTGCGGCAAGACCTTCAGTCACAGGTCATACCTTGTATGCCATCGTAGAGTTCATAGTGGTGAGAAACCTTATAAGTGTAATGAGTGCGACAAGAGCTTCAGTCGCAGGTCATCCCTTCATTGCCATCGTAGACTTCATAGTGGTGAGAAGCCTTACAAGTGTAATGAGTGCGGCAATACCTTCCGTCACTGGCCATCCCTTATATACCATCGTAGACTTCATACTGGAGAGAAATCTTACAAATGTACTGTTTGTGACAAGGCTTTTGTGCGTAATTCACTCCTGGCAAGACATACTAGAATTCACACTGCAGAGAAACCTTACAAGTGTAATGAATGTGGGAAGGTTTTTAATCAACAATCACACCTTTCACGTCATCATAGAATTCATACTGGAGAGAAACCTTAGAAATGTGAAGCATGTGACAAAGTTTTCAGTTGGAAATCACACCTTAAAAGACAGAATTCATACTGGAGAGAAGCCATACAAATGTAAGGTTTGTCACAAGACTTTTGGGAGTGATTCACACCTGGCACAACATACTGGAATTCACACCGGAGAGAAACCTTACAAGTGTAGTGAGTGTGGCAAAGCCTTTAGTGGACAGTCAACACTTATTTCCCATCAGGCAGTTCATGGTATGGGGAAATTTGACTAATGTAATGATTCTCACAGTCTTCAGTAACACTAAAACCATTGCAAATCATTTGAGAACCCATAAATAAGGGATATCTTACAAGTGTAATAAATGTGGTAAAGTTTTCAGACATCGTTTGTACATTGCACTTCATTGGCAAACTCATACTGGAGAGAAACCTTACAAATGTCATGACTGTGGCAAGTTCTTCAGTCAAGCTTCATCCTATGCAAAACAGGAGAATTCATACAGGAGAGAAAGCTCACAAGTGTGGTGATTGTGGCAGAGCCTTTACTTCACGTTCACACCTCATTAGACATCAGAATCCATACTGGACAGAAATCTTACAAACATCGTAAGTGTGGCAAGGTCTTTAGTCCGAGATCACTCCTTACAGAACATGAGAAAATTCATTTTTGAGCTAACTGTTCGCAATGCAATGACTGTAGCAAACCATCAGGCATTAATTGACATTAGAGTCAATTCAGCATTGACTCGAGTTTCTGTTGACAACATTAAGTTCAAGCCTTAATTGACATTAAAGTGTTTGTGTTAAGAGGATTGGGCCAGGTGTGGTGGCTCAGGCCTGTTGTACCAGCACATTGGGAGGCCAAGGCAGGTAGATTACTTGAAGTCAGGAGTTTGAAACCAGCATGGCCCACACATGTGAACCACTTGTCTCAGCCTGTTTTTTGTTTCTGATTTTCTATTATTATTATTATTATTATTATTATTGGAGATAGTACTTTTTTTTTTTTTTTTTTTTTTTGAGACGGAGTCTTGCTCTGCCACCCAGGCTGGAGTGCAGTGGCTGGCTCTCAGCTCACTGCAAGCTCCGCCTCCCGGGTTCATGCCATTCTCCTGTCTCAGCCTCCCGAGTAGCTGGGACTACAGGCGCCCACCTCGTCGCCCGGCTAGTTTTTTGTATTTTTTAGTAGAGATGGGGTTTCACCGTATTAGCCAGGATGGTCTCGATCTCCTGACCTCATGATCCGCCCGTCTCGGCCTCCCAAAGTGCTGGGATTACAGGCTTGAGCCACCGCGCCCGGCCTGGAGATAGTACTTTTTAAAGATATAGTACTTCTTTGAGATAGTACTTTTTAAAAGGGATATGCCATAGTACTTTTTAAAAGGTATATCAGCTGGGTGTGGTGGCTCACGCCTGTAATTCCAGCACTTTGGGAAGGCGGGCGGATCATGAGGTCAGGAGATCGAGACCATCCTGGCTAACATGGTGAAATCCTGTCTCTACTAAAAATACAAAAAATTAGCCTGGCGTGGTAGTGCGCGCCTGTAGTCCCAGCTACTGGGGAGTCTGAGACAGGAGAATGGCGTGAACCCAGGAAACGGAGCTTGTAGTGAGCTGAGATCGCGCCACTGCACTCCAGCCTGGGAGATAGAGCCAGACTCCGTCTCAAAAAAGAGAAAAGAAGAAGCAAGGGTAATATATAGGGGAGCAGCAAGCAAGTTATTACTTGCAATACATCTACAATGACGATTTTAAATCCTGCTGTAGCTGGAAACTATTTTCTAAATAAAGACCTAGGATCAAACTCGTGCTCAAGCTGTACAGGCACATGTGAAAACTTTGTCATGTCCTTGACTATGTTTTTAACTATGTGTGCTTGATCATTTATTTGTAGGCAGCAATTGGTTAAGTTAAATTTTTTACAGACTCCTCCTTCAGCTGCCAGCAAGTAGTCTAAGGTCAGTCTATTCTGATAGATAGCATTCTTCATTTGGGCTTCCTGCCAAGCTAAACAGTCAAAGCTCTGCCAGTTTCATTAGTAATTATTTTTAAGATGGCAGGCAACTGTATGATCTGATTTAGCAAGTAGATGGGCGTTCAGTATCTTCATAAGCCGTCTTGTGCCCATGTGGCAGGATTATAATACTGTACGATCCTTTCAGAGGGCCACTCATTATCTTTCCAGTTTCCTATAACTATGCTTCTCTTTTCTTTTTTTTTTTTTTTGAGACGGAGTCTTGCTGTGTTGCCCAGGCTGGAGTGCAGTGGCCGGATCTCAGCTCACTGCAAGCTCCGCCCCCCGGGTTTACGCCATTCTCCTGCCTCAGCCTCCCAAGTAGCTGGGACTACAGGCGCCCGCCACCTCGCCCGGCTAGTTTTTTGTATTTTTTAGTAGAGGCAGGGTTTCACCGTGTTAGCCAGGATGGTCTCGATCTCCTGACCTCGTGATCCGCCCGTCTCGGCCTCCCAAAGTGCTGGGATTACAGGCTTGAGCCACCGCGCCCGGCCTGCTTCTCTTTTCTCAGGAGGCATAGACAAGGAAGCCTAGGAGCTCACTTGTTTTTGCGGGTAATAAGAAAAAGGACGGCTTAAGAGTGCCAATAACACAACTGCCTGCCTATTTATTAGGTAACCAAATGTGGGCTCTGTGCCTACATATCCAGTATAGTCCAGCAGGGCCGTCCAGTCCTGATGAGATTCTGGATGAGCCCAGGCAGTTTTTAATTTAGAAAATTTACTAAATGGGTTCTTTTCAGTGTGGTTTAGTCCCCACCAAATAATTGTCTTTGTTGTGCTGTTGTACAACTTCTGTCCTATACAATTAAGATTTCATACTGGGATGATAAAGTTTTTTCCTTCTCTAGCTATACAGTATTGTTCAATAATTGAGGTTTTTAGGACCTAGAAGTTGCTAGCTTAGGCCTTCTGAACTGGAATTTTATCAGGAGCTGGATCAGTGGGCACCAACTCTTGGGCTTCCGAAGGCCATTGGTCTCTGACAGTGGTTCCTCCACACACATAAGAAGTAACATTGAGGGAAGGAGCTACATTTTCTGCTAATTGGAGAAACAATTTTTTTGTCTTTTTCAGAAGTTCTGGTTCTGGCAGATTCAGCTCATCATAAAAGGCTTGAAACACTGGTTCAGGAGAGCTCTTGTGGACCTCCCTTTGGACTAAAATGGCAACTTGGGGGGTTTAACCCTGTCCCATCGAACCTCAGGGTTACACGTTCTCCTTTTTTCTAACGGGGATCTAGGGGATGGGTAATTATTAGTTCTAGTGGGTTACAGTGACCAGCAGCACAGGAGGGGTTGGCTTCCTCCTTCTGAAGGTGAACCGGGTCCTTTTTGTTCTTTTTCTAAGTAGCCTAAATAACACATGGCCAACAGGCACGATTTTCACACACTTCTGACTCATGACAAACATATTTATTTTCTACTCTGTAGCTTCTTTCCTAGTTAAGAGAACCACATCCTGTTCCTAGCTTGTTACTATTAATGGCTGCACAAGCATCAAACCTTAAAGTTTCTTGTTTGGGGGTTCCTTTTTCTTCTGTTCTAGTTATCATTTTACTTGTATCACCTAGGAAAAGGCCAGTTCTTAATCTTATTTCAAAAACGGTGCCTGCAGGGGGCTCAGATGGGTTATAACACACATCAGGTTGGTCATTCCTCAGGCTGCATACCTTGTACTGAGTGCATTATACAAACAAGTTTCTTTTAACATTCTTACACATTTATAATAACTACAGAACAGAAAGATTGTTTTAATTTGCTGTCCTACTTCAGTGACCTGATGAATACACTGGGAACAGTCTCCAGTTTGAGTAAGGTCAGTTGAAGCCTTTACTGTATAATCTAAAATTTAAGAAAAGTGAATCTTACGATGAGCTTCCTCACGCTTTGGTCATGCATACACCAGTCAGCTTCCGGGTGTGACTGGAGCAGGGCTTGTCATCTTCAGGGTCACTCTGCAAGGGTTGTCCGGGCTTGGTCTTGCCTCCCAGGTTTCAGTCGCTACCGGTTTTACACGGCTGTGGTGAATCCAGGCTCAGATTCCTTTCACCTTCACAGTGGTGGGAGTGGTCAGGACGACAGTCTGGGGTCTTTGCTACCGTGGGCATAAAGAGGCTACATTCCAGTCCTTGATCCACACTCAATCACCTGGGGAGAAAGGGTGAACTGGGGAAAATAAGCTAACGGGGCATCTGTCATTTACCTAGGCTGAGATTGTGTAATTTTTCCTAAAGCTTGTAGCTGTCACTGTAACTTAATTTCACCTAACTCTCGGAAAGTGCCTGGAAGTCCCCACAATATGGGAGGGGGCCTATGATACAATATTTCATAAGGGGAATATCCTGCTCTTTTGGAAGGGGTGTGTCTAATTTTAAATAATACCATAGGGAAAGCCTGTATCTATTTTAGTCTTGTTTCCTGACATACTTTCCTTAAACTATTTTTGATAGTCCGATTCATCCGCTCCACTTTTCTGGAACTCTGAGGTCAGTAGGCAGCATGCAGTTTCCATGCGATCCCCAATACCTTTGCTGTCTTCTGTACTAAGTCAGCCACAAACGCTGGCCTGTTATCTGAGCCAATCCATAAGGTCAGTCCAAATCTAGGAATAAGATCTTAAAGAAGCACATGGGTTACTTCACGAGTTTTCTCAGTTCGTATTGGATAAGCCTCCACCTACCCAGAGTAGGTACACACGAGAACTAGTAAATACTTGTTACTTCTACACGTTGGCATCTCTGTGAAGCCCACCTGGAGATCTTCATAGCTGACTGCTCCATAAATTTGTATGCCGGGCAGAAAGACGACCTTGCCTCGCAATGTGCTGTCCGCAGGTAACACACCACTGTGTCACAGTTTTGGCAACGGCTGACAAATGTGAGATGTAGAAATACTGGCCTAACACTTTTCAAGTGATTTCTGACCTAGATGGGTGGTTTCATGTACAGCCAGTACAACTGCAGCTCCTAGCAGCTGTGGCACAGCTACTCTCTTATCTGGTAACTGAATCTACCTTTCCTCTATCACCTCTCCTCCCTCTGCCTGGAGAAAGTCCTTTTATTCTTTAGAATAAGTAGGTACAAGATCAGGTGCTTGAGGGAGCAGAGGGGCTGTGACTGACGCCTGGAAGGGGGCAGATGCTGCTCTTTGAGCCTAAGTCAGCGCAGGAATTCCTCAAACCCACTAAGGTGGAAGCTTGCTGGTGTCCTCTGCAGTGCATAACTGCCACCTTCTGGGGTTTCTATACTGCTTCTAATAATTGCAAGATTTCTTGTTGATATTTTACGTCCTTTCTCCTAGAGTTCAATAGGCCCTTTTCTTTATATAATGCTCCGTGCACTTGAAGGGTTAAAAAGGCATACTGAGAGTCAGTGTAAATGTTTTCAGTCTTACCTTCACTGAATTCTAAGGCCTGAATTAAAGCAATGAGTTCAGCTTTCTGGGCTGAAGTGCCCTGGGGCAATGATCTGGCTTCAACAACAGTGTCCAGGGTTACCACCGCATATCCTGTACATCTCTCTCCTTGTGGGTTGATGAAGTTGCTCCTATCTACGTATAGTTCCCAGTCTACTGATGCCTAAGTCTGGTCCCGGAGGTCAGGCCTGCTAGAGTAAACTGAGTCCAACACTTCTACACAGTCATACTCGACAGGGCTCTCTGATACTGGGAGCAAGGTGGCGGGGTTCAGGGTGTTACAAACTTCAATGGTTATACGGCGATTTTCACAGTGCAAGCTTTGGTACTTGGTTACTGTAGCATTCATTAGCCAATGATGTCCTTTAGTAGTCATTAAAGTCACCACAGCATGGGGACCTTTGTGTTCAGGTTTTGCCCAACGGTCAGCTTATCTGCTTCTTGTAGTAGCTGGGCAGTTGCTGCCAAGGCCCTCAAACACAGAGCCATCCTTTAGAAACCCCATCTAGTTGTTTAGAGAGGTAGACCACCGGCCTCGGCCAGGGCCTGACAGTTTGGGTTAAAACTCCAACTGCCATCTTTTCTTTCTCTGACACATACAAGTTAAAAGGCTTTGTCAGATCGGGTAGCCCCAGGGCTGGGGCTGATATAAGTTTTTCCTTTAAGTTATGGAAAGTTTGCTGTTGTTGGGATCCCCATTCAAAAGTTTTCCTGTCGCCCCCGCCCCCCCCACATTTTGTGACCTCGTACAAAGGCTTGGCTAATACTGCAAAGTTTGGGATCTACAGTCTGTAAAACCTCACAGCTCCTAAGAATTCTCTTAGCAGCCTTCTGGTCTTAGGCTCCGGTAGATTGCAAATGATCTGCTTTCTTTCTGATCCCAGGCTGTGCTCCCCTTGTCGGATAGTAAATCCTAAGTAACGTACCTGCTGTCGGCAGATCTGAGCTTTTCTCTTGGCCACCTTATAGCCACAGTCCTACAGATGCTGGAGTAGGGCATCTGTTCCTTTGGCGCACCTGACTGCCGTGGGGTGTCCTAGCAGAAGGTCATCAACGTACTGGAGCAACACACAGCCTGGGTCTCTGGTGGGAAACTTCTGGAGGTCTTGGGCCAACACCTCCCCAAAGATGGTGGGGGAGTTCTTGAACCCTTGGGAAGACGGGTCCAAGTGTACTGAGTAGTGACACCTGACTCTGGATCTTGCTACTGAAAAGCAAACAGCTTGTGGCTCTCAGAGGTTAATGTAATGCTAAAGAAAGCATCTTTCAGGTCTAAGCAGGAGAACCAGCTGTCCTCAGCTGGCAGCAACCTTAACAATGTGTACGGGTTAGGTCCTGTTGGATGTAAAGTCACTGTAGCTTGATTAAGAGCAAATCCTGTACCGACCTGTAGTCCTTTGTCCTTGGTTTGGGAACAGGCAGGAGCAGAGGGTTCCATGGAGATTGACAAGTAACTATAATTCTGAAGGTTCTTAGGCACTTGAGATGGACCTGGATATCTTCAAGAGCTTCTCTGCGGACTGGGTGCTGCTTTTGCGTAACCGGCTGGGCCTCAGGCTTAACTTCTGTAAGTACAGGGGCTTGGTTAACTGCCAATCCTGGAGGGTTGTCTTCCGCCTACACTTTTGGCCACTCTTAGCCAGAACTGGTCTTATCTCTTGGCCCGGCTAAGTTAAGAAAAGTCTCCATTCCTCCTCTCGGGGGAATGTAAGGATCATAATGACTCCCATCCTGGGTAACTTTAGCAGCAAAGAGCCGTGCTCTGTAAAAGAGATGGTGGCTCTCAGCTTGCTAAGCAAGTCCCTTCCCAACAAGGGCAAGGGACAGTCAGGCATGTACAAAAACTGGTGGATCACTGTATGTCCTCCTATAGTACAAGTATGGGGCAAGCAGAAAGCTTGCTTTGCTGAAACCCCAATGGCTCTGATTATGTCAATAGCCTTTTTGGATAAGGGGGCGGCCGGGGCCGTTACTACTGAATGTTCAGCACCAGTATCTACAAGAAAATCGATGTCTTTACCCTCGACTGTCATCCTGACCATAGGCTCTTTGGGGGCACTTGAGCCCGGTCCCCCTCAGTCCAATAACCCTTCTGCCAGGTTGAGCAAGGCCCCTTCCTCCTTGTCTGGGGCCTCCTGCTCTGAGTCACCTTGTTTTCCTTTTAGCCGAGGGCATTTGTTCTTCTAATGTACTCTTTCTTTACAATAAGCACACTGGTTATGCTGCAAGCTCTGACAGCCAGGCTGAGTTTCTTTCCCGGGGCCCCCCTTCTCTCTTTTTTTTTTTTTTTTTTTTTTTTTTTTTTTTTTTTTTTTTGAGACGGAGTCTCCTTCTGTCGCCCGGGCTGGAGTGCAGTGGCCAGATCTCAGCTCACTGCAAGCTCCGCTTCCGGGGTTTCCGCCATTCTCCTGCCTCAGCCTCCCGAGGAGCTGGGACTACAGGCGCCCGCCACCTCGCCCGGCTAGTTTTTTTTGTATTTTTAGTAGAGACGGGGTTTCACCGTGTTAGCCAGGATGGTCTCGATCTCCTGACCTCGTGATCCGCCCGTCTCGGCCTCCCAAAGTGCTGGGATTACAGGCTTGAGCCACCGCGCCCGGCCATGCCCCCCTTCTCTTGCCTCTTCAGGAGGACCCCTCTGATTCCTGCAGCTAACAGGTTGGCGATTCGCCGGGCCTGACATTCATTCTCTTTGCGGTTTTCCTTACGGCTTCCTGCTTCCCTGTTTAAAAACACCTGGTTAGCTATTTCTAATAACTGTGACGTATTCATCCCTGCAAACCCGGCCTGTTTCTGCAGTTTTCTTCTAATGTTTTCTGCGCTTTGACTAAAGCCATGTTAATCATGCGCTGATTTTCAGGGCTATCGGGATGGAAGGGAGTAGACATACGATAGGCCTCACACAGCCTCTGGTAGAATTTTGCTGGACTTTCTTCTTTTCCCTGGATGACCTCAGAGGGCTTGTTAACGTTTGTGGCCTTCCGGGCTCCCCTCTTTAATCCTTCCAGGAGAGCTGCCCTGTGTGGGTTCAGCCTTTGCATGTCCTCTCTTTCATTTGGGTCCCACTGGGGGTCGGTTCCTGGGAACTGGGTCCTTACATACTCTTGGGGGTTTTGGTAACCAGCCGGTTCCTGTTCCTCCAGCCACTTAGTTGCTGCTTGGAGCTCTCTCCGCCTTTCGTCTGTGTTACAGAGGAACATGAACAGCTGCTAGCATCAGCCTAAGTGGGGTTATGGGTCTGGATAATAGTTTGGAGCAAATCAGTTAGAACTTGTGGCTTTTCAGTATAGAACGGGGTATTGTCTTTGCAGTTGAGAAGGTGGACAGAGGTAAATGGCTGGTACACAAAACACGCCTCTCCACCATGTGCCCGTCCTCATCTATCCCAGTACACCGCTGCTCTCTCAGGGGCATTTGTATCCCAGTTTTGGGTCGTAAACGAGCTGCCAAGGGAGGGGTTTCTACCGAGGCTTCACATCCCCTCTTGTCTACTCTGGGTGGCCTAGGGATATGTTTGTCTCATGGAGGTGAAAGCACTGTGGGCTCAAGAGCAAGGAGCCTCTCTCCCTGGTAAGAGGAAGGCACCACCAGGATCACTGGTGCCATCTCCTGCAATGGGTCTTCTGGTGTTGGGTCAAACAGAACTTCAGGAATTGATTTCCCTTGGCGGGTGGAGCAGAATCCTTCCTTGACTATCTGTCCTTTTGCTACTAGCACTGCTGCTGCCTGTCCTCTTAGCCACCGTGAGGGGTCTAGCACCAGCTGTAACCAAGTGTCTATGTACGGGAACTGGTCTGACGGTCCTGACTTACCAGTTACCTTGTGCCATACCTTAGAAACAAGGGACCTGTCCAGGCTTCCTTCTGATGGCCAACTTACTTCTACTGCTGGTCAATCTATTTCACACTAAGTTCTAAGTTTCCTTAATCTCATAGTCTCTATTAAATCTCTTCTTAAAATTTTTTCAACATAGTCCTTAGCGGAGTGGGATTACTTTGTTTGTGTCTGACCAACTTGACCTCCCAAACTGATGGGATTACAGGTGTGAGCCACGGTACTTGGCCAATGTTTTTTTATATTTATGTTTTTACTTTAGGTTTGGGGACGTATGTGAATGTTTGTTACATAGGTAAAGTTTTGTCCTCGGGGTTTGTTATACAGATTATTTCATCACTCTGGTATTAAGCCCAGTACCCAAGAGTTATTTTTTATTTTACTTTATTTTATTTCTTTTGAGACTGAATTTTGCTCTTGTTGCTCAGGCTCGAGTATAATGGCATGATGTCGGCTCACTGTAACCTCTGCTTCCCAGGTTCGAGCAATTCTCCTGCCTCAGCCTTCGGAGTAGCTGGGATTACAGATGCCTGCTGTCACACCTGGTTAATTTTGTATTTTTTACTAGAGACAGGGTTTCACTATGTTGGCCAGGCTGGTCTTAAACTCCTGATCTCAGGTGACCCACCCCTGTCGGCCTCTCAAAGTGCTGGGATTACAGGCATGAGCCACCACGCCCAGACCCCAATAGTTATTTTTTCTGCTCCTCTCCTTCCTCCCACCCACCACCCTCAAGTAGATCCCAGCGTCTATTGTTTTCTTCTTTGTGTTCCAGTAAATATTTTACTGTGATATTTGATCCCATTGGTTGTATACATGTTGTCATGTTAGTAAACATGGCTAGCTTGCTCTTTGACATCTGCTTTGGAAATTGGTTGAATAACAACGTGCGGGTCCTTTTCGATTTTTCTCTGTATAAAGAATCCTATGTATAAAGAATTCTTACAGGTATCTGAAGCATCCTCCAGGTCAGGCAGTTGAAAGGTCATTACTTTTTCTAGGATGGGGCATTTCCTGTTTTCTTAGATCTGACAATATTCTGACAGGATTCCCCACTGCCCCCAGCTGCCAAACTATTCTTTTCCACCAAAATGAGATGCCTTTTCAGTTAAACAAAACTTGCTAGTTGTATTTTTAAAAATCTTTATATATATATGTACACATATATATACACACGCACATCCCCACACCTATACACACATATATACATACAGATAAATACATACACACATATGTATATATTTTGAAAATCTTTTATATTTTGAAAATCTGGGGAAAATGACAACGCTTTGTATTAACATTTAGTTTTTTGTGAGTCTGTGTAGGTTTTATTACTTTGTGGACATATATACAAAATGGATTTTTGTACTTTGAGTAATTTTGTTTTCATATATTTTATTTTATTTTGAGATGCGGTCTTGCTTTTTTGCAAAGGCTGGTGCGCAGTGGCGCAATCGCAGCTCACTGCAACCTCTACCCTCAGGATCAAGCCATCCTCCCACCTCAGCCTCCCAAATACTTGGGACCACAGGTGCCTGGCTGAAGGGGGCCAACCCCACCTCACCTGTGGGTATTTCTCATCAGGTGGGACAAGAGAGTGAGAAAAGAAATAAGACACAGAGACAAAGTATAGAGAAAAAGCAGCGGGCCCAGGGGCCTGGCACTCAGCATATGGAGGACCCGTGCTGGCACTGGTCTCTGAGTTTCCTCAGTGTTTATTGATCACTATCTCTACTATCTTGGTGAGGGGGATGTGGCAGGACTATAGGGTAATGGTGGGGAGAGGGTCAGCAGGAAAACATGTGAGCAAAGGTCTCTGTGTCATAAATAAGTTTAAGGAAAGGTGCTGTGCCTTGATGCGCATGTAGGACAGATTTATGTTTGACTTTACACAAACATCTCTGTGCAGTAAAGAGCAGTATTGCCGCCAGCATGTCTCACCTCCAGTCATAGGGTGGTTTTCTCCTATCTCAGTAAATAGAAAGTATGATCCTGTTTTACGCTGAGACATTCCATTCCCAGGGATGAGCAGGAGACAGATGCCTTCCGCTTATCTCAACTGCAAAGAGGCCTCTTTCACTAATCCTCTTCAGCACAGACCATTTAGGGGTGTCTGGCTGAGGGAGGGTGAGGTTTTTCCTTCCCAGGAGGTCATATCTCAGGCTGTCTCAGTGGGGGGAAACCTTGGACAATACCCAGGCTTTCTTGGGCAGAGGTCCCTGTGGCCTTCCACAGTGCATTGTGTCCCTGGGTACTCAAGACTGGAGAATGGCGATGACTTTTACCAAGCATACTGCCTGCAAACACATTTTTAACAAAGCACATCCTACACAGCCCTAAATCCATTAAATCTTGAGTCAACACCGCACATGTTTCTGCGAGCACAGGGTTGGGGCTAGGGTTACAGATTAACAGCATCTCAAAGCAGAAGAATTTCCCTTAGTACAGAACAAAATGGAGTCTTTTTTTTTTTTTTGAGACGGAGTCTCGCTCTGTCGCCTGGGCTGGAGTGCAGTGGCCGGATCTCAGCTCACTGCAAGCTCCGCCTCCCGGGTTCATGCCATTCTCCTGCCTCAGCCTCCGAGTAGCTGGGACTACAGGTGCCCGCCACCACACCCGGCTAATTTTTTGTGTTTTTAGTAGAAATTGGGTTTCACAGTGTTAGCCAGGATGGTCTTGATCTCCTGACTTCATGATCCGCCCGCCTTGGCCTCCCAAAGTGCTGGGATTACAGGCTTGAGCCACCGCGCCCGGCATGTCTACTTCTTTCCATATAGACACAGTAACAGTCTGATCTTTCTTTCTTTCCCCCATATTTCCCCCTTTTCTTTTTGACAAAACCACCGTTGTCATCATGGCCCATTCTCGATGGTCGCTGTCTCTTCGGAGCTGCTGGGTACACCTGCAGACTAACAACAGACAGAACAGGCACACAAGGATTAATATGAAATTTACAATAGTGGAACTTCCGGTGGTCTTAATCCAAATGACCGGGTGAAGATTTGCGAGGCCTTCAGCAACTCCCGTGATTGCCTCAGTTCCTGGTACCAAATTTAAATGGGCTTTTGATGTTTCGAGAATTTGTTTTTTTAATTTGGAAATGTCTAATGTGAGATTATCTTCTCTTTCCTGTAGATGACATATAACTATGTCCCAGTGATGCTCAGACTCATTATAAACTCGGGGTGTGATACAAAAGTGTGATGTATTCCAGTCACACTGTAACTGGAAAGTATGTTCCAAGCCCATGAGCCTATCTCCCATCCAAATGACAGTTTGTCTATGATCATTAATTTGATTTGCCAATTTTGTTATCAATACCAGATTGTGAATTCCTCAATCTCATAGAATTCTTTTGCCAGTCATTAACAAAGTTTACTGTCTGAACAGAAGAGTGCAATGCAACTTCTGCCACAGCAGCTGTAGCTGTGACTGCAATTAATCCCATAATCACTGCAATCAAAGTAAAAATGAATATTTTGAATCTATTTAGAATTCCTTTTAATACTTCAGTCAAAATATGGATGGATGGCGAGGCCTTCCATGGTGGATCCATGGACACAGGGATCCACACGCCCTCTCTTGCTCTCACTAGCAGAATACGGTGCTGCCAATTAAAAGTCAAATCAATGCAAGTAAATAATCTGCAGTTTTCATAGGTTATAGTTTGGGAGTCTGGTTTAATAACTATGTTTTCTACAACTAGTGTATAAGGGGGCTTTACACAACTTTGCAAAGGGAATTTTTAGACTGGAATTTAGGTTGGTAGTATAAAATGGCTTATGATCTCTTATTTCTTTAGCTTGATTTCCAGACCAAGTTTTAATGTGGTGCGAGGCTACAGTAAGCCTCCATAATTCTGGATGTTCAGGACCAGAAACAGGACTTATTATTTTTGATCTTGGAGTACAGATTCCTTTTTCTCCCCATTTCCAAGGGTAGAAAGACTGTAATTTTTTGTGCTTATGTTTGTCTGAACTTTCTCTTAAGTCACTATTAACAGCTGGACTCACCTGTGCACTGGGACATGATTGAGTTTGTCCTGTGCAATTGTGGTAGAATTGACCTCGGGGTGCCCAATCTATAATAGTTCCGAATTCATTGTTTTGTAATATCACCATACTATCAGCCACGCATTCTTCCCAAACTACAACTTCTGTGCCTTTTGATCCTTTGGGAATTTCCTAGGGGCAAGGTTTCCCTTTAGGCCTAAATTTTAATGATCTTTGATAAGAAAAGTCCTGTAAATAATTTACCTGTGGCCTGAGTGACATTCCACTTCCCGTGTGATAAGTAAATCTACTGGTGGTGCTGACAGTAGGTGCTTCTACCAACCAATTTTGGATTGCAGGCTTTAAACATCCTGGTGCTCTCCCTAGGCAAATAGAAGGATAATGATACCCAGTGGAAATATTTATCATCATTCCTTCTTCCTCAGGTTTGGCAGGGCAACGATCATCTGTGGGGCCAGCTACCCATACACTATTATTAACATATACTTCAATAGGATTATCCATCCATGTGACAGCCCGAATTAAGGGCGAGAAAGGCACATAGGCCCAGTAGGTATAATCAGCTGCAGCTGTTCCTGCAGGCATGTGAAGACTGACCACCGTTGATACGATCCTCAAAGCTGCAAGCAGCATATTCTCTGGAGTTTGCATCACCTTTGTGTTCTCTAGGTTATTTTTTTTTTTTTTTTAGCTAACTGTATCAGCTTCTTTAATTGGGCCCAAGTCAGCAGCTCCACTTTCTTGGTGGATGGCAACTTCATCAGTTCTTCTGACATCACCATTTTGTTCATCTTGTGAGTCGATGGTGCTCGATTGCGGTGTTTCCGTCTCCGTGGAGGCGCTTTTCTTTGCATCTCCACTGGGTTCATTGTAGAACTTCAAATGTCTAGTGGGTATCCAAACAGGAAGCTGATTTTCTCCTGGTGAAACACAAGCAAAACCTCTTCCCCAGGTTCTCACCTTCCCTATTTCCCATGTCCTGTTTGTGTTGTCTTTCCACCAATCAGTTTTCCTTCATGTGGCCTGTTCTTTTTACCAGTAAGATGTTGTTCTGCAGACGTAGTAGTCTGATTTCTAAAAATGTTTTAAAAATTTAAAGTGTAGAGTGCTAGATTAAGCTGCATCTGAGGAGAGGTACACTCCTTACTGTCTCCCCCTTCTTTTTGTTTAATCAATTGAGTTTTGAGTGTTCTATTAGTTCTTTCAACTATGGCCTGTCCTTGGGAATTATTAGGGAATTCCTGTTGTATGTGTAATTTTCCACTGATTTAAGAATTTTTGGAATGCTTTACTTCAGTATCCTCATCCATTGTCAATTTTAATTTTTTTTTGGAACTCCCATGACAGCAAAACAAGATGATAAATGTTTTTTAACATGGGAAGTGCTTTCTCCTGTCTGGCAAGTTGCCCATATGAAATGTGAATAAGTATCAACTGTTACATGGATACATGATAATCTTCCAAATGAAGGTACATGCGTGACATCCATTTGCCAAAATGCATTTTGACATACACCTCTGGCATTGACTTTTGAGTGGACAAGTGTAGGACTTGACACTGGGTGCAATGTTGTACAATATCTTCGCCTGTTTCCATGTGACATCAAATTTGTTTTTTATTTTTATTAAAAAAAATTTTTTTTGAGATGTAGTTTCACTCTTTCTGCCCAGGCTGGAGTGCAATGGCACAATCTCGGCTCACCGCAACCTCCGCCTCCCAGGTTCAAGCAATTCTCCTGCCTCAGCTCCTGAGTAGCTGGGATTACAGGCGCGCACCACCATGCCCGGCTAATTTTGTATTTTTAGTAGAGACAGGGTTTCTCCATGTTGAGGCTGGTCTCGAACTCCTGACCTCAGGTGATCCACCCGCCTTGGCCTCCCAAAGTGCTGGGATTACAGGCGTGAGCCACTGGGCCTGGAAAATTTGTTTTTTAATCCTGCTGCATTTACATGAGTCAAAGCATGAGGTTCTTGTGCTTTTGTGAATGCAGATGATACCAGTAAGTCAACTTGTTCATTTGCTTTAGTTGAAGGCCCTGGTAAATTAGTGTGTGCTCGAATATGAGTAATATAAAACAGGAAATTTCTTTTTCTTACAGTTTGCTGTAATAAACTGAACAGCTGGTTTCACTGATCATCCATGCTATATTTAATTAGAGCTGTCTCAACATCCTTTATAGCCTGTACTACATATGCAGAATCTGATACAATATTAATAGGTTGATTGAAATCTTGTAACACTGTAATGACTACAGCCAACCCTGCTTTTTGAGCTGATTGATATTGAGTTTTGATGACTCGCTCCTTTGGCCCTCTGTAAGCCACTTTTCCATTACTGGAACCATCAGTAAACACTGTCAGAGCATTTTCTAAAAGTTTATGTCTGGTAATTTTAGGTAAAATCCAAGTAGTCAATTTTAAAAACTGGAAGATTTTTGTTTTTGGGGAATGATTATCAATAATTCCCACAAAATCAGCAAGGCCAATTTGCCATGCACCAGAATTGATAAAGGCTTGTCTAACCTGTTCCTTGTTTAAAGGAACAACAATCTTGTCTGGGTCATTACCACACAATTTTATTATTCGTAATCTTGCCTGACCAATTAATGTAGCTGTTTGATCCAAGTGCAATGTAAAAGTCTTAATTGTACTGTGAGAAGGAATGCCCACTCCACAAGATCAGTATACTGAACAATGGTGCCTGTCGGAGAATGTGCAGTAGCAAAAATCAAAAGTTGGAGGGGGGCCGGGCGCGGTGGCTCAAGCCTGTAATCCCAGCACTTTGGGAGGCCGAGACGGGCGGATCACGAGGTCAGGAGATCGAGACCATCCTGGCTAACCCGGTGAAACCCCGTTTCTACTAAAAAATACAAAAAACTAGCCGGGCGAGGTGACAGGCGCCTGTAGTCCCAGCTACTCGGGAGGCTGAGGCAGGAGAATGGCGTAAACCTGGGAGGCGGAGCTTGCAGTGAGCTGAGATCCGGCCACTGCACTCCAGCCTGGGCGACAGAGCGAGACTCCATCTCAAAAAAAAAAAAAAAAAAAGTTGGAGGGGGCTAATGGATCCATTCTATTTACTTGTGCTGACTGAATTTTTCCTTCCACTAATTTAATTTCTTTTGCTGCCTATGGGGTTAATAGTCTTTTACTATTTAAGTCTGGGTCCCCTTTTAAGTTAGAGAGCAAATTTGACAAAATATAAGTAGGAATGCCTAGAGTAGGCCAAATCCAATTAATATCTCTTAGCAATTTTTGAAAGTCATTTAATGGTTTTAATGTGTCTTTTTTTATTTTTATTTTTTGTGGCTTAACTTTTTAACTTTTTATCTGCATCCCTAAATAATGAAAAGGAGTAGAGGTTTGAATCTTATCAGATGCTATTGTCGTCAGTCCTGCGTTGGCAACCTCTACGTGCAGACACGTGTAACAATTAATTTGTCTCTTATTTCTGCAGCACATAAAATATCATCAACATAATGAATGCTATAACAGTCTGAAAACTTGTCTCTAACTGGTTGAAGAGCTTGACCTATGAAAGTCTGACAAATAGTTGGACTGTTGCTCATTCCCTGAGGTAACACTTTCCACTGAAAGCTGGTGGCTGGTTCTTTATTATTTATGGCTGGTATAGTAAAGACAAATTTTTCAAAATCCTGCTCCACCAGAGGAATGGTAAAAAAGCAATCTTTCAGATCAATTGTAATTAAAGACCAGTCCTTTGGGATCATGGCCGGAGAGGGCAACCCGGTTGGAGAGGCCCCATGGGTTGAATTACGGCATTTACAGCTCCTAAGTCCATTAACATTCGCCATCTGCTGGATTTTTTCTGAATTACAAACAGGAGAAATCCAAGGTGGGAATGAAGGCTCAATACAGAGTAGTATTGTCTCCAGCACATCACACCTCCAGCCACAGGGCGGTTTTCTCCTATCTGAGAATAGAACCAATGGGAATGGTCGGCTTTACACCAAGACATTCCATTCCCAGGACTTGCAGGAGACAGCCTTCCTCTTATCTCAACTGCAAAGAGGTCTCCCTCTTTCACTACTCTTCCTCAGCACAGACCCTTCAAGGGTGTCGGGCTGGGGGATGTAAGGTCTTTCCTTTCCCAGGAGGCCATATCTCAGGCTGTCTCAGTGCGGGGAAACCTTGGACAATACCCAGGCTTTCTTGGGCAGAGGTCCCTGTGGCTTTCCGCAGTGCATTGTGTCCCTGGTTAATCGAGAATGGAGAATGGCGATGACTTTTACCAAGCATACTGCCTGCAAACATATTGTTAACAAGGCACATCCTGGCCAGGCATGTTGGCTCATGCCTGTAATCCCAGCACTTTGAGAGGCTGAGGCGTTCGGATCACAATGTCAGGAGTGCCAGACAAGCCTGACCAAGATGATGAAAATGCAGAAATCTCTACCAAAAGTGCAGAAATTAACCGGGCGTGGGTGGCGAGCGCCTGTAATCCCAGATACTCAGGAGACTGAGGCAGGAGAATCTCTTGAACCCGGGTAGCAGAGGTTGCAGTGAGACGAGATCACACCACTGCACTCCAGTCTGGGCCACAAAATGAGACTCCACCTCAAAAAAACAAAACCAAAAAAAAAAAAAAAAAACCCAAAAAACAAAAAAACAAAAAAAGGCACATCCTGCACAGCCCTAAATCCATTAAATTTTGATTCATTATAGCACATGTTTCTGTGAGCACAGGGTTGGGGCTAAAGTTACAGGTTAACAGCATCTCAAAGCAGAATCAATTTTTCTTAGTACAGATCAAAATGGAGTTTCTTATATCGTCCTTTTCTACGTAGACACAGTAACAGTCTGATCTGTCTTTTCCCTGCAATCCAGGCACAGTACCTTTCCTTAAACTCATTCATGATACAGAATCCTTTGCTTACGTGTTTCCCTGCTGACCTTCTCCCCACCATCACCCTATTACCCTGCTGCACTCCCCTTGCCAAGATAGTAAAAATAGTGATCAATGAATACTGAGAGAACTCAGAGACCAGCGCCAGTGCGGGTCCTGGCGTGCTGAGTGTGCCAGTCCCCTGGGCCCACTGTTCTTTCTCTATACTTTGTGTCTTATTTCTTTTCTCAGTCATCTCCACCTGATGAGAAATATCCACAGGTGTGGAGGGGCTGGACCCCTTCCTTTTTTGCATATAGGATTGATTTCTAAAGACTCATGTTACATGAGGAAGCAGCTCAGAAGAGGAAAGAAAAGGAGCCAGGCATGGCTCTTCCTCCGGTGAAGTCATCTTCCTCGGTGGATTAATCTGTCTCTTTCCTTTCTGAAATGCCAGGTATTGTGGTAGCCAGTCTTTTCTGAGTCTGATGCAGTCTGCCTGATGCCCTCACTCACACTCACCCATGCCTGCCCTCAGTTCCTCTCACCTGCTCTGAGATTCCAACTCCTGTGACCCAGTGACATGAACTTATTAAGAGGCTCCACTGGGCACGGTCCTGGGAAGGGCTCACACCCAGACATGGATGGACATGGGGTGTGGGCCCCGTAGTGTCAGTGCTGTTGAGGAACCTGGATGGTTCAGGGGCCACATCTGGATGTCAGCTGTTTGTGAAACAGATCAGAGAAACAATATGTGAGATACATATGTTAATGTGCACAGATTCCTGGTCAATTCTGAAAAAGGAGACCAATAAGGGGAGATATTTTGTATCTGATTTGGTAATGCATTTGAAGCCACACTTTGGGGGCGGGGTCTGGTTAGACGGGATGGGGCGGGTGGGGACTTGGGTGGGGCAAAAGGTAGGAGGCTGCCTGGAGGCTGGACTGGACAGAGGCTTATTTTTGTCTTGGGGCCTGGGCTTGAAATGGGGTGTTGTTCTTCAGGGCGGGGCCTGGCGGCGATGGGTCGGGGCTCTCTCCTCTGGGTCCATGATGTGAGCCGCTGTCATCCTCTTCACCTCCAGGACTGGATCCCCCGCGTTCTGATTGGTGGATTGTTGCTGGTGTGCCATGATACTACCGGTAATATCACAGGGATACTTCCTGCCCATTTTAAGTTAGCATTTCCAACAATCGAAGGTAAAACATTTTGTAGTGGACCCCCCTTACTGAACGCTGAATCTTTTTTCTCTGAAGTTGAAAATGGTTTTAAGGCAAAGAGCCTTTTTTGAGCAGGTAGAGTCGCGCGTCCTGCAGGCCGGGCGAGTTCCCCTCAGGCTGGGGCAGGGCGGGGGAGAGGAGCAGGTACCTCGGTAAAGGGGTGGAGTGGGGCGCTGCTTACAACGGGGACTGACAATTAGAATGGCTTAGTAAACTAAGCAAAGTCCTGGGTTGTTTGAGTGGATAATGGAAACTGAAAGGTGACATGGAAAACTGCCTATTACACACAGGAGGTGGAGGAAATTTTCATATTTCATGGAAATAAAGCCAGAACTTGGAGCGGTGGGTCACACCTGTCATCCCAGCACTTTGAGAGGCTGAGGCAGGAGGATTGCTTGAGCCCAGGAGTGTGTGATCAGCCTGGGCAACATAGAGAGACCTCGTCTCTACTAAAAATAAACAAGAAAATCAGTCAGTTGTGGTGGTGCACACCTGTGTTCTCAGCTGCTCGGGGCACTGAGATGAAAACATCACTTCAACCAGGGAGTTGGACGCTGCACTGAGCCGTGATCTCGCCAGCACACTCCAACCTGGGTGGCAGAGCTAGACCCCGTCTCAAACAAACAAGCAAATACATGAGAGACATAATTCGTCCTTTGAAAACAAAAGGAAGAGATTTTCTTTCCTGTAGTCTCTTTTCTTAGGACGTTTATTTGGAAAATGTGTAAATGCATTTTCTGTCTTCTGAAGTGTATTTTTTTTTTTTTTTTTGAGATGAAATTTAGCTCTTGTAGCCCATGCTGCAGTGGAATATCATGATCTCCACTCACTGCAGCCTCTGTCTCCCAGGTTCAAGCGATTCTCCTGCCTCAGCCTCCCGAGTAGCTGGGATTGCAAGCATGTGCCACCACGCCCGGTTAATTTTGTATTTTTAGTAGAGAAGGGCTTTTTCCATGTTGGTCAGGCTGGCCTCAAACTCCTGACCTCAGGCCATCTACCTGCCTCTGCCTACCAAAGTGCTGGGATTATAGGTGTGAGCCACTGCACTGGGATAGAAGTGGAATTTTTTAGAACTAAACCGTTTTTTAGCTTAATGATGCAGGGATGTATTTCCGAAGGACTTAGGAGCTCTCTTTGAAAGGCAAACAACAGAGACAGTACCTGTGTAGGAAATTAAATAATTCAAACATCAAGTGACTCCAGTTTAAAGCTATGAACCTTTAAATAGTTCTGAGCCTTGAGAGGAATGTGGTCCTGCAGCCAGAGCCCAGGGAAATGCAGGCGCAACTCTCACAGTTTTCCTGTAAATAATTTGGAAAACTGGCCGTGCACAATGTGTGGGCGGAGGATTACCCAGGTGCCGAGACAAGAGACTGAAGGCACAAACTGAATATAATAAAGAAAATAATTAGAATAAGAACAGTTATAATATAAATTAGATATAGAGATGATCATGGGCAATTATCAATCATTATTATAAACATTATTAATCATTAACGTTTAATATTACTCTCTGTTGCGTTACTAATATAACCTAGGAATAAACGGCGGGTATAGGGTCAGGTGCGGAAGGGACATTGTGAGAAGTGACCTAGAAGGCAAGAGGTGAGTCTTCTGTCACACCCGCATAAGGGCCGCTTGAGGGCTCCTTGGTGAAGCGGTAGCGCCAGTGTCTGGGAAGGCCCCCGTTACTTAGCAGACCGCGAAAGGGAGTCTCCTTTCCTTGGAGGAGTCAGGGAACGCTCTGCTCCACCAGCTCCTTGTGGAAGGCTGGATATGATCCAGGCCTGCCCGCAGTCATCTGGAGGCCTAAACCCCTCCCTGTGGTGCTGTGCTTCAATGGTCACGCTCCTTGTCCACTTTCATGTTCCCCCCATACTCCTGGTTCCTCTTTGAAGTTTGTAGAAGATAACGGTAGAAGAAATAGTGAAAGTCTTAAAGTCTTTGATCTTTCTGTAAGTGCAGAGAAGAAAACACTGATGTATGCTGCCTTCTCTCCCTGCTTTCACTACCTAAGAGGGAAGGGCCCACTATCCTGTAATCACGTGACTTGCTTCGCCTTGTCAATCACTTAGAAGATTCACCCCTTACCCTGCCCCTTGTCTTTGATGCAATAAATATCAGCACACCCAGCTGTTTGGGGCCACTACGGGTCTCCGCATCTTGATGGTAGTGGTCTCCCGGCCCCAGCTGTTTTCTCTTTATCTCTTGGTCGTGTGTCTTTATTTATTACAATCTCTGTCTCCGCACATGGGGAGAACACCCAGTAAGCCCTGTAAGGCTGGACCCTACAAAGTGGCTCATGCCTGTCATCCCAGCACTTTGGGAGACTGAGGCTGGCAGATCACGGGGTCAGGAAATAGAGATTATACTGGCCAACATGGTGTAACCTCGTCTCTAATAAAAATACAAAAATTAGCTGGGCATGTTGGTGCATGCCTATGATGCCATCTATTCGGGAGGATGAGCCAGGAGAATTACTTGAACCAGGGAGCTGGAGGTTGCAGTGAGCCGAGGTTACGCCACTGCACTCTAGCCTGATGACAGCGTGAGACTCCATCTCAAAACAAATAAATAAATAAAAATAAAAATAAAAAAGAATTAGGAAGACTAAGCATCCTCAGCAGTAAGACCTCCTGGGATCCTTGCCCCTTCTTACGGAGTGATAAAGTAACCTTCCTTGAAGTGTATCAGTCCGTCACCAATCAAGTTGCTACAGCCTGTGCACTGGTCTCAAATGGAAAATGTGGTGATTCTGCTAAAGCTTCTCTGTCTTTCCCTGTGTGCGAAACCATAACGTCTCTACTTGGGAACGCTGATCCCATTTTATTTGGAGTTGATGTTGCCATCTGGCTTTCTTCAAGCGTTGTGTTCACATTAACTCTATGCTTAATCATATATTTTAAATTTTATTATTATTATTATTATTATTTTTTTTTTTTTTTTTTTTTTTGAGGCGGAGTCTCGCTCTGTCGCCCAGACTGTAGTGCAGTGGTGCAATCTCGGCTCACTGCAAGCTCCGCCTCCCGGGTTCACGCCATTCTCCTGCCTCAGCCTCCCAAGTAGCTGGGACTACAGGCGCCCGCCACCTTGCCCGGCTAGTTTTTTGTATTTTTAGTAGAGACGGGGTTTCACCATGTTAGCCAGGATGGTCTCGATCTCCTGACCTCGTGATCCGCCCGTCTCGGCCTCCCAAAGTGCTGGGATTACAGGCTTGAGCCACCGCGCCCGGCCAAATTTTATTATTTACTGCTGACATCAGTTTCTGTCAGATTGTAGGAGCCTCACCAGAGAGGGCACCTGTCGCCATGTTGTAAAACTCACACTTGCCGAAAAGACATGGGTTAGGGTTTTCCCCCTCCCTCGGGATGAAGCTATTTAGCTGACACGGATGGTCACCTCCGTTACCAATTAAAGCCAGGAAGAAGGACGTGTGACACAAGTGTGTTGTCAAGTCCTCTCATCTGAAGACTGATTACTGTTCATCTTGAAAACATGTACTTAATGGGTTATATAGAACAGTGAAGTTTCTCTCTTGTCAACCTTATAGTTGTTTGCCTCTATTTCCCCATCACATTTGAGTCTAAGGTTTCTTTATTAATAAAATGGTTTTTATTTCTTTCTCTGTTGTGGTGGAGATAATTACTCATTTGGGGGAAGATTTTTGTTGTCGTTGTTTTCAACTGTATTTTCTCAACGTTTAGATAGTAGAGTATTCCTTAGGCCAGGCAAAGTAGCCCATACCTGTAATTCCAGCACTTTGGGAGGCCAAAGCAGGTGGATTACTTGAAGTTCGGAGTTTGAGACCAGCCTGACCAACATGGTGAAAGTCCTCCTCTATCAAATATACAAAAATTAGATGGGCACGGTCGCGCGCGCCTCTAATACCAGTAATACTGTAATACTCTGGAGACTGAGGCGGGAGAATCGCTTCAACCTGGGAGGCAGAGGTTGCAGTGAGCAGAGATCACGCCACTTCACTCCAGCCCGGGCCACAGAGGGAGACTCCCTCTCAAAGAAAAAGAAAAGAAAAACGTGAGAAAGAAAAGTAATAGATTTCTTCCACAAATGTGCTGGGACAACTAACGATATCCACACGGAATAGAATAATGTTGGTTCCCTATGTCACACCATCAAAAATTGTATTTAAAAAAGTTTAAAAAGTGAGAGAGAGAGACAGGGAGAGAGAGGGAGACAAGGAAGGGGGCCCTGCGGGAGGTGGTGTTACTTTGTCGCCCAGGCTGGCCTGGACCCCAGGGCTCAGCGATCCTCCTGCCGCTACTTCCTGAGTAGCTGGGACCTCAGGCTCCTGCCTTCGCGCCCGCACCCATGCTGTGTTTAACTAGCAGGTGGTGACCTCACTCCTCCCTGGCCTGAGCACTCCGTCCTGCACCCAGACGGTGGTTCTAGGGAAGACTGAAGCTGAGCACAGGGCCGACCCTCCCTCCCGTATGAATGGAGAATAGAAAGGAAGAGGATGTCTATTCTGTTCTGTGGGCCGTCAGCATGAAATCGTACATTCCGCCCAGGCAGGGCTTTGCAGTTCACATTCTAGTTTGCATCCCCGTTCCAGACAATTCCAGGGCTTTTGAATCATGCCTCAGACTTCCTGGCCGCTCTCGCCTCCAAAACCCCCAAAACAGGCGCTGGGAGCCAGGATGTGAGACACACAGGTCCGGTCACGGCCCTGCCCTCTACCGGTTCTAAACTGCAAAGTCTCTCTGCTTCGCGCCCCGCCCCTACCTTGCCCAGGGCCCGCCCACCACCACGCGGGTCCCGCCCAGGCCTGGTTTCTGTCCTGCGCGCGCAGATTCGCGAAACCCTGGAAGCGAATCGCTTGGAGTGACGGTCACACCGCGGCGGTGAGTTTGGCTGTTTTGTATTAAGTCTGCGCTTCCCAGGTCCTCAGCGCTTCTGTCCCTGGGACCTAGGGTCCCCACAGATCTGGAAATTCTCGCCCGTCTTCACCCAGAGCAAATTGAGCCATCCCCGTGAGAGTCCGGAAGTCGCTTCTTTTTGGGTCTAAAGTCGCTCTGAGGCTGGTCCCATCCACTCTTTCTGCTGTAGGGCAATGTATACACTTTCCATCGGATAGTTTTTTTGTTTTATTTTGTGTTTGTTTGTTTGTTTTGGCCAAAACCATTTTCAGACTCCTCCCGCCCCGCGCTTTTTAAAGTCCTCACCAGCGACGTGGATTCCCGCCTTGGACACCTCCCAACCTTGCCCGTGTCGGCCCCTGAAGCGCAGCGCCGCGGCCCCCGTCCCGGGGAGGCGGCGTCCTTTGCCTTGTCCTGAGATCCTGCAGATCCCACCCTTGTCAGGCACTGTCGCCCCCAACCTCCCTCCTCGGGTCGGGCCCTGCTGTTCCCCAGGTCTCTCCTCCGCAGTCACCGCTTCTCCTGATCCCGCGTTGGGGAGCTGCCCGGGGCCTGTCCTGTGACGTGGGGTGTTCTTGCCTGCTCAGTTTCAGCCCCTGGAAAATGCGTTTCTCCAGGATGCAGGTGTCTTATTCCAAATCCTCCTGTGATTGTGTGGGCCAAAGGAATCAGGAGACAGAGAGAGGGACTGAGAGAGCAGCAGAAAACCTAAGACAGAGAAAAGCAGAATGAGAAAGACCCATAACAGATGGCAAAGTAGAGGATGGTGAGGGATTTGCCAAGAGACAGCAAAAGTGAAAATAAAAAAGATAAGAAAGCAGGAGGAGAAAAGCAACTGGAGAAATGTAGAGAAAAGCTAGATGTACAGAGAGATGAAGGACAGCAATGTAGGGAGAGGGGCAGCAAAGAGGGAGGCTCATCAGAGTAAGGGAGAGGAGGAGGGATTTGGAGCCAGGGCAGACAGAGCAGAGTTGTGCTGGTGGCAAAAAGAACAGAGGGAGAACCACAGCAGGGAGGACACCTGGGGATCTGGAGTTCTAGAGAGTGGGGATGAGGGTATAACAGGGAAGAAGGAATGTAACAGGGAGAGCAGAGGAGGTGCAGAGATGGGAGAAGAGGTGGAAATATATGTGTTGTGGTAAAGTGAAGAATGAAGATACCAATATGAGAGAAACAGAATTGTTTATTTTAGGTACACACCAGCTCAGTGGATTCATATCCAAAAAGCTGAGTATTGAACAAAGACAGAGCGGGGTTTTTATAAGTGGCCTTACAAAAGCAATTAATTATACAGTGACAGGTCATGTAACTGATAACATATCTTGTGACCTTGCATAGCCAGTGACCTTGTAGCTGCATCAAAAGAAAAACAAGAACTGGCTAAATACATTTGTAAAACATCATAATGCTTAAGAAGCCTGGAAAAAGAGTAACAGTAAAAAAATCTTTCACTCTTTTTTTTTTCTTCAACCTTGCTCTGGAATGTGGGGGTGTCTGGAGCCCATTCGTTTAGACTTGGTTATTTGGACAGTGTTATCCTGTAACCGTCCTTGACCTGAGCTTGATAGGCAGAGAAAAACTCGTTCTTTTCTTTTTCTTTTTAACGCTTGCCTTGCCATATTATGGGCCTTCGCTTTTACTTTTCTTGGAGTGAATAAATGCAGTACTTACTATTTTTAAATTTCTATCTCATATGGAGATACAAGATGATCAAAAGATTGGGGAAAAGGGCAGCAAGATGTTAAATAAGTTGTGAGGATGGAGCAGAAGAGGTGGAAGAGAAGGAATAGAGGGAAGAAGGGGATAAACAGCAGGAGAGGAAAGGGGTACAAAATGAAGAGCAGAATCCTGGGGAAAAATAAAACACGAGCTAGAGAGAGAAAGGGAGAATGAGAAGTATGTACAGAATTAGGGAAGGCAGCAAAGTAATGAAGACAGAGAGGCTGGGTGCAGTGGTTCATGCCTGTAATCCCAGAACTTTAGAAGACTGAGGCAGGGGGATTAGTTGAGTCCAGGAGTTCTAGACCAGCCTGGACAACATAGTGAGACCCTTATCTCTGCCAAAAAAAAAAAACTTAATTGGGCATGATGATGCGCACCTGTAATCCCAGCTACTCTGGAGACTGAGGGAGGAGGATCACGAGCTCAGGAGGTCCAGGCTGCAGTGAGCCAAGATCATGCCACTGCACTGCAGCCTGATCAGCAGAGTGAAACCCTGTCTCAAAAGAAGAGAAGGGGCACGGGGACTTTGGGATCAGATGAGTAGGTGAGTTTATTGCATATGATTAGTTGTGACATGTTGACTTCTGTGTATATAATCTAATAATTTAAAACTTGTTTAAATTATAAAGATGAGACTGAGAATTTTAAAATTTCTATCTATAAGACATGTACATTCTGTAAATTTTGGCATCAGAGGTGAGCTTCCACTTGGAATCCCTATTCAGCCAGAGGGCAGCGACTTACTGAGTTGTGAGTCACTCTCTTCCCTTTTCCCAGGGTGGGGTAGGACGTGGGGCAGTGAAGTGGGACAAAACTCACTTCCTGTTATTACAAAACACTTTTAATTAATTAGTATTTTGAGACAGGGTCTGGCCCTATCACCCAGGCTGGAGTGCAGTGGCATGATCTCCTCTGACTGCAGCCTTGGCCTCCTGGGGTCAAGCGATCCTCCTACCTCAGCCTCCTGAGTAGTTGGGACCACAGGCATTAGCCACCAAGCCTGGCTAGTTTTGTATTTAAAAAACAAACAAACAAACAAAAAATGGAATTTCATTATGTTTCCCAGGCTGGTCTCAAAATCCTGGGCTCAAAGGATCCTCCTGCTTTGGACTCCCAAAGTACTGGGATTACAGGGTTGAGGCACTGTGCCTGGCCTACATAGTATTTTTTTTTTTGAGACGGAGTTTTACTCCTGTTGCTCAGGCTGGAAGGCAATGTTGCCATCTCAGCTTACTGCAACCTCTGCTTCCTGGGTTCAAACGATACTCCTGCCTTAGCCTCCTGAGTAGCTGGAATTACAGGCATACGCCATCACCCCGGGCCAAGTTTGTATTTTTAGTACAGACAGGGTTTCTCTATATTAGACAGGCTGGTCTCAAACTCCTGACTTCAGGTGATCTGATCACCTCTGCCTCCCAAAGTGCTGGGATTACAGGTGTGAGCCACTGCACCCAACCCATAGTACATTCTAAAATGGACATCAAAGCTAGGTGTGGTATCTCATGCCTGTAATCCCAGCACTTTGGGAGACCGAGGTGAGGGAATCACCTAAGGTCAGGAGTTCAAGAGCAGCCTGACCAACATGGTGAAATCCCGTGTCTATGAAAAATACAAAACTTAGCCCGGCATGGTGGCATGCACCTATAGTTCCAGCTGCTCAGGAGGATGAGGTACAGAATCACTTGAACCTGGGAGGTAGAGGTTGTAGTGAGCTGAAATCATGCCACTGCACTGCAGCCTGGGCGGCAGAGTGAGTCTCCATCTCAGAAAAACAGACAAAAAATAAAAAATAAAAAACAAAAGGGACATCAAAAGTGCTGTAATATATTTCTTTTTTTTCTTTCTAGTTCCTCATTAAAAAAAAAAAAAAAATATATATATATATATATATATATATATATATATATATATTTGCAGTTGGAGTGTGAGAAAAATTTTAGTTTTAAGAATATCTTTTTAATCCATAATCACTTCTGAAAGATGCCTTTGTGGCATCCTATAACCAGCTCACATCATTCCTTTCTGTACATGTGTATATTTCAGTTACGTTCCCATTGACCTCAGAGTTTGTTAGATTTTTTAAAACAATTTAAAAATAGTTTCAGTTTGAAATTAGTTGCATCTGGTTCAGATCAAGGTCTGCATGCTTTCTAGATTTTATTATTTATTGGAAACCTTTGGTACCTCAATCAGAAGTTTTGATTGTTTCAGTGTGTACCTGGTAAAGACATCAGTGACCTCTTACCTTAACATGAAAATGTAGTTTAACCAGTTAATCTATTTTTCAGTTTTCTTTCCTTATGTCATTGTTAAAATCTTGAGTTGTAAGCTATTAAGTGCATGTTTCCCTCAAGGCCATCTAGTGTATTTGGACAAATGTTGAAAGATGGGTCAGATTGGCATGGAATGCTGTTCCAGAAGCACTCCTGTATTTTTTTTTTTTTTTTTTTTTTTTTTTTTTTTTTGACAGTTTCACTCTTGTTCCCCAGGCTGGAAGTGCAATGCTGCCATCTCAGCTTGCTGCAACTTTTGCCTCCGGGGTTCAAGCGATTCTCCTGCTTCAGCCTTCCGAGTAGCTGGGATTACAGTTGCCTGCCACCATGCCTGGCTCATTTTTTGTATTTTTAGTAGAAACGAGGTTTCACCATGTTTACCAGGCTGATGTCAAAATCCTGACCTCAGGCGATCCACCCACCTCGACCTCCCAAAGTGCTGGGATTACAGGTGTGAGCCACCGTGCCTGACCACCCACGTATTCTTGATTAAAACAATCTGCTTGTGTCTTAGTTCTACAGTTGACCTTCTTTCACTGTTTCCAAGGTCAATAGCTGTGTGTTCACACTTCTGCATTTTATGGATGTTACTGTGATTTTTTTTAAGGAAGAATTAAATGTCAGGAATTAATGGCATCAGAACCTTGTAAAGAAGTTTCTTTAGCCCAGGCATGTGAAAGATGCTTCTCTAACTTTCAAGGATAGGGGTGATAAAGACCAACCCTTCCCGTTAGCCCTTCCAGGCCCCATGTAAGAATTCAGGCACCTTCTCACTCATCTCAGACCTTCTCAGGGTAACTTGGTGAATATGTCCCTGCTCTGAGCCCAGTGAGCCTCCCTGCAACTTGGAGATGAGGGGCTAGACCAGAAAAGGTCAACCCGGGCGACGCTGACCCCTGAAATGATTGGCAAATGGAGTGTGTGTCTGGGCATGGCTTTTCGTCTGGGAGAGGGGAGTGCCCGGTTGTAACTAGGATTTTCAATGGGATGCAGTAACCCTAAAAATGAAGAAAAGCAGCAGAATGGAAGAAACAGAGGTGTAGACTCAGACACAGAGACCATCTTTGGGGCCTTTCTCTGTATGAGGATATCACAGTGAAATCTAAAGCAGTCATGTCAGTCCCTGGCAGGGAACCCTCCACCGGCTTCCCGTGTTCCCCAGGACAAAAGCCCAACTCTTCACTGTGGCTCCACAGCCCTGTGTCCAGGGCCGCTGCTAGTGTCCAGCCTCCTCCTGGGAGCTTGCCCTCCTCTCCTGACTCCATCTGCCCCAGTCACAGTTGTTGTTTTTTTTTCTCCAACATCAAAACCTTTTCTGTCTCAGGTCATTGTCCCTGCTCTTGCCCTATGTCCCTAAATGATCACAGCACTGTCCCTTTTTCCTCCTTCAGGTCTAGGCTCAGAGCTGTCTGCCACGCCCTCCCACCGCCATCTGAAGTTCCCTCTGCCCATCAGTCTCTATCATGTTACTCAGGTTTTATTATCTCTGCATGAATCATATCAGAAGTGCTTTTTTTTATTTTTTTAGACAGACTCTCACTTTATTGTCCAAACTGTGAGTGCAGTCTCGTGATCTTGGCTCACTGCAACCTCTGTCTCCTAGCTTCAAGTGATCCTTGTGCCTCAGCCTCCCAAGTAACTGGGATTACAGGTGTGTGCCACCACACCCGGTTAATTTTTGTATTTGTATTTGTATTTTATTATATTTTATTTTTGAGTCTTACTCTGTCACCCAGGCTGGGGTGTAGTGGTGTGATCTTGGCTCGCTACAACCTCCACCACCTGAGTTCAAGCAATTCTCCTGCCTCAGACTCCCAAGTAGCTAGGATGTCAGATGCCCACCAAGCCAGGCTACTTTTTATGTTTTTAGTAGAGATGTGGTTTCACGATGTTGGCCAGGCTGGTCTCAAACTCCTGACCTCAAGTGATCCACCAGCCTCAGCCTCCCAGAGTGCTAGGATTACAGGCATGAGCCCCTGCACCCAGTGCAATTTTTGTATTTTTAGTAGAGATGGGGTTTCACCATATTTGCCTGGATAATCTCAATCTCGTGACCTCAGGTGATCCACCTGCCTTGGTCTCCCAGTGTGCTGGGATTACAGACAGGAATCACTGTGCCCACCCAGAAACACCCTTCTGCATGGATTATTTTGTGTGTTGGGTCTCCCTTACTTGAAGGATACACATTTCCCATCTTGGCCACAGGATAACTGCAGCATCTACTCTGGGGTTGTGGTTTAGATGCTGAGGCGTCCTCAGAGAAGACTGAGGGGCTGGGGCAAGTGTGAGGATGGTCCCACATTTCATCTGGAAATTTCAACTCTAATTGATCTGAACTTCCTGTGGCTATTTATTTCAGTCAAAGTAAGAGGAGAAGGGCTCACTGAGGTCAGAAAAGCCCTAAAGACCAGACCCTGTGTCCTCAGCCAGTCCCAAGCCATTCCCATTTTTGTCATCTGTGTCACTGCCTCACTCCAGCTCCTGGGTCTTCCATGCTCTGCACATCACCAGGGCCCAGTTTGGCCATCATGAGCAGGGGCTTTGCCACCAGCAGGTGATGCACTCAGAGTCAGGGTCCTGGGTTCCCTTCAGGAAGGGTGGGGAGGTGGTCAGGGACCTGAGGGGCATGAAGGACACACCCCTACACAACTAGTTCTGTTCCGGAGGAGCTGGAGGCTCCATGACTTCAGGAAAGATTCTTCCAAGAATCAGATGCAAACAGCACAGTGAACTGCAGCCCGAGGGCCACCTCCTCCTGCCAGGACAGTGGTGATGACTCTCTACTGGCTTTTCCTTGCCTGTCACAACACGTGAGCATACACACACACAGTCACACACATACCCACACACACACACTGTCACAAGGCAGCTGAGGAGCCGAGGATCAAGTCAAGACGCTATAATGTAAATGTTGGACTGGACATGGTGGCTCACCCCTGTAATCCCAGTTACTTGGGAGGCCAAAGATTCACCCCAGTCAGCCTCCCAAATAGCTGGGACCACAGATGCACATCACCGTACCTGGCTATTTTTTGTACTTTTCTTAGAGACAGGGTTTCACTGTGTTGTCCAGGTTGGTCTCAAACTCCTGGGCTCATATGATCTACCCACGTTAGCCTCCCAACGTGCTGGGATTACAGGGGTGAGTCACCACACCCAGCCCATCCTGCAAATTTCTAGAGAAAAAGACCAATGCCAGTCTGTAACCCTTCCAGGCCATCACATGGGAATGAGCCACACCTCCTTCTGACTCAACTCAGAGCTTCTCAGGATAACTTGGTGAAATGTCTCCTACTCTGAACCTCAGTGACCGCACCTGTAATATACCGGTGATGAATAAGACCAGAAAAGCTCAGTCAGCGTGACACTGGCCCCTGAAACGATTGATCAAATAGTTTGTGGCTTTTTCTATAGGAGAGGGTAATGCTCAGGTGTAATATGAATTTTAAATAAATTACTGTTCTCCAAAAATGTAAAAAACACAAGTACCAGAATAGAAAAACCAGGGAATTAGACTCAAATAATCTTGAACCTCTCCTTGTCTCTGTCCACACCCACTGCCCTTCCATACCATGTCATTTCACAACTTTAACCCACCTACACAACTCCATGTCCCCTACAGGCATCTCCCCTGAGCTCTACAATCCTGTGTCCCGTTGTCTCCTCAGCTCTCTGCTGAGACATCAAACAGACGTCTCCACATTCACATTTCTATAGGTGACTTCCTAAACCCCCAAACACATTCCCTTCAGTCCTATACATCTCAGATGAGCGTGACAGTGTACTTCCAGGGACTCAGCCAAACTTGACAGCACGTATTTTAAATATGGGAAATGAATTCCGTTATTTGTAAATGTTGTAATTTATAACATAAAGAGAAAGTTGCGCGTATACATGAAAGGAGTGAGAAAATACATCATTTCCAAAATTCTTTTGAAGTGTGAGAGAAAAATATTACAAGACCTCATCCCTATGGATCTGTGCTCCCAGGACCTCCCTGACCTCATCTCCTGACTGTGTCCTCCTGGCTCCCTCTGCTCCAGCCACACAGGTTTCTTTCCTTTTTCTGGGGCTGAGGTTGCTCCTGTCTCAGTGCCTTCACCTGGGCTGTCCCTCTGCCTGGGACTCTCTGCCCCTCAGCTGCAAGTGACAAGCAGCCTTTCTTCCCTAAGTCTTTGTTCTGACATCACTTTCTCCATGGAAACCTTTGTGATCTCCCACAGCCCCCATTTGACATGGCAGCTCCACCCTCACCCCCACCTCTGGTCCATGTTGCCTGTTCTGTGATTCTTTTTGCTCCTTTGCTGTTCACTGGATCCTGGTGGGAACAAGTCCCCAAGCAGAGAGCAGAGCCAGAAGGTGGGGCTGCGCTGGGCTGGCGCCGTCTGAATAGAGCAAAACCCTGGCTTCACATTAGGGTTCTCAGGCATTTTGCAAATACATCTTTTATGCTGTTCTGTCAAAGATTGCTATTATCATAGGATGGGACCCACGCTCACTAATACTTACAATGGCGCTGGTGATTCTCATCTGTGTCTAGTATTGAATGTCAGGGCACTTTCCTCCATGTGGAGAGCTGAGATCAGCCTGTGATCCACAGGGAGGTGAGGAGGGGTGCGGTGGTTCACCCCTGTAATCCCAGCTCTTCGGGAGGCCGGGGTGGGCGGATCTCGAGGTCAGGAGATCAAGACTATCCTGGCCAACACAAAAATTAGCTGTGTGTGGTGGCACATGGCTGGAATCCCAGCTAGTCGGGACACTGAGGCAGGAGAATCCCTTGAACTAGGGAGGCGGAGATTGCAGTGAGATGAGATCATGTCACTGAACCCCATCATGGTGACAGAGCTGGACTCCATCTCAAAAAAAAACATTAAATATCATATTTTTTTTCTCACACAGGATTAATTTCCAAAGACTCATGTTACATGAGGAAGCTACCAAGAAGAGCAAAGGAAAGGATCCAGGATGGCTCTTCCTCAGGTGAGTGATATTCCTCCGTGGATTCTTCTGTCTGCTTTCTGATGTGCCGGGTATTGTAGTAGCCAGTCTTCTGTGAGTCTGCAGCGTCCTGCCTCACATGTTTGCTCGCACTCACCCGAGGCTTTTCTCAGTCCCTCTCATCTTAAATTCCATCTCCCTTTTATTGCCCAGGCTGGAGTTCACCGGAGCACTCTGCACTCACTGTAACCTCCACCTCCCAGGATCAAGAGATTCTCAGGCCTCAGCCTCCCAAGTAGCTGGGATTACAGGCATCCACCACCACATTGGGCTAATTTTGTATTTTTAATAGAGACAGGATTTCACCATGCTGTCCAGGCTGGCCTCAAACTTCCGACTTCACATAATCTCCTTGACAGTTTTTCACCCTTCCCAAGAATAACACACTGGCTGCCTGTGGGCATGATGACTTCACTGCAGATATCTGGAGGTTTCCTACAAGTTGGGGTATTGAAAAGCTGACTGCAGGCCGGGCGCGGTGGCTCATGCCTGTAATCCCAGCACTTTGGGAGGCTAAGGCGGGTGGATCACGAGGTCAGGAGATCGAGACCATCCTGGCTAACATGGTGAAACCCCGTCTCTACTAAAAATACAAAAAATTAGCCGGGCGCGGTGGCGGGCGCCTGTCGTCCCAGCTTCTTGGAAGGCTGAGGCAGGAGAATGGGGTGAACCTGGGAACCAGAGCTTGCAGTGAGCCGAGATTGCACCACAGCACCCCAGCCTGGGCGACAGAGCGAGACTCCGTCTCAAAAAGAAAAAAGAAAAGAAAAGCCGATTGCTTCCTCTTGGAGTTGCCATTTCCTCTTTTAGATGTGGGAAGATTCCATCCCTACCCCCGGCTGCAGTGGTGCCCTCTCTGACTAAGAACATGGGAAATCTCCCACGCATTCAGCAAAGCTTACTACTGTGGTCTTCTCACTATGATTCTTACCACCATGGCCTTACCACTGCAGTTCTCCTGCCTCAGCCTCCCGAGTAGCTGGGATGACAGTCGCACACCACCACACCTGGCTAATTGTTTGCATTTTTAGTCGAGATGGGTTTCACTTTGATGGTCAGACTGGTCTCGAACTCCTGACCTCATGATCTGCCCGCCTCATCCTCCCAAAGTTGTGGGATTACAGGCGTGAGCCACCGCCCGCCCAGCCGAGAAATATCTTGATAATATTACAGGGGCTCCCTCTTGGGTGACAGTGACAGTTAGCTCTTCTTTTGGCTGTTGTTAGGATTCTTTTTTTTTTTTTTTTTTTTTGAGGCAGAGTCTCGCTCTGTCGCCCGGACTGGAGTGCAGTGGCCGGATCTCAGCTCACTGCAAGCTCCGCCTCCCGGGTTCACGCCATTCTCCTGCCTCAGCCTCCCGAGTAGCTGGGACTACAGGCGCCTGCCACTTCGCCCGGCTAGTTTTTGTATTTTTAGTAGAGACGGGGTTTCACCGTGTTAGCCAGGATGGTCTCGATCTCCTGACCTCGTGATCCGCCCGGCTCGGCCTCCCAAAGTGCTGGGATTACAGGCTTGAGCCACCGCGCCCGGCCTGTTGTTAGGATTCTTTATCTCTGAATTTTGACAGTTTTATTATGATGTTGTCTGTTGTAGGTCTCTTAGATTTATCCTAGTTGGATATTCTTAAGGTATTGAATTTGTTTCTTTTGCCTTCTGAAATTAGAAATTTTTGGTCATTATGCCTTCCAACAAGCTTTTCTATTCCTTTCTTCCTCTCACTTACTTCTGTGACTTCTGGTACTCTTTTTTTTTTGAGACGGAGTCTTGCTCTGTTGAGGTATTGCTCCTCACAAGACAGCATTAGCTGCGGGGGTCTGCATGCTGACCCTGACTTAACCACGTATGAATAAAACATACACTGACACACAGATAATTCTCTTTTGCTAGTTCTGCTGTGTTTCCCGACCACTAGCCTTAAGCAACTGTCTTAACGCTTTTATATGCTGTTTCCAACCTTCCCCAGAACATAGTAACCTAGAGCGGGCACCAGTGACTTACTGATTACTCACTGACTTGACGGCACGGTCCTTCCTTGCCTTCGTTTTCAGGGGTCGCGTTGCTCACGCTTCCATCGCAGCTTTCCTCTCGAGGGCGGTCCTCACCCTTCCTTCGCAGGTTGCCTCAGGAGGGGCTTGAACTGCTGGGGGTCTGTTTCTGCAAATCGCTGACTTTCCTCACACGGGGCACCAACTGAGGTATTGCTCCTCACAACAGGGCATTAGCTGCAGGGGTCTGCCCACCGACTCTGGTCCAGATGGATGAGTGAAATGTACACCGACACAGACACTCTGCTTTGCCAGTCCTGCTGGGTGCCCAGTTGCCTGCACACCAAGAGAGGCTTGTCACTGCAGCAGCCCTGAGCAGCTCACACTCCAGGCATTTATGTAGCATTGAATTAACAACAGAAGTTTGAGTAGACACACTTGAGGATGATTAACATGGTAAAGAGAGTAGTTTTGTGAATGATAAAGCCCAGGTACTGTGGTCTAAAGCAAATACCATTAAGGGACAATTTCCCTGGCCAACCTCCCCCTAGAGGGCCATGTGGCTCAAAGGTTAGTTACTGGAGGCAGGGTAAACAGACACAACTGGGGGAGCCTCGATTGCCCCTAGTATTTACCCTATGACCTAATGCTCTAAGGTAAGAACTGGCTGTCTTCAGCCTGTTCAATTATTACCAGCTAGGTAACCTTCCGGCCTTCCAAAAGGTTTGTGACTATTCCCTATAACTTGCCCTAATATTTCCCTTTAATATTTCTGCCCCTATCTTGAGTAAATCCCAACACTGTCGCCCAGGCTGGAGTGCAGTGGTGTGCTCTCACCTCACTCCAGCCTCTGCTTCTGGATTCAAGCGATTCTCTCACCTCAGCCTCCCAAGTATCTGAGATTACAGGTGCGCACCACCACACCTGGCTGATTGTTGTATTTTCAGTAGAGATGAAATTTCACCATGTTGGCCAGGCTGGTCTTGAACTCCTGACCTCAGGTGATTCCCACACCTGGACCTCCCAAAGTGCTGGAATTACAGGCGTGAGCCACACCCTGGCCTGGGACTTTCATAGTGTGTAGGATGGTGTCCTTGCTGGTGTCCTGTGAGTCTGTTTAGACTCCCTTCATTTTTCTGTATTCTTTGTTGTTGTTTCTTTTCCTATTCACTACTTTTTTCTTTTTGTTTGAGTTGGAGTTCCACTCTGGTTGCTGAGGGTGGAGAGCAAGGGCACGAACTCGGCTCATTGCAACCTCTACTTTCATGGTTAAAGCAATTCTCCTGTGTTAGCCTTTCGAATAGCTGGGATTACAGGCACGCACCACCATGCCCAGCTAATTTTGTATTTTTAGTAGAGACAGGGTTTCTCTATGTTGGTCAGACTGGTCTTGAGCTACTGACCTCAGGTGATCCATCCGCCTCGGCCTCCCAAAGTGCTGGGATTACAGGCATGAGCCACCAAGCCTGGTCTTTCTTTTCTTTCTTTTTTTTTGAGACAGAGTTTTGCTCTTGTTGCCCAGGCTGGAGTGCAATGATGCAATCTCGGCTCACCACAACCTCCACCTCCCAGGTTCAAGCGATTCTCCTGCCTTAGCCTCCCAAGTAACTGGGATTACAGGCATGCACCACCACACCCAGCTCATTTTGTATTTGTAGTAGAGATGGGGTTTCTCCATGTTGGTCAGGCTGGACTTGAATTCCTGACCTCAGGTGATCTGCCTGCCTCGGCGTCCCAAAGTGCTAGGATTACAGGCATGAACCACTGCACCTGGCCCATGCCTGGCCTTTTTTAAAAAATTATTTTATTATTTTCTTTTGAGACAGTCTCACTCTGTACCAGGCTGGAGTGCAGTGGGAAGCCCACCACTACACCCTGCTAATCTTTGTATTTTTAGTGGAGAGAAAGTTTTATCATATCAGCCAGGCTGGTCTCCGAACTCCTGACCTCACACGATCCACCCACCTCAGCCTCCCAAAGTCCTGGTGTGAGCCACCTCACCCATCCCCTCTTCACTAGTTTTTAATTTACATAATGAATTCTGATTTTGAACCCATGTATGTATTGAGTTTTTCCATTTAGTTACTGTATTTTTAGCCTGAGAGTCTCTGTGTAGTTCTTCATCATTTCTGTATGTTGGTTGACCTTCTCATTTTCTTCAAGCATTGCTTTAATGATTTCTTGAAGCTGTCTCTTAATTCAATGAGCTTCCGACTTTTTGGAGGGTGGGGGTGACAGGGTCTGACTGTGTCCCCCAGGCTGGAGTGCAGTGGTGCAATCTTGGTTCGCTTCAACCTCTGCTCTCCAGGCTTGAGCAATCCTCCCACCTCAGCCTGGTGAGTAGCTATGGATGTGTTTAGGTTTTTCCTTATAATGTCTGGACTGAAGTTAATTTAAGTGTGTGTAGATGTGATTTTAAATGTGTCCTGGAGAGCATTAATGGAGAAGTCCATGATTTTTTTGAGAAAGAGTCTCACTCTGTTGATAGGCTGGTGTGAAGTGGCACTATCTCAGCTCACTGCAACCTCAGCCTCCTGAGTTCAAGTGATTCTCCTGCCTCAGCCTCCTGAGTAGCTGGGATTACAGGTGCATGCCACCACACCAAGCTAATTTTTGTATTTTTAATAGAGTCAGGGTTTCAGCATGTTCGCTCAGATGGTCTTAATCTCTTGACCTCATGATCCACACGCCTCAGCCTCCAGAAGTGTTGGGATTGTAGGTATGAACCACCATGCCCAACCAAGCCCATGGTTTTTGTAGAAAACACATTATTTGCAGTATATATATACATGTATTTTTATTTTGAGAAAGACTCGCTCCGTTGCCTTGGCTGGAGTGCAGTGCTGTGATCTCAGCTTACTGCAACCTCTGCCTCCAGAGTTCAAGCAATTCCCCTGCCCCAGCTTCCCAAATAGCTGAGATTACAGGTGCCTTCCCCCACCATGCCCAACTAATTTTTCTATTTTTAGTAGCTATGGGGTTTCATCATGTTGCCCAGGTTGGTCTCAAACTCCTGACCTTAAGTGATCCACCTACCTTGGTATCCCAAAGTGACAGGGTTACAGGTGTGAGCCCCCACGCCTGGCCATATATATATATATTTTTTGTTTGTTTGTTTGTTTGTTTGTTTGAGATGGAGTCTCACTCTGCAGTCTAAGCTGAAGTGCAGTGGCACAATCTCAGCTCACTGCAACCTTCACCTCTGGAGCTCAAGCGATTCTCCTGCCTCAGCCTCCCAAATAGCTGGGACTAGAGGCGTGCACAACCACACCCAGTTAATTTTTTTGTATTTTTAGTAGAGACTTGGTTTCACCATGTTGCCCTGGGTAGTTCAAACTCCTGAGCTCAGTTGATCCACCCACCTCGGCCTCCCAAACTGCTGGGATCTTAGGTGTGAGCCACTGCGGCCCAGACACACACACACACACACACACACACACACACACATATACGTATATATATATATATATATTTTTTTTTTTTTTTTTTTTTTTTTTTTTGAGATGGGGTCTCGCTCTGTCTCCCAGACTGGAGTGCAGTGGCATGATCTCGGCTCACTGCAAGCTCCGCCTCCCGGGTTTACGCCATTCTCCTGCCTCAGCCTCCCAAGTAGCTGGGACTACAGGTGCCGCCACCTCGCCCGGCTAATTTTTTGTATTTTTAGTAGAGACGGGGTTTCACTGAGTTAGCCAGGATCCCGGACATATGTTTTTTATATTTTCCATAAAACTGAGACTTCCACAGTGAGTTAGATTTTAAAATCTATAATGGGAAAGTGCAATAAAACACAACTGTACAGAAAAAACTGTTCAAAGATACGTTAGCATGGATTTGTGAGAACACAGTCTTGGATCAAATCAATGCTTATTTTCTCTTTTCTCATTTCCTGTGAAGGTGATAACTCCGTCCTCCATAATGTTTTGTGGAAATGTGTGTTTCATTTTAGGGACGCTTGACTTTCAGGGATGTGGCTATAGAATTCTCTTTGGAGGAGTGGAAATGCCTGAACCCTGCACAGAGGGCTTTATACAGGGCTGTAATGTTGGAGAACTACAGGAACCTGGAGTCTGTGGGTGAGAAAAATGTGTCTCCACACGTGAGGAATCTGTCTTTGTCTATCTTGGCTCTTCCTGATTTTGTATTCTCTTTTGTGATTTTGTGATACATGCTTTTGATGTACATGTCATTCTTTTCTGCAGTGATGACCCTCCTATCTGTCATGGATAGCTTCTTAGAGACTCTCCTATGGAGTGGTTTTACATAAAAACAGAACACTTATTAACACTCTGACTAATACAATTGAATATCATCCTGCTCTAGGCAGAGATGTCCCTGGAAGCCCTGAGCAGAATTGTCAGCGTGGCCCAGGATACGAGATAGAAAGCATGACACTGACACTGACTGACAAGTGTTCCCAGCTGTGGTTCTGGTTTTGTTTTATTATTATTATTTTTTTTTGAGACAGAGTCTCCCTCTGTTGCTCAGGCTGTAGTGCAGTGTTGTGATCTCAGCTCAGTACAACCTCCACCTCCTGCATTCAAGCAATTCTCATACCTCCGCCTCCCAACCTAACTGGAATTACAGATGCAAGCCATGATACCTTGCTAAGTTTTGTATTTTTATTAGAGATGGGGTATCACCATGTTGACCAGGCTGGTCTCAAATTCCTGGTCTCAAGCAATCTGCCCACCTCAGCCTCCAGCCAAGTGTTGGGATTGAAAACCTGAGCCACCATGCTTGGCCTTTCATTCTGGTTTTTAGGGAGCGTCACAGAAGCATCTCTCACTGGTACCGTGACAGTGATCATCACACAAACTAATGATCATCTTCTCTAAGCAGCAGTCACTGCTGTAGAAGTTCCTCCTAGGGAGGACATCGTTCAGGCTCACTGCCTCATGTATATGAGGCTCTTGACTGAACTGTTTTTGTTTGACATGGAATTTTGCTCTTGTTGCCCAGGCTGGAGTGCAATGATGTGATCTCTGCTCACCACAACCTCTGCCTCCCAGGTTTAAGAAATTCTCCTGCTTCAGCCTCCTGAGTAGCTGGGATTACAGGCACCCACCATCATACCTGGCTAATTTTTGTATTTTTAGTAGAGAGAGGGTGTTCTTAAACTTTGAAGATCATATTTGGAAAATTTAACATAAGTATTGCTTTTTGTGTAATATTAACACATTTCAATATTAACTATTATTTACCATATGTACTTAATTGGAAACCTATTGGTTTTTATATTTTTTAGATAGCTCTTTTAAAACCATGATGGAGTACTCATCAACAGGGCAAGGCAATACAGAAGTGTTCCACACAGAGATGTTGGAAAGACATGAAAGTCATCACTTTGGAGATTTTTGCTTCCCAGAAATCAAGAAAGATATTCATGACTTTGACTTTCAGTGCCAAGAAATTAAAAGAAAGGTCCATGAAGCACCCATGACAAAAATCAAAAAGTTGACTGGTAGTACACACCGACATAATCAAAGACATGCTGGAAACAAGCCTATTAAAGATCAGCTTGGATTAAGCTTTCATTCACATCTGCCTGAACTGCACGTATTTCAGACTGAAGGGAAAATTGATAATCAGGTAGAGAAGTCTATCAACAATGCTTCCTTGGTTTCAACATCCCAAAGAATTTCCAGTAGGCTCAAAACCCATATTTCTAATAGGTATGGGAAGAATTTTCTCCGTTCTTCATTATTCACACAAATACAGGAAGTACGCATGAGAGAAAAACCTTTCCGATGTAATGAGTGTGGCAAAGCCTTTAATTATAGCTCACATTTAAGGAGACATCACATAACCCATTCAGGAGAGAAACAACATAAATGTGATGTATGTGGCAAAGTCTTTCATCAAAAGCAATACCTTGCATGGCACCATAGAGTCCATACTGGAGAAAAACCTTACAAGTGTAATGAGTGTTGCAAGACCTTCGGTCACAAGTCATCTCTTACACGCCATTATAGACTTCATACTGGAGAGAAACCTTACAAATGTAACGAGTGTGGTAAGACCTTCCGTCAGACATCATCCCTTGTAGGCCATCGTAGACGTCATACTGGAGAGAAACCTTACAAATGTGAAGAATGTGACAAAGTTTACAGTTGCAGATCACAACTTGAAACACATAGGCGAATTCATACAGGAGAGAAACCATACAAATGTAAGGTTTGTGACAAGGCTTTTAGGCATAATTCATGCCTTTCACGCCATAACAGAGTTCATACTGAAGAGAAACCTTACACATGCAATGAATGTGGCAAGGTTTTCCGGCGTGATTCATACCTTGCACAACATCAGAGAGTCCATACTGGAGAGAAACCTTACACATGTAATGAATGTGGTAAGGTTTTTAATCAAAAAGCACACCTTGCATGTCATTATCGACTTCATACTGGAGAGAAACCTTATAAGTGTAATGAGTGTGGCAAGACCTTCAGTCAGAAGTCATCCCTTGTAGGCCATCGTAGACTTCATACTGGAGAGAAACCTTACAACTGTCATGAGTGTGGCAAGACCTTTGCTCGAAATTCATCCCTTGTAATTCATAAGGCAATTCATACTGGAGAGAAACCTTACAAGTGTAATGAATGTGGCAAGGTTTTTAATCAACAGTCAAACCTTGCACAACATCAGAGAGTTCATACTGGAGAGAAACCTTACAAGTGTAATGAGTGTGGCAAGACCTTCAGTCATATGTCATCCTTTGTATACCATCATAGACTTCATAATGGGGAGAAACCTTACAAGTGTAATGAGTGTGGCAAGACCTTCAGTCATATGTCATCCTTTGTATGTCATCATAGACTTCATACTGGAGAAAAACCTTATAAGTGCAATGAGTGTGGCAAAGTCTTTAGTGGGCAGTCATCACTTATTCATCATCAAGCAATCCATGGTATAGGCAAACTTTACAAATGTAATGATTCTCACAAAGTCCTCAGTAATGCTACCATCATTTGCAAATCATTAGAGAATTCATAATGAAGAGAGATCTTACAAGTGTAGTAAATGTGGCAGATTTTTCAGACATCATTCATAGCTTGCAGTTCATTGGCGAACTCATACTGGAGAGAAACCTTAGAAATATCATGATTGTGGCAAGGTCTTCAGTCAAGCTTCATCTTATGCAAAACAAGAGAATTCATACAGGAGAGAAACCTCACAACTGTGATAATTGTGGCAAAGTTTTTTTTTTTTTTTTTTTTTTGAGACGAAGTCTTACTCTTTCGCCCAGGCTGGGGTGCAGTGGCACAATCTTGGCTTACTGCAACCTCCGCCTCCCAGGTTCATACGATTCCCCTTCCTAGCCTCCCGAGTAGCTGGGACTACAAGCATGCTCCGGCTAATTTTTATGTTTTTAGTAGAGACAGGGTTTCACCATGTTGGCCTGGCTGTTCTCAACTCTTGACCTTGTGATCTGCCCACTTTGGCCTCCCAAAGTGCTGGGATTACAGGCATGAGCCACCGCGCCCAGCATGGCAAAGTCTTTACATTCACACTGCATTAGACATCAGAGAATCTATACTGGACAGAAATCTTACAAATGCCTTAGGTGTGGCAAGGTCTTTAGTCTGAGGTCTCTCCTTGCAGAACAGCAGGAAATTCATTTTTGAGATAATTGCAGTGGCGCGATCTCTGCTCTCTGCAAGCTCCACCTCCCAGGTTCACGCCATTCTCCAGCCTCAGCCTCCCGGGTAGCTGGAACTACAGGTGCCTGCCACCATGCCCGGCTAATTTTTTGTATTTTTAGTAGAGACAGGGTTTCACCGTGTTAGCCAGGATGGTCTCGATCTCCTCACCTTGTGATCTGCCCGCCTCGGCTTCCAAAGTGCTGGAATTAAAGGCATGAGCCACCGCGCCCAGTCATCAATGTATTTCTTGAATGTATTTGATTGATGTCTAATGCCTCCCTAAACAGTCTAAGAACAAGCTGTTCTCCATTACCTTGGACACATGTTCTCAGGACCTCCTGAGGGTTGTGTCACAGGCCATGGTCATTCATATTTAGCTCAGAATAAATCTCTAAAGATATTTTACAGAGTTTGACTCTTTTCCATGATAAGAACAACTCATTTTAAGTGCAGCATGAAATAACAAAGGTAAGGAACACCTGGGCAATTTATATGCACTGTTTAAATGGCAGTGCTTTTTTTTTTTTTTTTAATTACTTTTTTTCTTATTGACATGGAGGAGGGAGCTCTGGGGTAGAGGGTCTTACTTTGTCACCCAGGTTGGCCTGGACCTCTGGGCTCCACGATCCTCCCGCTCCTGCTTCCTGAGTAGCTGGGACCCCAGACTCCCGCCACCCCGCCTGCATCTCTGCTGTGTTTAAGCTGCAGGTGGTGACCTCACTCCTCCCTGGCCTGAGTCCTCCGCTCCGCACCCCAGGCGGTGGCCCTAGGGAAGTCTCAGGAGCTGAGCACAGGGTGGACTCTCCCACCCCAGTGAATGGAGAATTGAAAGGGAGAGGATTTCTATTCTGTTCTGTGGACCATCAGCATGAAGTTGTAGGTTTCGCTCAGGCAGGGCTTTGCATTTCGCATTCTAGTTTGCATTCCTGCCCTAGACAGTTTCCAGGCTTTGGAATTAAATTGCTAAAATTAGTTTCATTAGCAAGGAACTTTCCTGTGTCCAATGACCGCCCCACGTCGACTTCTCAGAGAGGTACTATTTCCCTGACTGCTCAGCTGCTCCAGCCTCACTGGCGGGTTTCGCCTCCAAAACCCGGAAAACAGAGGCGCCGAGAGCGAGAGGGAAGGAAGCTCCCCCTCCTTCCCGCCCCCGCAGACCCCTCACGGTCCAGGACTCTTGTCCCTCGCGCCCCGCCCCGGCCTCGCTCAGGCCCAGTCCACCTCTTCGTGACCGTTCCCGGCCTCGCCGGGGCCCGCCCACCTCCTGGGTGTCCCGCCCAGGCCTGGCTTCTGTCCTTTTCTGATTGGCACAGACCGGGAAGCAGGTAGCGTGGACTGAAGGTTGCGCGGCCATCTGTGCGCTTCCCAGTTCTCTGGTGCTGCTATACTGGGGACGTGGGGTCCCCACAGACCTGGAAATTTCAGCCCCTCTTTCTCAATCCAGACCAAATTGAGACGTCCGGCCAGAGTCCGTGAGTGGCTTCCTTTTGAATTTAAAGTCGACCTGACGCCGGTCCCGTCCACTGTCTTTCTGCAGTGGGATTGTGCAGCCACCTCATGTCGCGAAACTTTCCTTCACAAAACACCTCCCGATCGCTCCTCCCACCTCGCGCTGTTTCAAGTCCTCACCCGCGAGCCGGATTCTCGCCCTGGGGGCCTCGTGGCCTCGCTGTTATGTCGGCCTGTGGAGCGCGGCGCCGCAGCCCCAGTCCCGGGGAGGCCGCGTCCTCTGCCTGATCCTGGGATCTTGCAGACCCCACCCCTGTCCGAAGGCGCCGTCCCCCCCCACCTCCCTCCTCCTGCCGGGCCCAGCTTCTCCCCAGTTCCAATCCCTGGAAAACGTGCTCTTCCTGGAGGCAACCCTCTTCTCCATCCTCTTCTCCATCCTCTCCCTGTTGCTACCGGAAGGCAGGCCTTGAGTGTGAGGTTTCCAGATTCTTGGCTTTTGAACACAGAATTGGAAAAAACAAACAAACCCCCACAAAGTAACAAAAGAACGAAGCGGCAAAAGCAGGAATTTATTCCATCAGGAAAGCACTCCACAGCGGGGAGTGAGTCTAAACGAGCATCTCCAGGGCCCCTTTTACAGTTTTGCGGGATTAAAGTATTTCTTTTGAGGTCCCTATGGGCTATTCCTTATCTGGGTGAAGGATGTGGCCTTTGGCCAATGAAATGCTGAGGTGAATGGGCCCGAGGCCCATGGGTGCCCTATGCAGATGAAGGTATGGCCAGTGCTCGGCTGCGGCCACTCCTGGGCTCTTTTCCTTTCCATCTGAGATGTAGTGGAAGAGGGAAGACGGTGGGGAGAGCAGCCTTTGATCCCTTGTTACTCTAGGTGGGGAAATGGGGTTTTTCCTTTTTATCTAGTTTAGGAAAGTTCGGGTTAATTGGCCTTAGATTCGCTGCTCCCAGACCCAGGACCCAGATGTTTCCTTTTTCTCCTTTTTTATTGGAGATGGGGGTCTCACTCTGTTGCCCAGGCGGGAGAGCAGTGACAGCCTCACAGCTCACTACAGCCTCAACTTCCTAGGCTCCAGGGATCCTCCCACCTCAGCCTCCAGAGTAGCGGGGACCACAGCTGCGCGCCACAACACTGCGCTAATTTTTGTGTTCTTGGTAAAGACGGGCTTTCGCCATGTTGCTCAGGTTGATCTCCAACTCCGGGGCTCAAGTGATCCAGCCGCGTCGGCCTCCCAAACTGCTGGGAGTACAGACTTGAGCCACCACACCCGCCTTCTTTCTTAATTAAAAATAGTAATAATAGGCCATGCACAGTAGCTCATGCCTATAATCCTAGCACTTTGGGAGACTGAAGCGGGCAGATAACCTGAGGTCAGGAGTTCGAGACCAGCCAGGCCAATATGGTGAAACCTCCTCTCAACTAAAATACAGAAATTAACTGGGTGTGGTGATGGGCGCCTGTAATCCCAGCGACTCGGGAGGCTGAGGCAGGAGAATCACTTGAACCCGGGAGACTGAAGTTGCAGTGAGCCGAGATCGACTGGGCGATAGAGCTAGACTCTGTCTCAAAAAAAATAAAATAACTACTTCTCAAATAAGCTTTGGTAGAATCTTATGAGCCCACATCATTATTTTTCCAACTGTAATATGCGTTCAAAATTTTCTTCTTTGACCCCACATTTCATTAGATGTATATATTTTTAATTATCTTAAAATCGTTTCTTTATGAAATGTATTGTGTTCAGTTTACGTGGAGGACTGCATGCTTTCTTGTCTGTATGATATATTGGAAACACTTTCTATTTCCTGATACATGATTTTAGGTTGTTTCTTGATAAAGATATCAAGGATCTATTTTCTTTTTTTCTTTTTTTTTTTTTTTTTTTTTGAGTTGGAGTTTTGCTCTTGTTGCCCAGACTGGAGTGCCATGGCGTGATCCCGGATCACGGCAACTTCTGTCTCCCGGGTTCAAGCGATTCTCCTGCCTCAGCCTCCGGACTAGCTGGGATTACAGACATGTGCCACCATGCCCGGCTAATTTTGTATTTTAGTAGAGATGGAATTTTTCCATGTTGGTCAGGCTGGTCTCGAATTCCTTATGTCAGGTGATCTGCCCACCCCAGCCTCCCAAAGTGCTGGGATTTCAGGCATGAGCCACCACTCCTGGCCCCAGGGCCTTTTTTTTCTTTATGCTGACATCAAAATTTAGTTCAACTAGCCTATTACTCCATTTTCTTTCCTTATGTCATCTGATAAAATGGTGAACTGTGAGCTTCTGAGGAAACGTTCCCCTCAAGTTTCTCTGGTCCATGATATTCTTTGCAGATGTTGAAGGATGAGCTGGATTGACTTGGAACCTTTTTCCAGCAGAGCCCATGTGTTTATGAAAAAAACATTCGCTCAGAGCTTATGTCTACCACTGCCTCTCTTTCAGTGTTTTAAACACCTATAGCTATGTGTTCACAACTGTGTTTACTTTGGATATATTACTGTCATTTTTCTGGGAAAATAATTACATGTTTAGGATTCTTGCCATCAGAACCTTAGACATTGAAAGAGACATTTCTTTTGTTCGGGTATATAAAAGATGGTCCTGAAAATTTCTTTTTCTTTTTTTGAGACAGAGTGTCACTCTGTCACCCATGCTTGAATGTATTGGCACGATCTTGCCTCACTGCAACCTCTGCCTCCAAGGCCCAAATGATCCACCCCAGTCAGCCTCCCAAATTGCTAGGACCACAGATGCACACCACCACACCTGGCTTGTTTTCTTACTTTTGGTAGGATGGGATTTCACCACGTTGCCAGGTTGGTGTCTCCAACTCCTGAGCTCGACTGATCCGCTTGTTTCAGCCTTCCGAAGTGCTGGGATTACAGGAGTGAGCCACCGCATATGGCCAGTCCTGGAATTTTCTAGAGGAGGATGACCAAAGCAGCCTGTAGACCCTTCCTGGCCATCACATGAAAACCAGTGACTCCTCCTTCCAAAACTCAGAGCTTCTCAGGATGACTTGGGGAAACGTCCCCCACTCTGAACCTCAGTGAGAGAAGACCAGAAAAGCTCAGTCAGAGTGACACTGACCCCTGAAATGATGGGCAAAATGGAGTGTGTGGTTTTTCCGGTAGGAGAGGGAGGTGCTTAGTTGTAATTTGAATTTTAAGTGGATTCCGGTCCTCCAAAAATGTAAAAAACAAAAGCACAGGAATGGAGAACACAGGGGATTAGCCTCAAATCATCTCCAACCTCTTCTTGTCTCTGTCCACACCCACTACCCTTCTTATCATCTCATCTCACAGTTTCAACCCACAAAAATAACTCCATGTCCCTTGCAGGTTTCTCCCCTGAGCTCTACAATCCTGTGTCCAGTTGTCTCCTCAGCTGTCTTCTGGGACAGCAAACAGGCATCTCCACCTTCATGTGTCCAAAAGTGACTTCCTAAACCCCTAAACACATTCCCTTGCAGTCCTCAACATCTCAGGTGAGGATGACAGTGCACTTCCAGGAACTTAGCTGAACTTGACAGCATGTATTTTAAATATGGGAAATGAACTCCATTATTTGTAAGTGTTATAATTTATAACATAAATAATTTATAACGTAAAGCAAAAGTTGCATGTGTACATAAAAGGAGTGAGAAAATACATCATTTCCAAAATTCTTTTGAGGTGTGGGGGAAAAATGTTTCAAGATGTCATCCCTATGGATCTGGGCTCCCAGGACCCCTCTGACCTCACCTCCTGCCTCCTCCTTGCTTCCTCTGCTCCAGCCATGCAGGCCTTTTTCCTTTTTCTGGGGCTGAGGTTGCTCTGTCTCAGGGCCTTCACATGGGCTATCCCTCTTTCTAGAACTCTCTGGCCCTTCAGCTGCAAGTGATAAGCTGTATATCATCCCTAAGTTTTGTTCTGACATCACCTTCTCTATGGAAAGATTTGTGATCTCCCACAGGCCTCCATGTGACATTACAGGCCCACCTTCACCCCCACCTCTGGTCCATGTTGCCTGTTCTGTGTGATTCTTTTTGCTCCTTCGCTGTTCACTGGATCCTGGTGAGAACAAGTCCCCAAGCAGAGAGCAGAGCCAGAAGGTGGGGCTGTGCTGGGCTGGCGCCGTCTGAATGGAGTTCAACCCTGGCTTCACATTAGTGTTCTCAGGCATTTTGCAAATACATCTTTTATGCTGTTTTATCAGAGATTGCTATTATCAGAGGATTAAACCCACCATCAATAATTCTTGCAATGGCCCTGGTGATTCTCATCTGTATCCAACATTGAACATCAAGGAAATTGTTTCCATGTTGAGAGCTGAGATCAGCCTGTGATCCACAGGGAGGTGAGGATGCTGTGGTCTGCATGGGGTTTGGTTAGTGCCAGATCTGTGCCCTGCTTCAGCGTGTGTGTGAACTTTTCCAGGAGGGGAACAAGATCTGAAAATGGGTTAAAATTACCCTTGTAGATCTTCCTGTGGGATGTTCTTATCTCTGCAGGATCTCTGGTGCAGTGGGCAGCAGAGGACCGTCTTTCTCTCGGGTGAGGTCTCCCCCGTGTGTGTGTTTTGTCACAGGAAAGGAGGGAGTGATTTCTAAATATTAAATCTCTAATTTTTTTTTTTTTTTACATACAGTATTGATTTCCAAAGACTCATGTTACATAAGGAAGCCACCAAGAAGAGCAAAGAAAAGGATCCAGGGATGGCTCTTCCTCAGGTGAGTGATATTCCTCGGTGGATTCCACTGTCTCTTTCCTTTCTGAAATGCCCGGTATTGTAGTAGCCAGTCTTCTGTGAGTCTGAAGCGTCCTGCCTCACACATTTGCTCCCACTCACCCAAGACTTTTCTCAGTCCTTGTCATCTTCACTTAAATTCCATCTCCTATAACCTAGTGAATGAGCTTGGGAAGAGGCTGCACTGGGCATGGGCCTGGGAAGGGCTCACACCAGACATGGATGGAGACGGGGTGAGGGTCCCGTGCAGTCAGTGATGTTGGGCGGCAGGGATTGTTCAGGGGCCACATCTGGGTGCACATTTAGCTCTTTCTGGACCAGGTAAGAGAAACTGTATACGAAAGTCATACATTAATGTACACTAATATGTGGTAAATTCTGGAAATGGAGACAAATTAGCGGAGATATTTTGTGTCTGATTTTGTAATGCATTTGAAGCTACACTAGTATGTCGATATGTCTCTGATTCAAAACTTTTTTTTTAAGAGACAGGTGTCACTCTGGACCCAGTCTGGAATGCAGTGGAACAATTCTAGTTTACAGCAGCCTCAGATTCGTAGGCTCAAGTGATCTTCACATTAGCCTGCTAAGGAGGTAGAATGACAGACATGTGCTACCACGCCAGGCTAATTCTAATTTCAGAGAAGGTGAGAATGAGAGCTATGTACAGAATGAGGGAGGGAACCAGTGATGAAGATGAAGGGGGACCTGGGTGCAGACGGGCAGTGAGTTGATTGGGTGTGTTGAGGAAGTGATGGCATGTTGCGTCTTCTCTTTATAATGTAACACATTTAAAATTTTTAAAAATTATCCGGATGAGAATGAGAGTTGCCAAACTCCTGTCTCTACGTGTGGTGCATTTTATAGATTCTAACTTCCCTTTGCAACCCCTCTTCAGCCAGAGGACAGTGACTTGACTCATTAGTTGTGGATCCCCCTCTTCCCTTTTCATGGATGGGGTGGGGAGTGGGGGAGTGAAGTAGGGCAAGAAGTGACTGAGTCTCTGTTACTACGTGGAGCTTGGTAAAAGAAATATTAAAGGTAATTTTGTTCTCTTTTTGTACTGTGTTTCCTTTTTTTCTAGTTCCTCTTTATTTCATTAGTTGTTTTTTATTTTTTTAATTTTAATTTTTATTTTTTTGAGACACTCTTACTGTTGCCCAGGCTGGAGTGCAGGGGCAGGATCACAGCTCACTGAAACTGTGATCAACCTCCCGGGCTCAAGTAATTTTCCCACCTCAGCCTCCTGAGTAGCTGGGATGACAAGCGCACCCCACCATGCCTGCCTAATGTTTGTATTACTATTATTATTAATTTCTGAGACTGTCTTTGTCACCCAGGCTGGAGTGCAGTGGAACGATCCCAGCTCACTGCAACTTCTGCCTCCTGGGGTCAAGCGATTCTCCTTCCTCAGCCTCCCAAGTAGCTGGGATTATAGGCGTGGACCACCACACCTGGCTAATTTTTGTATTTTTACAAAATACAGGCCGGGCGCGGTGGCTCAAGCCTGTAATCCCAGCACTTTGGGAGGGCGAGATGGGCGGATCACAAGGTCAGGAGATCGAGACCATCCTGGCTAACATGGTGAAACCCCGTCTCTACTAAAAATACAAAAAACTAGCCGGGCGAGATGGCGGGCGCCTGTAGTCCCAGCTGCTCCGGAGGCTGAGGCGGAGCTTGCAGTGAGCTGAGATCTGTCTACTGCACTCCAGCCCCGTCTCAAAAAAAAAAAAAACAAAAAACAAAATACAAAACAGAGTTTCTCCATGTTGGCCAGGGTGGTCTCAAACTCCTGACCTGAAGCACTCTGCCTGTCTCGGCCTCCCAGAGTGCTGGAATTACAGGTGTGAGCCACTTTGCTCAACCAGATATTTGTGGGTTTTGTAGATACCAGAATTTGCCATGTTGTCCATGCTGGTTTTGAACTCCTGGGTTCAAGTGATCCAGCTGTATCTGCCTCTCAAACTTATGGGATTACATCCTTGAGCCACCATGTACAGCCTGTTTTTTAATTTAAAAACAAATTACTTCTGAAATAAGTTTTGGTAGAGTCATTTTTTGGAGATGGAGTTTTGCTCTGTCACTCAGGTTGGAGTGCAGTGATCTGATCTTGGCTCACTGCAACCTCTGCCTCTGGGTTCAAGCGATTCTCCTTCCTCAGCCTCCTGAGTAGCTGGGATTACATGCACTTGCTACCATACCGGGCTAATGTTTGTATTTTTAGTAGAGATGGGATTTCACCATGTTGGTCAGGCTGGTCTAGAACTCATCATCTTGTGATTCACCCACCTTGGCCACCCAAAGTGCTGGGATTGCAGGTGTAAGCAAGCACACCCAGCCTCTACTTTTTTTTTTTTTTTTTTTTTTGAGACGGAGTTGGGAAAAAAAAAACTCCGGAGCTGGGAAAAGTGGCTAACTTCTGTTGGCCATGCTGGTCTCAAACTCCTGACCTCAGGTGATCTGCCCACCTCGACCTCCCAAAATGTTGGGATTATAGGCATGAGCCATCATGCCTGTCCACCCATGTATTCTTGACTGAAACAATTTGCTGTGTCTTAATTCTACAGCTCACCTACTTTCACTGTTTTCAAGGTCAATAGCTATGTGTTCACACTTCTGCATTTTATAAATGTTACTGTGATTTTCTTGTAAGGAAGAATTAAATGTAGGGAGTCAATAGCATCAGAACCTTGTAAAATAAGTTTCTTTAGCCCAGGTATGTGAAAGATGCTTCTCTAATTTTCAAGGATGGGGTGATAAAGACCAACCCTTCCCATTTGCCCTTCCAGGCTCCAATGTAAGAATTCAGGCACCTTCTCACTCATCTCAGACCTTCTCAGAGTAACTTGGTGAAAATGTCCCTCCTCTGAGCCCCAGTGAGCCTCCCTGCAACTTGGAGATGAGGGGCTAGACCAGAAAAGCTCAACCTGAGTGACCTTGGCCCCTGAAATGATTGGCAAAATGGAGTGTGTGTCTGGGTGTGGCTTTTTTTGGGGGGGGAGAGAGGGGAGTGTCCAGTTGTAATTAAAATTTTCAATGGGATGCAGTACCCCAAAAATTAAAAAAAAAAAAACAAAAAACAGAAGAATGGAAGACACAGAGACCATCTTCGGGGCCTTTCTCTGTATGAGGATATCACAGCTAAATCTAAAGCAAGTCATGTCTGTCCCTGGCAGGGAACCCTCCACCGGCTTCCCGTGTTCCCGAGGACAAAAGCTCAGCTCCTCACTGTGGCTCCACAGCCCTGTGTCCGGGGCCCCTGCCAGTGTCCAGCCTCCTCCTGGGAGCTTGCCCTCATCTCCTGACTCCCTCTGCCCTGGTCACATTTGCTTTTTTTCTCCCAAACATCAAAACCTTTTTTTGTCTCAGGTTGTTGTCCCTGCTCTTATCCTATGTCCCTAAATGATTATGGCACTGTCTTTCTTCTCCTCCTTCAGGTCTAGGCTCAGATATGTCTCCCCAACCCCCACCCCCATCTGAAGTTCTCTCTGCCCATCAGTCTCTCTCACGTTACTCAGGTTTTAGTGCCTCTGCAGCTATCACATCAGAAATGCCCTTTTTCTTTTCTTTTCTTTTCTTTTTTTGTTTTGAGACAGTCTCATTCTATTGCCTAGGCTGTGATCTTGGCTCACTGCAACCTCTGTCTCGTGGGTTCAAGCAATTCTTGTGCCTCAGCCTCCCAAGTAGCTGAGATTACAGATGTGTGCAACCACACCTGGCTAATTTTTGTATTTTTCATTTTATTTGATTTTATTCTATTTTATTTTTGAGTCTCACCCCCTCACCAGGCTGGAGTGTGGTGTCATGATCTGGGCTCACTGCAACCTCCACCTCCCAGGTTCAAGCGATTCTCCTGTCTCAGCCTCCCAAGTAGCTGGGATTACAGATGCCCACAACCCCAGCTACTTTTTGTATTTTTAGCACAGATGGAGTTTCAGTTGGCCAGGCTGGTCTGGAACTCCTGACCTCAAGTGATCCACCCGCCCCAGCTTCCTAGAGTGCTATAGTGCTGGGATTACAGGCATGAGCCACTGCCCTGGCCCAACTTTTTGTATTTTTAGTAGAGACAGGCTTTCACTGTGTTGGAAGGCTGGTCTCAAATTGCTGACCTTAGGTCATCTGTCTGCCTTGGCCTCCCAATGTGCTGAGATTACAGGCGTGAGTCACCACACCCGGAAAGAAGGGCCCTTCTGAGTGGATTACTTTTAGTGTTTTGTAACTCCCTTCATTGAAGAATGCACAGTTCTCATCTTGGCCACAGGACAACTGCAGCACCTACTCTGGGGTTATGGTTTAGATGCTGAGGTGTCCTCAGGGAAGACTGAGGAGCTGGGGCAAGTGTGGGGATGGTCCCACATTTCTTCTGGAAATTTCAACTCTAATTGATCTGAACTTCCTACGGTTATTTATTTCAGTCAAAATAAGAGAAGGCCTCACTGAGGTCAGAAAAGCCCTACAGACCAGACCCTGTGTCCTCAGCCAGTCCCAAGGCATTCCCATTTTTGCCATCTGTGTCACTGCCTCACTCCAGCTCCTGTGTCTTCCATGCTCTGCACATCACCAGGGCCTAGTTTGGCCATCATGGGCAGGGGCTTTGCCACAAGCAGGTGATGCACTCAGAGTCAGGGGTCCTGGGTTCCCTTCAGGAAGGGTGGGGAGAAGGTCAGGGACCTAAGGGGCATGAAGAACACACCCCTACACAGCTAGTTCTGTTCCGGAGGAGCTGGAGGCTCCATGACTTCAGGAAAGATGCTTCCAAGAATCAGAGTGCAAACAGCACAGTGCATTGCAGCCCGAGGGCCACCTCCTCCTGCCAGGCCAGGATTAGGGCAGCTGCCAATGGAAGTCACTTATTAATGTGCGCAAAGTATGTGGTAAATCCTAGAAAAGGAAACCAATAAGCGGAAATCTTTTCTGCCTGATCTTACGCTACATTTTTAGGTAATTGAATGAGTTTCTGTTTTTCTGACTCCCAAAATCTTACTAATTAGAATGGAAAGTTTATACCCAGACATGAATGATATGTTAATGATTCCATCATTATTTTAAGAATATGCAATCAACCTAAATAATAGCTAGAGATTCTTTAAGCCATTCTTAGCACTTTAAGCTCATGGAGACTGGTGTTACTGTGGAGAGGCTTGGAAAACAGGTTTTTGGTAAAAAAAAGGTTATAATTTTTGTCAAATATGTGAGCAGTACTTTCGTTTTTTTTTTTTTTTTTTTTGTTTTTGAGACAGTGCCTCACTCTGTCATCCAGGCTGTAGTGCAATGGCGAGATCTCGGCCCACTGCAACCTCCACCTCCCGGGTTCAAGCAATTCTCCTGCCGCAGCCTTCTGAGTAGTTGGGACTACAGGCGAACACCACCACACCCAGCTAATTTTTCTATTTTTAGTAGAGACGGGGATTCACCATGGTAGTAGAGACCACCAGCCTTGTCTTGAACTCACCTTGAAATCCATCCGCACTGGGCTCCCAAAGTGTTGGGATTACAGGCATGAGCCACCATGCCTGGCCACTTTTTTTAATCCTAGTGGATCAAACCATGTTCTCATTCCTGCTATTATTATTATTATTATTATTATTATTATTATTATTGATACAAAGTCTTGCTCTGTTGCCCAGGCTGGAGTGCAGTGGCATGATCTCGGCTCCTGGGTTCAAGCAATTCTTCTGCCTCTGCCTCCCGAGTAGCTGGAATTATAGGCCCCTGCCACCACGCTGAGCTAATTTTTTTGTAGTTTTAGTAGAGACCAGGTTTTACCATGTTGGCCAAGCTGGTCTCTAACCCCTGCCTTCAGGTGCTCCAACTGCCTCAGACTCCCAGAGTGCTGCGATTACAGGTGCAAGCCACCGTGCCCAGCCCCACTAATTATTATTATTATTATTTTATTTTATTTATTTATTTTTATTTATTTATTTTTTTGAGACGGAGTCTCGCTCTGTCGCCCAGGCTGGAGTGCAGTGGCCGGATCTCGGCTCACTGCAAGTTCCGCCTCCCGGGTTTATGCCATTCTCCTGCCTCAGCCTCCCAAGTAGCTGGGACTACAGACACCTGCCACATCACCTGGCTAGTTTTTTGTATTTTTTAGTAGAGACGGGGTTTCACCTTGTTAGCCAGGATGGTCTCGATCTCCTGACCTCGTGATCCGCCCGTCTCGGCCTCCCAAAGTGCTGGGATTACAGGCTTGAGCCACCGCGCCCGGCCTATTATTTTATTTTTGAGACAGAGTCTCACTCTGTTACCGAGGCTGGAGTGCAGTGGCATGATCTTGTCTCACTAAAACCTCCGCCTCCAGGGTTCAAACAATTCTTCTGCCTCAGCCTCCTGAGTAGCTGGAATTACAGGCATGTGACACCACAACCAGCTAATTTTTATATTTTTGGTAGAGATGCGGTTTCACCATCTTGGTCTGGGTGGTCTTGAACTCCTGACCTTGTGATCCACCTGCTTCAGCCTCCCAAAGTGCTGGGATTACAGGCGTGCACTACCACCATGCCTAGCCTAATTATTATTAAATATATATTGTTATATTTAAACATCACATGATGTATATGTTTGTTTTGTGGTAATACTCCAAGCAAAGCTGCAGCTTAGGCCCTTGGCCATAGAGCATCTCCTTTCCCTGTCACGTCCTCCACCCTCCTTCCAGCCTCACTGGGGAGCCGCTACTGTCAGTTCTGTGTTAGGTGTCAGAGCAAGTCTTGCACACATGTATTTTTGCATAGTTATGAGACTTTAGGAAAAATTCTGCAGTAAATTAAAATTTTTTAAATATTTATTTGTTTACTTTAGGTTTGGGGCTACCTGTGAATGAATGGGGTTTTTCGTACAGATTGTTTCACTGTTTAGATACTAAACCCAGTACCCAATAGTTATTTTTTATTTACTTATTTTTTTGAGACAGAGTTTGGCTCATGTTGCCCAGGCTGGAGTATAATGGCATGATCTTGGCTCACTGCAGCCTCCGCCTCCTGGGTTCAAATGATTCTTCTGCCTCAGCCTTCTGAGTAGCTGGGATTACAGGTGTCCACCAGGACACGTGGCTAATTTTTTGCATTTTTAGTAGAGGCAGGGTTTCACCGTGTTGGCCAGGCTGGTCTTGAAGTCCTGACCTCAGGTGATCCACCTGCCTCGGCCTCTCAAAGTGCTGGGATTAGAGCAATGTATCCCCTTACCTAGCTGAATTTTAGTTTCTGATCTTTCACTGTGGTCATTGTCATCTCTGAGAACATCACTTATGCTCTGTCTAATCTGGATACTGAATGTCACTTGGTGTGTCAATAAAATATTCTAACATTGCTTTTTTTGTTTTGTTTTGTTTTTGGAGACAGAGTCTTGCTCTGTTGCTCAGGTTGGAGTGCAGTGGCTTGAACTCGCCTCACTACAACTTTTGCCTCCCGGTGTCAAGCAATTCTCCTGCCTCAGCCTTCCCAGTAGCTGGGACCACAGGCTCACGCTGTTACACCTGGCTAATTTTTTGTATCTTAGTAGAGATGCGGTTTCACCGTGTTGTCCAGGCTGGTTTTGAACTCCTGAGCTCAGGCAATCTGCTCGCCTTGGTCGTGAACTGCTAGGATTACAGGCATGAGCCATCATGACTGGCCACTACCATTTCCATAACGGGAACCCTGCATTGATTTTTTGTTTGTGTCTTTCTTGTATTATCCACAAACATAAGAAATTCATACTGAGAGGGTATCATGATCTCTTTAAAAAGTGTAATCAAACACAACTGGGAAGACATCATGTGGTAAAAAGTCCCTTACTCGGATGTTAGAACATTCACTACAATGAAATCCATGCTTTCCCCTCTCTCCTCTTCTCATTTTCAGTAAAGATAAGAACTTCTCCCATAGCCATTTGCTTAAAATGTGTTTTTATTTCAGGGTCTGTTGACATTCAGGGATGTGGCCATAGAATTCTCTCAGGAGGAGTGGAAATGCCTGGACCCTGCTCAGAGGACTCTATACAGAGACGTGATGCTGGAGAATTACAGGAACCTGGTCTCCCTGGGTGAGGAGAACTTCCCTCCTGGGGATGTGCCCTTGTGTATCTTTGCATTTTCTCTTGTTGCCTCTTGGGAGCCTCATCCTTGCTTGACTAAAGTGGGAGCCATATTGATTTTGACATGAAAAGCTTCGTAATGTAGGGTCTGGACTTTCACTGTCCCCTTTGTTTAGACGTTCTGCATTCTTCATGATAGCTCAGTGGGGCTTCCAGAAGTAAAGTAGGCATAAAACCTTATGGCAGGCCAGGCATGGAGACCCATGCCTGTCATCACTCCCACTTCAGGAGGCCAAGGCTTCTGGATTACTTCAGGTCAGGAGTTCAAGAGAAGCCTGGTCAACATGGTGAAACCCCATCTGTATTAAAAATACAAACATGCCGGGCGCGGTGGCTCAAGCCTGTAATCCCAGCACTTTGGGAGGCCGAGACGGGCGGATCACGAGGTCAGGAGATCGAGACCATCCTGGCTAACACGGTGAAACCCCGTCTCTACTAAAAATGCAAAAAAAACTAGCCGGGCGAAGTGGCGGGCGCCTGTAGTCCCAGCTACTCGGGAGGCTGAGGCAGGAGAATGGCGTAAACCCGGGAGGCGGAGCTTGCAGTGAGCTGAGATCCGGCCACTGCACTCCAGTCCTGGCGACAGAGTGAGACTCTGCCTCAAAAAAAAAAAAAAAAAAATACAAACATTAGCCGGGCGTGGTGGCACACATTTGTAATGCTAGCTACTAGAATGGCTAAGGAAGGTGAATCGCTTGAACCTAGAAGCAGATGGTTGCAGTGAGCCAGTGAGCCAAGACTGTGCCACTGCACTCCAGCCCAGGGAACAGAGCAAGACTGTCTCAAAAAACAAAAACAAAAAGAAAAACAAAACCTTATGGCAGACTTTAAAGATATCCAGTTCTGGTTGGGTATGGTGGCTCACACCTGTAATCTCAGCATTTAGGGAGGCCAAGACAAGGGAATCACCTGAGGTCGGGAGTTCGAGACCAGCCTGACTAACATGGAGAAACCTTGTCTCTACTAAAAATACAAAATTAGCCAGGGGTGGTGCATGCCTGTAATCCCAGTCGCTCAGGAGGCTGAGGCAGGAGAATCTCTTGAACTGGGGAGGTGGAGGTTAGATCACGCCATTGCACTCTGGCCTGGGCAACAAAGTGAAATTCCATCTCAAAAAAACAAAAACCCAGTTTCCTGTTTGCTTCTCCTGTGCTTTTGATTCAGTAGTTCTTGGAAGAGACCTTGATGTCCATGTATTACATATTACAATGCTCCGTAAGCCTTAAGAAGTAGGCAGTGAGTGGAGGAATTTGTGAAATATTTTTCTAGGTTTTTCTGTAATGTCTTCTTTCCTACTGAAACATTGGGCTGGGACTCTAGAAAAGCTCCAGCACATTATGTTCCTTTCTTTTTATAAGCAGGAGTCTCTTTCTGCACTGTTGTCACCATGTTGGGGCAAGGGAAAGAGCCCTGGACTGTGGAGAGTGAAGTGAAAATAGCAAAAAAATCTAGTTGGGTGGGAATTTATTACAGGTGTAAAGGCAGGTAAGAGCTCAGATGGGCAGAGTGGAAGCTCCACCTTCCAATAGTGTGTGGGGAAACTCTCTGCAAGTGGGAGAATTCTGTGGGAAAAGGAAAGTTTCAATCCTGAGATCTCAGAATGGACATCTTTCTTTGCTCCCACTTATTTTTCTGCTATTTATTTATTTATTTGACAGAGTCTCGCTATTTTGCCCAGGCTGGAGTACAGTGGCACAATAGGTCACTGCAACCTCTGCCACCTGAGTTCGAGTGGTTCTGCCTCAGCCTCCCAAGTAGCGCGGACTACAGGCATGCATCACCACCACAGCTGGCTAATTTTTGTTTTTTTAGGGGTTTTGCAATTTTGGCAAGTTTGATCTCAAACTCCTAACCCCAGGTAATTTGCCTGTCTGGGCCTCCCAAATGCTGAGATCACAGGTGTGAGCCACCACACCCGGCCCCTCTGCTCTTTAGATGTGTAGTATGTTGATCTTTCTGCCCTCTAGTGGTGCCACAACTCAGAGAAAAAGGCGGAGTCTTTACTTTATCCTGATGGGCAACAACACCTTATCATCTGGCTTCTGTGGCCTCTTTGCTTTCTTGACCCTGTGGCACAGGGAGGGCTGTGTCAAAGGGGTCTCTTTCCCCTGTGGTCTCTCCTTCTGTACTTGATTCCATCTGATGCTCCATTTTCTGTCCCTATAGATCAGAATGGAGGCCTCCATACACCTACCCCTTGACCTATTCAGGTTCCATCCCATTTGCTGTACTTGGAACACCCAGTCAGGAGATGAGAAAACATGAGCTGTGCCTCCTTTGCCTCTGGGGCCCGGGATACCGCACAGATCCCTCTGTGCTTCTTCAAATAGTCTGCTTGTCTATTTGAAATATGAAAAAGGCCATGCGCTGTGGCCCACGCCTGTAATTCAAACACTTTGAGAGGCTGAGGAGGGTGGATCACTTGAGGTCGGGAATTTGAGACCAGCCTGGCTAACATGGTGAAACCCCGTCTCTACTAAAAATACCAAAAGTAGCCGGGTGTGGTGGCGGGTGTGTGTATTCCCAGCTACTTGAAAGACTGAGGCAGAAGAATCTCTTGAACCTAGGAGGCGGAGGTTGCAGTGAGCTGAGATTGCGCCCCTGCACTCCAGCTTGGGTGACAGAGCGAGACTCTGTCCTCCCGCCAAAAAAAAAAAACTATGAAAAAACAAATGTGCTTTCCCTACTCTCACATGCTGCTGAGCACATAATGCCTCACTTCTGATCACCAAAATGTGTGTATTTCCCCTCAACAACATACAGATCTTGGATGGACAAAAACTGAATGTCCTGTAGTTGAATTCAGTTCTGACACTGTCTGCCTGGAGTTAGAGTGAGAACTCACAGGTCAAGGGTTGAGCTCCAGGCCGTCAAGGCTGCCCCTGACCTCAGACGCCAGTTCCAGGTAGTAGATGGTCACATGTTCTTCTGACCAACCAGCTGTAAGTTGGGTTTCGTCAACCCCTTTCTTGGGTTTGATTACTTTGCTAGGGTGGCTCACAAAACTCAGTGAAACACTTTCTTGAGTTCATGATGAAGGATGTTTCACAGGACATAGATGGACAGCCAGACGAGGAGATTCACGGGGTGAGGCAGTAAAACGTAAATCCATAGTCACTCTTTGATATAACAGTTCCACACATGATTGATATAAAACAGAATACAAAGACTATCACACAAAGGCCGGGTGCGGTGGCTCAAGCTTGTAATCCCAGCACTTTGGGAGGCCGAGACGGGCGGATCACGAGGTCAGGAGATCGAGACCATCCTGGCTAATACGGTGAAACTCCGTCTCTACTAAAAAATACAAAAAACTAGCCAGGCGACGAGGCGGGCGCGTGTAGTCCCCAGCTACTCGGGAGGCTGAGGCAGGAGAATGGCGTGAACCCGGGAGGCAGAGCTTGCAGTGAGCTGAGAGCCGGCCACTGCACTCCAGCCTGGGCGGCAGAGCAAGACTCCATCTCAAAAAAAAAAAAAAAAAAAAAAAAGACTGTCACACAAAATAGGAAAATTATTATTAAATAAATAAAATCCAACATCATGTATAATATGTAGAAATGAATAACAGTGTACTTAACACTAGAGGCATCTTTCCAGTGAGCTGTGCTCCACACAAGGACCGAGGGAAGATTCACTGGGTGTGTCGTGCCCCAGACCCTGTGTGTGTTCAGCATTTGGAAGCTCTCATCCCCCATAGTTTAGGGATTTGCGTGGAGGCTTCATCACGAAGTCATGATTGATGGTAACTCAGTCTCCAGCCCCTCTCCCCTTCCTGAAGGATGGTGGATGGCAGTGACTGTCCATGCCCCTAGGTCTAGCCTGTTCTTGCTGGTGATCAGCTCCATCCAGGAGACCATAGAGGCTGCCTCATTAGGACAAATCATGCTTCCGCACCCAGGACGTCCCAAGGTCTTTGGAGCTCTGTGTCAGGAACTGGGCAAAAGACCAATGTGTGCATTTCTTCTTATTCCACAGGGCCCCTCAGCCATTCTTCAGTTGTGCTTCATCCACACTTTACTGGTGTGTGTCACAGGGGAGTAGGTGGCTCTTCTGAGATGGTTACTCAGCTGAGTGGGAAAAACAGTCGACAGAAAGACCCTGTATTGGGGCCCACGGTCCTCGTGGGGGGCATAGGTCACTGGAATGATGCCCGTGGTACAAAGTTCACTGTTATTTGTTTAAGCCACTACTTCTTTCATCTTGGACATTTCTATATATTACACCTGATCTTGGTTATTCACTTAATCATCAGTTTTTTTTTTTGTTTTTTTTTTTTTTTTGAGGCGGAGTCTCGCTCTGTCGCCCAGACTGGAGTGCAGTGGCACAATCTCGGCTCACTGCAAGCTCCGCCTCCCGGGTTCACGCCATTCTCCTGCCTCAGCCTCCTGAGTAGCTGGGACTACAGGTGCCCGCCACCACACCCGGCTAGTTTTTTGTGTTTTTTTTAGTAGAGACGGGGTTTCACCATGTTAGCCAGGATGGTCTCGATCTCCTGACCTCGTGATCCGCCCGTCTCGGCCTCCCAAAGTGCTGGGATTACAGGCTTGAGCCACTGCGCCCGGCATCATCAGTTTCGTGTGTGTGTGTGTGTGTGTGTGTGTGTGTGTGTGTATGACGAAGTCTTGTTCTGTCTGTTACCCAGGCTGGAGTAGAGTGGCACAATCTTGGCTCACTGCAGCCTCTACCTGCTGGGTTCAAGTGATTCTCCTGCCTCAGCTTCCCATATAACTGGGACTACAGGCACCCACCACCACGCCCAGCTAATTTTTGTGTTTTTAGTAGCTATGAGGTTTCACTCTTGGCCAGGCTGGTCTCAAACTCGTGACCCCAGGTGATCCTCATGCCTCAGCCTCCCAAAGTGATAGAATTCCAGGCATGAACTATGCACCCGGCCTCCCTCTACTTTTTTATTGTTCAGCGCTCTTGTAGTTTTACCCATTATTGAAAGTGGGATGTTGAAATCTCCTAGCTTTACAATGGAGCCATTTTTTTTTTTTTTAGTTCTGTAAACATTGGCTTTATATATGGAGCTCTGATATTCATGCATATATATCTCTAGTTATTGTATATTCTTGTTGAATTGACCCTATTATCATGATGTAATGTCTTTCCTTGTCTCCAGTAAAATATTTTCAAGTTAAAATATGTTTTAGGTCTGGGTGCGGTGGCTCATGCCTGTAATACCAGCACTTTGGGAGTCCAAGGTGGGCAAATCATGAGGTCAGGAGTTCTAGACCAGCCTGACCAACATGATAGAACCCTGTCTCTACTAAAATTACCAAAAATAGCCAACCATGCTAGTGTGCACTAATTCCAGCTACTTGGGAGGCGGAGGGAGAAGAATTGCTTGAACCCAGCAGGCAGAGGTTGCAGTAAGCTGAGATCACACCACTGCACTCCACCCTGGGTGACAGAGCAAGACCCCATCTCTAAAAAAAAAAAAAAAATTACGGCCGGGCGCGGTGGCTCAAGCCTGTAATCCCAGCACTTTGGGAGGCCAAGACGGGCGGATCACAAGGTCAGGAGATCGAGACCATCCTGGCTAACCCGGTGAAACCCCGTCTCTACTAAAAAATACAAAAAACTAGCTGGGCGAGGTGGCGGGCACCTGTAGTCCCAGCTACTCAGGAGGCTGAGGCAGGAGAATGGCATGAACCCGAAAGACGGAGCTTGCAGTGAGCTGAGATCCGGCCACTGCACTCCAGCCTGGGTGACAGAGCAAGACTCTGTCTCAAAAAAAAAAAAAAAAAAAATTACTATAACCACCTCCGCTCTCTTGGGATGACATTTGCTTGGAATATTATTTTTATTTTTTGTGTTATTTTCTATTTAAAAATTTTTTTAGATAGGGTGTCTCACTCTATCCCCCAGGGTGGAGTGCAATGGTGGGATCAGGGCTCACTGCAGCCTTGGATTCCTGGGCTCAGGCAATTGTCCCACCTCAGCCTCCCTCAGCAGCTGGTACAGGTGCATGCCACCATGACGGGCTAATTTTTCACTTTGATTTCTCTTAGAGACAGTGTTTTACTGTGTTGTTGAAGTTGGTCTTGATCTCCTGGGCTCAAGAGACCCTGCTCAGCCTCCCAAGTAGCTGGGATTACAGGCACCAACCTCCATAACTAATTACTGGTTTTTATTTTTTAAATTTTAGTGTATGTGTGTCCTTAGGGCTAATATGAGTCTTCTGTGAACAACATGTAGTTGGCTCCTGTTGATGGAGCCAGTCTTCGCCTTCTGAGTGCGGAGTGAAATATTGGCATTTGAAGTATTCCTGATGGAGAAGACCTTACCGTTGCCTTTCTGTGACATCTTATCCACGTGTCTTGTAGGTTGCTTTGTTCTTCATTTCTCATTACTACTTTTTGTGTATAATTGCTTTTTTGTGTAGATGTGCTTTGACTCCCTTCTTATTTACCTTTTTTTTGTTTGTTTGTTTATGATGAAGTCTCACTCTGTTGTCCAGGCTACAGTGCAGTGGTGTGATCTTGGTTAACCACAGCCTTTGCCTGCTGGGCTCAATGGATTCTTATGCCCCAGCTTCCCGAGTAGCTGCAACTACAGGCACCCAGCACCATGCCCAGCTAATTTTTGTGTTTTTAGAAGAGATGGGGTTTCACCATGTTGGGCAGGCTGGTCTCTAACTCCTGATCTCAGGTAATCCACATGTCTTGGCTTCCCAAAGCACTAAAATTAAAGGCACGAGCTGCCGTGCCCAGCCATTGTTATTATTTTAAATAGTTTTGTCTTTCAGTTTTTAGTAAACATGTAAGTGGCTGAAGCATGATTCCAGGGTGAATAACAACCACGTTAGTGTCCGTCCCTTTCAGTATGCAGAACCAAAGTGTATTGTATAGATGTTTGAGTGAGGTTGTTGTTGAAGGTATGTTAAATATCTTAAAGTGGTAGCATAATAATGAAACTTGAAATTTCCATTACCTGGCTGGGTGAAATTCTGTCTCTACTGAAAATGCAAATGTTAGCCAGGCATGGTAGTGGGCACCTGTAATCCCAGCTACTCAAGAGGCTGAGGCAGGAGAAACACTTGAATTTGACAGGTGGAAGTTGCAGGAGCCGAGATGGCGCCATTACACTCCACCCTGGGCGACAGAGTGAGACTCCATCTCCAGAAAACAGAACAAAACAAAATAAAACAAAAATTCCATAACCTGCAAAAACTACTGTATCTCCACTAGAACTCTTTGTTATTTATGTCAGAATCAGTTCTGTGTATGTTGTATTTTTGTTAACATATGTGTAGTGTTTTTTCATGCTTTTTTCTTCTAAATGGAAAAGCTGAGTTATAAAGAAAAGGCACACTTGTACCGGTTTCTGTATCTGTTTGTTTGTTTGTTTGTTTATTTATAAGATGAAGTTTTGCTCCTGTTGCCCAGGCTGGAGTGCAATAGCACAATCTCAGCTCACTGCAACCTCTGCTTCCTGGGTTTAAGTGATTCTTCTGCCTCAGCCTCCCGAGTAGCTGGGATTACAGGCATGTGCCACCACGCCTGGCTAATTTTGTATTTTTAGTAGAGACAAGGTTTCTCCTTGTTGATCAGGCTGGTCTTGAACTCCCAAACTTAGGTGATCTGCCCGCCTTGGCCTCCCCTCCTGAAGTGCTGGGATTACAGGCATGAACCACCTTTGGTGGGTGCATGGCAACATATTCAAGCTTATGTACAAGGCATTTGAGGTTGAGGCATGGAAAAATACTGAGGCACTGTGTGTATGTTGTTTGTGTATGAGACTGTAACTCCTTGACCCTGAAATCAGGACAAGGAGTAGACTGTGTGATAAGGAACGCTGAAAACAGTCTCCTGTGAATGTGGTCTGAGTGCTTTTACACGGCATATGTGCCTCATGACCTGACCGCACAGAGCCCCGAGGTGGATGCCTTTTGTTTGTCTGAAGTGTAGTTTATTTTATTTTATTTTATTTTATTATTATTATTTTCAGATGGAGTTTCACTCTTGTTGCCTAGGCTGGAATGCAATGGCACGATCTCGGCTCACCGCAACCTCTGCCTCCTGGATTTAAGCGATTCTCCTGCCTCAGCCTCCTGAGTAGCTGGGATTACAGGCTTGCATCACCACCCCGGCTAATTTTGTATTTTTAGTAGAGACAGGGTTTCTCCATGTTGGTCAGGCTGGTCTTGAACTCCTAACCTCAAGTGATCCGCCCACCTTGGCCTCCCAAATTGCTGGGATTACAAGCGTGAATCACCACGCTAGGCTGAAGTGTAGTTTAAACAAGCCCTTTAAAAAAATACTTGGAGGTACCAAAAAAAAAAAAAATACTTGGAGGATGGATTCTGGGGCAGCACTCTCTCAGAAGGGTTGCTCCCTGCCCCCACTCAGCTGGAATTGTCTGAGGACTTCGTTCTTGGAGTTCACTGCAAGCTATAGGCTGCACCATGGCGCCTGGCCTGTCTGCTTTTTATTTGCCTTTACCGGAGAACTTTATATATGTGTGTGTGGGTTGGAGTTACTCTTTAGCCTTCTTTCATTCCTTTTTTAAAAATTTTTAAAAATTTTTTTTATTTCGAAACGGAAGCTCGGTCAGTCACCCAGGCTAAAGTGCAGTGACATGATCTCGGCTCACTGCAACCTCCGCCTCCCAGGTTCAAGTGCTTCTCCTAACTCTGCCTCCCAAGTAGCTGGGGCTACAGGTGTGCCACAATGGCCAGCTAATTTTTTTTTTTTTTTTTTTTTGAGACGGAGTCTCGCTCTGTCACCCAGGCTGGAGTGCAGTGGCCAGATCTCAGCTCACTGCAAGCTCCGCCTCCCGGGTTTACGCCATTCTCCTGCCTCAGCCTCCCGAGTAGCTGGGACTACAGGCGCCCGCCACCTCGCCCGGCTAGGCCAGCTAATTTTTTTGTATTTTTTTTTTTTAGCAGAGACATAGTTTCACCGTGTTAGGCAGGATGGTCTCAATCTCCTGCCTCAGCCTCCCAAAGTGACGGGATGACAGGCATGAGCCACCATGCGTTGCTTGCCTCAAGGTTTTTATTTTTTTTATTTTTTTTATTTTTGAGACGGAGTCTCGCTCTGTCGCCCAGGCTGGAGTGCAGTGGCCGGATCTCAGCTCACTGCAAGCTCCACCTCCCAGGTTCCCGCCATTCTCCTGGCTCAGCCTCCTGAGTAGCTGAGACTACAGGCGCCCGCCACCTCGCCCGGCTAATTTTTTTGTATTTTTAGTAGAGACGGGGTTTCACCGTGTTAGCCAGGACGGTCTCAATCTTCTGACCTCGTGATCTGCCTGTCTTGGCCTCCCAAAGTGCTGGGATTACAGGTTTGAGCCACCGCGCCCGGCCCGCCTCAAGGTTTTTAAAACATGTTAGTGCTATTAGATGGTTTGAAGTATTGCAAGGTTTATAGTACAGACTGTAAACTTCCTTTGTTTAAACAGATTTGTCAGCCTTCAGTGCTGATGAGATGCTCCTTCTCCTGTCTCCATCATCTCGCTGTCCTGTCAGAAAGAGTTTACATTGGCTGGCCTGGGTGGGTCATGCCTCTAACCCCAGCATTTTGGGAGGCTGAGGTGGGTGGATCACTTGAGGTCAGGAGTCTGAGACCATTCTGGCCAACGTGATGAAACCTCGAATCTACTAAACAAAAAAAAAAAAAAAATGGGCCAGGCACAATGGCTCACACCTGTCATCCCAGCACGTTGGGAGGCCAAGACAGGCAAATCACCTGAGGTCAGGAGTTTGAGACCAGCCTGGCCAACGTGGTGAAACCCCATTTCTACTAAAAATACAACAATTAGCTGTGCGTGGTGGCTTGCACCTGTTGTCCCAGCTACTTGGGAGGCTAAGGTAGCAGAATCACTTGAACCAGGGAGGCAGAGGTTGCAGTGAGCCGAGATCATGCCACTGCACTCCAGCCTGGGTGACAGAGTGAGACTCCGGGCTGAGGAGGGAGAATCTCTTGAGGCAGGAAAATCGTGCCACTACACTGCAGTCTGGGTTAGAGCATCACTTGGTCTCAAAAACAAACAATAAAGGAAATAGCTTAAACTGAGAGGCTGAAGACACAGACACTTATTTCTCATGAATTTGGAAAGGAGGAAATCCAAGAGCAAGATGCCAGCCAAATTGTTTACTTGTGGGAGCCTTCTACATGGTTTAGTTCAGCCACCCTCCTGCCATATTCTCACATGCTGGAAAGAGGAACAGGCAATGAGCTCTTTAATGTCTCTTTTTATAAAAGCACGAGTCCTATTCACATGTAGTCAACACCCATGACCAGATTCTCTCAAAGGCCCCATCTGCAGGAACATCCTATTGGAGAATAAGAACTCTGAACATGGCTTTTGGCCAATAAGAACATTCAGACCAGGGAGCCTGAATCATGTTTATATTTTTATTGTGTGATTTGTTTTCTAAAATGTTTTCTATAATCTCAGTTTATCAATTTACCCAGTACACATTCTGTGTTTTGTATGTTATGCATAGTAAACTAGATAACTAAGGGCAATGCATACATATAGAATTGCTCTGAGGCTGGGCACGGTGGCTCATGCCTGTAATCCCAGCACTTTGGGAGTTCAAGGCGGGTGGATCACCTGAGGTCAGGAGTTGGAGACCAGACTAGCCAACATGGTGAAACCCCGTCTCTACTAAAAATACAAAAAAATAGCCGGTCATTGTGGTGCACACCTGTAATTCCAGCTACTCAGGCATCTGAGAAAGGAAAATCGCTTGAACCTGGAGGTTGCAGTGAGCTGAGATCACGCCATTGCACTCCAGCCTCCAGCCTGGGCAACAGGAGCAAAACTCTATCTTAAAAAAAATTAAATTAAAATAAAAATAACAAAAAGAATTGCTATATTGCCTAGCTGTTACATAACTGCAGTTGTCACGTCGTAATTGCAATCTTTGACACCGTTAGTCACAACTCTTTTTTTATTTTTTTTTGAGATGGAGTCTCAGCCTGTTGTCCAGGCTGGATTGCAATGGTGTGATCTCGCCTTACTGCAACCTTATAATGCTGTGTATTTTCTTGACCTCATACATCAGAAGGTAGTGATCTTAACGTGTATTTCAGTTCTTATATTATGTGTTGGTGGTAAGTAGAAGTTGTGACTTTTTTCTTAATGGAATTGTTTATAATTCAGCAGGCTGTATAAATATACTTATTTGCTTACTGGGTTTATGAATTACAATATTTTACTAATTAATTTTTATGATTTTACATCAGGCTTTTCAGTATGTGGTATGGAATATAACTGTCACACTCCACTCAGTAATGTCAAAAGTGCCACCGGGAGCCTTGGCTCATGTCTGTAATCCCAGGAGTTTAAGAGGCTGAGGCGGGTGATCCCTTGAGGTCAAAAGTTTGAGGCCAGCCTGGGCAACATGGTGAAACCCCATCTCTACTAAAAATACAAAAATTAGCCAAGCATGGTAGTGTGTGCCTGTCATCCCAGCTACTCAGGAGGCTGAGGCAGAAGAATTACTTGAACCCAAAAGCAGAGGTTGCAGTGAGCTGACATTGGGCCATTGCACTCGAACCTCTTATGATAAAGCGAGACTTCACCTCAAAAATATAAAAATACAAAAAACTTTTTAAAAATGTCACAACATGCCTTTTCTGCATGGATATAAGTCATTTTATGACAGTTATTCAGACAAATGCTCTGTTAATTTTTTTTTTTTTTTTTTTTTTTGAGGTGGAGTCTCACTTTGTCAACCAGGCTGAAGTGCTGTGATGTGATCTCGGCTCACTGCAACCTCTGCCTGTTGGGTTCAAGCCATTCTTGTGCCTCAGCCTCCCGAGTAACCAGGACTACAGGCATGGGCCACCACGCCTGGCTAATTTTTGTAATCTTTTTTTATTTTCTCAGTGCTATGATTGTTTGACAATACAGAAATTTCCATTGATTTTGGTTGTCCTTATATTAGCTTGTTGTGGATTATTTATTGATATAGTGTGGGGAAAAGAGAGGTCAGCCTGTTACTGTGTTTATATAGAAAGAAGTAAATTTAAGAGACTCCATTTGGCTCTGTATTTGAGATACTGTTAATCTGTGACCCTACCCCCAACCTTGTCCTTGCAAGAGACATCGCTGTGGTGATTTAAGGTTTAAAGGATTTTGGGCTGTAAGGAATGTGCTTTGTTAAACAAATGCCTAAAGGCTGCTTGTGGTTAAAGGCCATCACCAATCTCTTAAATCTCAGTAAAAGAAAAACATCTGTCTCCTGCCCGTCCCTGGGAAATGGAACATCTCCGTGTATCTGTATGTCTTACTGCTGATTTACTCCCTTATCTTTTGAGCAATAAATACTGAGGGAACTCAGAGACCGGTGCCGGTGTGGGTCCTCTGTAAGCACAGCACCGGTCCCCTAGGCCCCGCTTTTCTTTCTCTATACTTTGTCTCTGTGTATTATTTCTTTTCTCAAGTCTCATGTTCCACCTAACGAGAAGCACCCACAGGTGTGGAGGGGCAGGCCACCCCTTCAATATAGTATATTATGTGGTTCTTTAGCCTTTATTTGTACACAGTAAATATGCTGTAAATATGAAGAATATGTATTTTTTCTCTTCTTTGATGTGACAGTGATATGTTTTTTGCAAACGGTTACACGCCTTAAGTTCACATTGGAAAAATACTCCTTACTTTAGGCTTACACATGTTTGCCCCATCAGTGTTTTGTCATGATGTTGGAAATAGGCTTCAGTACAAATGATTTGAAGTACATGTAATCGTCCTTATTTATTAAAGAACCTTACTCATTTTGTGTTCCTAAACTTTGAAGATCATGTTTGGGAAGTTTAAAAATAAGTATTGTTTTTGGTGTCATATACACATTTCAGTATTATTTACCATCTGTACTTAATTGGAAATATATTGGTGTTTATATTTTGTAGATATCTCTTCCAAATGCAGGATGAAGAAGTTCTCTTCAACAGGGCAAGGCAATATAGAAGTGATCCACACAGGGACATTGCAAAGACATGCAAGTCATCACATTGGAGATATTTGCTTCCAGGAAATTGAGAAAGATATTCATGACTTTGAGTTTCAGTGTCAAGAAGATGGAAGAAACGGCCATGAAGCACTCATGACAAAAATAAAAAAGATGACTGGGAGTACAGACCAATATGAGCAAAGGTATGCTGGAAGCAAGCCTATTAAAGACCAGCTTGGATTAAGCTTTCATTCACATCTGCCTGAACTGCACATATTCCAGACTGAAGAGAAAATTGATAATCAAATTGAGAAGTCTATCAACGATGCTTCCTCAGTTTCAGCATCCCAAATAATTTCTTGTAGGCCCAAAACACATATTTCTAATAAGTATGGGAAGAATTTCCTTCATTCTTCATTACTCACACAAAAACAGGAAGTACACATGAGAGAAATCTTTCCAATGTAATGAGAGTGGCAAAGCCTTTAATTGTAGCTCACTGTTAAAAAAACGTCAGATAATCCATTTAGGAGAGAAACAATATAAATGTGATGTATGTGGCAAGGTCTTTCATCAGAAGCGATACCTTACATGCCATCATAGATGTCACACTGGTGAGAAACCTTACAAGTGTAATGAGTGTGGCAAGGTTTTTAATCAACAATCAAACCCTTGCACATCATCATAGACTTCATAGTGGAGAGAACCCTTAGAAATGTGAAGAATGTGACAAATTGTTGAGGTCCAAATAACACCTTGAAAGATATAGGAGAATTCACACTGGAGAGAAACCATACAAATGTAAGGTTTGTGACAAGGCTTTCAGGTGGGATTCACAGCTGACACAACATACTAGAATTCACACTGGAGAGAAACCATACAAGTGTAATGAGTGTGGCAAAGCTTTTGGTGGGTAGTCAACACTTATTCACCATCAAGCAATCCACGGTGTAGGAAAACTTTACTAATGTAATGATTGTCACAAAGTCTTCAGTAACGCTACAACCATTGCAAATCATTGCAAATCATTGCAAATCATTGCAAATCATTGCAAATCATTGGAGAATCCATAATGAAGAGAGATCTTACAAGTGTAACAAATGTGGCAAATTTTTCAGACATCGTTCATATCTTGCAGTTCATTGGCAAACTCATAGAGTAGAGAAACCTTACAAATGTGATGGTTGTGGCAAGGTCTTCAGTCCAGCTTCATCTTATGCAAAACATAGGAGAATTCATACAGGAGAGAAACCTCACAAGTGTGATGATTGTGGCAAAGCCTTTACTTCACATTCACACCTCATTAGACATCAGAGAATGCATACTGGACAGAAATCTTACAAATGTCATCAGTGTGGCAACGTCTTCAGTCTGAGATCTGAGGTTACTCCTTGCAGAACATCAGAAAATTCATTTTTGAGATAATTGTTCCAAATGCAATGAGTATAACAAACCATCAACCATTAATTGGCAATAGAGTCATTTCAGCACTGACTTGAGTTTGAGTTGACTTAACATTGAGTTCAAGCATTAACTGACATTAAAGTGTTTATGTTAAGAGGATTGGGCCATGCAGGGTGGCTCACACCTGTAATATCAACACTTTGGGGGGCCAAAATGGGTAAATCACTTGAGGTGAGGAGTTTGAGACCAGCCTGGCCAACAGATGTGAGTCACTTTTCCCAGTTTGCTTTTCGTTTCTTTAACAAAAACTGACAGGGATTCTCATGGGTATTGTGTTGAATCTAAATCACATTGGGTTATATAATCATTTAACAGTATTAATTTTTTCCAGTCCGTCAATATGGGTTGTATCTCTATTTAATCATTTTGATGAATGTTTGTAGATTTCAAAGTAGAAACTTCTCATATTTTTCCTTTTATTCCTAAGTATTTCTTACTTTAAGTAAACCACTGCCCGGGTTCAAGCAATTCTCCTGCCTCAGCCTTTCAAGTAGCTGGAACTACAGGAGCATGCTGCCATGCCCGGATAATTTTTTCACATTTTAGTAGAGACGGGGTTTCGCCATGTTACCCAGACTGGTCTTGAACTCCGGAGCTTGGGCAATCCACTTGCCTCAGCCTCCCAGAGTGCTATGGTTAGGTTACAGGCATGAGCCACCGTGCCTGCCCCAGGGATGTATTTCTGAAGGACTTGGGATCTCTCTTTGAAAGGCAAACAACAAGGAAGATAATACTTGTATCTCAGTAAGAAATTAAATAATTCAAACCTTAAATACTTCCAATTTAAAGCTATGGACCTTTAAATAATACTGAGCCTTGAGAGGAATGTGGTCATGCAACCTGAGTCCAGTGGTATGCAGATGCAACTTCTAAGAGTCGTAGGTAGTTAGGAAACTAAGCAGTCCCAGAGAAAGACCTCCTCTGATCATTGTCCCCTCTTCTGGAGTGATAAAGTACCTTCCTTGAAGTGTATCAATCTGTAACCAATCAAGTTGCTGCAACCTATGCACTGGTCTTGAATGGAAAATGTGGTGATTCTGCTAAAGCTTTTCTGGCTTTCCCTATGTCTGTGAAACCTTAACGTCTCTACTTGGGAATGCTGATCCCATTCATTTGGAGTTGATGTTTCTAGGTGGCTCTCTTCAAACTGTGTGTTCAAATGATCTATACTTAATCATGTATTTTAAATTTTATTATGTGCTGCTGACATCAGTTTCTGTCGTATTTTAGAAGCCTCACAAGAGAGGTCACCTTTCACCATGTTGTAAAACTCTCACTTGCCAAAAAGACATGGGTTAGGGTTTTTCTCCCTTCTTCTGGATGAAGTTATTAGCTGACACAGATGGTCAACTATGTTAACAACTAGAGCCAGGATGAACTATGTGTGACCAAGAGTGTTATCAGTTCCTCTTCCCTGAGGACTGATTAGTGTTTATCTTGAAAACATGTACTTAATGGGTTGTATAGAACAGGGAAGTTTCTTTCTGTCTTTTCAACCTCCTAGCTATTTGCCTCTATTTCCCATTGTCAGGCCTCTGAGCCCATGCTAAACCATCATATCCCCTGTGACCTGCATGTATACATCCAGATGGCTTGAAGGAACTGAAGATCCACAAAAGGTGACATTCCACCACTATGATCTGTTCCTGCCCCACCCTAACTGATCAATTGACCTTATGACAGCCCACCCTCCCTGTCCTTGCGATAATGAACTTTGTGATATTCTTCTGCCCTTAAGAAGGGTACTTTGTAATATTTTCCCCACCCTTGAGAATGTACTTTGTGAGATCCATCCCTTGCCCACAAAAAATTGCTCCTAACTCAACCGCCTATCCCAAACCTTTAAGAACTAATGATAACCCCACCACCCTTTGCTGACTCCTTTCTCGGACTCAGCCCGCCTGCACCACCCAGGTGAAATAAACAGCCTTGTTTCTCACACAAAGCCTGTTTGGTGGACTCTCTTCACATGAATGTGCATGACATTTGGTGACAAAACTTGGGACATGGGGACTCCTTTGGGAGACCAGCTCCCTGTCCTCACCCTCACCCCATGAGGAGATCCACCTACAACCTCAGGTCCTCAGACCAACCAGCCCAAGGAACATCTCACCAATGTTAAACTGGGTAAGCGGCCTCGTTTTACTCTGTTCTCCAACCTCTCTCACTATCCTTCAACCTCTTTCTCCTTTCAATTTCTGTGCCACCCTTCAATCTCTCCCCTTAATTTCAATTCCTTTCCTTTTCTGGTAGAGACAGAGGAGATGCGTTTTATCCGTGAACCCAAAACTGCAGCGCCGGTCACGGGCACGGGAAGACAGTCTTCCCTTGGTGTTTAATCACTGAGGGGACACCTGCCTGATTGTTCACCCATGTTTCAGAGGTGTCTGATCACCGTGGGGAAGCCTACCTCGATCCTTCACCTTGGTGGCAAGCAACACCTCCCCTGGGGGGCAACTACCTTCCACCCCCATCTCTCCGTGTCTCTACCCTTTCTTTTTTCTGGGCTTGCCTCCTTCAGTATGGGCAACCTTCCACCCTCCATTCCTCCTTCCTCTCCCCTAGCCTGTGTTCTCAGGAACTTAAAACCTTTTCAACTCACACCCGACCTAAAACCTAAAAGCCTTACTTTCTTCTGCAACACCGCTTGACCCCAATACAAACTCAACAATTGTTCTAAATAGCCAGAAAATGGCACTTTTGCTTTCTCCATCCTATAAGATCTAGATAATTCTTGTCGTAAAATGGGCAGATGGTCTGAGGTGCCTGATGTCCAGGCATTCTTTTACACATCAGTCCCTTCCTAATCTCTGCTCCCAATGCGACTCATCCCAAATCTTTCTTCTTTCTCTCCTCTCTGTTCCTTCAGTCTCCACCCCAAACTCTGAGTCCTTTGAATCCTCCTTTTCTATGGACCCATCTGACCTCTCCCCTCCCCAGGCTGCTCCTCACCAGGCCGAGCCAGGTCCCAATTCTTCCTCAGCCTCTGCTCCTCCACCCTACAATCCTCCTATCACCTCCCCTCCTCACACCTGGTCTGGCTTACAGTTTCATTCTGCAGCTAGCTCTCCCGAACCTGCCCAACAGTCTCCTCAGAAAGGTGGCTGGAGCTGAAGGCATAGTTAGGGTACCTGTGCCTTTTTGTCTATCAGACCTCTCTCAGATCAGTCAGCATTTAGGCTCTTTCTCATCAGGCCCCACTAAATATATACAGGAATTCCAATATCTAACTCTGTCCTACAATTTAACCTGGGGTGACTTAAATGTCATCCTAACTTCTACCCTCTCCCCAGATGAACAGGGAAGAGATTTTTCTCTAACCGTCTTAGAGATGTGGCTGGAGCTGAAGGCATAGTCAAGGTTAATGCTCCTTTTTCTTTAGCCGACCTCTCCCAAATCAGTTAGCATTTAGGCTCTTTTTCATTAAATATAAAAACTCAGCCCAGTTCATGGCCCGTTTGGCAACAATCCTTAGACGCTTTCCCGCCCTAGACCCAGAGAGACCAGAAGGCCGTCTTATTCTCAATATACATTTTATTACCCAATCCACTCCTGACATTAGAAAAAGCTCTGAAAATTAGATTCTGGCCTTCAAACCCCACAGCAGAACTTAATTAACCTCGCCTTCAAGGTGTATGATAATAGAGAAGAGTTGCAATTACTTGCCTCTGCTGTGGGAAAAACCCCAGCCACATCTTCAGCACGCAACAACTTCAAAACACCTGAACTGCAGCAGCCACGTGTTCCTCCAGGACCTCCTCCCTCAGGATCTTGCTTCAAATGCCAAAAATCTGGCCACGGGGCTAAGGAACGCCCACATCCCAGGATTCCTCCTAAGCCATGTCCCATCTCTGTGGGACCCCACTGGAAATTGAACTGTCCAACTTGCCTGGCAGCCACTCCCAGAGCCCCTAGAGCTCTGGCCTAAAGCTCTCTGACTCCTTCCCAGATCTGCTCGGCTTAGTGGCTGAAGACTAATGCTGCCTGATATTGCCTTGGAGGCCTCCTGGACCATCACAGATGCTGAACTTTGGGTAAATCTCCCAGTAGAGGGCAAGTCCGTCCCCTTCTTAATCAATATGGAGGCTACTCACTCCATGTTACCTTCTTTTCAAGTGCCTGTTTCCCTTGCCTCCATAACTGTTGTGGGTATTGATGGCCAGGCTTCTAAACCCGTTAAAACTCCCCAACTCTGGTGGTAACTTGGACAACATTCTTTTATGCACTCCTTTTTAGTTATGCCCACCTGTCCAGTTTCCTTATTAGGTGGAGACATTTTAACCAAATTATCTGCTTCCCTGACTATTTCTCGGCTACAGCCTCACCTCATTGCCACCTTTTCCCCCAGTTCAAAGCCTCCTTCGCGTCTTCCTCTCATATCCCCCCCATCTTAACCCACAGGTATGGGACACCTCTACTCCCTCCCTGGAAGGGAGAAACATTACAAATGTCATGATTGTGGCAAGGTTTTCAGTCAAATTTCATCTTATGCAAAACAGGAGAATTCATACAAGAGAGAAACCTCACAAGTGTGATGATTATGGCAAAGATTTTACTTCACGTTCACACCTCATTAGACATCAGAGAATGCATACTGGACAGAAATCTTATAAATGTCATCAGTGTGGCAAGATCTTCAGTCTGAGGTTCCTCCTTGCAGAACATCGAAAATTCATTTGGGAGATAATTGTTCCAATGCAATGAGTATAACAAACCATCACGCATTAATTGACATTAGAGTCAATTCAGCATTGACTTGAGTTGGAGTTGACTTAACATTGAATTCAAACATTAATTGACATTTAAGTGTTTTTATTAAGAGGACTGGGCCAGGTGCGGTGGCTCATGCCTGTAATCCCAACACTTTGGGAGGCCAAGACAGGTAGATTACTTGAGGTCAGAAGTTTGAGATCAGCCTGGCTGAGAGACATGAGCCACTTTTCCCAACCTGTTTTTTGTTTCTTTGACAAAAACGGATAAGGATTATTATGGGTACTGTGTTGAATCTAAATCACATTGGGTTAAATAATTTAACAATATTGATTTTTCCAATCCATCAATATGTTTTGTATCTCTATTTATATAAGGTTTTTAATCATTTTGATGAATGTTTATAGGTTTAAAGGTACAAAGTTCTCACCTTTATACGTTTATTCCTAAGTATTTCTTACTTTAAGATCTCTAGCAAATGGAAGTGTTTTTAAATTTTATTTTATAATTATTAATGTATCAAAATTCAACTAATTTTTGATGCTGATAATTTATTCTGTAAATACACTGAATGTGTTTATTAGTTCCAGTAGTATTTTGGTTGACTCTTTATGATTTTTTTACACAGAAAATTATATCATCTACAAACAAATATAATTTTACTTCTTTCTGATTTGGATGAGTTTCATTTGTTTTGCTATTTAATTGCTCTGGCTAGGACAGCCAGTATTTATTGAGTAGAAGGGGTGAGAGCATTTTTGCATCATGTGAAATTCTGCAGGGAAAGCATTCCATTTTCCCTGCTTGGTTATTTCTGCATTGGTCATTTCACAGATGCTCTTTCTATTGTTGAGGTAAATTTCCTTCTCTATTTTGTTTTGGATTTCCATGATGACTGGATGTTGAATTTTGTGAAATGCTTTTTCTCCATCTATTGAGATGATGTGGTTTTCATCTTTCATTCTGTTGAAGTGGCATATCACATTGATTTGCTTGAGTATGTTGAACCATCCTTGCATCCCAGAAATAAGTGGCACTTGAATATCTACAATACTTTTTATATCCTCTTGAATACAGTTCCTTGTACAAGGGGTCTTTAAGAAGTTCATGGAAAAATACATATTATGAGAAAATTGTGCATAAATTTCACACTTTTGCACCCAAATGAACTGATACAAATCGGTTATAACATGTCTGAACAGGCTGTAGTTTGAGGCAATCAGAAGGATAAGACGTGAGTTTGAAAAGAGACTCTATCAAAGCAATACAAATTCTGCTAAAATTGAAACAAGAAAAAACATCAAATTTCTGATTAGAACAGATGAAGTGGGTCAGGCCTGTAACACCAGCACTTTCAGAGACCGAGACAGGTGTGGCATGTGAGCGCAGGTATTCAAGACCAGAATGGGCAACATGGTGAAACCCCCTTCTCTACAAAAAAATCCAAAAATTATCTGGGCATGATGGCATATGCCTGCAGTCTCAACTACTGGGCAGTCTGTGGTGGGAAGATGGCTTGGGCCTGGGAGGTCGAGGCTGCAGTGAGCTGTGATCATGCCACTGCACTCCAGTGTAGGTGACAGAACAAGACACTGTCTCAAAAGAAGAATACTACGGTAAAGTTTGGGTAGAGAAATAATGAAATCGGCCGGGCGCGGTGGCTCAAGCCTGTAATCCCAGCACTTTGGGAGGCCGAGACGGGCGGATCATGAGGTCAGGAGATCGAGACCATCCTGGCTAATACGGTGAAACCCCGTCTCTACTAAAAAATACAAAAAACTAGCCGGGCGACGAGGCGGGTGCCTGTAGTCCCAGCTACTCGGGAGGCTGAGACAGGAGAATGGCGTGAACCCGGGAGGCGGAGCTTGCAGTGAGCTGAGAGCCGGCCACTGCACTCCAGCCTGGGTGGCAGAGCAAGACTCCGTCTCAAAAAAAAAAAAAAAAAAAAAAGAAATAATGAAATCATTAATCCTTTATGAAAATGTTATGGTGATGATGCCCCCCAAAAATCACCAGTTTGTAAATGGATAACTCATTTTGAGTTGGGACAAGACAATGTTGAAAGTGATGCATGGAGTGGCAGGCAGACCATCCACATCAGTTTTACAGACAAAAATTAATCTTATTTGTGCCGTAATGAAGAGGACTGACAGCTAACAGCAGAAAAAATAGGAGTTTGAGACCAGCCTGGTTAACACGGTGAAACCCCATCTCTACTACAAATACAAAAATTAGCTGGGTATGGTGGTGGGTGCCTGTAATCCCAGCTACTTGGGAGGCTGAGGCAGGAAAATCGCTAGAACCCTGTAGGTGGAGGTTGCAGTGAGCCGAGATGGCGCCATTGCACTCCAGCCTGGGGAACAAGAGCAATACTCCGTCTCAAAAAATAAAAATAAATAAAGATGTCAAGCCCCTTCTTTTCTTTTCTTCACCATTGTGGTGTGCACTTGACTCTGCTTCTCACCATGTCCTCTCACAAGAGTTTCAGGATTAAGAGATTCCTGGCCAAGAAACAAAAGTAAAATCATCCGATTCCCCCAGTGGATTCAGATGAAAACTGGTAATAAAATCAGGTACCACTCTAAAAGGAGACATTGGAGAAGAACCAAGATGGGTCTATAAAGAATTGCAGATGAGATGGCACACATATTTATGCTGTCTAAGCGTCACAATCACGTTACCATATCAAACTGAAAATGTCACCACTATCTGGAGAGTTGGACATTTTTTATTGCTAATATATTTTTTCTCTCTGACTCTGTTATGAATGTGTTCATTGGCTGGGTTCAACAATAAATATGTGAGTCTTTTCATTTCAAAAAAAAAGTAAAATGATGTAATTCCATAGGGATCCATAATTTGTGAACTGCTTTTGGATTTTTTGAGATGGAGACTCCACTGGGTTCAGTGGATCACAGCTGTGGTTCTCGCACTTTGGGAGACTAAGGTGGGATGGTTGCTTGAGGCCAGGAGACTCCTGGGAATCTTCTTGTCTCTCCTAACCCAGTTCATGATAGACCCTTGGACTTTACTGTTATGGAAAATCTATATAAAGCAGTATCAGTGTGTCAAAGCATTATGTCAGTCAAAGCTTGTGAAAGAAAAATAAAAATTGCTAAGCCAAAGAGAAAAGTCAAGCTGGGAACTATGTCAGACAAACCTGCCTTCCATTTTATTCCTAAACAAGATAGCTACAAGTATTTAAAAGACAGTTACAGAGAGGCTGGGTGCAGTTGATCACCTGAGGTTGGGAGTTCGAGACCAGCCTGACCAACATGGAGATACCCCATCTTTACTAAAAATACTAAATTAGCCAGGCGTGGTGGTGCCTGCCTGTAATCCCAGCTACTCAAGAGAATCACTTGAACCCAAGAGGTGAAGGCTGCGGTGAGCAGAGATTGGGCCACTGCACTCCTACTTGGGCAAGAGTGAAACTGTCTCAAAAAAGAAGAAAGGAAGGAAGGAAAGAAAAAGAGAAAAGCTACCATACTCCCCTCACGAACTGGGAGCCTCAAGATCTTCACCCTAAAATAGTTCTGTTGAATTCCTCCCTGGTAATGTAAACTGATAGCTTATCTGCACAAGTGTGGGACAGAACCCATCCCTCTGCACACCCGAGACAAAGGCCTATCTGATTGCTTCACCTGCCCTATTTATGTAAAAATTCAGAGCCACTGAGCCAGACTAAGGCATAAGTGACTATCCTCTACTCCCTCTCATGTATAAATTGTGTATTCAGTGGAAGGCTGATCAGTCACTCAAAGAATGTGATCATTTGTTATCTACCTGTGACCCGGAAGCCCCCCAGTTCCAGTTTTTCCACCTTTCCAGACCGACTTAATGTACATCTTCTATGTACTGATTGATGTCTCATGTCTCTGTAAAATGAGTAAAACCAAACTGGAGCCTGAACACCTTGGGCACACGTCGTCAGGACCTCCTGAGGCTGTCAGGGGTGCATTTTTAACCTTGGCAAAATAGATTTCTAAATTGATTGAGACCTGTTAGATACTTTTGGCTCACAAGCTCATGAACACAGAAAAAAAAGAGTAAGAAAAAAACTAGCACAAAATCAGTTCCAGAATGACCGAGATGCCGCCATTGCACTCCAGTCTGGGCAACAAAAGAGAAACTGTGTCTCAAAAAACAGTAAAAGAAAAGAAAGTAACTAGGTGTAATGCAAAGCACTAAATCAGTTCCAAAATCTGAACGACTTCATATTTATTCAACATAGGGAAATGCTCTTCAACTTTGTGTGATTAGATTCCATTTGTGAATGATAGATTTCTTTCTTTTTTTTTTTTTTTTTGAGACGGAGTCTCGCTCTGTCACCCAGGCTGGAGTGCAGTGGCCAGATCTCAGCTCACTACAAGCTCTGCCTCCCGGGTTCACGCCATTCTCCTGCCTCAGCCTTCCGAGTAGCTGGGACTACAGGCGCCGCCACCTCGCCCGGTTAGTTTTTTTGTATTTTTAGTAGAGACGGGGTTTCATCGTGTTAGCCAGGATGGTCTCGATCTCCTGACCTTGTGATCCGCCCGCCTCGGCCTCCCAAAGTGCTGGGATTACAGGCTTGAGCCACCGCGCCCGGCCGATAGATTTCTAATATTTGATTAAAATAAAAACCCATGCTATGTAATTTTAGCCAATTTAAAGCTGCAGATAATAAATGATCAATTATATAGATACATGAAACTTACTAATATTTCACTCAGTATTGCTATTGCTATGTTCTTGAGGCAGACGCTCAGTCTGTCAGATACATTACCAGAGATTGGTGTCGTCCATATTTGTGCTTAGGACTCTGTGGTACATGACTGTAGAAATTGTTAAGCAGGAACCTAGGAGAGCTAGAGCATGGGGGCGATACCTGGAACAAGACTGGGGCGGGGCAAGAGGGAGGAGGCTGCCTGGGAGCCAGGCCATACAGCGGGAAAGGGCAGAACCAGAGGGTTATCGTCATCTTGGGGGCGGGTCTGGGGGGGTGTTGTTATGAAGGGCGTGGGCCTGCAAGGGTCGGGTTCGGGGTCTCTCAGCTGGGCCCCTATGTCGCCTACTGTCATCCTCTTGCCGGCGTGGGACTAAATCCTCCGGGTTCTAATTGGTGGATTGGTTCTGATGTGCCGTGATATTACCCCTAATATCATAGATCTTCTGTCGTACCTGATTTTATTACCCGTTTCAAGTTAGTGTTTCAAACAATCGAAGGTAAAACAACATATTGTAGTAGCCACCAGTACTGAACGCTGAATCGTTTTTCCTCTTAAGTTGAAAATAGTTTTAATGTAAAGCGCCTTGTTTGAGCAGGTAGAATCCTGAAGGTGGTGTGGGTGAGCTCCCCGCAGACTGGGGCAGCATAGTGGGGAGGGGCAGGGACCTCGGTAAAAGGGTGGAGTGGGGGGCTGGTTGCAGAGGGGACTGACAATTAGAATCAGGAGAACTGCTTGAACCCAGGAGGTGGAGGTTGCAGTGAGCTGAGATTGCACCCCTGGGCGACAGAGCAATACTCCTTCTCAAAGAAAAGAGTTTTCCTGTCAATAATTAGGAAGACTAAGCAGCTCCAGAGCTAAGACTTCATGGGATCATTGTTACTTCTTACGGAGTGATAAAGTAGACTTCCTCAAATTGTATCGTCAGTAACCAAACAAGTTGCTGCAGCCTATGCATTGGTCTTGAATGAAAACTGTCATGATTCTGCTAAAGATTGTCTTTCCCCGTATGTGAAACCTTAACGTCTCTACTTTGGAACTCTGATCCCATTCATCTGGAGTTGATGTTTCCAGGTGGCTATCCTCAAGCTTTGTGTTCACGTAAACTCAATACTTAATCATATATTCTAAATTTTATTATTTACTGCTGACATCAGTTTCTGTCGGATTGTAGGCACCTGACCAGAGAGGGCACCTGTCGCCATGTTGTAAAACTCACACTTGTCCAAAAGGCATGGGTTGGTGTTTTACCCCTCCCTCTGGATGAAGCTAATTAGTTGACACAGATGGCCACCTCCATTACCAGTGTGAGCCAGGATGAACTATGTGTGACCAAGGGCGTTGTTAAGTCCTCTTCTCTGAGGGCTGATTAGTGTTTATCTTGAAAACATGTATTCAATGGGTTGTATAGAATAGTGAAGTTTCTTTGTCTCTTTTCAACCTCTTAGCTGTTTGCCTCTATTTCCCCATCATATTCTGGCTTAAGCCTTATTTATTAATAAAGTGGTTTTTATTTCTCTCACTATTATAGTCGTGAAGATGATTTCTCATTTGGGAGAAGATTTTTGTTTTGTTTTCCATTATATTTTCTCAAAATTTAAAGAGTAAAATAAGGAATATTTTTGGGGCCAGGCACGGTGGCTCATGACTATAATCCCAGCACTTTGAGAGGCTGAGGCAGGCAGATCACTTGAAGTCCGAAGTTCGAGACCAACCTAGACAACATAGTGAAACCTCGTCTCTAAAAATTAGAGACGAGGTTTTTAAAATACAAAATTAGCTGGGCATGGTTGCGCGTGCCTGTAATGTCAACTACTCCGGAGGCTGAGACAGGAGAATCACTTCAACCCAGGAGACAAGGTGCTGCAGTAAGCCCAGATCTCGCCACTGCATTCCAGCTTGGCCAACAGAGAACACTCTGTCTCAAGAATAGAAAAAAGTAAATATAAAAAAGAAAATAAGCCGGGAGCGGTAGCTCACGTCTGTAATCCCAGCACTTTGGGAGGCCGAGGCGGGCAGATCACTTGAGGTCGGAAGTTTGAGACCAACCTGACCAGCATGGAGAAATCCTGTCTCTACTAAAAATACAAAATTAGCAGGGCATGGTGGCACGTTCCTGTAATCCCAGCTACTTGGGAGACTGAGAAAATGCTATTACAAAAAAAGCAAGAGAGAGAGAGAGAGGAGGAAAGGAGTCCTGCGGGAGGGGGTGTTTGTCGAGGAGTCCAGGCCAGCCTTTGTCGCCCAGGCTGGCCTGGACTCCCAGGCTCAGCGATCCTCCCGCCGCTGCTTCCTGAATAGCTGGGACCTCAGGCTCCCGCTCCCGTGCCCGCATCCCTGCTATGTTTAAGCCGCAGGTGGTGACCTCACCTCTCCTTGGCCTGAGCACTCCATCCTGCATCTCAGGCAGTGGCCTGAGTCTCTGAAGCTAAGCACAGGGTGGACTCTCCCAAGTGAGAGAATAGAAAGGGAGAGGATTTCTATTCGGTTCTGTGGGCCGTCAGCATGAAATCCTACTTTTAGCCCAGGCAAGGCTTTGCATTTCCCATTCTAGTTTGCATCTTCATTCCAGACAATTCCAGGGCTTTTGAATCATGCCTCAGCCTTCCTGGCCGGTCTCGCCTCCAAAACCCGAAAAACAGACCCGCTGGGAACCGGGCTGAGAGAGGCACAGGTCCCGCCCTGGCCCCGCCCTCTGCCGGTTCTAAAGAGGAAAGTCTCTCCCCGCCTTCCGCCCCGCCCCGCCCCTACTCCTCAAGGCCCTGCCCACCTCCCCGCGGGCCCCGCCCAGACCTGGCTTCCGTACTGCGTGCGCAGATGCTCGCAAACCCGGAAGCGGGTTTCGTGGAGTGAAGGTCACACCGCGGCGGTGAGTTTCGCTCTTGTATTAAGTCTGGGCTTACCAGGTCCCCTGTGCTTCTATACCTGAAACGTGGGGTCCCTACAGACCTGGAAATTCTCGCCCTTCTTCCTTTACCCAGGACAAATTGAGACGTTCCCATGAGAGTCCGGATATTGCTTCCTTTTGGGTTTAAAGTCGCCCTGAGGCTGGGCCGGCCCGGTCTTTCTGCTGTAGGGCAATGTTACACTTCCTGTCGCGTAGTTTTCCTGCTCAAAACCATTTTCTGACTCCTCCCGCCCCGCGCTTTTTAAAGTCCTCACCCGAGAGCTGGATTCCCTCCCTGGGAGCCTCCCACCCTCGCCTTCGTAGGCCACTGGAGCTGCAGCGCCGGGACCTCAGCCCCGGGGAGGCCGCGTCCTCTGCCTGGTCTTGGAATCCTGCAGACCCCACCCTTGTCTTAAGACGCCCCCACGTCCCTCCTCGCGCCGGGCCCTGCAGTTCCCCAGGTCTCCCCTCTGCAGTCACCGCTTCCCCTGAGACCGCTTGGGGAGGTGCCCGGGGCTTGTCCTGTGATATGGGGTGTTCTTGCCTGCCCAGCTCCAGCCACTGGAAAATGTGCTCCCCCGGGATGCAGGCGTCTTACTCCAAACCCTCCCGTGATTGTGTCGGCCAAAGGCTTCAGGAGACAGAACAGTAGAAAACCTGAGACAGACAAAAGAAGAATGAGAAAGACCATAACAGATGGCAAAGTAGAGGATGAGTGAGGGATTTGCCGAGAGACAGCAAAAGTGAAAAGAAAACGATAAGAAAGCAGGAGGAGAAAAGCAACTGGAGAAATGTAGAGAAAAGCTAGATGTACAGAGAGATGAAGGACAGCAATGTAGGGAGAGGGGCAGCAAAGAGGAAGGCTCATCAGAGTGAGGAAGAGGAGGAGGGATTTGGAGCTCGGGCAGACAGAGCAGAGTGGTGCTGGTGGCAAGGAGAACAGAGGGAGAACCACAGCAGGGAGGATACCTGAGGACTGGGGTTCCAGAGAGTGGGGACAGGGAGGTCTAACAGGGAAGAGAGAATTTAACAGAGCAGAGGAGGTACAGAGATGGGAGAAGAGATGGAAATATATCAAGATTGAGGATGATCGAACGATTGGGGAGAAGGAGCAGCAAGAAGTTAGTTAAGTTGCGAGGATGGAGTAGAAGAGGTGGAAGAGAAGGAATGGAGGGAAGAAGGGGATAAACGGCAGAAGAGGAGAGGGGTACAAAATGGGAAGCAGAATTCCAGGGAAATTAAAGAAAACAAGAGCTAGAGAGAGAAGGGGAGAATGAGAGATAGGTACAGAATTAGAAAGGGAAGCATAGTAATGAAGAAAGAGGGGTGGGCGCAGTGGCTAACGCTTATAATCCCAGCACTTTAGGAGACTGAGGCAAGAAGAGTGTTTGAGTCTAGGAGTTCGAGTCCAGCTTGGTCCACATAGTGAGACCCCCATCTCTGCCAAAAAAAAAAAAAAAAAAAAAAAAAGCATTAACTGGGCATGATGGTACACACCTGTAGTCCCAGCTACTCTGAAGGCAGAGGTCCAGGCTGCAGTGAGGCGAGAGCATGTCACTGCACTCCAGCCTGGTCAACAGAGCAAGACCTGTCTCAAAAGAAAAAAAGGGGTGGGAGACTTTGGGTTTAGATGAGTGGGTGAGCTCATTGGATACAATTAGTTGTGACATGTTGACTTCTTTGTATATAATCTAGTAACTTAAAACTTGCTTAAATTATACAGATGAGATTGAGAATTTTAAGAATCCTATATGTGCATTTTATAAATCTTGGCCTCAGAGGTTAGCTTCCAATTGGAATCCCTATTCAGCCAGAGCGGAGTGACTTATTCACTTGTGAGTCACTCTGTTCCCTTTTCCCAGAGTGGGGTAGGGAGTGGGGCAGTGAAGTGGGAAAAAAAATTCCTTTCTGTTGTCACATAATTTTTTTTTTTTTTTTTTTTGAGACGGAGTCTTGCTCTGTCTCCCGGGCTGGAGTGCAGTGGCCGAATCTCAGCTCACTGCAAGCTTCGCCTCCCGGGTTTACACCATTCTCCTGCCTCAGCCTCCCGAGTAGCTGGGACTACAGGCGCCCGCCACCTCGCCCGGCTAGTTTTTTGTATTTTTAGTAGAGACAGGGTTTCACCGTGTTAGCCAGGATGGTCTCGATCTCTTGACCTCGTGATCCGCCCGTCTCGGCCTCCCAAAGTGCTGGGATTACAGGCTTGAGCCACCGTGCCCGGCCAATCACATAATTTTTAACTTAATTAACTAATATTAAGAGACAGCATCTGGCCAATTGCCTAGGCTGGAGTGCAGTGGCATGATCTCTAACTGCAGCCTGGTCCTCCTGGGCTCAAGTAATCCTCCTACCTCAGCTTCCTGAGTAGCTGGGACCACAGTCATGAGCCACCAAGAAGCCCTTCATTGTTTTTTTTTTTTTTTTTTTTTTTTTTTTTTTTAAAGAAATGATGTTTCACTGTGTTCCCAGGCTGGTCTCAAAATCCTGGGCTCAAAGTATCCTCCTGCCTTGGCTGCCCAGAGTACTAAGATTACAGGAAAGAGCCACCGAACCTGGTCTACATAGTTTTTTGATTGTTTGTTTGTTTTAGATGGAATTTCCCAGCCTGGGAAAGGCTGGAGTGCAGTGGTGTGATTTTGGCTCACCACAATCTCAGATTCCCAGATTCTTGGGATTCTCTTGCCTCAGCCTCCCAAGTAGCTGGGATGACAGACACCCACCAAGCATAGCTACTTTTTGTATTTTTAGTTGAGACAGGGTTTCACCATGTTGGCCAGGCTGGTCTCGAACTCCTGACGTCAAGCAATCCGCCCGCCTTGGCCTTTCAGAGTGCTGGGATTACAGGCGTGAGCCACCGCGACCGGCCCAATGTTTGTATTTTTAGTAGACAGAGTGTTTCAACATGTTGGCAGGCTGGTCTCGAACTCCTGAGCTTAAGCAATTCTCCCACCTCAGCTTCCAAAGTAGCTGGGACCATAGACACACAGACATGCACCATCATGCCTGAATTCATTTTTGCATTTTTGGTAAAGATGGGGTTTCACCATGTTGCTCAGGCTGATCTCAAACCCCTGAGATTAAGCGATCCACCCACCTCGGCATCCCAGAGTGCTGGAATGACAGGCACGAGCCACTGCACCCAGCCTCTGCGTGAGGTTTGGTCAGGGCTGGGTCTGTGTCCTGAAGAGGTGCTCATTTCAGCCAAGCTCCCCATTGCTGCAGCGTGTGTGTGGACTTCTCCAGGACGGTGCGGGAGTTTTCCTGTAGGAGTTTATTGTCTCTGGTGCAGTGGGCAGCAGAGGGGACCATATTTCCACAGGGTGAGGTCTCCTTTGTATGTGTGGTTGTGTTACAGGGACGGGGTGTGTTGATTCTGAGCAATAAACAACATATTTTTAACATTCAGGACTGACTTCTAAGGACTCTTGGTACGTGAAGAAGAAATCCAGAAGAGGAAGAGGAAAGCAGAGGAGTCAGGGATGGCTCCTCCTCAGGTGAGATGATATTCTCGGTGGATTGTTCTGTCTCCTTCCTCTCAGCAACGCTGGGCCTTGGAGTTGGGAATCTTCTCTGAGTCTGAAGCGTCCTGCCTGACAGGTTTGCTCACACTCACCCGTGCCTTCCCTCAGTCCCTCTCATCTCACTTAAATTTTATCTCTTGTGACCCAGTGACATGAACTTGGGAAGAGGTGGCTCTGGGCATGGTCCTGGGAAGGGCTCACACCCAGACATGGATGGAGACGGGGTGAGGGTCCCGTGGTGTCAGTGCTGTTGGGCAGCAGGGATTGTTCAGGGACCATATCTGGATGCTCTGTCAGCTCTCTGTGGACCAGGAGTAGAACAGCTGCCAATGGAAGTCACCTATTAATGGGCACAAAGTATGTGGTAAATTCTAGAAAAGGAGACCAATAAGGGGAAATATTTTCTTCCTGATTTTATACTATATTTGTAGGTAATTGAGTGAGTTACTCTATTCCTGACTCCAAAAATCTTACTAATTAGAATGGAAAGGTCATACACAGACATGAATGATACAAGGTGTTTTATTCCATCATTATTTTAAGAATATGAAATCAACCTAAATAATAACTAGAGATTCTTTTTTTTTTCTTTTTTTCTTTTTTTTTTTTGAGACAGAGTCTCACCCTGTTGCCCAGGCTGGAGTGCAGTGGCGCGATCTTGGCTCACTGCAACTTCCGGCTCCCGGGTTTATGCCGTTCTCCTGCCTCAGCCTCCTGAGTAGCTGGGACTATAGGCACCCGCCACCATGCCCGGCTAATTTTTTTTTTTTTTTTTTGTATTTAGTAGAGATGGGGGTTTCACTCTATTAGACAGGATGGTCTCGATCTCCTGACCTCATGATCCTCCCGCCTCGGCCTTCCAAGGAGCTGGGATTACAGGCGTGAGCCACGACACCTGGCCTGCTAGAGATTCTTTAAACCATTGTTAGCACACTAAGCTCTTGGAGATTGTGGTGTTACTGTGGAGAGGCTTGTGAAACAGGTGTTTTCGGTAAAAATAGTTACAATTGGGGCCGCCATGTTGCAGCAGGAGTCAGTGCAGTCGTCTGTCTGCTCTGAGTTGCTCAGCAGCAGCTTTATTACCTGTATGGTGACAATTATCTCGTTGTCGTGTGACTTTTGGGCAGTGAAGAATGTCACAGGTAGACTAATGGTTGGCCTACGTTGGTGGAATCACATTGATGAAGAGGGAAAGAGCCACTGGGTATTTGAATCTAGAAAGGAGTCCTCTCAGGAGAATAAAACTGTGTCAGAGGGTGACTCAAGAGTCTTTTGGTTGGGACTTACTGCCTATCCAGTGCTGTGGGTGATATTTGCCTTTAGTGCACTCTTCTCCTTCAGAGTAAAGTGGTTGGTGGTGGTTATCATGGGTGTGGTGCTACAAGGTGCCAACCTGTATGGTTACATCAGGTGTAAGGTGGGCAGCAGAAAGAATTTAACCAGCATGGCTACTTCATATTTTGGAAAGCAGTTCTTACGACAAAACACGAGATGATCAGACTTCCTGAATAGAGAAAACTTATGTGCTTTGTTACATTGGGGAACAACTGAAGAGATTCTTGACTCTGAACCTTTTAGAGCTTAGTCCATGTTGCAACGAGGAGCGTTGGCTCTGTTTTTCCACTTAAAAGCTTTATTTATAAAAAGGAAAAGTAGTTTTCATATTAAGTTTTTATTTTCTTTCCAGCATTTGGGGCTAGAAAGTATGTGCTGGCACTAGAAACATTGTCAGGATTTATTCTGTGGTGTAGGTATGCACATGTTCCATAGGTATGCACACAGCCGTGGAATATCAGTATATCCCAAGTTAATGAAAGTGGTCATTTACATAGGTAATGGAGACCTTCACATTTTGATCCATAAAACATAGGAGGATGTTCTTCGTCTGTCTCAAAGCTCTATGTGTTTACATATTATTTCTGTAGATTATTCTCAGGAGTAAATTTTGCTTCCATGGTAAGAGTGAGCCCTTTGGCTTATGTATAAGTTAGACAGTATTGTTCGTTTTTAATATGTACTTCATGGGGGAATGTCTTAAACATATGCAAGCAAGTGAAAATGATTAGAGCCAGTGGTATTAACTCCTTTCTAAAATCTTATTTTTATTTGTAAGAAGTCATTTACTGAAGGCCCAGTTCATATAAGTGGAATCATTGTCGTTTGTTGAAGGCATACCCAGAGGTTGCTGCTGTTCTATTTGTTTTACAGAAAGAATAGCTAGGTTGAAAGCCCCTCAGTGGACTTGAACTAATAGATCTTTTACCACCAAAAGAGCATTATTCTCATGTCATAATGAGAATAATCATTTACATACTTGGCATAATAAATGCCTAAAAGATATTTTATTTTCTGAATCTAATTTTTTCTTGCTATAATGGGGATATTGTAAATGATGCATTTGTATTAGTGGTATTGCTTAAAGCATTCTGTGTAACTGTAAACCAATCCAGAAACTATTGTAGGCATTTGTAAATTCCGTTATAGGTATTATAAACTTTGTTGAAGTCTTAATCAGCAGATTATGTTGTGAATATATTTGTACATCGTTAAAATAGTTTTTTTTTTTTTCTTGAGACAGAGTCTCGCTCTGTCGCCCAGGCTGGAGTGCAGTGGGCGGATCTCAGCTCACTGCAAGCTCCGCCTCCTGGGTTTACGCCATTCTCCTGCCTCAGCCTCCGGAGTAGCTGGGACTACAGGCGCCCGCCACCTCGCCTGGCTAGTTTTTTGTATTTTTTTTTTAGTAGAGACGGGGTTTCACCAGGTTAGCCAGGATGGTCTCGATCTCCTGACCTCGTGATCCGCCCGTCTCGGCCTCCCAAAGTGCTGGGATTACAGGCTTGAGCCACTGCGTCCGGCTACAATAGTTTTTAAGATTATTTAATTGAATAAGTGTCTTATTGGAGTGATAATTTTGAAGGTGTAAAACTTTATATTTGTATAAAATTCTACTGTTTACAAGGAAAAAAAAGTTACAATTTTTCTCAACAATGGGAGAAGTACTTTTGTATCCTAGAGGATTGAGCCATATTCTCATTCCACCTGTTATTATTATTATTATTATTATTATTATTATTGTTTTGAGATGGAGTCTTGCTTTGTCACCCAGGCTGGGGTGCAGTGGCATGATCTCAGCTTACTGCAACCTCCACCTTCCGAGTTCAAGTGATTCTCCTGCCTCAGCCTCCCGAGTACCTGAGATTACAGGCACGTGCCACCACACCTGTCTAATCTTTTTGTACTTTTAGTAGACATGGGGTTTCATCATGTTGGCCAGGTTAGTCTCGAATTCCTGACCTCAGGTGATCCTTCCGCCTCAGCCTCCTATAGTGCTGGGATTACAGATGTGAGCCACGGTGCCCAGCCCCACCAGTTGTTAGTAATATATATGTTTACACTTAAACATCACATGATGTATTTGTTATATATTTATTTTGAGAGAGTTTCACTCTTGTGGCCCAGTCTGGAGTGCAATGGCGTGATCTTTGCTCACCGCAACCTCCACCTTTTGGATTGAAGTGATTCTCCTTCCTCAGCCTCCTGAGTAGCTGGTACTACAGGCATGCGTCACCACGCCCGGCTAATTGTGTATTTTTAGAAGAGATGAGGTTTCTCCATGTTGGCCAGGCTGGTCTCGAACTCCCGACCTCAGGTGATCCGCCTGCCTTAGGCCTTCCAAAGTGCTGGGATTACAGGCATGAGCCACCACACCAGGCCAATGAATATATTTGTTTTGTGGTAAAACTCTAAGCAAAGCTGCATCTTAGGCCCTTGGCCATAAAGCATCTCCCTTCCCTGTCACGTCCTCCACCCTCTTTCCAACCTCACTGGGGAGCCGCTACTGTCAATTCTGTGCCATGTGTCAGAGCAAGTCTCGTATATGTGTATTTCTGCATCGTTATGAGACTTCAGAAAAAAATCAGCAGTAAATTTATAAAACATTATATTCATGTTTTTACTTTAGGTTTGGCACTACATGTGAAGGTTTGTTACACAGGTAAACTCGTGTCATTGGGGTTTTGTTGTAGAGGATTTCATCACTTTGGCATTAAGCCCAGCACCCAATAGTTATTTATTTTTTTGAGACTGAGTTTTGCTCTTCTTGCTCAGGCCAGAGTATACTAGCATGGTATCAGTTCATTGCAACTTCTACCTCCCAAGTTCAAGGGATTCTCCTGCTTCAGCCTCCTAAGTAGCTGGGATTACAGGTGCCTGCCACCATGCCTGGCTAATTTTTGTATTTTTAGTAGACACAGGGTTTCGCCACATTGGCCAGGCTGGTCTTGGACTCCTGACCTCAGGTGATCCACACACCTCGGCCTCCCAAAGTGCTGGAATTACAGGTGTGAGCCACCATGCCCAGCCCCAAATATATATATATATTTTTTGCGCCTCTCCTTCCTCCCACCCTCCACCCTTAAGCAGACTGCAGTGTCACACTGGTCCGTGTGAAGTGACCATCAAACAGGTTTTGTGTGAGCAACAAGACTGTTTATTTCACCTGGGTGCAGGCGGACTGAGTCCGAAAAAGAAGTCAACAAAAGGAGATATAGGGGTGGGGCAGTTTTATAGGACTGGGGTAAGCAGTGGAAAGTTACAGTTAAAGGTGGTTACCTATTATCAGCAGAGAAGTGGGTCACAAGGTGCATGGTGGGGAGATCATAAGACTCATTGTCTAGAAGAAGAATGTCTCGAGGTCGGTCGATCGATCGATCAGCTGGGGCAAGGCAGGAACAAGTCATTATGGAATGTCATAAGGTTGGTCAATCAGTTAAGACAGGAGCTGTTTCACTTTTGTACTTTTTGGTTGCCTCAGGCCATCTGGACGTATACATGCAGTCTTGGGCTCAGAGGCCTGACATTCCTCTCTTCTTACATTATTAAGAAAAATAAAACAGTGGTGAAGTGTTGGGGTGGCAAAAATTTTGGGGGGTGGTATGGAGAGATAATGGGTGATGTTTCTCAGGGTTGCTTCAAGCGGGATTAGGGGCTGCATGGGCACCTTAAGGAAACATTTATAATGAGTTACAAGGAATAGGGATTTAGGCTGTGGGGAGATCTTGGTGCAGAGGATGGTACTGTGGGGTTGTTAAATTAAGTAGCATTTGTTGTATAGAATGATCGGTGATGGTCTGAATGCGGTTTTGAATGAATTGAGAAACGAAATGGAAGACACAAGGCCTGAATAAAAGAAGGAGAAAAACAGGTACCAGGGGACTAAGAATAGGGAGCAGCCAAGACACTCAGAAAGTGTCCAGGTGGGTCCAGAGTAATTATTTGCCTGGTTGGCAAGTTTTTGAACTCTATCCTTGAGTTTTACGTTGTCATATACCAGGCCAGACTGATTTAGGTGAAAACAATACTCTTCATTTACAAATATACAGAGTCCTCCTTTTTCAGCAGTAAGTCGAGGCCTCAGAGATTTTGGAGGACAGCTGCGGCTAAGAGTCGACTTGGCCTGAAGGAATGATAAAGTTTGTGATATATCTGTAATGCTAGTAGAAATGTCATTTGAAAGGCTATGGAAGGTCGTGACAGAAATTGAAATGCCTGCCATTCCAGCTCCAAGGGCAAAGTCCTAACTTTGGAAGCACAAAGTCCTAACGCTACAAGTAGAGGGATTAGAGGAATAACTCTTTTTTTGTCTGGTTGGTGTCATGAGCAGGACAGGAAGTTGTTCAGTCCCATTTGCAAATTGAATTTTGGGAATAAGAAAAACAAGTGTACCTGTGCCTGTCCAATTAGCAGGTAGACACATGTAAGTGGAGGAGCCACAGAAGGTCTTGTGCAATGCAAAACTGGAAATACAAAGTGAAAAGATGAGGACTAAAAGAGGTGTCTTGTACCCGGACTCCTAGGGATCCAGCTAGGGCGGCAGCCATCAGAGTTTGTAATGGGGACTGATGGGGTAATTGTATAGAGGGGGAGGTTCAATTTTCATGGTGTTTGAGAAAGTGTCAAGTGTCTGCGAGCAACATTTCACTGTTATTTATGGGGCTGGGTATAAGTAAACAAGAAGAGGCCCTGGGAGGAGAGTCTGAAGAGGAAGGGGAAGGTAGCCAAGGATGGAGTGAAATACAGGGTAAATGTTCTCCTAAGCAATAGTAACTGCTAATGTTTTCAAGTTTGCCAGTATTGATAGAGGGCTTATCTGTAATATAGAGCTGGAAGGCCCCAGTTGTTTCAGTGATATGTGTAGTTGGGCTTTGGAGATGAAGCGTGAAGGAGCATTGAGAAGGTGAAAGGTTACCCAGGGGAATTCCAGTGGGTCTTTGCCGAGAGATGCATAATGGAGCAGCCACAAGAATAGTAGCTTGTGTTGCGGGGAGTCCAAATATGAGGGGAGTATCTTTGCAGCAAGATACCCTCCTGCTCCTTCAACATTTCTTCTCCAAAGGATATCAGGTATCCCCCTCCAAAGCTCAAATTTCTTCCCCATCCATTACCTACCTCGGCATAATTCTTCATGAAAACACTCATGCTCTCCCTGCCAACTGTGCCCGGCTGATCTCTCAAATCCCAACCCAAGCTTTGCGAAGACTCAAAGGAGGGATTACAGAGTAGAAGGTGATTAATGTTTGGAATAAGGTAGGAAGCAGAGGAGTGGAAAGAAAGTAAATCATGAGAAAGAGCTTGGCTGAAGTAATGAGGGCTATCCCGGAAACTTTGTGGCAGTACAGCCCAGATAAGCTGCTGTAACTGGTGGGTCTCAGGTTCAGTCCAGGAAAAAGCAAAGAGGGGCTGAGACGAGGGGTGCAGGGGAATAGTGAAAAAAGCATCTTTAAGATCAAGAATATGGCCGGGCGCGGTGGCTCACACCTGTAATCCCAGCACTTTGGGAGGCCGAAATGGGCAGATCACGAGGTCAGGAGATCGAGACCATCCTGGCTAACACAGTGAAACCCCATCTCTACTAAAAACAAAAATACAAAAAATAAGCCAGGCGTGGCGGCGGGTGCCTGTAGTTGCAGCTACTCATGGAGGCTGAGGCAGGAGAATGGCGGGAACCTGGGAGGCAGAGTTTGCAGCGAGCCGAGATTGCACCACTGCACTCCAGCCTGGGCGACAGAGCCAGACTCTGTCTCAAAAAAAAAAGATCAAGAATGGAATAGTGAGTTGTGGAGGGAGGTATTGAGGACAAAAGAGTGTACTGGTTGGGCACCACAGGGTGGATAGGCAAAACAATTTGGTTTAAAAGGCCATATCCTGAACCAACCTGTAAGACTTGTCCATTTTTTGGACAGGTAAAATGGGGGAATTGTAAGGAGAGTTTGTAGACTTTAGAAGCTCATGCTGTAGAAGGCGAGTGATAACAGGCTTTAATCCCCTTAAAGCCTGTTGTGGGATGGGATACTGGTGTTGAGCAGGGTAAGGGTGATTAGGTATGGGTGTGTGATCGGTTGCCAGGGAGGGAGTAGAGATGTCCCATACCTGTGGGTTAATGTCAGGGGAGACAAGAGGAAGACGTGAAGGTAGCTTTGGGTTGGGAAGAAGGGCGACAATGAGATGTGGCTGTAGTCCGGGAACAGTCAGGGAAGCAGGTAATTTGGTTAAAATGTCTCAGCCTAATAAGGGAACTGGGCAGGTGGGGATAACAAAGGAGTGCATAAAATAATATTGTTCAAGCTGGCACCAAATTGGGAAGTTTTAAAGGGTCTAGCAGCCTTCAATACCCACAACAGTTATGGAGGCAAGGGAAACAGGCCCTTGAAAAGAAGGTAATGTGGAGTGAGTAGCCCCTGTATCAATTAAACAGGGGATGGACTTACGCTCCACTGTGACAGTTACCCAAAGCTCGGCATCCCTGATGGTCCAGGGGGCTTCTGAGGTGATGGGGCAGTGTCAGTCTTCAGCTGCTAAGCTGAGCAGATCTGGGAAGGAGTCAAAGAGCACTGGGCCAGAGCTTTAGGGGCTCTAGGAGTGGCTGCTGGGTGAGCTGGGCAGTCTGATTTCCAGTGGGTCCCTGAACAGATGGGACACAGCTTGGGAGGAATCCCTGGCTGCAGGCATTCCTGGCCCAGTGGCCAGATTTCTGGCACCTGAAGCAGGATCCTGAGGGAGGAGGTCCTGTAGGAATGCCTGACCACTGCAGCTTAGGCGTGTGCACCTTAGGCATTTTGAAGTTCTTGTGTGCTGGAGGTGCAGCTTAGTTTTGTCTCATGGCAGAGGCAAGTAATTGTAACTCAGAAATGCATTGCCACTTGGCTGCCTCCTGTTATTTCACGCCTTGAAGACGAGGTTAATTCCTGTTGTGGGGTTTGAAGAATGGATTCCAATTTTTGAAGCTTTTTTCTAAGGTCAGGAGCTGACTGGTTGATAAAATGCATATTGAGAATGAGATGGCCTTCTGACCCTTCAGGGTCTAGGGCTGTGAAGTGTCTCAGTGTTGCTGCCATATGAACCATGAGCTGGGTTTTCATCTTTACCTTGGGTAGTTTCTTTAAGTTTGTCATAATTAACAGCTTTGAAATCTGCCTTTTTAAGCACTTCAACTAGGCAGGAAATCATATAATCTCACCTACCTACACCTGACGAGCCTGTCTGGTATTCCCACTGGGGATCTTGGGCAACTATACTTATGCCTTCTTGAAGGTCTTGCTCATGATGACAGTGGGTATCAGTGTGGGACTGGGTTAGGGTATAAACTCTATCTCGCTCATCTGGGGAAAGGGTAGAAGTTAGGATGACATTTAAGTCACTCTAGGTTAAGTTGTAGTACTGGGTTAAATACTGGATTTCTTGTATATATTTAGTGGGGTCTGATGAGAAGGGGCCTAAGCACTGATTAATTTGGGAGAGGTCTGATAGAGAAAATGGTACATGCACTCTGACGATGCCCTCAGCTCCAGCCACCTCTTGAAGAGGAAATTGTTGGGCAGGTGGGGGAGTATTTGCTGCAGAACAAAATTGTAAGCCAAACTGGGTGTGGGGAGGGGAGGTGACAGCAGGGCTATAGGGTGGGAGAGCAGAGGCTGAGGAAGAATTGGGACTTGATTCAGCCTAAGGAGTGGCCTGGGAAGGGGAAGAGGGGAAAGAGGGGTCTGCAGAAAAGGAGGATTCAGAAGACTCAGCAGCACTTGGGTTTGGGACTGAAGGGACAAGCAGGAGGGAAAGAAGGATTTGGGACTAGTCACATTGGGAGCAGAGGCTAGGGAGGGAGCAAAGTGTAAAAAATGCCTGGACATAAGGCACCTCAGACCATTTGCCCATCTGATGACAAAAATTAGGCCTTGTAGGATGGAGAAATAAAAAGTGCCATTCTCTGGCCATTTAGAGCCATTATCAAGTTTGTATTGGGCCCAGGCAGTGTTGCAGGAGAAAATAAGATGCTTAGGTTTTAGATCAGGTGGGAGTTGAAGAGGTTTCAAGTTTTTAAGAACACAGGCTAAGGGGGAAGGAGGAGGAATGGAGGGCAAATGGTTGCCCATAGTAAAAAGGTAAGTTTAGAGAAAAGGGGTAGAGACACAAGTGGGGGGGTGGTACTTGCTGCCCAGAGGCAGTGGTACTTGCCACCAAGGTGGAGGATCAAGGCAGGTGTCCCTGCGGTGATCAAACAAATCTGAAATGTGGGTGAATAATCAGGCAGGCATCCCCACAGTGATTAAACACCAAGGGAAGACTGTCTTCGCAAGTCCGTGACCAGTGCCGGAGTTTTGGGTTCATGGATAAAACATGTATCCTCTGTCTCTACCAGAAAAGGAAAGGAACTGAAATTAAGGGAAGGGAGAGATTGAAAGGCAGTGCTGAAATTGAAAGAAGAGAAAGGTTGAGGGATAGTGAGAAAAGTTGGAGAAGAGAGTAAAAAGACCACTTACCCGATTTGAATCCTTGGGCTGGTTGGTCGGAGGACCTTGAGGTCGTAGGTGGATCTCCTCATGGAGTGAGGGCCAGGACAGGAGGTCAGTCTCCCGAAGGAGTCCTCCTGTCCTGGGTCTCACCAAATGTCATGCATGTCCATGTGAAGAGACCACCAAACAGGTTTTGTGTGAGCATCAAGGCTGTTTATTTTACCAGGCTGAGTCCGAAAAAGGAGTCAGCAAAGGGAGATAGATGAGAGGCAGTTTATAGGACTGGGGTAAGCAGTGGAAAGTTAAGTTAAAAGTGGTTATCTATTGTCAGCAGAGGAGGGAGTCACAAGGTGCATGGTGGGGAGATCATAAGACTCATTGTCCAGAAGAATGTCATGAGGTTGGTCAGTCAGTTAAGACAGGAGCTGTTTCACTTCTTTTGTACTTTTCAGTTGCCTCAGGCCATCTGGATGTATACATGCCAGCTTGGGCTCAGAGGCCTGACGTCCAGTGTATGTTGTTGTTCTTTGTGTTTTAGTAAATATTTTACTCTGATATTTGATCCTGCTGGTTGTGAAATTTACATGTTCTCATGTTAGTAAACATGGCTACCTTCCTCTTTGACACCTGCATTGGAAATTGTCTGAATGACATGTAATGACATGTGGGTCCTTTGCGACTTTTCTCTGTATAAAGAGTGTCATAGTCACTGCCTCTGTGCTCGCCTGCATTACTATCGATATCTGAGGATTCCTCCAAGGAAGGCTGTTAAAAGAGTGATTGCTTCTAGGATGGGTTATCTCCTGTTTTCTTAGATCTGAACAGATTCCCCCCCTGCCCTCAACTGCCAAAGTATCCTTTTCCACCAAGATGAGGTTCCTCTTCGGTTAAACAAAACTTGCTACTTTTTATATTTTTAAAACCTTTATATATATATATACACACACATACATATTTTGAAAATCTTTTATATTTTGAAAGCTGGGGAAAATGACAACCCTTTGCATTCAACTCTAGTTTTTTGTGAGTCTGTATATATTTTTTTATTTTGTGGACATATATATACAAAATGTCCATTTGTACTTTGAGTAATTTTGTTTTCATGTATTTTATTTTATTTTGAGATGGGGCCTCACTTTGTTGCCCAGGCTGAAGGTCAGTGGTGCAATCATAGCTCACTGCAACCTCTACCCTCAGGGTAAAGACATCCTCCCACCTCAGCCTTCCAAGCAGCTGGAACCACAGATGGCTGCCACTCTGCCCAGCTAAATTTTTTTATTTTTTATTTATTGATTTATTTTATTTTTTGAGATGGAATTTCTTTTGAACAGGCTGGAGTGCAGTGATGTGATCTTGGATTACTGCAACCTCTGCCTCCCAGGATCAAGCAAGTCTCCTGCCTCAGCCTCCTGTGTAGCTGGGATTACAGGTATGAGCCATTGAGCCCGGCTGACATTTCACTGTGGATATTGTCATCTTTGAAGGCATTACCCATGCTCTATCTCATCTAAATACTGAGTGTCACTTGGTGTGTCAATAAAAATTTCTAACATTTCTTTATTTTCTTTTTGAGACAGAGTCTTACTCTGTTGCCCAGGTTGGAGTGCAATTGTGCGATCTCGGTTCACTGCAACCTCTACCTCCTGGGTTCAAGCAATTCTCCTGCCTCAGCCCCCTGAGTAGCTGGGATTACAGGCATCTACCACTATGTCCAACTAATTTTTGTATTTTAAATAGAGACAGAGTTTCACCAGATTGTCTAGGCTAGTCTCAAACTCCTGAGCTTGTGATCCGCCTGCCTCAGCCTCCCAAAGTGTTGGGATTACAAGTCTGAGCCACCCTACCTGGCCAAAAGTTTTTAACATTTCTATAATGGGAACCAGGCATTTATTATTTGAGTGTTTCTTGTATTCTTCACAAACATAAGAAACTTATACCGAGAGGGTATTATGACCTCTTCAAAAAGTATAATAAACCACCACTGGGAAGACATCATGTTGTGAAAAATCCCATACTCAGATTTGTCAGAACATTCACTACAATTAAATCCTTGTTGTCACCGCTCTCCTCTTCTCACTTCTGTAAAGATAAGAACTCCTCCCATAACCATTTGGTTAAAATGTGTTTTCATTTCAGGGTCTATTGACATTCAGGGATGTGGCCATAGAATTCTCTCAGGAGGAGTGGAAATGCCTGGACCCTGCTCAGAGGACTTTATACAGAGACGTGATGCTGGAGAATTATAGGAACCTGGTCTCCCTGGGTGAGGATAACTTCCCTCCAGAAGTGGGGGTGTGCCCTTGCGTATCTTTGTATTTTCTCCAGTTGCCTCCAGGGAGCCCCATCCTTGCTTGACTAAAATGGAAGCTGTATTGATTTCAAAATGAAAAGCCTCGTGATGTAGCATCTGGACTTTAACTGTGCCCTTTGCTTAGATGTTCTGCATTCTTCGTGATAGTTTAGTGGAGTTTCCAGAAGTAAAGTAGGCTTAAAACCTTATGGCTGGCAAGGCATGGTGACTCATGCCTGTAATCCGAGCACTTTGGGAGGCCAAGGCTTGTGGATCACTTCAGGTTATGAGTTCGATACCAGCCTCACCAACATGGTGAAATGTCGTGTGGTGGCACATGCCTGTAATCCCAGCTACTAGAAAGGCTGAGGGAAGATTATCACTTGAACCTGGGAGGCAATGGTTGCAGTGAGCCGAGAACACACCAACCCTGGCAACAGAGCGAGACTGTCTCAAAAAACAAAAACAAAAACCTTATGGCAGACTTTAAAGATATCCAGATTTCTGTTTGCTACTCTTGTGCTTTCGATTCAGTAGTTCTTGGAAGAGAGCTTGATGTCCACATATTACAATGCTCTTTAAGGATTCAGAAGAAGGCACACAATGGAGGAATTTGAAATATTTTTTTTAGCTCCATCTGTAATGTCTTCTTTCCTACAGAAACGTAGGGCTGGGGCTTTAAAAAAGCTCCAACATGTCATGTTTCCTACTTTTTATAAGCAGGAGTCTCTTTCTGACCTGTTGGAGCTAAGGCAAAGAGCCCTGGACTGTGTAGCGTAAAGTGAAAATGGCGAAAAAAAAAAAAAAAAAAAAAAAAAAATTCAGATGGGTGGGATTTATTTATTTTATTTTTATTTATTTATTTATTTTTGAGACGGAGTCTCACTCTGTTGCCCAGGCTGGAGTGCAGTGACATGATCTCAGTTCACTGCAACCTCCACCTCTTGGGTTCAAGCAATTCTCCTGCCTCAGCCTCCCGAGTAGTTGGGACTGCGGGCACATGCCACCATGCCCAGCTAATTCTTATATTTTTAGTAGAGACTGGATTTAACCAGTTTGGCCAAGATGGTCTCCTTGTGATCCACCTGCCTCGGCCTCCCAAAGTACTGGGGTTACAGGCATGAACCACCATGTCTGGCTGGGAATGTTTTCCAGATGTAAACACAGGTAAGGGGTCAGATGGGCAGAGTGGAAGCTCCATCTTCAAATAGTGTGTGGGGAAACTCTTGCAAGTGAGAGAATTCTGTGGGAAAAGCATCATTTAAATCCTGAGATCTCTGAATGGACATATTTCTTTGCCCCACTTATGCCTCTGCTCGCTCTTTTTCTCTTCTCTTCTTTTCTTTTTACAGGTATGCACCACCACCACACCTGGCTAATTTTTGTATTTTTAATAGCGACGAGGTTTTGCCATGTTGGCCAGATTGATCTCGAACTACCAACCTCAGGTGATTTGCCTGCCTCAGCCTCCCAAAGTGCTGGGATTACAGGGGTGAGCCACCACGCCTGTGCCCTGTGCTCTTTAGACGTGTATTAGTTTGACCTTTTGCCCTCTAGTGGTGCTGCTGCAGCTCAGAGACAAAGACAGGGTGTTTATCCCGATGAACAGCACCCTGTCATCTGGCTTCTGTGACCTCTTTGGTTTCTTGACTCTGCGGCACAGGGAGGGCTGTGTCAAAGGGGTCTCTTTCCCCTGTGGTCTCTCCTTCTGTACTTGATTCCATCTGATGCCCCATTCTCTGTCCCTATAGATCAGAACTGCCCCGTCCCTATAGATACACCTGCCCCTTGACCTATTCAGGTTCCATCCCATTTCCTGTACTTGGAACACCTAATCAGGAGACGGAAAAATCTGGGCTGCTCCTCCTTTGCATCTGGGGCCCCGGGATACTGCACAGAGCCCTCTGTACTTGTTCAGATAGTCTGGTTGTCTATTTGAAATAGGAAAAATGGCCACATGCAGTGGCTTAAGCCTGTAATCCCATCACTTTGAGAGGCTGAGGCAAGCAGAACACTTGAAGTCGGGGGTTTGAGACCAGCCTGGCCAACATGATAAAACCCTGTTTTTACTAATACAAAAAGTAGTCGGGCGTGGTGGCGGGTGCCTGTAGTCAGGAGACTGAGGCAAGAGAATCTCTTCAACATGGGAGAAAGAGGTGAGCTGAAATCGTGCTGAATCTGTATGTTGAATTTGTTGAATATGTGCCTATAAATAGAATTCATAGGTCATTCAGTTTGACAAATTTCATAGGATACATTATAAGAGATGTAAACCTGCTTCTTTCCCACCTTATCATACTTTTAAAAAATCTCTTCCATTTTTGCTGCACAATTGCAATTTTTCCCAGAGTTGAAGATGGGGTACTTTGAGACGGAGTCTTGCTCTGTCATCAGACTGGAAAGCAATGGCACAATCTCGGCTCACACCTCTGCCTCCCAGGTTCAATTGATTCTCCCACCTCAGTCTCCCGAGTAGTTGTGACTACAAGCACGCACCACCATGCCCGGCTAATGTTTTCATTTTTAGTGGAGACCGGGTTTTATCATGTTGGCCAGGATATTCTCGATCTGTTGACTTCGCTATCTGCCTGCCTCTGCCTCCCAAAGTGCTGGGATTACAGGCGTGAGCCACCGTGCCCAGCCAAGGATACAATATTATTATGCTCTTTATTAAATCAGTTCTTTTCTACTAAGGTCAAAATTTTAACTGATAAACTATAATTATATATTTTTTCACATGGAGTCTTGCTCTGTTGCTCAGGCTGGAGTACAGTGGCATGATCTCTGCTCACTGCTATCTCCTCCTCCTGGATTCAGGTCATTCGACTGCCTCAGCCTTTCCAATAGCTGGGATTACAGGTGCCAAACTCCACATCCAGCTAATTTTTGTATTTTTAGTAGACAGGGTTTCATCATGTTGACCCAGCTGGGTTTGTACTCCTGACTTCAGGTTATCCACCTGCCTGAGCCTCCCAAAGTGTCGGGATTACAGGCGTGAGCCACTGCTCCCAGCCTACTGTCACTTATTACCATATTAATCTTTGTATTTCTGACCACCTCAATATCCACAGTACTCTCTCAGTCCCCACACTACTCTCAAGGAAAGACACTTGCTTATCCATTGGACAGCTTTCTCAGGACACAGCCTAAACCAATGTCTGCTCTGTATGATGGTTGACATGCCACTGTCTACATTTTACTTTTAAGTTCTCCTGAACCAATGTCTGCTCTGTATGATGGTTGACATGCCACTGTCTAAATTTTACTTTTAGGTTCTGGGGTACATGTGCAGAACGTGCAGGTTTGTTACGTAGGTATACATGTGCCATGGTGATTTGCTGCACCTATCAACCCATCATCTAGGTTTTAAGCCCTGCATGCATTAGGTGTTTTTCCCAATGTTCTCCCTCCTCTTGCCCCCCACCCCCGATAGGCCCTGCTGTATATTGTTTCCCTCCCTGTGTCCACGTGTTCTAATTGTTCAACTACCACTTATGAGTCAGAACATGCAGTGTTTGGTTTTCTGTTCCTGTGTTAGTTTGCTGAGCATGATGGCTTTCAGCTTCATCCATGTCCCTACAAAGGACATGATCTCATCCTTTTTTTTTTTTTCTTTTCTTTTCCTTCTTTTTTTTTTGAAATGGAGTTTCGCTCTTGTTGCCCAGGCTGGAGTGCAATGGGATGATCTCGGCTCACCACAACCTCCGCCTCCCGGGTTCAAGCGATTCTCCCGCCTCAGCCTCCAAAGTAGCTGGAATTACAGGTATGCACCACCTTGTCTGGCTAATTTTGTGTTTTTAGTAGAGACGGAGTTTCACCATGTTGGTCAGGCTGGTCTCCAACTCCTGACCTCAGGTGATCTGCCCACCTTAGCCTTCCAAAGTGCTGGGATTACAGGTGTGAGCCACTGTGTCCTGCCAGTCTCATTCTTTTTTTATGGCTGCATAGCATTCCATGGAATATATGTGCCACATTTTCTTTAACCAGTCTATCCTTGGTGGGCATTTGGGTTGGTTCTAAGTCTTTGTTATTGTAACTATTGCTGCAAGAAACATACATGTGCATGTGTCTTTACAGTAAAATGATTTATAATCCTTAGGGTATATACCCAGTAATGGGATTGCCAGGTCAATACTACGTCCACTTTTAAGAACATGTCTGGGTCTGCAGCCCAAGATCAAATACCATTGACCTCACTTACTTTCAGTGTAAATTGGTGGACCTACTCTATTTATTTGAAAAGCAATAATTTACTCCAAATTTCTTTTGGCAAGTTAGTGTTTGTTGGTAGATGGCTGGGAATACTGCACAGTTTTTGTGAAGATGGAAAAGTTACTTTAGTTAAGAAAAGATGGCCGGGCGCGGTGGCTCAAGCCTGTAATCCCAACACTTTGGGAGGCCGAGACGGGTGGATCACGAGGTCAGGAGATCGAGACCATCCTGGCTAACACGGTGAAACCCTGTCTCTACTAAAAAATACAAAAAACTAGCCAGGCGAGGTGGCGGGCACCTGTAGTCCCAGCTACTCGGGAGGCTGAGGCAGGAGAATGGCGTAAACCCGGGAGGCGGAGCTTGCAGTGAGCTGAGATCCAGCCACTGCACTCCAGCCCGGGTGACAGAGCGAGACTCCGTCTCAAAAACAAAACAAGCCGGGCGCGGTGGCTCACGCCTGTAATCCCAGCTCTCAGGGAGGCAGAGGCGGGAGGATAGCTTGAGCCCAGGAGTTCGAGACCTGCCTGGGTAATACAGCGAGACCCCGTTCTCCACAAAAAGGAAAAAAAAAAAAAAGACAAAAAAAAAAAAAAATCAAAAAGAAAAGATTTATCAGTCTCTGTCAGGTTTACTAGATGGAGCTTTTCACGTCTTAACCACCTCAACCTACCGTAAGACATACTGTAGACTGAGATGCTTAACACCTTAAACTGCAGGAAATAATTTCTCATAAATCTGTAAGCAGTGAAGTCCAAGATGCATAAAAACATTTCCTGGGTGGTGCCTTCTTTCTATTTTACCCCAGTCTGCTTTTTTTTTTTTTAATGGAGTTTTGCTAATTTTTGTATTTTTAGTAGAGATGGGGTTTAATAATGTTGGACAAGCTGGTCTCAAACTCCTGACCTCAGATGATTCACCCACCCAGGCCTCAACCCTGGCTGAGATTACAGGCCTGAGCCACTGCACCTGGCCCCAGCCAGCTTCTTGCTGTGTCTCATATGTCAGAGTGAAAGGAAGCAAACACTCTAGTGGTTTTCCTTATACAGGCACTAATCCTGTTCATGAGAGCTTCCTCCTCATGGTCTAATTGTTGCCCAATGTCCTCACTTCCAATAAAATAATATTGGGGAATAGGATCTTAGTAGACTAATTTTGGTCAGTGCAAACATGGGTGCCTTCGTTGTGTTGTATACCTTTTTATTTTTCAGTTTGCTCCAAAGAATGTTTTCTCTGACCTTAGTCAATAAATTTCCCAATTCCAAAATTCTTCAGTTATTAGACAGCCATGTTTCCCTTCTATTGCAGCATGCCCAGGCTTCATGTTGGAAAAATTCTCCTTTTTGGGGAGCTAACCTAATTAATTTTTGCAATGTAAGTTGTTGATCATAGCTTTCTTTATACTACTATTCTGCAGTTAGTTTGAATTATGTACAGTCACCCTTTCTCTATTAGAAAATATCTGTTCCTGGTCAGGCATGGTGGCTCACGCCTGTAATCCCAGCACTTTGGGAGGCCGAGGCAGGCAGATCACAAGGTCAGGAGATTGAGACCATCCTGGCTAACATGGTGAAACCCCATCTCTACTAGAAATATCAAAAATTAACAGGGCGTGGCAGCGGGCACCTGTAGTCCCAGCTACTTGGGAGGCTGAGGCAGGAGAATGGCATGAACCCGGGAGGCGGACCTTGCATTGAGCCGAGATTGCGCCACTGCACTCCAGCCTGGGCGACTAAGCAAGACTCCGTCTCAAAAAAAAAAAAAAAATAAAAAATAAATAAATAAATAAAATATCTGTTCCTTTTGTTCTCCAAAAAATTAAAAATCATGATTGGGAGTTTTATAACTTTCTTTAACGTAAGTATTACTATTAGTGTAATATTACATATTTCAATAGGAGATATTTATTGACTATCTGTAATTAATTGGAAACTGTGGGTTCCTTATATCTTATAGGTATTTTTTCTAAATATGAGATCAAGGAATTACCAACAAAAAAGGAGAGTAATACAGGAGAAATATTCCAGACAGTAACGTTGGAAAGACATGAAAGCCACGACATAAAAGATTTTTGCTTCAGTGAAACCCAGAAAAATGTACACGACTCTCAGTGTCAGTGGAGACATGATGAAAGACATTACAAACGAGTGTGTGTGACCTATAAGGAAAGTCTCATTGGTAGAAGAGACATGCATGGTAGAAAGGATGATGCACAAAACAAGCCTATTAAAAATCAACTTGGATTAAACTTGCAGTCACACCTACCAGAACTGCAGCTATTTCAAGCTGAAAGGAAAATATATGAATATGGTCACACGGAAAAATCTGTCAACAGTAGTTCCTTAGTTTCCCCACCCCAAGGTATTTCTTCTACTGTCAAAACCCATGTTTCTCATACATATGAATATAATTTTGTGGATTCGTTATTCACACACAAAGAGAAAGCAAACATTGGGACAGAACACTACAAATGTAATGAGTGTGGCAAGTCCTTTCACCAAGGCTTACATTTTACTATACATCAAATAATCCATACTGAGGAGAAGCAGCTTAAATGTGATATATGTGGCAAGAGCTTCAATAAAAAATCAAACCTTGCAAGTCATCGAAGAATTCATACTGGAGATAAGCCATATAAATGTAACGAATGTGGCAAGGTCTTCAATAATATTTCACACCTTGCACAGCATCGCAGGATTCATACTGGAGAGAAACCATATAAATGTAATGAATGTGGCAAGGTCTTTAATCAAATGTCACACCTTGCACAACATCAAAGAATTCATACTGGAGAGAAACCTTATAAATGTAATGAATGTGGAAAGGTATTCCATCAAATTTCACACCTTGCACAACATCGGACAATTCATACTGGAGAAAAACCTTATAAATGTAACAAATGTGGCAAGGTGTTCAGTCGCAATTCCTACCTTATACAACATCTGATCATTCATACTGGAGAGAAACCCTACAAATGTAATGAGTGTGGAAAGGTCTTCAATCATATTTCACACCTTGCACAACATCGGAGAATTCACACCGGAGAGAAACCCTACAAATGTAACGAATGTGGCAAGGTCTTCAGCCACAAGTCATCCCTAGCAAATCACTGGAGAATCCATACTGGAGAGAAACCTTACAAATGTAATGAATGTGGCAAGGTCTTCAGTCGCAATTCATACCTTGCCCAACATCTGCTAATTCATACTGGTGAGAAACCTTATAAGTGTGATGAATGTGACAAAGCATTCAGTCAAAATTCACATCTTGTACAACATCGCAGAATTCATACTGGAGAGAAACCTTACAAATGTAATGAATGTGGCAAAGTCTTCAGTCAAAATTCATACCTTGCATATCATCGGAGAATTCATACTGGAGAAAAACCTTATAAATGTAATGAATGTGGGAAGGTCTTCAGTCTAAACTCATCCCTAGCACATCATCGGAAAATTCACGCTGGAGAGAAACCTTACAAATGTAATGAATGTGGCAAAGCTTTCAGTGTGCATTCAAGCCTTACTAATCATCATGTGATCCATACCAGAGAGAAACCTTTCAAATGTAATGAATGTGGCAAACTCTTCCGCGACAGTTCATATCTTGTAGGTCATCAGAGATTTCATGCCAGAGAGAAATCTAACAAATGTAATTAATGTGGCAGAGTGTTCAGTCAGCATTAAAGCCTTGCAACACATACAATAATTTATACTGGAGAAAAACTTTGCAAGTATAATGAATGTTAGCAGAGCCTTTAGTTTTTGTTCAAGGCTTAATAACCATTAGCTAGTCCATGGGGAGAGAAACTTTACTAATGTATTGAATGTGGCAAGGCCTTAAGGTAAAAGTCTGAGATCAGGATTTTCCCAAGAATTCTTGCTGGTGAGAAACCTAACAAATGTAATGAAAGTGGCAAGGTCTTCTGGTACAATTCTCACATTGTACAATATTGCAAAATTTCATACTTGAGAGAAACAAAAACACTGAGAGTGGGAAACCATTATGACTTCAAACATTCATCAACATCAGAGAATCCATACTAAAGAGCCTTTATATAATTATATGTGATAGAGATTTTCTGCAGGCCATAGTCTTACTAAGCATCAACAACTTTTTTGATGAAACCATATAAAGGGAATGTGCATGCTTAGGCTTTTGCCCAAGCATCAAAACCGGAACATCACAGGGTTTATACTGGAGAGTAACTACACAAACATAATGAATGTAATAAGCCTTTCAGTGTCATATTCATTATTTTCTTGTGAGAGATCTACTCAATAAAAACCAAGTAAATATAGTGAATCTGGAAAGGTCACTAGTCTAAGATGCATTCTCATGGTTCATTAAAAATTCATAGTGGAGGCCGGGCACGGTGGCTCAAGCCTGTAATCCCAGCACTTTGGGAGGCTGAGGCAGGCGGATCCCGAGGTCAGGAGTTTGAGACCATCCTGGCTAACATGGTGAAACCCTGTCTCTACTAAAAATACAAAAAATTAGCCGGGTGTGGTGGTGGGCGCCTGTAGTCCCAGCTACTCAGGAGGCTGAGACAGGAGAATGGCATGAACCCAGGAGGCGGAGGTTGCAGTGAGCTGAGATTGTGCCACTGCACTCCAGCCTGGTCAAGAGAGTGAGACTCTGTCTCCAAAAATAATAATTCCTAGTGGATCCCAGGTGCGGTGGCTCACACTTGTAATCACAGCACACTGGGAGGCCGAGGTGGGTGGATCATAAGGTCAGGAGTTTGAGACCGGCTTGACCAACATAGTGAAACCACATCTCTACTAAAAATACAAAAATTAGCCAGGTGTGGTAGTGGGTACCTGTAATCCCAGCTACTTGGGAGGCTGAGGCAGGAGAATCACTTGAACCTGGGGGGCGGAGCTTGCAGTGAGCCAAGATCTCACCACTGCACTTCAGCCTGGGCAACAGAGTGAGACTCCATCTCAAAAAAAAAAAAAAAAAAATTACAGTGGAACAAACACTTACAAAGGTAGTGATATGGTAAATTAACCAATTCACAGACTATAATCCATCCGAGAGCTCACAGGAAGTCTAATTCTCTACCATTAATCTTTTATATTACATTCTGCAGAATAATTACAATTCAAAATTATGTTGAAAGTCATGACATCTATCAAAGACTCAAAGACATTTGGAAATGGCCAGTTACCTTCAGGTCATAAAATAACTGATTACATTATTGAAGGAGAAAGACTTCTTTACCAATGTTGACTTTCAAGTTGACATTTGAAATGTTTTTATGATGTCTTTCTTACTCATTTCCTGATCTGTAGGCAAGAATAGGAAAAAATGGCCTACTTCATTAGGTGAGATCATTTCTCTCCATGTTCCTGTGAAACAGGGACACTCTCTTTTGAAATTAAATATTGGCTGAATATTGGCTAATCCTAGCACTTTGGGAGGCGGACATGGGTGGATCACTTGAGGTCAGGAGTTTGAGACCAGCCTGGCCAGCATGGTGGAACCCCATCTTTACTAAAAATAACAAAAATTAGCCAGACATTTTGGCTGGCACCTGTAATCCCAGCTACTCGGGAGACTGAGGCAGGAGAATTGCTTGAATCTAGGAGGCGGAGCTTGCAGTGAGCGGAGATCGCGCCATTGCACTTCAGCCTGGGCGACAGGTGAGACTCCATCTCAAACAAAAACACACACAAAAGGAAACAGAACCAGACGGAAATTGTTGCCTACGTATGTGCTTCTGTGATGCTCCTCAAAAACAATGGGCCAGGCATGGTGGCTCACTCCTGTAATTCCAACATTTTGGGAGGCCGAGGCAGGTATATCACCTGAGATCAGGAGTTTGAGACCAGTTTGGGCAACAAAGTGAAACCGCATCTCTACTAAAAATACAAAAACGTGCCAGGCATAGTGACACACATTTGTAATCCCAGCTACGAGAGGCTGAGGCAGGAGAATCACTTGAACCCGTGAGGCGGAGGTTGCAGTGAGCCGAGATTGTGCCACTTCACTCTAGCCTGGACGACAGAGTGAGACTATCTCAAACCAAAAAAAAAAAAAAAGGAAAAAAATGGCTGAATTAAGATTTGTAAGGGGCTGAGAATAATGTAAAGCTGTGATACCAGTCATATTATTGCATACAGGGCATTCTTCACAGAGAGGGCCAGTGTGGATTATAGGAAAGAAATGCTCTACTAACCAGTCATGAAACAGAGCAATCCAAGACCTCAAGAGACTGCAGTTTTTACTGGAGGAGATTAATACATTAATAGGAAATGATTACATGTACGGTAGAGGTAATGCAGGGGAAATGTTAGCCACATCTCCATTGAATGGCAGTAGCTGTCATGTAGCAAGATTGAGGAAAAATTGATCTTAATTTTGAAATTGAAAAGAGTAGTTATCACAGAGAAGAGGATTTTTTAAGCATTTTTTCTTTTTTTCTATTTGTAGAGATGAGGTTTCGCTACGTGTCCCAGGCTGGTTTTGAACTCCTGAGCTCAAGTGATCCTTCTGCTTGGCCTCCCAAAAGTGTTGGGATTACAGGTGTGAGCCACTGTATCTTGTCCAAAGAGGAGAGTTTAATTATTTAAAAAAAAAAAAAAAACATAGCATGTTTTTGATTAGGAATCCCATTAAACTGCCAGCATTACATTTTCTATTGTTTGTTTTTTGAGACAGTGTCTCACTCTGTCACCCAGGCTGCATTGCAATGGAGCGATCATGACTCACTGCAACCTCCACCTCCCAGGTTCAAGCAATTCTCCTGCCTCAGCCTCCCTAGTATATGGGACTACATGCGCACCACCACCATGCCCGGTTAATTTTTGTATTTTTTGGTAGAGATGTAGTTTCACTGTGTTGGCCAGGCTACATTTTCTATTCTTTTATTTAGAATGTATCATAAATCACGTGTGAATAAAATTTATTTTTTATAACTATGAGTTAATTATGTTCCATCTACCTGCATAGCTTTATCTCACCTCTATAGGATCCTTCATGTCTAAACACAAACAATGCACCATCCATTAGGTTGCTAAGGCTGAAGGATCTACAGTTTTATTTTATGATGGAATTAAACATCATACAATTTGAGAACATGCAATCACACCTTCCACTTCAGTTATTCTCTCTGCAGTCGGCCTTAGGTTACTTATATGAACATGATGAGAATCCCACAGCAGTGCAGTTTCACACTCGGACAAACCTGCATCCCTATTGATAAGTGTAGCTTGTATTCTTCTAAATGCCTTTCTCTTATGTCCCAAATGAACACACAGCACGCATTTTAATTTACATAAAGTAAAAATACACATATACTAAGGACATAAAAAGTACTGTGAAATAAAAGTAAATATGGGGAATATGAATAAAAATAACACCAAAATTAAGGGAGACTGAGTAAGGAGAATCGCTTGAACCCAGGAGGTGGAGGTTGCAGTGAGCAGAGATCACACTGCTGCACTCTAGCCTGGGTGACAGAGCGAGACTCTGTCTCAGCAAAAGAAAAAAAAAACGATCTCCAGTTGCCTCTGTTGTTGCAAATGACAGGATGCCATACTTTTTGATGGCTGAACATTGCTCCGTTTTGTGTAAGCACCACTTTTTTTGGTCCATTTATCTGTTGGTGGACACTTAGATTGCTTCCAAATCTTGGTTACTGTGAACAGGACTGCACACACATGGTAGTGCAGAGATCTTTTTCATATACTGATTTATTTTGCATATATACCCAGCACTAGGCTTGCTGGATGATATGGTAGCTCAATGTTTAATTTTTAAAATAGCTTGTTTGCCTTATCTCTTTGCTTTCCCCCTGTTCCCACTAGCCAGACTCCTTTTCCCTAATTAGGACTCCACAATAAATCCAAATATAGGCCGGGCGCTGTGGCTCAAGCCTGTAATCCCAGCACTTTGGGAGGCCGAGACGGGCGGATCACGAGGTCAGGAGATCGAGACCATCCTGGCTAACACTGTGAAACCCCGTCTCTACTAAAAAATACAAAAAAACTAGCCGGGCGAGGTGGCAGGCGCCTGTAGTCCCAGCTACTCGGGAGGCTGAGGCAGGAGAATGGCATGAACCCGGGAGGTGGAGCTTGCAGTGAGCTGAGATCTGGCCACTGCACTCCAGCCCGGGCGACAGACCGAGACTCCATCTCAAAAAAAAAAAAAAAAAAAAAAATCCAAATATATTCTGAAGACTATCTATGTTATAGGTTTTCTAACCATACCTGACAGAAAGAGAAAACAAAAGGTATAAAATAACTTATAGGGCCGGGCGCGGTGGCTCTTGCCTGTAATCCCAGCACTTTGGGAAGCCGAGGCGGATGGATCACAAGGTCAGGAGTTAAAGATTAGATTGGCCAATATGTGAAACCCCATCTCTACTAAAAATACAAAAAAAAAAGTTAGCTGGGAGTAATGGTGCATGCCTGTAATCCCAGCTACTCGGGAGGCTGAGGCGGGAGAACTGCTTGAACCCAAGAGATGGAGGTTGCAGTGAGGCAAGATTGTGCCACTGCACTCCAGCCTGAGTGACAGACTGAAAACTCCATCTCAAAAAATAAAAAATAATAATAATAATTTAGAGATACCTTATAATTGGCTGGGCGTGGTGGCTCATGCCTGTAATCTCAGCACTTTGGGAGGCTGAGGCAGGCAGATCACTTGAGGACCGGAGTTCGAGACCAGCCTGGCCAACACAGCCAAATGCCATTTCTACTAAAAATATAAAAATTAGCCAGGCGTGATGACGCACACCTGTAACTCAGCTACTTAGGAGGTTGAGGCAGGAAAATTGCTTTAACCTGGGAGGCGGAGGTTGTAGTGAGTCAGGATCACACCACTGCACTCCAGTCTGGGTGACACACTGAGACTGTATCAAAACAAACCAACCAAAAAAAGCCCTTATAATTTGCCAATAAAAAGTATCTTTTCTAGTCACTTTCAGAATGCACGTAAAGTGAATTGAAAACTCTTGCCGTGGTGAAAGCTCATCCTATCAGTTGGGTCACCCTTGCGGTATCCAACTGATACAGGAGGTAGAAAGAAATTATTTAGGCAGATAGGGCAGAAACTCCTCTGCAGAGCTTCCCTTCTAACAAAAAGCTGCCCAAAATATCATTTTGTTCTAACCAAGAGCAGCCTGAAAAATCGATCTGCAAACATAGGTAAGCAAGCTGGAAGCTTGCAAGGAGGAAAGTCAGCAGCTGCACCAATAGGAAAGGGGCAACTTTGGGGCTAGGCATGCCCACAATGGAAGCTCCATCTTTCCTTTTTTGTTAGCACTTGTACAGTAAGAAAGAAATGGGCAAGATGGCGCACATCTCAGGCAAAGAACCCACCTGCGTAATAAGACTGGGGAGGGGGCTACCAGAAATTCATGCCGTATGCAAATGACACATCTGGTCCTAATGAGTTTTTCACGCCCTATGTAGGTAAGACACTGCCTCCCCACCAGCTCATCAATAAAACCCCTACATTTTACCACGAATCCTCAAACCATTCTTCCAGGACCCCTCTCTGTAGCAGAGCGCTATTGACTTCCTTTCGCCTATTGAACTTCCACTCTCACATCACTCTTGGGTGTCCACGTCCTTGATTTCCGTGGCCATGAGACAACCAACCTCAGGTGTTACCCCAGAACATGAGGCTGCTTCACAACTAAACCAAAGTCAACAGGACAGATGAAACATGAGCCCAGGACACAAACATGGCTTCAAGAACGTGATTCTCTGAAGTATGGCTGCTGAAACTTCCTGTTGTAACCAGAAACCCCTGAAACCAGCTTTTTTTCTTTTTTTTTTTTTTTTTTTTTTGGACAGAGTCTTGCTCTGTCACCAGGCTAGAGAGAAGTGGCACAATCTCAGCTCACTGCAAGCCACGATTCCCTGGATCAAGCGATTCTCCAGCCTCAGCCTCCGGAGTAGCTGGGATTACAAGCACGTGCCAAGACACCCGCTAATTTTTGTATTTTTATGAGAGAGAGGGTGTCACCATCTTTGCCAGGGTGGTCTCGAACTCCTGACCTTGTGATCCGCCCGCCTTGGCCTCCCAAGGTGCTGGGATTACAGGCATGACCCACTGTACCAGCCCAGATTTTTCTTATAGTTGCTAAAATAAATCACCTGGGACTTTTAAAATAGTCTGTGAACCAAGTATCTGAGACGTCTCAATCAGTTCAGAAAGTTTATCTTGCCAAGGTTAAGAGTATGCGCATGACGCAGGCTCAGAGGGTCCTAATGGCATGTGCCCAATATGGTCTAGGTAGACCTTACATTTTAGGGAGACACGACATATCAATCAGTAAGTGTCAGATGTACGTTGGTTCAGTTGGGAAAGGTGGAACAACTCAAAGCGGGGGAGGGGGACTCCAGGACATATGTAGGTAAGAGACAAATGGTTGCTTTGAGTCTCTGATTAGCCTTTCGTACTTTGAGTAATTTTGTTCTCATATATTTTATTTTAATTTAAGATGAAGCCTTGCTCTTTTGCCAGCTACTCGGGAGGCTGAGGCAGGAGAATCGTTTCAACCCAGGAAACGGAGGTTGTGGTGAGCCGAGATCATGCCATTGCACTCCAAGATGTGGTTGGGGAGAAATCCACAAATTTTGGTCATCAGAACGGAGGCATTCTGTGCTCAGTGGCATGAGAGAGCAGGGAAAAATACTTTTTTTTTTTCTTTTTTTTTTTTTGGCAGGGGGAGGGAGTCTCGCTTTGTCGACAAGGCAAAGTGTAGTGTCGGAATCTCGGCTCACTGCAAAGTCCACCTCCTGGTTTCAAGAGATTCTTCTGCCTCAGTCCTCAGTCTCCCAAGTAGCTGGGATTATAGACACCCACCACCACGCCCAATTACTTTTGGTATTTTTAGTAGAAACGGGGTTTCACCATGTTGGCCAGGCTGGTCTCAAACTCCCGACTTCAAGTGATCTGCCCTCCTCAGCCTCTCAAAATGATGGGATTACAGGCATAAGCCATCGCGCACGGCCTTTTTTCCTATTTCTAATAGGCAAGCCAGCTATTTGAACAACCAGAGAGGGCTCTGTGCAGTATCCTGGGCCCCAGATGCAAAGGAGGAGCAGCCCAGGTTTTCGGATCTCCTGATTATGTGTTCCAAGTACAGGAAATGGGATGAAACCTGAATAGGTCAAGGGGTAAGTGTATGGAGGCCTCAGTTCTGATTCACAGGAACAGAGAACGGAGCATCAGATGGAATCAAGTACAGAAGGAGAGACCACAGGGTAAAGAGATCCCTTTGACACAGCCCTTCCTGTGCCACAGGGTCAAGAAACCAAAGAGGCCACAGAAGCCAGATGACAGGGTGTTGCCCATCAAGATAAAGACTCTGCCTTTGTCTCTGAGCTGCAGCATCACTAGAGGACAAAAAAATCAAACTACTACACATCTAAAGAGCAGAGGGGCCTGGAACGGTGGCTCACACTTGTAATTTCAGCACTGGGCAAATCACCTGAGGTCAGGAGTTCGAGACCAGCCTGGCCAACATGGTGCAACACCATCTCTACTAAAAAGAAAGAAATCAGCCTGGTGTGGTGGTGATGCATGACTGTATTTCCAACTACTTGAGAGGCTGAGACAGGAGAATCACTTGAACCCAGGCGGCGGAGGTCGTAGTGAGCTATTGTGCCACTGCACTTCAGTCTGGGCAACAGAGGGAGACGCTGTCTCAAAAAATTAAATAAATAAATAAATAGCAGAGAGATAAGAGGGGGCAAATAAAGATGTTCACTCAGAGATCTTAGGATTTTAACTTTTCGTTTCCCACAGAATTCTCCCACTTGCAGAGCGTTTCCCCACACACTATTGGAAGGTGGAGCTTCCACTCTGCCCATCTGAGCTCTTACCTGCCTTTACACCTGTAATACATTCCCACCCAGCTGGATTCTTTTGCTATTTTCACTTCACTCTCCATGGTCCAGGGCTCTTTTCCTTGCTCCAACGTGGAGATAACAGGCCAGAAAGAGACTCCTGCTTATAAAAAAAGGAAGATGATATGCTGGAACTTTTCTAGAGTCCCAGCCCTATGTTTCAGTAGGAAAGAAGAATTTGCAGATGGATCTAGGAAAACATTTCACTAATTGTTCCGCTGATTGCCTCCCTCTGAGTGCTTGGGGAGCATTGTAATATGTAACACGTGGACATCGAGCTCTCTTCCAAGAACTACTGAATCAAAAGCACAGAAGCAAACAGGCAAACGGATATCTTTTTGTTTTTAGGCAGAGTTTCGTTCTTGTTGCCCAAGGTGGAGCGCAATGGAGCCATCTCAACTCACTGCAACCTCTGCCTCCCGGGTTCAAGCGACTTCTCTCGCCTCAGCCTCTCGAGTAGCTGGGATTACAATCACGCACCACCAACCCTGGCTACTTTTGTATTTTTACTATAAACAAGGTTTCTCCATGTTGGTCAGGCTGTTCTCGAACTCGCTACCTCTGGTGATCCACCCGCATCAGCCTCCAAAAGTGCTGGGATTACAGGTGTGAGCCATCGCGCCCGGCCAGAACTGGGTATTTTTAAAGTCAGCCAGAAGGTTTTGTTTTGCTTTTTGAAACAGAGTCTTGCTCTGTCACCTGGGCTAGAGTGTAGTGGCAGGATCTTGACTCACTGCAACCTTCCCCTCCCAGGCTCAAGTGATTCTCCGATTCTCTTTCCTCAGCCTTCCTAGAATCTGGGATTTCAGGCGAGTACCATCATGCCCTGCTAATTTTTGTATTTTTAGTAGAGACAGTTTCATCATGTTGGCCAGGCTGGTCTCGAATCCCTGACCTGAAGTGATCCACTAGCCTTAGCCTCCCAAAGTGCTGGATTAATTAATATTTGGGACAGGCTCTGGCTTTATCACCCAGGCTCACTCCTGTCCCAAATATTAATCAATTAAATTAAAAGTATTATGTAATAACACCAATTTTTCTTTCCCCACTTCACCGTTCCACTTCATACCCAACTCTGAGAAAAGGCAAGAGAGTGACTCACAACTGAATAAGTCACTGCCCTCAGGCTGAATAGGGATTCCAAGTGGAAGCTGACCTCTGATGCCAAGATTTACAGAATGTAAATGTCTCATAGATAGGAGTTTAAAAATTCTCAACCTCATCTGTATAATTTAAACAAATTTAAAGTTATTAGATTATATACAAAGAAGTCAACATGTCACGACTAGTAATATGAACTCACCTACTCATCTGAGCCCGAAGTCCCCTTCTTTTTTTCTTTTGAGACAGGGTCTCACTCTGTTGACCAGGCTGGGGTGCAGTGGCATGATCTCGGCTCACTGCAGCCTGGACCTCCTGGGCTCAAGTGATCCTCCTACATCGGCCTCCAGAGTAGCTAGAATTACAGGTGTGCATCATCACGCCCCGTTTTTTTTTTTTCTTTTTTTGGTCAGAGATGTGTGTCTCATTATGCTGCCCAGGCTGGTGTCGAGCTCCTGGACTCAAGCAATCCTGTCTTAGTGTCCTACAGTGCCGGGATTACAGGCGTGAGCCACTGTGCCCAGCCCCTCTGTCTTCATTACTGTGCTTCCCTCCCTAATTCTGTACACATCTCTCATTCTCCCCTTCTCTCTGTAGCTCGTTTTCTTGTCTTTTTCCCTGGGATTCTGCGTCTCTTTTGCCCCTCTCCTCTCCTGCTGTTTATCCTCTTCTTCCCTTTATTCCTTCTCTTCCACCTCTTCTGCTCCATCCTCGCAACTTATTAACCTCTCATTGCTCCTTCTTCATAGATCTTTCAATCTTTCGATTGTCCTCAGTCTTCATAGATTTCTCCCTCTTCTCCCATCTCTGCGCCTCCTCTGCTCTCCCTGTTCAATTCTCTTCCCTGTTATACCCCCCGCCCCCACTCTATGGCACTCTAGACCCACAGTAATCCTCCCTGCTGTGGTTCTCCCTCTGTTCTCCTTGCCATCTCTCTGTACATCTGGCTTTTCTCTACATTTCTGTAGTTGCTTTTCTCCTCCTGCTTTCTTTTCTTATCTCAGATTTTCTACTGCTGTCTCCTAATCCCTTTGGCCCACACGATTACAGGGGGGTTTGGAGTAAGACGCCTGCATGCCGGGGGAGCACATTTTCCAGGGGCTGGAGCTGGGCAGGCAAGAACAGCCCGTGTAACAGGACAAGCCCCGGGCACCTCCCCAACGCAGGCTCAGGAGAAGCGGTGACTGCGGAGGGGAGACCTGGGGAGCAGCTGGGCCCCGCACGAGGAGGGAGGTGGGGGACGACGGCGCCTTAAGAAAATGGTGGGGTCTGCAGGATCTCAGGACCAGGCAGAGGACGCGGCCTCCGCGGGACTGGAGCCACCGCGCTACACTGGACAAACCAACGAAGGCGGGGGTGGAAGGTGCCCAGGGCAGGAATCCACCTCACCTGTGAGGACTTTAAAAAGCGTGGGGCAGGAGGAGTTAGAAAAAGGTTTTAAGCAAGAAAACTACGCAATAAAAAGTGTATACATTGCCCTACGCAGAAAGACCAGACCGCACCAGCCTCAAGGCGACTTTAAACCCAAAAGGAAGCGAACCCCAGACTCTCAAAGGGACGTCTCAATTTGCTCTGCATGAAGGAAGACAGGCGAGAATTTCCAGGTCTGTAGGGACCCCACGTCCCAGGTACAGAAGCGCCGGGGACCTGGGAAACACAGACTTAATATAAGACAGAGAGAAACTCACGAGCTGCGGTGGGACCTTCACTCCACGCTATCCGCTTCCAGGTTTGCGTGAATCTGCGCGCGCAGGACAGAAGTAAGGCCTGGGCGGGGTCCACGAGGAGGTGGGCGGGGCCTGGGCAGGGCGAAGTGACGCGCCAGGTGGAGAGACTTTGCCCTTTAGAACCGGCAGAGGGCGGGGCTGCTGCGGCACCTGTGAGTCTCAGTCTTGAGCCCAGCGCCTCTGTTTTTCCGGTTTTGGAGGCGAGACCGGCCAGGAAGGCTGAGGCATGATTCGAAAGCCCTGGAACTGTCTGGAACGGGGATGCAAACTAGAATGTGAAATGCAAAGCCCTGCCTGGGCGGTAGGTACGATTTCATGCTGCCGGCCCTCAGAACAGAATAGAAATCCTCTCCCTTTCTATTCGCCATTCACTCCGGGGGGTGGGAGTCGGGGAAGGGTCCACCCTGTGCTCAGCTTCAGAGACGTCCCTAGGGCCAGGCCTGGGATGCGGGACGGAGTGCTCAGGCCAGGGAAGAGTGAAGTCACCACCTGCTGCTTAAACACAGCAGGGATGCGGGTGCGGGGGAGGGAGCCTGAGGTCCCAGCTACTCAGGAAGCAGCAGCGGGAGGATCCCTGAGCCTGGGGTTCCAGACCAGCGTGGGCGACAAAGTAACACCCGCTCCGGCAGGGCTCCCTTCCTCATTCTCTAACATTTTAAAATAAAATTTTGATTCTGTAGGGATCCAACATTATTCTTTTCCATGTGAATATCCAGTTAGTCATCCCAGCACATTTGTGGAGGAGATCTAACACTTTCTTTTTTTAATTTCTTTTTTTTTTTTAAGACAATATTTCTCTGTCGCCGAGGCTGGAGTGCAGTGGCAAGGTCTCGGCTCAGTGTAGCCTGTACACCCTGTGTTGAAGTGATTCTCCTGCCTCAGTCTCCGGAGTAGCTGGCATTACAAGCGTGCCACCATGTCCGGCTAATTTTTGTATATTTGGTAGAGACGGGGTTTCACCATGTTGGCCAGGCCGGTCTCAAACTCCTCACTTGAAGTGATCCACCTGCCTTAGCCTCCCAGAGTGTTGTGATTACAGTCGTGAGCCACCAAACCTGGCCCAAGAAATACTCTTTACTTCACTATTTAAATGTTGAGACAATATAATTGAAAACAAAATGATCTTCCCCTGAATGAGAAATCATCTACACGACGATAACAGAATAAGAAATAAAAATGATTTCATTAATTGCCGGGCGCGGTGACTCAAGCCTGTAATCCCAGCACTTTGGGAGGCCGAGACGGGCGGATCACGAGGTCAGGAGATAGAGACCATCCTGGCTAATACGGTGAAACCCCGTCTCTACTAAAAAATACAAAAAAACTAGCCGGGCGAGGTGGCGGGCGCCTGTAGTCCCAGCTACTCGGGAGGCTGAGGCAGGAGAATGGTGTAAACCCGGGGGGCGGAGTTTGCAGTGAGCTGAGATCCGGCCATTGCACTCCAGCCTGGGCGACAGAGCGAGACTCCGTCTCAAAAATAAATAAATAAATAAATAAGCCTTAGACCAGAATGTGATGGCAAATAGAGGAAAAGAGCTAAGAGGCTGAAAACAGAGAAAGACACTTCTCTGTTCTATACAACCCATTAAGTACATGTTTTCAAGATCAACACTAATCAGTCCTCAGGGAAGAGGACTTGACAACACCTTTGATCGCACATGGCTCTACTTGGTAACGGAGGTGACCATCTGTGTCAGCTAACTAAAGTCATCCTGAGGGAGGGGGAGAAACCCTAACCCATAACTTTTGACAAGTGTGAGTTTTACAACAGGGCAGCAGGTGCCCTCTCTAGGGAGGCTCCTACAATCCGACAGAAACTGATGTCAGCAGTGAATAAAATTTAGAATATATGATTAAGTGCGAATTTATTTGAAGGCAAAGCTTGGAAATAGCCACCTGGAAACATCAACTCTAAATGAATTGGATCAGCATTCCAAAGTAGAGATGTTAAGGTTTCACACACATAGGGAAAGACAGAGAATTTTTAGCAGAATCACCACATTTTTTATTCAAGACCAGTGCATAGGGTGCAGCCACTTGCTTGGTTATGGATTGATACACTTCAAGGAAGGTTGAAGTGTACCTTATCATTACAAAAGAAGGAACAATGACCCGAGGAGGTCTTACCTCTGTGGCTGCTTAGTCTTCCTAATTACTTACAGGAAAAGTCTTAGAAATTGCCCCCTGCATACCACTGGACTCAGGTTGCATGACCACATTCCTCTCAAGGCTCAGAATTACCTCAAGGTCCATAGCCTTAAATTGAAGTCATTTGATGTTTGAATTATTTAATTTCCTACCGAGATAAAGGTACTGTCTCCCTTGTTGTTTGCCTTTCAAAAAGAACTCCCAAGTCCCTCAGAAATACGTCCCTGGGTCATTAAACTGAGAAAAGGTTTAGTTTCTAAAAAAAAAAAAAAAAAAAGTTAGCCGGGCATGGTGGCTCCTGCCTGTAATCCCAGCTACTCGGGAAGCTAAGGCAGGAGAATCGCTTGAACCCAGGAGATGGAGGTTGTGATGAGGCGAGATCGCACCTTGCACTGCAGCCTGGGTAACAGAAAAAAACTGTCTTAGAAAAAAAAAAAAAAAAAACAAACCTCAGAAGACAGAGAAAATGAATTTACAAATTTTCTAATTGAATATTCTAGGAGACAAAAGGAAATAAAATCTCTTCCCTTACTTTTTTTTTTTTTTTTTTTTTTTTTTTTTTTTTTTTTTTTTTTTTTTTTTTGAGGCGGAGTCTCGCTCTGTCGCCCGGGCTGGAGTGCAGTGGCCAGATCTCAGCTCACTGCAAGCTCCGCCTCCCGGGTTTATGCCATTCTCCTGCCTCAGCCTCCCGAGTAGCTGGGACTACAGGCCCCCGCCACCTCGCCCAGCTAGTTTTTGTATTTTTAGTAGAGACGGGGTTTCACCGTGTTAGCCAGGATGGTCTCGATCTCCTGACCTCGTGATCCGCCCGTCTCGGCCTCCCAAAGTGCTGGGATTACAGGCTTGAGCCACCGCGCCCGGCTCTTCCCTTACTTTTAAAGGAGGAATTATACTTCTCATTTATTTGTTTGTTTCAGACAGGGACTAGCTTTGTCACCCAGGCTGGAGTGTGGTGGCGAGATCAGAGCTCACTGCAGTCTCCAACTTTCTGGCTCAAGTGATCCTCCCACCTCAGCGCCCCAAGCAGCTGGGACCATGGGCGTGGACCACCACACCTGGCAGAATTTTTTGATTTTTAGTAGAGATGAGGTCTCATTGTGTTGCCCAGGTTGATTTCGAACTCCTGGGCTCAAGCGATCCTCCCGCCTTGGCTCTTGAACGTGCTGGGATTACAGGTGGGAGACACCGCTCCAGGTCGTGACTTTATTTCCATGAAATATGAAATTATCCTCCACTCCTGTGTGTAATAGGCAGTTTTGCATGTCACCTTTCAGTTTCCATTATCCACTCAAACAACCCAGGATCTTGTTTAGTTTAATAAGCCATTCTAATTGCCAGTCCCTGCTGCAACCAGCGCCCCACTCCACCCCTTTACCAAGGTTCCTGCCCCTCTCCCCCACCCTGCCCCAGACAGAGAGGAGCTTGCACCACCAGCAAGATGCGTGACTCTACCTGCTCAAAAAAGGCTCTTTGCATTAAAACCATTTTCAACTTAAGAGGAAAAATGATTCAGCGTTCAGCACAGGTGGCCCACTACAGTAAGTTGTTTTACCTTCGATTGTTTGAAATATGAACTCAAAACGGACAGGAAGCATCCATGTGATATTAGGGGTAATATCACGGCGTATCAGAAACAATCCACCAATCAGTAACCCGGGAATCCAGTCCTGCAGGGCGAGAGGATGACAGCAGGAGACATCTGGGGCCCAGCTGAGGAGAAAGACAGCACCCGCCCCCTCCAGACCCTGCCCTTCAAAACATCCCTTCCAGACCTCGCCCTCAAGATGATGATCTCTCTCTGGCCCAGGTGTTCCCACTTTCCAGCCCGGCTCCCAGGCAGCCTCCTCATTCTTGCCCTGCCCAGATCCTGTTCAAGGCCCCGCCCCTTCTAACCAGGCCCCACTCCTACAGCCACTTCCACACTCTCATAGCCAGGAGTGGCTGTGATCTATCAGCCTTGGCCTCCCAAAGCGCTGGGATTACAGGCATCAGCCACCCCACATAGCCCAATCTTCTTAACATAAACACTTTAATGTCAATTAATGCTTAAACTCAATGTTAAGTCAACTCAATCTCAAGTCAATGCTCTAATGTCAATTAAAGCTTTATGATTTTCTATAGTCACTGTATTTGGAACAATTATCTGAAAAATGAATTTTCTGATGTTCTGCAAGGATTGACCTCGGACTGAAGACCTTGCCACCCTTATGACATTTGTAAGATTTCTGCCCAGTATAGATTCTCTGATGTCTAATGCTGTGTGAATGTGAAATCAAGACTTTGCCACAATCCTCACACTTGAGATTTCTCTCCCCTATGAATTATCCTTTGTTTTGCATAGGATGAAGCTTGACTGGACCTTGCCACAGTTATGACATTCGTGAGGTTTCTCTCCAGTATGAGTTCGCTGATAAACTGCAACGTATGATCAATGTCTGAAAAACTTGCCACATTTGTTACACTTGTAAGATCTCTCTTCATTATGGATTCTCTAATGATTTACAATGGTTGTAGCGTTACTGAAGACTTTGTGACAATCATTACATTAGTAAAGTTTCCCTACACCATGGATTGCTGATAAAAAGTGATGACTTCCCACTAAAGGTTTTGCCATACTCATTACACTTGTAAGGTTTCTCTCCACTATAAACTCTCTGACGTTGTCCAAAGTTTGATTGTTGATCTTTTGATTTTTAGTAGAGACAAGGTAAAATACAAAAATACAAAAATTTGCCAGGCCTGGTGGTGGGCAGCTGTAATCCCAGCTACTTGGGAAACCAAGGCAGAAGAATCACTTGAACCCAGGAGGGTTCTCCAGGAGGTGGAGGTTGCAGTGAGTGGAGAACACGCCATTGCACTCCAGCCTGGGCAACAAGAATAAAATTCCATGTCCAGAAAAAAAGAGTTCAGTCAAGAGCCTCATATATATGAGGCAGCGAGCCTGAATGACGTCCTCGCTGGGAGGAATTTCAACAGCAGTGACTGCTGCTTAGAGAAGATGATCATTAGCTTATGTGATGATCACTGTCACAGTGCCAGTGAGAGACGCTTCTGCGATGCTCCTCAAAAGCCAGAATGAAAGGCCAGGTGCAGTGGCTCATGCCTGTAATCCCAAAACTTCGCTGGAGGCTGAGGCGGGTGGATTGCTTGAGACCAGGTGTTCAAGACCAGCCTGGCCAACATGGTGATACCCCATCTCTAATAAAAATACAAAAAATAGCCAAGTATAGTGGCATGCATCTGTAATTCCAGTTAGGTTGGGAGACTGAGGTATGTGAATTGCTTGAACCCAGGAGGCAGAGGTTGCAATGAGCTGAGATCATGACACTGCACTCCAGCCTGTTAAACAGACTCTGTCTCAAAAAAACAAAACTAAACAACAAAACAAAAAAACAAAAACACAAAACCAGAACCACAGCTGGAAACACTTGTCCATCAGTGTCATGCTTTCTATCTTGTGTCCCGGGCCACACTGACAATTCCATTCAGGGCTTCCAGGGACATCTCTGCCTAGAGCAGGATGATGTTCAGTCTTATTAATCAAAGTGTTTTTCATGAATTTTCTGGTTTTATGAAAAACCTACTCTATAGAAGAGTCTCTAAGAAGCTATCCATGACAGAGAGGAGGGTCATCACTACAGAAAACAATGACACGTACATCAAAAGCATGTATGGGGCAACATCACAAAAGAGAATACAAAACCAGGAAGAGCCAAGATAGACAAGAGCAGACTCCTCATGTCTAGAGGGACATTTTCCTCACCCACAGACTCCAGGTTCCTGTAGTTCTCCAACATCACTTCCCTGTATAAAGCCATTTACACAGCGTTCGGGCATTTCCACTCCAGCAGAGAATTTTATAGCCACATCCCTGAAAGTCAAGTGTCCCTAAAATGAAAAACACATTTCAACAAAACATTAGGGAGGACGGAGTTATCACCTTCACACAAAATGAGAAAAGAGAAAATAAGTATTGATTTCATCCAAGACTGTGTTCTGACAAACCCACACTGAGGTATTTTTGAACAGTTTTTTCTGTACAGTTGCATTTTATTGCACTTTTCCATCATAGATTTTAAAATCCCCTAAGTCACTGTGGAAGTCTCAGTTTTATGGACAATATAAAAAATATTTGGCCGGGCGCAGTGGCTCAGGCCTGGAATCCCAGCAATTTGGGAGGCCAAGGCGGGTGGATCACCTGACCTCAGGAGTTGGAGACCACCCAGGGTAATATGGTGAAACCCTGTCTCTACTAAAAATACAAAACTTAGCTGGGCATGGTGGCACCTGTCAGTAATCCCAGCTACTCGAACGCTGATGCAGGAGAACTGCTTGAACCCAGGTGTGGTGGTGCACGCCTCTAGACCCAGCTACTTGGGAGGCTGAGGCAGGAGAATTCCTTGAACCCCAGAGGCAAAGGTTGCAGTGAGCTGAGATTGTGCAACTCAGCTTGGACTGCAGAGTTAGACTCTGTCAGAAAACAAATAAATGAATAAATAAACCACACACACACACACACACACACACACACACACCGAGCATTGGGGCTCACACCTGTAATCCCATCACTTTGGGAAACCAAGGTGGGTGGATTACTTAAGGTCAGGAGTTCGAGAACAACCTGGCCAACATGGTGAAAACCCGTATCTACTAAAAATATAAAAATTTTCTGGGCATGGTGGGGGAAAAGCCCTGTAATCCCAGCTATTTGGGAAGCTGAGGAGGAGAATTGATAGAACTCTGGAGGCAGGAGTTGCAGTAAGCCGAGATCACACCACTGCACTCTGGCCTGGGCAACAGAGTGAGGCTCTTAAAATAAAATATATGTGTATATATACTGAAAATAATGCATTTTCTACATAAACCATGGGCTTGGCCAGGCATGGTGGCTCACACCTATAATCCCAGCACTTATGGAGGCCAAGATGGGCAGATCAGGCGGTCAAGAAATCAAGAATATCCTGGCCAACATGGTAAAACCCCGTCTCTATTAAAAATACAAAAATTAGCTGAGTGTGGTGGTGTGTGCCTGTAGTCCCAGCTACTCTGGAGGGTGAGGCAGGAGAATCTTTTGAACTCGGAAGGTGGAGGTTGCAGTGAGCCTAGATGGAGTCACTGCACTTTAGCCTGATGACAGAGTGAGACTTTGTTTCAAAAAACAAACAAACAAATAATCATAAGCTTCTCCATTAATGCTCTTCTGCACACACTACAAATCACATCCAAACACACTTAAATTAACTTCAGTTCAGAGATTATAAGCAAAAACCTAGAGAGGACACATCTACAGATACATGCCAGGCTGAGGTGGGAGGATCTCTTGAGCCTGGAGAGCAGAAGATAAAGTGACCCAAGATTGCACCACTGCAATCCAGCCTGGGGGACACAGTGAGAGCCCATCACCTCCAACCCCTACAATGTTGGAAACTCATTGAGTTAAGACACAGCTTCAAGAAATCAAAAAACCAATACATGAAGAAAATGAGAAGGTCAACCAACATACAGAAATTATGAAGAACTACACAGAAACTCTTGGGCTAAAAATACAGTAACTAAATGGAAAAATTCAATACATGGGTTCAAAATCAGAATTCATAATGTAAATTAAAAATTAGACTGGGGGGCCGGGCGTGGTGGCTCACGCCTGTAATCCCAGCACTTTGGGAGGCTGAGATGGGTGGATCACGAGGTCAGGAGATTGAGACCATCCTGGCTAACACGTTGAAACCCCGTCTCTACTAAAAAAAATACAAAAAAAAAAACTAGCCGGGTGAAGTGGTGGGCGCCTGTAGTCCCAGCTACTTGGGAGGCTGAGGCAGGAGAATGGCGTAAACCCGGGAGGCGGAGCTTGCAGTGAGCTGAGATCCGGCCACTGCACTCCAGCCTGGGCGACAGAGCCAGACTCTGTCTCAAAAAAAAAAAAAATTTAGACTGGGGGACTGGCAAGGTGGCTCACACCAGGACTTGGGAGGCCGAAGTGAGTGGATCACCTGAGGTCAGGAGTTTGGAGAAGAGCCTGGTCATTATGGCAAAACCCTGTCTCTACTAACAATACAGAGATGAGCTGGGTGTGGAGGTGGGCTTCTGTAGTTCCAGTTACTCTAGAGGCTGAGGCAGGAGAAGCACTTGAACATGGGAGGCAGAAGTTGCCATGAGCCGAGATTGCTTCACTGTACTCCAGCCTGGGTGACAAAGCAAGACTGTCTCAAAAATATAAAACAATTTAAAAAATAGGCCAGGCACGGTGGCTCACACCTGAAATCCCTGCACTTTGGGAGGCCAAGGTGGGCAGATCACCTGAGATTGGGAGTTTGAGACCAGCCTGACCAACACAGAGAAAACCCGTCTCTATGAAAAATGTAACAATTAGCCAGGTGTGCTGGTGCGCACATGTAGTCTCAGCTACTTGGAAGGCTGAGATAAGAGAATCACTTAAACCCAGGTGACAGAGGCTGGAGGTGAGCCGAGTTTGCATCACTGCACTCCAGCTTGGCAACAGAGCAAAACTTCATTTCAAAAAAATTTTTTTCAAGTACCAGAAGTCCCAGAAGACAGTGAGAGGAAGAAAGTTATAGAAAAGCCTGTTGGAAGACATTAATAGCCAAAAATTTCGAATTTCAGAAGGCAAAAGAAATTATGGCCATCATAGTGAAACACCATCTCTACTAAAAAATACAAAACTTAGCTGGGAGTGGTGGAGCCTGCCTGTAATCACAGCTATTCGGGAGGCTGAGGCAGAAAAACTGCTTGAACCTGGGAGGCGGAGGCTGCAGTCAGCCAAGATCATGCCGTTGCACTCCAGCCTGGGTGACAAGAGCAAAACTTAGTCTTAAAAAAAAAAAAAAAAGCAGGCATGTGAAAGAACATTTCTGTTTTATCCTAAAAAAATGCATAATATGAACTAATCACCAGGGCAAAAATAAAGAACTAAAGAATACAAAATAGCTCTCAAAATACATGAAAAGAATGCTTTCAGCAAAGTATTAAAATCTGTTTTAAATATACATGTCCATGATTAATGACATCTACTCAGACTCTCAAGGAATAGAAAATATAAATAAAAAGGGCTTTCATTTTCACCAAATACGAAAAAGAACATGGTGGTAAGACCACAGTAATAAGCTTTGTTGAAAGAGTGAGAAATTTCTCACGTTTTCATTCAGAGAAGGCACCTCTGCAGCTGGGGGTCCAGAGGGAATCTTCCCATATCTAAAAGAGGAAATGGCAAGTCCAAAAAGAAGTAATCAGTTTTGCAGGAATTCTCCAGGTACCTGCAGTGAAGTCACCACACTCACAGGCATCCCGTATGTTATTCTTAGTAACAGTGAAAAACTGTCAAGGAGATTATGTGAAGTAAGGGGCTTGAGACCAGCCTGGCTAACATGGTGAAACCCTGTCTCTATGAAAAATACAAAATTAGCCAAGCCTGATGGCGGACGCCTGTAATCCCAGCTACTTGAGAGGCTGAGGCACGAGAGATCACTTGATCCTGGGAGGTGGAGGTTACAGTGAGCCCAGATTGCTCCAGTGAACTCCAGCCTGGGCAATAGAGGCAGATGGAATTTAAGATGAGAGAGACTGTGAAAAGGCATGGGTGAGTGTGAGCAAACTTGTGAGGTAGGACGCTTCAGAATCACAGAAGACTGGCTACTACAGTACCTGCTATTTCAGAAAAGAAGGAGATAGAAGAATCCACTGAGGAATGTCACTTTACCTGAGGAAGAGCCATCCCTGGCTCCTTTTCTTTGCCCTTTCTGGTGGCTTCATTACATAGCAAGAGTCTTTGGAAACCAATCCTGTGTGTAAAAAAATATGAGATTTAATTTTTCTTTTTCTTTTTCTTTTTTTTTTTTTTTGAGATGGAGTCTAGCTCTGTCACCAGGATGTGGTTCGGAGGCATGATCTCAGATCACTGCAACCTTTGCCTCCCTGGTTCTAGCGATTCTCCTGCCTCAGCCTCTTAAGTAGCTGGGACTACAGGCATAAGCTGCCAGGCCCAGCTAATTTTTCTATTTTTATTAGAGACAGGGTTTTACCATGTTGACCAGGATGGTCTTGATCTCCTGACCTCATGATCTGCCCACCCAGGCCTCCCAAAGACCCGGGATTACAGATGTGAGCCACTGCGCCCAGCCGAGATTTAGTGTTTAGAAATCACTCATTCCTTTCCTGTGACAAAACACACACACACAGGGGAGACCTCACCCGGGAGAGGTCCTCTGCTGCCCAGTGCACCAGAGATTGTGCAGAGATAACAATGTCCCACAGGAAGATCTACAAGGGTAATTTTGACTTGTTTTTAGATTCCACTCCCCCTTCCCTGGAAAAGTCCACATACACGCTGCAGCAGGGCACAGACCTTCAGGGCACAGATCTGGCACTAACCAAACCCCACACAGAGCACAGCACCCTCACCTCCCTGTGGATCACAGGCTGATCTCAGCTCTCCACATGGAGGAAACTGCCTTGACGTTCAATGCTGGACACAGATGAGAATCACCAGCGCTATTATAAGTATTATTGAGGGTGGGTCCCATCCTATGATAATAGCAATCTTTGACAAAACAGCATAGAAGATGTATTTGCAAAATGTCTGAGAACCCTAATGTGAAGTCAGGGTTGAACTCCACTCAGAGGGCGCCAGCCCAGCACAGCCCCACCTTCTGGCTGCGCTCTCTGCTTGGGGACTTGTTCTCAACAGAATCCAGTGAACAGCAAAGGAGCAAAAAGAATCACAGAACAGGCAACATGGACCAGAGGTGGGGGTGAAGGTGGGGCTGCAATGTCAAATGCGGGACCGTGGGAGATCACAAAGGTTTCCATAGAGAAAGTGATGCCAGAACAAAGACTTAGGGAAGAAAGGCTGCTTGTCACTTGCAGCTGCGGGGCCAGAGAGTCCTAGGCAGAGGGACAGCCCAGAAGGCCCTGAGACAGGAGCAACCTCAGTCCCAGAAAAAGGAAAGAGGCCTGCGTGGCTGGAGCAGATGAAGCGAGGAGGATGCAGGCAGGAGATGAAGTCAGAGGGGTCCTGGGAGCACAGATCCCTAAGGATGAGGTCTTGAAACATTTTTCCTCCACACCTCAAAAGAAATTTGGAAATGATGTATTTTCTCACTCCTTTCATGTATACATGTAATTTTCTCTTTACCTTATAAATTACAACACTTGGCCGGGTGCGGTGGCTCAAGCCTGTAATCCCAGCACTTTGGGAGGCCGAGACGGGCGGATCACAAGGTCAGGAGATCGAGACCATCCTGGCTAACACAGTGAAACCCTGTCTCTACTGAAAAATACAAAAAAAAAAAAAAAACTAGCCGGGCGAGGTGGCGGGCACCTGTATTCCCAGCTACTCCGGAGGCTGAGGCAGGAGAATGGCGTAAACCCAGGAGACAGAGCTTGCAGTGAGCTGAGATCCGGCCACTGCACTCCAGCCCGGGCGAGAGCGAGACTCCGTCTCAAAAAAAAAAAAAAAAAAAAAAAAAAAAAAAAAAAAATTACAACACTTACAAATAATGTATTTCCCATATTTAAAATACATGGTGTCAACCTCAGCTAAGCCCCTAGAAGTACATTGTCGCCCTCATCTGAGATTTGTAGGACTGCAAGGGAATGTTTGGGGGTTTGGGAAGTCACTTATGGACATGTGAAGGTGGAGATGCCTGTTTGATGTCCCAGCAGAGAGAGGAGAGAACTGGACACAGGACTGTAGAGCTCAGGGGAGAGGACTGCAGGGAACATGGAGCCATGTAGGTGGGTTAAAGCCATGAGATGAAAAGGTTCAAGGTGATTTGAGTCAAATCACCTGTTTTTCGGAGGACTGGAATCCATTTAAAATTCAAATTACAACTAAGCATCACCCTCTCCTACAGGAAAAGCCACACACTCCATTTTGCCCATCATTTCTGGGTCAGTGTCACTCTGACTGAGCTTTTCTGGTCTTCTCCCTCACCTGTATGTTACAGGCAGGCTCACCGAGGTTCACAGCGGGGGACGTTTCCCCAAGTCATCCTGAGAAGCTGTGAGTTTTGGAAGGAGGGGTCGCTGGTCTTCATGTGATGGCCAGGAAGGGTCCACAGGCTGCGTTGGTCATCCTCCTCTAGAAAATTCCAGGACTGGCCATGTGTGGTGGCTCACTCCTGTAATCCTAGCACTTTGGAAAGCCTAAGCAAGCGGATCAGTTAAGCCGGATCAGTTAAGCTGAGGAGTTTGAGACTAACCTGGGCAACATGGTGAAACCCGTCTCCTGGATAGACGAGAATTGGCCTCCCACAGTGCTGGGATGACAGGCATGAGCCATTGCGCACGGCCTATATGTGTGTGTGTGTGTGTGTGTATATATATATATATATATATATATATATTTTTTTTTTTTTTTTTTTTTTGAGACAGAGTCTCGCTTTGTCACCCAGGCTGGAGTGCTGTGGCCGGATCTCAGCTCACTGCAAGCTCCGCCTCCCGGGTTCACGCCATTCTCCTGCCTCAGCCTCCCGAGTAGCTGGGACTACAGGCGCTGCCACCTCGCCCGGCTAGTTTTTTGTAGTTTTTAGTAGAGACGGGGTTTCACCGTGTTAGCCAGGATGGTCTCGATCTTCTGACCTCGTGATCCGCCCGTCTCGGCCTCCCAAAGTGCTGGGATTACAGGCTTGAGCCACCGCGCCCGGCCGTATATTTTTTTTAAACTAAGAAATAAGGCGGGCATGGTGGCTCAAGCCTGTCATCCCAGCACTGAGGGAGGCCGATGCTCCGGGATCACTTTAGCCCTGCAGTTGGAGCCCAACCTGGACAACAAGGCAAAAGCCTGTCTCTACCAAGAACACAAAAATTAGCACTGTGTGGTGGCGCGTGGATATAGAGGTTGAGGTGGGAGAATCCCTTGAGCCCAGGAGGTTGACGCTGCAGCGAGCTGTGATGCTATCACCGCTCTCCCACCTGTGTAACAGAGACCCCGATATCCCCCCCCCAAAAAAAATCTAAAACCAATTAACGCGAACTTTCCAAAACTAGACTAAAAGGAAAAACCCCATCTTCGCACCCGAAGTAACAAGGGATCAAAGGCCGCTCTCCCCACCGCCCTCCCGCTTCCACCAGGTATCACATGAAAAGAGCAAGAGCCCAGGAGTGGCCACGACCAAGCACTGGCCACCATTTACTCTGCGTAGGGCACCCATCTGCTCTGGTGTCAGGCGAATTCACCTCAGTATTTCGTTGGCCAAGGGCCAAATCCTTCATCCAGATATGGGGTAGCCCATAGGAACCTTAAAAAAACAAACCTTTAACCTCCAAAAACCTTGTAAACGGGGCCCTGGAGACGCTCACTCGGGCCCACTCCCACCCTGTGGAGTGCTTTCTTGATTAAATTTCTGCTTTCGCCGCTTCATTCTTTTGTTACTTTGTGTTTTTGGGTTTTTTTTCAATTATGTTTAATATCCAAGAACCTGGAAACTTCACACTCCAGGCCTGCCTTCCGGGAACAACAGGGAGAGGGTGGAAAAACAGGGTTGCCTCCAGCAGGAGCACTTTTTCCAGGGGTTGGAACTGGGGAGAAGCAGGGCCGGGTAGGAGGAGGGAGGTGGGGGGCGATGGCGCCTTCGGACAGGGGTGGGGTCGGCAGGATCTTAGGACCAGGTAGAGAACGTGGCCTCTCCAGGACTGGGGCTGCAGCGCTGCGCTCCAGGAGCCGATGAGAGCAAGGCTGGAAGGTGTCCAGGGTGAGAGTCCAGCTCGAGGGTGAGGGTGAGGACTTGAAACAGCAGGAGGGAGGATGGGTAGGAAGCGTTTTGAGAAGGAAAGTTTCGCGACAGGAGGTGTCTGCACGGCCCCACTGCAGAAAGACAGGGATGGGACCAGCCTCAGGGCGACTTTAAAATCAAAAGGAAGCGACTCATGGACTCTCACCCGGACTTCTCAATTTGCTCTGAGTTGAGAAAGAGGGGGCGGAATTTCCAGGTCTGTGGGGACCCCACGTCCCCGGTATAGCAGCACCAGAGAACTGGGAAGCGCAAACTCCACGGTGCAACCTTCAGTCCACGCCATCAGCTTCCGGGTCTGTGTCAATCAGCGCAGGGCAGAAGCCAGACCAGGGGAAAGGTGGGCGGGGCCTGGATCAGGCCAGAACGTGAGGGGAAGAGGTTGGCGGGGCCTGAGTCAACTAAAATACTAATGCAACTAATAAACACATTCAGTGGATTTGCACAGTACAGTATCAGCACCAAAAATTAGTTGAATTTCCATACATTAACAATAAGTACTTTTTTTTTTGAGACGGAGTCTTGCTCTGTCGCCCGGGTTGGAGTGCAGTGGCCGGATCTCAGCTCACTGCAAGTTTCGCCTCCCGGGTTTATGCTATTCTCCTGCCTCAGCCTCCTGAGTAGCTGGGACTACAGGCGCCCGCCACCTCGCCCCGCTAGTTTTTTTGTATTTTTAGTAGAGACGGGGTTTCACCGTGTTAGCCAGGATGGTCTCGATCTCCTGACCTCGTGATCCGCCCGTCTCGGCCTCCCAAAGTGCTGGGATTACAGGCTTGCGCCACCGCGCCCGGCAACAATAAATACTTTTAAACGAAAATTAAAAAACATTTCCATTTGCTGGGGATCTTAAAAAACACTTTCATTTGCTAGAGATCTTAAAGTAAGAAATACTTAGGAATAAACGTTAAAAACTGAGAATTTTGTACCTTGAAATCTACATTGACCAAAATGATTAAAAACATATATAGAGATACAACTCATATTGATGGTTTGGAAAAATTAATATTGCTAAATGATTATGTAACTCAAGTGTGATCCAGATTCAACACAATACTCATTAAAATCCCTATTGGTTTTTGTTAAAGAAAAAAAAAGCAGGCTGGGAAAAGTGACTCACGTCTGTTGGCTAGGCTGGTCTCAAACTCATGATCTCAAGTGATCTACCCACCTCGGGCTCCTCAAGTCCTGGGATTACAGGCGTGAGCCATCGCACCTGGCCCAATCCTCTTAATATAAACACTTTAATGTCAATTAATGCTTGAACTCAATGTTTTAAGTCAACTCAAACTCAAGTAATGCTGAATTGACTCTACTGTCAATTAATCCTTGATGGTTTGCTATGCTCATTGCATTTGTAACTATTACCTCAAAAATGAACGTTCTGATATTCTGTAAGGAGTAACCTCGGACTGAAGACCTTGTCACACATATGACATTTGTAAGCTTTCTGTCCAGTATGGATCCTCTGATATCTAATGTGGTGTGAACGTGAAGTAAAGACTATGCCACAATATCATATTTGTGAGGTTTCTCTCCTGTATGAATTCTCCTATGTTTTGCAAAAGATAAAACTTGACTGAAGACCTTGCCACAATCATCACATTTGTAAGGTTTCTCTCCTGTATAGGATCGCCCATAAACTGCAAGGTGTGAATGATGTCTGAAAAAGTTGCCACATTTATTATGCTTGTAAAACCTCTCTTCATTATGGATGCTCCAATGTTTTGCAATGGTTGTAGTGTTACTGAAGATTTTGTGACAATCATTACATTTGTAACTGACCACTAAAGGCTTTGCCACACTCATTACACTTGTACAGTTCCTTTCCAGTGTGAATTCCAGTATGTTGTGCCAGATGTGACTCACACCCAAAAGCCTTGTCACAAACCTTACACTTCTATGGTTTCTCTCCAGTATGAACTCTCCTATGTATTTCAAGGAGTGATTTGAAATTGAAAGCTTTGTCACATTCTTCACATTTGTAAGGCTTCTCTCCAGTATAAAGTCTATGAAGACAGGCAAGGTTTGGTTGCTGCCTAAAAACCTTGCAAATTAATTACGCTTATAAGATTTCTTTCCAGTATGAAGTCTATGATGACGTTCAAGGTTTGATTTTCGATTAAAAACCTTGCCACATTCATTACACTTGTAAGGCTTCTCTCCAGTGTGAATTACAGTATGTTGTGCCAGGTGTGAATCACGTCTGAAAGCCTTGTTACAAACCTTACATTTGTATGGTTTCTCTCCATTGTGAATTCTCCTATGTCTTTCAAGATGTGATTTGCGACTGAAAACTTTGTCACATTCTTCACATTTGTAAGGTTTATCTCCAGTATGAAGTCTATGATGACGTGCAAGGTTTGATTGTTGATTAAAAACCTTGCCACATTCATTACACGTGTAAGGTTTCTCTCCAGTATGAATTGCCTTATGAACTAAGAGGGCTGAATTGTGACTGAAGGTCTTGCCACATTCATTACACTTGTAAGGTTTCTCACCAATATGACATCTATGGCATGCGAGGTATCGCTTCTGATTAAAGAGCTTGCCACATACATCACACTTATATTGTTTGTCTCCTAAATGGATTATCTGATGTTTTTTAAAGAGTGAGCTACGATTAAAGGCTTTGCCACTCTCATTACATTGGAAAGATTTTTCTCTCATGTGTATTTCCTGTTTTTCTGTGAGTAATGAAGAATGAAGGAAATTCTTCCCATATTTATAAATATGGGTTTTGGGCCTACAGTAAATTCTTTGGGATGCTGAAACTGAGAAAGCATCATTGATAGGCTTCTCAACTTGATTGCCAATTTTCCCTTCAGGCTGAAATATGTGCAGTTCAGGCAGATGTGAATGAAAGCTTGATCCAAGCTGATCTTTAATAGGCTTGTTTCCAGCATGACTATGATCATATCGGTCTGTACTACTCGTCAACATTTTTATTTCTGTCATGGATGCTTCATGGCCATTTGTTTCATTTTCTTTCCACTGAAACACAAAGTCATGAATATCTTTCTCAATTTCCTGGAAGCAACTTTCTCCAATGTGATGACTTGCATGTCTTTGCAATGCCCCTGTGTGGATCACCTCTGAATTGCCTTGCGCTGTTGATGAGAACATCTTCATCCTGCATTTGGAAGAGATAGCTACAAAATATAAACACCAATAGGTTTCCAATTAAGCACAGAAGTTATACAATACTGAAATGTGTAAATATGTCACAAAAAAACAGTACTTATTTTAAACTTCCCAAACATGATCTTCGAAGTTTAGGAACACAAAAGGGGTAAGATTTTTTAATAAATAATGGGCGATTACATGTGCTTCAAATCATTTTTACTGAAGCCTCTTTCCAATATCATGACAAAACACTGAGAGGGCACTAACATGTGTAAGCCTAAAGTAAGGAGTATTTTTCCACTGTGACCCTAAAGTGTGTCACAGTTTGCAAAAAACACATCACTGTCACATCAAAAAAGAGAAAAGTATATATTCTTCATATTTATAGGGTATTTACTGTATACAAATAAATGCTAAAAACAGACAAGGTACTATATTTTTAAATAATCCACAACAATCTCTTGTAAGGATAATCAAAATCAATGGAATTTCTATATTGTCAAACAATCATAGCACTGAGAAGAAAATATTACAAAAATTAGGCAGGTGCGGTGGCCCACGCCTGTAGTCCCAGCTACTCAAGTGGCTAATGCACAAGAATTGCTTTAAGCCAAGAGGCAAAGGTTGCAGTGTGCCAACATCGCACCACTGCACTCCAGCCTGGGTGACAAAGTGAGACTCCACCTCAAAAGAAACAAGGCAGGGCATGATGGCTCACACTTGTAATCCCAGTACTTTAGGAGACCGATGCAGGCAAATCACCTAAGGTCAGGAGTTCAAGACCAGCCTCACTAACATGGCAAAACCCCTTCTCTACTAAAAATACAAAAAGTAGCCGGGCGTGATGGCAGGCACCTGTAATCCAAGCTACTTGGGAGGCTGAGACAGGAGAATTGCTTGAACCCAGCAGGCCAAGATTGTGGTGAGCTGAAATCATGCCACTGCACTCCACCCTGGGTGACAGAGTGAGATCACATCTCAAAAAAGGAAAATGTTAACACCATATTTTTCTAAACAACTGTTACAAAATTACCCATATTCATGTGCAACAGGCACTTTGTGACGTTTTTTAACATTTTTTGAATTTTTATTTTTTTGAGATGGAGTCTCACTCTGTCATCCAGGTCAGAGTGCAATGGTACGAGCTTGGCCACTGCAGCCTCTGCCTCCTGGGTTCAAGAAAGTCTCTCTTCTAAGCCTGCTCGGTACCTGGGATTACAGGTATGCACCACCAGGCCTGGCGTCCTGGAATTACAGGCAAGAGCCACTGCGCCCGGCAGCACTTTGTGACATTAACAAGTGGAGTGTGTCAGTTACATTGCATATCACATACCGAAAACTCACAGGTAAAGTCATGAAAATCAGTTAATGAAATACTGTAACCCTTGATAAAACAAGCCAGAAAAATAATAAGTACATGTATACAGCCTGCAGAATTGTAAACAATTCCCCATTAAGAAAAAAGCCACAACTTGTACTTACCACCAGTACACAACATAAGAGCTGAAATACACGTTAAGATCACTACTTTCTGATGTATTAGGTCAAAAACATACACAGCACTATAAGGAATAAGAATTAACTAATGTCTGGGCATGGTGGCACATGCCTGTAATCCCAGCACTTTGGGGGTCCAAGGCAGGTGAATCATGAAGTCAGAAGTTTGATACCAGCCTAGCCAACATGGTGCAAACCCATATCTACTAAAAATACAAAAACATTAGCCGGGCATGGTGGAGGGGACATGTAATCCCAGCTACTTGGGAGGCTGAGGCAGGAATCATTTGAACCTGGGAGGCAGAGGCTGCAGTGAGCCAAGATTGTGGTAGAGCACTCTAGTCAGGGAGACAGGATGGGACTCCATCTCAAAAAATAAAATAAGATAAATAACTACTTCTCAAATAAGCTTTCATAGATTTGGTATTCTTTAATAGGATGTTCCTGCAGATGTGGACTTTGAAAGAATTTAGTCATGAGTGTTTACAAGTCCTTAATATAACTAGTACCTTTATGAAGAGACATTCAAGAGCTGATTGCCTGTTCTTCTTTCCACCATGTCAGGACACGGCAGGGAGATGGCTGGGCTAAACCATGACGAAGGCTCTCACCAGGAACCAATTTGGCTGGCACCTTGCTCTTGGATTTCCCACTTTCCAAATTCATGAGAAATAAGTTTCTGTGTCTGAAGGCTCTCAGTTTAAGCTATTTCCTTTTTTGTTTATTTTTGAGATGGAGTCACACTCTATCACCCAGGCTGGAGTGTACTGGCAGGATCCTCCTACCTCAAGTGATTCTCCCTCCTCAGCCCAGAGTACTCACTCTGTCACATGGGCTGGAGTGCAGTGGCATGATCTTGGCTCACAGCAACCTCGACCTCCCAGGTTCAAGTGATTCTCCTGCCTCAGCCTCCCAAGTAGCTGGGATTACAGGTGCCTACCACTATGCACAGCTAACTTTTGTATTTATAGTAGACAGAGTTTCACCATATCGGCCAGGCTTGTCTCAAACTCCTGACCTCAAGTGATTGGTCCATCTCAGCCTCCCAAACTGCTGGGATTACTGGGAACCACAGTGCCTGGCCCATTTTTGGCATTTAGTACATTCGATGTTTCACCACGTTGGCCAGACTGGTCTCAAACTCCTGACCTCAAGTGATCTACCCACCTCGGCCTCCCAAAGTGCTGGGATTAGAGGTGTGAGCCACTGCAGCCCACCAGTCTAAATTATTTCTGACAGGACAGTGAAATGACTGAGACAGGAACAGGAGCATCTCATCAACAACATCACCAAAAGCTGACAAATCTTATTAAACAAAGGAAGTTAAGAGTCTGTACTGTAAAACTTGCAATCCTTGAAGCCATCTAATAGCACTAATATGTTAAAAAACCTTCAGACAAGCCAGGCATGGTGGCTTACACCAGTAATCCCAGCATTTTGAGAGGCTGAGGCAGAAGGATCACGAGGTCAGCAGATCGAGGCCATCCTGGCTAACAAGGTGAAACCCCGTCTCTACTAAAAAATACAAAAAATTATCCCAGCATGTTGGCACTCGCCTGTAGTCCCAGCTACTTGGTGGGCTGAGACTAGAGAGGAACCTGGGAGGTGGAGGTTGCAGTGAGCCAAGAGCCAAGATCACACCACTACACTTTAGCCTGGGTGACAGACCGAGATTTTGTCTCAAAAAAAAAAAAAGAAAGAAATGAAAGAAAGCTAAAAAGTAACTCCAACCCACAAACATATATAAAGTTCTCCAGTAAAGATAAATTAAAAAAAAAAAAAAACAGGCCGGGCATGGTGGTTCACTCCTGTAATCCCAGAACTTTGTGAGGACGAGCCAGGTGGATCACCTGAGGTCGGGTGTTCGAGACCAGCGTGACCAACAAGGAGAAACCCTTCCTCTACTAAAAATACAAAATTAGCTGGGTGTAGTGGCACCCAGGAGGCTGAGGCAGGAGAATTGGTTGGAGGTGGAGGTTGTGGTGAGCTGAGATTGCAGCATTGCACTTCAGCATGGGCGACAAGAGCAAAACTCTGTCTCATAAATACATAAATTAATTAATAAGAGGACAGATACAGAAACTGACATATGTGTACCTTTTGTTCAGAACTAAACTTTTATAATATTATTTAAAATAAAAAGGCATGAAAAAACGCCACATATGTTACCAGAAATGCAACATACACAGAAATAATTCTGACAAAAATAAAAAAATTTCTAGAGAAGTAGTTTTTGCAGGTTATGAAACTTTTTTTTTTGAGATGGAGTCTCGCTCTGTCTCCCATGTTGGAGTGCAAAGGTGCAATCTCAGCTCACTGCAACCTCCACCTCCCGGGTTCAAACAACTCTCGTGCCTCAGCCACCTGAGTAGCTGGGATTACTGCCACCCACCACTGTGCCTGGATAATTTTTGTAATTTTAGTACGATGAAGTTTTGTCACGTTAGCCAGGCTGGATTTGAACACCTGACCTCAGGTGATTTGCCCACCTCGGCCTCCCAAATTGCTGGAATTATAGGCATGAGCCACTACACCTGGCCAGGTTATGAAAAGTTTAAGTTTCATTATTATGCTATAACTTTAAGATCTTTAACATACCTGCAACAATAACCACTTCCCAAAACTACTACTCCTCTAGAACTTTTTTGATTTTTGTCAGAATTATTTCTGTGTATGTTGCATTTCTGGTAATATATAAGTACAGTGTTTTTCATGCCTTTTTATTTTTTTATTTTTTTATTTTTATTTTTATTTTTTTGAGACGGAGTCTTGCTCTGTCGCCCGGTCTGGAGTGCAGTGGCCGGATCTCAGCTCACTGCAAGCTCCGCCTCCCGGTTTACGCCATTCTCCTGCCTCAGCCTCCGGAGTAGCTGGGTCTACAGGCGCCGCCACCTCGCCCGGCTAGTTTTTTTTTTTTGTATTTTTAGTAGAGATGGGGTTTCACCGTGTTAGCCAGGATGGTCTTGATCTCCTGACCTCGTGATCCGCCCGTCTCGGCCTCCCAAAGTGCTGGGATTACAGGCTTGAGCCACCGCGCCCGGCCAGCCTTTTTATTTTATTTATACAACACACTTAACTTCTGTTTACTGAAAGAAATGGGCACAACAGGGCACGGTGGCTCACGCCTGTAATCCCAGCACTTTGGGAGGCCAAGGTGGGTATATCACGAGGTCAGGAGATCGAGACCACGGTGAAACCCCGTCTCTACCAAAAATACAAAAAAAAATAGCTTGGCCTGGGGGTGGGCGCAGGTAGTCCCAGCTACTCAGGAGGCTGAGGCAGGAGAATGGCGTGAACCCTGGAGGCGGACCTTGCAGTGAGCCAAGATCGTGCCACTGCACTCCAACCTGGGCGACAGAGCGAGACTCTGACTAAAAAAAAAAAAAGAGAAAGAAAGAAAGAAACGGACAGTAACGTGGTTGTTATACTCACATTGGAATCATGCTTCAACCACTTACATGTTTACAGAGAACTAAAAGACAAAACTATTTAAAATAATAACAATAGTTGTGCATGGCGGCTCGCGCCTTTAATCCCAGTACTTTGGCGTAGGGTCCAGCCCTACAGAGCTTACCGGGTGTTCTCCCCGTGTGTGGAGATGAGAGACTATAATAAATAAAGACACAAAACAAAGAGATAAAGAGAAAACAGCTGGGCCAGGGGACCACTACCATCAAGATGCCGAGACCCGTAGCAGCCGGAATGGCTGGGCACTCTAATGTTTATTGCATACAAGACAAGAGGGCAGGGTAAGGAGGGTGAATCTTCTAAGTGATTGACAAGGTGAAGTCACGTGATCAGAGGACAGTGGGCCCCTGCCTCTTATGTAGTCGAAGCAGAGAGAGAGAAGCCAGCATACATTGGCACTTTCTTCTATGCACTTATAAGAAAGATCAAAGACTTTAAGACTTTCACTGCTTATTCTACCGCTCTCTACTATGAACTTCAAAGAGGAACCCGGAGTATGGGATGAACATGAAAGTGGACAAGGAGCGTGACCATTGAAGCACAGCACCGCAGGGAGGGGTTTAGGCCTCCAGATGACTGCGGGCAGGCCTGGATAATATCCAGCCTTCCACAAGGAGCTGGTGGAGCAGAGCGTTCCCTGACTCCTCCAAGGAAAGGAGACTCCCTTTCACGGTCTGCTAAGTAACGGAGGCCTTCCCAGACACTGGCGCTACTGCTTCACCAAGGAGCCCTCAAGCAGCCCTTATGCGGGTGTGACAGAAGGCTCACCTCTTGCCTTCTAGGTCACTTCTCACAATGTCCCTTCAGCACCTGACCCTATACCCACCGGTTATTCCTAGATTATATTAGTAATGCAACAAAGAGAAATTTTAAAAGCTAATGATTAATAATGTTTATAATAGTGATTGACAATTGTCTATGATCATCTCTATATCTAATTTATATTATGACTATTCTTATTCTAACTATTTTCTTTATTATACTGAAACAGTTTGTGCCTTCAGTCTCTTGCCTCAGCAACTAGGTAATCTTAGGCCCACACTTTGGGAAGTCAAAGCAGGTGGATCACTTGAGACCAGCCTGGCCAACATGATGAAACCCTGTGTCTACTAAAAACATAAAAATTAGCTGGGCATGGTGGTGAGTGCCTGCAGTCTCAGCTACTCAGGAAGCTGGGACACAAAAATCCTTTGAGCCTGGGAGGCAGAGGCTGCTGTTAGCCAAGATCATACCACTGCACTGTAGGCTGGGCAACAGAGTGAGACTCTTTCATAAAATAACAAAAAACAAAGAAAGGAAGAGCAGAGGGATAAGCAGGGGCAAAGAAAGATGTTGTGTCAGAGATATCAGGATAGAAACTTTCCTTTTCCCACAGAATTCTCCCACTTGCAGAGAGTTTCCCCACACACTATTGGAAGGTGGAGCTTCCACTCTGCCCATCTGAGCTCTTACCTGCCTTTACACCTGTAATACATTCCCACCCAGCTGGATTTTTTTGCTATTTTCACTTCACTCTCCACAGTCCAGGGCTCTTTTTCTTGCTCCAACATGGAGACAGCAGGTCAGCAATAGACTCCTGCTTATAAAAAGAAAGTACTATGACGTGCTGGAGCTTTTCTAGAGTCCCAGCCCTATGTTTCAGTAGGAAAGAAGACATTGCAGATGATCTAGGAAAATATTTCACTAATTGCTCTGCTGACTGCCTCCTTCTGAATGCTTGGGGAGCATTGCAATATGTAATATGTGGACATCAAGCTCTCTTCCAAGAACTACTGAATTGAAAGCACAGAAGGAGCATACAGGTAACTGGATATCTTTAAAGTCTGCCAGAAGGTTTTGTTTTTGTTTTTGTTTTTTGAGACACAGTCTTGCTCTGTCACCCGGGCTGGAGTGCACTGGTGTGTTCTTAGCTCACTGGAACCTTGGCCTGCCAGGATCAAGCGATTCTCTTTTGTCAGACTTTCTAGGAGCTGGGATTACAGGCATGCACTACCATACCCGGCTAATTTTTGTGTTTTTAGTAGAGATGGGATTTCTCCATATTGGCCAGGCTGATCTTGAACTCCTGACCTGAAGTGATCCACACACCTCAGACTCCCAAGGTGCCGGGATCACAGGCGTGAGCCACCATGCCTGGTCTGCCATAAGGTTTTTTTTTTTTTTTTTTTTTTTTTTGAGGCGGAGTCTCGCTCTGTCGCCTGGACTGGAGTGCAGTGGCCAGATCTCAGCTCACTGCAAGCTCCGCCTCCCGGGTTTAAGCCATTCTCCTGCCTCAGCCTCCTGAGTAGCTGGGACTACAGGCGCCCGCCACCTCGCCCGGCTAGTTTTTTTGTATTTTTAGTAGAGACGGGGTTTCACCGTGTTAGCCAGGATGGTCTCGATCTCCTGACCTCGTGATCCACCCGTCTCGGCCTCCCAAAGTGCTGGGATTACAGGCTTGAGCCACCGCGCCCGGCCTGCCATAAGGTTTTATGCCTACTTTACTCTGGAACCTACCCCACCCCAAAAGCTATCATGAAGAATGCAAAACATCTAAACAAAGGGGACAGTGAAAGTTCAGAAGCTACATCATGAAGCTTTTCATTTCAAAATCAACACGGCTTCCATGTTAGTTAAGCAAGGATGCGGCTCCCAGGAGGCAACAAGAGAAAATACAAAGATATGCAAGGGCACACCCCCACTTCTGGAGGGAAGCTATGCTCACCCAGGGAGACCAGGTTCCTATAATTCTCCAACATCACGTCTCTGTATAGAGTCCTCTGAGCAGGGTCCAGACATTTCCACTCCTCCTGAGAGAATTCTATGGCCACATCCCTGAATGTCAGTAGACCCTGAAATGAAAACACATTTTAAGGAAATGGCTATGGGAGGAGTTCTTATCTCTACAGAAAATGAGAAGAGGAGAGAGGGGAAAGCGTGGATTTAATTGTAGGAATGTTCTGACAAATCCAAGTGAGGGATTTTCCACCACATAATGTCTTCCCAGTGGTGTTTGATTACACTTTTTGAAGAAGTCAGGATACCCTCTCAGTATGAATTTCTTATGTTAGAAGTAAATAATTAGCTGGGCATGGTGGCAGGCACCTGTTGTCCCAACTACTTGGAAGGCTGAGGTGGGAGGATGGCTTGACTCTGATGGTGGAGGTTTCAGTGAGCGATGATTGCGCCAAGGCGTTCCAGCCTGGGCAACAAAGCAAGACTCCATCTCAAAATAAAATAAAATACATGAAAATAAGATTAATTAAACTACAAAACTCTATTTTGTATATGTTCAAAAAATAATAAAACCTACACACACTCACAAAAAACTACATGTTAATACAAAGTGTTGTCATTTGTCCCAGATTTTCAAAGTATGCAATATTTTCAAAATACATACATATGTGTGTATATATGTATGTGTATGTATATATGTGTGTGTATATGTGTGTATATATATAAAGATTTTAAAAATATAAAAAGTAGCAAGTTTTGTTTAACTGAAGAGGAGCCTCATTTTGGTGGAAAAGGATACTTTGGCAGCTGGAAGTACTGCTCCCATATTTGAGAAAAATTGTAACCAGTTTTACAAAAAACACCTGTTTCACAAGCCTCTCCACAGTAACACCACTGTCTCCATCAGCTTAATTTGCTAAGAATGGTTTAATAAATCTCCTGCTGTTATTTAGGTGGACTTCATATTCTTAAAATAATGATGGCATAAAACCCCTGTATCATTCATGTCTGTGTATGAATTTCCCATTCTAATTACTAAGATTTTTTGAATCAGAAACACAGCAATTCACTCAATTACCGAAAAATGTAGTATAAAATCAGGGAGAAAATATTTTCCCTTATTGGTCTCCTTTTCTAGAATTTACCACGTACTTTGTGCACACGAATAGGTGACTTCCATTGGCAGCTGCTCTAATCCTGGTCCACAGAGACCTGACAGAGCATCCAGATGTGGCCCCTGAACAATCCCCGCTACCCAACAGCACTCACACCACGGGACCCTCACCCTGTGAGTAAGATGAGAGGGACTGAGGGAAGGCACGGGTGAGTGTGAGCAAACCTGTCAGGCAGGACACACTTGAGACTCAGAGAAGATTCCCAACTCCAAGGCCCAGGGTTTCTGAAAGGAAGGAGACAGAACAATCCACCGAGAATATCATCTCACCTGAGGAACAGCCATCCCTGACCCTTTGCTTTCCTCTTCTGTGTTTTTTCTTCACGTACCAAGAGTCTTTAGAAGTCAATCCTGAATGTTAGAAATATGTTGTTTATTGCTCAGAATCAACACACTTCCTCCCTGTAACACAACCACACATACAAAGGTGCCCTCACCCTGAAAAAATACAGTCACCTCTGCTGCCTGCTGCACCAGGGATGATACATTTCTACAAGAAAAACTCTCACTTCCCTCCTGGAGGAGCCCACACACACACTGCAGGAGTGGGGAGCTGGGCTGGAATGAGCTCCCCTTCAGGGCACAGACCCATCCCTGACCAAACCCCGTGCAGAGGCTGGGTGCGGTGGCTCATGCCTGTCATCCCAGCACTCCAGGAAGCCAAGATGGGTACATTGCTTGAGCTCAGGAGTTTGAGACCAGCCTGGGCAACATGGGAAACCCCATCTCTACCAAAAATACAAAAATTTGGCCACGTATGGTTGGTACACGTCTATGTGTCTCCGGTCCCAGCTACTTAGGAAGCTGAGGTGGGATGATCACTAGAACTCAGGGGTTTGAGACCAGCCTGGCCAACATGGTGAAATCCTGTCTGTACTAAAAACACAAAAATTGGGCTGGGCGTGATGGTTCACACCTGTAATACTAGCACTCTGGAAGGCTGAGGTGGGAGGATTATTTGAGGTCAGGAGTTCAAGAGCAGCCTTTATCTACTAAAAATACAAAAAGTAGCCAGGCTTGGTGAGTGTCGGTAATCCCAGCTACTCGGGAGGCTGAGGTTGCAGGATCACCTGAACCTGGGAGGTGGAGGTCACAGTGAGCCGAGATGGCACCACTGGACTCCAGCCAACAGAGTAAGACTCCAGTCAACAGAGTAAGACTCAAAAATAAAATAAAATACAAATACAAAAATTAGCCGGGTATGGTGGCACACACCTGTAATCTCAGCTACCTGGGAGGCTAGGGCACAAGAATTGCTTGAATTCAGGAGACAGAGATTACAGTGAGCCAAGATCACAAGACTGTATTCACATCCTGGAGGACAGAGTGAGACTCTCTGGGAAAAGAAAAAAAAAAGCATGTTTCTGATGTGATTGACGCAGAGATAATAAAACCTGAGTAATGTGATAGAGACTGACTGGCAGAGGGAACTTCAGATGGGGGTGGGAGAGCATGGGAGACAGCTCTGAGCCCAGACCTGAAGGAGGAGAAGGGGACAGTGCTGTGAGCATTTAGGGACATAGAGTAAGAGCAGGGAAAATGACCTGAGACAGGAAGGGTTTTGATGTTTGGGGAAAGAGAAAAGCAAACATGACCGGGGCAGAGGGAGTCAGGAGATGCGGGCAAGCTCCCAGGAGGAGGCTGGACACTGGCAGGGGCCCTGGACACAGGGCTGTGGAGTCACAGTGAGGAGTTGGGCTTTTGTCCTGGGGAACTCGGGAAGCCGGTGGAGGGTTCCCTGCCAGGGACTGACACGACCTGCTTTAGATTTTGCTCTGATATCCTCAGAGTGGGGACATATTCACTGAGTTACCCTGAGAAGGTCTGAGGTGAGTGAGAAGGTGCCTGAATTCTTACATGGAGCCTGGAAGGGCTAATGGAAAGGGTTGGTCTGATTACTCCTCTCTTTGAAAAAGCATCTTTCACATACCTGGGCTAAAGAAACTTCTTTTGCCAGGTTCTGATGCCACTGATTCCCAACATTTAATTCTTCCTCACAAGAAAATCACACTTACAGTTATAAAATGCAGAAGTATAAAGACACAGCTAGTGACCTTGAAAACAGAGAGGCCGAGTGCAGTGGCTTCCACCTGTAATCCCAGCACTTTGGGAAGCCGAGGAGGGCGCATCACCTGAGGTCGGGAGTTCTAGACCAGCCTGACCAACATGGAGAAATCCCATCTCTACTAAAACTACAAAAATTATCTAGAAGTGGTGACGCATGCCTGTAATTCCAGCTACTCAGGAAGGCCGAGGCAGGACAATCACTTGAAACCGGGAGGTAAAGGTTGCAGTGAGTAGACTAGGCTTGGTGGCTCATGCCTGTAATCCCAGCACTTTGGGAGGCCGATGCTGGCGGATTACCTAAGGTCGGGAGTTTGAGACCAGCCTGACCAATATGGAGAAACCCCATCTGTACTAAAAATACAAAATTAGCCTGGCATGGTGGCACATGCCTGTAATCCCAGCCACTAGGGAGGCTGAGGCAGGAGATTTGCTTGAATGAGAAAGTCGGCGGTTGCAGTGAGCTGAGATCGCACCATTGCACTCCAGCCTGGGCAACAAGAGGGGAACTCCCATCTCCAAAAAAAAAAGAAAAAAAAAAAGGGCTTGCGGTGACGTGAGATCTCTCCATTACACTCCAGCCTGGGCAACAAGAACGAAAGTGCGTCTCAAAACAAACAAAAAGCAAGAAAAGAGGTTCAGCTGTAGAACTAAGACATAAGCAAACTTTTTCAATCAAGAATGCACGGGTGGCCAGGTGCGGTAGCTCACACCTGTAATCCCAGCAATTTGGGAGGTCGAGGCGGGTGGATCACCTGAGGTCAGGAGTTCAAGACCAGCTTGGCCAACATGGTGAAACCCTGTCTCTACTAAAAATACAAAAATTTTCTGGGTTCCATCCTCATATCTTATTTAATTTCTTGTTGCTCCTTCTCCCCAATCTTTCGATCATCCTCAATCTCCGCATATTTCTGCCTCTTCTCCCATCTCTGCGCCTCCTCTGCTCTCCGTGTTACATTCTCTCTTCCCTGTTGTACCCCCCGTCCCCACTCTCTGGAACCCCAGATCCCCAGGTGTCCTCCCTGCTGTGGTTCTCCCTCTGTTCTCCTTGCCACCAGCACCACTCTGCTCTGTCTGCCCTGGCTCTAAATCCCTCCTCCTCTCCCTCACTCTGAGCCTCCCTCTTTGCTGCCCCTCTGTACCTTGCTGTCGTCCATCATCTCTCTGTACATCTAATTTTTCTCTACATTTCTCCGGTTGCTTTTCTCCTCCGCTTTCTTTTCCTTTTTTCTTTTTTTCCCCCCACTTTTGCTGTCTCTTGTAGCTATTCTCTACATTTCTCCAGTTGCTTTTCTCTTCTTGCTTTCTTATCTTTTTTATTTTCACTTTTGCTGTCTCTTCACAAATCCCTCACCGTCCTCTACTTTGCTGTTATGGGTCTTTCTCATTCTGCTTTTCTCTGTCTCAGGTTTTCTACTGCTCTCTCAGTCCCTCTCTGTTTCCTGATCCTTTTGGCCCACACAATCACACAAGAGTTTGGAGTAAAACGCCTGCATCCCGGAGAAGCTCATTTTTCAGCGGCTGGAGCTGGGCAGGCAAGAACACCCCGCGTCACAGGACAGGCTCCAGGCACCTCCCCAACGAGGGCTCAGGGGAAGCGGTGACTGCTAAGGGGAGACTTGGGGTGCAGCAGGGCCCAGCATGAGGCGTGAGGTGTGGTGTGACGACGCCTTCATACAAGGGTGGGGTCCACAATATCCCAGCACCAGGCAGAGAACGTGGCCTCCCCGAGACTGGGGTCAAGGCGTTTGCGCTTCAGGGGCCTTCAAGGGTGAGGCTGGGAGGCGTCCAGGTCGGAAAGACACATCTCGGGTGAGGACTTTGAAAAGCGCGGGGAGGGAGGAGTTAAAAAACGGTTTTGAGCACAAAAACTACGCGATAGGAAGTGTATACATCGCCCTGTAGTAGAAGACCGGAGATGGGAACAGCCTCAGGTCGACTTTAAGCACAAAAGGAAGCGACTTCCGGATTCCCAGAGGAATGTCTGCATTTTCTCCGGTTGAAGGAAGATGGGCGAGAATTTACAGGTCTGTGGGGACCCCACGTCCCAGGTGCGGAAGTGCCGGGGACCTGCGGAGTGCAGACTTAATACAACACAGAGCAAAACTCACCGCTGCAGCGCGATTTTCACTCCACGGGATCCGCTTCCTGGTCTGCGCGCATCTGTGCGCACAGGACTAAAGCCGGGCTTGGGTGGAGCCAAAGAGAAAGTGGGCTGGGCCTGAGCAAAGTAGAGGTGGGGCCCCAGGCCGAGAGACCTTGCCCTTTAGAACCAGCAGAGGGCGGGGCCGTGGCGGGACAGGTCCCTCAGCCTGGCTCCCAGCGACTCTATTTTTGGGACGTTGGATACGAGAGAGGTCAGGAAGGCTGAAGCAAGATTCAAAAGCCCTGGAATTGTCTGGAACGGGGATGCAAACTAGAATGTGAAACGCAAAACTCTGCCTGGGCAGAACGTACAATTTCATGCCGACGGCCCAGAGAACAGAATAGAAATCCTCTCCCTTTCTACTCTCCATTCTCTGTGCTCAGCTTCAGAGACTTCCCAAGGACCCCTGCATGGGATGCGTGATGGAGTGCTCAGGCCAGGGAGGAGTGAGGTCACCACCTGCTGCTTAAACACAGCAGGGATGCGGCCGGGTGGGCAGGAGCCTGAGGACCAAGAGGCGGGAGGATCGCTGAGCCTGGGGGTCCAGGCCAGCCTGGGTGACAAAGTCACACCTCCTGCAGGGCTCCCTTCCTCGTCTCTTTTAATTTTTAAAATAAAATTTTGATTGTGTGAGATAGGGATCCAACATTATTTTTTTCCATGTGGATACTCAATTTTCCTAGCACATTTGTGGAAGAGATCTATTACTTTTTTTATTTCTTTTTTTCTTTTTTTTTTTTTTGAGACAGAGTATTTCTCTGTCGCCCAGGTTGGAGTGCAGTGGCTAGATCTCAGCTCAGTGCAGCCTCTGCCTCCTGGGTTCAAGCGATTCTCCTGCCTCAGCCTCCGGAATAGCTGGCATTATAGGCGCGTGTCACCACATCCGGCTAATTTTTGTATTTTTTGTAAAGACGGGGTTTCACCATGTTGGTCAGGCTGGTCTCAAACTCCTGACTTCAAGTGATCCTCCTGCCTCGACCTCCTGAAATGCTGGTATTGCAGGAGTGAGCCACTGTGCCTGGCCCAAGAAATACTCTTCACTTCGCTTTTAAATGTTGAGAAAATATGATTGAAAACTAAAAAATCTTCCCCTAAATGGGATATCATCTTCACGACGATAACAGCGAAAGAAATAAAAACTGTTTTATTAATAACTAAGCCTTATACCAGAATGTGATGGGAAATAGAGAAGAGCTGAGAGGTTGAAAAGAGAGAAAGAAACTTAACTGTTCTGTACAACGCAAGTTCATGTTTTCAAGATAAACACTAATCAGTCCTCAGGGAAGAGCACTTGACAACACCCTTGGTCACACATAGTTCATCCTGGCTCTACTTGGTAATGGAGGTGACCATCTGTGTCAGCTAATGAGCTTCATCCAGAGGGAGGGGGAGAAACCCTAACCCATGTCTTTTTGACAAATGTGAGTTTTACAACATGGCGACAGGTGCCCTCTCTGGTGAGGCTCCTACAATCCGACAGAAACTGATGTCGGCAGGAAGTAATAAAATTTAGAATACGTTATTGTCATGCGCGTCCGTCTGAAGAGACCACCAAACAGGCTTTGTGTGAGCATTAAAGCTTTTTAATCACCTGGGTGCAGGCGAGTTGAGTCCGAAAAGAGAATCAGTGAAGGGAGATAAGGGTGGGACTATTCTATAGGATTTCAGTAGGTAAAGGAAAATTACAGTCAAAGTGGGTTGTTCTCTGGTGGGCAGGAGTGGGGGAGGTCACAAGGCGCTCAGTGGGGTAGCTTTTGAGCCAGGATGAGCCAGGATGAGCCAGGAAAAGGAATTTCAGAAGGTAATGTCATCACTTAAGGCAAGGACCGGCCATTTTCGCTTCTTTTGTGGTGGAATGTCATCAGCTAAGGCAGGGACAGGGCATTTTCACTTCTTTTGTGATTCTTCAGTTACTTCAGGCCATCTGGGCATATTATGTGCAAGTCACAGGGGATGCGATGGCTTGGCTTGGGCTCAGAGGCCTGACAATTATTAATTATAGAGTTTATTTGAACACAAAGCATGAGAATAGCCACCTGGAAACCTCAACTCCAAATGAATGGGGTCAGTGTTCCCATGTAGAGACATTAACGTTTCACACAGAGAAGGAAAGATGAGAAGCTTTAGCAGAATCACCACATTTTCCATTCAAGTCCAATGCATAGGTTGCAGTAGCTGGATTGGTGACAGACTGATACACTTCAAGGAAAGTTACTTTATCACTCCGTAAGAAGGGGCAATGATGCCAGGAGGTCTTATCTCTGGGACTGCTTAGCTTTCCTAATTATTTACATGAAACCTTTTTTTGATATTAGGAAACTCAATTGTATAGCACATTTTGTTTTGTTTTATTTTGGTACGGAGTCCTGCTCTGTTGCCCAGGCTAGAGTACAGTGGCACGATCTCGGCTAACTACAACCTCCATGTCCTGGATTCAAGCAGTTCTCCTGCCTCAGCCTCCCAAGTAGCTGAAAATACAGGCGTGCACCACCATGCCCAGCTAATGGCTTTGTGTTTTCAGTAGAGACAGGGTTTCCCCATGTTGGCCAGGCTGGTTTATAATTCCTGACATCAGGTGATCCGCCCACCTCAGTCTCCCAAAGTGCTGGGATTACAGGTGTGAGCCACCGTGCCTGGCCAGGAAAACTTGTAGAAGTTGCACCTGCATGCCACCGGACTCAGGTTGCATGACCATGTTCCTCTCAAGGCTCAGAATTATTTAAAAGTCTGTAGCTTTAAATTTGAAATATTTGATGTTTGAAATATTTAATTTCCTACTGACAGTCCGAGTGACCTCAGACTGAAGACTTTGCCACACTGATGACATTTGTAAGAGTTCTGTCCAGTATGGATTCTCTGATGTCTAATGAGGGGTGAACATGAAGTAAACGCTCTGCCACAATCACCACAGTTGTGAGATTTCTCTTCTGTATGAATTCTATGTTTTGCACAGGATGAAGTTTGACTGAAGACTCTGCCACAGTCATCACATTTGTAAGGTTGCTCTGCGGTATGAGTTTGCTGATGAACTGTAATGTATGAACTATGTCTGAAAAAATTTGCCACATTTATTACACTTGTAAGATCTCTCTTCATTATGGGTTCTGCAATGATTTGCAATGGTTGTAGCATTACTGAAGACTTTGTGACAATCATCATGAGAGGTGACAATGCACTAGCAGCCCTCACTCTTGGCGCCTCCTCAGCCTGTGTCCACTCTGGTAGTGCTTGAGGAGTCCTTCAGCCCGCCACTGCACTTTAGGAGCGCCTCTCTGGGCTGGCTGAGGCTGGAGCCAGCTCCCTCTGCTTGTGGGGAGGTGTGGGGGGAGAGGCACAGGTGGGAACAGGGGCAGTGCACGGCGCTCACAGAGTTCCAGGTGGGCATGGGCTTGGCGGGCCCCACACTTGGAGTGGGCATCTGGCACCGCCAGCCCCGTGCAGTGAGGGGCTTAGCACCCGGGCCAGGAGCTGGGGAGGGTGCGCCGGGTCCCCCAGCACTGCCAGCCCAACTGCGCCACGCTTGAATTCTCACGGGGCCTCAGTCGCCTCCCCATGGGGCAGGGCTCAGGATCTACAGCCCACCATGCCTGAGCCCAACCCCGCCCTGTGGGGTCCCGAGTGGCCCAAGCCTCCCTGACAGGCACCGCCCCCTGCTACATGACTCCGGGTCCCATTGACAACCCAAGGGCTGAAGAGTGTGAACGTGCGGGACTGACGGACAGCTCTGCCTGTGACCCCAGCGCAACATCAACTAAGCAAAGCCTGCTGGGCTCCTGAGTCGGGTGGGGACTTGGAGAACTTTATGTCTAGCTAGAAGATTGTATATGCTCCAATCAGTACTCTGTGTCTAGCTCAGTGTTTGTGGATGCACCAGTCAGCACTCTGTATCTAGCTAATCTAGTGGAGACTCTGGAGAACTTTTCTGTCTAGCACTCTGTGTCTAGCTAAAGGATTGTAAACGCACCAATCAGCACTCTGTATCTAGCTAAAGGTTTATTAACACACCAATCAGCACCCTGTAAAAATGGATCAATCAGCTCTCTGTAAAGTGGGCCAATAAGCTCTCTGTAAAATGGACCAATCAGTATGATGTGGGAGGGGTCAAATAAGGGAATAATAGCAGGCTGCCCCAGCCAGCAGCAGCATCCCACTCGGGTCCCCTTCCACACTGTTGAGGCTTTGTTCTTTCACTCTTTACAATAAATCTTGCTGCTGCTCACTCTTTGGGTCCACGGTGCCTTTATGAGCTATAACACTCGTTGCAAAGGTCTGAAGCTTCACTCCTGAAGTCAGTGAGACCATGAACCCACCAGAAGAAAAAAACTGTGGACAAATCTGAACATCTGAAAGCACAGACTCCGGATACACCATCTTTAAGTACTGTAACACTCACCGTGAGGATCCGTGGCTTCATTCGTGAACTCGGTGAGACCAAGAAACCCACCAATTCCGGACACAATTACATTAGTCAACTTTCCCTAAACCATGAATTGCCTGATGGTGAATAAGCATTGACTGCTCACTAAAGGCTTTGCCACACTCACTACACTTATAAGGTTTCTCTCTAGTGTGAATTCTACTATGTCTTTTAAGGTGTGATTTGCGACTGAAAACTTTGTCACATGCTTCACATTTGTAAGGTTTCTCTCCAGTATGAGTTCTATGATGACTTGAAAGGTGTGACTGTCGATTAAAAACCTTCCCACATTCATTACACTTGTAAGGTTTCTCTGCAGTGTGAATTGTAGTATGTCTTACCAGGAGAGAATTACGCACGAAAGCCTTGTCACAAACTGTACATTTGTAAGATTTCTCTCCGTTATGAAGTCTACGATGGCATACAAGGGATGACCAGTGACGGAAGGTATTTCCACACTCATTACACTTGTAAGGTTTCTCACCACTATGAAGTCTACGATGGCATAGAAGGGATGCCTTCTGACTGAAGGTCTTGCCGCACTCAATGCACTTGTAAGGTTTCTCACCACTGTGAAGTCTATGATGGCATACAAGGGATGACCTGTGACTGAAGGTCTTGCTGCACTCATTACACTTGTAAGGTTTCTCTCCACTATGAATTCTAGTATGTTTTGTCACGTAGGAACGACACATGAAAGCCTTGTCACAAACCGTACATTTGTAAGATTTCTCTCCACCATGAAGTCTTCGATGGCATACAAGGGAGGACTTGTGACTGAAAGTCTTGCCACACTCATTACACTTGTAAGTTTTCTCTCCAGTGTGAATTCTTGTATGTCGTACCAGCTGTGAATTCCACGTGAAAGCTGTGTCACAAACCTTACATTTGTATGGTTTCTCTCCAGTGTGAATTCTCTTATGTGTCTCAAGGGTTGATTTGCGACTGAAAACTTTGTCACATGCTTCACATTTGTAAGGTTTCTCTCCAGTATGAATTCTATGATGACGTGAAAGGTGTGATTGTTGCTTAAAAGCTTTCCCACATTCATTACACTTGTAAGGTTTCTCTGCACTATGAATTCTAGTATGTATTGCCAGGACTGACTTACGCATGAAAGCCTTGTCACAAACTGTACATTTGTAAGATTTCTCTCCAGTATGACGTTTACGTTGGTATACAAGGGATGACCAGTGATGGAAGTTATTGCCATACTCATTAAACTTGTAAGGTTTCTCACCACTATGAAGTCTATGATGGCATAGGAGGGATGACCTGCGACTGAAGGTCTTGCTGCACTCATTACACTTGTAAGGTTTCTCACCACTATGAAGTCTATGATGGCATACAAGGGATGACCTGTGACTGAAGGTCTTGCCACATTCATTACACCTGTAAGGTTTCTCTCCACTATGAACTCTACGATGGCATACAAGGTATGACCTGTGACTGAAGGTCTTTCCACACTCATTACACTTGTAAGGTTTCTCACCACTATGAACTCTACGATGGCATACGAGGTATGACATGTGAATGAAGGTCTTGCCACACACATTACACTTGTAAGTTTTCTCTCTAGTGTGAATTCTTCTATGTCGTGCCAGCTGTGAATTACATGTGAAAGCTGTGTCACAAACCTTACATTTGTATGGCTTCTCTCCAGTGTGAATTCTCTGATGTATCTCAAGGGTTGATTTCTGACTGAAAACTTTGTCACATTCTTCACATTTGTAAGGTTTCTTTCCAGTATGAAGTCTATGATGACGTGCAAGGTTTGATTGTTGATTAAAAGCCTTGCCACACTCATTACACTTGTAAGGTTTCTCTCCACTATGAATTCTAGTATGGTTTGCCAGATAGGAATGACATGTGAAAGCCTTGTCACAAACATTACATTTGTAAGGCTTCTCTCCAGTATGAAGTCTATGATGACGTGAAAGGTGTGATTGTTGATTAAAAGTCTTGCCACATTCATTACACTTGTAAGGTTTCTCTCCACTATGAATTGCCTTATGAATTATAAGGGCTGAATTTTGACCAAAGATCTTGCCACACTCAATACACTTGTAAGGTTTTACTCCAGTATGAAGTCTACGATGGCATGTAAGGGATGACACCTGACTGAAGGACTTGCCACACTCATTACACTTGTAAGGTTTCTCACCCATGTGGCATCTCTGATGGCATGCGAGGTACTGCTTGTGATGAAAGAGCTTGCCACATACATCACATTTATATGGTTTGTCTCCTAAATGGATTATCTGGTGTTTCCTTAAGAGTGAGCAATTAAAGGCTTTGTCACTCTCATTACATTGGAAAGATATTTCTCTCATGTGTACTTCCTGTTTTTGTGCGAGTAGTGAAGAATTTGGGGAATTACTCTCATAGTTATTAGAAATATGGATTTGGGGCCTGCAAGAAATTCTTTGGAATGTTGAAAGTGAGGGAGCATCATTGGTAGACTTCTCAAGTTGATTAGCAATTATACCTTTGATCTGAAATAAGTGGAGTTGAGGCAGATGCGAATGAAAGCATGATCCAAGCTGATCATTAATAGGCTTGTTTCCAGCTTGCCTTTGATCATATTGTTCTGTACTCCCAGTCAACATTTTAATTTTTGTCATGGGTGCTTCATGGACATTTCTTTCATCTTCTTGACACTGAAAATCAATGTCATGAATTTCTTTCTCAATATCCTGGAAGCAAAAATCTCCAATGTGATGACTTTCATGTCTTTGCAATGTCCCTGTGTGGAACACTTCCGTATTGCCCTGCCCTGTTGACAAGACCTCCTTCATCATGCATTTGGAAGAGATATCTACAAAATATAAACACCAATAGGTTTCCAATTAACTACAGATGGTCAATCATACTGCAGTGTGTAAATGTGATACTTCAGTATGACACTTCATATTTATATGAAGAAGGCTCTCACCAAGAACCAATCTAGCTGACATCTTGCTCTTGGATTTCCCACTTTCCAGATTCATGAGAAATAAATTTCTCTATCTTAAGCTTTCCAGTTTATTTCTTTTTTTGTGTTTTTGAGACTGAGTAATGCTTCATCACCCAGGCTGGAGCGTAGTGGCACGATTCCCCTCCCTAAAGAGATTCTCGTGCCTCAGCCTCTTGAGCAGCAGGAACTACAGACACATGCACCATGTCTGACTAATTTTTTGTTGTTGGTGTTGTTTTTTCTTTTTTTTGGGAAACAGAATCTAACTCTGTCACCCAGGCTGGAGTGCAGTGGTGCGATCATGGTTCACTGCAACATCCACCTCCCAGGTTCAAGTGATTCTTCTGTCTCAGTCTCACAAGAAGCTGGGATTACAGGTGCATAACAACACACCCAGCTAATTTTTGTATTTTTACTACAGACGGGGTTTCACCATGTTGGCAAGGCTGGTCTCGAACTTCTGACCTCAGGTGATCCGCCCGTCTCGGTCTTCCAAAATTTTGGGATTATAGGCGTGAACCATCACGCCCATCCAATTTCTTTTAATTTAGTAGATTCAAGATTTCATTATGTTTGCCCGACTGGTCTCAAACTCCTGACCTCAAGACATCTACCCACCTCAGCCTTTCAAAGTGTTGGAATTAGAGGCGAAAGTCACTGCAGCTGGCCAGTCTAAGCTATTTCTGACAGAACAGTGAAATAAGTGAGACAGGAAAAGGGGCATCTCATCAACATCACTGAAGACTGACAAATCTTATTAAACAAAGGAAGTTGAGACTGTAGTATAAAATGTATATTAAGTCATCTAATAGTATTCACTTGTTTTAAAAAGCAGGTGGATGAAATCACCTGAGGTTGGGAGTTCGAGACCAGCCTGACTAATATGGAGAAACCCCCATCTCCTAAAAATACAAAAATTAGCCAGCTTTGCACCAGGCATAATCCCAAATACTTGGGAGCCTGAGGCAGGACAATCACTTGAACCCATGAAGTGGAGGTTGCGGTGAGCCGAGATTGCACCATTGCACTCCAGCCTGGGCAAGTAGAGGGAAACTCCATTAAAAGAAAAGAAAAGAAAAAAAAAAGAGGCCGGGTACAGTGGCTGATGCCGGTAATCTCAGCACTTTGGGAGGCTGAGATAGATCATTGAGGTCAGGAATTTGAGACAAGCCTAGCCAACAGGGGAAAATCCATCTGTACTAAAAATACAAAATTAGCCAGTGTGGTAGCACATGCCTGTAATCCCAGCTACTTGGAAGGCTAAGGCAGGAGAATCACTTGAACCCGGGAGGTGGAGGTTGTAATGAACTGAGATTCTGCCATTGAACTTCAGCCTGGGCAGCAGGAGCAAAACTCCATCTCAAGGAAAAAAACAAAAAACAAAAAACAAAAAACCCTGGAGGCAAATTAACATTATTTCTCATATAACGACAGCAGGCCCACAGTGTTCATGTACATGATCCCATTTGCACACACAGTAAGTGAGGAACAAGACTTGATCCTGGGCCTGAAGGATCCCACGACATCTACTTAGGCATAATAGCCCAGGCAGTACAGGAAATGACCACACACAGAAAATACAAGCAGAACAGAAAGAAGCACATCAAGAGGGATACAAGGGCTGAGCTGTGCTGCTGACAGTGGTGCCAAGTCATCCCTCATGGATCATGTGCTGAGTCATGATGCCCTGCACACATGGATTCAGGCAGCCTCCTATAATTTTGTCCAGTGGATAAATAAGGGCTTGACTTACTCAGAGTAGTGTTGGAGGGGAGGGGCTCACAGGGAAATTGGGGTGTTCAGGATTACAAAATCAATAGGGTGGAAAGAAATTGTATTTGCATCCAGATCAATGTATCATGTGAGGCAAGGCCAGGAAAGGAAGGGTAAGTGTGGAAGGCAGGAAGTAAGGGCATGTAGGAGTGAACTTTGTGCATGCACGTCTGTGGGAATAGAATTCCACTAGGATAGACCAAATCTTCAGCTTGGAGGAAAGTGGAACTAATTTAGCAATGGTAAAATATTGACCCAAGGTTAACTATGCAAATTACAATATGGGCAACAGACAAGAATGAAAGAGATCTAAAAAAGCAGCAGTAGGGTGACCTGAGGTGAAAGCAGTTTTTGTTTTGTTTTGTTTTGTTTTTGAGATGGAGTCTCGCTCTGTCGCCCAGGCTGGAGTGCAGTGGCCAGATCTCAACTCACTGCAGGCTCCGCCTCCCAGGTTTAGGCCATTCTCCTGCCTCAGTCTCCGGAGTAGCTGGGACTACAGGCGCCCGCCACCTCGCCCGGCTAGATTTTTTGTATTTTTTAGTAGAGACGGGGTTTCACCGTGTTAGCCAGGATGGTCTCGATCTCCTGACCTCGTGATCCACCCGTCTCGGCCTCCCAAAGTGCTGGGATTACAGGCTTGAGCCACCGCGTCCGGCAGCAGTTTTACATCTCTTAAGTTAAATGTCTCTGATTTCTAGTTTCAAGAATATACTCAACAAAATCCCTTGTGTAGATTCCAGAAATACATACACACACACACACAAAAACAAGTAAACTATGAAGAGTACAGTAGAGCAACGTAGGAGACCACTGGAGTGAACAAGGATCCTCTGGCTGAGTAGGTAGAGATGAGTTTGTGAAAACAGAGCCAGGCTGAGTGAAGTGGCTCACGTCTGTAATCCCAGCACATTGGGAGGATGGGAGGGTGAATCATGAGGTCAGGAGTTCGAGATCAGCCAGGCCAGCATGGTGAAACACTGTCTCTACTAAAAAAATAGAAAACATTAGCCGGGCATGGTGGTGCACATCTGTAATCCCAGTTACTCAGAAGGCTCAGGTAGGAGATTGCTTGACCTGGGAGGCAGAGGTTGCAGTGAGCTGAGATTGCGCTACTGCACTCCAGCCTGGGTGACAGAGCAATATGCCATCTTAAAAAAAAAAAGAAATTATACCTTTAACAGAAATGTGGTTTCACTATGTGGGCCAAGCTGGTCTTGAACTCCTGACCTCCGGTGATTCACCCATCTCAGCCTTCCAATGGGCTGAGATTACAGACATGAGCCAACGCACCCAGCCTGGCAGTATTATTTATAATAGTAAAGAGAAAAAAACCAACCCAGATATCCATCAACAGATAAATATAGGAGGAAAATGTGGTACACACATAAAATGGAATAGTATTCAGCCTTAAAAACAAACTCGGATGGGCAGTGGCTCATGCCTGTAATCCCAGCACTTTGGGAATCCAAGGCCACTGAATCACGTCAGGTCAGGCTATCAAAACCAGCCTGGTCAACATGGCGAAACTGCCATCTGTAATGGAACTACCAAAAATTAGTCGGGTGTGGTGACACATGCCTGTAATCCCAGCCACTCAAGAGGCTCAGGCAGGAGAATCACTTCAACCCAAAAGGTGGAGGTTGCAGTGAGCCAAGATCACGCCAGTGCACTCAAGAGACTCTGACTCAAAACAAACGAATAAACAACCAAAAAAAAAACCATAGAAATGAGCAACTTGAAAGCCACTGTGTATCTTAAGGAAATGACAGTAGAATTAAACTATGGAAATCTCATTCAATCTCACAAGCTCCCTCTACAACATTGATTAAAACCATATCTGCTACAGGGTTGATCCTACAAAAAACTGAACATAGGTTTTCTTGTTAAAAATGAACAATGACGGCCGGGCGCGGTGGCTCAAGCCTGTAATCCCAGCACTTTGGGAGGCCGAGACGGGCGGATCACGAGGTCAGGAGATCGAGACCATCCTGGCTAACACGGTGAAACCCCATCTCTACTAAAAAATACAAAAAACTAGCCGGGCGAGGTGGCGGGCGCCTGTAGTCCCAGCTACTCGGGAGGGTGAGGCAGGAGAATGGCGTGAACCCAGGAGGCAGAGCTTGCAGTGAGCTGAGATCCGGCCACTGCACTCCAGTTTGGGTGACAGAGCGAGACTCCGCCTCAAAAAAAAAAAAAAAAAAAAAAAAAACTGAACGACACATATTGGTATGAAAATGTGAAATGAACAAGAGTTCAGTCAAGAGCCTCATACATATGAGGCTGTGAGCCCGAATGACATCCTTGCTGGGAGGAATTTCAACACCACTGACTGCTGCCTAGAGAAGATGATCATTAGTTTATGGGATGAACATTGTCACAGTGCCAGTGAGAGACGCTTCTGTGATGCTCCTCAAAAACCAGAATGAGCTGGGCACGTTGGCTCATGCCTGTAATACCAGCAGTTTTGGAAGCCAAGGTGAGTGGATCATCTGAGGTCGGGAGTTAGATACGAGCCTGACCAACATGGAGAAACCCTGTCTCTACTAAAAATACAAAATTAGCTGGGCATGGTGGCACATGCCTGTAATCCCAGCTATTCGGGAGGCTGAGGCAGGAGAATCACTTGAACCTGGAAGATGGAGATTTTGGTGAGCCGAGATCATACCACTGCACTCCAGCTTGGACAATAAGAGTGAAACTCCATCTCAAAAAACAAAAACAAAACAAAAAAAAAACATGTATGGGGCAAAATCACAAAAGAGAATGCAAAACCAGGAAGAGCCAACATAGACAAGAGCAGACTCCTCAGGCCTACAGGGACATTTTCCTCACCCACAGACTCCAGGTTCCTGTAGTTCTCCAACATCACTTCCCTGTATAAAGCTCTCTGCGCAGGGTTCAGGCATTTCCACTCTGCCAATGAGAATTCTACAGCCACATCCCTGAAAGTCAAGCGTCCCTAAAATGAAACACACATTTCCACAAAACATTATGTAGGAGTTATTACCTTCACAGGAAACGAGAAAAGAGAAAATAAGTATGTATTTGATCAAAGACCATGTTCTGACAAAACCAAGTTAAGGTATTTTTGAATATTTTTTCCCTATAGTTGCATTTTATTATACTTTTCCTTGAAAGATGTTAAGATCCCATCAGTCATTAGGGAAGTCTGGATTTTATGGACAATATAAAACTATATAAATAAAAAGGAAACACAGGGTCAGGCATGGTGGTTCATGACTATAATCCCAACACTTCAGGAGGCCAACACGGACAGATTATTTGAGGTCCAGAGTTCAAGACCAGCATGGGCTGGGCGCGGTGGCTCAAGCCTGTAATCCCAGCACTTTGGGAGGCTGAGACGGGCGGATCACGAGGTCAGGAGATTGAGACCATCCTGGCTAACATGGTGAAACCCCATCTCTACTAAAAATACAAAAAAAAATTAGCCAGGCGAGGTGCCGGGCGCCTGTAGTCCCAGCTACTCAGGAGGCTGACGCAGGAGAACGGCGTCAACCCGGGAGGCGGAGCTTGCAGTGAGCTGAGATCCGGCCACTGCACTCCAGCCCGGGCGACAGAGCGAGACTGCGTCTCAAAAAAAAAAAAAGACCAGCATGGCCAACGTGGTGAAAACCTGTCTCTACTAAAAACATAAAAATTAGCCGGGTGTGGTGGCAGGCACCTGTTATCCCAGCTACATAGGAGGCTGAGGCAGGAGAATCATTTGAACCCAGGAGATGGAGGCTGCAGTGAGCCAATTTCGCACCACTGCACTCCATCCTGGGCAACAGACTGACACTCCATCTAAAAAAAAAAAAAAAAGCAATGACGGGCAGTGGCTCTCGCCTGTAATCCCAGCACTTTGGGAGACCAAGGTAGGCAAATAATGTGGTCAAGAGATTGACACCATCATGGCCAACACGGCAAAACCACGTCTCTACTAAAAATACAAAAAATTAGCTGGGTGTCATGTTGTGGGCCTGTACTCCCAGCTACTCAAGAGGCTGAGGCAGGAGCATCGCTTGAGTCTGGGAGGCAGGCAGTCTGGGAGGTTGCAGTGAGCCGAGATCGCACCACTGCACTTTAGTCTGGCAACAGAGAAAGACTCCATCTCAAAAAAACAAAAAAAACAAAAAAAAAAAAAAAAAAACAGGGTTTCCTCTACAGATATGTCAGATATTACGTTCCACATACAGCTGACATTTAGTCTCTAGGTGAGCTAAAATACAAGTGCTGTTTCAGAGAGGACAAAGTGCAATGTCGTTGAAAGGAAATCTGAATCTAAAAACTATCATGATTGATCAGGCAGAGTGGCTCATGCCTGTAATCCCAGCACTTTGGAAGGCCGAGGTAGGTGAATCATGAGGTCAGGAGTTCGAGACCAGTCAGGGAACATACTGAAAACCCTTCTCTACTAAAACTACAAAAATTAGCTGGGCGTGGTGATGGGTGTCTGTAATCCCTGATATTCGGGAAGCTGAGGCTAGAGAATTGCTTGAAACCAGGAGGCAGAGGTTGCAGTGAGCCAATATCATGCAACTACACTTCAGCCTGGGTGACAGAGCAATACTCCATCTCCAAAAAAAAAAAAAAAAACCTGTCATGATCACAGCAATAGCCATGACTAACATTTTTGAATGCTTCACACGTGCTATACATTGTTCTAAGTGCTTCCCGTGTCATAAGCCATAAAATAACATACTATCCCATGAAGAAAGATCTGTACTTGGAGTCAACTGCATCACACACACTCTAGGAAACTTGCCACAAATCAAATAGCTAAAAATATCAACACGAGCACCTGAATCCGGACGTCTGGGATTCACATGTGAACATAAACACCTAAGTGACAGACACAGCTTTAAACTAAACTGACACAGGTTTATCTAGTGGAGAGAATGTGATAAAGGTCCGAGAGTAAGAACATGGAGCATCCTACAAGGTCACTGAATGGACACACATGGGCATGCATATAATCCTTCACAATACTTCTTATTTTATTTTATTTTTTTCCCAGACGGAGTCTCACTCTATTGCACAAGCTGGAGTGCAGTGGCACAATGTCTCAGCTCACTGCAACCTGTGCCACCGAAGTTCAAGCAATTCTCTTGCCTCAGACTCCCCAGTAGCTGGGATTTGAGGCACCTGCCACCGTGTCCATCTAACTTTTGTATATTTAGTAGCAACGGGGTTTCACCATCTTAGCCAGGCTGGTCTTGAACTCCTGACATCTTGATCTACCCACCTCAGACTCCCAAAGTGCTGGGATTAAAGGCGTGAGCCACCAAGCCTGGACCCTTCTTACTATTAACTCATTATGATGACAGTTGACAACAATGAAAAATACTTAAAATCATTACAATTATAAAAAATAAAACTTATTGCAAATGTGTTTTCTAGATAAACCATGGGCTTATCCATCCATGTGTTCATACACACACATCATGCCATTACACCCGTGGTGGTGTGCACTTCTAATCCCAGCTACCCGAGAGGCTGAGGCAACAGAATCACTGTAATCCAGGAGTCAGAGGCTACAGGGAAATGAAATCACACCACTGCACTCCAGTCTGGGCGAAAGAATGAGAGTCAATTCAAAAAAATAAAAAATAAAATAAATTCAATGATATAATAAAGCATCCTGTACCACTGATGCCTATCTCCACTTCCCATTCCACCACGAGTCATTAAAAGTGCAGAGTTTGGCCAAGCACAGTGGCTCAGGCCTATAATCCCAGCACTTTGGGAGGCCGAGCTGGAAGAATCACAAGATCAGGAGTTCAGCCAGCCTGACCAATATGGTGAAACTCCATCTCTACTAAAAATACGAAAAAATGGCCGGGCGCGGTGGCTCACGCCTGTAATTCCAGCACTTTAGGAGACTGAGGCGGGTAGATCACGAGGTCAGGAGATCTAGACCATCATGGCTAACATGGTGAAACCCCATCTCTATTAAAAATTAAAAAAAAAATTAGCCGGGAGTGGTGGTGGGCACCTGTAGTCCCAGCTACTCAGGAGGCTGAGGCAGGAGAATGGCATGAACCCGGGAGGCAGAATTTGCAGTGAGCTGCAATTGCACCACTGCACTCCAGCCTGGGCGACAGAGCGAGACTCTGTCTCAAAAAAAAAAAAAAAAAGTACAAAAAAATTAGCAAGGCGTGGCAGCAAATGCCTGAAATCCCAGATCCTCGGGAGGCTGAGGCAAAAGAATTGCTTGAAGCCACAAGGCAGAGGTTGCAGTGAGCTGAGATCCTGCCACTGCAATCCAACCTGGGCAACAGAGCAAGACTCCATCTCAAAAACGTGCAGTCAGGCCAGGTTGGCTGTCTGCCATCAGGAATGCCAGCAATTTGGGAGGCCAAGATGGGAGGATCACTTGAGGCCAGGATATCAAGGCTATAGTGAGCTATTATTGCACCACTGCACTCCAGCCTGGACAACAAAATAAAAATATAATATAAAAAATAAGGCCGGACACAGTAGCTCACACCTTTAATCCCAACACTTAGGGAGTCTGAGACAGGCAGATCACGAGGTCAGAAGTTCCAGACCAGCCTAACCATGATGAAACCCTGTCTCAACTAAAAATGCAAAAGTTAGCTGGGTGTGGTGGTGCGTGCCTGTAGTCCAGGCAACTTGGGAGGCTGAGGTAGAAGAACTGCTTGAAACCCGGAGGGGGAGGTTAAATTGAGCCGAGATGGTGCCATTGCACTCCAGCTTTAGTGACTGAGTGAGACTCCACCCTAAAATAAAGAAATACGTACATACATACATACATACATACATACGGTGACCCATGTCTATTATTCAGGCTCTTTGGGGGGTTAAATTAGGGATTCGTTGAGCCCAGGAGTTTGAGGCTGCTGTAAACTCTGAATTGTGTCATTGTACTCCAGAACGAAGCCACAGAGTGACACCTTCTCTCTCTCTCTCTTTTTTCTGCCACCTCCCAGGCTGGAATGCAGTGGCACAATTTCGGTGTACAGTAACTTCCACCTCCCGGGTTCAAGTGATTCTCCTGCCTCAGCCTCCTGAGTAGCTGAGATTACAGGTATGCACCACCACATGCAGCTAATTTTTGTATTTTTAGTAGAGATAGGGTGTGAGCCCTTCCCACAACCATGCCCAGTGGAGCCTCTTCCCAAGTTCATGTCACTGGGTCACAGGAGATGGAATCTCAGAGCAGGTGACAGGAACTGAGGGCAGGCATGGGTGAGTGTGAGCGAACCTGTCAGGCAAAATGCTTCAGACTCAGAAAAGACTGGCTACTACAACACCTGGCATTTCAGAAAGAAAAGAGACAGATTAATCCCCAGAGGAACATCACTTCACCTGAGGAAGGGCCATGCCAGGCTCCTTTCCTTTCCTCTTCTCAGCTGCTTCCTCATGTAACATGAGTCTTTAGAAATCAATCCTGTATGTGAAAAAAAAGGTAAGACTTCGTGTTAGAAATGACTCACTCCCTTCCTCTGACAAAAACACATGAACGGGGAGACCTCACCATGTAGAAAGATGTTCCCCCACTGCCCACTGCACCAGAGATCATGGAGAGATAAGAAAACCCCACAGGAAGACCTATAAGTGCATGTTTGACCTCAGTCTTCAGATCTCACTCCCCTCCTGGAGAAGCCCCCACACACGAGGCAGCAGGGGTGGGCTGGGCTGCACTGATCTCCCTTTCAGGATACAGACTCATCCCTCATCAAACCCCATCCAGAGGACAGCCCCTCATCTCACAGACTGAGCTCAGCCCTCAGAAATGGAGGACACAGAGCTTCGATGCTCAATGCTGCACACAGATGACAAGCACCTGGGCCACTGCAGCTATTACTGAGGGTGGGCTCCATCCCTTCAGAATAAGAATCCCTGCTAAAGCAGCACAAAAGCTCTATTTGCAAAATGTTCTGCACTCTAATGTGAAGCCAGGGTTGAGCTCCACTCAGAGGGGGTGAGCCCAGCACAGCCCCACGTTCTGGCTCTGCTCTCCCCTTGGGGCCTTGTTCTCACCAGGATCCAGACAGTGGATGGCAAAGGCACAAAAGTAATCACAGTGAGGCTGGGTGCAGTGGCTCACGCCTATAATCCCAGCACTTTGGGAGGCAGAGGTGGGTGGATCATGGAGTCAGGAGTTCAAGACCAGACTGGCCAACATGGTGAAACACTGTCTCTACTAAAAATACAAAAATTAGCTGGGCATGGTGGTGGACACAAGTAATCCTAGCTATTCAGGAGCCTGAGACAGGAGAATTGCTTGAAGCAGGAGGTGGAGCTTGCAGTGAGCCGAGATCCCACCACTGCACTCCAGCCTGGGTGACAGAGCAAGACTCTGTCTCCAAAAAAAAAAAAAAAAAGAAACCACACAGAACAGTAAATGTGGACCAGAGGTGGGATGAAGGTTGGGCTGTGTGTAAGGAAAATAAATCTTGGGGCCCCAAATCACTAAGCAAAAGAGAAAAGTCAAGGTGGAAACCGCTTAGGGAACAAGACTCCCCTTCTATTCAAAGTTACCCCTCTGCTCCCTGACATAGATGCATGATGCATATCTGAGTGCCTCCTTTGGAAAGGCTAATCAGAAACGCAAAAGAAGGACCCAGCACAGTGACTCAGGACTGTCTGTCATCCCAGCACTGTGGGAGGTGTAGGCAGGCAGATCACTTGGGGTCAAGAGGTGGAGACCAGCCCAGCCAACATGGTGAAACCCCATCTCTACTAAAAATACAAAAATGATCGGGGCATCTACTTGGGAAGCTGTGGCAGGAGAATCACTTGAACCCAGGAGGCAGAGGTTGCAGTGAGCCGAGATCGTGCCATTGCACTCCCCCCGGCCCACAAGAGCAAAAATTTGTCTTAAAAAAACAAAAAAAATTGGAAGTGATTATCTTCTCACTCTTTTCACGTATACATGTAAGTTTCTCTTTATGTTATAAATTACAACACTTACAAATAATGTAATATATTTCCCATATTTAAAACACATACTGTCAAGTTCGGCTAAGTTTCTGGAAGTACACAGTCACTCTCAACTGAGATGTGCAGACTGCAAGGGAATGTGTTTAGGGTTTAGGAAGTCACTTATGGACACCTGAAGGTGGGGATGCCTGTTTGATGTCCCAGGAGAGAGCTGAGGAGACAACTGGATGCAGGATTGTAGAGCTCAGTGGCGAGGCCTGCAGGGGACATGGAGTCGTGTAGGTGGGTGAAAGCTCTGAGATGATAAGGTTCAAGGTGATTTGAGTCTAATCCCCTGTTTTTGCTCATCTTGGAGAACTGGAATCCACTTGAAATTTGAGTTAAAAATGAGCAGTAACCGCTCCCAGAAGAAAAGCCACACACTGTATTTTGTCAGTCATTTCAGGAGTCAGTGTCACTCTGACTGAGCTTTCCTGGTCTTATTCCTCACCTCTATGTTACAGGTGGCCTCACCGAGGCTCACAGCAGGAGACATTTCACCAAGTTATCCTGAGAAGCTCTGAGGTGAGGAGGAACGAGGTGCGGCTGAATCCCATGTGATGGCCTGGAAGGCCCAATAGGCTGTCTTGGTCTTCCCCCTCTAGAAAATTCCAAGACCAGCCAGGAGTGGTGACTCACCCTTGTAATCCCAACACTTTGGGTAGCGGAGGCAGGCAGATCACTTGAGCCTAGAAGTTTGAAACCAACATGGGCAACATAGTTAACCCCATCTCTACCAAAAATACAAAAAATTAGCTAGGGCTCGTGGCATGCATCTGCGGCCCCAGTTACTTGGGAGGATGATGCAAGATCACTTGAGGCTGGGAGGCATAGGTTGCAGTGATCTAAGATTGTGCCACTGCATTCCAGCCTGGATGATTCCAGGCTGGAATGCAGTGACACTTGATCTTACAAAAAAAAAAAAAAAAAAGCAGCCAGACAAGGTAGCTCACACCTGTAATCCCAACACTTTGGGAGGACAAACTGGGCAAATCACGAGGTCAGGAGTTCGAGACTATCCTGGCCAATATGGTGACATCCCTACTAAAAACACACAAATTAGCCAGGTGTAGGGGTTCACGCCTACAGTCCCTGCTACTTGGGAGGCTGAGGCAAAAGGATTGCTTGAACCCAGTAGGTGGAGGTTGCAGTGAGCTGAGATCATGCCATTGCACTCCAGCCTGGGCGACAGAGCAAGACTCCATCTCAAAGAAAAACAAACACACACAAATTCCAGGACTATCTTTTATACACCTGAGCAAAGCAAACTTCTTTCAAGTTGTAAGGTTCTGATGGCATCAATCCCAAACATACAATTACTCACTCCCAAAAAAGTGTTCAAAATACGCACGACTGTGCACACATAGCAATAGGTCTTTGAAACACTGAAAAAGAGGCAGCCGTAGAAATGAGATCTGAGCAAATACTTTTCTCATGAACATATGGGCTCTGCTAAACCAAGGTTCCAAGTCAATCCAGCCCATCCTTCAACATCTGTAGAGAATATTATGGACCAGAGGAAGACATTTACTTAGAAGCTCACAGATCACCATTTTTTCTGATGACAAAAGAAAAGAAAATGGAATAGGCTACTTCAACTAAATTTTCATGTTAGGGTAAAGAAAAAAGGTCCTTGGTATCATTATCAAGTACACACCGAAACAACCGAACATCACATATCATGTACTAGAAAATGTTTTCGATATATGATACAGACTAGAAAGCACACAGTCCTCAATGTAAACTGAACACAATTTCATAGAGAAACAATTTTAAAATGGGTAAAAAATATAGATCTAATGAAATCTTGGGTAAAAGGAGAAATATTTGAAAATATATCATACTTTGAAAACAATGAGGCCAGGCATGGTGACTCACACCTATTATCCCAGCACTTTGGGAGGCCGGGGCAGGAAGACCACAAGGTTAGGAGTTCGAGACCAGCCTGGCCAACATGGAGAAACCAGGTCTCTACTAAAAATAGAAAAATTAGCAGGGCATAGTTGTGCACACCTGTAACCCCAGCTACTCGGGAGGCTGAGGCACAAGAATCTCTTGACCCCAGGAGGTGGAGGTTGCAGTGAGACCACTGCACTCCAGCCTGGGTGACAAAGAGAGTTTCAATAAATAAATATATATATATATCTAAACATTAGCTGGGCTACTCCTCCGGTCCCAGCTACTCCGGAGTCTGAGGAGGGAAAATCACTTGAGCCCAGGAGGTTGCCGCTGCTCTGAGCTGTGATCCTGCCACTGCACTCCAACCTGGGAAACAGTAAGAGTGTCTCAAAAAATAAAAATTAAAATTAAAGGCCGGGCATGGCGGCTCATGCCTGTAATCCCAGCACCTTGGGAGGCTGAGGCGGGAGGATCACTGAGGTCAGGAGTTCAAGACTAGCCTGACCAAGATGGAGAAATCCCATCACTACAGAAAATACAAAATTAGCCAGCCATGGTGGTGCTCTCCTGTAATCATAACTACTCAGGAGGCTGAGGCAGAAGAATCACTTGAACCCCAGAGGTGAAGGTTGCGGTGAGCCAAGATCACGCTGCTGCACTTTAGCCTGGGCAACAAGAGCAAAACTCGGTCAGTCCTTATTTAACCTCTTGTTGCCCTTCTACCCAATCTTTCGATTGCCCTCAACCTCTATATATTACGGCCTCTTATCTCTGGGTCTCCTCTGCTCTGTTAAATTCTCTCTTCCCTGTTACATTCCCCTGTCCCCACTCTCTAGCACCCCAAAAACCCAAGTGTCCTTCCAAAAACCCAAGTGTCCTTCCTTCCGTGGTTCTCCCTGTTCTCCTGGCCACCAGCACCACTCTGGGGGTTTGAAGTAAGACGCCTGTACCCCGGAGAAGCGCATTTTCCGGGGGGTGGAGCTGGGCAGGCAAGAATACCCGGTGTCACAGGACAAGCCCCTGGGACCTGCCCAACGCTGGTTCAGGGGAAGCGGTGACTGCAGAGGGAAGACTTGGGGAGCAGCAGGGCCCGGCACAAGGAGGGACTTGGGGCGCAACGGCGCCTTAAGACAAGAGTGGCACCTGCAGGCACCCAGGACCCAGGAAGAAGACGCAGCCTCCCTGGGACTGGGGCTGGGAGCCTGGGAGGCGAGCCTGGAGGCGCCCAGGGTGGGAATCCACCTCGCGGGTGAGGACTTTAAAAAGCATGGGGTGAGAGGAGTCAGAACAAGGTTTTGACCAGAAAAACTGCGGTATAGGAAGTGTACACACTGCCCTATAATAGAAAGACCGGGTACGGGACCAGCCTCCGGACGACTTCAACCCCAAAAGGAAGCAACTCCTGGACTCTTAAGGGGACGTCTCAGTTTTCTCTGGGTGAAGGAAGACAGGCGAGAATTTCCAGGTCCGTGGGGACCCCACGTCCCAGGGACAGAAGCGCCAGGGACCTGGGAAGGGCATACTTAATACATGACAGAGCGAAACTCACGCGCCGCGGTGGGACCTTCACTCCACGGAATCCCCTTCCGGGTTTGCGCGCGCAGGACAGAAGCCAGGCCTGGGCGGGCCCGCGAGCAGTTTGGCGGGGCCTGTGCGGGGTAGGGGCGGAGAGACCTTGCCCTTTAGAACCGGCAGACAGCGGGGCCGGGGCGGGAACCGTGCGTCTCTCGGCGTCGCACCCAGTGTCTCTGTTTTCTGGGTTTTTGGAGGTGAGAGCAGCCAGGAAGGCTGAGGCATAATTCAAGAGCCCTGGAATTGTCTGGAACGGACATGCAAACTAGAATGTGAAATGCAAAGCCCTGTCTGGGTGGAACGTACGACTTCATGCTGACGGCCCACAGAACAGAATAGAAATCCTCTCCATTTCCATTCTCCATTCACTCGGGAGGGAGACTCCCCTAGGGCCTCCCTGGGATGCGGGACGGAGTGCTCAGGCCAGGAAGAAGTGAGGTCACCACTTGCTGCTTAAACAAGGTTGCAGGCACGGGGCTGAAGCCTGAGGTCCCAGCTACTCAGGACGCAGCAGCGGGAGAATCGCTGAAACTGGGGGTCCAGGCCAGTGTGGGCGACAAAGTGACACCCCCTCCCGCAGGGCTCCCTTCCTTGTCTCTCTCTGGCTGTTTTTCTTTTTTCCTTTTTTTTTTTTTTGAGATGGAGTCTAGCTCTCTCGCCCATGCTGGAGTGCAGTGGCAAGATTTTGGATCACTGCAAGCGCCTCCTCCTGGGTTCACACCATTCTTCCGCCTGTCTTTCCAGTAACTTTGACTACAGGTGCCGCCATGACGCCCGTCTGTTTTGCATTGTTAGTACAGAGTGGGTTTCACCGTGTTAGCCAGGATGGTCTGGATCTCCTGATCTCGTGATGCGCCTGCCTCAGCCTCCCAAACTGCTAGGATTACAGATGTAAGCCACTGCGGCTGGCCTTGTGTGTGTTTGCTTTTGTTTTTACTGTTTTTAAATAAAATTTTTCATGGTGTGAGATAGGGATCCAGCATTATTCTTTTCCATGTGAATATCCAGTTAGTTGTCCCAGCACATTTGTGAAAGAGATCTATTACTTTCTCTTTTTTTACTTTTTTCTTTCCTTTTATTTATGAGACAGTATTTCTCTGTGGCCCATGCTGGAGTGCAGTTGCGAGATTGTGGCTCACTGCAGCCTCTGCCTCCTGGATGGAAGCTATTCTTCTGCCTCAGCCTTTGGAGTAGCTGCTATTACAAGCACACACAACCACACCCAGCTAATTTTCGTATTTTTGGTAGAGATGGGGTTTCACCATGCTGGCCAGGCTGGTCTGGAACTCCTGACTTCAAGTGATCCGCCTGCCTCGGCCTCCCAAAGTGCTGGGATTACACTTGTGAGTCACCGTGCCTGGCCCAGGAAATATTCTTTACTTCACTTTTTAAATGTGAGAAAATATAATTGAAAAACAAAGAGTATTCCGCCAAATGAGAAATCATCTCTATGACGATAATAGAGAAAGAACTAAAAACTATTTTATTAATAAATAAGCTTCAGGACAGAATGTGACGGGAAATAGAGGCAAACAGCTAAGAGGTTGAAAAGAGAGAAAGAAACGTCACTCTTCTATACAACCCATTAAGTACGTGTTTTCAAGATAAACACTAATCAGTCCTCAGGGAAGAGGACTTGAGACGCCATTGGTTACACATAGTTCATCCTGGCTCTACTTGGTAACAGAGTTGAGAATCTCTGTCAGCTAATTAGCATCATCCCGAGAGAGGGGGAATACCCTAACGCTAACCATAATACAAAAATAATCTGGGTGTGGTGGCAGACACCTGTAATTTCTCTCTATTTTTAGTACAGACAGGGTTTCACCAAGCTGGCCAAGCTGGTTTTGAACTCCTGAAGTCAAACTCACTTGACTTGGAAGTCTCGGTGTCCCAAAGTATTGGGATTACAGGCTTGAGCCACCAGGGTCAGCCAGGAAAACTCTTAGAAGTTGCGCCTGCATTCCCCTGGACTCAGGTTGCAGGACCACATTCCTCTCGAGGCTCAGAATTACTTAAAGGTCCAAAGCTTTACATTGGAATCATTTGATGTTTGAATTATTTAATTTCCTACTGAGACACAGGTACTATTTATCTTGTTTGCTTTATTTTTTTTTCTTTCTGTTTTGAGATGGAGTCTCACTTTGTTGCCCAGGCTGCAGAGCAGTAGCACAATCTCGGCTCACTGCAGCCTTTGCCTCCCAGGTTCAAGCAATTCTCCTGCCTCAGTCTCCCGAGTAGTTGGGACTACAGGCATGTGCCACCATGCCCGGCTAATTTTTTTGTATTTTTAGCAGAGACAGGGTTTCACCATGTTGGTCAGGTGGTCTCGAACTCCTGACCTCGGGATCGGCCCACCTTGACCTCCTGAAGTGCTGGGATTACTGGCCTGAGCCACCGCGCCTGGCTATTGCTTGTCTTTCAAAGCAAGTACCCAAGTTCTTCAGAAATACAACCCTGGGCCAGGAGCAGTGGCTCACACCTGTAATCCCAGTACTTTGGAAGGCCGAGCCTGGAGGATCATCTGAAATGAGAAGTTCAAGACCAGCCTGGCCAACATGGTGAAACCTCATCTCTACAAAACTATAAAATTCAGCCAGGCATGATGGCTGGTGCCTGTAGTCCCAGCTCCTCTGGAAGCTGAAGCAGGAGAATCACATGTACCGGGGAGATGGAAATTGCACTGACCAGAGATCACACCATTTAACTCCAGCCTGGGCAACAAGAGTGAAACCCCATCTCCATCTGAAAGAAGAAAAGAAGAAAAGAAAAGTAAAGAAAAGACTACCTCAGAAGACAGAAAACGCATTTGCAAATTTTCTAAATAAATGTCCTAAGAAAAGAGATGAAAGGAAAGAAGATCTCTTTATTTTCAAAGGAGGGATTGTACCTCTCATTTATTGGCTTGTTTGTTTGAGACAGGGTCTAGCTCACTCACCCAGGCTGGAATGTGGTGGCAAAAACAGGGCTCACTGCAGACTTCAACGTCCTGGTTCAAGTGATCCTCCCACCTTTTTCATCAAGCATTTGGAAGAGATATCTACAAAATATAAACACAATACATTTCCAATTAAGTCCAGATGGTAAACCATACTGAAGTGTGTAAATATGACACAAAAAAATACTTAACTTTAAACTTCCCAAACATGATCTTCAAAGATTAGGAGCACAAAAGGAGTAAGATTCTTTAATAAATAAAGGGCGATTATATGTCCTTCAAATCATTTCTATGGAAGCCTATTTCCAATATCATGACAAAACACTGACACGGCAGAAACATGTTTAAGCCTAAAGTCAGGAGTGTTTTTCCACTGTGACCCTAAAGTGCATCACAGTCTACAAAAAACATATCACTGTCACATCAAGGAAAAGAAAACTATATATTTTTCATATTTACAGAATTTCTACTGTATACAAATAAATTCTAAAAGACCAAACAACATACTATATTGGTAAATAATCCACAACAAGCTTATGTAAGGGTAACCAAAATCAATGGAAATTCTGTATTGTCAAATAATCATAGCACAGAGAAGATAAGAAAAGATTACAAAAATCAGGCAGGCATGGTGGTGGGCACCTGTAGTCTCAGCTACTCGGGAATCGCTTGAACCTGGGAGGTGGAGATTTCAGTGAGCCAACATTGTGCCACTGCACTGACAGAGTGAGATTCCATCTCAAAAAAAAAAAAAAGTTAACACAATCTTTTTCTGAATACCTGTCATGAAATTACCTATATCCACGCAGAAAAGGGACTTATTGAAATTAACAAGTGCAGTGTGTCAGTTATATTACATATCATATACTGAAAAGCCGTATGTGAAATCTTAAATATTAATCAGTAAACCATTGTAATCCATGATAAAACCAGCAAGCAAATAATAAGTACATTTATACAGCCTGCAGAATTCTAAACAATTCTCTCTTAAGAAAAAAGCCACAACTTCTACTTCCCACCAGCACACACTATAAGAACTGAAATACATGTTAAGATCACCACCATCTGATGTATGAGTTCAAGTAAATACACAGCATTAAAAGGAATAAGAACTGACGAACGGTGTCGGAGGGTGCAATTATGATGTCACAGGTACAGTTAGGTAACACCAGGCAATACAGCAATTTTATATATATGCATTGCCCTTAGTTATCTAGTTCACTGTGCATAAAATATAAAACATAGACTGTGTACTGGGAAAATTTATAAACTGAGGTCACAGAAAACATTGCATAAAACAAATTGCACAATAAAAACAACAAAAACCTGATGCAGGCTCCCTGGTCTGAACGATTATATTGGCCAAAAGCGATGTTCAGAGTTCTTATTGTCCAATAGGATGTTCCTGCAGATGGTGCCTTTGAGAGAATTTGGTCATGGGTGTTGACTACTCGCGAATAGGACCAGTGCTTTTATTTTTATTATTTATTTATTTATTTATTTATTTATTGAGACGGAGTTTCCCTCTTGTTGCCCAGGCTGGAGTGCAATGGCGCAATCTTGGCTCACCGCAACCTTTGCCTCCTGGGTTCAAGCAATTCTCCTGCCTCAGCCTCCCAAGTAGCTGGGATTACAGGTATGCGCCACCACACCCAGCTAATTTTGTAGTTTTATAGAGACGGGTGTCTCTATATTGGTCAGGCTGGCCTTGAACCCCCAACCTCAGGTGATTCACCTACATCAGCCTTCCGAAGTGCTAGAATTACAAGTGTGAGCCACCGCGCATGGCCACGACTACTGCTTTTATAAAGGGAAACATTAAAGAGCTGATTGTTATTTCTTTTTTTGTTTTTTGAGACCAGGTCATGCTCTATCACTCAGGCTGGAGTGCAGTGGCATGATTCTCCTGCCTAAAGAGATTCTCCTGCCTCAGCCTCCAGAGTAGATGGGACTACAGAGGCATGTCACCATCCTTGGCTAATTTTTTTTTCTTTTTTTGTGGGGGAGACAGAGTCTCACTCTGTCACCCAGGCTGGAGTGCAGTGGTGCAATTGTGGCTCACTGCAATTTCTGCCTCCTAGCCAGGTCCAAGTAATTCTTCTGCCTCAGCCTCCAGAGTAGCTGGAATTAGAGGCATGTGTCAACATGGCCAGCTAATTTTTGTATTTTTGGTAAAGACAGGGTTTCACCATGTAGGCCAGGCTGGTCTCGAACTCATGACCTTCAGCGATTTGCTCCCAAAGTGCTGGGATTACAGGCATGAATGAGCCACCACACCTGGCTTTGATGTTCCTTACTTTTTCTTTATTTTTTTTTCAGACGGAGTCTAGCTCTGTTGTTCAGGCTGGCATACAGTGATGGAATCTCGGTTCACTGCAACCTCTGCCTCCCGAGTTCAAGCAATTCTCCTGCCTCAGCCTCCCGAGTAGCTGGTATTTTAGGCATCTGCCACCACTTCTGGCTAATTTTTGTATATTTTAAGTAGAGATTGAGTTTCACTGTGTTGGCCAGGCTGGTCTCGAACTCCTGACCTCCTGATCCACTCACCTCTGTCTCCCAAAGTGCTGGGATTACAGGCATGAGTCACCATGCCCTGACGTCCCTTTTAAAAACTGCTATGGCCTCGGCTTGGTGGCTCACGCCTGTAATCCCAGCACTTTGGGAGGCCGAGGCAGCAGGTCACCTGAGGTCAGGAGTTAGAGACCAGCCTGGATCAACATGAAGAAACCTCATCTCTACTAAAAACACAAAATTAGCTGGGCATGGTGGTACATGCATGTACATCCAGCTACTCGGGAAGCTGAGACAGTAGAATCACTTGAAGCCGGGAAGCGGAGGTTGTGGTGAGCTGAGATCATGCCATCGCACTCCAGCCTGGGCAACAAGAGCAGAACTCCCTCTCAAAAAAAGCGGGGGGGCTATGTAGGCCAGACGTGGTGGGTCATCTCTGTAATCCCACCTGTAATCCCAGTAATTTGGGAGGCCAAGGCAGGAGGATACTTTGAGCCCAGGATTTTGAGACCAGCCTGGGAAACATAGTGAAATCCCGTTTCCAAAACAACTAGCCGGGCTTGGTGGCTCATGCCTCTGGTCCCAGTTACTCAGAAGGCTGAGGTAGGAGGATCGCTTGAGCCCAAAAGGTCGAGGCTGCAGTTAGAGATCACGACAGTGCACTCTAGTCTGGGTGATAGAGCCAGACCCTGTCTCAAGATATTATTTAATGAATTAAATTAAAAGTATTATGTAATAACAGACAGTGACTTTTTTCCCACTTCAATACGCACATCCTACCCCATCCTAGGAAAAGGGAAGGCAGTGATTCACAACTGAATAGTCACTTCCCTCTGGCTGTATAGGGATTCCAAGTGGAAGATACCCCTGATGCCAAGATTTATAGAATGTACATGTCTTATAGATACAAATTTTGAAATTCTCAATCTCATCTATATAATTTAAACAAGTTTTTGTTAGATTATATACACGGAAGTCAACATGTCACAACTAATCATATCCAATGAACTCACGCACTCATCTAAACCCAAAGTCTCTTGCCCCTTGTTTTCTTTTGAGACAGGGTCTCTCTCTGTTGTCCAGGCTGCAGTGTAGTGATATGATATCAGCTCACTGCAGCCTGGACCTCCTGGGCTCAAGTCATCCTCCCAGCTCGGCCTCCAGAGCAGCTGGACTGAGTACAGGTGCACACCATTAGGCCCAGTTATTTACTGTTTTTTTTTGTTGTTGTTTTTTGTTTTGGCAGAGATAGGGGTCTCACTATGTTGCCCAGGCTTGTCTCGAACTCCTGGACTCAAGCAATCCCCTTGCCTCAGTCTCCTGAAGTGTGGAGATTACAGGCATGAGCCACTGTGCCCAGCCCCTCTGTCTTCATTACGGTGCTTCCTTCCCTAATTCTGTACATATCTCTCATTCTCCCCTTCTCTCTCTAGCTGTTGTTTTTTCTTTCTCCCTGGGATTCTGTTTTTCATTTGTACCCCTCTCCTCTTCTGCTGTTTATCTCCTTCTTCCCTCTATTCCTTCTCTTCCACCTCTTCTGCTCCATCCTCGCAACTTATTAACCTCTTATTGCTCCTCCCCAATCTTTCAGTTGTCCTCAGTCTCCATCTATTTCTGCCTCTTCTCCCATCTCTGAGCCTCCTCTGCTCTCCCTGTTAAATTCTCTCTTCCCTGACATACTCCCCTATCCCCACTCTGTGGCACCTCAGATCCCCAGTTGTCCTCCCTGCTGTGGTTCTCCCTCTGTTCTCCTTGACACAAACACCACTCTGATGTCTGTCCTGGCTCCAAATCCCTCCCTCTCTCCCTCACTCTGATGAGCCTCCCTCTTTGCTGCCACTCCCCCTACCTTGCCGTCCTTCATCTCTGTACATCTAGCTTTTCTCTACGTTTCTCCAGTTGCTTTTCTTCTCCTGCTTTCCTAGGTTTTCTTGTCTTTTTTTCCCCCACTTTTGCCATCTCACCAATCCTCCACTTTTGCCATCTCACCAATCCTCTATTTTTCCATCTGTTATGGGCTTTTCTTATTCTTCTTTTCTCTGTCTCAGGTTTTCTACTGCTGTCTGCCTCCTAATCCCTTCGCCCACACAATCGCAGGAGGGTTTGGAGTAAGATGCCTGCATCCCGTAGGAGCGCATTTTCCAGGGGCTGGAGCTCGGCAGGCAAGAAGACCCCGTGTCACAGGACAGGCCCCTGGGACCTCCCCAATGCGGGTTCAGTGGAAGCGGTGACTGCAGAGGGGAGACCTGGGGAGCAGCAGGCCGTGGCAAGAGGAGGGAGGTGGGTTGCGGGGCGACGGCGCCTTAGGACAAGGATGTGGTCTGCAGGATCCCAGGACCCAACAGAGGACTCGACCTCCCCGGGACTGAGGCTGCGGCGCGGCGCTGCAGGGCCCAACGAGGGGGAGGCTGCAAGGCGCGCCCCAGGCAAGAATCCACCTCACGGGTGAGGACTTTGAATAGTGCGGGGCGGGATTAGTCAGAACAAGGTTCTGAGCAGAAAAACTACACAATAGTGTACACATTGCCCTATAACAGAAAGACCGGGGACGGGAACAGCCTCCGGACGACTTTAAACCCAAAAGGAAGCGACCCCTGGGCTCTCACGGGGATGTCTCAATTTGCTCTGGGCGAAGGAAGACGGGCGAGAATTTCGAGGTCTGTGGGGACCCCACGTCCCAGGGACAGAAATGCCGGGGACCTGGGAAGCGGAGACTTAATGCAACACAGAGCAAAACTCACCACGGCGATGTGACCTTCATTCCACCCGATCCGCTTCCGGGTTTGCGTTAATCTGCGCGCGCAGGACAGAAGCCAGGCCTGGACGGGAAGCGGGAGGAGGTCGGCGGGTCCTGGGCGAGGCAGCGGCGGGGCACCAGGCGGACAGACCCTGCTCTTTAGAACCGGCAGAGGGCCGGGGCGGGGCCGGGGCGGGGCCTGCGCGTCTCTCTGCGGCTCTCCCAGCATCTGTTTTCAGGTTTTGGAGGCAAGAGCTCCAGAAAGTCTGAGGAATGATTCCAAAGCCCTGGACTTGTCTGGAACCGGGATGCAAACTAGAATGTGAAATGCAAAGCCCTGCCTGCGCGGCACGTACGATATCACGCTGACGGCCCATAGAGCAGAATAGAAATCCTCTCCCTTTCTATTGCCCATTCACTTGGGAGGGAGAGTCCGCCTTGTGCTCAGCTTCAGAGACTTCCTTAAAACCACAGGCTGGGGTGCGGGACTGAGTGCTCAAGCCAGGGAGGAGTGAGGTCGCCACCTGCTGCTTAAAGACAGCAGAGGCGCGAGGGTGGGAGCCTGAGGTCCCAGGGACTCAGGAAACAAAGGAGAGAATGGCTGAGCCTGGGGTTCCAAGCCAGCCTGGGCGACAAAGTAACACCCGCTGCCACAGGTCTCCCTTCCTAATCTCTCTCTCTTTCCCTTAAAAAAAAAAAAAAAACAAAAACTTTTTTAAATAAAATTTTTGATGGTGTGACATAGGGATCTAACATTATTCTTCTCCATGTGGATATCCAGTTAGTTGTCCCAGTACATTTATGGAAGAGATCTATTACTTCATTTTTTAAATGATTATTTACTTTTTTCTTTCTTTTTTTTTTTTTTTGAGACAGAGAATTTCTTTGTCTCCCAGGCTGGGGTGCAGTGGCGAGATCTCGACTCAATGCAGCCTCTGCCTCCTGGGTTCAAGCGATTCTCCAGCCTCAGCCTTAGGAGCAACTGGCATTACAGTCGCGTACCACCATGCCCGGCTAATTTTTGTATTTTTCATACAGACGGGGTTTCACCATGTTGACCAAGCCGGTATCGAACTCCTCACTTCAAGTTATTTGCCTGCCTCGGCCTCCCAAAGTGCTGGGATTATAGGCATGAGCCAACATGCCTGGCCCAAGAAATATTCTTTACTGTGCTTTTTAAATGTCGACAAAATATAATTGAAAACTAAAAAATCTTCTCCCAAAGGAGAAATCACCTCCACGAAGATAACAGAGAAATAAATAAAAAACCATTTTATTAATAAATAAGCCGTGGACCACAATGTGATGGGAAATAGAGGTAAACAGCTAAGAGGTTGAAAAGAGAGAAAGCAACTTCACTGTTCTATGCAACCCATTAAGTACGTGTTTTCAAGATAAACACTGATCAGTCCTCAGGGAAGAGCACTTGACAACACCCTTGGTCACACATAGTTCATCCTGGCTCTACTTGGTAATGGAGGTGACTATCTGTGTCAGCTAAGTAGCTTCATCCTGAGGGAGGGGGAAAAACCCTAACCCATGTCTTTTTGACAAGTGTGAGTTTTACAACATGGAGACAGGTGCCCTCTCTGGTGAGGCTCCTACAGTACCACAGAAACTGATGTCAGCAGTAAATAATAAAATTTAAAATATATGATTAAGTAGAGAGTTAATGTGAACACAACGCTTGAAGAAAGTCAGTTGGAAACACCAACTCCAAATAAATGGGATCAGCGTTCCCAAGTAGACGTTATGGTTTCACACACAGGGAAAGACAAGCTTTAGTAGAATCACCACATTTTCCATTCAAGACCAGTGCATAGGCTGCAGCAACTTGATTGGTGACGGATTGATACACTTCAAGGAAGGTTACATTATCACTCACATTATCATTATCATTATACATTAGTTGGGGCTAAAGTTACAGAATAACAGCATCTCAAAGCAGAACAATTTTTCTTAGTACAGATCAAAATGGAGTTACTTATGTCTTCCTTTTCTACAAAGACACAGTAACAATCTGATCTCTCTTTCTTTTCCCCACAAAAAAAAAAAAAAAAATGAGACTTCATGTTAGAACTGACTCACTCCCTTCCTGGGGCAAAAAAAAAACACAGACAGGGAAGAGCTCACCCTGTAGAAAGATGGTCCTCTGCTGCCCACTGCACCAGAGATCATGCAGAGATAAGAAAGCCCCACAGGAAGGCCTACAAGTGTATATTTGACCCTGGTCTTCAGATCTCACTCCCCTCCTAGAAAAGCCCCCACACATGAGGCAGCAGAGGGGAGCTGGGCTGGACTGATCTCCCCTTCAGGGTACAGACTCATCCCTGACCACACCCCATCCAGAGGACAGCCCCTCACGTCTCTGTGGATCACAGGCTGAGCTCAGCCCTCAGAAATGGAGGACACAGAGCTTCAATGCTCAATGCTGCACACAGATGACAAGCACCTGGGCCACTGCAGCTATTACTGAGGGTGGGCTCCATCCCTTCAGAATAAGAATCCCTGCTAAAGCAGCACAAAAGCTCTATTTGTAAAATGCCTCTGGACTCTAATGTGAAGCCAGGGTTGAGCTCCAATCAGAGGGGGTGAGCCCAGCACAGCTCCAAGTTTTGACTCTGTCCTCCCCTTGGGGCCTTGTTCTCACCAGGATCCAGACAGTGGAGGAGAAAGGCACAAAAGTAATCACACAGAACAGGCAAGACAGACCAGACGTGATGTGAGGGTTGGACTGTGTGAAAGGAAAATAAATTTGGGGTCCCAAAATCACTAAGCAAAAGGGAAAAGTCAAGCTAGGGACTGCTTAGGAAACCAGACTCATCTTCTATTCAAAGTCACTGCTCTGCTCCCTGATAAAGATGCATATCTGAGTGCCTCCTTTGGCAACACTAATCAGAAACTCAAAAGAAGGGCCTGGCACAGTGGCTCAAGACTGTAATCCCAGCACTTTGGGAAGCCAAGACAGGCAGATCACTTGAGGTCAAGGAATCGAGACCAGTCTGGCCAACATGGTGAAACCCCATCTCTACTAAAAATACAAAAATTATCTGAGCGTGGTAGTGTGCACCTGTAGTCCCAGCTACTTGAGAAGCTGAGGCAGGGGAATCACTTGAACACAGGAGGCAGAGATTGGAGTGAGCTGAGATCTTTCCACTGCACTCCAGCCTGGGTCACAGAGCGAGACTTCATCTCAAAGAAAAAAAAAAAAAAAGAAAAAAGAACCTCATAGATTGCAACCATTTGTGCCTCACTTCTCTGTGACCTGGAAGACCCCTCCCTGCTTCAAGTCTCCCTGGCTTTGTTTAAAGTTGTCCCAACTTCCCAGACCAAACCAATGTACTTCTTATATATATTGATTGATATCTCCCTAAAATGTACAAACTTCAGCTATGCCCTGACCACCTTGGGCACATGTGGTCAGGAATTCCTGAAGCTGTGCCATGGGTGTGTCCTCAGCCTTGGCAAAATAAACTTTCTAAATTAACTGAGATGTGTCTGAGAAGTCCTGGGTTCACAGCTGCAACGACAAATGGCGGACAGCTCAAGCAAAGGCCCTGAGACGGGAGCACTCTTAGCCCCACAAAGAGGAAAGCAGCTCGTGTAGGTGGAGCAGTGGAAAAAAGGAGGGCACAGGTAGGTGATGAGGTCAGAGAGGTCCTGGGGGAACAGATCCATAGGGACAAGGTCTTCAAACATTTTTCTCCCACAACCACATAATATACTATATTAATAAATAATCCACAACAAGTTCATGTAAAGGTAACCAAAATCAACGGAAATTCTGTATTGTCAAATAATCATAGCACAGGGAAGATAAGAAAAGACTGCAAAAGTTAGCCAGGTGTGGTGACCTGCACCTGTAGTCCCAGCTATTCAGGAGACTGAGGCACAAAATCACTTTAAGCCAAGAGGCAAAGATTGCAGTGAGCCACCATCACACCAGTGCACTCCAGCCTCGGTGACAAAGTGTGACTTTGCCTCAAAAAACAAAACAAAAAATAGGCTGGGCATGTTGGCTCACACCTGCAATCCCAGTACTTTCGGATGCTGAGACAGGCGGATCACCTGAGGTCAGGAGTTCAAGACCAGCATGGCCAACACTGCAAAACCTGTCTCTACTAAAAATACAAAAACCAGTCAGGTGTGGTGGCAGGTACATGTAATTCCAGCTACTTGGGAGGCTGAGGCAAAAAGAATTGCTTGAACCTGGGAGATGGAGGTTGTGGTGAGCTGAGATCACACCACTTCACTCCAGCCTGGGTAACACAGTGAAACTCAATCTCAAAAAAAAAGAAAAAAAAAAAAAAAAAGAAAAGAAAACTTCAATATAATAATCTTCTGAATAACTCTAATAAAATTACCTACACCCATGTGGAACAGGCACTTTGTGACTTTTTAAATTTTTTGTATTTTTATTTTTTGAGACAGAGTCTCACTCTGTCACCCAGGCTGGAGTGCAATCATACGATCTTGGCTCACTGCAACCTCCGCCTCTTGGGCCCAAGCGATTCTCTTTCCTCAGCCTCTTGAGTACCTGGGATTACAGGCGTGTGCTACCATGTCTAATGAATTTCTGTATTTTTAGTAGAGATGCAGTTTCACCATGTTGGCCAGGCTGGTTTGAAACTCCTGACCTAAAGAGATCCACAAGTCTTGGCCTCCCAAAGTCCTGGGATTACAGGCATGAGCTACTGCACCTGGTGGCACTTTGTAACATTAACAAGTGGAGTGTGTCAGTTATATTGCATGCCACATACTGAAAAGCCATATGTAAAGTCATAAAAATCAATTAAGAAAACATTGTAACCCATGGTAAAAGAAGCAGGCAAATAATAAGTACATTTACACAGCCTACAGAATTCAAAACAATTTCCTCTTCAGAAAAAAGCCACAGCTTGTACTTACCACCAACACACAATATAAGAACTGAAACACATGATAAGTTTACTACCTTCTGGCCGGGCGCGGTGGCTCAAGCCTGTAATCCCAGCACTTTGGGAGGCCGAGACGGGCGGATCACGAGGTCAGGTGATCGAGACCATCCTGGCTAACACGGTGAAACCCCGTCTCTACTAAAAATACAAAAAAAATTAGCCGGGCGAGGTGGCGGGCGCCTGTGGTCCCAGCTACTCAGGAGGCTGAGGCAGGAGAATGGCGTGAACCCAGGAGGTGGAGGTTGCAGTGAGCTGAGATCCAGCCACTGCACTCCAGCCTGGGCGACAGAGCAAGACTCCGTCTCAAAAAAAAAAAAAAGTTTACTACCTTCTGATATACGAGTTCAAGAAAATACACAGCATTATAAGGAATAAACATTGACTAATGTCCACATGCGGTGCACATGCCTGTAATCCCAGCACTTTGGGAGGCTGAGTCGGGCAGATCATGAGGTCAGGAGTTCGAGAGCAGCCTGGCCAACATGGTGAAACCCCATCTCTACTAAAAATACAAAAAAATATAGCTCGGCATGGTGTAATCCCAGCTACTTGGGAGTGTGAGGCAGGAATCGTTTGAACCCAGGAGGTGGAGGTTGCAGTGAGCCGAGATCGCGCCATTGCACTCCATCCTGGGCAACAGGGCGAGACTCTGTATCAAAAAAAGAAAATAAAATAAAACAAATAACTACTTCTCAAATAAGCTTTGGTATTCTCTAATAGGATGTTCCCGTAGATGGGGCCTTTGAGAGAATTTAGTCATGGGTGTTGACTACTCATGAATAGGACTAGTGCATTTATTAAAAGACACAGTAAAGAACTCATTGCCTGTTCCTCTTTCCCCCATGTCAGGACACAGCAGGAAGATGGCTGGGCTAAACCATGAAGAAGTCTCTCAACAGGAACCAATTTGACTGGCACCTTGCTCTTGGATTTCCCACTTTCCAAATTCATGAGAAATAATTTTCTGTGTCTTAAGCATCCCAGTTTAATCACTGCAACCTCCAACTCCTGGGTTCAAGTGATTCTCCTCCCTCAGTCTCCCAAGTAGCTGAGATTAGAGGTGCAAGCCACCATGCTCAGTTAATCTTTGTATTTTTAGTAGAGACAAGGTTTCACCATGTTAGCCAGGCTGGTCTTGAACTCTTGAGCTCGAGTGATCTGCCTGTCTTGGCCTCCCAAAGTGGCAGGATTGCAGGTGAGGGCTACTGCACCAGGCCTATTTTTAGCATTTAGTAGATTCAATGTTTCACCATGTTGGCCAGACTGGTCTCAAACTACTAACCTAAAGTGATCTACCCACCTCGGCCCCCAAAGTGTGGGATGAGAGGTGTGAGCCACCGCAGCTGGCCAGTCTAAGCTATTTCTGACAGGACAATGAAATGACAGAGACAGGAAAAAAAGCATCTCATCATCAACATCATCGAAGGCTGACAAATCTTATTAAACAAAGGAAATTTAGAGTCTGTACTGTAAAATTTGCAATATTTGAAGCCACCAAATAGTATTAACATGTTTTTAAAATCTTGAGACAGGCCAGGAGTGTGGCTCGTGCCTGTAATCCCAGCACTTTGGGAGGCTAAGGCGGGGGGATCACAAGGTCAGGAGATCGAGACCATCTTGAATAACAAGGTGAAACCCCGGCTCTACAAAAATAAATACATAAATAATATAAGAAACTAGACCACCCTGTTGGCACAAACCTGTAGTACCAGCTACTTGGGAGGCTGAGGCAGGAGGATCACTTTAACCCAGGAGGTGGAGGTTGCAGTGGGCCAAGATCACATGACTGCACTTCAGCCAGGGTGACAAGAGGAAAACTCCATCTCATAAATACATAAATTAACTAATAAAAGGACAGATACAAAAACTGGCATACGTGTACCTTTTCTTCATAACTAAACTTTTTCCATATTATTTAGAATAAAAAGGTTTGAAAAATACTGTACATATATGTTAACAGAAATACAACATACACAGAAATAATTCTGACATAAATAACAAAAAGTTCTACTGGAGAAGGAGTAGTTTTACAGGTTATAATTTTTTTCTTTTTTTTAACCGTGCCCAGCCTGCCGTAAGCTTTTATGCCTACTTTAGTTCTGGAGCCCCCACTGAGCTATCATGAAGAACACAGAACGTCTAAACAAAGGGGACAGTGAAAGTCCAGATGCTACATCACGAAGCTTTTCATTTCAATATCAATACGGCTTCCATTTTAGTCAAGGAACAATGGGAATCCCAAGAGACAACAAGAGAAAATGCAAAGATACACAAGGGCACATCCCCACTTCTGGAGGGAAGTTCTCCTCACCCAGGGAGACCAGGTTCCTGTAATTCTCCAGCATCACAGCCCTGCATAAAGTCCTCTGAGCAGGGTCCAGGTATTTCCACTCCTCCTTAGAAAATTCTATGGCCACATCCCTGAATGTCAATAGACCCTGAAATGAAAACACATTTTGACCAAATGGTTGGAGAAGTTCTTATCTTTACAGAAAATGAGAAGAGGAGAGAGGGGAAAGCAGGGATTTAATTGTAGGAATGTTCTGACAAATCCATGTAAGGGATTTCTCACCACATGATGTCTTCCCAGTTGTGTTTTATTACACTTTTTGAAGAGGTCATGACACCCTCTCAGTATGAACTTCTTATGTTTGTGAAAAAAATACAAGCAATACATCAATAAAAAAATCAATGCAGGGTTCCCGATATAGAAATGTTAGGAACTTTTATTGATACACCAAGTGACATTCACTATCTAGATCAGCCAGAGCATGAGTGAGGTCTTCAAAGATGACAACGTCCACAGTGAAAGATCGGCCAGACATGGTGGCACATGGCTGTAATCCCAGCTACGTGGGAGGCTGAGGCAGGAGAATCACTTGATCACTGGAGGCAGTGGTTGCAGTGATCCGAGATCACGCCTCTGCACTTCAACCTGGAAAACGGAAATTCCATCTCAAAAAAAAAAAAAGCCAGTTGGGGTGCCAGGCACCTGTGGTCCCAGCTATTTGGCAGGTTAAGGTGGGAGGATGGCTTGATCCTGAGGGTTGAGGTTGCAGTGAGCTACGATCACGCCACTGCACACCAGCCTGGGCAACAAAGCAAGACTCCATCTTAAAATACAATAAAATACATTAAAACATAAAAATTAGCCGGGCATGGTGGCGGGCGCCTGTAGACCCAGCTACTTGGGAGGCGAGGCAGGAGAATGGCATGAACCCGGGAAGCTGAGCTTGCAGTGAGCCAAGATCACGCCACTGCACTCCAGACTGGGTGACAGAGCGAGACTCCGTCTCAAAAAAAAAAAAAAAAGTAACCATTTTTACCGAAAACACGTTTCACAAGCCTCTCCACAGTAACACCACATTCTCCATGAGCTTAATGTGCTAAGAATGATTTAATGAATCTCCTGCTATTATTTAGGTAGATTTCCTATTCTTAATGATGGAGAAAAACACCTTGTATCATTCATGTCTGTGTATGAACTTTCCATTATAATTAGTAAGATTTTTGGAGTCAGAAACACAGTAACTCACTCAATTACCTAAAAATGTAGTACAAAATAAGGAAGAAAAGATTTTCCCTTTTTGGTTTCCTTTTCTAGAATTTACACGTACTTAGTGCACATTGATACGTGACTTCCATTGGCAGTTGCTCTAATCCTGGTCCACAGAGAGCTGACAGTGCATCCAGATGTGGCCCCTGAACAATCCCTGCTGCCCAACAGCACTGACACCACGGGACCCTCACCCCATCTCCATCCATGTCTGGGTGTGAGCCCTTCCCAGCCCCAGGCCCAGGCCCTGGCCCTGTGCCACCTCTTCCCAAGTTCATGTCACTCGATCAAAAGAGATGGAATCTAAGCGAAATGAGAGGGAATGAGGGAAGGCATGGGTGAGTGTCAGCAAAACTGTCAGGCAGGACACTTGAGACTCAGAGAAGATTCCCAACACCAAGGCCCAGCGTTGCTGAGAAGAAAGAGACAGAACAATCCACCGAGAATATCATCTCACTTGAGGAAGAGCCATTTCTGTCTCCTTTGCTTTCCTCTTCCTCTTCCGGATTTCTTCCTCACATACCAAGAGCCTTTGGAAATCAATCCTGAATGTTAAAAATGTGTTGTTTATTGCTCGTAATCAACACACCCACTCCCTGTAACACAACCACACATACAAAGTGACATGCACGTCCATGTGAAAAGAACACCAAACAGGCTTTGTGTGAGCAACGAGTCTGTTTATTTCACCTGGGTGCAGGCAGGTAAGTCCGAAAAGAGAGTCAGCAAAGGGTGGTGGGATTATCATTAATTCTTACAGGCTTTGCAATAGGTGGTAGAGTTAGGAGCAATGTTTCAAGGGCAGGGGGTGGATCTCACAAAGTACATTCTCAATGGTGGGGAGAATTACAAAGAACCTTCTTAAGGGTAGGGGAGATTACAAAGCACATTGATCAGTGACAGTGGGGTAGAAACAAATCACAAAGGTGAAACGTCATCAGTTAAGGCTATTTTCACTTCTTTTGTGGATCTTCAGTTGCTTCGGGCCATCTGGATGTATATGTGCAGGTCACAGGGAATATGATGGCTTAGCTTGGGCTCAGAGGCCTAACACAAAGGAGACCTCACCCTGAGGAAATACAGTCCCTTCTGCTGCCCTCCAAACCAAGGATGATAAACTCCTACAGGAAAACTCTGGCTCCCCTCCTGGAGAAGCCTCCACACATGCTGCAGCAATGGGGAGCTGGGCTGGAATGAGCTCCCCTTCAAGGCACAGACCCATCCCTGACCAAATCCCATGCAGATGCTGGGTGCGGTGGCTCATGCCTGTCATCCCGGCACTCTAGGAGGGCAAGGTGGGTAGATCACTTGAGTTCAGGAGTTTGAGACCAGCCCGGGCAACATGGTGAAACCCCATCTCTACCAAAAATACAAAAATTTAGTCAGGTATTGTGGTGCACATCTGCACATCTGTGGTCTCAGCTACTTAGCAGGCTGAAGTGGGAGGATCACTTGAGCTCAGGAGTTTGAGACCAGCCTGGCCAACATGGTGAAACCCTGTCTCTACTAAAAATAGAAAAAATGGGCCAGGTGTGGTGGGTCATGCCTGCAATACTAGCACTCTGGAAGGCCGAGGTGTGCTGATTACTTGTGGTAAGCAGATCAAGACCAGTCTGGCCAACATGGTGAAACCCTGCCTCTACTAAATACACAAAAAGTAGCCGGAGGTGGTAATGGTCTGTAATCCCTGCTACTCGGGAGACTGAGGTAGGAGAATCACTTGAACCTGGGAGGTGAAAGTTGGAGTGAGCCCAGATCACATCACTATACTCCAGTCTTGGTGACAGACTAAGACTCAAAAATACAATACAATAAAATAAAATAAAAGTAAAAATACAAAAATTAGCCTGGTGTGGTGGCACACACCTGTAATCTCAGCTACTGGGGAGGCGGAGGCACAAGAATTGCTTGAACCCAGGAGACAGAGGTGGCAGTGAGCCAAGATCACAAGATCAGATTGCAATCACAGCCTGGACGATAGAATGACTCTGTCTCAAAAAAAAAAAAAAAAAAAAAGGTTCATTTCTGATGTGATTGATGCAGAGATAATAAAACCTGAGTAATATGATACAGACTGATAGGCAGAGGGAACTTCAGATGGGGGTGGGAGGGCATGGGAGTTATCTGAGTGGAGGGAAAGGGACAGGTTACATAGGGTAAGAGCAGGGAAAATGACCTGAGACAGGAAGGATTTTGACGTTTGGGAAAAGAGAAAAGCAAATGTGACCAGGGCAGAGGGAGTCAGGAGATGCGGGCAAGCTCCCAGGAGGAGGCTGGACACTGGCAGGGGCCCTGGACACAGGGCTGTGGAGCCACAGTGAGGAGCTGGGCTTTTGTCCTGGGGAACACGGGAAGCCGGTGGAGGGTTCCCTGCCAGGGACTGACATGATCTGCCTTAGATTTCGCTGTGATATCCTCATACAGAGAAAGGCCCCGAAGATGGTCTCTGTGTCTGAGTCTACACCTCTGTTTCTTCCATTCTTCTGCTTTTCTTATTTTTAGGGTACTGCAACCCATTGAAAATTCTAATTACAACTGGGTACTCCTCTCCTCAAAAAAGAAAAAAGAAGAAAAGAAAAGAAAAGCCACATCCAGACACACAATCCATTTTGCCAATCATTTCAGGGGCCAGGGTCACTCGGGTTGAGCTTTTCCGGTCAAGCCCCTCATCGCCAAGTTGCAGGGAGGCTCACTGGGGCTCAGATTGGAAGACATTTTCAGCAAGTTACCCTGAGAAGGTCTGAGATGAGTGAGAAGTTGTGCCTGAATTCTTACATTGGGGGGCTGGAAAGGGTAATGGGAAGGGTTGGTCTTACCACCCCCATCCTTGAAAATTAGAGAAGCATCTTACACATACCTGGGCTAAAGAAACTTCTTTTGGAAGGTTCTGATGACATTGATTCCTGACAGTTAGTTCTTCCTTACAAGAAAATCACAGTAACATTTATAAAATGCAGAAGTGTGAACACACAGTTATTTACCTTGAAAACAGTGAAAGAAGGTCAGCTGTAGAACTAAGACATAAGCAGATTATTTCAATCAAGAATACATGAGTGGTCACGCACGGTGGCTCACGCCTGTAATCCCAGCACTTTGGGAGGTCGAGGTGGGCAGATCACCTGAAGTCAAGAGTTAGAGATCAACCTGGCCAACATGGTGAAACCTTGTCTCTACTAAAAATGCAAAAAATTAACCGGGAATGGTGCAGGGCACCTGTAATCCCAACTAATCTGTAGGCTGAGGCAGGAGAATCACTTGAACCCGGGAGGCAGACGTTTGAGTGACACCAGATCACACTATTGCATTCTAGCCTGAACAAAAACAGTGAAACTCCATCTAAAAGAAAAATAAAAAGAGGCTGGGCACGGTGGCTCATGCCTGTAATCCCAGCACATTGGGAGGCCGAGTCAGGCAGATCACGAGGTCAGGAATTGGAGAACAGCTTGACAAACATGGTGAAACCCCATCTCTACTAAAAATACAAAAATTAGCCAGGCATGCTACTGGGTGCCTGTAATTCCAGCTACTCAGGAGACTGAGTGAAGAGAATGACTTGATCCAAAGAGGCAGAGGTTGCAGTGAGCTGAGATCGCACCACTGCACTTCATCCAAGGTGACAGAGTGAGACTCCATTTCAAAAAAAAATAAAAGAATTGAATACATGGATGCTTTTGGAGCAGTGTTCTATGCCACGCCAGCCCATATTTCAACAATTTTCCACAATGGCCCACAGGGCCTTGAGGGAAACACACAATAAATAGCTCCCAGCTCAAGATTTTAACAAATGACCGAAAGAAAGAAAACTGAAAAACAGACTAACTGGTTAAACTACATTTTGATGTTAATTAAAAGGTCACTGATATCTGGCCGGGCGCAGTGGCTCATGCCTTTAATCCCAGCACTTTGGGAGGCTGAGGCGGGTGGATCACGGGGTCAGGAGATTGAGACCATCCTGGACAACATGGTGAACCCCATCTTTACTAAAATACAAAATATTAGCTGGGCGTGGTGGTGCATGCCTGTAGTCCCAGCTAGTCAGGAAGCTGAGGCAGTGGAATCACTTGAACCCAGGAGGCAAAGGTTGCAGTGAGCTGAAATCACGCCACTGCACCCCAGTCTGCGGACAGAGCACGATTCTGTCTAAATAAATAAATAAATAAATAAAGTCCCTGACATCTTTACCAAGTACACACTGAAACAGTCAAACTTAAGTATTAGGTACCAAAGGCTTCCAATAAATAACAAAGACTAGAAAGCATGCAGACCTCGATCTGAACTGGATGCTAATTTCAAACAGCAACTATTTTGAAACTGTTGTAAAAAAAAAAAAAAAAAAAAAAAAACTAACGAATTCTGGGGTCAACCAGAAAATAACTGGAAAATAGACAAGTACACAAATGAATGATACGAGCTGATTACAGGATGCTGCAAAGGCATCTTTCAGAAGTCATTATGGATTAAGAAATAAAATTTTGAAAACTAAGATTTATCTCAAACTCAAACTGCAAAAAAACAAAAAATCAAAAAATAGAGAAATGAAGAGAAACCAGAAGGAAAAAAAGGAAGTCTTTTATACAACGAGAACGAAAACATTTTTGATGTCTCTTTTTTTTTTTCATTTTTTTGTTTGTTTTTTTGAGATGAAGATTCACTCTGCCACTCTGGCTGTACTACCGTGGAATGATTTTGTCTCATGGAAACCTCTGCCTCCCAGATTTAAGCGACTGTCATGTCTCAGCCTCCCAAATAGCTGGAACTAAAGGTACATACCACCACCTCTAACTTTTGTATTTTTACTATAGACGGGGTTTCACCATGTTAGCCAGGGTGCTCTTGAACTTCCGACTTTAGGTGATTCGCTTACTTCGGTCTACCAAAGTGCTGGGATTGCAGAGATGAGACACCACGTCCGGCTTTGATATCCTTTTCTTTTTTTTTCTTTTTTTTTTTATTCAGACTCTCGCTCTGTCACCCAGGCTGGAGTGCAGTGGCGCGATCTCAGCTCACTGTAAGCTCCGCCTCCCAGGTTCACACCATTCTCCTGCCTCAGTCTCCTGAGTAGCTGGGACTACAGGCGCCCACCACCATGCCCGGCTAATTTTTTGTATTTTTAGTAGAGACGGGGTTTCACTGTTTTAGCCAGGACGGTCTCGATATCCTGACCTCGTTATCTGCCCGCCTCGACCTCCCAAAGTGCTGGGATTACAGGCGTGAGCTTCTGCAGCCAGCCTGATATCCCTTTTAAAAAGTAGTCTCAAAAAAGTACTACCTCTTTAAAAAACTACTATCTCAAAAAGGAGAAGAAGGAGGAGGAGGAGGAGGAGGAGGAGGAGAAGAAGAAGAAGAAAGAAAAGAAGAAAGAAGGCAGGGCGCAGTGGCTCATCCCTGTAATCTCATCACTTTGGGAGGCCAAGGTGGGTGGATCACCTTAGGTCGGGAGTTCGAGACCAGCCTGACCAATATGGAGAAACCCTGTCTCTACTAAAAATATAAAAGATTAGCCGAGCGTGGTGGCACATGCCTGTAATCTCAGCAACTAGGGAGGCTTAGGCAGGAGAATGGCTTGAACCCGGGAGGCGGAGGTTGCAGTGAGCCAAGATCGCACCATTGCACTCCAGCCTGGGCAACAAGAGCGACACTCCATCTCAAAAAAAAAAAAAAAAAAAAAAAAAGAAGAAGAAAGAAAGAAAGAAAAAGAAAATAAGAAAGAAAAAAGCAGGCTGGGAAAAGTGGCTCACATCTGTTGGCCATGCTGGTTTCAAACTCCTGACCTCAAGTAATCTACATGCTTTGGCCTTCCAACGTGCTGGGATTACAGGCCTGAGCCACCACACCTGGCCCAATCCTCTTAACATAAACACTTTAATGTCAATTAAGGCTTGAACTCAATGTTAAGTCAACACAAACTCAAGTCAATGCTGAATTGACTCTAATGTCAATTAATGCTTGATGGTTTGCTACAGTCATTGCATTGGGAACAGTTATCTCAAAAATGAATTTTCTGATGTTCTGCAAAGAGTGACCTCCGACTAAAGACCTTGCCACACTTACGACGTTTGTAAGATTTCTGTCCAGTATGGATTCTCTGATGTCTAATGAATGTGAAGTAAAGGCTTTGCCACAATCATCACACTAGTGAGCTTTCTCTCCTGTATGAATTCTCCTATGTTTTGCATAAGATGAAACTTGACTGAAGACCTTGCCAGTCATGACATTTGTAATGTTTCTCTGCAGCATGAGTTTGCCAATGAACTGCAATGTACAAACGATGTCTGAAAACTTTGCCACATTTATTACAGTTGCAAGATCTCTCTTCATTATGTATTCTCCAGTGATTTCCAATCATTGTAGAGTTCCTGAAGACTTTGTGACAATCGTCACATTAGTCAAGTTTCCCTACACCATGAATTGCCTGATGGTGAATAAGTGTTGACCTATCACTAAAGGTTTTGCCACACTCATAACACTTGTAAGGTTTCTCTCCAGTGTGAATTCTCATATGTCTTTTAAGGTGTGATTTGTGACTGAAAACTTTGTCACGTGCTTCACATTTGTGAGGTTTCTCTCCAGTATGAGTTCTATGATGACATGAAAGGTGTGATTGTTCATTAAAAGTCTTCCCACATTCATTACACTTGTAAGGTTTCTCTGCAGTGTGAATTCTAGTATGTCTTGTCAGGTATGAATTACGCACAAAAGCCTTGTCACAAACCTACATTTGTAAGATTTCTCTCCAGTATGAAGTCTACGATGGCATACAAGGGATATCCAGTGACGGAAGATATTGCTGCACTCATTACACTTGTAAGGTTTCTCACCACTATGAACTCTACGATGGCATACAAGGTTTGACCTCAGACTGAAGGTCTTGCTGCACTCATTACACTTGTAAGGTTTCCTTCCACTATGAATTCTAGTATGTTTTGCTGCATAGGAATGACATATGAAAGCCTTGTCACAAACCTTACATTTTTAAGATTTCTCTCCACCATGAAGTCTACGATGCCATACAAGGGATGACTTGTAACTGAAGGTCTTGCCACACTCATTACACTTGTAAGGTTTCTCTCCAGTATGAATTATAGCATGGTTTGCCAGATAGCAATGACACGTGAAAGCCTTGTCACAAACTTTACATTTGTAAGGCTTCTCTCCAGTATGAAGTCTGTGATGACGGGAAAGGTGGGCTTGTCGATTAAAATCCTTCCCACATTCATTACACTTGTAAGGTTTCTCTGCACTGTGAATTCTAGTATGTCCTGTAAGGTCTGAATTACGCACCAACGCCTTGTCACAAACCATACATTTGTAAGATTTCTCTCCAGTATGAAGTGTAAGATGGTATACAAGGTATGACTTGCGACTGAAGGTCTTGCTGCACTCATTACACTTGTAAGGTTTCTCACCACTATAAAGTTTATGATGGCGTAGAAGGGATGACCTGCGACTGAAGGTCTTGCCGCACTCATTACACTTGTAAGTTTTCTCTGTAGTGTGAATTTTTCTATGCCAAGTCAGCTGTGAATTACACGTGAAAGCTGTGTCACAAACCTTACATTTGTATGGTTTCTCTCCAGTATGAATTCTCTTATGTGTCTCAAGGGTTGATTTCTGGCTGAAAACGTTCTCACATTCTTCACGTTTGCAAGGTTTCTCTCCAGTATGAAGTCTATGATGATGTGAAAGGTGTGACTGTTGATTAAAAGCCTTCCCACATACATTACACTTGTAAAGTTTCTCTCCACTATGAATTGCCTTATGAATTACAAGGGCTGAATTTTGACCAAAGATCTTGCTACACTCATTACACTTGTAAGTTTTCACTCCAGTATGAAGTCTACGATGGCATGTAAGGGATGACACCTGACTGAAGGACTTGCCACACTCATTACACTTGTAAGGTTTCTCACCCGTGTGGCATCTCTGATGGCATGCGAGGTACTGCTTGTGATGAAAGAGCTTGCCACATACATCACGTTTATATGGTTTGTCTCCTAAATTGATTATCTCGTGTTTCCTTAAGAGTGAGCTATAAGTAAAGGCTTTGTCACTCTCATTACATTGGAAAGATGTTTCTCTCATGTGTACTTCCTGTTCTTCTGTGAGTAATGAAGAAGTTAGGGAATTATTCCCATGGTTATTAGAAATACGGATTTGAGGCCTACAAGAAATTCTTTGGGATGCTGAATCCAAGGGAGCATCATTAGTAGATTTCTCAAGTTGATTAGCAATTATACCTTTGATCTGAAATAAGTGGAGTTCAGGCAGATACGAATAAAAGCTTGATCCAAGCTGGTCATTAACAGGCTTGTTTCCAGCATGCCTTTGATCATAACTGTCTGTACTACCAGTCAAGATTTTAATTTTTGTCATGGGTGCTTCATGGCCATTTCTTTCATCTTCTTGACACTGAAAATCAATGTCATGAATTTCTTTCTCAATATCCTGGAAGCAAAAATCTCCAATGTGATGACTTACATGTCTTTGCAATGCCCCTGTGTAGAACACTTCCATATTGCCCTGCCCTGTTGACAAGACATCCTTTATCATGCATTTGGAAGTGATATCTACAAAATATAAACACCAATAGGTTTCCAATTAAGTACAGATGGTAAATCATACTGAAGTGTGTAAATATGACACACAAAAACAATACTTATTTTGAAGTTCCCAAAAATGATCTTCAAAGTTTAAGAACACAAAAGGAGTAGATTCTTTAATAAATAAAGGGCAATTACATGTCCTTCAAATCAATTCTATGAAAGTCTATTTTCTGGCCAGGCACAGTGGCTCACGCCCATAATCCCAGCACTTTGGGAGGCCAGGGCAGGTGGATCATGAGGTCAGGAGATCAAGACCATCCTGGCTAACACGGTGAAACCCCATCTCTACTAAAAATACAAAAAATTAGCCAGGCACGGTGGCGGGCACCTGTAGTCCCAGCTACTCGGGAGGCTGAGGCAGGAGAATGGCGTGAACCTGGGAGGCGGAGCTTGCAGTAAGCCGAGATCGCGCCACTGCACTCCAGCCTGGGTGATAGAGCAAGATTCTGTCTCAAAAAAAAGAAAGTCTATTTTCTATAACATGACAAAACACTGACAGGGCACAAACATGTGTAAGCCTAAAGTAAGGAGTATATTTCCACCATGACCCTAAAGTGTATGACAATTTGCAAAGAACATATCAGTGTCACATCAATGAAGAGAAAAATATATATTCTTCATATTTAAACCATATTTACTGTATACAAATAAATGCTAAAAAAATGCACACAATATACTATATTGGTAAATAATACACAGCAAGCTCATGTAAGGATAACCAAAAGCACTGGAAATTCTGTATTGTCAAACAATTACAGCACTGAGAAGATAATAAAAGATTACAAAAATTAGACAGGTGTGGTGGCCTGTGCCTGTAGTCCCAGCTACTTGGGAGGCTGAGGCACAAGAATCACTTGAACCTGGGAGGCAGAGGTTGCAGTAGGCCGAGATTGCACCACTGCACTCCAGCCTGGGCGACAAAGTGAGACTCTGTCTCAAAAAAAAAAAAAAAAGAATGTTAATACAATATTTTTCTGAATAAATGTCATAAAATTACCTATGTCCACACAGAACAGGCACTTAGTGATGTTTTTAAACTTCTCATATTTTTATTTTTTTGAGATGGAGTCTTGCACTCCAGCTTGGAGTGCCATGGCGGAATCTCAGTTCACTGCAACCTCTACCTTCTGGGTTGAAGTGATTCTCCTGCCTCACACTCCTGAATACCTGGGATCACAGGCACGCACCACTATGCCTGCCTGGCTAGTTTTTGTGTTTTTAGTAAAGATGGGGCTTCACCATGTTGGTCCGGCTGGTCCTGACCTCAAGTAATCCACCCACCTCAGCTTCCCAAAGTTCTGGGATCACAGGTGTGGGTCACTGCACCCGGTGGCACTTGTGACATTAACGAGTGGAGTGTGTCAGTTATATTGCATACCATGTACCAAAAAGCCATATATAAAATTATAAAAATTAATTAATAAAATGTTGTAACCCATGATAAAACCAGCAAGCAAATGACTACATTTATACAGCCTACAGAATTCTGAACAATTCCCTCTGAAGAACAAAGCCACAACTTCTACTTAACCACCAGCACACAATATCAGAACTGAAATACATGTTAAGATCACTACCTTCTGATGTATGAGATAAATGAAATATACAGCATTTGGCCAGGCGTGGTGGCTCACGACCACGCCCAGATAATTTTTACAGTTTTACTAGAGACGGAGCTTCACCACGTTGGCCCGAATGGTCTCGATCTTTTGACCTCATGATCCGCCCTCCTCGGCCTCCCAAAGTGCTGGGATTACAGGAGTGAGCCAACGCGCCCAGCCTCTCTATTTTTGAGAGAGAATTTCGCTCTTGTTGCCCAGGCTGGGGTGCAATAGCGTGATCTAGGATCACCACAACCTCTGCCTCTTGTTGGTCAGGATGGTCTTGAACCCCTGACTTCATGGTCTGCCTGCCTCAGCTTCCCAAAGTGTTTGGATTACAGCATTGTGATTGCGGTGAGCCACCGTGCCCAGCAATAGTCTGTTTTCTTTGATATTAACATAGCCACCTTGTGTACTGATGATTAACATTTGCATGGAATATCTTTTTCCATCCTTTGAATTTCATTCTGTGTATGTCCTTAGAGTTAAGGGGGTTCTCTTGTGGACAGACATCAGTTGAATCCTATTTTCTTCTGATTCTAAAGTTACATCATTTAGATTTGAAGTACTCATAGAGAAGTTCTTATTGTTGCATATTGTTACATACCATCTGTAGATCTTGTAACATCTTGTAGAATTTTTGTCCTGCATACCTCTCTTCCTATCGGCTTTTGTGTTTTGTTGATTTTTTTTGTAGTAATGTGCTTTGATTCCCATCTCATCTCCTTCTGTGTATGTTCTGTAGATTTTCTTTTTGTGGTTACCATTGCAGTTATGTAAAATATTCTAAGTTGAAAATTCTACTTTAAAATGTTAACAGTTTAACTTTGATCATACACAGAAAACTACTTCATAATTTGGCTCTGACTTTATGTTATTAATGGCATAAATTACTTCTATATATGTTATGTTTTTATTAACATAAACTTATAGTGCATTTTAAGTGATTTTGCCTTTTAAATGCTAGGAATGAATTAAAAGTCAAGTTTCAAATGAAAAATACATGAACACATGCTTGCATATGTGATCATTTAATGACCATTAATGCTAAACTTATATTTTCATTTTGGTTAGTGTACTGTCTTGGGTCCTTTTATTTCATCTTGAAGAACTCCCTTTAGCATTTCTTTTTAGACAGATCTAGAGTACTAATGAACTTTCTCATCTCTTCTTTATCTAGGAAAGTCTAAATTACTCCTTTATTTTTGGAGGTGACTTTACTAAAGAGTAGTTCTTAGCAAAATCCATTAAAAAGTAATTTTAATTGTGTCTCTTTGTGAATGGCCTTGGGTCAATTTTAGTTAGAGTGGTCAAGTTTTTTTAATTTATATATACTTTTTTTCTTCCGATTTGGGACCTTTTAGAAATTCTTAGTTCAGGCCGGGCGCGGTGGCTCAAGCCTGTAATCCCAGCACTTTGGGAGGCCAAGACGGGCAGATCACGAGGTCAGGAGATCGAGACCATCCTGGCTAACACCGTGAAACCCCGTCTCTACTAAAAAATACAAAAAACTAGCCAGGCGAGGTGGTGGGCGCCTGTAGTCCCAGCTACTCGGGAGGCTGAGGCAGGAGAATGGCATAAACCCGGGAGGCGGAGCTTGCAGTGAGCTGAGATCCGGCCACTGCACTCCAGCCTGGATGACAGAGCAAGACTCTGTCTCAAAAAAAAAAAAAAGAAAAGAAAAGAAATTCTTAGTTCAATTGCATATTCCGATCCTCTGTCTTCTATGTACGAACCTCCAATAGTTTGTATATTTTTCTCCTTGATCACTTGATAGTATCCCACAAATTTATTAGAATCTGTTTGCTTTTCTTGGCCAGGTATAGTGGCTCACACCTATAATCCCAGAACTCTGGGAGGCCGAGGTGGGCAGATCACTTGAGGCCAGGAGTTTGGGACAAGGCAGGCCAAAAAGATGAAACCCCATCTCTACTAAAAATACAAAAATTAGCCAGGTGTGGTGATGCCTATCAGTAGTCCCAGGTACTTGAAAGTTTGAAGCATGAGAATCACTTGAGCTTGAGAGATGGAGGTTACAGTGAGCCACAATTGTGCCACTGTACTCCAGCCTGGACAACAGGTGAGACTGTGTAAATATATATATATATATATATATATATATATATATATATATATATATATATTGTTGTTTGCTTTTCTTTGTTTTCTTTTTTTCTTTGAAGATGATACTCTGGAGTAACATATCTTTATTTGTGCTTATTTTTTTCTGTGACTTCTTCAGTCTGATGTTTTGCAGCCTAACGAAGTTTTACTTCAGCTACTGTATTTCCACTCCAGAATTTGATTTTTGTTTTCAATAGTTTCTTCTTTGTTTTTTTTTTTTCTTTTTTTTTTTTTTTTTGAGACGGAGTCTCGCTCTGTCGCCCAGGCTGGAGTGCAGTGGCCAGATCTCAGCTCACTGCAAGCTCCGCCTCCCGGGTTCACGCCATTCTCCTGCCTCAGCCTCCCAAGTAGCTGGGACTACAGGCGCCCGCCACCTCGCCCGGCTAGTTTTTTGTATTTTTTAGTAGAGACGGGGTTTCACCGTGTTAGCCAGGATGGTCTCGATCTCCTGACCTCGTGATCCGCCCGTCTCGGCCTCCCAAAGTGCTGGGATTACAGGCTTGAGCCACCGCGCCCGGCCTTTCTTTGTTTTTATATTCTCTTTTTCATGTATTATTTTCCCAATTTCACTTAGTTGTTTATCTCTGTTACCTTTTAGCTCATTAGGTATCTCTAGGTAGCTGCTTAAAATAATTTTCAAGCAATTCAGAGGGCTGCCTTAAAAAGTTTGGTTTCTGGAAATAAATTTATTAGTATAATTTTGGTCACATTTCCATCTTCTTGTACTCCTTTTAACTTTTGTTTGATGTTTAGTGAAATAACCACTCTTCCCAATGGTTTTGTATAAAAATTGCGTAGGGGGAGAACTTTACTAATGAGCCTGTTGTACAGGATGAACGAACATTCACTCCTTTTCCGTGGGTGTGTCTTTCTTGGTTTCATGCATGTACTATTACTAATGGATATATTGCTGCTCTTTAATATCTTATTTTCTCTAAAGGGCTAACTCCTGGTTTTTCTGAGAAACTTTGAGTTTCTGTTGTATTGTTCTTCTCATAATCTTTATTACATTCCTTCATAGTCCTGCTGACTCCTGTATATTTCCCACTGCTCCAATGTATCACCTTACTCTCTTACATTTTTGGCATTGTGAACGTGTAATACAAAGTATGCTGACATTCCTTGCAATATCAGAGACAGATGAGGTAGTTTCTACTTCCTTCATTAGATTCTAAACATGCCAGAACCATGGGTTCAAGTTTCTCTTTTCATGCATTCCTAGGGAGGATCTGTGTATGGAGAATCAATGCAAGAACCAAGCCTATTAAAAATCAGATCAGATTAACCTCTGAGTCCCATCTGCCCAAACTGCAGCTATTTCAGGTTGAAAGAAAAATTTATGTATGTAATCAAGTGGAAAAGTCTATTGAGCAGAGTCCCTCAGTTTTACCACTTGAAAAAATTTCTTCTAGTGTGAAAACCCACGTTAATAAATGTAGCAGTGATTTTATTGATTCTCTACTTCTCCCACAAGAACAGAAAACACACATTAGGGAAAATTCTTATGAACATAATGAGCATGGCAAAGTCTTTAGAGTGTCTTCAATCCTTGCTAACCATGACATGATCCTGGATCCAGATAAACCTTACAAATGTAATGAGTGTGGTAAAGTCTTCAGGAACAATTCATACATTGCACAATACCACAGAATTCATACTGGAGAGAAACCCTACAAATGTAACAAATGTGCAATATCTTTAATCACAATTCACATCTTGCAGAACATCTGAGAATTCATACTGGAGAGAAACATTACAAATGTACAAAATGTGGCAAGGTCTTTAGTCACAATTCACACTTTACAGAGTATTGGAGAGTCCATACTGGAGAGAAACCTTACAAATGTAATGAATGTGGCAAGTTCTTTAGTCACAATTCAAACCTTGCACAACATCAAAGAATTCATACTGGAGAAAGTGTCAGAAATACAATGAATGTGGCAAAATATTTAATGAGTGGTCAGATCTCACTGTTCACCTTGTAATTCATACTGGAGAGAACCTTAGAAATATAAAAAATGTGGCAAAGTCTTCAAGTATGAGTTATTCCTTATCACTCATCAGAGAATTCATACTGGAGATAAACTTTACAAAGGTAATGAGTGTGGTAAAGTCTTCAGGAAGAATTCATACCTTGCAAAACATCAGAGAATTCATACTGGAGAGAAACCTTACAAATATAATGAATGTTAAAAGGTCTTTATTTGCAGTTCACACCTTGCAGAACATTGGATAATTCAAACCAGAGAGAAGCCTTACAAATGTAATGCATATGGCAAAGTTTTTAGTCAACTTTCATACCTTGTATGACATCAAAGAATTCATATGGGCTCTCCCATATGCATCTCCCTAGGAATGCATGAAAAGCCTTACAAATATATTGAATGTAGCAAAGCATTTAGTGACTATTCAGGTCTTACTGTCCATCTTCTAATCCATAGTGGAGAAAAACCTTACAAAGTAAAGAACGTGGCAAGGTCTTCAGGCATACGTTATCTCTAAGCAATCATCAGAGAATTCATGCTGGAGCCAGGCCTTACAAATGTAATGAATGTGGCAAGGTCTTCAATTAAATTGCACACCTTGCATGACATTGGAGAACTCATACTGGAGAGAAACATTACAAATGTAATGAATGTGGTAAGATCTTTAGTCGCAATCCACAACTTACAGAACAATGGAGAATTCATATGGTAGAGAAACCTTATAGATGTAATGAATGTGGCAAGGTCTATAGTAGCTATTCATACCTAGCACAATGTTGGATAATTCATACAGGAGAGAAACTTTACAAATGTAATAAATGTGGCAAAGAATTTAGTGGGCATTCAAGTCTCACTACCCATCTGTAAATCCACACTGGAAAGAAACCTTATAAATGTAAGGAATGTGATAAGGACTTCAGGCACAAGTTCTCCTTAACAATTCATGAGAGAATTCATACTGGAGAGAGACATAAATGTAATGAATGTGGCAAAGCCTTTAATCAAATTTCACACCTTGCAAAACATCAGATAGTTCATACTGGAGAGAAACCTTACAAATGTAATTAATATAGCTAAGCATCTAGTGTGCATTCAAGTCTTGCTTTTCATAAAATAATCCACAATGCAGAGAAACCTTACAAATGTAATGAGGGAGGCAAGGTTTTTAAACAAAATTCCACCTTACAAGTCATCACAGAGTCCATTCTGGAGAGAAACCTTACAAATGTAATGAGAGTGTAAGGTCTTCTGAGTGGTCTCTTGAGTGTAAGTTTTCTGTTTATACAAATCAAGTGAGAACATAAGCTTCCAGGCTGAGCACAGTGGCTCACGCCTGTAATTGCCTCCTTGGGAGGCCAAGGCAGGTGGATCATTTGAGGTCAGGAGTTGGAGACCAGCCTGGCCATCATGGCAAAATGCTGTCTTTTCTAAAAATAGAAAAATTATTTGGGAGGCCAAGACGGGCGGATCACAAGGTCAGGAGATTGAGACCATCCTGGCTAACACAGTGAAACCCTGTCTCTACTAAAAAATACAAAAAACTAGCCAGGCGAGGTGGCAGGCGCCTGTAGTCCCAGCTACTTGGGAGGCTGAGGCAGGAGAATGGTGTCAACCCGGGAGGCGGAGCTTGCAGTGAGCTGAGATCCGCCCACTGCACTCCAGCCCGGGCGACAGAGCAAGACTCCATCTCAAAAAAAAAATAAAAAAAATTTAAAAAATAGAAAAATTAGTTGTACATGGTGAGGAATGCATGTAATACCAGCTATTCGAGAGGCTGAGGCACAAGAATCGCTTGAGCCTGGGAGGTGGAGGTTGCAATGGGCAGCAATATGTATATATATTTATGTGTGTGTGTGTCTGTGTGTGTGTGTGTGTGTGTATATATATATATATATATATATATATATATATATATAGAGAGAGAGAGAGAGAGAGAGAGAGAGAGAGAGAGACCGTAATAGGCTTCCTATCTATTTCACTGTGAGGAACATCATGATTAATTAACCAATGCCAGAGCTGTACATGAGTCAAATTATTCTGATTGCAGCTTTGTCTCTGATGTTCATTACAGGAACTACACCCACCTTGCCTTTAAAGATTAAGTACTGCCACTTGGCTCCTGCAACCTCAAGATCTAATTATTCCCATTGCATTTAATTTTTCCAATTGGGTGACTGTGATTCCCACTCTAAGATCTGGCATACAGAGAAGAGCAATCACAGAGATTCTCAAGGATTTGTCTTCTCCTCACAAATCTATTTTGCAAGGTATTGGTGAAGGGGATGTCTTCTGGATCCTTCAAGTTGGGATGAGTAAGTTCTAAAATGGCAAACCCATGCTAGCATTCCAATCTGCCTAAGCCTTTGGATCTGTTCCTCTATATTAAACCAAGGGAGATCAGGCACTTCCAGCTCATTCACAGTGAGCCAGATTTCAATCCATGCTTCAGCTAACCAAGCAAATAAACTCTTAGAACCTTTTTCTAACTCACTGAGCTGCAACACTAAATGCAAATTCCCTGGTTTATTGAGCCCACATTAATAAATTCAGCCTGATCCAACTTTATGTTCCTACCACCATTATCTCACACCCGGTTCCCTGGATTTCTGCTTATGTAAGGAAACTCAAGCAGTTCTTTTGCAGTGCAGTGCACCTCCTCATGGGTCCCATCACCTCGAGGAGCCACTGGGACTTGAGTCTAGTTAAAGGTCTAGAGGCAAAGAAGGGTGGTGGGGGTGGATCCTGAGAAGAATCAGCATTGCCTTGCCCTGTAGCTGGCTCAGAGGAGGCTATTGTTGCTTCCTTAGGCAATGGATGGTGAATCTCCTCAGAAAAAATGTACAAAGACTAGAAGCAGCCTGGGTGGGGAAGAAGATGTTGCCACCATGAGGGGTAGGGAGGCCATTTTCTCTCACAAAAGGGGCTCATCAGGATTTAAGAGCTCAGTGTTCCCAGCTTCATCAGGATCCTCCCACACATCCCCACGTCAAGTTACATGGTCCTAATCTTTCCCAACCAATGCCCTCACTTTATAGACACCTGGTGAGGCTGAGTGTGCACCAATTATTGTGGGCCATCCACTCACATAAGAGTTTGTGTCTGATTTTTGGCAATTTCAGCCTTTTGTCTATAAAAGAGTCCACCCAGGGTACCCTTAGAAACTTTGAGGTTAAGTATGATATCTTTTACATCCGGGACTTATCTTCTCTGAGCTTATCCATTTCTTTCATCATTTTTTACCAGGGAACTTAGGAAAGCAACTTCATTATATTCTTTGGTTCTCCAGAAATGTTGAAAAGTATCATGTATAAAGTCACTAAACTCCTTGCTTCTCGGGAGCACTGAATCATGAGTATCAAATACATTTATTTTGCACAACTCTCTAAACAATGCCTACCAAGACTATCAGTGCTCTCTGTACTACTAGAAGTACAGTCCTTAGCATTTTTAGTTCTAATAAGATTAGAGAGCCAACTCCAGAAGCCCCTAAACCAACTAAGGAAATTCATCCTTAAAATTTTGTTCCTCTAGGCTGGACACAGTGGCTCACACCTGTATTCTCAGTACTTTGGGAGGCCAAGGCATGTGGATAGCTTGAGTTCAGGAGTTCAAGATCAGCCTGGGAAGCATGGCAAAACCCCATCACTACAAAAAATGCAAAAATTAGCCAGGTATGGTGGTGCACACCTGTAGTCCCAGCTGCTTGAGGGGCTGAGGCAGGAGGATTCCTTGAACCTGGGAGGTGGAGGTTGCAGTGAGCCAAGATTGCATCACTGCACTCCAGCCTGGGCAAGAGTGAGACCCTGTCAAAAAACATATATACATACATGTTCCTCTAGAATCACTCCAGGCACCAAAGTCTCTATTAGTCGGGGTTCTCTATAGGTACAGAACCAATGGGATACATGTATATATAAAAGGGAGTTTATAGGGAGAATTGGCTCACACAATTACAAGGCAAACATCCTATGATAGGCTGTATGCAAGGTGGAGAAGAGAGAAGGTGGTAGTGACTCAGTCCAAGTCTGAAAGCCTCACAACCAGGGAAGCCAACAGTGCAACCTTCAGTCTGTGGTCAAAGGCCCAAGAGATCTCAGGAAGCTGCTGGTTCAAGTCCCAGAGTCCAAAGACTGAAGAACCTATAGTCTGATGTCCAAGGGCAGGAGAAGCTTAAGCAAGCAACCAGCATGGGAAGAAGAAAGAGCCAGAAGACTCAGCAAGTGAGGTTATCCCATGTTCTTCCACCTGCTTCGTTCTAACCACACTGGCAGCCAACTGGATGGTGCCCACTCACATTGAGGGTGGGTCTTCGTCTCCTAGTCCACTGACTCAGATAATCTCCTCTATCAACACCCTCATAGACACACCCAGAAACAATACTTTATCAACCATCTAGACACCCTTCAATTCACTCAAGTTGACACCTAATATTAACCATCACATTATTCAGACATCACAAAAGGAAGTCTAACTCTTTAGGATAACACTGAATGTTTACTCTTGAAACTCCAGACTTGGTTAGGAGAGACTTCAATTTTCTTCATGGTAATAGCTTATTACATTCCTCTTGTGGCTGCACACATAGGTCCCATTGCACAATATGACTGTGGAAAATACTTGTGAAATATTGTTTAGTAAAACTGCCTAAGATATTTTTCATAGCAGTTCAGTGAAAATTATTGTGAAGTGTTTACTACATATTATTATATAATTGTTATATAATAAACATGATTCTACTAGAAGAACATTTTTCCAAAAGCTATGGAAATGTCATTTTTGATTATGGTATTAAGCAAAACATTCTCTGGTTCTTTTTCAATTGTAATAAAATTATTTTTTATTTTTGTATATAATTTAAAAAATTTTTTTTCTTTTCCATAGGTTGCAGTCTACATTCTATGTTTGATGCATTTCTTCCCTTTGTTACTGTAGTGAAAGGTTTAGGGGACACATAAATGAGGCTGTTATTTGGAGAAAAAAATATGACATGAGTATGCACATAAGACCATGGCAGGTATAAACTAGGTTTATTGTAAATATGAAAAAAGAAGGAAATACTTATACTACATTAGAAGCCTTGAAATCACATGAAATGATTCCAACACTTTATTTTTTTTCCCAGATGTTTTAGGCATTCTAGTTTTTTCTCTTCTTTTGCCTTTCTACATAATTTTTTGGATAATCTTGTTAGTATCTACAAAATGCCTTGATAGGAAATGTATTAATATTGTGTATCAATTTGGTTAATTACACATTGTTTCTATGTTGAGTCTTCCAATAAATTGACATTTTATATGTCTCCATTTGAGTGTTTTTGATTTCTTTCATCAGCACTTTGTAGCTTGTTTTCTTTCTTTCTTTTCTTTTTTTTTTAAAGAGTTGGGGGTCTCACTCTATTTCCCACAGGCTGGAATACAGTGGTTTGATTATGCTCACTGCAGTCTCAACTGCTGCCCTCAAGTGATCCTCCCACCTCAGCCTCCCAAGCAGGTGGGACTACAGGTTTGTGCCACCACGCTCAGCTAATCTAAAAATTTTTTTTTTTTCTTTTAGGTGGCACTTTGCTTTTGTTGCCCAGACTGGAGCGCAGTGGCACGATCTCGGCTCACCATAACTTCCGCCTCCCAGGTTCAAAAAGCTACTAACAGATATAATCTACAAAGGTAAATTGAGGCATGGTGATTCATACCTGTAATCCCAGTTAGCATTTGCGAGGCTGAGACCAGTGGACTGCTTGAGGTCAAGGCTTCGAGACCAACCAGGCCAACATGGCAAAACCCCATCTCAACTAAAAATACAAAAATCAACTAGGCATGTTGCCATGCACCTATAATCCCAGCTATTTGGGAGGCTGAGGCAGAAGAATCACTTGAACCTGGAAAGCAGAGGTTGCAGTGAGCCAAGATTGTGCTACTGCACTCCAGCCTGGGCAACAGAGTGAGACTCTGTCTCAAAAAAAAAAGAAAAAGTAAATCGAGAGAGGGTTGCCTGGGAAAACATGAAATGAGTTCAAGGATAACAACATGGAACTTCAATAGCCAAGAAGACAGAAAAACTAACGTGCCTATCTACAGATGAATGGATAAAGAAAACGTGGTATACACATGCAATGGAATGTTGTTCAGCTTTATAAAAGGAGAAAATCCTGTCATATGCTACAACATGGATGAACCTTGAGGACATTACACTAGGGAAAATAAGACAGTCACAAAAGGACAAATACTGTGTGATTCCACTCACATGGGATACTAAAGTAGTCGAATGCATATAAACACAACATAGAAAGATGAGTTGACAGAGGCTATAGTAAGGTCAGAAAGGATGTAGTGTATTCTGGGTATACAGTTTCAGTTTTGCAAGATGAAAAATTCCTAGATATGTTGCACAGTAATGTGAATGTACTTAACATTACTGAACTATAAACAGGCAAATAAACTTTACTAACAGACATAGCAAAGACAGGAACATGGACCAGAAAACCCAATTCTTATTAGCAGATGTGGTGACACAAAGACCTTTCCGACTAGGAACCCACAGCCGTTCAAATACAAAAGAAGTATATGAGTTTTTAATGACTGTGTCCTGTCAAAAGAGAACCAACATAATTTGAAAAGAAAAACAAAACGGAGGGGTTTGCCAAATATGTAAGAACCTGTTATAACAGACATCTGTAATTTTACAATGAATCAAATAAAATACTTGTGATATACACAAAAATTCAAATTAAACACAGATGTAAACAAAATTTTAAACAACAAAACTTTATTCCTAAATGAAACTTAGTACTTAATAATCATGCAAGGCCTTCCAAATCAAGATGAAACAAATAAAGGCACAACAAAAATCAGAAGGTATAAAGGAAAGATTTGTCTTACACTTAAAAAATGTATAACCTAAAATAAAAGACATCAGGGCATATGTAAAGAATAAAAACCACAGGAATTGAAACAGATACTAAAATACATGGAAAGAAAATTGAGCAAGGTATGAAAATTCATTTTATATATACATGTCCCCAAAATAATAAAACCTATGTAGACTGACAATAAATTGAAAAATGAAAATACCCAGGGTTGTCATTTTCCCCAGATTTTCAAAATATATATATAAACATAGTAGCAATTTTTTTAAAAATGAGGGGGAAAATCTCACATGTTCTTGGTGGGAGAGGTACCCTTGCAGCTGGGGATAACAGGAGAACCTTGCAAGATCTAAGAAAATAGGAAATGCCCCATCCTAGAAGAAGCATTACTCAAGTCTTACCATTTTCACCTGAAATATCTGTCTCACAAGAGTCTCTGCAGGAATAACACAGTCTCCACGGAATGGATGTATTTACAATGGTTTAAAGAATCTCTTGGCCGGGCACGGTGGCTCAAGCCTGTAATCCCAGCACTTTGGGAGGCTGAGACGGGCGGATCACGAGGTCAGGAGATCGAGACCATCCTGGCTAACACGGTGAAACCCCGTCTCTACTAAAAACTACAAAAAACTAGCCGGGCGAGGTGGCGGCGCCTGTAGTCCCAGCTACTCGGGAGGCTGAGGCAGGAGAATGGCGGGAACCCGGGAGGCGGAGCTTGCAGTGAGCTGAGATCCGGCCACAGCACTCCAGCTTGGGTGACAGAGCGAGACTCCGTCTCAAAAAAAAAAAAAAAAAAAAAAAAAAAAAAAGAAGAATCTCTTGCTGTTAAATATTTATTACAAATGGAGTATAAAATCAGGCAGAAAAGATTTCCTCTTCCTAATTTCTTCTTCCCAATTTTATCATGCATTTGTGCACATTAAGACTTCCACGTGCAGCTTTTATAATCCAGTCTACAGAGAGCTGGCAGTGCATCCAGACCTAGTCCTTAAACAATCTCTCAATCCCTGCTGCTCAATAGCAGAGACACCATGGGGCCCACACCCTGTCTCCATCCATGTCTGGGTGTAAGCCCTTCCCAATGGAGCCTCTTCACAAATTCCATATCACCAGTCACTGTGAGATGGAATTTAAGTGACATGAGAGGGACTGAGGGAAGACATGGGTGAGTGTGAGCAAACATGACAGGATGCTTCAGACTCAGAGAAGACTGACATCTCCAATGCCTGGTGTGTACAGGGAAAAACGCTCCTCAAATCGTGTTTTTCCTCTACTCTCACACCACAACAATCATCAACACAGAAGACCTCTGTGACTAAATGTATGTGGGTTATTTACCCACACACCAAGCAGCAGACACTAGCTGGGTATCTTCCAATTTACTTCCAACACTGTCTCTCTGGACACAGTGTCAGATCACATGGGTTGATGGCTCAGTCTCCAAGACTGCCTCCACACACACCAGTTGCAAGTCCAGGCCTTCAGAACTTATGACCATCCAGCTTCAAACTGGGGTTCCCATGACCCCCTTTTTGGGTTCAATTAATATGCTAGATTGGCTCACAGAACTCAGGGAAGCACTTACTTACCTTTACCAGTTTATTATAAAGGATACTGCAAAGGATACAGATGAAGAGGCACTTGTGGTAAGGTATGGAGGAAGGGGTGCAGGGCTTCCATGCCCCCTGAGGGGTGCAGAGTTTCCATGCCCCCACTGGGCTTACCACCAAGCTTAACACACCCAACATTATAACAAAAGAGTGTAACAAGGGCTATGGAGGTTATGAGCCAGGAACCGTCAATGGAAACCAATATATATCATAACACCACCTGTGGCATTTCAAAAAGGAAAGAGACACAGAACAATCCACTGAGAATATCACCGTACCTGAGTAAGAGCCATTCCTGACTCCTTTTCTTTCCTCTTCCTCCTCTTCTAGGCTTCTTCCTTAGGAGAGATGAAAGAGGCTTTAGAAGCTAATCCTGAAAGAAAAAGAAAAATTTGTAAAAAGGAAGTTAAACCGGAGTGTTCAAAATATGCTGTTTATTGCTAAAAATCAACACACCCCCTCCCCGTGCCACAACCACACTCACAGGAAAGACCTCACCCTGTGGAAAGATGGCCCTTTGCTGCCCACAGCACCGGGGATGATGCAGACAAGAAAGTCCTACAGGAAGAACAAGTGAGTTTTTGAGTTCTTCAAAGCTTACTACCCTCCTGGAGAAACCCACATACACATTGCAGCAGTGGGGTGCTGGGCTGGACTAAGCTCCCCTTCAGGGCACAGATATGGCCCTGACCAAACCCCACGCAGAGCACAGCCTTTCCCCTCTCTGTGGATCACAGGCTGGAAGACACAGCACCCTGATGTTCAATGATGAATACAGATTATAATCACGTGGGACACTGCACTCGAACCTATACACATGGGCATCTCTGGAAAGGAGGCACAAGAGATATAGTTGCAAAATGTCTCAGCATTCTAATGTGAAGCCAGGGTTGAGTTAAACTCAGAGGGAACAAGCCCAGAACAACCCCCACCTTGTGGCTCTGCCCTCCTCTTGGGTCCTTGTTGTCACCAGGATCCAGACAGTGGACAGAAAAGGAGCAGAAAGAAACATCCAAGGCAGGCAATATGTATTGGCCAGAGTTGGTGAGGGTGAGATAGGGAAGGGTCGCATAAACCTGCACTGAGAAAGTGATATCAGAACCCAGACCTAGAAAAGGAAGGATGTTTGTCACCTGCAACTGAGGGGCTAGAGAGTCCTAGGCAGAGGGACAGCCCAGGTGAAGGCCCCGAGACAGGAGCAACCTCGGCTCCAGGAAAAGGAAAGAGGCCTGTGTGGTTGGAGCAGAGGGAGCAAGCTGACACAGGGAGGAGATGAGATCAGAGAGGTCCTGGGGGTGCAGATCAGATAGGGCAGAGGCCTTTAAACATTTTTCTACCTCACCTCAAAAGAATTTTGGAAATGCTAGTTCCTCACCCATTTTAAGCAATCATGTAATTTTTTCTTTATATTATTCGTTAAAACACTTTCAAACAAGGAACTATCTCCTAGACTTTAAATATATGCCAATATGTTCACCTAAGCTCCCAGAAGTATGGGGTCACTCTTATCTGAGATGGGCAGGACTGCAGGGGAGTGTACATGGGAGAATTCAGGAAGTCACTAGTGGACACGTAAATATGGAGATGCCTGTTGGATGTCCCAGTAGAGAGTTGAGACAACTGGACACAGAATTCTAGAAATTAGGAGAGAAGTCTACAAGGGATGGAGACATAAAGGTGGAGTTTAAAGCCATGAGATGAAATGATAAAGAAAGGCAGTGGCTAGGCATGGTGGCTCAAGCCTGTAATCCCAGCACTTTGGGAGGCCGAGGTGGGTGGATCAGGAGGTCAGGAGTTCGAGACCAGTGTGACCAACATGGAGAATCCGTCTCTACTAAAAATACAAAAGTAGAGGGGTATGGTAGCACATGCCTGTAATCCCTACTACTCGGGAGGTTGAGGCAGAAGAATCGTTTGAACCTGGGAGGTGGAAGTTGCCATGAGCTGAGATCACGCCATTGCACACAAGCCTGGACAACAAGAGCAAAACTCCATCTCAAAAAAATGGTTGGAGGACTAAGCCATGGGTCACTCCCACATTCAGAAAACAGTCACTCCCACATTCAGAAAACCGGCACAGAAAAATGGTAAGAGATGAAGATGACATCAAGAAAATTAAAGAGCAGGAACAGATTCTTCCTGGTCAATACTGAGTAGAAAGCACGGGGCTTGAGACAGGTGGGTGAACTTGTTACAAATATCTTCCCATCACTGAGACAGGAAAACAACAAACTTTTTATTGCTGTCATGCTCAATACAGAATACTTTGCTTCTGGTTAAGAAAAGGTGTGGTTTTCCCTACACTGACAAGTTCCTTGCAGACTTCCACCTGAGAATCCTAAAATTTAGCTCAACTCTTACACTATCTACAAGGAGATAGTGTCAGATCCCAAAGGTGAAAAGTTCAGTCCCACAAGACTACCCTTCACCTTAGAAGCTGTACATAAGTAGTAGTTGTCACCTCTACTTTTGACTGACCAGACAAATATCATGGTTCCCAAATCTCCTCCTGCATTCAATTAATTTTCTAGAACTGCTATTCCATCTGGCTGTTTATCTGCAACCTTTGTAATATCCTTTAAAACAAATGAGTAAATCCAAGTAAAACGTTTCTGAGTTCTGTGAGCTGCTCTGGCAAATTAACAAATACTGAAGATTGGGTCATGGGAATCCTCAATTTATACCCAGTAGCTTAGAAGTTCAGGTTCCAACCTGGGACTTGTAACTGACATCTGAAGTGGAGAAGTCTGGTGGATTGAGCCTTTAATCTGTGGGATCTGATGCTTACTCCAAGTAGAGCTGTCAGAAATGAGGTAAACTATGGGACACGGAGTTGGTGTCTGATAGAGAACTGCTTGTTAGTGGGGAGAAATCCCCACACATTCGGTGACCACAGGTGAAGTATTCTGGGTTCAGTGTTTACTATCGTAATTGAGTTTCAGAGGAGGAAAGACTAAATAAAGCGTTTTTCCTCTGGACGAGCACATTTTCCAGCGGGTGCAATTTGGAACGCAAAAACACTGAGTGTCAAAAGTCAGGCCCCGTCACCTCCCTTAATGCGGGGTAAGGAATGCGGCGACTGTGAAGGGGAAACCTGGAGAACAGAAGGACCCAGCCCAAGGAGGACAAAGGTTGGGGTGGATTAGGAGAGGGGTGGGGTTTCCAAAACCCCAGGGCCGGGCAGAGGACACGGCGCTGATGCATTCGGACTGCGGGGCTGAGCTCCAAGGGACCAGAAGGGCGAGACTTGGAGGACCCAGAGGACATGAATCCTCCTCGTGGGCGAGGGCTTTTACATGATGCGGGACCGAAGGAGTGGTCAGTAAAGGGTAAGCAGGTAAACGGGACAAAAAGCGTCTACGTTGCCTGAAGGCAGAGAACCCAGGGCCAGTACCAGCAGCGTCTGGGCGATTTAACCTCCGAATTTCTTGGTGACGTATTAATTTACCTAGGGTGGAGGGAAAGGCGGGAGGATTTTAAGGTCCGCAGGAACCCCTCCGCCAACACCGAGTACAGAAGCGCTGGAAGCTGATCTGATCTAGAGAAAGGGAAACAGCCGATGCTGTAAGACTGTCACCCCAAACGATCGACTTCCGGATCTTCAGGAAACTGCACTTGCGAGTTCACTCCCCATGATTCACTTCCGGGTTTGCAGGAAACTGCCCTCAGCCGGAGCCAGGGATGGGCGAGGCACAGGAGAAGTGAGGGTGAGGCGGGGTGGAGCGGTGAGCGGCGGGGTCTGCGCTTCCTTCTGCCTCTCTGGGCGCGGTTGTTTTCCAGGTTTTTGAACAAATACCCTGTCGGTGACCAGCAGCCAAGGGAACTGGGATCTCTATTAGAGGGTCAAAGTAGCGACAGTGATTGGACCTAAGATAGTTCCTGCCATTAAAGTTAACTTTAGTATTTTAATGTAAAAGCCCTGGAATTTTCTGGGACGAGGATACGAACTAGAATGTGAAATGCAAAGCCCTGCGTGGGCGGAACATGCAAATTGATGCTGGCTCCCACAGAACAGTAGAAATCCTCTCCTTTTCCATTCTCCCTGCATTCTGCAGTGTGAGGATCAACCCTGTGCTCAGCTCCTGAGAATTTCCCAGGGACAACACCTTGGGCATGGAGGGTTAAGGCCAGAGATAAATTAGGTCCCCAACTGTTGCTTTTAAAATGGAAAGCTAAAACTTTGATGATAGATATAAATGACTCTTAAACTTTTAAACAATAGATATAAATAGCTCTCCCTTGTGCCTGTTGTTACTCTATTCCAAACTTCAGATGAATTAACCTCAAACACCTCTGAGATAAACTTTATTGACATCATAGTGTCAATAATTTCTATATGTAGAGTGAATTTCAAATTTACATGCACTCTGAATGTAAATAGAAAAGATGCTTTTTGGCTGAGTGTGTTGGCTCATGGTTCTAATCCTGTAGCAGGAAGAGCCACAGACAAAACTCCTTAGACACCGGATTAAAAATGAAAGAGGTTTTTATTTGGCTGGGAGCATCAGCAGACTCACATCTTAAGAGCTGAGCTCCCCAAAAAAGAAATTCCTAGCCCTTTTAAGGGCTTACAACTCTAAGGGGTCCACTTGAAAGGGTCGTGATAGATCAAGTAAGCGTGAGGAATGTGACTGGGGGCTACATACATCAGCGAACAGAACAAAAAGTTTTACAGTACTTTCTCATATGTCTGAAATTTACAGATAACACAAGTAGTTTTGGTCAGGGGATAACATTAGTATTATTTTAACCACCAGGGCCAGGTGGTGGTGCCAAGGTCATCTAGCTATTTATCTTACTTCTGTTTCTTTGCAACTTTTTGCTTTCTCCCTTTTCTTCTGTCTTATAAACTAGGGAAAAGGGGAGGTGGCAGAGAAGCTGGGAAGGACAACAGGAGAAGTGGTGGCCTCATTCCAATCCTAGCACTTCGGGAGGCTGAGATTGGAGGATCTCTTGAGGCTAAATGTTCAAGACTAGCCTGGGCAACAGAGCGAGTCCCAGTCTCTCTTCAAAATTACACACACGGCTTGGCGTGGTGCCTCACACCTGTAATCCCAGCACTTTGCGAGGCCAAGGCGAGCGGATCACCTGAGGTTGGGAGTTTGAGACCAGCCTGACCAACGTGGAGAAATCCTGTGTCTTCTAAAAATACAAAATTAGCTGGGCATTGTGGCGCATGCCTGTAATCCCAGTGACTCGGGAGGCTGAGGCAGGAGAATTGCTTGAACCTGGGAGTTGGAGGTTGTGGAGAGCAGAGATCCGGCCATTGCCCTCCAGCCTGGGCAACAAGAGCGAAATTCCGTCTCCAAACAAAACAAAACAAAACAAAACAAAAAAACAAAAACCAAAAACACACAAAAAAGCCAAATACACATTTTTTTTTTTTAAGTTGCTGAAGGGGTATCATTTCTTGAGTTAAATAATGCAGAATTTTTTTTAAATCTGTAATTTACATTTGATTTTTAGGAGACACTGTTTACATCAGCTCACTACAAAGTAGATTTACATACAACTATTGCAGAAAAAGAAAGTTTCTTTGTGATCCAAACACAAAGAAATATTTTTTATGATCTTTTCCTTGATCATAAAAAAAATGCAGTACTTTTAGAAGGTAAAGCTAGTACTTTACAGAAGTGCAAAACACCAAAACACTTTAAGCAAAAACTCCTTGTTTTTAAGAAAAAGGTATGACTTCTCATTTTCTGTTCTTGGCATAAATTTTAATTCTTTCCAGTAGAACCAAGACCTCCTGAACCCCTTTTGGTGTCATCCAAAGCTTGAACTTCTTCTATTTCTGCACACAAAATCCGTTCACAAGTGAGCTGTGCAATTTGATCACCTTTTTTGACTTCAAACTTTTCTTTGCCAAAATTAAAGACTACAACACCAATATTTCCTCTATAATCTTCATCTGTGACACCAGCTCCTACATCTACAACGTGATTTGCAGCCAAGCTAGACCGTGGAGCTACTCTTCCATAATACCCAGAAGAAAGTGCTATCTGAATGTCCGTTTTCACAAGAGCCTTCTCCATAGGTGGTACTGTGTAATCATAGGCACTGTACAGGTCATAGCACGCGTGCTCGAGAGCCAGGCAAAGTGGAGCTGCATGTCGCCCTCCTCCGCGGGCTGGGCCTGCGTGCTGGGTGAAACGGCAGGTCTTAGCTCCATGGCAGCCTCTGCTTAGGACAGCGGCCGGGGCATCCAGTGCTGCACTGCGTGGGTGAGGGGTGGGCCTGGCCCGGAGAGTCACGCTGCCTCGGCCCCTTGCCGTGAGCCTCACACGTTTTGCATCGCCAAGCGAAGCAGAGACGGAAGGAAATGCTAGCAGAGCACGGGGCGAGGGCAGAGGGGACTCATTTCCCCCAAAGTTTGGGCTAGTTGGCTCCTAGGCACCTCCGGACGTGCGCCAGGCTTCCACCCTGAAGACGTGCGGGTCCCGGGCCAGAAGTGAAAAATCTCTGGGTAGAAAATTATAAACGGTGATGAAAGAAGTGGAAAGGTTACACGAAAAGTAAAGACATCTCATCTTCATGGGTGGGAAAAGTTAATATTGTGTATATGATCACACTACCAAACGCAATGTACAGATTCAATACATTCTCTTTCAAAATATCCAAAGACATTATTCACAGAAATAGAAAAAAAAGAATCCTATGGCTGGGTGTGCTAGCTTATGCCTGTAATTCCAGTACTTTGGGACACCAAGATGATGGATCACCTGAGCTCGGGAATTTGAGACCAGCCTGGGTAGCAATGCAAAACCCAACCCTACAAAAAATACAAAAATTAACCAGGTGCAGTGGTACGCACCTGTGGTCCTAGCTACTCAGGAGACTGAGGTAGGTGAATCGCTTGAGCCTGGGAGGTAGAGGTTGCAGTGAGCTGAAATTGCGCTATGGCACCCCAACCTGGGCAATAGAGAGAGACCACGTCTCAAAAAACAACAACAAAAATCCCAAAATTCATAGGGAACTACAGAAGATCCAAAAAAGACAAAGCAGTTTTAAGCAAAATGAACCAACCTGAGGGATATTACACTACCTGACTTCAAAATATACTAGAAAGTAATGGTATCCAAAACAGCTTGTTACTGGGATAAAAATAGACACATTGACCAACTGAACAGAACAGAGAACAAAGAAATAAACCCACATCTTTGCAGCCAGGTGATTTTTGACAAAGAACATGCATTGGGAAAAACGGCAGTCTCTTCAAAAAATTGTGCTGGAAAACTGGATATCCATATGCAGAAAAATAAAACTAGACCCCTATTTCTCACCATACACAAAAATAAAATCAGAATGGATTTGACATAAATGGAAGATCTGAAATTATAAAACTATAAGAGAACAATAGAAAAACTCTTCAGGGCATAAATCTGGGCAAAGATGTCTTAGGTAAGACCTCAAAAACACAGGCAACAAGGGCAAAAATAGACAAATTGGATTATGTCAAACTAAAAAGATGCTTCAGAGCACATGAAACAGTCAAGATAGAGAAGAGACAAGTGACAGAATTGGAGAAAATATTTACAATCTATCCTTTTGACAAGGGATTAATAAACGGAATATATAAGAAACTCAAACACCTTGATAGCAATTTTTTTTTTTTTTTTTTTTTTTTTAAGACAGAGTCTCACTCTGTAGCCCAGGCTGGAGTGCAGTGGTGCGATCTTGGCTCACTGCAACCCCCCCCCCCCCGGGTTCAAGTTATTCTCATGCCTCAGCCTCCCAAGTAGCTGGGATTACAGGGGTGCACCACCACGCCTGGCTAATTTTTGTATTTTTAGTAGAGACAGAGTTTCACCACCTTGGCCAGGCTGGGCTTCAACTCCTGACCTCGTGATCCACCTGCTTCAGCCTCCCAAAGTGCTGGGATTATACGTGTGACCCACCGCACCTGGCCACAAACAAATTTTTAAAGCCAATTAAAAAATGGAGCAATTACCTGAGAAGACATTTCTCAAAGGGAGACAAACAATCCACAAGCCTATGAAAAAATGCTCAACATCACTAATCATCAGGTAAATGCAAATGAAAACCACAGTGAAATATAACTTTACCTCATTTAGAATGGACATCATCAAAAATACAAAAAATAACAAACGCTGGTGAATTGCAAAGGAAGAAAATGCTAGTACACTGTTTGGTGGGAATGCAAATTAATATAGCCGTCATGGAAAATAATATGGAGTTTTCTCAATAAACTACAAACAGAACTACCACATGATCCAGCAATCCCACTGCTGGAAAGAGAGAAATAGAGAGAGAGAGAGAGCAAGCACGAGCGAGTGCATGATTGAGAGAGAGAGAGGCAATGAGAATAGATAGAAATCGGGATATCAAAGTGATATCTGCACACCCATGTTTATTGCAGCACTGTTCTCAATAGCCAAGATATGGGATCAACTTACATTTTCATCATGAACAAATGGATAAAAAAAGTTTATATAGACAATGGAATACGGTTCATCCTTTAAAAAAAAGGAGGCCTAGCAGAAGGCCAACCAGAACAAAAACAGTACATTAAACAACCAAAACTCAGGACCCTCACAGAGTCCATTTCACCCCCCTGCCACCTACACTGGAGCAGGTCCTGGTGTCCATAGTTGAGACCCACAGACAGTTCATATCACAGGACTCTGTGCAGACAACCCCCAGTACCAGCCTGGAGCCTGGTAGATCTGCTGCTGGCTAGATCATCCCAATAGGAGATAACAATCACTACAGCTCGGCTCTCAGGAAGCCACATCCCTAGGAAAAGGGGGAGAGTGCTACATCAAGAGAACACTCCGTGGGACAATCTGAACAACAGCCTTAAGCCCTAGACCTGCCCTCTGTCAGAGCCTACCCAAATGAGAAGGAACCAGAAAGCCAACTCTGGTAATATAACAAAACGAGGTTTTTTAACATCCTCCAAAAAATCATACTAGCTCACCAGCATTGGATACAAACCAAGAAGAAATCCCTGATTTACCTGAAAAAGAAATCAGAAGGTCAGTTATTAAGCTAATCAAAGAGGCACTAGAGAAATAAAATGATACAATAAATGAAGAGAGAAATTTCAGTTAAATAGATAGCACAAATAAAAAAAAATCAAAACTTCAGGAAACAATGGATGTGCTTACAGAAATGCAACACACTCTGGAAAGTCTCAGCAACAGAATCAAACAAGCAGAAGAAAGAATTTCAGAGCTCAAATACAAGGCATTTTTGTTTGTTTTGAGATGGAGTCTCACTCCGTTGCCCAGGCTGGAGTGCAGTGGCGAGATCTCGGCTCACTGCAACCTCCACCTCCCAGGTTCGAGCAATTCTTCTGCCTCAGCCCCCGGAGTAGCTAGGACTACAGGCACTCACTCACTACCATGCCCGGCTAATTTTTGTATTTTTAGTAGAGATGGGGTTTCACCATATTGGCCACACTGGTCTTGAACTCCTGACCTTGTGGTCTGCCCATCTCAGCCTCCCAAAGTAAGGCAAAGTTTTTGAATTAACGCAATCCAACAAAGACAAAGAAAAAATAGGAAAATATGAACAAAGCCTTGAAGAAGTCTGAGATTATGTTAAACAATGAAACCTAAGAATAATCAGCATTTCTGAGGAAGATGAGAAATCTAAAAGTTTAGAAAATATATTTAGGGTAATAATTAAGGAAAGCTTTCCCAGTCTTGCTAGAGACCTAGACATCCAAACATAAGAAGCTCAAAGAACACATGGGGAATTCATCCCAAAAAGATAATCACCTAGGCACACTGTCATCAGGTTATCGAAAATTAACAACATTCCCATTCTTTGTGCTCAGACTTAAGAGAAAACACATGTTTTCTCTTCTCTTCCATTTCAAAAATAAGACTACTGTTTTCCATCTTTGCTAAACAGGAACTATTGCTATTCAATTGAGGAGGTAATCACCCCTTCCCCTGCATGATTTCTACCATGTAATCAGTACCTAACAACAATTATTCTCTTCCCATAAAAATGTAATGCCTTTAATGGCATGCTCTATTTTATGGCTATTAGAGCACAGAAGCACTACATCCTTGTCAAGAAAAGGGTGGGCAGAAGGCAATAAGCCTGACTGCTTCAAGCAGTCATTTTATGTTATTCTCTACCCATGTCCATGCTGTCTAAATCAGACAATATTTAACATAAAAAGGCAGTGTTCTTATTCCAGGAAACTGAATAGAAATGATCTTCAGCTAATGAAATCAGCCCTGTCATCCTATTGATTCTTTCAATTGATTGTTTCCCAGAGACCACAGTGAAAGGCTTGTAGGAGGAGGCACATATCAAGATCTCAAATTTTGGGTTGAAAGTTATAAAGTAGCTTTGTGCCAAGACCAGCTCGGTGGTGGAGACCCTAACCCAGCAGTGCGAAAGGACTTAAAGACACTCACCCAGAAATATAGAGTGTGGAGTGGGAAATCAGGGGGCTGACAGCCTTCAGAGCAGAGAACCACGAACAAAGTTTTACCCACATATTTATTGATAGCAAGCCAGTGATAAGCATTGTTTCTATTGATTATAGATTACATAAAAGCATTCCTTATGGGAAACAAAGGGATGGGCTCTGGTTATCTGCAGCAGGAACATGTCCTTAAGGCACAGATGGCACATGCTATTATTTGTGGTTCAGGGACACCTTAAGTGGTTTTCTGCCCTGGGTGGGCCAGATATTCTTTGCCCTCATTCTGGTAAACAAACAACCTTCAGTGTGGGCGTCATGACCATCAAGAACTATCACAGCACTACAGATTTTGTTTATGGCCAGTTTTGGAGCCTGTTTCTGGCCAGACTTGGGGGCCTGTTCCCAACACTTATAGGAAAAAAAGATAAGAATAATTAAATCCTATCAATGTTCTACAGTAATGGTCCTTGGATATCCTCAGTATACACAATCCATCTGTATGGTCTTATCCAAGAAGTATATTTTGATTTCTAGTGATTTGGAAGGCCTCAGGAAAGCCTGGGCCACATACATTTATATTTCTCCTTAGTATGGAATCTCTGATGTCCATTAATGCTAGAGCTCATAATGGGATTTCCATACACAGTTTGTAAGGACTCTTTCATGAATACATTATCTGATGCTGTCCAAGGTGTGAATTGTGACTAAAACATTTTACCACGTACATTGCATTTGTAAGGTTTCTCTCCATTATGTGGTGATTTGCATTAGTAAGGTTTCTCTCCATTATGTGGTGATTTGTAAGGTGTGAATTTCAATTGGAGACCTTGCCACATTCATTACAGTTGTAAGGTTTGTCTGCAGTATGGATCACAAGATGGGCAGTAAGGCCTGAACATTATTTAAATGCTTGCCACATTCACTGAATTTGTAAGGCTTCTCTGCAGTATAAATTCTATGGTGATTGGTTAAGGAATACTTGTGACTGAAGATCTTTCACATTGTTTGTTCGCTGGTTTGTTTCTTTGTTTTTCTAGATAGGGTCTCACTCTGTCACCCAGGCTGGAGTTCAGCACTGCAAACATGACTCACTGCAGCCTCAACCTCCTAGGCTCAAATGATCCTTCTGCCTCAGTCTCCCAAATAGCTGGGAATACAGGCATGTACCAACACACGTGGCTAATTTTTTTATTTGTACAGGTGGAGTTGTCCTTATGTTACCCAGGTTGGTCTGAGACCAGCCTGGCTAACACGGTGAAAACCTGTCTCTACTAAAAATACAAAAAATTAGCCAGGCATGATGGCATCATGTGCTTATAGTCCTAGCTACTTGGGAGGTAGAGGCAGGAGAATCGCTTGAACCTAGGAGATGGAGGTTGCAGTTAGCTGAGTTGGCACCACCTCACTCCAGGCTGAGCATCAGAGTGAAACTCTGTTTCCAAAAAAAAAAAAAAAAAAAAGACTTCTCTCCACTATGGATTACAAGATGAATAGTAAGACCTGAACACCCTCTAAATACTCTGCCACATTCATTACATTTGTAATGCTTCCTTCCAGTATGAATTTTTTTTTTTTTTTTTTTTTTTTTTTTGAGATGGAATCACACTGTCACACAGGCTGGAGTGTAGTAGCACATTCCTGGCTCATTGCAACCTCCGTCTCCCAGGTTTATGTGATTCTCCTGCCTCAGCCTCCTGAGTAGCTGGGATTACAGGCACCCACCACCACACCTGACTAATTTTTTAATTTTTAGTAGTGATGGGGTTTCAACATGTTGGTCAGGCTGGTCTCAAACTCCTGACTTCAACTGATCCATCCGCCTTGGCCTCCCACAGTGCTGGGATTACAGGCATGAGCAACTGCACCCAGCCTCCAGTATGAATTCTTTGATATGCAAGGTGTGAATTGTGACTTTGACCTCGCCACATTCATTACATTTAAAAGTTATCTCTGCAGTATGAATTTTCCAATGTTGTGCCAGGTGTGCATTTTATTTGAAGATGTCACATTCATTTGTAAGGTTTCTCTCCAGTATGGATTCTGTGATAGTTTACAAGTTGTGTATTTTAAGTGAAGACTTTGCCACACTTGTTACATGTTTAAGGTCAATCACCAGCATGAATTCTCTCAATGAGAAGTCAGGGAAAACATGTGCCTAAAGACCTTCATGTATTCTTTACATTTGTAAGGTTTCCTTCCAGTATGGATTGAGAGGCCTGATTTCATACGAAATTCTTTGCCATATTTATTACTTTTGTAAGGCTTCACTAATTTTTTTTTTTTTTTTTTTTAGTGTTTTGCTCCTCTTGCCAAGGCTGGAGTGCAATGGTGTGATCTTGGCTCACCACAACCTCGGCCTCCTGGGCTCAAGCAATTCTGCCTCAGCCTCCCAAGTAGCTGGAATCACAGGTGCCTGCCACTTCAGCCAACTAATTTTATATTTTTAGTAGGGACAGGTTTTCTCCATGTTGGTCAGGCTGGTCTCGAACTTCTGACCTCAAGTGATCCAGCCCAGCCTCCCAAAGTACTGGGATTAAAGGCATGAGCCACCACGCCTGACAGCTTCACTAAATTTTTTTTTTTTTTTTTTAGACGGAGTTTCACTCTGTTGCCCAGGCTGGAGTGTGGTGGCTCACTCAACTCACTGCAGGCTCCACCTCCCAGGTTCACGCCATTCTTCTGCCTCAGCCTCCCGAGTTGCTGGGACTACAGGCACCTGCCACCACAGCCAGCAAATATATACATATATATATATATATATATATTTGTATTTTTAGTAGAGACAGGGTTTCAACATGTTAGTGAGGATGGTCTTGATCTCCTGACCTCATCATCCACCCACCTGGGACTCCCAAAGTAATGGGAGTACAGGCATAAGCCACTGTGCCTTGTCAGCTTCACTAAATTTTTAATGCTTCTCTCTGGTATGAATTCTCCAATGTTGTACTAGGATTCAATTTTTACTAAAGACCTTGCCACATTCATTACAACTGCATGTCTTCTCTCCAGTATGAATATTTCTATGTTGTGCAAGGTGTGAATTCTGACTGAAGACCTTGCTACATTCATTTCATTTGTAAAGCTTCTCTCCAGTATGAATTTTCCTATGTCGTGAAAGTTGTGAATTCTGACTGAAGACCTTGCCACATTCATTACAACTGTAAGGCTTCTCTCCAGTATGAATTTTCCTATGTCGTGAAAGGTGTGAATTCCTACTGAAGACCTTGCCACATTCATTACAACTGTAAGGCTTCTTTCCAGTATGAATATTCCTATGTTGTGTAAGGTGTGTACTCTGACTGAAGACCTTGCCACATTCGTTACATTTGTAAGGCTTCTCTCCAGTATGAATTTTCTTATGTCGTGCAAGGTGTGAACTCACACTGAAGACCTTGCCACATTCGTTACATTTGTAAGGCTTCTCTCCAGTATGAATTCTACAGTGATAGGTTAGGGAAGACTTGCGCCTGAAGATCTTGCCACAGTCTATACATTCATAAGGTTTCTCTTCAGTATGGATTAGAAGATGGGTAGTGAGGTCTGAACACCATCTAAATGCTTTGCCACATTCATTACATTTGTAAGACTTCTCCACAGTATGAATTTTCCTATGTCGTGCAAGGCGCGAATTGCCAATAAAGACCTTGCCACATTCATTACATTTGTAAGGTTTCTCTCCAGCATGAACTTCCTGATGCCTTACAAGGAATGCAATTCGACGAAAGCCCTTGCCACATTCCTTACATTTGTATGGTCTCTCTCCAGCATGAATTGTCTGATGAATGGATAGGGAAGACTTGTGACTAAAGACCTTGCCACATTCCTTACAGTTATAAGGTTTCTCTCCAGTATGGATTACAAGAGGAGCAGTAAGACTGGAACACACATTAAATGCTCTGCCACATTCACAGCATTTGTAAGGCTTCTCTCCAGTATTAATTTTCCTATGTTGTGCAAGGTAGGCATGGTGACTAAAGACTTTGTCACATTCATTCCAATTGTAAGGTTTCTCTCCAGTATGAATTTTCTGATGTTGTGCAAGGTTTGAATTGCTACTAAAGATCTCGCCACAGTCACTACGTTTGTAAGGTACATCTGCAATATGGATTACTTGATGGTTAATAAGGCTTGAAGACACTCTGAAGACTTTGCCATGCTCATTACATCCATAAGGTTTTCCCCTAATGTGTATTTTCTGTTCTTGTGGGAGTACTGTAGAAAAAACAAAATCATTTTTGTAGTTATTAAAAATATGGGTTTTGACATTGGAAAAACTTATTTGAACTGGTAAAACTGAAGAATTATCACTGATAGATTTTTCAACATGCTTACATCTATAAATATTCCTTACAGCTTGAAATTGCTGCCATTCAGCCAGATGTAACTGAAGAGTTAATCCATGTTGATTTTTAAGTGGCTTATTTCCTGCATTGCTTCCCAATTTAGAATTCTTCTCTAGAAAAGCAAGAAAACATTAGAACTTAATCCCTGATTCTGGCATGTTTAAAGTCTGACAGAAAACAAGATTCTGCATCACTTGACTTAGACATTGAAAGTATCGGCCGGGCGCGGTGGCTCAAGCCTGCAATCCCAGCACTTTGGGAGGCCGAGATGGGCGGATCACGAGGTCAGGAGATCGAGACCATCCTGGCTAACACGTTGAAACCCCATCTCTACTAAAACACACACACACACACAAAAAACCAGCCGGGTGACGTGGCGGGCTCCTGTAGTCCCAGCTACTCGGGAGGCTGAGGCAGGAGAATGGCGTAAGCCCAGGAGGTGGAGCTTGCAGTGAGCTGAGATCCAGCCACTGCACTCCAGCCTGGGCGACAGAGCCAGACTCCGTCTCAAAAAAAAAAAAAAAAAAAAAAAAGAAAGTATCAGCATACTTTGCTTTTATTGAGATGGAGTCTCACACTGTCACCCAGGCCAAAGTGCAATGGTGTGATCTTAGCTCACTACAACCTCTGCCTCCTGGTTTCAAGCAGTTCTCTCTCCTGAGTAGCTGGGATTACAGGTGGCTGCCACCACACCTGACTAACTTCATGTATTTTTACTAGAGACAGGGTTTCACTATGTTGGCCAGGCTGGTCTCAAACTACTGACCTCGTGATCCACCTGCCTCAGCCTCCCAAAGTGCTGGGATTGCAGGCATGAGCCACCGTGCCCGGCCAGTATCAGCATACTTTGTATAACATGTTGGTAATGCAGAAAACACAAGCGAGTGAGGTGATGTACTGGAGCATCTGGAATCTGCAGGAGTCAGGGGAACTATGGGAGAGCTTGAGAGAGATTATAAGGAGACAAATGAAAGAGGAACTAACAGCTTCTGTGAAAAAGCAGGGATAAGTCTCTTAAGGAAAATAAGATATTTAAGAGCAGCACTGTAGACATCTGTAATACTACTTTCACCAAGTCAGGAAAGGTACATCCCAGAAAAGAATCCAGTGTTCCTATACCCTTACAAGAAGTAAGGTCTCCCACAGCACATTATAAAAAATAACTGAAAAAAGTGGTTGTTTTCCCAAACCTAAATGGAAAACTACTATAAAGGCCTATGAAAAGATGAGAAAATATGGCTAAAAGAATAACGAATAAATAGATAAATAAATAAAACTCCAGACACCAAAATAAAAGATCACAAAGACAGAAAACTAAATAAAATGAGGAAAATAATACGTGAAAAGAATGAGGATAACAAACGTGGGAGATCATTAAAAACAAGAGAACAGAAATTCTGGAGCTGAAATACAGAAACTGATGTAAAAATCCATTAAGGGGATTAACAACAGATAGCAAAAGGAATGGAAAACAATGAGTAAAGTGAAAGATAGATTGTTCAAAAGGATCAGTTCCAAAGACCACAAAGAAAAAATGACGAAGAAAACCTTACAAACCCTAATACATTTTTGAGACTATCAGGTGGAACAATATACAAACTACTGGAGATTCATAAGAGGGCGACAAAGGATGAGAAGCCACAAGTGAAGAAATAATGTTAAAACATCACACATCTGAGGACAGAGCTGAATATACAAATTCAAGAAGCTTGACCATTACTAAAATTAACCCAAAGACATTCACACAGGGACAAAATATAAGGAAATTATTAAAAGTCAAAGAAAGACAAAGACAGTTTGATAGCATCAACAAAAGAGAGACTTGACATGTAATAGGAAATTGTATGTTTATGTGTATTTTTCCAGCAGGTATCTTCAGGCTAGAAGGCAGTGAAGTGATATATTGAAAGTGCTTAAAGAAAAATAAGGGCCGGGTGCGGTGACTCATGTCTGCAATCCCAGCACTTTGGGAGGCCGAGGTGGGCAGATCATGAGGTCAGGAGATCGAGACCATCCTGGCTAACACAGTGAAACCCCGTCTCTACTAAAAATACAAAAAAAATGTAGATGGCCGTGGTGGCAGGAGCCTGTAGTCCCAGATACTCGGGAGGCTGAGGCAGGAGAATGGCATGAACCCAGGAGGCAGACTTTGCAGTGAGCCAAGATGATGCCACCACACTCCAGTCTGGGTGACAGAGTGAGACTCTGTCTCAATAAAAAGAAAAAAGAAAATAAGAAAAACATCAATGAAGAATACTATATTTAGCAAAACTCATCTACAAAAAATAATTTAGGCTTTCTTAGATAAAGAAGAACTGAGAAAGTTAGTTAGAACTCAAAAATCATTATGTGAGGCTGGGCATGGTGGCTCATGCCCGTAATCCCAGCAATTCGGGAGGCCGAGGTGGGTGGATCACTTGAGGCCAGGAGTTCAAGACCAGCCTGGGTAATACGGAAAAACTCCGTCTCTACTAAAAATACAAAAAACTAGCCAGGCATGCTGGTATACATACATAGTCCCAGCTATTCAGAAGGCTGAGGTGGGAGAATCACGTGAGCCCAGGAAGGTGAGGCTGCAGCCAGCCATAATCATGCTACTGTACTCCAGACTGGGCGACAGGAGAGAGACCCTATCTCAAAACAGAAAAAAGAAAATGAAAAATGTCTGTTCAGCCAGGAGCAGTGGCTCACGCCTGTAATCTCAGCACTTTGGGAGGCTGAGGAGGGCAGATCACATGGTCAGGAGATGAAGACCATCCTGGCTCACAGGGTGAAACCCCGTCTCTACTAAAAATACAAAAAAATTAGCCTGGAGTGCTGGCAGGCACTTGTAGTCCCAGCTACTCGGGAGGCTGAGGCAGGAGAATGGTGTGAGTGAACCCGGGAGGCGGAGCTTGCAGTGATCTGAGATTGCACCACTGCACTCCTGTCTGGGCAACCGAGCAAGACTCCATCTCAAAAAAAAAAAAAAAAAAAGTCTGTCCACAACTCAAAGGATTTCAGCTTTGGTTTTCCCACAGAATTCTCCCACTTGCAGAGTTTCCCAAACACTATGTAATAGTGTGGCTTTGCAGAGTATAGTGGCTCAAGCCTGTAATCCCAACATTTTGGAAGACTGAGCCAGAGGGATCATCCCTAAGTCCAGGAGTTTAAGGCTGCTGTGAGCTATGATTGCCACTGCACTCTAGCACAGATGACAAAGTGAGACCCTGTCTCAAAAAACAAAAATTATGGGGCCTCCACTCTGCCCACCCGAGCTCTTACCTGTTTTCACACCTTTGATGTACTTCCTGCCATTTGGATTGTTTGCTATTTTCACATCACTCTGCAGAGTCCAGGGATCTCTCTTTTGCTCCAACATGGATATAACACTCAGGTCAGGAAGACAGATTCCTATTTATAAAAAGAAAGAATAAATGTGTGCTGTGGCATCTCTGAAGTCCAAGTCCTATATTTAGGTAGGAGAGCATATTACAAATTAATCAAGAATATTTCGGCCGGGCGCTGTGGCTCAAGCCTGTAATCCCAGCACTTCGGGAGGCTGAGACACAAGGCGGATCACAAGGTCAGGAGATCGAGACCATCCTGGCTAACCTGGTGAAACCCCGTCTCTACTAAAAAATACAAAAAACTAGCTGGGCGAGGTGGCAGGCGCCTGTAGTCCCAGCTACTCGGGAGGCTGAGGCAGGAGAATGGCGTAAACCCGGGAGGTGGAGCTTGCAGTGAGCTGAGATCTGGCCACTGCACTCCAGCCTGGGTGACAGAGCGAGACTCCGTCTCAAAAAAAAGAATATTTCACAAATTCATCCACTGATTGCCTCCTTCTGAAAGCTGAGGAAACACTGTAACATGTAGACATTAAACCCCCTTTCAAGAACTACTGAATCAAAAGCACAGGGGTATAAAACAGGGAACTGAATAATTATTAAGTCTGTCATAAGGTTTCATGCCTACTTCAGCAGTGGTGACACCAATGTCTAATCATGAAGGAAGCAGAATATCTGAAGAAAGGGGACATTTCTTTTTTTTTTTTTTTTTTTTTTTGAGACGGAGTCTTGCTCTGTCGCCCCAGGCTGGAGTGCAGTGGCCGGATCTCAGCTCACTGCAAGCTCCGCCTCCCGGGTTCCCGCCATTCTCCTGCCTCAGCCTCCTGAGTAGCTGGGACTACAGGCGCCTGCCACCACTCCCGGCTAGTTTTTTGTACTTTTTAGTAGAGATGGGGTTTCACCGTGTTAGCCAGGATGGTCTCGATCTCCTGACCTCATGATCCGCCCGTCTCAGCCTCCCAAAGTGCTGGGATTACAGGCTTGAGCCACCGCGCCCGGCCTCTTTTTTTTTTTTTTTTTGAGACAGAGTCTCACTCTATCGCCCAGGCTTGAGTGCAGTGGCATGATCTCGGCTCACTGCAGCCCCTGCCTCCCAGGTTCAAGCAATTCTTCTGCCTCAGTCTCCCAAGTAGCTGGGACTACAGGCATGTACCACCATGCCTAACTAATCTTTATATTTTTAGTAGGGATAGGGTTTCACCATGTTGGTCAGGCTGGTGTAAGGGGACATTTCAAGTCCAGAAAGCACAATGCTTTTCATTTCTTAGTCGACAGGTTTCAATCTCAGTCAAGCAATGCAGGGGCTCCCAAGAGACACACAAGAGAAAATGCAAAAAGATATACCAGAGCAGATCCAGGCTTCTGGAGAAACATCATCCTCACCTAGGGAGACCAGGTTCCTGTAGTTCTCTAACATCACATCCCTGTATAAAGCTTTCTGCCCAGGGTTCAGGCATTTCCACTCCTCCTGAGAGAATTCTATGGCCACATCCCTGAATAACAATTGTCCCTAAAAGGAAATGCACATTTCAAAAACAGGGTATGGAGAGAGTACTTATCTTCAAAGAGAATGAGAAGACAGTTGGAAGGATTGACTGCATTGAAGTGAGCATTGTAAAGTATTCTTGAGTTAGTTATGTGTCTGTGATTGTGTTTCATTACACTTTTCCATAAGAAGTGGTGATATTCTTTAAATCAGAGTACATGTTTCATTCTGTGGATAATACAAGTAATACAAACAAAAAATTAAACCAGGGTTATCTCTATAGAAATGTTAGGTATTATTGCCAGGCACAGTGGCTCACGCCTGTAATCTCAGCACTTTGGGAGACAGAGGCGGGTGGATCATGAGGTCAGGAGATCGAGACCATCCTGGCCAACATGGTGAAACCCCGTCTCTACTAAAAATACAAAAAATTAGCCAGGCGTGGTGGTGGGCACCTATATTCCCAGCTACTCGGGAGGCTGAAGCAGGAGAATGGCGTGAACCCAGGAGGTGGAGCTTGCAGTGAGCCAAGATTGCACCACTGTACTCCAGCTTCGGAGACAGAGCAAGACTCCATCTCAAAAAAAAAAAAAAGAAAAAGAAAAAGAAATGTGAGATATTATTTTTGACACATCAAGTGACATTTAGTATCTACCTGAGATACAAGTAGTGTCTTCAGGGATGACAATGTCTACAGTGCTTTCTTTCTTTTTTTGAGATAGGATCTTACTCTGTTTCCCAGACTGGAGTGCAGGGGTGTGATATTGACTCACTGAAGCCCCTGCCTCCCAGGCTCAAGCAATCCTCTAACCTCAGCCTCTCAAGTAGCTGGGACTACAGGCTCACACCACTATGCCCAGCTAATTTTTGTATGTTTTGTAGAGACAGAGTCTCACCAGGTTGTCCAAGCTGGTCTCGAATCCCTAAGATCAAGCAATCCGCCCACCTCGGCCTACAAAAATGCTGGGATTACAGGCATGAGCTACCACATCCGACCTATAGTGGTTTTTGGTTTTGTTTTTTTTTTTTTTTTTTTTTTTTTGAGACAGAGTCTCGCTCTGCCGCCCAGGCTGGAGTGCTGTGGCCGGATCTCAGCTCGCTGCAAGCTCCGCCTCCCGGGTTCACGCCATTCTCCTGCCTCAGCCTCCCGAGTAGCTGGGACTACAGGCGCCCGCCACCTCACCCGGCTAATTTTTTTGTATTTTTTAGTAGAGACGGGGTTTCACCATGTTAGCCAGGATGGTCTCGATCTCCTGACCTCGTGATCCGCCCGTCTCGGCCTCCCAAAGTGCTGGGATTGCAGTCTTGAGCCACCGCGCCCGGCCTATAGTGGTTTTTAAAAATGGTCAAAATCTGGGCCGGGGGTGATGGCTCACGCCTGTAATCCCAGCACTTTGGGAGGCTGAGGCGGGTGGATCATGAGGTCAGGAGTTCAAGACCAGCCTAGTCAACATTGTGAAACCCCATCTCTACTAAAAATACAAAAAATTAGCTGGGTATGGAGGTGTGCACCTGTAATCCCAGCTACTCAGGAGGCTGACGCAGGGGAATGGCTTGAACCCAGGAGGCAGAGGTTGCAGTGAGCTGAGATTGTGCCATTGCACTCCAGCCTGGGTGACAGGGTGAGACCCTGCCTCAAAAAAAATAAAATAAAATAAAATGTAAAAATGGCCAAAATCTGAAAACTGTGATGATGACAGTAGCAATGGCTGAATAGAACACTTCCCATGTGATAGGCACTATTCTAAATGATTTACATGAACTAACTGGTGTAGCAACAAAAGCCAATGAAAGAATGATCTGTTCCTATCTTACTGAAGAGACAACTCTTTCACATGCACGCTAGCTTGCCCCAGGTGTGAGGGCTGAAACAGCAGAGTAAGCACCAGATCCCAGGTCTCTGAGCATGAGAATCAAACCTAAAGAATCAAACAGTTAAGTAACAGATCGGCATCAAAAGTAAATTGACAATTACCTAATTCAGTAAATTCAAAACAACTTCAAGGATTAAAAACATGGAATTCCCTAAAAGTTCATCATATGTGCATGTATATAATAGATATCCCCATAATACATTACTATAAGATTCTTTTAGCCATTGCTTCATTAACATAATGTAGAAAAATTTGAATATCCTGATAGATATAATTTCAATTGATAAAAATATATATAAAATTATGACATGCTATTTATAAAACACTACAGGTTTGCTCATCTGTGCACTCATGCAAACATATCACATGTACACATTTATATATACTAACCCTCATCTACATTAGTACACATATACATTTATATGGCTGAGATCACAAAACCACACTCCAGCCTGGGCAACAGAGTGAGACTGTCTCAAAACAAACAAACAAAAAAGGAATTCCACATGCAGCTTCTCTAATCCTAGTCCACAGAACACTCTCAGTGCATCCAGATGTGGCCCCTGAACAATCCCTGCTGCCCAACAGTACTGACACCACAGGGCCCTCACCCCATCCCCTTCCATGTCTGGATGTGAGCCCCTTGCAGGTCCATGCCCAGTGGGACCTCTTCCCAAGTTCATGTCACTGGGTAATAGGGAACTGGAATCTTAAGTGGAAGTGAAAGGGACTGGAAGAAGCCATGGGTAAGTGCAATGAAATGAGTCAGGCAGGATCCTTCAGAGTCAGAGATTGGCAACTCCAATGCCTGGCATTTCAGGAAGAAACAGAGACAGAAGAATCCACTGAGAATATTACCTTACATGAGTGAGGGCCATTTCTGACTTCTTTTCTTTCCTCTTCTGAGTTGCTTCCTTGCATAATATATCTCTTTGAAAGTGAATCCTAATATCAAAAATAATGCTGTTTAGGGCTTAGAATCAACACACCTACTTCCTGTGGCATAGCCTTACCAAAAGGGAAGACCTAACTGTCTGGACGGGGAGAAGGGATAAAGACAACTAAGATGGCGCATTTCCGGGTTCTTCATCACCAACTTACCGGTGCGCGGGAAAATGCAGCCCGTGCCCAGGAAAAATACAGACCAACTGCGCAGGCGCAACATGGCGTCCCATTGAGGAAACCGAAATTTACCTGGCGACGCCTACAGAACACCCCCAACACGTCCATGGAACACCCCCAACACGCCCATGTCCCGCCTATTGCCCTCCCACTCCCAAGCCCTAGACAGAAAAGCCACTCCCGGCAGTCGCGGGGCGCGAAGTTCCTCGGCCCCTCCTCATATGCAGACATAGGAACCTCCCCCGAGAACGCCGGAGCCACTTCCTCGGCCTCCACCGCTGGAGACTGGTGAACCTCGCCCTTTCCTCCTTCACACTGGCTAGCTAATAAAGTTTCTTTTTTACCTTGCCTACTTGCCTCTTCTCTGGCGCCTGCACCGGTGGTCGAATAAAACAAAACACTCACCCTTGATGGTCCTCTGCTGCCCACTGTTGATCTCCTACAGGAAAATCAACAAGTGAGTTTTTGACTCCCTTCCTCAAAACTCTCTCCTCTCTTGGTAAGCAACACACACGCTGCAGCAGTGTGGAGCTGGGCTGGACTGAGCTCCCCTTAAAAGCACAGACTTGGCCAGGCGCCATGACTCACACCTGTATTCCTAGCACTTTGGGAGGCCGAGGCAGGCAGATCATGAGACCAGCCTGGCCAACATAGTGAAACCCCCATCTCTACTAAAGATACAAAAAATTAGCTGGGTGTGGTGGCACGGGCCTGTAATCCCAGCTACTCAGAAAGCTGAGGCAGAAGAATTCCGTGAACTTAGAAGACAGAGGTTGCAGTGAGCCGAGATCGCACCATTGCACTCCAGCCTGGGCGACAGGGTGAAACTCCATCTTAAAAAAAGAAAAAGAAAAAAAAGGCTAGGCGCAGTGGCTCACACCTGTAATCCCAGCACTTTGGGAGGCCGAGGCGGGTGGATCACGAGGACAGGAGTTCAAGACCAGCCTGGCCAAGATGGTGAAACCCTGTCTCTCCTAAAAATACAAAACTTAGCTGGGTATGGTGCCAGGCACCTGTAATCCCAGCTCCTCGGGAGGCTGAGGCAGGAGAATTGCTTGAATCCCGGCGGCAGTGGTTGTAGTGAGTCAAGATTGTGATTCTGCACTCCAGCCTAGGCGACGGAGTGCGACTCCATCTCAAAAAAAAAAAAAGCACTGACTTCATCATCCTGACCAAACCTCATGCAGAGCACAGGCCCCTCAAGCCCTCTGTGGATCACAGTGCTCAATTCTAGATACAGAATATAGTAGAATCCTTTTATCAGTGTGCACTATGTTCCAAGAGCTCCGGTGGATGCCTGAACCCTCCATCAGTACTGAATCCTATTAATTCCACTTAAAGACTCCATGTTACAGCTTCTCACTGGCATATCCAAATTGTCAGCATCAATACTCATGTGCGTGGAGGGCATTGTTAAGCGGGGGGAAAAAAAAGATTACATAAAAAAAAAAAACATTGAGATACTATAAAGGTGGATCTCATCAAAAAGAAGACTATTGGCCAAGTGCGGTGGCTCATGTCTGTAATCCCAGCACTTGGGGAGGATGAGGCAGGCAGATCACCTGAGGTCGGGAGTTGGAGACCAGTCTGGCCAGCATGGTGAAACCTCACCTCTACTAAAAATTCAAAATTAGAGAGGCATGTTGGCGCATGCCAGTAATCCCAGCTACTCGGGAGGCCGAGGCGGGAGAATCCCTTGACTTAGGGAGGCACAGGTTGCAGTGAGCCAAGATCATGCCATTGCACTCCAGCCTGGGCAACAAGAGCAAAACTCAGTCTCAAAAAAAAAAAAAAAAAAAAAACACTATTAAGTGAATAACGAGCAGATAGAGTCTAACGTCAGCCCTTGGTATCTCTGGGGTCCACATCAATGGATTCAACCAACTACAGACTGAAATAATTACCAAAAAAATGAAAAAAAAAAATAGCAAAGTGCTGGGATTACAGGCGTGAGCCACCGCGCCCGGCCCCGAAGCCTCCAATCGGTTTTAAGACGCAGGGAAGCGACCTCCAGACTCTCCAGAGGACGTCTGAATTTACTCGGAATGGATGGAGCTGTGCCGGGACTTCAAGGTCTGCATGAACCCTCAGATCGCGGGTGTAGAAGCACAGAGGAACTGGGCAGCCTAAACTTAATCTAGACAAAGACAAACTCACGCGCGGAGGCTAGACGGTCTTTCCACGCAATCTGCTGCCGGGTCTACAGGAAAAAGCGCGCGAAACGTCCACTCTACGATCTCGACTTCCGGGTCTGCAGGCAATTGCGCGCGCATCGTACAGGCGGGGCCGGGAGCCGAGGGCGGGGCAGGGACAGGGCGGGCCCAGGACGGGGCCTGTGCTTCTGTCAGCCTGACTCTGCGGTCCTGTCTTAGGGTTTTGGAAGCGAGATCTGCTCAGCAGTCTGGAAACTGATATTGCTGGGGCAGAGCAAAATCGGTTGGTGATTAGATCCAGGAGAATTCCTGCTATTAAAATAAAGTTTAAGTCACAGGTGCTCTGGAAGCAGAGAGAGAAGAGAGAGTGAAAAGAAAGCGAAAAGAAAGACAAGGTCGGGCGCGGTGGCTCACAGAATAGAAATACTTTTCATTTACATTCCCCATTCACTCCAGAAGGTGAGGTCAACCCTGTGCTCAATTCCAGAAACTTTCCTAGGGACACTGCCTTGGGCATAGAGGACTAAGGCCAGTGTGAAGTTAGGTCACCAACTCTTTCTTTTTAAAAAAGCCAATAACTTTTAAAAATAGGTATAAATTATTTAGTTTAAGACTTTTTTTTTTTTTTTTTTTTTAGACAGGGTCTCACTCTGACACCCAGGCTGGAGTGCAGTGGCACAATCATAGCTCACTACAACCTTGACTTCCTGGGGTCATGGTCGCCTCCTACCTTAGCCTCCCAAGTAGCTGGAAGTACAGGCCTGTGACATTGGACTGTGCTAATTTTTTAGTTTTATATTATCATTACTTTGTAGAGATGGAGTCTCACTTTGTTGCCCAGCCAGGTGTCCAAGTTCTGGCCTCAAGTGATACTTCTGTCTATACTCCCAAAGTACTCAAATTATAGGCATGAGTCACTGTGCACAGGAGGTAAGAATCCCACATCAGGACCTCAAGTATTTTTGAAACACAAATACATAAGACCCACAAGCAGTACTACTGGCTGGAGACAGTGGGGTCACCTGAAGAAAATTTATTTGACCTGAATAGCAACTCCTCACCTAGGTCACTGGGATCCTGGACTATGGCACTGCTCCAGGCAGGCCTGGTTATCCTGCTTGAGGCAGCTATACTCTTGAGCCTAGTGAAATGCAATTGGCTGTACCTCAATGATGTTGCACTGAGATTCTGCCAGTCAAGGTATTACTTCAGTCTCCTGAGACCAGCCTTTTCTTCCAGATCCAGGAAGGTCAGTGCAGATGTGAATGGACTAGCTTTATTAAAGGGGATACTGAGTTGGTGGGGAGACTGCAAGACAGCACTCAAGTGGGGTTGAACTGGCCCAGTTGCGTCTGACTTCTCACTTGTAGTTCACAAGAATGAATATAGAATGTTCTAGAAAAGCAACATCCTGAGAGGAAGGACAGGATCCTGTCCACCCTGACCAGAGAAGGGCAGGATCTGTTCCAGTCCCCCCAGAACAGGATGCCCTTCATTGTTTTATGCAAACGCACCATACATCCCTGGAGCATGAAACTTGGGCTGGGCTGCCTTCCAGCCTCCCTCAGCTGTGATGCAAGTGGAGCACACACAGAGACTGAATCTGCACTGGGTGGTTTTCCTGAACCTTCGGGAGCAGCATGCACGAACCCCAGGCATCTGTTGTCCCTTGCTGCCAATCTGTAAGTAAGAAATTCACTTCCTATAACTTACTGTGTGTGCACGGGAAGATCTCTCACTCAACTCAGACACATTGGTAACCAGTGTGCAGTGAACCTGCTTCACAAGCAAGGTTGTGGAGAAATTGTAATCTTTATACATTTGGTGGGAATCGAAAATTCTGATGAACGCTTAGGCCCGGCTTGCGCAGGAGCATAGTTTTTGTTGTGAGGGTTACAAGGTGGGAACAATCCCAGACGTAGAAATACCCTGCCATGGGTGAAACTTCCTGAGGATTTGAAAGATCCAGAGGTGCTCCTGGTCCAGATGCGGGTGCTGGAAGCCATGTTCGGCCCGGACGGATCTCAAATCTCTTACATCGAGCAGGTGAGCAAGATCATGCTCATGCTGAAGGCTCTGGAGTCTTCAGACCTCACCGAGGTTGTCGTTTACGGCTTCTATTTGTGCAAGTGCCGGACCAAGTGGATGCTCCAGTCCATGACTGAGTGGCATTGCCAGCACCAGGAGCGAGGGATGCTCAAACTTGCAGAAAGCATGACTGCGGTTGAACTAAGCCCTTGGGTGAAGTGAGCCAGCTTCCAGCCAATGCAAAGAAGGCCAAGCTGTAGAGATCAGGTTGTGGCCAGAGCTGGAATGGTAACTCCAGCTTGGTTTAAACTCTGCTCCAGCCTGATGAATTAAAAAAAAAAAAAAAAAACACTGGATGCCATGGCTCATGCCTGTAATCCAGCACTTTGGGAGGCTGAGGCAGGTGGATCACCTGAGGTTGGGAGTTTGGGAGCAGCCTAAACAACATGGAGAAACCCCGTCTACTAAAAATAAAAAAATTAGCTGGGTGTGGTGGTGCATGCCTGTAATCCCAGCTACTTGGGAGGTTGAGGTAGGAAAATCACTAGAACCCGGGAGGCAGAGGTGAGCCAAGATGTGCCATTGCACTCCAGCCTGAGCAACAAGAGCGAAACTCTCTCTCAAAAAGAAAGAGAGAGGGAGGGAGGGAGGGAGGGAGAGAGAGAGAGAGAGAGAGAGAGAGAGAGAGAGAGAGAGAGAGAGAGAGAGAGAGAGAGAGAGAGAGAGAAAGAAAAGAAAGAAAGAAAGAAAGAAAGAAAGAAAGAAAGAAAGAAAGAAAGAAAGAAAGAAAGAAAGAAAGAAAGAAAGAAAGAAAGAAAGAAAGAAAAGAAAGAAAAGACAAGACCAGACCATCTGTCTGGGGGTTTCTGCCCTTGTTCTAAGTCTTGTGAATATCACTTTTGAAGGTTGCCAATAAAAAAAGTTATTTTTCAGAAAAACAAGACTGCAGTCAGTATGGAAAACAGTATCATGGGACATTCCCTCAACTCAAGATCACCCACCAATTCATAAAGGATCATCATACATTCTGGTGAAAAACATAAAGATTCCCCCAGGGGTAGAGGATGAGGCAAGGAAGTCCATTCTTATCACTACTATTCTACACAGTATGAAAAGTTCCAGCCAGTGAAATAAAGGAAGAAAAGGAAATAAAAGTGACAGGCTGATGTGGTATCTGAGACCTGTAATCGCAGCACCTTGGGAGATTCATGAAGAATCACAGAACTGTGGACCCATATTAGATATGTTACCTACAGAACTGTAGAAGAATACATTTTTCTTCTTTTAAGCCAATCACTGTGTGGTAGCAATGAGGAAGGAGGGTGGCTTGAGGACAGTAGAAAAAAAATAGTGTACTCTCAGAAAATATGATGGTTGCACAGGTCATCCCTGTAACCTGTTACTGGATATGTTTTCATATCCTCATCCTTGTAACATGTGTTACTGGATATGTCAAAAGGGAGTTTGCAAATGTGGTCTAGTTAAGGATCTTTAGATAGACATTATCCTCGATTATATGGTCAAAGTGATAGAACCACAAGGTTCAATATCAGAAGGATGCAGGTAGACCCTGAGGGACAGTGGTGATCTGTTGCAAATAGAAGGATAAAGCCAATTTTATCTCGCCTTTAAAGACAGAGGAAGCAGGCCGGGCACGGTGGCTCATGCCTGTAATCCAGCACTTTGGGAGGCTGAGGCGGGCGGATCGCAAGGTCAAGAGATTGAGACCATCCTGGTTAATGTGGGGAAAAGAAAGAGATCAGCCTGTTACTGTGTCTATATAGAAAGAAGTAGACATAAGAGACTCCATTTTGTTCTGTATTTGAGATGCTGTTAATCTGTGACCCTACCCCCAACCTTGTCCTTGCAAGAGACATGTGCTGTGGTGACTCAAGGTTTAATGGATTTTGGGCTGTGCAGGATGTGTCTTTGTTAAACAAGTGCCTGAAGGCAGCTTGTTGGTTAAAAGTCATCACCATTCTCTTAATTTCAACTACCCAGGGACATGTACAGGGCCAAAGGTCGCAGGGACCTCTGCCTAGGAAAGCTAGGTATTGTCCAAGGTTTCTCCCCATGTGATAGGCCGAAACAATGCTGCTAAAAGGTTTCTGGAGAGTTCGCATATGCATCTCAAGGCACAGCATTTTCCTTTAAACGTATTCATGTCACAGAGATTTTTGTTCATATGTCTTACTGCTGATTTCCTCCCTATGATGATCCTATTGTCCAGCCACTCCCTTATCTTTAAGACAGTAAAGATAATTATCAATAAATACTAAGGGAACTCAGAGACCGGGCCGGCGTGGGTCCTCTAAGCTAAGCGCCGGTCCCCTGGGCCCACTTTTTGTTTCTCTATACTTTGTCTCCGTGTCTCATTTCTTTTCTCAAGTCTCTCGTTCCACCTAACGAGAAACGACCACAGGTCCATGAAGGGGAAGGCTACCCCTTCAGCTTAACATGATGAAACCCTGTCTCTACTAAAAATACAAAACATTATCTGGGTGTGCCTGTAGTCCCAGCTACTCGGGAGGCTGAGGAAGAGAATCGCTTGAATCGGGGAGGTGGAAGTTGCAGTAAGCCAAGATCACACCACTGCACTTCATCCAGGGACACAAGAGTGAAACTCCATCTCAGAAAAAAACATGGAGGAAGTGGACTATGAGTCAGAGGATGTAAGTGGCCTCTGGAACCTATAAAGGGTAAGGAAGGGCCGGACGCGGTGGCTCAAGCCTGTAATCCCAGTACTTTGGGAGGCCGAGACGGGTGGATCACGAGGTCAGGAGATCGAGACCATCCTGATGAACACGGTGAAACCCCGTCTCTACTAAAAAATACAAAAAACTAGCCGGGCGAGGTGGCGGGCGCCTGTAGTCCCAGCTACTCGGGAGGCTGAGCCAGGAGAATGGCGTGAACCCGGGAGGCGGAGCTTGCAGTGAGCTGAGATCCGGCCACTACACTCCAGCCTGGGCGACAGAGCCAGACTCCGTCTCAAAAAATAAAAAAAAAAGGTAAGGAAATAAATTCTCCCCCGGAGATTCATGAAGAATCACAGAACTGTGGACCCATATTAGATATGTGACCTACAGAATTGTGAAAGAATAAATCTTTGTTTTAAGCCAATCACTGTGTGGTAGCAGTAAGAATCTGATGAAATAATTTTATGTAGAAAATTCCAAAAAATCTACAAAAATCTCTAAACAAGAAAAATGTAAAGGTGGCAAGGTATAAGATCAACATACAGCAATCTTGTTTATTTCATCAGCCAGGCATGGCAGCTCACGCCTGTAATCCCAGCACTTTGAAAGGCCATGGCAGGTGGATCGCTTGAGCGCAGGAGTTTGAGACCAGCCTGGGTAACATGGCAAAACCCTGTCTCTACAAAACACGAAAATTAGCAGGCCATGGTGGCACGCACCTGCAGTCTCAGCTACTCAGGCAGCAGGGGTGGGAGGATCACTTAAGGCTGCAGGACACAGGTTCCACTTAGCTGACATCGTTCCACTGCACTATACTCTGGTGACAGAGCAAGACCTTGTCTCAAAAAAGTAATAATCTTGCATATTTCTGTACATTAGCAATTTACACATGAAACCTGATATTAAAAATAAAATACCATGTATGATTGTTCCATTAAAAATATAGGTCAGCCGGGCATGGAGGCTCATGACTGTAATCCCAGCACTTTGGGAGGCCAAGGCAGGCAGATCACCTGAGGTCAGGAGTTTGAGACCAGCCTGGCCAACATGGTGAAACCCCATCTCTACTAAAAATACAAAGATTAGCCGCCGTGATGGTGCGTGCCCGTCATCCCAGCTAATTGGGAGGCTGAGGGAAGAGAATTGGTTGAACTCGGGAGACAGATGTTGCAGTGAGCCAAGATCACACCAATGTACCCCAGCCAGGGCAAAAGTGAGATTGTGTCTCAAAAAAAAAAAAAAAAAGTCAAAGAAATACGTGTCAGAATATTCACAGAACTGTTATGTTAAAACTAAAAAATGCTGATGAAAAAAACCAAGACACCAAATACAGACACATATACAATGTACATTTATTGGAAGATTCTACTGAAAGCAATGTGAAATTATACCAAATTGACACATACGGTGAACACATTTCCTAATCAAGGCATTCTGCAGATACTAACAAAGTTATCCAGTTATGTAGAAAGGCAATGAAACAAACAAACAAAAAACCCAGCCGGGCGCGGTGGCTCAAGCCTGCAATCCCAGCACTTTGGGAGGCCGAGACGGGCGGATCATGAGGTCAGGAGATCGAGACCATCCTGGCTAACACGGTGAAACCCCGTCTCTACTAAAAAATACAAAAAAAAAAAAAAAAAAAAAAAAACTAGCCGGGCGAGGTGGCGGGCACCTGTAGTCCCAGCTACTGGGGAAGCTGAGGCAGGAGAATGGCGTAAACCCGGGAGGCGGAGCTTGCAGTGAGCTGAGATCCGGCCACTGCACTCCAGCCTGGGCGACAGAGCAAGACTCTGTCTCAAAAAAAAACAAAAAAACAAAAAAACAACAAAAAAATACAAAAACAAAAAACTAGCCGGGCGAGGTGGCGGGCGCCTGTAGTCCCAGCTACTTGGGAGGCTGAGGCAGGAGAATGGTGTGAATACGCCAGGCGGAGCTTGCAATGAGCCGAGATCGTGCCACTGCACTCCAGCCTGGGCGTCAGAGCGAGACTCCCTCTCAAAAAAAAAAAAAAAAAAAAAAAGATTTTTAGTGTAACTCATATAAAGAAGCACAAAATAAATTTTTTTGAGAAAGTGTCTCCTTCTGTCATCTGGGCTGGAGTACAGTCGTACAATCAAGGAAGACTGCAGCCTCAACCTTCTGGGATCAAGCAATCCTCCTACTGCAGCATCCCTAAAAAGTTGGGACCACAAGTGTGCGTGACTCCACCCAGCTATTTTAAAAATTTTTGTAGACATGAGCTTTTGCTCTGTTGCCCAGGCTGGTCTTCCAACTTCTGGGCTCAAGTGATTTTTCCCACCTTGGCCTCTTGAAGTGCTGAGATTACAGGTGTGAGCCACCCCACTCAGCCCAAAAAAAATTGCTTCATACGATAATCTGACAACGACATTTCCACAACTTTTGGCAAAATGCTCTTCTAGTAAAATCTTATCTATTGTATAATAAATATATATCAATAAATATTTGAACAAATACTGATTTTATAATAAACACTTTTGTACAATAATTTTCATGGAACTAGGGTAAAATATATCTCAGGCAACTTCATTAGACACTTTACTAAACAGCAATTCACAAGCATTTTCAACAATCACAGGTGCAGTGAAACCTACATGTCCAGCCAAGAGGAATGTAACCAGCTATCACCACCAAGAAAACTGGGGTCTTTCCCAACCAAGAAGTGCTCCCTCATTTGGCACCAGGTGGAAGTTCAAACCACAAGTATGTACCCAAACCCCAGCCTTACTCTTCAACAATCATAATACCCAAAGTAGTCACCTATCCCAGTTCTTTCATGACATTTTTGGACCAACTGGGGAAGTCTAACCTGCTTTCCTCATAAAGCCTTATTATGTAATAAACATTCTCAGACCACTTCAGCATACAGCATCATCATTCCCAATATCCAAGTCAAACCTTAGGTGGACGTCAAACAAGTTCTAGTGGAGGCCAGGTGCATGGCTCACGCCTGTAATCCTAACACTTTGGGAAGCTGAGGTGATTTGAGCCCAAGAGTTGCAGTCCAGCTGGGAAACATTGTGAAACATCTTTAACGAAAAACAACCCAAAATTAGCTGGGTGTGCTGGTGTGCACCTGCAGTCACAGCTATTCATGAGGCTAAGGTAGGAGGATCACTTGAGCCGGGGAGGTTGAGGCTGCAGTGAACCCTAATTGCGCCACTGCACTCCAGCCTGTCCAAGAGACCTTGTCTCAAATTTTAAAAAAAATTTTTTTTCAAGGTTCTACTGGAGTGGGCAAAAGTTCAAATTACCACAAAGGTTGTGAGGGTGAATATATGAAGTTCCAAGTTAAAATACCAAACAAAGCAAAACACAATTCCCTTCTGTGTGTCCACCCTTACGAGGAAATTTATGAACATTAATAATTTCAAATTATGTCACTGAGCACAAGAACATAAAAGAGATTGTATTACACTATTTTTTTTTTTTTTTTTTTTTTTTTTTTTTGAGACGGAGTTTCGCTCTGTCACCCAGGCTGGAGTGCAGTGGCCAGATCTCAGCTCACTGCAAGCTCCGCCTCCCGGGTTTACACCATTCTCCTGCCTCAGCCTCCCGAGTAGCTGGGACTACAGGCGCCCGCCACCTCGCCCGGCTAGTTTTTTTGTATTTTTTAGTAGAGACGGGGTTTCACGGTGTTAGCCAGGATGGTCTCGATCTCCTGACCTCGTGATCCGCCCGTCTCGGCCTCCCAAAGTGCTGGGATTACAGGCTTGAGCCACCACGCCCGGCCGTATTACACTATTTTTAACCTTATCCCCAAATTTTTATCTCATATTTGTCATATTATATTTGTATTTCTGCTTCATAAAAATGAAAGTGTGTGCCACGGGTCTAATTTGGCACACAAGAAAAAGGCACATAGAAATATGATACAGCGAACATTCGCCAAGGGCGATGAACACATTTGAGGGTATAGGATGCTGGAGTTGCACTGCTACGGGATTTTCACTGTACCCACAGAAACATTCTAGGGCAGAGTACAGACACAATCATTCAAGTACTAAATATGATTACTCATATTCACACTTGCCTAAGGATATGTACCCAAAGGACATGTTGTTTCATTTTACAACCAGAAAACTTGCTGTGGATGCTCCAATCTTAAAATCCCAATGGTGCACTATTGTGTGCTACAGAGTATCCATCTTCCTGAGGTGAGATGAAATTATGATGGTAGTAAAGACATGATTCATTCACTTAGGAAAAATGAAACTTTATTACTACAAACATGAGAGCTACAGACATTCTAAATCAAACAGTTTCAACTTATAATGCCAAGAACTAAATGTGAATCCTACTCAAGAATATGCTGATCTGGCTGGGCGCGGTGGCTCATGCCTGTAATCCCAGCACTTTCAGGCTGAAGCGGATGGATCACCTGAGGTCAGGAGTTTGAGACCAGCATGGCCAACATGGTGAAACCCCATCTCTACTAAAAATACGCACCTGTAATCTCAGCTACTTGGGAGGCTGAGACAGAAGAATTGCTTGAACCAGGGAGGCAGAGGTTGCAGTGAGCCGAGATTGTGCCACTACACTCCAGCCTGGGTGACAAGGGTGAGACTCTGTGTCATATAAAAAAAGAATATGCTGATCTGGTCATTTTGATTAAACGCTCAACTGTGATATCTGTTCTTTCTTCCATTTCAAAAATGAGGCTGGGCGCAATGGCTCATGCCTGTAATCCCAGCACTTTGGGAGGCTGAGGTGCACGTATCACTTGAGGTCAGGAGTTGGAGACCTGCTTGGCCAACATGGTAAACCCTGTCTCTACAAAAAATACAAAAATGAACTGGGTGTGGTGGCACACACCTGTAGTCTCAGCTACTTAGGAGGCTAAGGCAGAAGGATTGCTTGAACCCAGGAGGTGGAGGGTGCAGTGAGCCAAGAACACACCACTACACTCCAACCTTGGCAACAGAGTGAGACTCTTATCTCAGGGGAATAAAACAAAACAAAACAAAACTATTTCTCATCAGTCTTTGCTAAACAGCAGCTACTGCTATTCAATGGAGAAAGCGTCTACCTTTTTCCTTGCATTATTTCTACTATATAATCAGACACTAGCAACCTATTACTCTCTTCCCATTAATAACCCATGCCTTAAGATCACGGCATACTCTATTTCATGGTCAGTTGGTGGAAACTGAAGCACTGTGCACTTAGGTCGGGAGAAAGTGTGTTGACTGCCACAGTATGATGATGGTTATCAGAGTTTTATGTTACTCTGCCCACTTCTCCATGCTCTCTAAATCAGATAATATTTAATCTGAAAAGGCAATGTCCTTCTTCATCAGGAAACTGGAAATAATCCTCAGCTAATGAAGTCAGCCCTGTCATCCTACTGATTCTTTCCCAGGGACCACAGTGAATGGCCTGTATCGAAGGCACGTGAAGAGATTTTAAAGTCATAAAGTAGCCTTTTCTACAGACCCCCAATAATTGAATTTTTTGTAGCCTGAATAAAACTGGTCATTTACATACCGTTGCACCTTTGATATACATCATGTCATGAGAATCATACGTTGACTTAGCATTATTCTGCAGAATGCAATATCATAGATTAATATCAGAGAACTAGAGATTGAGTTACTTCTTGTGTAAATCCTATCTGTGTTCTACAGTAATGGTCCTTGAATAATGACCCGAGTACACACAATCCATCTGTGTGGTTTCACCCTCCACAGTGATGTGGTGATGTCTAGTGATTTGGCAGGCCTTGATAAAGCCTGTGTCACACAAATTTATGATTTCCAGTTAGTATGGACTCTCTGATGTTGATTAATGCTAGAATTCATGATGATGGTTTGCCATACACAGTTTGTAGGGACTCTCATGAATGAATTCTCTGATGCTGTGCAAGGTCAGAATTGTGACTAAAGACCTTAATGCACAGGGTGCATTTGTAAGGCTTCTCTCCAATATGAATTCTATGGTGATTGGTGAGGGAAGACTTGTGAGTGAAGATCTTGCCACATTCTTTACACTCATGAGATTTCTTCTCAGTATGGATTGCAAGATGGGCAGTAAGGCCTGAACACCCTCGAAATGCTTTGCCACATTTATTACATCTGTAAGGCCTCTCTCCAGTATGAATTATTTGATGTCTTGTAAGGTATGACGCTTGATTAAAGACCTTGCCACATTCATTACATTTGTAAGGCTTCTCTCCTGTATGAATTTTCTGATGGCATACAAGGTTTGAACTACGACTGAAGACCTTGCCACATTTGTTACATTTGTAAGGCTTCTCTCCAGTATGAATTCTACGATGACTGGTTAGAGAAGACTTGTACCTGAAGACTTTGCCACATTCTTTACATTCGTAAGGTTTCTCTCCACTATGGATTAGAAAATGGGCAGTAAGGTCTGAAAACTCTCTAAATGCTTTGCCACATTTATTACATTTGTAAGGTTTCTCATCAGTATGAATTTTTCGATGTCGTATAAGGTCTGATTTCTGATTAAAGATCTTGCCACACTGATTGCATCCATAAGGTCTCTCTCTAGTATGAATTCTCTGATGAGAGGTCAGTAAACACTTGCGCCCAAAGACCTTGTCACATTCTTTACATTTGTAAGGTTTCCTTCCAGTGTGAATTAACTGATGGGTTATGAGGCTGGAACGCACTGAAAACGCTTTGCCACATTCTTTACATTTGTAAGGTTTCTCACCAGTATGAACTGTTTGATGTTCTGCTAGATATGAATGGCGGCTAAAGACCTTGCCACATTTATTACAACTGTAAGGTTTCTCTCCAGTATGAATTTTTTGATGTCGTACAAGGTGTGCAATTTGATTGAAGACCTTGTCACATTCATGACATTTGTAAGGCTTCTCTCCTGTATGAATTCTTTGATGTTGTGCAAGCTTTGAACTGCTTCGAAAGACCTTGTCACATTCATGACATTTGTAAGGTTTCTCTCCAGTATGAATTCTTTGATGTTGTGAAAGGTTTGAATTGCTACTAAAGAGCTTGCCACATTCATGACATTTGTAAGGCTTCTCTCCAGTATGCATTCTTCGATGTATCACAAGCTTTGAACTACAACTAAAGACCTTGCCACATTCATTGCACTGGTAAGGATTATCTGCATTCTGGATTACTTGATGGTTAGAAAGGCTTGCAGATGCTCTAAAGACTTGGCCAAGCTCATTACATTTATAAGCTTTTTCCCTAATGTGTGCTTTCTGTTCTTGTGGAAGTAATGGAGCATCATCAAAAATATTTCTATGTTTATTTAAAAGGTGGGATTTGACACCGGAAGAAATTTTTTCAAGCAGTGAAACTGAGGAGTTGTCATTGATGAGTTTTTCAATATGCTTAGACCCAGAAATTTTCCTTTCAGCTTGAAATAGCTGCAGATCATTCAGATGTAACTGAGAAGTGAATCCAAGTTGACTTTTACAAGGCTTGTTTCGTGCATTACTTCCCAATTTAGAGCTCCTCTCTAAAACAGAAAGAAAAGAATGGAACTTCAACCCACGATAATGGCATCTTTAGTGTCTGACAGAGGGTCCAGATTCTGCCTCACCTGACTCAGACATTGGTAGGAGTTTCAGCATATTGTGTATATCATGCTGGCAGTGCAGAAAACAGAAGGAACTGAGGTGATGCATTGGAGCAGTGGGGAATCTGCAGGAGTCAAGAGAATTATGGGTAAATCTGAAAGAGATTATGAGCAGAGAAATACAACAGAAACTGAAAGCTTCTGGGAAGAAGCAGGGATGAGCCTCTTAGGGAAAATCAGAAATCCAAGAGCAGCTGCATAGACATTAATAATGGTACTTCCACAAACCAGAAATAATAATGGTACTTTCATATCCCCAGAAAAGGACTGAGTGTTCCTACAAGTAGGAAGCTAAAGGCCCAAGAGATGTGACCAACTCAGCATTCCACTGGAGAATATATGATCAAACAGCAAACTGTTTATCATGAATAAACAGTGGGCAAACTCACGACTGTACCTGCCACCAGATTTGCTGAAGGCAATCACTCCCTGGTGCCGTGCTCATTGAAATTATCTACTGGGACATCTAGAGCCTATTGTTTGAAGAATGCAGTATTGCAAGCCTGCTGCAAATTAAGCCGCTGACCAACAATCACCACCCCCCTTTCCCTATCTCCTTTACCCAATAAAATGCAAAGGGCTCTAAAGCTCAGGGCCCTTGTTTAATAGAAGCAAGGGGCCCCCGACCCCTTCTTCCAAATATACTCCTTTGTCTTTTATTCCCACATTTGCCCCCGTTGTTCAGCCCCCCAAGATCTGTGCAGGTGGCAACTGATGAACCAGAACACGGACTCTAAGGATGTCTACAAGTGGCCTCTGAACACAGGACTTTGAGGACACAAAGAAGGTTCTGCTGGAGCAGAGGAACTGAAATTGACAAGGTGAACGCGGAACCCTGGATGAGTATGCTGGCAGCAGATATAAGGTCAATGCCCTAAAGAGGTACTAAGAGCGATACAAGGTCACTGCTCTAAGGTACTGGGAACGGTAAGTTTTCTGAATCAGGGTAACATGGGGCAGAATTTGTCTGCTGAAGAAAAACACTATGTGCAGTTGTTTAAAGTTCTATTGAGACAGTCTGGAGCTCAGGTTAATTCACAGACATTAAGCTTCTGTAGGAGATTACGCATAACCCATGGTTTCCACAGGCAGGCGCTCTTGATGTGGAAAACTAGGACAGAGCAGGATTAAAAAAGGCTCATCATAAAGGTCTTAAAGTTGATTCTTCTGTCTTCTCCACGTGGAGTCTAGTTTGTACTGTTCTGCCATTATCTCATTATTCTGCTGGGCAGCAGGTTGAGTCTAAAAATCTGAAAGAATCTGTTGTCCCACCCACAGATCCAATTGAAAATAAAAAACAGGAGAGGGAAGATAAAAATTGTTTTCTACCGCCCCCTCCAGTTGCAGGAACAACTGTACCACTTCCTTCGGGAGCAGAAATAGAGACCCCAGTACAAAGGATTTTACACTCTGCTGCCACAGCTGGAGAGTCCTTAGGACCTTGCACTTGTCATATTTCCATAAGGCCTGATCCAATCTGCACCAGTTTATTCATGAAAATACCCTGCTAGAGTTTAGTTGTTGAAGGAATTAAAAAGGACTGTAGTTAATAATGGAGTACAGAACTCACTCACTTTAGGATTGCTAGAATCCGTAGTCGGTGCTATGTGCCTTCTACTTTGTGATGTAAAATATTTGGCTCAAACTTGTCTGCTAGTGCATATCTGACATGGAATTTAAACTAGCAAGAACTGCACAGACCAAGCTAGACAGAATCTTGTCAAGGAGACATTACAGAGGATATGCTATTGGGTAACGACCCTTATTCAGACCTGGAACATCAAATGGCACTCCCAGATCCTGCTTATCAGCAGTGTTCACAGGCTGCTAAATGTGTATGGGTCACAATTCCACAAGAGGGAGTCCCAGTACAATCCTTTTTGCATATCATGCAAGGGTTGTAGGAGCCCTATGCGCAATTTCTTACAAGATTACAAGAGGCAGTGAAGCATCAAATTCCTCACACTGCTGCTGCCGAAATGTTAACCTTAACTTTAGCTTTTGAGAAGGCAAACATGGATTGTAAATGTGCAATGGCACCTGTAAAGTATTAAAAAAAGTGGGAAATTTTCTCAGAGCTTGTCAGGATGTAGGAACTGAGCTTCATCGCTCTTCAATGTTAGCTGAAGCATGGCTAATTTAGTACTTGACAAATCTAAAAGCAGCAAAGGATCAAATTCTAGAGTGGAAAAATGTTATACCTGCAGAAAAACCAGACATTGAAAAAAGGAATGCCACCAGATTTCAGGACAGAAAGGACCTTACAATGCAGTGCCCCCCTCCAGTGGAAAAAAATGGCAGGACTCTGTCCTCACTGTAAGAAAGGAAATCACTGGGCATTAATTGGTGCCACTCAAGATTTCATCAGAATGGCACCCCGCCCCCCCCAGGTTGGGAAACAAGAAGGGGGCCTGGACCCAGGCACGTCAAACAATGAGGTCATTCTCAGTTCAGACCACAACCCCATTTCAGGGGTGGGTTCCAGGAGAAACATTGATTCCCTCACCCCAGAAACACCAGGAAGTACAGGATTAGATCTCCCAGTCAGAGAAATAACAGTAGTTGGTGGAGACAAACCTATCAAAATTCCCACTGGTATTTGGGGACATTTACCAAGAGGATACATGGGACTAATTTTAGGCAAAAGCCACCTTAACTTGCAAGGCATCACTGTAGTCCCAGGACTGACTGACTCCGATTATGAAGGAGAAATTCAAGTAGTTTTAATGTTATAAGATCTTTGGGTTTTTGAACCGGGAGAATATACTGCTCAGCTATTGCTTAGTCCCTGCAAATTACACCTGTCTTCACAAAACGAGAAACGAGGAAATAAAGGCTTTGGGAGCACAATTACTTGGGAAATCTATCCCAACCCATAGCCTTTAACAGACCCACCTGCGTTACAAATTAAAGGAAAGAAATTGTATGGGTGAATGGACACAGGAGCTGTGGTGTCAGTAATATCCCGTACAGACTGGTGCCCAGCATGGTCTCTGAGACTAACCTCACATCCCTAGTGGGAGTAGGAGCAGCTAAAAGTGTTCAACAGAGTGCTGAGATTTTACCTTGTCTTGGTCCGGATGGACAAGCACGTACTTTCCAGCCTTATGTTGCAAATACAGCCATCAATTTACAGGGTCAAGACTTACAGCATGGGATATGAGACTTACAAATGAAAACTTTGGTAACCCAGGATTTAAAATGTTGAAGGACATGGGATATCAGAGCAGAAAAGGCTTAGGGAGATTCCTACAAGGAAACTCTAATCCATTATCAGTAACTGGAAAAACAGAAAAGGGCTAGGACGTCAGGATTTCTGACAGGGGTCATTGATATTTCTCCTCCGCCCACTGCCTTACCATTAGAATGGCTTAGTGACAAACCTGTGTAGGTGGATCGATGGCCCCTAACACAGGAGACGCTAGATTGACTTCAACTGTTGGTAAAAGAACAATTGAACGCAGGACATATACAGCAGTCAGTCCCTGGAATTCACCAGTATTTGTTATTCCAAAAAAGTCTGGAAGATGGTGATTGCTGCATGATTTGAGAGCTATTAATGCACAAATTAAACCTATGGGTGCATTCCAGCAGGGTTTACCTTCCCCGGCAGCCACAGACTGGCCTCCTGTAGTAACAGATTTCAAGGATTGTTTCTTTACCATTACATGAGAAGGGTAAGCCTCAATTTGCCTTCTCTGTGCCTTCTGTTAATCATAGAGAACCTGTTTCTTGCTATCAGTGGAAAGTTTTACTTCAAGGCTTGCTTAACAGTCCTACATTATGTCAGCATTTTGTGGGAAGAGCATTAGAGGAGCTTCAAAATATGTTTCCCACTGCGTATATCATTCATTTTATGGATGATATTCTTTTGGCCGCTCCTACAGATCAAATTTTACATCAACTATTCAGAGATGTAATGCAAGCTCTTGTTAAATGGAATCCCAAAATTGTTCCAGAGAAAGTGCAAATAACTTCCCCATACCATTATGAAGGAAATATTGTTACAGAGAGGAGTGTACGGCCTCAGAAAACAGTTCTTGGTAAAGACACATTATAGACTTTAAATGATTTTCAACAATTACTAGGAGATATTAATTGGCTATACCCGATGCTAGGTATTGCCACCTATCAACTTACACATCTTTACCAAACCCTACAAGGAGATTCTTCCTTAAATTCCCCGTGGCAGTTAAGAGGCTGAAGAATAATTATGGCTTGTAGAGCAACTGCTTCAGCAGAGACATGCCTCCTGGCTACAGCTACAGAAACCTTTGCTTTTGTTTATTCTCCCTACCCCCTATTTCCAATAGAACTTTTAGGTAGGCCAATGCTTAGATAAATCTGTAACAGTAATACATAAACACAAAGGGGAAGACATAGGGAGCCAATGGCCCGAGAGATGTGACCAACTCAGCATTCCATTGGAGGTTTTATGACCAAACAGCAAACTGTTTATCATGAATGCAGGATGTGGGCAAACTCATGACTGCGCCTGCCACCAGAAGGTTTGCTGAAAGCAATCATTCCCTGGTGCTGTGCTCATTATCTACCGGGACATCTTGAGCCTATTGTTTAAAAGAATGCAGTCTTGCAAGCCTGCTGTAAATCAAGCCACTGACTGACAACCACCACCCCCTTCTCCCTCTATCCTTTACCCAATAAATTGTGAAGGGCTCTAAAGCTCAGGGCCCTTCTTTACTGGAAGCAAGGAGCCCCCAGACCTTTTCTTCCGAATATACAATATACTCTATTGTCTTTGTCTTTTATTCCCACGTTTGCTCCCTTTGTTCAGTCCCCCAAGGTCCACGCAGGTGGCACCCACATCCTTTACAACAGGCTGATTTGTAAAGGTCTCACCCTGTACAATTCTTAGACAAAAGAACTGGAACAGTCAGTGCAGTGGCTCATGCCTGTAATCCCAGCACTTTGGGAAACCCAAGGCAGGCTGGACAACTTGAGGTCAGTAGTTAGAGACCTGGCTGGGCATGGTGGCTGATGTCTATAATCCCAGCACTTTTGGAGGCTGAGGTGAGTGGCTCACCTGAGGTCAGGAGTTCAAGACCAGCCTGACCAATAAGGTGAAACCCTGTCTCTACTAAAAATACAAAAATTAGCCAGGCGTGGTGGTGTGTGCCCAGAGTCTCAGCTACTCAGGAGGCTGAGACAAGAGAATTACTTGAATCTGGGAGGTGGAGGTTGAAGTGAGCCAAGATCACACCACTGCACTCCAGCCTGGGCAACAAAGACTCTGTGTCAAACAAGGAAAAAAAAAAAAAAAAAAGAACTGGAAGAAGTGGTTGTTTTAGCAAACCTAAAACAAAAATTACAAGGCCTACATAAGGATATGGAAATATGGCTAAAATTATAATTTAAAAAAAATTTTTCCACAAACCCGACCTAGAAGAAGGCAGCCCTCTGATTACTTGACAAACACTGAAAGCAACTTTTTTTTTTTTTTTTTTTTTTTGAGATGGAGTCTCACTCTGTCACCCAGGGTGGAGTGCAATGGCACGATCCTGGCTCACTGCAAGTTCCACTGCCTCCCAGGTTCAAGCCATTCTCCTGCCTCAGCCTCCCCAGAAGCTGGGACTACAGGCACCCGCCACCATACCCAGCTAATTTTTTTTTTTTTTTTTTGTATTTTTAGTAGAGACAGGGTTTCATCATGTTCGCCAGGATGGTCTTGATCTCCTGACCTCGTGATCCGCCCGCCTCGGCCTCCCAAAGTGCTGGGATTACAGGCTTGAGCCACCGTGCCCAGCCGAAAGCAACTGTCTTAAGATGCTTAACGAGCTAAAACATAAATGAGATAGACAACTAAATGAAATCAGGAAAACGATGCATGAAAAAGAGACTATCATGGCAGGTGCCTGTAATCCCAGCTACCTGTGAGGCTGATGCAGGAGAATCGCTTAAACCCAGGAGGGGGAGGTTGCAGTGAGCCAATATCATGCCATTGCAACTCCAGCCTGGGCAACAAGAGTGAAACACCATCTCAAAAAAAAGAGAAACCTGACCATTCTAACTAAAATTAACCCAAATACATTCACACAGAGACATACTATAAAGTAATTATCAAAAGTCAAAAAAAGACAAAGACAAAATCTTGACAGTAGCAACAAAAAAGAGACTTGTCAGACAATAGGAAACTGTCAGATTATATGTATTATTTAGCAGACATCTTCAGGCTAGAAGGCAGTGAGGTGACATACTGACAGTGCTTAAAGAAAAACAGGCAAAACAGCAATGAAGAATATTATACTTAGCAAATCTCATCTGCAAAAATAAAGGCGAATTTTAGACTTTCCTAAAGAAAGCCTGAGGAAGTTAATTAGTATTCTAGACCTGTCCAAGAAGAAATGCTGAAACGAGGATTCAAGATGAAATGAAAGCACTCCGGATAGTATCTCTAACCCAAACGAAAATATAAAGGTCATCATAGGCAGGGCGTGGTGGCTCATGCCTATAATCCCAGCAATTTGGGAGGCCGAGGTGGGTGGATCACCTGAGGTCAGGAGCTCGAGACGAGCCTGGCCAACATGGTGAAACCCCGTTTCTCCTAAAAATACAAAAACTAGCTGGGCATGGTGTCTGTAATCACAGCTACTCGGGCGGCTGTGGCAGGAGAATCACTTGAACCCAGGAGGCAGAGGTTGCAGTGAGCCAAGATCCCGCCATTGCATGCCAGCCCGGGCAACAGAGAGAAACTCCATCCCCTAAAAATAAAAATAAAAAGCTCATCATAAAATGTCAACAAATGATCAAATACAGAAACATGTATTGTTGCACTTTTCATTTGTAACTTGACTTTTAATTCTTTCCTACAATTTAAAAGACACAATCAGGCCAGGTACAGTGGCTCATGCCTGTAATTCCAGCACTTTGGGAGGCCAAGGCAGGTGGATCACTTGAGGTCAGGAATTGGAGAGCAGCCTGTCAAACATGGAAAAAACCTGTCTCTACTAAAAATACAAAAATTAGCTGGGGATGGGGATGGGTGCCTGTAATCCCAGCTACTCAGGAGGCTGAGGCAGGAGAATCACTTGGACCAGGGAGGCAGAGGCTGTAATGAGCCGAGATCAGCCTGGGAGATAGAAGGAGACTCCATCTCAAAAAAAAAAAAAAAAGAAACCACTCTCATTTAAACAGCATTAAAAATATATGTTAATGGGAACATAAAATATATGGGATTAATTTCTGCCAGTAATAACAGAAAGCGAGAACACAGTTGTTAAGCAGAGCTTTGGGTACCTAATCAAAGATAAGCTGTTAACATTTAAAATAGAATGTTTTGGGCTGGGTGAAGTGGCTCACACCTGTAATCCCAAGCACTTTAGGAGGCTAAAGGAGGATAATCACATGAGGCCAGGAGTTCGAGACCAGCCTGCCCAACATGGAAAAATCCCATCTCTACTCAAAGTACAAAAATTAGCCAGGCATGGTGGTGCATGTGTAATCCCAGCTACTCCGGAGGTGGAGGCATGTAATGTTGAAATTAACAAAAGAAAAAAAATGTATTTTTTTTTTTTTTTTGAGACAGGATCTCGCTCCATCACCCAAGCCAGGGTGCAATGGCGTAATCTTGGCTCACTGCAACCTCCACCTCCTGGATTCAAGCGATTCTCCTGCCTGAGCCTCTTGAGTAGCTGGGATTACAGGCACCTGCCACCACACCCAGTTGATTTTTGTTATTTTAGCAGAGGCAGCGTTTCACCATATTTGCCAGACTGGTCTTGAACTCCTAGCCTCAAGTGATCGGCCTGCCTCGGCTTCCCAAAGTGCTAGGATTACAGGCATGAGACACCGTGCCCAGACAAAAGAAGATCCACAAATATGTGTCAATTAAACAACACACTTTGCTGGTTACGGTGGCTCACACCTATAATCCTAATACTTTCGGAAGCTGAGGCAGGCAGACTGCTTGAGCCCAGGAGTTCCAAGACCAGCCTGGGTAACATGGTGAAACCCCATCTCCACAGAAAATACAAAAAATGAGCCAGGCATGGTGGCGTACACCTGTAGTCCCAGCTATTCAGGAGGCTGAGGTGGGAGAATCACTTAAGCCCAGGAAGTCCAGGATGCAGCAAGCCGTAATCATGCCACTGCACTCTGGCCTGGGCAACCCAAAAGGGATCCTGTCTCCAAGAAGAAATAGGAAAATAAAGAAAAATATCTGTTCAGAACTCACAAGATTTCAACTTTTGTTTTCCCACAGAATTCTCCCATTTGCAGAGAGTTTCCCAAACACTATGTAATAGGGTGGCTTTGTAGGGCACAGTGGCTCATGGCTGTAATACCGACACTTCGGAAGAGCAAGTCAGGGGGATCCTTTAAGTCCAGGAATTCAAGGCTGCAGAGAGCTATGATTGCCACTGCACTCTAGCCTGGATGACAGAGTGAGACCCTGTCTCAAAAAATAAAAATATGGGGCCTCCACTCTGCCCCCCGAGCTCTCACCTGTGTTCACACCTTTGATGCATTCCCTGCCATCTGGATTGTTTGCTATTTTCTCTTCACTCTGCAGAATCCAGGGATCTTTCTTTTGCTCTAACATGGAGATAACACTCAGGTCAGGCAGACAGATTCCTATTTATAAAAGAAAGAATAAATGTGTGCTGTGGCATCTCCCAAGTCCAAGCTTTACACTTAGGGAGGAGAGAGGATATTACTAATAAATCAAAAATAGTATCTAGGCCGGGCGCGGCGGCTCACGCCTGTCATCCCAGCACTGGGAGGCCGAGGCGGGCGGATCACGAGGTCAGGAGTTCGAGACCATCCTGGCTAACCCGGTGAAACCCCGTCTCTACTAAAAATACAAAAAAACTAGCCGGGCGAGGTGGCGGGCGCCTGTAGTCCCAGCTACTCCGGAGGTGAGGCAGGAGAATGGCGGGAACCCGGGAGGCGGAGCTTGCAGTGAGCTGAGATCCGGCCACTGCACTCCAGCCCGGGCGACAGAGCAAGACTCCGTCTCAAAAAAAAAAAAAGTATTTCACAAATTCATCTACTGAAAACAGGGAATTGGATATTTTTAAAGTGTGTCATAAGGTTTCATGCATACTTCAGCCCTGGTGCCACCAATGATGAATCGTGAAGGGAGGAGAACACCTGAAAAAAGGGGACATTTCAAGTCCGGAAAGTGTAATAGAGCTTTTCAATTCTGAGTCAACAAGGTTTCAATCTCAGTCAAGCAATGCAGGAGCTTCCAAGACACACACACGACACGAATGCAGAGATCCACCAGGGCAGATCCCGGCTTCTGAAGGGACATTATCCTCACCCAGGGAGACCAGGTTCCTGTAGTTCTCCAACATCACGTCCCTGTATAAAGTCCTCTGTACAGGGTCCAGGCATTTCCACTCCTCCTGAGAGAATTCTACAGCCACGTCCGTGAATTTCAAGGGTCCCTAAAAGAAAACCCACATTTCAGCAACAGGGTATGCAGGCAGTACTCACCGTCACACAGAACGGGAAGACAGTTGTTAAGGATTGACTCCACTGATGTGAGCACTGTGAAAAATCCATATTAAGGTATGCTTGAGCCAGTTCTGTGTAATTGTTGTTTTATTATACTTCTCCACAAGAAATTAAGGCATTCTTCACATCAGTGTAGATGTCTCATTTTTGAACAATACAAACAAAAATTTAATCCAGGGTGATCTCTATAGAAGTGTTAGGTGTTTTTACACACCAAGTGATATCCAGTATCTACCCAAGATGCAATTCAAGTGGTGTCTTCAGAGATCACGATGTCTACAGTGGCTTTGTATTTTTTCTCAGACAGGGTGTCACTCTGTCACCCAGACTGGAGTGCAGCGGCACAATCTTGACTCACTCTCACAATCTCACTCACAGTGGCAACCTCTGCCTCCCAAACCCAAGTGATCCTCCAACCTCAGCCTCTGGAGTAGCCGGGACTACAGGCTCATGACACCATGCCTGGCTTATTTTTGTATTTTTTATAAATATGGTGTCTCACCATGTTGCCCAGGCTGGTCTTGAGCTCCTAAGCTCAAGCCATCCTCCCACCTTGGCCTCCCAAAGTCCTGAGATTACAGGCATGAGCCACCGCACCCAACCTACAACCTACTGTAGTTTTGGGTTTGTTTGTTTGTTTGAGACGGTGTTTTGCTCTTTTTGCCCAGGCTGGAGTGCAATGGTGTGATCTCGGCTCACTGCAACCTCCACCTCCCAGGTTCAAGTGATTCCCCTGCCTCAGCCTCCCACGTAGCTGGGATTACAAGTGCCTGCCACCACGACCGGCTAATTTTTTGTATTTTTAGTAGAGATGGGGTTTCACCATATTGGCCAGGATGGTCTCAATCTCTTGACCGCCTGATCTGTCCGCCTTGGCCTCCCAAAGTGCTGGGATTACAGACGTCAGCCACCGTGCCCGGCCCCAACCTACTGTAGTTTTTAAGAATGGACAAAATCTTCGCCAGGTGCAGTGGCTCATGCCTGTAATCCCAGCACTTTGGGAGGCCAAGGCAGGTGGATCACCTGAGGTCAAGAGTTGGAGACCAGCCTGGCCAACATGGTAAAACCCCGTCTCTACTAAAAATAGAAAAAACTTAGCCAGGTGTGGTGGTGAGATCCTGTAATCCCAGCTACTCAGGAGGCTGAGACAGGAGAATCTCTTGAACCAGGGAGACGGAGTCTGCAGTGAGCTGAGATCATGCCACTGCACTCCAGCCTGGGCAACAGACAAGAGTAACACTCTGACTCAAAAAAACAAATAAATAAAAAATGGTCAAAATCTGAAAGCTGTGATAACAATAGCAATGGCTGAATGGAAGGAACACTTCCCATGCGACAGGCACTATTCTAAATGCTTTACATGAACTGGAGGATCACGAGGCAGGCGGATCACAAGGTCAAGAGATTGAGAGCATCCTGGCCAACATGGTGAAACTCAGTCTCTGCTAAAAATACAAAAATTAGCTGGGGGTGGTAGCACACACCTGTAATCCCAGCTACTTGGGAGGCTGAGGCAGGAGAACTGCATGAACCTGGGAGGCGGAGGTTGCAGTGAGCCAAGATCTCGCCGCTGCACTCCAGAATGGGTGACAGAGCGAGACTCCATCTAAAAAAACAAACAAACGAAATAAGAAAGAATGGTCTGTTCCTATGTTACTGAAGAGACAAACTCTTTCACATATATTCTAGGAAACTCCCTCCAGGAGTCAGGACTAAAAATGAAAATGGCAGTGTAAGCACCGGATGCCAGGTGTCTGGACGTTAGAATCAAACCTAAAGAATCAAACAGTTAAGTAACGGCATCAAAAGAAAATTGACATTTACCTAATTCAGTAAACTTAAAATAAGTTCAAGGATTAAAAACACCAAACCGCCTAAAAGGTCATTATCTCTGCATATATATAAAATATTATATGTCCCCATAATACATTCTTATTCTTATAGCTATCAGCTCATTAGCATGATAGTATAGAAAAATTTGAGGCCGGGCGCGGTGGCTCAAGCCTGTAATCCCAGCACTTTGGGAGGCCGAGACGGGCGGATCACAAGGTCAGGAGATCGAGACCATCCTGGCGAACACAGTGAAACCCCGTCTCTACTAAAAATACAAAAAATTAGCCGGGCGAGGTGGCGGGCGCCTGTAGTCCCAGCTACTTGGGAGGCTGAGGCAGGAGAATGGCGTGAACCCAGGAGGCGGAGCTTGCAGTGAGCGGAGATCGCGCCACTGCGCTCCAGCCTGGGCGACAGAGCAAGACTCCGCCTCAAAAAAAAAAAAAAAAAAAAAAAAAAAAAAAAAAAAAAAAAGAAAAATTTGAACCTGGTAAATACTTAAGATATAATCTGAACTCATTAAAAAATATAAAATTTATATAAAATGACGACACGCCATTCATAAAATTCATAGGCTTGCTCATCTGTGCACTCATCCACACACATCACATGTACACACTTATACACACTAACACTCATATACGTTAGTACACATATACACTTACACACATCAGCTGAAATAAGAGTTGTCTCTTTGACCTATTTTTTTTTTTTTATTTGAGATGGAGTCTTGCCCTGTTGCCCAGGCTGGAGTGCAGCGGCGTGATCTTGGCTCACCACCACAAAGTCCGCCTCCTAAGTTCAAGCGATTCTCCTACCTCAGCTGCCCAAGTAGATGGGACTACAGGCACGCGCCACCACGCCTGACTAATTTTTGTACTTTTAGTACAGATGGGGTTTCACTATGTCGGCACTAATTTTTGTACTTTTAGTACAGACGGGGTTTCACTATGTCGGCCATGCTAGTTTCAAACTCCTGACCTTTTGATCCGCCCACCTCGGCCTCCCAAGTGCTGGGATTACAGGTGTGAGCCACTGCACCCAGCCTCAGTGACCTATATTTTACATGGTATTTTTCATCAATAGTTTGGTTTGCAATTTTTAGACATAGGGTCTCAATACAGTGTCCAAACTGGATGGCAGTGGCTATTCATAGTGCACCATAACCTTGAACTCCTGGCGTCAAAGGATCCTCCTCGTCAGCCTCCCAAGTGGGAAACTAAAGACCTGCACCACTGTGCCTACCTGTAAGTACTATTTTTCCTAATGTGTATTTCAGCATGTTTGTAACAATAAAAATGTATAAATTTTATACATTTACACATCAATAAGCACTTTGGAAGGCAGAGGCAGGCAGATCACATGAAGTCAGGAATTCGAGACCAACCTGGCCAACACGGTGAAACCCTGTCTCTCCTACAAATACAAAAATTAGCCGAATGTGGTGGCACACACCTGTAATCCCAGCTACTTCATAGGCTGAGGCACGGGAATTACTTAAGCCTAGGAGGTGGAGGTGAAGTGAGTCGAGATTGTGACACTGCACTTGAGTCTGGGTGACAGAGAGACTCTGTCTCAAAAAAAAAAAAAAAATCAAGCCAAAACCAAACTGGAAAACAAAACAAGAAAAACGCCTCATGATATTAAGCAAGAACATCTCATGAAAGATCTTAATTAGCAGTAAACATGGAATAGATTTCCTCTACTTTAAGAGATGGAAAAGGGGGCTGGTCTATGCTGCAGCCAATCCTCACTGCACGGGATGCCTGAGCAGAGACAAGAAGCAGAGGGACAAGGTAGAAAGAAAAGTGACAGAAAAGAGCTGGATCTGTTAATACTAACGAATGACATGACTGTAATCAAGAAAAAGAATGCAGTCTTAGCATATGAACCAAGAACGATACATTGAAAACAAGTTTCCTTCCTTAGCAGCACTATTTATACAATGACATACACACAAAGAAACATCCTACATCTCCCTTAGTAAATCTACAAGGCATCTAACTAAAAGACACTCCAGACATGTGTAAGAAATCTACAAGTATACTCAAAGAGTCCTATCAGTAAGATACACGAATAGGAAGCCACAGACCATTTTGTCTCCATGGAGACACAAATTCAACAATAGATAGGCCAACTGCCTTTGTGAGAAATCAAGAAGCCACTCAGGAAGTTCTTGCACCCAGAGAAGCACCAGCACCAAGTGACCCTGCTGGGAGCCCCGTGGGAAAAACGTGTGACACTCATTTGCTGGAGCCCCTGCCTGGCATGACGTGGCATCATGCAGAGGAAACCACAAACTCCTGATTTCTCTCTCCCTTTTTTTGGGACGGGGGAGGGCAGTGATGCAACTTCAGCTTATTGCAGCCTCTGCCTCAGCCTCCCGAGTACCTGGGATTACAGGCACCTGCCACCACACCTGGCTTATGTTTGTATTTTTTTTTTTTTTTTTACCAGTAGAGACAGGGTTTCACTATGTTGGCCAGGCTGGTCTTGAACTCTTGGGCTCAGGTGATCCACCTGCCTTGCCATCTCAAAGTGCTGGGATTATAGGTGTGAGCCACCACACCCGACTAATTTTTTTTTTTTTTTGAGACAGAGTTTCGCTTTCTCACCCAGGCTGGAGTGCAGTGGCGTGATCTTGGCTCACTGCAACCTCCACCTCCCAGGTTCAAGCAATTCTTCTGCCTCAGCCTCCCTAGTACCTGGAATTACAGGTGCCTGCCACCTCATCTGGCTAATTTTTGTATTTTTTTTAGTAGAGATGAGGTTTCGCCATCTTGGCCAGGCTGATCTTGGAACTCCTGACCTCATGTTCCACCCGCCTCAGCGTCCCAAAGTGCTGGGATTACAGGCGTGAGCCACCACGCCTGGCCTTACTAATTTTTTGTATTTTTGGTAGAGACGGGTTTTTACCACGTTGGCCAGCTTGGTCTCGAACTTCTGAGAGAGGTGACTGATTTCTAATTCAGAGAACGTTCACACGAGGATGTAAAGGGCAAGCAATCCATCTTCCTAACATGAAAACACACAAATTTTCACAACTTTCAGAATAAAATATCACAACAAAACAACCACTGAGGACTTAAAATCATGTATCACAATGCTATGTAAATACATTTGTCTAGGACTTGAGAGGACTCTTGACACAGAGCTGCCAACAGTGGCTCCCCAATGAGATACGAGAGAGAGTGGAAGGCTGGACAGGGGATGGGATGCTTTGTATTTGCTGTGCTAATAAGCTGCATGTTTGTTTGGACTTTTCCTATTAAAAAATACACATAATTTCATTGCTTAAAATAAAAAATTCTTCATAATAATTGGTGGTACAAGAATATGATTTCCTCCTCTCTAGAGAGAAAGAAATTCTAGGCCGGGCACAGTGGCTCACACCTGTAATCCCAGCGCTTCGGGAGGCCAAGGCAGGAAGATGGCTTGATCCCACGAGTACAAGACCAGCCTGGGCAACACAGTGAGATTCCATTTCCTTTTTTTTTTTTTTAAAAAAAAAAAAAAAAAAAAGGTAAGAAAAGGAAGGGGAGGAAAGGGGAAGGGAGTGGAGGAAGGGGAAGGGAGGGGAGGAAAGGGGAAGGGAGGGGAGGAAAGGGGAAGGGAGGGGAGGAAGGGGAAGGGAGAGGAAGGGAGAGGAAGGGAGGGAAGAGGAGGGGAGGGGAAGTTCTACTGCAATCTCTAAGCAAAATTATAACCTTTTTCGACTAGCACAGCAGCTGTACAAGACTTCCTGCAGGAGCACCAGTCTCTGTGGAAGGGATGTGCTAAGAATGACAACAGAATGTCCTCCCTGAACCAAGTCAGAGACAGAGACAAAAAACAGGAAAAGGTGACAGATTTGTAAATGCTTTTGAATCTCTTGCTGTTAAGACATTAAACTTGATTTCATATTTTAAAATAGAACAGTTTATAAAGGGAATAAAACACTCTCTATCACTGATGTCTTTATCTAAACATTCCATTACTTTGCCAATCATTAAGATAATCTGAGTAAGTTACTCACTTGTTTAGCTTCCACTGTAATCCAAAATCAGGCAGAAAATATTTCCCTTTTGTGAACTCTTTTTCCAGAATTTACCAAATGCTCACGCACATTAATATGTAACTTGTGGCTGAGTGAGGTAGCTCATGCCTGTAAACCCAGCACTTTGGGAAGCCAAGGTGACCAAATCACTTGAGGCTGGCATTCAAGATCAACCTGACCAACATGGCGAAACCCCATCTCTACTAGAAACACAAAAATTAGACTGGAGTGGTGTGCACAACTGTAATCCCAGCTATGCGAGAGGCTGAGGTGGAAGAAACCTTTGAACCTGGGAGGTGGAGGTTGCAAGGAGCAGGGATCATGCCACTGCATTCCAGTCTGGGCAACAAAGCAAGACTCTGTCTCAAAAAAAAAAAAAAAAAAGAAAAACGAAAGAAAGGAACTTGGGACTTTGACGTGCAGCTTCTCTAATTCTAGTCCACATAACACTGACAGAGCATCCAGATGTGATCCCTGAACAATCCCTGCTGCCCAGCAGCACTGACACCACGGGACCCTCACCCCGTCTCCATCCATGTCTGGTGTGAGCCCTTCCCAGGCCCATGCCCACTGCCGCCTCTTCCCAAGTTCATGTCACTGGGTCACAGTGAACTGAAATCTCAAGCGGAAATGAAGGGACTGGAAGAAGCCATGGGTAAGTGCATGCAAACGTGTCAGGCAGGATGCTTCAGAGTCAAAGATTAGCAACTCCAAGGCCTGGCATTTCCGGAAGAAAGAGAGACAGAACAATCCACTGAGAATATTATCTTACCTGAATAAGGGCCATTCCTGACTCCTTCTCTTTCATTTTCCGAGTTGCTTCCTTGCATAATATGTCTCTTTGGAAGTGAATCCTGAATGCCAAAATACACTGTTTAGGGCTTAGAATCAACACACATCCTTCCTGTGTCATAGCCACACAAAAAGGGAAGACCTCACCCTAAGGTAATCCTCAAACTGTGACTTTCTACATAGGCCTGATTTAGCCTAACTCAGCAAACAGATGTTAACAATTTTGGAATTCACCCACCATGTGGTTAAGGTACCTCATCTGTTGAGTGGATTCCCTCTGAGATTTTTCCACTTTATTCTCCCTTTCTTAAAATTTGTGAACCTAAAAAAAAAATAAAAAAATAAAAATAAAAATAATTATTAATGTGGCAATAAACTGTGTGATTCCTAAAATCATACTTCGATCAAGCACTTATTTTAAAAATACAAAACGCTCTTGGAAAAGGAAAGGGGGCTGTGTAGCTGCAGTAGAGGGAGCGGGAAGAACAGAGGCAGGAGATAAGGTCAGAGAGGTCCTGGGGAAGCAGATCACGCAGGGCTGAGCTCTTCAAATATTTTCTTCCACATATCAAAAAAAATTTTGAAACAATCTATTTCCTCACTCATTTTAAGTAAACATGTCATTTATTCTTTACCTTAGAAATTAAAACACAAGTAGTATCTCATATATTTTAAGCACATTTTGACAGGTTTAGTTAACCCCCAGAAAGTACAAGGCATCTGTCATCTGAGCTACGCAGGACTGTAGGGAGAACACCTTTGGGGGAGTTCAGGAAGTCTCTTTTGGACACGTAGAGGTGGAGATGCCTGTGGATGTCCCAGCAGAGATGTTGAGAACACCACTGGACATAGGATTTTGGAATTCAGGGGAGAGGGGTGGGTGGTGAGGCAAAATGGAGATATGTTGGTGGTTTTTAAAGCCATAGATGAGATCAAAAGGAAAAGCAGAGGGTGTGGGCAGACAGAACAGGTTTAACGACTAAATTGGGTGACATTTCCATATTCAGAGAAGACACTTCAGGAGACACCAGCAGAGGAAACTGATAAGATACTAAAGTAATCAGAAAAATTTTAAACAGATTTTTAAAAATATGAGCAATGTCTTCAAAGCTGAGAAAAAATAGAGTGATCAGCTGTGAAACATGCTGCTGACAGAAAAAGACAGATGAGGACAGAAAATTCAAAGTCGGATTTAAGCAGGGTACAGGGGCTCATGCCTCTAATCCCAGCACGCTGGGACTTGTTTGTAGGATGGCTAGAAGTCACAAGTTCAAGACCAGCCTGGGCAATGTAGTGAGACTCTGTCTCTAAAAAATTTTTTTTTAATCAGCCAGGTAGAGGGACAGGCCCATAGTCCTTCTACTATAGAGGCTGAGATGGAAGGATTGCTGGAGCCCAGGGATTTGAGGTTATGGTGAACTACTACTGTGCCACTGCATGCCAGCTTGGGTGACAGAGCAAGACTTTGTCTCTAAAAATTAAATGAAAAAATAACTAGATTTAGAAACAGAGAAGTCACTGGTGACTCAGATTAAAAAAAGGAGCAGAGGAATGGCTGATGTCAAACCCTGATTGGATGGGGTCAAGCAAGAAGTGGAGGAAAGAGTTAGACATAGCTTAAACAAGATTTTGGTATGTTGTGCTCTTACATGGAGCACAGAAAAGGCATACTTACTGCAAGTAAAAATGTAGCTAATACTTTGTTTTTTCTTTTGAGGATGAAATAGTGGGAAAAATAAAGGTGTGTGTGTGTGTGCGTGCGTGTGTGTGTTTTTTAATGGGCAACAGCTCCATCTCGGTACAATGACCAAAATAATTCCCTTGAAGTAAAAATTGATGACACTGTGGAGGAGGGTGCCATGGTATCAGGAGAGTGTGAATGAGGCTGGCCTGTGGCATACAGTCTCAGCATCAGCAGCAGCCAGGAGCAGGGACAGACAATTCCTAGTCACTACTGAGTAAGAACACAGTCCTAGAGACAGGTGGGTGGGCCTATTGGAAAATTCTTGCCCTGTTAGAGACAGGAAAAAAACACAGTTTTTACTACTCTCACACCCAAGAGAATACCTCACCTCTAGTGATCAAATTGTGTGTGTGATTGTTCCTACACTGACCAGTTAAACTGAGTAAAATTACAGAACACCCAGGTGCTGTCTGATGATGAATTGCTTGTTGGTGACAAGTAATTCCCATATGATTTTGGTGAGCAGAGATGAGGCATTCTGGGTTGCGTGCTCTTTACTGTATTCACTGTGAGCACAAAAACCACTTTAGTTTTTCCTATCTTATACACTCGCTCACGCCCTAGTCCATCCAAAGAAAAGAGAGTGAACCACACCTGAATGAGCCAAGTCACCGCCCCCTAGCAGAATACAGATTACAAGTGGAAGCTAACCTCTGATGCCAGGAATTATAAAATGCACATGCCTTAGAAATAGTGTTCCAATTCTCATCTTCATCTGTGGGTTTTTTTTTTTTTTTTTTTTTTTTTTTTTTTTTTTTTTTGAGATGGAGTCTTGCTCTGTCACCTAACCTGGAGTGCAGTGATGCAATCTCAGCTCACTGCAACCTCTGCCTCCCAGAATTAAGCAATTCTCCTGCCTCAGCCTCCTGAGTAGCTGGGATTACAGGCCCAGGTCACCAGGCCCAGCTAATTTTTGTATTTTTACTAGAGACGGGGTTTCACCATGTTGGCCAGGCTGGTCTCACTTAACTCCTGACCTCAAGTGATCTGCCCACCTCAGCCTGCCAAAGTACTGGTATTACACGTGTGAGCCACAGCCCCTAGCCTCATGTGTTTTAAACAAATTTTATATTATAGAGAAATTAATATGTCACAATTCAATCATAATTTCCAATCAACTCACCACTCATCTGTAACCAGGGTCCCCCTCTTTCCCCACTACTGTTTCCCTCCCTCATTCTGTACATCTCTCTCATTCTCATCCTTTTTCCCTAGCTGTTTTTTTCTCTTTATTTTCCCCTAGGATTGTGTTCATCTTGAGTCCCTCCTCTTCTCTTTGTCCCATTCTTCTTTCTATTCCTTCTCTCCCACCTGTTCTGATCCATTTCTACAACTTGTTTCACCTCTTGATTCCTTTCTGCCCAATTTTTCATTGTCCCTAATCTCCATATATTTCTACCTCTTTCCTCCCACATTTCGGCTCCCCTTGGGCTCACCCTGTTAAATTCGATCTTCGATGTTACACAACCCTGTCCCCACTCTCTGGCACCCTCAGATCCCAGGCCTCCCCCTGCTGTGGTTCTCCCTCTGTTCTCCTTGTGACCAGCTGCCCGCTCTGGCTGTCCCAGCACCACGCTGCTCTATCTGACCTGACTCCAAATCCCTCCTCCTCTCCCCCACTCTCCGTCTGAGAAGCCTTCCCTATCTTGTTGAACTTCATCTTTTTACAGACCCAGGTTTGTCTATATTTTTAGTTACTTTTCTCCCCCTGCTATTTTCTCGGCACCTTCTTTCACCGTGTCTCCGCGAACCTCTCACGTGATCACCTTCTACTTTGCTGTCTTTTAATGGTTCTCTCATTCTTCATTTCTCTTTCAAAATTTCCTGTTTCCCCCGACTCGTTCCCATCTTTTGTTCTCCACACATTCACGGGGAGGGGATTGGAATAAGATGCCCATCTCCGGAAGAGCTCATTTTCGGTGGGCTGGAAGCTGGCTCGAGAGAACACTGGATGTCAGGAGACTGAAGTCACTCCCCACACTCGAGATCAGGAGAACCAGTGGCTGGGAAAGGGAGGCCTGGGAAACAGAGGGTCCAGATTAAGGAGGAAAAAGGCAGGAGTGGGTCAGAAGAGGGGTGGAGTCTGCAGAAACCAGGTCCGGGCAGAGGACACGGCCTCTGGTGCCCCGTTGGGGCGCTGAGCTCCAGCGGCCAAGAAGGGCGAGGGTGGAGGAAGGGACAGTGAGGATTTTACATGGTGCGGGGCGTGTGTAGGGGTTACTAAAGGACTTGAAGCAGGAAAAGCCCACGATAGGAGGTGTCTACGTGGGCATCTGACAAAAAGACCGGGCACAGGACCAGCCTCCAAGCGATTTTAACACGCAGAAAGCGACTCCCAGACTCTCAAAGGACGTCTGAATTTACTAGGGATGGGGGAAGCAGTGCCGCGATTTCAAGGTCTGCACGCCCCTAAGATTCCGGGTGTAGAAGCGCAGAAGAACGAGATAGCCTAGACTTAATATAGACAAAAGGAAACTCACGCGCTGCTGCGAAACAGTTCCTCCATGCGATCGGCTTCCGGGTCTACCGGAAACTGCGCTCTAGGCGTTCACCCACAACGGTCCGCTTCCGGGTTTGCGGGAAATTGCGCGCGCATCCTAGAAGCCGGACTGGCTGAGACCACCGCGGACCCGGACAAGGCCGGCCTGGGCGGGGCCTGCGCTTCTGTTCGCCTGACTGGCCGCGCCTGTTTTCAGGGTTTTGGAGGCAAGATCCGCTTAGCGATCTGAAAACGGATCTTGTCCGCTTAGCGATCTGAAAACGGATCTTGCCTGCGCAGAGCAAAATCGTTTGTTGATTATATCCAGGAAAATTCCTTCTATTAAAATGAATTTCAAGTCCCACCTACCCTGGAAGCAGAAAGAGAGAGAAGAGAGAAAGAGAGAGAAAGAGAAAACAAAGAGAAGTTGAAAAAGAGAAAACCAAGAAAGAAAGAGAGAAAAAACGAAAATAAATGGACAAGAAAGAAAACTAAGGAGGGAAGGGAGGAAGGGAAGGGAAGCTTTAGGAATTGAATTAACACACTTTGGAATTGTCTGTGAAGGGGATGCAAGCTAAAATGTGAAATGCAAAACGCTGCCAGGGTAGAATGTTCTATTTCATGCCAATGTCCCATAGAAGATATATACTTTCCATTTATCTTCCCCATTCACTCTAGAAGGTGAAAGTCAACCCTGTGCTCAATTCCAGACTTTCCTAGGGACGTCATGTTGGGCATGGAGGACTAAGGCCTGTGTAAAGAGAAGTTACCAACTGTTTCTTTAAAAAAAAAAAAAAAAGAAACAATAACTTTTAAAAATAGTCGTTAACAACTTAGTTTTTGTTGTTGTTGTTTTGAGACGGAGTTTCCCTCTGTCGCCCAGGCTGGAGTACAGTGGCACGCACTCAGCTCACTGTAACCTTTGCCTCCTCGGTTCAAGTGATTCTCCTGCCCCAGCCTCCAGAGTAGCCACCATGGCCAGCCCAACTTAGTTTTTTAATGCTTTTTAAAATGTTAAGACAGGGTCTCTGCCACCCAGGCTGGAATGCAGTGGCACAATCATAGCTCACTGCAACCTTGACTTCCTGGGGTCCTGGGCACCTCCCATCTCAACCTCGCAAGTAGCTGGGAGTAAAGGCCTTGACTCTCCACTGTGCTAATTTTCTGTGTTTGTTTTTAATAAGAGATGTAGTCTGGCTTTGTTGCCCAGGCTGGTCTCCAGCTTCTAGCCTCAAGCAGTCTTTCCATCTGCTCCTCCCGAAGTGCTGGGATTATAGGCATGAGTCACCTTGCATGGGAGATAAGGACCCTGCATCAGGACCTCAGGTTATTTTTGAAACACAAATACCTAAGACCCACCAGCAGGCCCATTGGCTGCAGACAGTGGGGTCACCTGAAGAACTTCTCTTTGATCTGAGTACCAACTTCTCACCTCGGTCACTGGGATCCTGGACTATGGCACTGCTCCAGGCAGGCTTGGTTATCCTGCTGGAGGCACCAATCCTCTTGAGCCTAGTGAAATGCAACTGTCTGTACCTCAATGATGTTGCACTGAGATTCTGCCAGTCAAGGTATTACTTCAGTCTCCTGAGACCAGCCTCTACCTCCAGATCCAGGAAGGTCAGTGGACTAGCTTTATTAAAGGGGATATCTGGGCCAGGCGTGGTGGCTCATGCCTGTAATCCCAACACTTTAGGAGGCCAAGGCGGGCAGATCACCTAAGGTCGGGAGTTAGAGACCAGCCTGGCCAACATGGTGAAACCGCATCTCTACTAAAAATACGAAATATGTGTATATATATTAGCCAGGCATGGTGGCACACGCTGTAGTCCCAGCTACTCGAGAGGCTGAGACACAAGAATTGCTTGAATCCAGGAGGTGGATGTGCGGTAAGCCAAGATTGCATCACTGCACTCCAGCCTGGGAGACAGAGCGAGACTGTCTCAAAAAATATAAAAATAAAAGGGATATCTGGATTGGCGGAGAGACTGCAGGACAGCATTCAAGTGGGGTTGAATTGGCCCAGTTGCATCTGACTTCTCACTTGTAGTTCCCAAGAATGAATGTAGAATGTGCTGGAAAAGCAATATCCTGAAGGGAAGGGAGTGGTGAGAAAAGGACAGGATGTGTTCCAGACCCCCAGAACAGGATGCCCTTTGTTGCTTTAGGCCAATGTGCCATGCATCCCTGGAGCATGAAACCCAGGATGGGCCGCCTTCCAGCCTCCCGCAACTGTGATGCAAGTTGTGATGCAAGTTGAACACACACAGAGAGACTGCATCTGCACTGGATGTTTTTCCTGAGCCTTGGGGAGCAGAACACACGAATCCCAGGCATCTGCCGATCTGTATGTAACAAATCCACTTCATGTAACTTACTGTGTTTGCGTGAGATTATCTCTCACTGAACTCAGACATATTGGCAACCAGTGTGCAGTGAACCTGCTTCACAAGCAAGGATGTGGAGAAACTATCTTGGTACATGTTGTGGGAATCTGAAATACTGCAGTCAGTATGGAAAACAGTATCATGGGAAACTTCCTCAACTCAAGATCACCTACCAACCCTTACAGAATCATCATACATACTGGGGAAAGCATAGTTTCCCCCAGAGGTTGGGATGATGGCAAGGATGTCCCCTCTCATCACTACTGTTCCACACAATATCAAAGGTTCCAGTCAGTGAAATAAAGGAAAACGAAATAAAAGTGACAGGCTGGGTGTGGTGTCTGAGGCCTGTAATCACAGTGCTTTGGGAGGCTGGGGAAGGAGGGTGGCCTGAGGACAGGAGAAAAAACAATAGTGTATCAACAGAAAATACGATGGTTGTACAGGCTAATACCTTCCCCAAAGGAAGGTATCTTCATCCCTGTAACCTGTGTTACTGGATGTGTCAAAAGGGAGTTTACAAATGTGGTCTAGTTAAGAATCTTTAGATAAGACATTATCCTGAATTATATGGTCAAAGTGATAGAATCACAAGGTTCAATATCACAAGGGTGCAGGTGGACGCCAAGGGACAGAGACAGTGGTGATGTGTTGAAAATAGAGGGATAAAGAGATTTTTTTCTCGCCTTTAAAGACGGAGGAAGTGGACCATGAGTCAAAGGATGTAAGTGGCCCCTGGAACCTACAAAAGGTAAGGAAACAAATTCTCCCCTGGAGATTCATGAAGAGTCACAGAACTGTGGACCCATATTAGATATGTGCCTTAAGAATTGCAAAAGAATAAATTTTTGTTGTTCTAAGCCAATCACTGTGTATAGCAATAGGAAACTGATGAAATGATTTTATGTAGAAAATTCCAAAAAAATCTACAAAAATCTCTAGAACAAGAAAAATGTACAGGTAGCAAAGTATAAGATCAACCTGCAAAAATATCGTATATTTCATCAGCCAGGCATGGTGGCTTATGCCTGTAATCCCAGCACTTTGGGAGGCCAAGGTGGGCACATCACTCAAGCTCAGGAGTTTGAGACCAGCTGGGTAACATGGTGAAACCCACTACAAAACACAAAAATTTAACAGGCCATGGTGGCACGTGTCTGCAGTGCCAGCTACTCAGGAAGCTGAGGTGGGAGGATGACTTAAGCCTGCAGGATAGAGGTTGCAGTAGCTGAGACTGCTCCACTGCACTCCAGCCTGGATGACAGAGTAAGATCCTGTCTCAAAATAATAATAATAGTAATAATCTTGTATATTTCTATACACTAGGAATTTACACATGAAACCTGATATTAAAAATAAAATACTATGTATGATTGCTCCATTAAAAAAAGGTCAAAGAAATACATGTCAAATATTCTTAGAACTGTTATGTTACAACTACCAAATGCTGATGAAAGAAATCAAAGACAGAAAATAGAGACATATACCATATACATTGATTCGAAGACTACATATAAAACAATATGAAACTGCATAAACCTGACACATAGGGTTAATACCTTTCCTAATTAAGGCATTCTGCAGATACTAACAAGGTTAGCAGTTATGTGGAAAGACAAACAAACCCAAACACTTAAAATACGTAAAACATCTGACCAACAACAACAAAAGACTGGAATCCCTTCATGCGATTTCAAGTCTTCTAATACAGTAAAAGCATTTTTTCCCTTTCTCATATTTACAGTAAACCTAGTTTGTACTTGCCATTGTCTCGGAGTAAGAACCTGTCCCAGAAAAAAAAAAAAAAAAAGAAAATTTCCATTCAAAACTAACAGGATTTAGGCCAGGCACGGTGGCTCACACCTGTAATCCCAGCACTTTGGGAGGCTGAGGCAGGCGGATCAACTGAGGACAGGAGTTCAAGACCAGCCTGGCCAACTTGGTGAAACCCCATCTCTACTCAAAATACAAAAATTAGCCAAGGATGGTGGCAGGCGCCAGTAATCCCAGCTACTCAGGAGGTTGAGGCAGGAGACTAGCTTGAACCTGTGAGGCAGAGGTTGCAGTGAGCCAAGATTGTGCCACGGCACTCTGGCCTGGGCAACAGAGTGAGACTGTCTCAGAAAAAAAAAAAAAAACACATTAAAAAAAAACAGGATTTGGCCGGGCGCGGTGGCTCAAGCCTGTAATCCCAGCACTTTGGGAGGCCGAGACGGGCGGATCACGAGGTCAGGAGATCGAGACCATCCTGGCTAACATGGTGAAACCCCGTCTCTACTAAAAATACAAAAAACTAGCCGGGCGAGGTGGCGGGCGCCTGTAGTCCCAGCTACTCGGGAGGCTGAGGCAGGAGAATGGCGTAAACCCGGGAGGCGGAGCTTGCAGTGAGCTGAGATCCGGCCACTGCACTCAGCCCGGGAGACAGAGCGAGACTCCGTCTCAAAAAAAAAAAAAAAAAAAAAAAAAAAAAAAAAAAAAAAACAGGATTTATACTATTGGTTTTCCACAGAATTCTCCCAGTTGCAGAGTTTCCCAAACACTATTTATTAGTGTGGCTTTGCAGGGTGCAATGGCTCACACCTGTAATCTCACCAGTTTGGGAGGCAGAGGAAGGAGAATGACTTGAGTTCACGAGTTCCAGGCTGCATTGAGCTATGATTGCCACTGCACTCCAACCTGGCTAACAGAGCAAGACCCTGTCTCAAAAAAAAAAAAAAAAATCCTACAGCTTCTACTCTGCCCATCTGAGCTCTCACCTGGGTTCACCCTCTGATCCGTTCCCTCCCATCTGGATTTTTTGCTATTTTCCCTTCACTCTGCCGAGTCCAGCGCTCTCTCCTTTGTTCCCACATAGAGATAATACTCAGGTCAGGAAGACAGATTCCTGTTTATAAAAAAAAGAGAACCAAGGTGTACTGTGACACCTTTAAAACTCAAGCCCTGGGCTGGGTCAGTGGCCCATGCCTGTAATCCCAGCACTTTGGGAGGCCGAGGCAGGCAGATCACTTGAGGTCAGGAGTTCAAGACCAGCCTGGCCAACATGGCAATACCCTGCCTCTACTAAAAATATAAAAATTAGCCAGGCGTGGTGGCAGACGCCTGTAATCCAGCTACTTGGGAGTCTGAGGCAGAAGAATCACTTGAACCCAGAAGGTGGAGGTTGCAGTGAGCCGAGGTAGCATCACTGCACTCCAGCTTGGGAGACAGAGCGAGGCTCCATCTAATTAAAAAAAAGAAAGAAAGAAAGAAAATCCATGGTTTCCAAAACATACTTCTGTTTCCATTAATTTATTAGGAACGCTCTTCTGTCTGGCTGTTCATCTGTATCCTGTGTAATATCCTTTATAACAAAAGGTACACCTAAGTAAACTGTTTCTCCGAGTTGTGTAAATCACTCTAGCAAATTCTGGGGGCAGTTTTGTGCAGCTGAGCCCCTCAGCCTCCTGTGAGATCTAAAATCTCTATAAATGGTGTCAAATTGAGTTCAATTACAGAACACCCAGTTTTTATCTGGTGAAAAATTGCTTGTTGGTGGGAAGTAATCCTCACACATTTTGATGACCAGAGATGAGGCATTTTGTGTTGAGTGTTCACTATTGTGTTGATTGTGAGAGTAGAAAAACCACTTTGGTTTTTCCTATCTTATACACTTGCCCACAGCCTACCCCATCCCAAGAGAAGTGAAGATAGTGACCCACAGCTGAATGAGTCAAGTCACTGCCCTCTGGCAGAATAAGGACAAGTGGAAGCTAACCTCTGATACCAAGAATTATGAAATGCACATGCCTTATAGACACTTTTCCAATTCTCATCTTCGTCTGTATATTTTAAACGAATTTTATGTTTATTATAAAGAAATTAATCATAATATCCAATCAATTCATTATTCCTCTGGACTGAGCGTCCCCTTTCCTCATTACTGTGTTTCCCTCCCTCATTCTCTACCTACGTCTCATTCTCACCTTCTTTTCCTAGCTCTTTTTTTCTCTTTATTTTCCCCCTAAGATTCTGCTCATTTCAAGCCCTTCTTCCTTCTCCTGCTCTTCCCTCTATCCTTCTCTTCCACTTGTTCTGCTCCTTTCTCACTTCTTTCACCTCTTATTCTTCTTTCTGCCCAATCTTTGTCTCCAATCTTCATATATTTCTGCCTCTTTCTTCCCCTGTCTCTGCTGCCGCTTAGGTTCCCGTTAAATTCTGTCTTCCCTGCTACACTCCGCATCCCCACTCTCTGGCACCCCCAGATCCCAGGTCTCCCCAGGCTGTGGTTCTCCCTCTGCTCTCCTTGTCACTGGCTGCCCCCTCTTGCTGTCACAGCACCATGCTTCTCTGTCTGCCCTGGCTCCAAATCCCTCCTTCTCTCCCCAACTCTCGCATCTGGGAGGAGCCTCCCCCTTTCTGCCCCTCTCCCTATCTTGCGGAACTCTTATCTCTCTAGAAACCCAGTTTTTCTCTGAATTTCTCTAGTTGCTTTTCTCCCTCTGCTCCTTCCTCAGCATCTTCATTCACTGTCTGCAAATCCTTCATCTACCATCTACTTTGCCATCTGTTTTCTGGTTTTTGTTTGTTTGAGATGGAGTTTCGCTCGTCACCCAGGCTGGAGTGCAATGGTGCAATCTTGGATCACCACAACCTCTGCCTCCCGGGTACAAGCGATTCTCCTGTCTCAGCCTCCAGAGCAGCTGGGATTACAGGCATGCGCCACCACACCCGGCTAATTTTGTAATTTTTATAGAGACGGAGTTTCTCAATGTTGGTCAGGCAGGTCTTGAACTCCCGACCTCAGGTAATCTGCCCGCCTCAGCCTCCCAAAGTGCTGGGATTACAGGCATGAGCCATCACGCCCGGCTGCCATCTGTCTATGGGTCTCCTTCATTCTTCTTTCCCATCTCACCCTTTTTTCTATTTCTTCTCCTCCACACATTCACAGGGAAGGGAGTGGAGTCAGATCCCCACCTCAAGAGCACCTTTTCTGTGGGATGGAATTTGGGATGAGAGAAACCTTAATGTCCTGAGATAGAAGTCACATCCCCACACTCGAAATCAGGAGAAGCGGTGACCGGAAAGGGGAGACCTGGGGAGCAGAAGGGCCCCCCATCAAGGAGGAAAAAGGCAGGAGAAAGTCAGGAGAGGGCGGGGTCTGCAGGATCCCAGGACCAGGAAGAGTTCGCGGCCTCCCTGGGACTGGGGCTGCGTCCCTGCTCTCCAGGGGCCGATGAGAGAGCGCCTGGGAAGCACCCAGGGCAGGAATCAACCTTGCCGTGAGGACCTTAGAAAAGCTGCAGGCGAGTGTAGGGGACACTGAAGGATTTGAGGCAGGAAAACTCCACGATAAGAGCTGTCTACATGGCCCTGTGGCAGAAGCTCAGGGGACATGACCCTGTCGAATTGAGTCCGTTAAACCTCTTTGTCTTCATAAATGACCCAGTCTTGGGTATTTCTTTATTAACAGCGTGAGAACAGACTAATACCGTAAATTGGTAATGGTAGAGTGGGGTGCTGCTATAAGGATACCTCAAAATGTGGAAGCAAATTTGGAACTGGGTAACAGGCAAAGGCTGCAACAGTTTGGAGGGCTCAAAAGAAGACAGGAAGATGTGGGAAAGTTTGGAGCTTCCTAGAGAATGGTTGTTGAATGGTTCTGACCAAAAAGTCCAGGCTGAAGGTGGTCTCAGATGGAGATGAGGAACTTTATTGGGAACTGGAGCAGAGGTGTGCTGCAGGGGCAGAGCCCTCATGGAGAACCTCTGCTAGAGCAGTGCAGAAGTAAAATGTGGAGCTGGAGCCCCCACACAGAATACTCACGGAGGCACTAACTAGTGAAGCTGTGAGAAAAGAGCCACCCTCCTCCAGACCCCAGAATGGTAGATTCACTGACAGCTTGCAGCGTGTACCTGGAAAAGTAGCAGACACTCAACACCAGCCTGTGAAAGCAGCCAGGAGAGGAGCTGTACCCTGCAAAGTCACAGGCGCGGAAGTGTCCAAGACCATGGGAACCCACCTCTTGCATCAGTGTGACCTGGATGTGAGACATGGAGTCAAAAGAGATCATTTCAGAGCTTTAAGATTTGACTGCCCTGCTGGATTTCAGACTTGCATGGGGCCTGTGACCTGTTTTGGCCAATTTCTCCCATTTGGAATGGGTGTTATTTATCCAATGCCTGTACCTCCATTGTACCTAGGAAATAACTAACTTGCTTTTGATTTTACAGGCTCATAAGCAGAAGAGACTTGCTTGTCTCAGATGAAAATTTGGACTATGGACTTTTCAGTTAATGCTGAAATAAGACTTTGGGGGACTGTTGGAAAGGCATGATTGGTTTTGAAATGTGAGGACGTGAGATTTGGGAGGGACCAGGGGCAAAATGTTACAGTTTGGCTGTGTCCCCACCAAATCCCATCTTGAATTGTAGCTCCCATAATCCCCACATGTTGTGGGAGGGACCCAGTGAGAGGTACGTGAATCATGGGGATGGGATTTTCCCATGCTGTTCTCATGATAGTGAATAAATGTCATGAGATCTTATGGTTTTATAAAGGGCAGTTTCCCTGCATAGGCTCTCTCTTGCCCGCCACCATGTAAAACACGCGTATGCTCCTCATTCACCTTCCGCCATGATTGTGAGGTATCTCTAACCCTGTGGAACTGCGAGTCCAATAAACCTCTTTTTCTTTATAAATTACACAGTCTTGGGTATGTCTGTATTAGCAGCATGAGAACAGACTAATACAATATCCCAGGCTACTCACCTATCCCTGTTCTCCAATTTGGACCAGCTGGGGAAGTCCATCCTGCTTTCCCCAGAAAGCCTCATTATGTAGTAAACATTTGCAGACCATGTCAGTGTATGGCATCACCATTCTCAATATCTAAACCAAACTTTAGGTGGACTTCAAACAAATTCCAGTAGAGCAGTCAAAAGTTCAAATTATCGACCAGGCGTGGTGGCTCACACCTATAATCCCAGTACCTTGGGAGGCTGAGGTGGGCGGATCACAAGGTGAAGAGATCAAGACCACCCTGGCCAACATGGTGAAACCCCGTCTGTATTAAAAATACAAAAATTAGCTGGGCGCAATGGCTCACGCCTGTAATCCCAGCACTTCAGGAGGCCGAGGCAAGTGGATCACGAGGTCAGGAGATCGAGATCATCCTGGCTAACACAGTGAAACCGCGTCTCTACTAAAAATACAAAAAATTAGCCAGGTGAGGTGGCAGGCACCTGTAGTTCCAGCTACTCAGGAGGCTGAGGAGAATGGCATGAACCCGGGGGCAGAGCTTGCAGTGAGCAGAGATCACGTCACTGCACTCCAGACTGGGCGACAGAGCGAGACTCCTTCTCAAAAAAAAATACAAGAATTACCTGGGTGTGGTGGTGTGCCCTTGTAGTCCAGCTACTCGAGAGGCTGAGGCAGCCATTTGAACCCAGGAGGTGGAGGTTGCAGTGAGCCAAGATCACACCACTGCACTCCAGCCTGGTGAGAGAATGACACTCTGTCTCAAAAAAAAAAAGTTCAAACTGCCAAAAATATTTTAAGTGGGAGTATATGAAGTTTCTAGTTAATCTACAAAAGCAAAAAAAAAAATCCCATTCTGTGTGACGATTCTTAAGAGAAAATTTATGGGCCGGGTGCGGTGGCTCACGCCTGTAATCCCAGCACTTTGGGAGTCCGAGGCGGGTGGATCACGAGGTCAGGAGTCTTAGACCAGCCTGGCCAATATGGTGAAACGCTGTCTCTACTAAAAATACAAAAATTAGCTGGGCGTGGTGGTACGCGCCTGTAGTCACAGTTACTTGGGAGGCTGAGGCACAAGAATCGCTTGAACCTGGGAGGCGGAGGTTGCAGTGAGCCAAGATCGCGCCACTGCACTCCAGCCTGGGTGACAGAGTGAGACTCAGTCTCAAAAAAAAAAAAAAGAAAATTTATGAATGTTAATATTTTTCCACTTATGTCACTGAGGACTACTAGGAAAAAAAAGACATTGTGGTACAGTAATTTCACTCTTATTTAATACTTTCTTTCATTTAATAGTATTTGTCATATATTTGTATTTTTGTGTTATAAAAATTAAAGTGCATGCCATGAGTCTTCTTTGGCACACTTAGGCACACAGAAATATAATGAACAGTGAAATGTTTGATGGACTTTTGAGGGTGTATGAGGCTGAAGTGGCACTGTTATGGATTATACGTACCCATATAAGCATTCTTTGCCAAAGCACAGAGAGAATATCTCAAGTATTAAGTATGATTAGTCTAAATTATACTTACCCAAGGATATGCACTCACAAGTGTATGCGTATGTTGTTTCATTTCGCACACACACAAAACTGTTCTGGATGCGTCAACCTTAAAATTCTAATGGTGCATTTTTAAAAATGCCTATTTTATACTAGAGTAGACACATATCACTGCTACATAGCTCAGTGTGAAGACAAAAAAAACCAAATTGCAGAGTATTTACTATTAATGGTGCACTATTGTGCAGTATATTCTCCTAAGGGGGGAATAAAATAGTTGGTAAAAATGATGTGATTCATACTTAGGAAGATTTTAATTTTATTAACTAAAACATGAGAACTATGTACATTCTAAATCAAACAGTTGGAAATTATGCCAACAGTTAAATGTAAATGCTACTCAAGAACATGGCATTCTAGTAGTTTAAATTCTCTAATCTAACTCTTCTCTCTTCCATTTCAAAAATGACCACTTTTTTTTTTTTTTGAGACAGAGTTTTGCTCTTGTCACCCAGGCTGCAGTGCAATAGTGCAATCTTGGCTCACTGCAACCTCTGCCTCCCGGGTTCAAGCGATTCTCCTGCCTCAGCCTCCAGAGTAGCTGGGATTACAATAATCTACCACCACGCTCAGCTAACTTTTGTAGTTTTAGTAGAGATGGGGTTTGGCGATGTTGGCCAGGCTGGTCTCAAACTCCTGACCTCAAGTGATCCACCCACCTTGGCCTCCCAAAGTGCTGGGATTATAGGTGTGAGCCACCGCACCCAGCCAAAAATGACTTTTTTTTTTTTTTTTTTTTTTTTTTTGAGACGGAGTCTTGCTCTGTCACCCAGGCTGGAGTGCAGTGGCCGGATCTCAGCTCACTGCAACCTCCGCCTCCCGGGTTCCCGCCATTCTCCTGCCTCAGCCTCCCGAGTAGCTGGGACTACAGGCGCCACCACCTCGCCCGGCTAGTTTTTTGTATTTTTTAGTAGAGACAGGGTTTCACCGTGTTAGCCAGGATGGTCTCGATCTCCTGACCTCATGATCCGCCCATCTCAGCCTCCCAAAGTGCTGGGATTACAGGCTTGAGCCACCGCGCCCGGCCAAAAATGACTTTTTAATCATTCTTGCCTAAACAGTGATTGCTATGCAATTCATGTGGCCATCATCTCCCTTGCATTATTTCTACAGATATGCTCTATTTCATGGCTAGTTGGTAGAGCACAGAAGCACTGTGCCCTTCTGTCAGGAAAAACGTGCTCAGCAATAGTATGATGACTGCCATTATAGTTTTATATGATTCCTCCCCACCTCCATGCTCTCTAAATCAGACAATAATCTGAAAACACAGTGTCCTTCTTCCTTGGGAAACTGATAGAAACGATTTTCAGCTAATGAAGTCATCTCTGTCATCCTACTGATTCTTTTTTTTTTTTTTTTTTTTTGGTTGAGACTGAGTCTCACTCTATGGCCCAGGCTGGAGTGCAGTGGTGCAATCTCAGCTCATTACAAGCTCCACCTCCCAGGTTCATACCATTCTCCTGCCTCAGCCTCCCGAGTAGCTGGGACTACAGGTGTCTGCCACCATGCCCGGCTAATTTTCTGTATTTTTAGTAGGGACGGGATTTCACTGTGTTAGCCAGGATGGTCTTGATCTCCTAACCTCATGATCCGCCCGCCTCAGCCTCCCAAAGTACTGGGATTACAGGCATGAGTCACCGCGCCCGGCATCCTACTGATTCTTTTCAAGAGACCACAGTGAAAGGTCTGTCAAGAAGTCACATGAAGTGATTTCAAAGTTGAGGATGAAAGTCATAAAATGTAAAGTAGCCTTTCCAAAAAACCCCATATGATTATGTTTTTTAATTGCCTGAATATAACTGACCATTTCCACGTGCCCCTGGACCTTTGACATACATCACATCATGAGATTCAACATATTTGGAGCTGTGATTTTTCTGCAGCATGCAATATCATAAATATTGGAGAACTAGAGCCTGAGTTACCGCTTGTGTAAATCTTATGTTCCATAGTAATGATCCTTGAATAATAGCCTCAGCACACACAATCCATCTGTGTGGTTTCATCCAAGATGTATATTTTGATATCTAGTCATTTGGCAGGCCTCAAGTGACCTGTGTCATACATACATTGCTATGATTTCTCTTTAGTATGGAATCTCTGATACTGATTAATGCTAGATCTCAGGATGAAGAGTTGCCATACTCAGTTTGTAAGAACTCTCTCATGAATGAATTCTCTCATGCTGTGCAAAGTGTCAATTATTACTAAAGATCTTACCACACACATTTCATCTGTACGGCTTCTCTCCAGTATGGATTCTGTGATGATCTGCAAGGTTTGAATTTCGAGTGAAGTCCTCACCACATTCATGACATCTGTAGGGTTTCTCTCTAGTATGAATTCTCTCATGTTTTGTTAGGTATAACTTGTGGCTGAAGACCTTGCCACATTCATTGCATTTGTAAGGCTTCTCTCTGGTATGAATTTGCCTGTGTCGTGCAAGGTGTGAATTGTGACCAAAGACTTTGCCACATTCACTACATTTGTAAGGTTTCTCTCCAGTATGCATTCTGTGATGATTTGCAAGGTTTGAATTTCGAGTGAAGTCCTTGCCACATTCATGACATCTGTAAGGTTTCTCTCCAGTATGAAATCGCTGATGATTGCTTAGGGATAATCTATGCCTGAAGACCTTGGCACATTCTTTACATTTGTAAGGTTTCTCTCCAGTATGAATTAGTAGATGGGCAGTAAGGCCTGAACAGTCTCTAAATGCTTTGCCACATTCATTACATTTGTAAGGTTTCTCTCCAGTATGAACTCTTTGATGTCGTGTAAGGCATGAAAGTCGACTAAATACCTTGCCACAGTCACTGCATTTGTAAGGTTTCTCTCCAGTATGTATTCTCTGATGTTGTGCAAGGTGTGAATTGTAACTGAAGACTTTGCCACATTCATTACATTTGTAAGGTTGCTCTCCTGTGTGCGTTCTATGATGATTGGTTAGACAAAACTTGTGCCTGAAGACTTTGCCACATTCTTTACACTCATAAGGTTTCTCTCCAGTATGGATTCTTTGATGTCTGGTAAGGTGTGCATTTCGATTGAAGACCTTGCCACATTTATTACATTTGTGAAGTTTCTCTCCAGTGTGAATTACAAGATGAGCAGTAAGGCCTGAACCCCCTGAAAATGCTTTGCCACATTCCTTACATTTGTAAGGTTTCTCTCCACTGTGAATTTTCTGATGTCGTGCAAGGTGTGCATTTCTATTGAAGACCTTGCCACACTCATTACATTTGTAAGGTTTCTCTCCAGTATGGATTCTGTGATGATTTGCAAGGTGAGAATTTTGAGTGAAGACTTTGCCACACTCATTACATTTGTAAGGTTTCTCCCCAGTATGGATTCTCTGATGTCGTGCAAGGAGTGAAATTCGATTGAAGAGCTTGCCACATTCATGACACTTGTAAGGCTTCTCACCAGTATGAATTCTTTGATGTTGTACAAGGTTTGAACTGTTACTAAAGACCTTGTCACATTCATTACATTTGTAAGGGTTATCTGCAGTGTGGATTACTTGATGGTTAGCAAGGCTTGAAGACACACTAAAGACTTTGCCGTGCTCATTACATTCACAAGATTTTCCCCTAATTTGTGCTTTTTGTTCTTGTGGGAGAAATGGAGAATCATCAAAATCATTTCTATATGTATTTAAAATGTGGGATTTGACAGTAGAATAAATTTTTTGAAGTGGTGAAACTAAGGAATTGTTGTTGATAGGTTTTTCGACAGGTTTACATCCAGAAATATTCCTTTCAGCTTGAAATACCTGCAGTTCACTCAGATGTAACTGAAAGGTTAATCCAAGTTGATTTTTAAGAGATTTGTTTTCTGTATTGCTTCCCAATTTTGAGCTGCTCTCTAAAAAGGAAAGAAAAAAGTGGAACTTCAACCCATGACAATGGCATGTTCAGTGTCTGACAGAGAGCCCAGATTCTGCCTCACCTGACTCAGACATTGGAAGGAATATGAGCATACTGTGTGTATCATGCTGGCAGTACAGAAAACAAAAGGGATGGAAGGATGCATTAGAGCAGTGGGGAACCTGCAGGAGTCAGGTGGATTGTGGGTGAGTTTGAGAGAGATTATGAGCAGAGAAATACAACAGAAATTGAAAGCTTCTGAGAAAAAGCAGGGATGAGCCTCTTACAGAAAATCAGAAATTTGAGATCAGCTGTATAGTCATTAGTAATAGTACTTCCACAAGCCAGAAAAAAACACATCACCAGAAAAGGAGTAACTGTTCCTACACCCTTTATAGCAGGCTAATTAGTAAAGGTATCCTCCTGCACAACTCTTATATAAAATACCTGCAAGAAGTGGTGGCTTTACCAAACCTAAACCAAAAATTATGAGGCCTACAAAAGTACAGGGAAATATGGCTAAAATTATGATCAATCAATCAATCTCCACAAAACAAGCCTAAAAAAGGCAGCCCTCTGAATTACTTGACAGGTATTTAAAGCAACTGCCTTAAGATGCTTAATGAGCTAAAAAAGATAACATAGATAACTAAACAAAATCTGGCAAACATTACATGAAAAGAAAAAGAATATCAATCACAGGAGAAACTACTAAAACCAAAAGAACAGAAATTCTGGAGCTGAAATATGATAACTGAAGTAATAATTCACTAAGGGATTCAACAGCAGACTGCAAAAGGAACAGAAAACAATGAGCAAACTGTAAGATACATTATTCAAAAGAATCAGCTCCAAAGAGCAATAGGAAAAAATGATGAAGAAAACCAACCCTAGTACATTTTTGAGATACTATCAGGTGAAACAATATACAAACTATTGGAGATTCACAGGAAGACAGAGGATTCGAAATCACCATTGCAGAAATAATGCTCAAACATCCCCAATCTAAGGAAAGAAATGAATATACAAATTCAAGAAGCTTGACCATGCTAACTAAAACTAACCCAAGGACATTCACACAGAGACATACTATAAAGAAATTATCAAAACTCAAAGACAAAGAAACAATCTTGATAGTAGCGACAAAAAAAGACTTGTCATATAAAGGGAAACTGTATAACATTATGTATATTCTTCAACAGAAACTTTGTAGGCTAGAAGGCAGTGAGAGGATATGTTGAAAACATTTAAAGAAAGAAATGGCAAAAATACCAAGAATACTATATTTAGTAACATTCACCTGCAAAAATAAGAAATGTAGATGTTCTTAGAAAATGAAGAGCTGAGGGAGTGCACTGGTATTCTAGACTTGCCCAACAAGAAATGCTACAGGGACTGCATCAATGTAAAATAAAAGGTCTCTAAACAGTATCTTTAACCTCAATGAAAATAGAAAGTTCACCATTAAAGGTCAGTAAATAATCAAATATAGAGATATTTATTATTACCCTTTTGTAACTTGACTTTTAATGGTTTTTGTTTGTTTGTTTTTTGAGACAGAGTCTTGCTCTGTCACTCAGGCTGGAGTGCAGTGGCACGATCTCGGCTCACTGCAACCTCCACCTCCCGAGTTCAAGCAATTCTCCCACCTCAGTGTCCCAAGTAGTAGCTGAGATTATAGGCATGCATTACCACACTTGGCTAATTTTTGTATTTTTAGTAGAGACACGGTTTTGCCGTGTCAGCCAGGCATGACCTCAGGTGATCCACCTGCCTCAGCCTCCCATAATTCTTTCCTAGCAATTAAAAGACAAAATCAGTTTAAAAGCGCTATACATGTATGTTAATGGGACCATAACATATATCAAAATAATTTCTGCCATTAATAACAGAGAGTGAGAGCAGAGTTGTGAAGTAGACCTTTCTGTACCTAATAAAAGTTACACTGTTAATATTTAAAAATAGAATGTTTTAATTTCACAGTATTTGAAGTACCTGTAATGCTAACCACAAAAATAAAATATATCAGACACACACAAGAGATAGGATTCAAGTATCTCACTACAATGAAACAAGCAAAACACTACAGAAGGCAGTAAGAAAGAAATTGTAGGGAAAAAAAATCTACAAGATATTAAATAATCTACAGATAATAATCTAATATGTATTCTGTTTTTTTGTTTTTTGTTTTTTTTTTTTTGAGACGGAGTCTCGCTCTGTCGCCCAGGCTGGAGTGCAGTGGCGTGATCTCGGCTCACTGCAAGCTCCACCTCCCGGGTTCACGCCATTCTCCTGCCTCAGCCTCTTTTGTTTTTAATAGTTTCTATGTTTGATACTCTCCTTCTTTTCATGTAATGTTGGCCTGATTTAACTTTGGAATCAGAAGAAAATAAGATTTACTAAATCCTATCTGCAAGAAACTCCCTTTAATTCTAAGGACACACACAAGCTGAAATGGAAAGGATGGAAAAATATATTCCACGCAAACAGTAACCAGCAGAAAGTACAGGTGGCAGTGTTAATATGAGAGAACAGACTTTTACTCAAAAATCATAAGAGACAAAGATTATTATAAAATGATGAAAGACTCGATTCACCAAGAAGATATAACAATTATAAATATATAAACACCAAGTGTCAGAGCTCCTAAGTACAGAATGAGGCTGGGTGCAGTGGCTCATGTCTGTAATCCCAGCCCTTTGGGAGACTGAGGCAGGAGGATTGCTAGAGCCTAAGAGTTTGAGATAAGCCTGAGCAACATACTGAGACCCCATCTCTATTAAAAGTAGTAAGTAAATAAATAAAAACTAAGTATAGAATGGAAACTTGATAAAACTCCAAAGAGAAATATTGTTCCACAATATTATAGTTGAATTCAATATTCTAGTTTTGAAAACGGATAGAACCAGACAGAAGAACAATAAAGAAACTGAGGATTCTGGTTGGGAGCAGTGGCTCCTGCTTGTAATTCCAACACTTTGGAAGGCTGAGGTGGGAAGATCACTTGATCCTAGGGGTTCAAGTCCAGCCTGGGCAACAAAGCAAGACCCTGTCTCCACAAAAAAATTTTAAAAATTAGCCAGGCATGGTGGTGCATGCCGGTAGTCCCAGCTACTTGGGAGGCTGAGGCAGGAGGATCACTTGAAGCCAGGAGTGCAGGCTACTATGAAGTATGACAGTACCACTGCACTCCAGCCTGGGCAGAAGAGCAAGAATATATCTAAAACGGAAAAAAAAAAGGAGGAAATGGAAGACTCAAACACCACTACAGACCCATGAGACATACGAGATATATACAGAACACACCACCCAAAACAGCAGAATACAAACTTTTCTCCAATTTCCATGGAACAACTTCCAGAATAGACCTCACAGTAGGATATAAAATGAATTTTTGAAGATTTAAGGCTGAGCACAGTGGCTCATGCCTATAATCACAGCACTTTGAGAGGCCGAGGTGGGTGGATTGCTTGAGCTCAGGAAGTCAAGGCTGCAGTGAGCTGTGATCATGCTAATGCATGGCCTGGGCAACAGAGTGTGACTTGGTCTTAAAAGAAAAAAAAAATCTGAAATCATATAAACGATTGATTCCCATCACCATGAAACATAACTAGAAATTAACAGCAGAGGAAAAATGTATTAAGTCCACAAATATGTGCAATTTTTTTTTTTTTTTTTTGAGACGGAGTCTCGCTCTGTCGCCCAGGCTGGAGTGCAGTGGCCGGATCTCAGCTCACTGCAAGCTCCGCCTCCCGGGTTCATGCCATTCTCCTGCCTCAGCCTCCCGAGTAGCTGGGACTACAGGCACCGCCATGTTGCCCGGCTAGTTTTTTGTAGTTTTAGTAGAGACGGGGTTTCACCGTGTTAGCCAGGATGGTCTCGATCTCCTGACCTCGTGATCCGCCCATCTCGGCCTCCCAAAGTGCTGGGATTACAGGCTTGAGCCACCGCGCCCGGCCAAATATGTGCAATTTTAACAACACACTTAAAAAACCCAAGGGTTGAAAAAAGAAATCACAAGAAAAATTAGAAAATATCTTGATACAAAGAAAAACAGAAACACAACACACTACAACTTGGAATGTAACAACAACGGTACTGGAAAGGCTATTATGACACCGTCTGTTTACATTAAAAAACAAACCAATGGGCCGGGCACACTGACTCGCACTTGGAACCTCAGCACTGTGAGAGGCCAAGCAGAAGCCCAGTTCAAGACCAGCTTAAGCAACACAGCAAGACCCCATCTCTACTAAAAATTTTAAAAATTACCTGGGCATAGTGGCGCATGCCTGTGATCGCCACTAATGGAGAGGCTGAAGCAGGAGAATTGCTTGAGCTCAGGAGTTCGAGGCTAGAGTGAACCACGATCGTGTCATTGAACTTCAGCCTTATTACCAGGCTACCTTCATCAAAACAGAACTGTAGTTCTTCAAACTTATTACCAAGCTACCTTCATCAAAACAGAACTGTAGTGACATGAAGACAGATATGTATAAACAAAGGGAGAACAGAGAGGCCAGAAACAAACCCTCAAAAATGTAGTTAAATCGTGTTCCATAAGAATGCCAAAACCACGTGAGGAGAAAAGGACAGTCACTCCAACAGATAGTGCTCCGGAAATTGGATATCTACATGCAAAGGAATGAAGCTGAACCCTTACTTTACACCCTATGCACAAATTAACTTAAGAATTGATTTATGACCTAAAATTAAGATCAAAAACTATAAAACTCCTGGAAAAAATAATAGATAAAAAGCTTTATGACAGTGGATTCAACAATGTTTTTTCCTGGCTATAACCTCAATAGAACAAGAAAGAAGGTAAAAATACATAAAATGCACTACAACAAGATAGATAATGATTATGAATGAAGGAAAACAATTGCCAGAGTGAAAAGGAAACTTACTAATGTAACAAAATATTTGCAAATCAAATCTCTAAGACATTAATATCTAAGATAATATGTAAGTCATACGAATAAAAAAGATATTTCATTTAATATTATTGAATAAAAGTAAATGAAAAATTAAGAAATAAGGAAAAGAGTGGAATACACATTTCTCCAGAGGTGATATACAAACAACAACCACATGAAAACATGCAAAATATCACTAATCATTAGAAAAATGCAAAGAAAACCCAAATGTTTATTGTTTAAAAAAACCCAAAAAACAAACCAAAAAAAAACCCAGTAAATCACAAGTGGCAAAAATGTGCAGAAATGGGAGACTTATATCCTGTTGTTGGAAATGGTGCAAAGAAGTATGGGCCAGGTGCGGTCGCTCACGCCTGTAATCTCAGCACTTTGGGAGGCTGAGGTGGATGGATCACCTGAGGCCAGGAGTTGGAGACCAGCCTGGCCAACATGGTAAAACCCTGTCTCTATTAAAGAAGTACAAAAATTAGATGGGGATGGAGGCACACGCCTGTAATCCCAGCTACTCAGGAGGATGAGGAACAAGAATCACTTGGACCTGGGAGACGGAGGTTGCAGTGAACTGAGATTGTATACCGCACTCCATCCTGGGTGACACAGTGAGACCCTGTCTCGAAAATAAAATAATAATAATAATAAAGTAAACAAGTATGACATTTTCTCAAATAATCCAAAATCAAATTACCAGTATAGGTAACAATTCCTCATCTGGGTATATATACAAAAGAACTAAAGATAGCATCTTAAAGAGATATTTAGAAACCCATGTTCACTGCAACATTATTAAAAATATCAGAGGCCGGGCACGGTGGCTCAAGCCTGTAACCCCAGCACTTTGGGAGGCCGAGACGGGCGGATCACGAGGTCAGGAGATCGAGACCATCCTGGCTAACACGGTGAAACCCCGTCTCTACTAAAACTACAAAAAACTAGCCGGGCAACGTGGCGGTGCCTGTAGTCCCAGCTACTCGGGAGGCTGAGGCAGGAGAATGGCGGGAACCCGGGAGGCGGAGCTTGCAGTGAGCTGAGATTCGGCCACAGCACTCCAGCCTGGGTGACAGAGGGAGACTCCGTCTCAAAAAAAAATTAAAATAAATAAATAAATAAAAATATCAGAGCTGGGTAGGGGGCTCACACCTGTAATCCCAGCACTTTAGGAGGCTGAGGTGGGTGGATCACCTGACCTCAGGAGTTTGAGACCAGCCTGGCCAACATGGTGAAACCCCGACAGTACTAAAAATACAAAAAAATTAGCTGGGCGTGGTGGTGGGCACCTGTAATCCCAGCTACTTGGGAGGCTGAGGCAGGAGAATCACTTAAACCCGGGAGGCGGAGGCTGCAGTGAGCCGAGATGGTGGCACTGCACTCCAGCCTGGGCAACAAGAGCAAAACTCTGTCTCAAAAAAAAAAAAAAAAAATCAGAGGTAGAAGCAACCCAGGTGTCCAACAACAGATAAAGAGATAAACAAAAGTGATATACACATAAAAAAAAACATTCTTCGGTCCTAATACAAAAATGTCTTTGTATGCTACAAAATGGACGAACTTGGAAGATACTATCCTGAGTGAAATAAGCCAGTCATAAAAAGACAAATACAATATGATTCCTCTTACATGAGGTATGTAAAATACTGAAATTAATAGAAAGAGAACAGAAAGGTGAGACTGAGTGAAGTTGGGTGGGGGGAGTGAGTTTAAATGTTTCTGGTAATTAATTCAATCTAAATTCAAACAACAACAGAAATACTATTTAAACTCTGTTACACTCATACAACGTAAAATGTTATAAAATTTGATGAAATAAAAAAGGAATAGAAGAGATACCAATACTTAACATATTAGCAGATACATAGTTGTGAGTGTGAACAAATGGAAGTTAATGTGCACTTATCTAATAAATTTGGCTTCATAATTCTCACAGAAAAACAAATAACTATGCAGAAAATAAGTAAGCAACCCACAGTGGGAATGGTTTCTACTGAAGGGCACTGTCGGTATCAGCAAAGTGCAGAAACATTTCCTGGCAGTGGTTTGGAGACCCATGGACTAGGTCGTCAGCAACATAACCAGCAAATAAGAGCCAGAGAACAGCAGCAAAGCAGCAGGTCGTGGATGACCAGGGACCAGGTGAACATTGTGGGAAATTCCAACGGAAAGATGAGGACCAAAACAGCCTTCATGTGTTAACTCAAGAATGTAATTTCCGGCTGGGCGCGGTGGCTCAAGCCTGTAATCCCAGCACTTTGGGAGGCCAAGGCGGGCGGATCATGAGGTCAGGAGTTCGAGACCATCCTGGCTAACATGGTGAAACCCCGTCTCTACTAAAAAATACAAAAAACTAGCCGGGTGAGGTGGCGGGCGCCTGTAGTCCCAGCTACTCCGGAGTCTGAGGCAGGAGAATGGCGTGAACCCGGGAGGCGGAGCTTGCAGTGAGCTGAGATCCAGCCACTGCACTCCAGCCCGGGTGACAGAGCGAGACTCCGTCTCAAAAAAAAAAAAAGAATGTAATTTCCAGAACTTCCGGCATTTTTCAGAAAACACAGATGACATAAAGAACAGTGGAGAAGTTCATGAAGTACAAGAAATTGGCTACATTTTCAATAGAGTACTATGAAATATTTGATCACTAATTTGGTAAACCATCATTCAAACATAATCAATCTTGACAGCATAATGACTAGAAATAGCATTTGATCCAAGAAACAAAAGGTGAAATTTAAAGACTATCCACAAATTATGTGGAGAAAACTGAAAACAGAAAATGCAATACTTTGGATGAGCGCGGTGGCTCATGTATGTAACCCCAGCACTTTGGGAGGCCAAGGTGGGCGGACCACTTGAGGACAGAAGTTTAAGACTAGCCTGGCCAACATGGTGAGACCCTCTCTCTCTACTATAAATACAAAAATAAGCCAAATGTGGTGGTGCACACCTGTAATCCCAGCTACTCAGGAGGCTGAAGCACGAGAATCGCTTGAACTCAGAAGGTGGAGGTTGCAGTGACCTGAGATCACACCACTGTACTCCAGCCTAGGTGACAGAGAAAGACTCTGCCTCCAAAAAAAAAAAAAAAAAAAACCGGGAAAATGCAATGTTTCCTTGTGATATTATAATATATATACATATGTAGACTTTTATCCATGCTTTCTGGCTCATAATTGCCATAGCCCTTGTTACAGTCCTTGTTACAGTCTTTTGTTACAATGTTGGTGTGCCTTAGGCCTCCAAAGCAGGTCTCAGGAAATAGAATCTCTCTCTTAGGCCTCCAAAGCAGGTCTCAGGAAATAGAATCTCTCTCTCTCTGACCTTCTCTAGCCTTCTTTTCCCTTGTCCAAGGCAGAACTCTCATCTTCCCCATTTTTCCAATTACAGATCATAAGACCTTTATTTCAGAAAGAGTTCCGGCCCATAGCCTGGAGGAAATCTTACACAGAGCCACCAAGAAGAATCTGAACAGATGGGCCTGATAGGATTTAGATCATACACTCTTTGTAGAATCACATTTTGACATATTTGTCCATGCTTCAATAATGGCTATGTAATGAAGCTTCCATAGAAACCCAAAAGGAGGGCGGGCGCAGTGGCTCACACCTAGAATCCCAGCACTTTGAGAGGCCGAGGTGGGTGGATCATTAGGTCAGGAGTTCAAGACCAGCCTGACCAACATGGCAAAACCCCGTCTCTGCTAAAAATACAAACATTAGCTGGGCGTGGTGGTGGGTGCCTGTAATCCCAGCTACTCAGAAGGCCAAGGCAGGAGAATCGCTTGAACTTGGGAGGTGGAAGTTGCAGTGAGCCAAGATTGTGCCACTGCACTCCAGCCTGGGTGAGAGAGCGAGATACTGTCTCAAAAAAAAAAAAAAAAAAAAAAAAAAAAAAACCACCAAAAGGACTGGGTTCAGAAAGCTTCTGGAAAGCTGAACATATGGAAGCTGACAGGAAGGTGAACAAGAACTCATCCAAGCGCTAAAAGGGTGGCACACCCCAACTCCAGGGGATAGACAATCCTATGTTTGAGACCCTTCCAGAACTCACCCTATATATGTTTCCATCTGAGTATTAATTTGTGTCCTTTGTTAAAAAAAAAAAAAATGCTTTTTGGCCGGTGCAGTGGCTCATGCCTGTAATCCCAGCACTTTGAGGGCTGAAGCGGGCGGATTACTTGAGGTTGGGAGTTTGAGACCAGCCTGGCCAACATGGTGAAACCCCATCTCTACTAAAAATACACAAATTAGCTGGGTGTGGTGGTGGATGCCTGTAATCCCAATTACTTGCAAGGCTGAGGCACAAGAATTGCTTAAACCCGGTAGGCAGAGGTTGCAGTGAGCTGAGACCGCGCCACTGCACTCCAGTCTCAGCAACAGACCGAGACTCTCTCAAAAAATATGTAAATACCTTTTGTAATAAACCTGTAACTTTAAATGTTTCTCTGAGCTCTGTGAATGGTTCTAGCATATTAATTGAACCTGAAGAGGAAGTTATTGGAAACCCAACTTGGAGCCAGTTCTGGGAGGTCTAGATTTGGGACTGCTGTCTAAAGTGGGGGCAGTCTTGTGGATTCAATGCTCACCATGTGGGATTTGATGCTTGTATTAGTGCGTTTTCACACTGCTATAAAGACATACTCAAGACTGGGCAATTCCTGTAATCCTAGCACTTTGGGAGGCTGAGGCGGGCAGATCACGAGGTCAGGAGTTCGAGACCAGCCTGGCCAACATAGTGAAACCCCGTCTCTATTAAAAATACAAAAATTAACCAGGCATGATGGCGCACTCCTGTAGTCCCAGCTACTCGGGAGGCTGAGGCAGGAGAATCACTTGAACCCAGGAGGCGGAGACTGTGGTTAACTGAAATTGCACTACTGCACGCCGGCCTGGGTAACAGAGCGAGACTCTGTCTAAAAAAAAAAAAGACTGGGTAATTTATAAAGAAAAGACGTTTAATTGACTCAGTTCCATGTGGCTGGGGAGGTCTCAGGAAACTTACGATCATGGTGAAAAGTAAAAGGGGAAGCAAGGCATGTCTTATATGGTGGCAGGAGAGAGGGAGAGTGAGGGAGGAAATGCCACACTCTGAAACCATCAGATCTCATGAGAACTCACTCACTATCACGAGAACAGCATGGGGGAAACCACCCCCATGATCTAACACCTCCTATCAGGTCCCTCCATGACAAGTGGGGATTACAATTGGAGATGAGATTTGGGTGGGGACATAGAGCCAAACCATATCAATGCTATCTCCAACTACATAATGTCAGAATTTATTGAAGTACATCCAGCACAATCCACTGCAGAACTGACTGCTTGCTCATTACAGGAGAAAATCCTACATATTTGATCAAAGAAATTTTCTGCATTTATTGTTGTTAGGTGTGAGACCAAACAGGTATCAAACACAGTTTGAGTTCTTCCTCTCAGACTTAAATAACAACTTACGGTGAGTCAATGTGTTGGTATTTCTGGGCTTAAGATGGTAACAACTTTAAAACAGTGTATTCTTGAGATATCAAAAACTCATGGTTGGGTATGGTGGCTCACACTTGTAATCTCAGCATTTTGGAAGGCTGAGATGGGACAGTTGTTTGAAGCCAGTTCAACACCAATGTATTGGCATAACCAACAATCCCAGGTACAGGGGAGGCTGAGCTGGGAAGAGCACTTTTGCCCTGGAAGTCAAGGATGCAGTGACCTAAACTGTACCACTGCCATCTAGCCTGGGAGGCAGAATGAAACCCTGTCTCTAAAAAAATTAAAAATGAGGCCAGGTACAGTAGCTTACACCTGTAATCCCAGCACTTTGGGAGGCTGAGGCGGGTGAATCACCTGAGGTCAGGAGTTTGAGACCAGCCTGGCCAACATGGCAAAACCTCGTCTCTACTAAAAATACAAAAAGTTAGCTGGGTGTGGTGGCAGGTACCTGTAATCCCAGCTACTTGGGAGGCTGAGGAAGGAGAATTGCTTGAACCCGGGAGGCAGAGGTTGCAGTGAGCTGACATTGCGCCACTGCACTCCAGCCTGGGCAATGGAGCAAGACTGTATTAAAAAAAAAAAAATAAAAATTAAATTCCCAATTTATACATTCTAATAAACTTAATTGACAAAAATATACTTTAATATCTAAATCAGATAAAGGAAAGGAAAAGAAATATTTATACTACCCAATCCAAAACTCCTAGAGTGTGTAGAGGTGTTAGAGAAACTCCTAGGCAAAAAAAAAAAGAAAGAGAAATGTCCTCAAAAATATATAAATCAATGGCTATTCCCTGATACAACATCCCCACACATATAAAACAAAGAAGACAAAGAGTAACATATGGAACCACTGACTAAATAGAAATGTCAAGTTCATTTATTTTTAAATTTTCTTCTTCTTTTTTTTCTGAGACAGGGTCTTACTCTGTAACTAAGGCTCAAGTGCAGTGACACAATCCTAGCACACTGCTGCCTCGACCTCCTGGGCTCAGGTGATCCTCCCACCTCAGCCTCCTGAGTAGCTGGGACTGCAGGTGTGCACCACCACAGCCAGCTAATTTTCACATGTTTTGTAGAGACAAGGTCTTACAGTGTTACTCAGGATGGTCTCAAACTCCTGGGCTCAAGCAATCCACCTACCTCAGCCTCCCAAAGTGCTAGGATTACAGGTATGAGCCACCGTGCCCAGCCCCAAGTTCATTTCTAATATATGCAAAAGCCCAAAATAAAATCAGCAGTGGTTTTAAGACTACTGTCTTAAAGAGGTATCATTCCAGTGAGCTGTTCTCTCACAAGGACTCAGATATTCAATAAAGGATCTTTTTTTTTTTTTTTTTTTTTTTTTTGAGACGGAGTCTCACTCTGTCACCAGGCTGGAGTGCAGTGGCACAATCTTGGCTCACTGCAACCTCTACCTCCCGGGTTCAAGTGATTCTCCTGCCTCAGCCACCCTAATAGCTGGGACCACAGGCACATACCACCATGCCCAGCTAATTTTGTTTTATATTATTAGTAGAGATGGGGTTTCACCATATTGGCCAGGATGGTTTCGATCTCCTGACCTTCTGATCCGCCCGCCTCAGCCTCCCAAAGTGCTGGGATTACAGGCATGAGATACCGCCCCCAGGCCTAAAGGATCTTTCAGTCAACTGTCTTTCCCATTCTGCTGAGTAAAAATCTCAGAAGAGCCACCTACTCCTGTTACACACACCAGTAAAGTACGGACAAAGCACAGCTGAAGAGCGGCTGAGGAACCTTGTAAAAGAAGAAGAAATGCATATGTTGCTCTCTTCATTGGTTTCTGACACAGAGCTCCTAACTTCTTGGGATGTTCTAGGTGAGAGGAACGTGATTTGTTCTAATGAGGCAACCTCTGTAGGTTCCCTAGACTGGGTTGACCATCAGAAAGACCAGGCCATGATTACAGGCATCAAAGTGTCAGCCCCATCCACTATCCTCTAGGAAGGGAAGAGGGGCTAGAGACTGAGTTAATATCAGTCACGCCTATGTGATGAAGCCTCCATAAAAAATCCCTGAACTAAGAGAATCACTTGAACCGGGAGGCGGAGATTGCAGTGAGCTGAGATTGTGCCACTTCACTCTAGCCTGGGTGATAGGGCAAGACGCCGTCTCAAAATAAAAACCACCCCTGAACTTTGGGGTCATGAGATCTTCTAAATGGTGACACACGCAGGTGCCTGGAGGGTGGCGCACCCAGTGAATCTTCCCACATGCCTCCCCCTGTGCATCTCTTCATCCAGCTGTTCATCTGTATCCTTCAAAACACCCTTCAGTGTGAACCAATGAGCATAAGAATGTGTTTTACTGAGTTCTGTGAGCCACTCTAGCAAAGTAATCAAACCCAACAAGGGGCTTGAGGGAACCCCAACCTGTAGCTGGTTGGTAAGAAGGAAAGATGACAACCTACTACCTGTGATTGGTGGCTGAGGTAGGGGACAGCTTTGGGAACTCAACCCTTTGCCTATGGGATCTGACTCTAATTCCAGATCGATAATATCAGAAAGGAATCACAGAAAACTATTAGATGGCCACTGAAAAACTAGTTGTTGGTGGGGAGAAATCTCCACCCATTGGGTTGACCAGAAGTGAAGCGTTCTCTGCTGAGTAGCATTTGAGAGTAAGAAAAACACTGGATTTTCCCTATCCCTGCAAGACCTGAAGAGGCAAAGAGGGGCTGAGATGCCTTCATGCTATTTGTGAGCCCCACACACAAAAAACAGAGCCGCCAATGTTTTCTTATCTCCTGATTAGGTCTTCCTAGTATAGGATATTGTGTGGACCATACATAGGTCAAGGAGGCTGGTCTACGCATACCTCAGGTTTGATGTATAAACTTAGCATTAGATAAAATCATGACAGAAACAGAGACCACAGAGAAAATAGACCCCTCTGACACAGCCCTCCCTGTGTCCTTCAGAATGATGGCATCAAAGAATTCTCATAAGCCATATGAGAGGGTGCTGTCCATCATGATAAAGACTTTGCCTTTGACACAGCAAAAGAAATAATCAGCAGAGTAAACAGACAACCCATAGAGTGGGAGAAAATCTTCACACACTATGTATCTGACAAAGGACTAATACCCAGAATCTACAAGGAACTCAAACAAATCAGCAAGAAAAAAACAAACACTCCTATCAAAAAGTGGGCTAAGGACATGAATAGACAGTTGTCAAAAGAAGATACAGAAATGACCAAGAAACAGATGAAGAAAGACTCAACATCACCAATTATCAGAGAAATGCAAATTAAAACTACAATGCAATACCATCTTACTCCTGCAAGAATGGCCGTAATACATAAATAATACATATTGGCGTGGATGTGACGAACAGGGACCACTCTACACTGCTGGCGGGAATGGAAACCAGTACAACCACTATGGAAAACAGTCTGGAGATTCCTTTAAGGTCTAAAAGTAGATCTATCATTCGATCCAGGAAAACCACTCCTGGTATCTACCCAGAGGAAAAGAAGTCATTATACATAAGAGACACTTGCACACGCATGTTTATAGCAGCACAATTCACAAGTGCAAAAACAGAGAACCAGCTCAAATGCCCATCAACAAGTGGATAAAGAAAATGTGGTATACATATAATATGGAATACTACTCAGTCATAAAAAGGAAGGAAATAATGGCATTTGCAGCAACCTGGACAGAATTGAAGACCATTATTCTAAGTGAACTAACTCAGGAATGGAAAACCCAACATTGTATGTTCTCACTCAAAAGTGGGAGTTAAACTAGGAGGATGCAAAGGTGTGAAATGATACAATGGACTTTGAGGTCTCAGGGAAAAGGGTGGGAGGTGAGGGATAAAAGACTATACATTGAATACAGTGTACAATGCTCGGGTGATGGGTGCACCAAAATCTCAGAAATCACCACTAAAGAACTTATCCATGTAACCAAACACCACTTGTTCCCCAAAAACCTACTGAAATAAATAATGGTAATATGGCCAGGAGCAGTGGCTCATGCTTTAATCCCACACTTTAAGAGGCCAAGGTGGGTGGATCACTTGAGGCCAGGAGTTCAAGACCCTATTTCTACTAAAAATACAGAAAAAATTTAGCCAGGCTTGGTGGTGCATGCCTGTAATTCCAGCTACTTGGGAGGCTAAGGCACGAGAATGGCTCGAACCCAAGAGGCAGAGGTTGCAGTGAGCCAAGATTGTGCCACTGCATTCCAGCCTGGACGACAGAGCAAGACTCTGTCTCACAATAAAAAAATTTCATAAAAATAAATTTAAAAATTTAAAAAATTTTAAAATAACAATACCAGCTTGGGTGACAGAGTAAGATTCTGTCTCCAAAAAAAAGAAAACCCAAAAATCCAAGAAACCAAAAACAAAGAACAAATCCGTAAGAGGGGGCCAAGAAAAATTTCCCTCCTATGCCAGGCATGGTGGGTCATGCCTACAATCCCAGCACTTTGGCAGGCCAGCTAGGAGGAATACTTGAGGCCAGGAGTTCGAGACAAGTCTGGGCAACATAGTGAGACCTCATCTCCACAAAACATTTTTAAAAATTAGCGAGGTGCAGTGGCACGTGCGTATAGTCCCAGCGACTTGGCAGGCAGAGACAAGAAGATCATATGAGTCCAAAGACTGAGGGTACAGTGAGCCATGATCACACCACCACTACACTCCAGCCTAGGCAACAGAGCAAGAACTTGTCTCAAAAAAACAAAACAAAACAAACTCCAATCAGAACTCACAGGATTTAAACTTTTATTTTCCCAAAGAATTCTCCTACTTGCAGAGAGCTCCCAAACAGATTCTCAAAGTGTGGTTCTGCAGGGTGCAGTGGCTCATGCTTATAATCCCACCACTTTGGGAAGCAGAAGGAGGAGGATCACTTGAATCCAGGAATTTGAGGCTATGAGTTGAGCCACAACTGCCACTGTACGACAGCATGGGTGACAGAGCAAGCCCCTGTGTAAAAAAAAAATAAATTATGGGGCTGCCACTCTGCCCTTCCAAGCTCTTACCTGTGTTCACACCTTTGATGCATTCCCTGCCATCTGGATTGTTTGCTATTTTCACTTCACTCTGCAGATTCCGGGGATCTCTCCTTTGCTCCAACATGGAGATAATACTCAGGTCAGGAAGACAGATTCCTATTTATAAAAAGAAAAATAAAGAATAAATGTGTGTTGTGGCATCTCCAAAATCCAAGCCCCATGTCTAGGTAGGAGAGATGATACTATAAACGGATCAAGAATAGTATTTTGCCGGGCATGGTGGCTCATGCCTGTAACCCCAGCACTTTGGGAGGCCAAGACAGGCAGATCATGAGGTCAAGAGTTCAAGACTAGCCTGACCAATATGGTGAAACTCCGCCTCTACTAAAAATACAAAAATTAGCCAGGCGCGGTGACGCGCACCTGTAGTCCTAGCTACTCGGGAGATGGAGGCAGGAGAATCACTTGAACCCGGGAGGCGGAGGTTGCAGTGAGCCAAGATCCTGCCACTCCACTCCAGCCTGGCAACCCAGCGAGACTCTGTCTCAAACAAACAAACATACAAAAAAAAGAACAGTATTTCACATAAATTCATCCACTGCTTCCTTCTGAATGCTGACGGAACATTGTAACATGCAGACATCAAGCTCTCTTGCAAGAACTAATGAATCATAGGCACAGGGGTGGATGACAGACAACTGGATATCTTAAGTCTGTCAGAAGGTTTGATGCAAACTTAAGCCCTGGTACCACTCAATGATGAATCATGAAGGGGGCAGAATGTTTGAAGAAAGCAGTTAAGTCCAGAAAACATTATAGAGCTTATTGTTTCTGAAAAATACAGCATTATAAAGCATTATGGAGGTTTTCATTTCTGAGTCATCAGGATTTTAATCTCAGTCAAGCAGTACATTGACTCCTAAGATGCTAAAGAGGCACATAACAAAATGCAAAAATACACCAGGGCAGATCCTGACTTCTGGAGGGACATTATCCTCACCTAGGAAGACCAGGTTCCTGTAGTTCTCCAACATCACTTCCCTGTATAAAGTCCTCTGAGCAGGGTCCAGGCATTTCCACTCCTCCTGAGAGAATTCTATGGCCACATCCCTGAATGTCAAGTGTCCCTAAAATGAAAAACACATTTCACCAACAGGGTATCATCACAAAACGAGAAGACAGTTGTTAAGGACTGACTTGATTGAAGTGAATGTTTTGACAAATCCACATTAAGGTATTTTTTAGCTAGTTATGTGTTTCTAATTGTGTTTTATTATACTCTCTATTAGAAGTTATGATATTCTTTAAATTAGTATAGATTTCTTTTTTTTTTTTTTTTTCTGAGACAGAGTCTCGCTCTTTCGCCCAGGCTGGAGTGCAGTGGCCGGATAAGCTCCGCCTCCCGGGTTCACGCCATTCTCCTGCCTCAGCCTCCCGAGTAGCTGGGACTACAGGCGCCCGCCACCTCGCCCGGCTAGTTTTTTGTATTTTTTAGTAGAGACGGGGTTTCACCGTGTTACCAGGATGGTCTCGATCTCCTGACCTTGTGATCCGCCCGCCTCGGCCTCCCAAAGTGCTGGGATTACAGGCTTGAGCCACCGCGCCCAGCCCTAAATTAGTATAGATTTCTAATTTTGTGGACAATACAAGAAATACAAAAATTAACCCACAGTTATTTCTACAGAAGTGTCAGATACTACATATATATATTTTTCAGACAGAGTCTCACTTTGTTGCCCAGGCTGGAGTGCAGTGGCACAATCTTGGCTCACTGCAACATCTGCCTCCCAGGTTCAAGTGATTCTCCTGCCTGAGCCTCCAGAGTAGCTGGGACTACAGGCACCCACCACCATGCCCAACTAATTTTTGTATTTTTAGTAGAGACAGGGTTTCACTATGTTGGTGAGGCTGGTCTCGAACTCCTGACCTCAAGCAATCCACCCACCTCGGCCTCTCAAAGTGCTGGGATTACAAGTATGAGCCACCAAGCACAGCCAGGATGAAGCTTTTGAACACTTCCCATGTGACAGGAACTATTTTAAATGTTTTTGTTTTTTTAGACGGTGTCTTGCTCTGTCACCCAGGCTGGAGTGCAGTGGCGAGATCTCGGCTCAGTGAAAGCTCCGCCCCCTGGGTTCACGCCATTCTCCTACCTCAGCCTCCCGAGTAGCTGGGAGTACAGGTGCCCGCCACCTCGCCCGGCTAATTTTTTGTATTTTTAGTAGAGACGGGGTTTCACTGTGTTAGCCAGGATGGTCTCGATCTCCTGACCTTGTGATCCACCTGCCTTGGCCTCCCAAAGTGCTGGGATTACAGGCGTGAGCCACCTCACCTGGCATATTCTAAATGTTTTACATGTACTAACTGCTATTACAACAAAAGCCCATGAAAGAACAATCTGTTCCCATCCTACTGAAGAGACAACTCTTTCACAGACATGCTAAGAAACTTGCCCCAGGTGTGAAGGCTAAAAATGACAGGGTAAGCACCAGATCCAGGTGTCTGGGCATTAGAATCAAACCTTAAGAATTAGGCCAGGCGGCCGGGCGCAGTGGCTCAAGCCTGTAATCCCAGCACTTTGGGAGGCCGAGACGGGCGGATCACGAGGTCAGGAGATCGAGACCATCCTGGCTAATACGGTGAAACCCCGTCTCTACTTAAAAATACAAAAAACTAGCCGGGCGACGAGGCGGGCGCCTGTAGTCCCAGCTACTCGGGAGGCTGAGGCAGGAGAATGGCGTAAACCCGGGAGGCGGAGCTTGCAGTGAGCTGAGATCCGGCCACTGCACTCCAGCCTGGGTGGCAGAGCAAGACTCTGTCTCAAAAAAAAAAATAAAAAAAAAAATAAAAAAAAAAATAAAAAAGAATTAGGCCAGGCACAGTGGCTCACTCCTGTAATCCCAGCACTTTGGGAGGCCAAGGCAGGTGGATCATTTGAAGCCAGGAGTTGAAGACCATCCTAGCCAACATGGTGAAACCCCGTCTCTACCAAAAATAAAAGTTAGCTGGGCGTGGCACCGGTAATCCCAGGTACTCGGGAGGCTAAGGCAGGAGGATCGCTTGAACTTGGAAGGCGGAGGCTGCAGTGACCTGAGATGGTGCCACTGCACTCCAGCCTGGGTGACGAAGAGAGACTCCGTCTCAAAAAAAGAAAAAAAAAAGATCAAACAATAAAGTAACAGATCAGCATCAAAAGTAAATTGACAGACAATGACCTAATTGAGTACAGTTAAAACAAGTTCCGGGATTAAAATCAAGAAACTGTCGCACATGTATCCCCATAATAGGTTACTATCCTTACAGCCATCGACTCATTATCATAACAGTGTAGAACAATTTTAAGGTCATGAAAATATATAAGATGTAATTTCAACTGTTAAAAGATATAAGATGTATATAAACTGATGATGTGCCTTTGATAAAAACAACAGACTTACTCATCTGTGCACTCATGCACACACATCACATACACACTTATTCATATACATATATACACTCACACACATATACTCTAGTAAACATATACATGACACCTGAAAGAGTTGTCTCTCAATGACCTCTTTTTTAGATATTTGTCTTTTTGTTTGTTTTTTAAGGTGTCCAGGTTGCAGTGCAGTGGCTTATTCATGGCACACTACAGCCTTGAACTCCTAGCCTCAAATGATAACCCTCTCCGAGTAACTAGAATGACAGGTGTGCACCACTGTGCCTGGCTGTCAGCGTTATTTTTACTAATGTGCATTTCAGCATGTTTGCAACAATAAAAATGTATAAACTGCTCAATTCAGTTTATAAACATTATTGTATATTAAACTATTTCAAAAAGTTAGACCGTGTAAAAACACAGAAACTTGAATTCCAATCTCTATTAAATACCCACACTGAAAAATATGTTTCAAAAATTGAGAAGGGGGTCTCACTATGTTGTCCAGAGTGGTCTCAAACTCTTGTGCTCAAGGAATTCTCCAGCCTGAGCCTCTGGAGAAGATGGAATTCCAGCCCTGGCCCATAAATATTAGGTTGGTGCAAAAGTGATCGCGGCTTTGCCATTACTTTTGCACTAACCTAAACATAATTTTGTACACTAAATATTTAAGTGTTAGCAAAAGCCCAAGGGAGACTGAAACATCACAATCAGCAGTAAACATCAGATAGATTTCTTCTCATTTAAGGCACAGAAAAGGGGGCAGGCCTGTGAAAAGAGAGCCAGGCTTGGGGGATCGAAAAGACTTGGATCCATCTCGCGGGTGAGAACTTGACGCCGCGCGGGGCGTGTCTAGGGGTCACTGAAGGATCTGAAGCGGAAAAACTCTGCGATAGGAGCTGTCTACATGGCCCTATGGTGAAAGACCGGGGACAGGACTAGCCTCCGAGCAATTTTAACACTCAGGGAAGCGACCGCCGGACTCTCATTAGAACGTCTGAGTTTACTCGGGGTGGAGGGAGCGGTGCCGAGATTTCAAGGTCTGTGAGACCCCTGAGATGCCGGGTACGGAAGCGCAGGGGACTCAGCATCCCAGATTTAATCTAAACAAAAGGAAACTCACACGCCGCAGCATGACTGTCACTCCAGGTCTGCTTCCGGGTCTCCAGGAAACTGCGCGCCCAGCTGAGAGGCCAGGCCGGGGTGGAATTGGGCGGGGCCTGCGCTTCCCTCCGCCTAGCTCGTAGCTCCTGTCGTTTTGGAGGCGAGTCCTGCCTTGGTGACTGAAGCAGCTCAGCTATCTGGAAACAGTGCCTCCGCAGAGGCAAAATCTGTTGATGATTAGATCCACGAAAATTCCTGCTATTAAAATGAATTTTAAAACGACCCCCGTAGGGGCGCTCGCATGTGGTCCTAGATACCCGGATGCTGAGGCAGGAGGCTCTCTTGGAGCCCATGTGGTGGAGGCTACAGGGAGCCGAGGTCGGGCCGCTGCACGGGCGGCTGAGAGAAACCTTGCGCCTAATAAATAAATGAATACATAATCATACATAAATTGGAAATAAATAAATATAAATGAATAAACGGTAGTTTTTAGAATTTTAAAGCTCTGGAATTGTTTGTGAAGGGGATGCAAATTAAAATTTGAAATGCAAAACCCTTCCAGGGCGGAATGTGTAATTTCCTTTTTTTTTTTTTTTGAGACAGAGTTTCGCTCTTTTGCCCAGGCTGAAGTGGCGCGATCTTGGCTCACTGCAACCTCCGCCCCCCGGGTTCAAGCGATTATCCTGCCTCTCAGCCTCCTGAGTAGCTGGGATTACAGGCTCCCGCCACCACGCCGGGCTGTCTTGTATTTTTAATAGAGACGGGGTTTTTCCATGTTGGCCAGGCTGGTCTTGAACTCCTGACCTCCTGATCCGCCTGCTTCGGCCTCCCAAAGTGCTGGGATTACAGGCGTGAGCCACTGCACCTGGCCAAGTGTTTTCTTTTTCATATTAATCCTAGTGTATACCTGCCATTGTCTTATGGACATACTCATGTCACAACTTTTTTTTTTTGAGACGGTCTCCCTCTGTCGCCCAGGCTGAAGTGCAGTAGCACAATCACAGCTCACTAACTGCAGCCTCGACCTCCTGGGATCAAGTGATCCTCCCACCTCAGCCTCCCAAGTAGCTGGGACTACAGGTGCATGCCACCATGCCCAGTCTCATGTCACAAAATTTTGTCTCCAAACAGCACCCTCATTTATTTGTCCCCTAAAGTTTTCAGCAGAGCAAAACAGAGAAGAAATGTATTAAACATAGAATTTGGAGGCAATGTAGAAAAAAAATGTGAAAATATATATGTATACAAAAAATATAATTTTATTACAATTGAAAATGAACCCTGGAATATATTGCATAATACCATAATCTGAAAATGACATATCCATAGCTTTTGGAAAAATGCTCTTGTAGTAAAATTATATTTATCATATAATAAATGACAAAATTGTTATTGTGTAATACATTACAAAATTATGTCATATTTATTGTAGATATTATGAAATTATATGGTGTTATATTTATTATAAACACTTCCCCACAATAACTTTCATTGAACTACTGTAAAAACAAAAACGAAAACAAAAACCTTAGGCAATTTTACTAAACTCTATTTCACAAGCATTTTCTTTTTTTTTTTTTTTTTTGAGACGGAGTCTTGCTCTGTCGCCCAGGCTGGAGTGCAGTGGCCGGATCTCAGCTCACGGCAAGCTCCGCCTCCCGGGTTTACGCCATTCTCCTGCCTCAGCCTCCCGAGTAGCTGGGACTACAGGCGCCCGCTACCTCGCCCAGCTAGTTTTTTGTATTTTTTAGTAGAGACGGGGTTTCACCGTGTTAGCCAGGATGGTCTCGATCTCCTGACCTCGTGATCCACCCGTCTCGGCCTCCCAAAGTGCTGGGATTACAGGCTTGAGCCACCGCGCCCGGCCTTCACAAGCATTTTCAACAATCATATTGTGCAATGAGATCCGTATCTGTATCCATAAAAGGAATATAGTAAGATATTACCATGAAGAAAACTGGGGGTCTTTCCTAACCAAGATGGCAGGAGTTTCCAAAGGAAGCACTCAGTGTTGTACTAGAGTTGACTGCATTTTGTGATGTCGGAACACTAACGCCTTTTACACCTCTGCACTCCCTCTTCCTATTCTGCCCATCTGGTCAACTGATAATAAGCCTCAGTGCTCACTCCTTTGGAACCAACTGGAAGTTCAAACCACAAGGGGGTACCCCCGCCCCAGCCCTACCCTTTAGCAATCATGACACCCCAAGCCCATCACCTATCCCAGTTCTCTGACGCTACTTTTGGACCAGCTGGAAAAGTACACCCTGCTTTCCCCCACAAAGCCTCATTATATAATAAAACACTCTCAAACCATATCAGTGTATGGGATCATCATTCTCAAGATCCAAGCCAAACCTTAGGGGGACTTCAAACAAGTTCCAGAAAAGTAGTCAAAAATTCAAATTACCAAAAAAGTTGTGATGGTGACTATATGAAGTTTCTAGTTAATGTACCAAAACAAAATTTCCTGTGTGCTTCGACTTAAAAGAAAATGGATGAACATTAATGTTTTCAAATGGTGTCACTGAACACTGCAAGTACAAAAAGAAATTGTTACAGTATTGTTTGTTTTTGAGACAGAGCCTTGCTCTGTCGCCAGGCTGGAGTGCAGTGGTGCAATCTCAGTTCACTGCAACCTCTGCCTCCCAGGTTCAAGTGATTCTCCTGCCTCAGCCTCCCAAGTAGCTAGGATTACAGGTGCACACCACCATGCCCAGCTAATTTTTTTTTTTTTTTTGTATTTTTAGTAGAGATGGGGTTTCACCATGTTGGCCAGGATGGTCTCGATCTGCTGACCTCATGATCCGCCCAACTCAGCCTCTCAAAGTGGTGAAATTACAGGCGTGAGCCACCACACCTGACCATGTTACAGTATTTTTACCTTCAACTCATACTTTCTTTTTTTATTTTTATTTTTTTTGAGACAGAGTTTCGCTCTTGTTGCCCAGGCTGGAGTGCAATGGCACGATCTCGTCTCACTGCAACCTCCGCCTCCCAGGTTCAAGTGATTCTCCTGCCTCAGTCTCCCAAGTAGCTGGGATTACAGGCATGTGCCACCACACCCGGCTAATTTTGTATTTTTAGTAGAGACAGGGTTTCTCCATGTTGGTCAGGCTAGTCTCAAACTCCCGATCTCAGGTAATCCACCTGCCTCTGCCTCCCAAAGTGCTGGGATTATAGGCGTGAGCCACCGCGCCCGGCCCCACTTTCTATTTCCTAATATTTGTCATATTACTATTTATTTTTGCTGCATGAAAATGAAAGTACATGCCATAGGTCTTATTTGGCAGACAAGAAAGAGGCATATAGAAACATAATACAGGGCATACTCATTAACAGTGATGCACATTTGAGGGTGTACAAGGCTGACACTGCACTGCTATTCACAAAGTGATTTTGACTTTACCCACATAAGCATCCTTCACCAGAGTACACAGAGACTAACTCAAGTACCAAGTGTAATTACTGAAAATCATACTTACCTAACTATATGCACCCAAAAGCGTATGTTGTTTTGTCTCTCTCTCACACACACACACATTGTTCTGGCTGCTTCAACCTTAAAATCCTAATGGGACATTATTCTCTACTATAAAGTATCCTCCTGAGGTAAGATTAAACAATGTTGGTAGAAAGGATGTGATTCATTCCCACTAAGAAAAATTTAAACAAGGCCAAGGCGCTGTGGCTCACACCTGTAATCCCAGCACTTTGGGAGGCCAAGGCCAGTGGATCACTTGAGGTCAAGAGTTTGAGACCAGCCTGGCCAACATGGGGAAACCCCGTCTCTACTAAAAATACAAAACTTAGTTGGGCAGTAGTGGCACATGCCTGTAATCCCAGCTACTGAAGAGGCTGAGGCGGGAGAATCGCTTGAACCCGGGAGGCAGAGGTTGCAGTGAGTCAAGATTGTGCCACTGCACTCCAGCCTCGGTGATACAGCGAGACTTGGTCTAAAAAAAAAAAGAAAAGGGAAAGAAAAGAAAAAAAAAAACTTGAAACTTTGTTACTTAAAACATGAGAAGTATGTACGTACATTCTAAATCAACCAAAGAGTTACAAATTATAGTGCCAGCAGTTAAATGTGAATCCTACTTAAGGATATGCTATACTGGTAGTTTTCATTAAATTCTCTATTCTGATATAACTCTTCTCTATCGATTATTTGTGTGTGTGTGTGTGTGTATATATATATATGTTATTAACTTTACATTTGTAAGGTTTCCTTTCAACATGGATCAACAGATGGGTGATGAGGCTTGAAGGCAAACTAAATTCTTTGCCACATTTATGATAGTTGTAAGGTTTTTCTCCTGAGTCCTCCAACGTTGTGCTAGGTATGAACTGTAACTAAAGACTTTGCCACATTCATTGCATCTGTAAGGTACGCAGTGAATTCTCTCCAGCATGAATTTTCCGATGGCGTGAAAGGTGTGGATTTTGATTGAAGACCTTGCCACAGGCATTGCACCTGTAAGGTCTCTCTCCAGTATGAATTCTTTGATGGTTGGTTAGGTATAATTTGCGCCCAAAGACTTTGTCACATTCATTACATTTGTAAGGTTTCTCCCCAGTGTGGGTTAGAAGATGGGCCATAAGACCCGGACGCTTGCGAAACGCTCTTCCACATTCGTTACATTTGTAGGGCTTCTCTGTACTATGAATTATTTGATGCCGTGCAAGGTATGAAAGCAGACTAAAGACCTTGCCACATTCATTACATTTGTAAGGTTTTTCTGCCGTGTGACTTCTCTGATGATTGGTTAGAGAAAATTTGTGTCTGAAGTTCTTGCCACACTCATTACATTTGTAAGGTTTCTCTCCAGTATGGATTACAAGATGGGTAGTAAGCCCTGAACACTCTCTAAATGCTTTGCCACATTCGTTACATTTGTGAGGCTTCTCTCCAGTATGAATTCTTTGATGTCGTGCAAGGTTTGAATTGCGATTAAACACCTTGTCACATTCACTACATTTGTAAGGCTTCTGTCCAGTATGAATCCTCCAATGTTCTACAAGATGTGAATTGCGACTGAAGACCTTGCCACATTCAGTACATTTGTAAGGTTTCTCTGCAGTATGGATTACTTGGTTAATAAGGCTTGCAGGGGCTCTAAAAACTTCACCATCTTCACTACATTCATAAGATTTTCCTCTAATGTATGCTTTCTCTTCTTGTGGGAGTAATGGGAAATCAACAAAATCATTCCTATATTTATTAAAAATGTGTGTCGTGAAACTAGAAGAAATTTGTTGAAGTGGTGAAACTGAGGAACAATGGTTTGTAAACTTTTCAACTTGGTTACTTCTATAAATTTTCCTTCCAGCTTGAAACAGCTGCAATTCAGACAGACGTGACTCAAGGGTAAATCCAAGTTGATTTTTAATAGGCTTGTTTTCTGCATTGCTTCCCAATATACAGCTCCTCCCTAGAAAAGAAGAAAGAGTAGAACATGAACCCATGATTCTGGCATGTTTACAGTCTGGTACAGGGACTAGAATCTGCCTCACCCAACTCAGACATTGGAAGAAGTATCCGCATACTTTGTATGTCACATTGTGAGAGCTGAAAACACAAGGGGTGATGTGATGCATTGGAGCAGTGGGGAATCTGCAAGACTCGGGAGGATTATGGGTGACTTTGAGAAAGATTAAGGGCAGAGAAAATAGAACAGAAACTGAAAGCTTCTCAGAAAAAGGAGGGATGAGTCTCTTAGAGCAAATAAGACATTTAAGAGCAGTTGTATAGACATTAGTAATAGTATAATATATGCATAAAGCTCTTGTGCTGGGGACCCTCCCAGACCTGACCCTGTGATCTTTCCATCTGTTAATTTATCCTTCTCTATCTCCTTAGAATAAGGTCTTGCTCTGTGTTACCCAGGCTGCAGTGCAGTGGCGTGATCACAGCTCACTGCAGCCTTAAACTCCTGGGCTCAAGCATCCTCCTGCCTAGCTGGGACTAAAAGGTATGCACTACCATGCCTGGCTAATTTTTAAATTTTTTGTAGAAATAAGGTCTCCTTATGTTGCTGGTCTCAAACTCCTGGGATCAAGCAATCCGCCCACCTCAGCCTCAAAAAATTCTTGGGTTACAGATGTGAGCCACCACGCCGGGCCTGGATCCTTTAAAATACTCTGTATAATAAACCCTGTAAATGTTAAGTATGTATTACCATGAGTTCTGTGAACCACTCTAGCAAATTCATCAAACCCAAAGAGGGAGCAATGGGAACCCCAACTTTTGAAGCTGGTTGGTCGGAAGTTGCAGAGGCCTGGACTTATGACCAGTGTCTGAAAGGGGGCAGTATTGGAGACTGAGCCCTCAACCTGTGGGATGTGATGCGCTCTCCAGGTACACAGCACCAGAATCGAATCCAAGGAAACCCAGTGAGTATCCGCTGCAGAACTGACTGCTTATTGGTGGAAGAAAACTCACATTTGGTCACACACGTTTTCTGTGTTTATTGTTGTGTGGTGCAAGACCAGACAGAGGAAGATATGGTTTGAGTTTTGCCCCTCAGTCTTAAATAACAAATTATGGCAAGTCAATGCAATGGTATTTCTGAGATTCAGATGGCAATAACTTTAAAAGAGCATATTCTTAAGATACGAAAAATGTCCATATTATACACTGTAACAAATTTAATTGGCAAAAGTGCTGTTTAATAGTAGCTACTAAGTCAGGTAAAACAAAGGAAAACAAATATTTAAACTCCCATTCAGACATTTCTGGAGTGTCTATAGATTTTAGAGAATCTCCTGCTGAGGCATATCCTGTGCCACAAAAAAAAAAAACACACTCAAAATTTTATAAACCAATGGCCATTCCCTGATACTATAGCCCCACAGATACAAAATAATAAACACAAAGTATTCTATGAAATATGGAACTGCTAATTAAATATACAAAAACCAAGTTGATTTATAATACATGGAAAGGTACAAGATGAAAGTAACAGTGGTTTGAACAAATGACGGTAGTGTTAAAACCACAGGCATCTCTGGTGGCTATTTTGTGCCATGCTCCCCACGAGGATCTAGGGATCCAACACGGGGTCTTTCTGTCGACTGTCTTTCCCACTCAGCTGAGTAACCATCTCAGAAGAGCCACCTACTCCCCTGTGACACACACCAGTAAAGTGTGGATGAAGCACAACTGAAGAATGGCTGAGGGGCCTTGTGGAATAAGAAGAAATGCATACATTGGTCTATTCCCCGGTTCCTGACACAGAGCTCCAAAGACCTTGGGATGTCCTGGGTGGTGTGAGTGTGATCTGCTCTAATGAGGCAACTTTTGTGGGTTCCTGGATGGGGCTGATCACCAGAAAGACCAGGACATACTTAGAAGCATGAAACTTCAGCCTCACCCACTATCTTCTAGGAGAGGGGCTGGAGATTGAGTTAATATCAATCACGCCTATGTGATGAAGCCTCCATAAAGATCCCTGAACTATGGGGTTATGAGCTTCCAAATGCTGAAGACATGCAGGTGCCTGGAGGGTGGCACACTTCCCATGTGCCTTGCCCTGTGAATCTCCTCATCTGGCTGTCCACCTGTATCCTCAAAAACATACTTCATCATGAACCAATGAACCTAACGAAGTGTTTCACTGAGTTCTGTGAGCCACCCTAGCAAAGTAATCAACCCAAGAAGGGGGTTGAGGGAACCCAACTTACAGCTGGTTGGTCAGACGGAAAGGTGACAACCTACTACAAGCAAGTGGTGGCTGAGGTGGACGACTCTTAGCCTGTGGGATCTGATTCTAACTCCAGGTAGATAGTGTTAGAAACGAATTATAGAAAACCCAGTAAAGATCGAGTGAAAAATTATTTGTTGGCCGGGCGCGGTGGCTCAAGCCTGTAATCCCAGCACTTTGGGAGGCCGAGATGGGTGGATCGCGAGGTCAGGAGATCGAGACCATCCTGGCTAACACGGCAAAACCCCGTCTCTACTAAAAAATACAAAAAACTAGCCGGGCGAGTTGGCAGGCGCCTGTAGTCCCAGCTACTTGGGAGGCTGAGGCAGGAGAGTGGCGTAAACCCGGGAGGCGGAGCTTGCAGTGAGCTGAGATCCGGCCACTGCACTCCAGCCTGGGCGACAGAGCAAGACTCCGTCTCAAAAAAAAAAAAAAAAAAGAAAAAAGAAAAAAAAAGAAAAATTATTTGTTGACGGGGAGAAATCCCCACATATTTTGGTGACCAGAAGTGAAATGTTCTGTGCTGAGTGGCATGTGAGAATAGGAAAATCACTGGCTTTTTCCCATCTCAAACAGACCTGAACAGGCAGAGGGGGCTAGAGGCACCTGTAGTTTCCAGGACCCAGATGCAAAAAAGAGTAGCTTGTGTTTTCCCATTTCCTGATTACGTCTTCCCAGTACAGGAAATGGGGTGGACCACGAATAGGTCAAGGGGGTAGGTTTCTGAAGACCTCAGCTTGGACCTATAGGGACAGAAACTGAGCATCAGATGGAATCAAGCACAGAAAGAAAGACACAGGCGAAAGAGACCCGTGGCAACAATGCTCCCTGTGTTCTTCAGAATCATGGAACAAAAGTTCAGAGAAGCCACATGACAGGGTGCTGTCCATCAAGATAAAGACTTTGCTTTTGTCTCTGGGCTGGAACACTACTCACGGGTGAAAAGATGAAACTATTACACATTTGTAGAGCTGAATGACAAGAGAGAGCAAAGAATATTTCCATTCAGAATGCCTAGGATTTAAACTTTTCTTTTCTCACAGAACGTCCCACCTGGGGAGAGTTTCCCACACACTTTTTAAGAGTTAGTATGGGCTGGGAGTGGTGGCTCACGTCTGTAATCCCAGGACTTTTGGAGGCTGAGGCAGGCAGATCACTTGAGGTCAGGAGTTTGAGAACAGCCTGTCCAACATGGTGAAACTGCGTCCTTACTACAAGTACAAAAATTAGCTGGGTGTGGTGACACATGCCTGTAATCCCAGCTACTGGGGAGGCTGAAGCAGGAGAATTGCTTGAACCTGGGAGGCGGAAGTTGCAGTGAGCCGAGATCACACCACTGCACTCCAGCCTGGGCAACAGAGCGAGACAACGTCTCAAAAAATAAAAATAAAAAAAAAATAATACAGCTTTGCAAGGTGCAGTGGCTGTAATCTGTAATCTACAATCTACAACTTTGGGAGGCCAAGGCAGGAGGATTGCTTGAGTCCAGGAGTTTGAGGCTGCAGTGAGCTATGACTGCCACTGTACTATAGCCTGGGTGATAGTGGAACACCCTGGCTCAAAAATAAAAAAATAAAAACTATGGCTTCCACACTGCCCATCAGAGCTCTTACCTGTGTTCACGCTTCTGACACACTCCCTTCCATCTGGATTTTTTACTATTTTAACTTCACTCTGCAGAGTCAAGGGCTCTCTCCTTTGCTTCAACATGGAAATAATACTTAGGTCAGGAAGACAGATTCCTGTTAATAAAAAGAAAGAAACAAGATGTGCTGGGGCATTTCCAAAATCCAAGCCCTATGTTTAGGTAAGAGAGGGGATATCGCAAATGGATCAAGAATAATATTTCACAAGTTCACCACAGACTGGCTCCTTCTGAATGCTTAGGGAATACTGTAATATGTAGACATCGAGATCTCTTCCAAGAACTACTGACTTGTAAGCACAGGGGAGAAAACAGAACTGGTTATCTGGTGCCACCCAATGACGTATCATGAAGGGGGCAGAACATCTGAAGAAAGGACACATTTCAAATCCAGAGAGCATAATAGAGCGTTTCATTTGAGTCAACAAGGTTTCTACCTCAGTTAAGCAATTTAGGGGCTCCCAAGAGGCAACCAAGAGAAAATGCAAAGACAGATTAGAGCAGATCCCGGCTTCTGGAGGGAAGGTATCCTCACCCAGAGAGACCAGGTTCCTGTAGTTCTCCAACATCACGTCTCTGTACAAAGCCCTCTGTCCAGGGTCCAGGCATTTCCACTCGTCCTGAGAGAATTCGATGGCCACGTCCATGAATGTCAAGTGTCCCTAAAATGAGGACCACATTGTTTGCAACACTAAAAATTTATAAATTGTATGCAATTTAGTTTATAAACATTTTTGAATATTAAGCTATTGAAAATGGCAGATCATTAAAAAACACAGAAACTTCAACTCCAATCTCTAGTAAATACCCACATTCAAAAATATATAGTATTTTTAAAAATTCAGATGGGGTTTTACTAGGTTGCCCAGAAAGATCTCAAACTCCTGGATTCAAGGGAAGAGCTTAATCCTTCCCCAGCCTCCCAAGAAGGTGGGATTACAGGCATACACCACTAACCCTGCCCTACAAATACACTTTTGTCCATTAAAATTTACATATGTAGGTATTAGCAAAAGCCAATGGAGTTTATTGATTTATTTCATTAATAAAACAGTGATACACGACACAAACTTTAAGAATATTATACACTAATTTAACAAATAGGATGGGCGCAGTGGCTCACACCTGTAATTCCAGCACTCTGGAAGGCCAAAGCAGATGGATCACCTGAGGTTAGGAGTTTGAGATGAGCCTGGCCAACACGGTGAAACCCCGTCTCTACTAAAAATACAAAAATTAGCCAGGCATGGTGCTGGGCGCCTGTAATGCCAACTACTTGGGAGGCTGAGACAGGAGAATTGCTTGAACCTGGGAGGCGGAGGTTGCGGTGAGCCGAGATCGTGCCATTGCACTCCAGCCTGGGCGACAAGAGTGAAACTCCATCTCAAAAAACAAACAAACAAACAAATAAAGGTCATAGAAAATATCTCAGCAGCACATACCTTAAGACATTACTAGATAATTAATACTCAGGCCAAGAATGAAATTGGAAAACAAACAAAAGAAGAAACATTATATTAAACAAGAACATCTCATAAAATATCATAATCAACAGTAAACATGGGATGCATTTCCTCTAATTTAAGGCCAGGAAAAGGGTGCTGGTCTGTGCTGCAGCCAATCACCACTGCACAGGATGCCAGAGCAGGGACCAGAAGCAGTGAAAAAAACAGGAAAAAAAAAAAAAAGTGGGGCTAGGAGGCAGGAAAAAGCAGGATCTGTTAGAACTAACGAATGACAGGATTGTAACCTAAACAAAGAATGCCATTTAGGCATTTTAACTAATACGAATATATTGAAAACCAGTTTTGACAGGGCACGGTGGCTCACGTCTGTAATTCCAGCACTTTGGGAGGCCACGGTGGGCAGATAACCTGAGGTGGGGAGTTCAAGACCAGCCTGATCAACACAGAGAAACCCGTCTCTACTAAAAATACAAAATTAGCCGGGCATCGTGGTGCATGCCTGTAATCCCAGCTACTCGGGAGGCTGAGGCAGAAGAATTGCTTGAACCCGGGAGATAGAGGTTGCAGTGAGCCGAGTTCACGCCATTGCACTCCAGCCTCAGCAACAAGAGTAAAACACTCCATCTCAAAAAAAAAGAAAGAAAACAAGTTTCCATCTTTAGCAGCACTAATTATAAATGACACACACACAAGAAACATCCTACCTCTCCCTTAGCAAATATACATGGCCCCTAACTAAAGGACACTCCAGACCTGTGTACGAAATCCGCAACTCTACTAACAGAGTAATGTCAGCAAGATAGAGGGATACGAAGCCACAGACCTTTCTGTCCCCATGGAGACAAAAATTAAACAATACACAGACCAATTGGCTTTGTGAGAAATCCAGAAGGCCCTTAGCAAGTTCCTGCACCCCAAAGAAGCTCCAAGTCAACCTGCTGGGAGCCCAGCGGGAAAATGCATGAACACATTAGCCCGAGCCCCTGGTCAGGCATGATGTGCCATCATCCAGAGGAAACCACAAACTCCAGACTTCTCCTGAGGGACAATGTTCTGTCTTGGTTGAAGAGAAGCTCTGAAGTAACAGGGCCCCAGGTCAGGAAGCCACTGAGAACAAAGGCACCAGCATAAACCAGAGCCTGCAGTAACGCAGGCAGACACTAGGTGGCGGTGTGGACCCCAGCTTCCTATGGCCTCACACAGGCTGCAGAGCAGGTGCAGAAAGGGGAGCTCCTGAGCAGAACCTGGTCACCTTCTTCAGTGAGGAGGTGACAAACAAAGTCCAGAGAGGACACATGGCAGACAAAGCTCAGGACCTCCAGAGACTCCTCCTGGGCTGACTGGCGCACGTGGTCCCTGAACCACGCCAAGCACAAAAAACAAGAGAGGTGACTGATTTATTTTCTTTTTCTTTTTCTTATGAGACAGTCTCGCTCTGTCGCTCAGGCTGGAGTGCAATGGCGCAATCTCGACTCACTGAAACCTCCGTCTCCTGGGTTCAAGGGATTCTCCTGCCTAAGCCTCCCAAGTAACTGGGATTACAGGTGTGCACCACCACGCCAGAATAATTTTGTATTTTTAGTAGAGACAAGGTTTCACTGTGTTAGCCAGGCTGGTCTGAAACTCCTGACTTCAGGTGATCTGCCCGCCTCGGCGTCCCAAAGTGCTGGGATTACAGGCGTGAGCCACTGTGCCCGGCCAATGCTGTAAAAATAAACTTCTATAGGACTTGCTCTCACTCTTGACACAGAGCTGACAGCAGTGGGTCGCCAGTGAGATGCAAGAAGGGTGGGACACCGCACAGGGCAGGGCAGGGGAGACTTGGTATTTGATGGCCTAAGCTGCACGTTTGGTGTCTTCTGTAAAACAAATATATACATAATTTGATGTTTAACATAAAAAATATAACGATAATTGCTGGAACAAGAATGAATATAATTTCCACCTCTTTAATGACAAAAAAATTCTGCTTCAATCTCTGTGCAAAATTACAGCTTTTTTTCACCTAACCCAGATGCTGTACAAGACTCCCTGCAGGAATACCACTCTCCATGGGAGGGACGTGCTGAGAAAGAAGAATGTCCTCTCTGAACCAAGCCAGACACAAGAAAGTAGGAAAGGTGTTTAGCTTCAAATGTAGTAAAAATCAGACAGAAAATATTTCTCCTTCCTGAACTCCTTTTCCAGAACTTACCAGGTACTTGTGCACATTAATACGTGACTTCCATTGGCAGCTGCTCTAATCCTGGTCCACAGAGAGCTGACAGTGCATCCAGATGTGGCCCCTGAACAATCCCTGCTGCCCAACAGCACTGACACCACGGGACCCTCACCCCGTGTCCATCCATGTCTGGTGTGAGCCCTTCCCAGGCCCATGCCCAGTGCCGCCTCTTCCCAAGTTCATGTCACTGGGTCATGAGAGATGGAAGCTAAGCGCGATGAGAGGGACTGAGCGAAGGCACAGGTGAGTGTGAGCAAACCTGTCAGGCAGGACGCTTCAGACATTTCAGAAAGAAACAGAGATAGAACAACCCGCCGAGAGTATCAGTTTACCTGAGGAAGAGCCATCCCTGACTCCTTTGCTTTCCTCTTCCGGGCTTCTTCATCACATAGCATGACTGTTTAGAAGTCAATCCTAAATGTCAAAAATAGGCTGATTACTGCTCAGAATCAACACATTCCCCTTCCTGTGCCACAACCACACACACAGGTTAGACCTCACCCTGTGGAAAGATATCCTCTGCTGCCCACTGCACCAGAGTTGATGCAGGGACAAGAAACTCCTACCAGGAGAACGAATGAAGTTTTTACTCTTTTATTCAGGACTCGCTCCCCTCCTGGAGAAGCCCGCACGCACGCCGCAGCAGTAGGGAGCAGGGGTGGACTGAGCTGCCTCATTCAGGGAACAGACCCAGCTGTGACCAAACTCAATGGAGAGCACAGCCCCCCTCCCCTCTCTGTGGAGCCCAGGCTCATGTAATCCCTCAGAACTGGAGGACAGAGAGCCTTGGTGCTCAGCGCCAGACACAGAACACAGTGGAATCTCCTTATCCATGGGGGATATGTTCCAACATGCCCAGTGGATGCCTGCAACCTCAAACAGTACTGACCTCTATTGACTCCACTTAAATTATGCATGTAACAGCTTCTCACTGGCATATCCAAATTGCCAGCATCAATATTCACATGCTTGGGGAATACTATTAAGTAAAATAAGGGTTAAGCAAAAGGACTGAGATACCCCAAAAGTAGACCAGATCAAAAAGAAGACTATTCACTGACTAACAGGCAGAGTCTACACTCGGCCCTCAGGATTTCTAGGGCCCAAAACCAAGGATTCAACCAACGACAGACTGAAATAATTACAAAAAAAAGGGGAAAGAAACCAAAAATTAACACAATGAAAATAACACAAGAAAACAACAGAGTAGCCGGGCGCGGTGGCTCACGCCTGTAATCCCAGCACTTTGGGAGGCCGAGGCGGACGGATCACGAGGTCAGATCGAGACCATCCTGGCTAACACGGTGAAACCCCGTCTCTACTAAAAATACAAAAAACTAGCTGGGCTCGGTGGCGGGTGCCTGTAGTCCCAGCTGCTCCGGAGGCTGAGGCAGGAGAATGGTGTGAACCCGGGAGGCGGAGCTTGCAGTGAGCTGAGATCCGGCCACTGCACTCCAGCCTGGGCGACAGAGCGAGACTCCGTCTCAAAAAAAAAAAAAAAAAAGAAAAAAAAAGAAAACAACAGAGTATAACAACTATATAGCATTTATAAGTTTCATTAATCCATTATAAGTAATCAAGAGATTTTTTAAAGTCTATGGGAGGATGTGTGTAATTTATATGCAAACACAGTCATGCACTGCTTAGTAACGGGACCTGTTCTGCGAAATGTGTTTTCAGACCATTTCATTATAGACTGCACGACATAAACCAAGATGGTATAGTCTACTACACATCTAGGGTATATGGTATAGCCTATCGCTAAAAACCTGCACATCATGTTATGTACTGAATACTACAGGCAACTGTGAGACAGTGGTATGTACTTGTAAATAAAAACATGTCTCAACATAGAAAAGGTACAGTACTAATATGATATAAATGTTTAAAAAATGGTACATCTGTCTAGGGCACTTACCATGAATGGCGCTTGCAGGACTAGAAATTGCTCTAGATGAGTCGGTGAGTGTGCGGTGACCGAATGTGATGGCCTACGATATAACTGTGTACTACTGTAGATTTTACAAATACTGAATACTCAGCCAGGCGTGGTGGCTCATGCCTGTAATCTCAGCACATTTGGAGAATGAGGCAGGTGGACTGCTTGAGCCCAGAAGTTCGAGACCAGTTTGTGCAACATGGCGAGACTCCTGTGTCTACAAAACAAAAATACAAAAAATAAGTTGAGGCACAGTGGAACACACCTGTAGTCCCAGCTACCCAGGAGGCTGGGGTGGGACGATCACCTGAACTTAAGAGGTTGAGGCTGCAGTGAGCCATAATCGCACCACTGCATTCCAGCCTGGGCAACAGTGTGAGAGGCTGTCCCAAAAATAAACATATACATACATACTTACTGTATATTTAGGCTACACTAACATAAAAAATATTTTTTTCTCAATAACAAATTAACCTCAGCTCACTGTAACTTTTTGACATCATAAACTTCTAAATTTAACTTTTTGACTTTTTTCTTTTTTTTTTTTTTTTTTTTTTGAGACGGAGTCTCGCTCTGTCACCCAGGCTGGAGTGCAGTGGCCGGATCCCAGCTCACTGCAAGCTCCGCCTCCCGGGTTCCCGCCATTCTCCTGCCTCAGCCTCCCGAGTAGCTGGGACTACAGGCGCCCGCCACCTTGCCCGGCTTGTTTTTTTTTTTTTTTTTTTTTGTATTTTTTTAGTAGAGACAGGGTTTCACCATGTTAGCCAGGATGGTCTCGATCTCCTGACCTTGTGATCCGCCCGTCTCGGCCTCCCAAAGTGCTGGGATTACAGGCTTGAGCCACTGCACCTGGCCAACTTTTTGACTTTTATAATAACATTTAGCTTAAAACACACATTATATAGGTGTACAAAAATATTTGTCTTTATATCTTTATTCTATAAGCTTTTTCCCATTAAAAAACATTTTTTTCCCCATTTAAACTTTTTGTTAACAACCAGGACACAAACACATACATTAACCTAGGCCTACACAGGGTCGGGGCCATCAATGTCATTGTCTTCCAGTGCCATATCTTGTCCCATTGGAAGGTTCTCAGGGGCAATAATATGTATGGAGCTGTCATCTGGGATAACAATGCCTTCTTCTGGATACCTTTTGAAGAACCTGCCTGAGGCTCTTCTAGGTGAGGAGGCACTCCTTTCAGAAATATGTCTGTGGTGTGAATCTGAAAGTCAGCTGAGGGCCTGGTGCAGTAGCTCAAGCCAGTAATCCCCGCACTTTGGGAGGCTGAGGCGGGCAGATCATGAGGTCAAGAGATTGAGACCATCCTGGCCAACATGGTGAAACCCCATCTCTACTAAAAATACAAAAATTAGCTGGGAGTGGTGGCGCACGCTTGTAGTCCCAGCTACTTGGGAGGTTGAGCCAGGAGAGTTGTTTGAACTCGGGAGGTGGAGGTTCCAGTGAGCCGAGACCACACCACTGCACTCCAGCCTGGTGACAGAGCAAGACTCGGTCTCAAAAAAAAAAAAAAAAAAAAAATCAGCTGATTAGGAAATGAGATAGGAAGAAAAATATCCATGGTGGTTGACTTGCTTATTTTTTCTTCCTAAATGTTATTGTGAGCAGTTAATGCACCATAAACTTTCCTTTCCATTAATAAACATCTTCTGGGGTTGGGTGCGGTGGCTTACTCCTGTAACCCCAGAACTTTGGGAGGCCGAGGCAGGCGGATCACACCAGGTCAAGAGTTTGAGACTAGCCTGGCCAAAATGGTGAATCCCCATCTCTACTAAACATACAAACATTAGGCCGGGTGCTGTGGCTCATGCCTGTAATCCCAGCACTTTGGGAGGCCGAGGCAGGCAGATCACAAGGTCAGGAGTTTGACACCAGCCTGACCAACATGGTGAAACCTCGTCCCTACTAAAAATACAAAAATTAGCTGGGCATGGTGGCATATGCCTGTAATCCCAGCTACTTAGGAGGCTGAGGCAGGAGAATCGCTTGAACCCTGGGAGGCTGAGGTTGCAGTGAACCAAGCCTGGGTAACAGAGTGAGACTCCATCTCAAAAAAAAAAAAAAAAAAAAAAAATTAGCCGGGCATAATGGCAGGCACCTGTAATCCCAGCTACTCAGGAACCTGAGGCAGGAGAATCACTTGAACCTGGGAGGCTGAGGTTGCAGTGAACCAAGCCTGGGTAACAGAGTGAGACTCCATCTCAAAAAAAAAAAAAAAAAAAAAAATTAGCCGGGCATAATGGCAGGCACCTGTAATCCCAGCTACTCAGGAACCTGAGGCAGGAGAATCGCTTGAACCTGGGAGGCTGAGGTTGCAGTGAACCAAGCCTGGGTAACAGAGTGAGACTCCATCTCAAAAAAAAAAAAAAAAAAAAAAAATTAGCCGGGCATAATGGCAGGCACCTGTAATCCCAGCTACTCAGGAACCTGAGGCAGGAGAATCGCTTGAACCTGGGAGGCTGAGGTTGCAATGAGCCGAGCCTGGATAACACAGTGAGACTCCATCTCAAAAAAAAAAATACAAACATTAGCCAGGCGTAATAGCAGGCACCTGTAATCCCAGCTACTCAGGAGGCTGAGGCAGGAGAATCACTTGAACCCAGGAAGCAGAGATTGCAGTGAGCCAAGATGACACTACACTCCAGTCTTGGTGACAGAGCAAGACCCTGTCTGAAAAAATAAGATAAACAAACAAACAAACAAACAAACACCTTTTGGTGTTGGAGTTCATGTTTTCAAACTTTTAAAGAAGCTTGTTGAGGTCTGTACCAGTTTCTGCTAAACCCTTCACTGTGAAATTTCCTGGTTTTTTTTTTTTCTTTTCCTTCACTTTCCTATCCTCTCACCTCTTCTTCAGCTATGGGTTCTTGTATCAGTTCCAACAACTTATTCGTCCATTCCTCATGAACCACCTCTAGGAGCATCACAGTGTCATCCTCACCCACAGCCAGGTTAAAGCTGCCTGGCAAAGATCCAGGTTTGTTTCCCCTAGCATCACCACAGACACAAGGAATGCACTGCACTATGACGTCATGACTGCTCTGCTGTAGCTAGGCAACAGGAATTTTTCAGCTCCAGTGTAACAGTGTAATCTTATGGAACCCACATCATAGATTTGATCATTGACGAAAATGTCATTATGCAGTGTATGGCTGTACTGCGCAACTTTACATAAAGGACTTGAAGATCACCTGACTTTGGTATCCTCAGGGGTCATGGAAGTAATCCCTCTGATACTGAGGGATGACTGTACTGCCTAGATATACCAGAAAAGGAGATGATTCAAGTCCTAGGCGAAAGAGAGTGGGACTGGCTGGGTACAGTGGCTCACACCTGTAATCCTAGCACTTTGGGAGGCCAAGGTAGGTGGATTGCCTGAGCTCAGGAGTTCAAGACAAGCCTGGGCAAAATGGTGAAACTCTATCTTTACTAAAAGTACAAAAAATTAGTGAGGTATGGTGGTACATGCCTGTAATCCCAGCTACTTGGGAGGCTGAGGCATGAGAATCGCTTGAACCCGGGAGGCAGAGGTTGCGGTGAGCCGACATTGTGCCACCGCACTCCAGCCTGGGCGATGGAGTGAGACTCCTCAGAAACAGAGTGGGACAGTGCTAGATTTCAGCACACTACTTGGAACAGTGGAAAATTTAAAAGTTGTGCATTCTTCATTTTTGGAACTTTCTGTGTAATATTTTCAGACCACAGTTAAACTCGAGTATCAAGAAATCCAACCAGCAGATAGGGAGCAACTACTATAGCATCAACTTTAAATATTAGGCCTGGCCTCCACCTAAGTATTGAAATTAGAATCTCTGTTAAGGACGCACAAGAGATGTTTCTGCAAAATGCCTCAGCACTCAAATGTGAAGCTAGGGCTGAGCTCCACCCAGAGGGGTTGAGCCCAGTGCAGTCCCCCGCTTCTGGCTCTTCGCTCCCCTTGGGCCCTTGCTGTCACCATGATCCAGACAGTGGCAGGAAAAGGGAAAGAAATAAACACAGAACTTCAAAATGGAGGAGAGTTGGGGTGGGGCCAGGCTGGAGTGTTAAATTGGGGGCTACTGGGGGGAGTCACAGAATCCTAAGAAGGTACTACCAGAAAAAAGGCCTGGAGAAGGAAGGGTGTTTTTCACCTGCAGCTGAGGGGCCAGAGAGTTCCAGGCAGAGGGACAGCCCAGATGAAGCCTCTGAGGGAGGAGAAACCTGGGCCCCCTGTAATGTAGGTTTCAAATAATTCCACTTAGTTTGCTACATGAATGACGTGTGTGCTGTGATAAGAACTTGGGTGCGCTCCTCCTTCCTTCATGAGTGATGCATCACCCCTTAGCAGCCCCCATAGATAAGAAATGGAGTAAACTTCCCTCCCACTCCAGAGAATGTGGTTGGACTCCCCCCTCCCCTGGAGAATGTTATACGGCACTTTCTCAGACCCCATATACGAGATTCTGACCTCAACTACTGGAATTCAAAATACACGGAAATTCAAGAGGTTGACAGTCACTGTGAGAGCCGAGGCTGTGGCACACTCTGCTGTCAGGGGCCTCTCTGAAGACCTGTAGGCTATACTGAGAGGTGACTGCATGTCAGCTGTTCTCCAGTGATCACACCGTTAGCCTTCAAGGTGACCTCAGAAGCCTCGACCAACACCAGCACTGCCCTCTAGCGGGCATGTATGGACATGACCTGTTCTTGCGGGTCTCCACTGGGCTGGATGCCATTTCTCCCAAGAAACTGCTTCTATCAATGTACAACTCAGACATTAACTGTACTTTTCCATATAGGCCTGTTTCCATCCTAACCGAGCAAATACATTTTTTTTTTTTGAGACAAAAATCTCATTCTGTCACCCAGGCTGAAGTGCAATGGCACGATATCAGCTCGCTGCAACCTCTGCCTCCCAGGTTCAAGCAATTCTCCTGCCTCAGCCTCCCAGAGTAGCTGGGACTACAGGCGGCCGCCACCACGCCCGGCTAATTGTGTGTGTGTGTGTGTTTGCGAGACAGGGTCTCACTCTGTCGCACAGGCTGGAGTGCAGGGCGTGATCTTGGCTTACTGCAACCTCTGCCCCCTGGGTTCAAGCGATTTGCCTGCCTTAGCCCAAGTAGCTGTGATTACAGGAGTGTAAATAAACGTGTGATTTATTGTTTGTATTATAAATGAAAACACAAATAAGAAAATATCTCCTATTTTTAAAAACATTTGACAGGTTTACTTAATCCCCAGAAAGTACAGGGTGTCCCTCACCCGAGATGTGCAGGACTGCTGGGGCAAGGTGTTTGGGGGGTTCAGGGAGTATCTTTTGGACATATGAAGGTGGAGATGCCTGTGGATGCCCCAGCAGAGATGTCCAGAATGCGAGTGGACACAGGATTCTGGAATTCAGGGGAGAGGCGTCGGTGGAGAGGGAAAACTGAGACAGGAAGGTGGTGTTTTGAAGCCGTAAGATGAGATCATAAGGAAAGGTAGAGGGTGTGGGCAGAGAGAACAGGTTTAAGGACTAAATTGTGGGACACTCTCATATTCACAGAAGACAGTTCAGGAGACATGAAGGTGATGACAAAAATGTTAAACAGGGACCAGGCGTGGTGGCTCACGCCTGTAATCCCAGCACTTTGGGAGGCCGAGGCGGATGGATCACGAGGTCAGGAGTTCAAGACCAGCCTGGCCAACACAGTGAAACCCTGTCTCTACTAAAAATACAAAAATGAGCCAGGTGTGGTGGCACGTGCCTGTAGTCCCAGCTCGGGACTACACAGGAGGCTGAGGAGGGAGAATTGCTTAAACCCGGGAGGCGGGGCCGGGCACGGTGGCTCAAGCCTGTAATCCCAGCACTTTGGGAGGCCGAGGCGGGCGGATCACAAGGTCAGGAGATCGAGACCATCCTGGCTAACACGGTGAAACCCCGTCTCTACTAAAAAATACATAAAACTAGCCGGGCGAGGTGGCGGGCACCTGTAGTCCCAGCTACTCGGGAGGCTGAGGCAGGAGAATGGCGTGAACCCGGGAGGCGGAGGTTGCAGTGAGCTGAGATCTGGCCAGTGCACTCCAGCTTGGGTGACAGAGCGAGACTCCGTCTCAAAAAAAAAAAAAAAAAAAACCCAGGAGGCGGAGGTTGCAGTGAGCGGAGATCATGCCACTACACTCCAGCCTGGGTGACAGAGTATGACTCCGTCTCAAAAAAAAAAAAAAAAAAAGTTAAACAGATTTTTTAAATTATGAAGAACCTCTTCAAAGCCAAGAAAAAAGAAGAGGAAGTGATTGGCTGTGCAAATTGCTGCTGACAGGGAAAGACAGATGAGGACAAAAATTTAAAAACTGTAGTAAGCCTGGTGCAGGGGCTCATCCCTGTAATTCCAGAGCTCTGGGAGCACAGAAGAGGGGTACTTCCTAGATGAAGAAATGCAGTTAATATTTTTTGTTTTAAAGATAGAAGGAAAATAAAGCCTTTATTGTATGTAGGAGTGTGTTTTAATGAATGATGCCTCCATCTGGGTACATTTTGGGAGGCTGAGGTGGGAAAATCACTTGAGCTCAGGAGTTTAAGACCAGTCTGGACAACACAGCAAGACCCTAACTCTACAAAAAATCAAAATATTAGCATGGCACAGTGGCACGAACCTGTAGTCCCGGCTACCCGGGTGGCTGAGATAGGAGAATCGCTTGAGCCCAGGAAATTGAGAGCAGCTTAGGCAACATAGCAAGACCCCAACTCTACGAAAAAAACCAAAATATTAGCAGCATACTGGCATGCGCCTGTAGTCCCAGCTATTCAGGAAGCTGAGGTGGAAGAATTGTTTGAGCCCAGGAGGTCGAGGTTACAGTGAGCTATAGATTATGCCACTGCACTCCAGCCTGGGAGACAGAGCAAGACTCTGTCTCAAAAACAAATAAATAAGTAAATAAATAAAAATATTAGCCAGGCATAGTGGTACATGCCTGTAGTCCTACCTACTAGGGAGACTGAGGCAGGAGGATCATTTGAGCCTAGGAGTTCGAGGTTACAGTGAGCTATGACTGCCTCACTGCACTCCAGCCTGTGCAACAGAGTGAGACCCCATCCCTTAAAAAAATAAATAATTAATTAAAAATAAATTTAGGGGCCAGTCGCGGTGGCTCATGCCTATAAACCCAGCACTTTGGGAGGCCGAGGCAGGCAGATCACAAGGTCAAGAAATCGAGACCATCCTGGCCAACATGGTGAAACCCCGTCTCTACTAAAAATATAAAAATTAGCCAGGCGTGGTGGTGTGCGCTTGTAATCCCAGCTACTCAGGAGGCTGAGGCAGGAAAATCGCTTGAACCCGGGAGGCAGAGGTTGCAGTAAGCTGAGATCATGCCACTGCACTCCAGTCTGACAACAGAGCGAGTCTCTGTCTCAAAAAAAATAAAAATAAAAAATAAAATTAAAAAAATAAAAATAAATTTAGAAACAGGTAGGTCGCTGGAGCAATGGAATGGGTGGATGCGATAACTTGATTAGATGGGGTCAACCAAGAACTGGGGGCAAGAATTGAAGACAGAATATAAACAAGATTTTAGTGTACTGTGATCTTAAAATAGAGCATGCAAGAGGGATACTTACTGCAGGGAGAAATGTAAATACAGTGTTTTTTGTTTTAAAGAGTGAAGAATGGAAAGAAAATAAAGGCTTCAGCGAGTGAGTATGTGAGTGTGTGTGTGTTTTAATGGGCAATACCTCCACTTCAGTACGCTGACCAAAACAATTTCCTAGGCCAGGAGCAGTGGCTCCCGCCTGTAGTCCCAGCATTTTGGGAGGCCAAGGCGGGCAGATCACCTGAGGTCAAGAGTTCGAGACCAGCCTGGCCAACATGGTGAAACCCCGTCCTTACTAAAAATACACAAATTAGCCGGGCGTGGTGGCACATGCCTACAGTCCCAGATACTTGGGAGGCTGAGGCAGGAGAATCGCTTGAACCCAGGAGGCAGAGGTTGTCGTGAGCGGAGACTGCGCCATTGCACTCCAGCCTGGGTGACAGAGCGAGACTCCATCTCAAAAAATATTAATAATAATAATGATAATTTTATAGACAAAAAATTAATGATACCATGAAGAAGGATGTCATGCCATTCTGGGACTGTGAGTGGGACTGGCACGTGGTGCACAATCTCAGTATCAGCAGCAGCCAGGAGCAGGGACAGATCATTCCCAGTCACTACTGAGTAGGCATCACAGGCCCTGAGACTGGTGAGAGGGCCAAGTCTCTTCCCTTCACTGTTTGAGGTAAGAAAAAAACATAGTGTTTTTACTACGCTCATATGTAGCACAGAATACTACACCGCTCATCACCAAAATGTGTGTTTTCCCCAAGTTTGAGACGGAGTTTCACTGTCGCCCAGGCTGGAGTGCAGTGGCGCGGTCTCAGCTCACCACAACCTCCGCCTCCAGGGTTCAAGCGATTCTCCTGCCTCAGCCTCCCGAGCCGCTGGGATTACAGACCCATGCCACTACGCCCAGCTAATTTTTGTATTTTTGTATTTTTCAGCATGTTGGCCAGGCTAGTCTTGAACTCCTGACCTCAAGTGATCTGCCCAAATCACCCTCCCAAAGTGTTGGGATTACAGGCGTGAGCCACCGTGTCTGGCCCATGCTGACCAGTTCTGTGGCATGCTCGCAGCTGTGTGTCCCACAAGTTAATTCAATTTTGATACTGTCTACCTGGAGACAGGTACAGATTCCACAGGTTAAAGACGCAGTGCCACATGGCTGCCCCTCAGTTTAGATGCAGATAAAAAGCACGATTTCCAGCCAGGACCAGTGGCTCGCGCCTGTAATCCCAGCACTTTGGGAGACCGAGGCGGGTGGATCGCCTGAGGTCAGGAGTTCAAGACCAGTCTGAACAACATGGAGAAACCCCGTCTCTATTAAAAATACAAGGTTAGCCAGGCACGGTGGCGGGTACCTGTAATCCCAGCTACTGGAGAGGCTGAGGCAGGAGAATCGCTTGAACCCGGGAGGCGATGGTTGTGGTGAGCCAAGATGGCACCATTGTATGCCAGCTGGGGCAACAAGAGCGAAACTCCGTCTCAAAAAAAAAAAAACAAAAACAAAAACAAAACAAACAAACAAAAAGCATGCTTACTAAGAGCCCCTCCTTTTTTTTTTTTTTTGAGATACAGTCTCCCTCTTACCCAGGCTGGAGTGCAGTGGTGCAATCTTGGCTCACTGCAACCTCCACCTCTTGGGATCAAAAGATTCTTGTGCCTCAGTCAAGTAGGTGGGATTACAGGCACCCGCCACCATGCGTAGCTAATTTTTGTATTTTTAGTAGAGATGGGGTTTCACCATGTTGGCCAGGCTGGTCTTGAGCTCCTGACCTTAAGTAATCTGCCCACCTTGGCTTCCCAAAGTGCTGGGATTACAAGCGAGAGCCACTGCACCTGGCCCAAAAGCCCCTCATTTTGATTAGTTTGCTAGGAAGGCTCTTCCATCTGGCTGTTCATCTGTATCCTTTGTAATATTGTTTGTAACAAATGGGTGAAACTAAGAAAAAGTTTCCCTGAGTTCTGTGAACCACTCTAGCAAATTCACAAAATGTGAGGAAAGGGTCATGGGAACCCCCAGTTTATAGGTGGCTAGTCACAAGGTTGAGGTCCCAATCCAGGACTTGCAAGTGGCACCTGAAGTGGAAAAATGCCTGTGGAAGTGAGCTCTCAACCTGTAGAATCTGATGCTAACTCCACATAGATAGTGTTAGTGTGAAATTGAGTTACATTACAGAACACCCAGGTGGTGTCTGATGAATTGCTTGTTGGTGGGAAGTAATCCCCACACATTTTGGTGACCAGAGACGCGGCATTCTGTGTTGGGTGTTCACTATTGTGTTGATTGTAAGCGCAGGAAAGACGCTATGGTTTTTGTTTCTTTTTTTTTTTTTTTTTTTTTTTTTGAGACGGAGTCTCGCTCTGTTGCCCAGGCTGGAGTGCAGTGGCCGGATCTCAGCTCACTGCAAGCTCCGCCTCCCGGGTTCACGCCATTCTCCTGCCTCAGCCTCCCGAGTAGCTGGGACTACAGGCGCCGCCATCTCGCCCGGCTAATTTTTTGTATTTTTTAAGTGAAGACGGGGTTTCACTGTGTTAGCCAGGATGGTCTCGACCTCCTGACCTTGTGATCCGCCCGCCTCGGCCTCCCAAAGTGCTGGGATTACAGGCTTGAGCCACCGCGCCCGGCCGGTTTTTGTTTCTATCTTATCCACTCACCCACACCTGAATGAGGCAAGTCACTGCCCTCTGGCTGAATAGGGATTGTGAATAGAAGCTAACCTGTGATGCCAAGAATTATAAAATGCACTTGCCTTATAGGCAGGAACTTTGCAGGTCTCATCTTCATCTGTACTTTTGAAATAAATTTTATACTTATTAGATTACAATTACAGAAATCAGTATATCACAACTTAATCATAATATTCAATCAACTCATCGCTCATCTGCACTCAGGGTGCCCCTCTTTGGTCATTAGCATATGTTTCCCTCCCTCATTCTGTACCTCTCTTTCATTCTCACCTTCTTTCTACCGCTTTTTGTTCACTTCATTTTTCCCGTAGGAATTGGCTTACTTTTCTGCCCCTCTCTTCTCCTGTTGTTTCCCACCCTCTTCCCCTCTATTCCTTCTCTTTCATTTGTTCTGCTCCATTCCGGCAATTTGTTTTACCCCTTGTTCCTCTTTGTGTTCAATTTTTGATGGTCCCCAATTTCCATTCTGCCTGTTTCTTGCCCTCCCTATCTCTGCTTCCTCTCTGTTTTCCCTGTTAAATTCCCTCTTCCCTGCTACACTCACTTGTCCCCACTCTCTGGCGCCCCCGGATCCCAGGCCTCCCCATGCTGTGGTTCTCCCTCTGCTCTCCTTGTCATCGGCTGCCCCCTCTTGCTGTCCCAGCACCACGCTGTTCCGTCTGCCCTGGCTCCAAATCCCTCCTCCTCTCCCAAACTCTCTGCGTGAGGAGGCTCCCCCTTTCTGCCCCTCTCTCTACCTTTCTGTCCTTCATCTCTCTGGACATCGAGCTTTTCTCTACATTTCTCCAGTTACTTTTCTCCCCCTGCTATGTTCTCGGCTTCATTCACTGTCTCTGTAAATCTCTCAGCTACTCTCTGCCGTCTGCTTATGGATCTGCCTCATGCTTCTTTTTCAAAATTTTTCTATTTCCTACCACTCTTCCACCATCTTTCTCCACATATTCATAGGGAGGAGAGTACAATAAGGTGCCCACCTCCGTCAAGAGCACATTTTTAGTGGGATGCAATTTGGGACGGAAGAATCCTGGATATCTTGAGACAGAAGTCACGTCCCCACACGGTCAGGAGTAGCGATGGCTGGGAAGGCGAGGCCTGGGGAGTAGGAAGGCCCGGATCAAGGAAGAAAAGGATGGGGACTGAATTATTAGAGGCGTGTGGTGTCAAGGATCCCAGGACCCGGCACAGGACGCGGCCTCCCCCGCCGGGACTGGGGCTGCGGCCAGGTTGGGAGGCTCCCCGGGCAGGAATCCACCTTGCGGTGAGGACTTTTAAAAGCGCGGGGCAGAAGGATGGGTCAGTAAAGGGTTTTAAGCAGAAAGGAGTCTCGAAAAACCGTGTTTACCTGGCCCAAGGCAGAACGACCGGGGACAGGACCCGTCGCCGAGCAATTTTAACACACAGGGAAGCGACCGCCGGACTCTCACGGAGACGCCTGAATTTACACGGGGTGGAGGGAGCGGTGCGGGAATTTCAAGGTCTGTGTTGACTCTCAGATCCCGGGTACAGAAGCGCGGGGGAGCTGGGAAGCCCAGACTGAATCTAAACAAAGGGAAACACGCGCTGCGGTGTGACCTTCTATCCACGCGATCCGCTTCCGGGTCTGCAAAAAACTGCGCGCGCCGCGTTGAGAGCAGGACGCAGCAGGACCGGGCAGGGCGGGGCGGGGCTTCGTTAGGCCACGCTCTCCGTGCCTCTGTTTTCCGGGTTTTGCTGGCAGTGAAGCGGAGCAGCTCAGCCGTCTGCAAACTGGGATCCTGCCGGGGAAAAGCAACCTCAGTTGATGATTAGATCCAGGAAATTTCCTGCTATTAAAATGAATTTTAAGCCTGCCGTGGTGGCAGGCCCCTGTAGTCCCAGCGACTCGAGAGGCTGAGGCTGGAGGACCGCTTCAGCCCAAGAGTTCGAGTCTACACTGAGCTATCATGGCCACTGTACTCCAGCCTGGGCATAGTGTAGACGCAGTGCTATACTCAGTGTAGACTCTGTCCTAAAATAAATAAGTAAATAAAAACTAATGTTAACAATTTAATTTAAAAGGCCTGGAATTCCCTGTGAAGACGATGCAAGTTAAAATGTGAAATGCAAAGCCCTGCCTGCGCAGCATGTGCGATTTCATGCTGACGACCCACGGAACATAATAGAAATCTCCCTTTCCATCATCATCTCTATCTCCAGCACGGGAGAAAGATGTAGGCTGGGAGGTTAAGCCCGTCTACTCTTTTCACGTTCTTCTGCCTGCTTTAATTCTGACTGTGCTGGCACCCCAACTGAAGTGGGTCTGCCTTTCCCAGTCCACTGAGTCATCTCTAGAGTGCTCATCTCTAGAGAGTTTCCGAGGGTCAACGCCAAGCGCGTTGGAGGGTTACGGCCAACCCTGGGAATCCATGTTTACTTGGCCCAAGGTGGAACGCCCGGGACATCTCGCATCGCTCGACGTCGCTCGGCGGCATCTCCATCGGCATGACTGGGCGATGGATGGGTCCTGTCCCGGAAGGATGTTAGGCCACCAACTGCTTTTTTTTTTTTTTTTTTTTTTTTTTTTGAGACGGAGTCTCGCTCCACCTCCCAGGGTCACGCCATTCTCCTGCCTCAGCCTCCTGAGCAGCTAGGACCACAGGCACCCACCACCACGCCTGCCTAATTTTTTGTATTTTTAGTAGAGATGGGGTTTCACCGTGTTAGCCAGGATGGTCTCGATGTCCTGACCTCTTGATCCACCCGCCTCGGCCTCCCAAAGTGCTGGGATTACAGGACTGAGCCACTGTGCCCGGCCCAACTGTTGCTTTTTTAAAAAGCAGTAACTTCTAAAAAATAGATGTAAATTACATTGTGTGTGTGTGTGTGTGTGTGTGTGTGTGTGTGTGTGTGTGTGTGTGTGTGTGTTTGAGACACAGTCTTGCTCTGTCGCCCAGGCTGGAGTGCAGTGACATGGTCTCAGCTCACTGTAGCCTCTGCCTCCCGGGTTCAAGCGATTCTCCAGCCTCAGCCTCCCACGTAGCTGGGGTTACAGGCTTGCAGCACTGGCGCTTGGCTAATTTTTGAATTTTTAGTCGAGACAGGGTTTCACCATGTTGGACAGGCTGGTCTCAAACTCCTGATCTCAGATGATTCTCCTGCCTGAAAGATTGGTACAATTTCTCTGTTAAATCATGTTTCATCTTACATTCTGTTTAGATTTTCTATCTCTACTACTGTCAAAATTGGTAGAGTATACTTTCCTAGAAAATTTGTTTCATCTGTTTCCAATCAATATTCATTGAATTTTATAAATTACTTTATTTTATTTTTGAGACAAAGTCTCACTCCAGTGCCCAAGCTGGAGAGCAGTGGTGCGATCTTGGCTCACTGCAACCTCCACCTCCGGGGTACAAGCGATTCTCCTGCGTCAGCCTCCCGGGTAGCTGGGACTACAGGCATGTGCCACCATGCCCAGCTAAGTTTTTTTTTTTTTTTTGAGACGGAGTCTCGCTCTGTCGCCCAGGCTGGAGTGCAGTGGCCGGATCTCAGCTCACTGCAAGCTCCGCCTCCCGGGTTTACGCCATTCTCCTGCTCAGCCTCCCGAGTAGCTGGGACCACAGGCACCCGCCACCTTGCCCAGCTAGTTTTTTGTATTTTTTTAGTAGAGACGGGGTTTCACCGGGTTAGCCAGGATGGTCTCCATCTCCTGACCTTGTGATCCGCCCGTCTTGGCCTCCCAAAGTGCTGGGATTACAGGCGTGAGCCACCGTGCCCAGCCCTATGTACAGTGTTTTTAAAGCCTACAGTAGTGTGGAGTATGTCCTAGGCCTCTACATTCACTCACCACTCCTCACTGTCTCACCCAGAGTAACTTCCAGTTCTGGAAGCTCCACTCATGGTAAGTGTCCTAAACAGGTGCACTTTGTTTCTATCTTTTATATGGCATTTAATGTGGGGCGATCTTGGCTCACCACCACCTCCATCTCCTGGGTTCAAGCAATTCTCCTGCCTCAGGCTCCCAAGTAGCTGGGATTACAGGCATGCACCACCACGCCTGGCTAATTTTGTACTTTTAGCAGAGACGGGGTTTCTCCATGTTGATCACGCTGGTCTTGAACTCCCGACCTCAGGTGATGTGCCCACCTCAGTATCCAAAAATGATGGGATTATAGGCATAAGCCACCACGCTTGGCCTGATATGGTATTCTTATGGTAACTTCTGTGTTCAGACACAGAAATGCCATATTATTACAATTGCCTACAGTATTCAGTAGTGTAACCTGCTGTACAGGTTTATAGCACTGTGCCTGTCAGGAAAAGGGTTCACTGCACACAGTAAGTATGATGACTGATACACAGTTTTGTTATTCTCTGCTCACCTCCATGCTGTCTAAATCAAACAATATTTAACCTGAAAAGGCAATGTCCTTCTTCCAGGAAACTGTATAGAAATGCTCCTCAGCTAATAAAATCAGCCCTGTCATCCTAGCGATTCTTTCCCAGAGACCACAGTGAAAGGCCTTAGGAAAAGCACATGAGAGTTTTAAGTTTAGGCTGAAAGTCATAAAGAGTAAATTAGCCTTTCCAAAACGCCCAAGGGATTAAGTATTTTAATAACCTGAATAAAAATCTCAATTTCCACATGTCCTTGCATCAGGAGGCTTGCTATCTTTCAGCTTGTAATTTTTCTGCAACATGCTATGTCATATATTAATACAGAAGTACTAGAGACTGAGTTATTTCTTCTGTAAATGCTCAAAGCTCTGGTGTTCGATAGTAACGGTCCTTGAGGAACACCCTTTGCATCCACAATCCACAATCTATCTTTATGGTTTGCTTTTCTTTGTCGAGACAGAGTCCCACTCTGTTTCCCAGGCTGGAATGCAAGGGCCCCAATCTTGGCTCACTGCAACTTCCACCTCCCGGGTTCAAGTTATTCTCCTGCCTTAGCCGCCCCAGTAGCTAGGATTACAGGCTCATTCCACCATGCCCAGCTAATTTTTGTGTTTTTAATAGAGATGGGGTTTCACCATGTTGGCCAGGTTGGTCTTGAACTCCTGACCTCAAGTGATCCGCCCACCTTGGCCTCCCAAAGTGCTGGGATTACAGGCTTAAGCCACCGTGTCCGGCCTATGGTTTCCTCAAAGATGTATGTGTTGACGTCCAGTGACTTGGTAGGGCTGGATAAAGCCTGTGTCACATACATTTATATGATTTCCCTCTACTACAACACTCTGATGCTGATTAATATCAGAACTAAAATAAAGAGTTTGCCATACTCTGTAAGGACTCTCGTGAATGAATTATCTGATGCTGTGGAAGGTGTGAATTGTGATTAAACACCTTACCACGCATGTTGCATTTGTAAGGCTGCTCTCCAGCATGGAGTCTGTGATGATTTGCAAGGTTTGAATTCTGAGTAAAGACCTTGCCACATTTTTTTTTTTTTTTTTTTTGGGACAGTCTCACTCTGTCGCCCAGACTGGCGCACAGTGGCTTGATCTCTACTCACTGCAGCCTCTGCCTCCCAGGTTCAAGCGATTCTCCTGCCTCAGCTCCTGAATAGCTGGGATTACAGGCACAGGCCACCACGCCCAGCTGATTTTTGTATTTTTAGTAGAGACGGGTTTTCGCCATGCTGGCCAGGCTGGTCTTGAGCTCCTGACCTCAGGTTCCACCTACCTTGGTCTCCCAATGTGCTGGGATTACAGGTGTGAGCCACTGTGCCCAGCCCCACATCCATTACAACTGTAAGGTAGGTTTCTCTGCATTACAGATTATCTGATGAATATTAAGACTTGAAGGCACACTAAATGTTTTGCTACATACATTTGTAAGGTTTCTGTGCAATATAAATTCCTTGATGTTTTACAAGGTGTGAAATTTTTTTTTTTCATGTTTTATTTTAGGTTCAAGGAGTATGTGTACATGGGTCAACTGCATGTTGCAGGAGTTTGGTGTACAGTTAATTTTGTCACCAGGTAATCAGCATAATTATAATACTCAACAGGTAATTATTCAATCTTCATGCTCTTCCCAACCTCCACCCGTTAAGCCCCAGTGTCTACTGTTCCCTTGAGTTCATGTGTAATCAATGTTTAGCTCCCACTTATAAGTGAGAACATGGGGTATTTTGTTTTCTGTTCCTGCATTAATTCACTTAGGATAAGAGCCTCAGCTCCATCCATACTGCTGTAAAGGACACAATCTTGTTCTTTTTTATGGCTGCATAGTATTCCATGGTGTATATGTACCAAATTTTCTTTATCTGGTCTACTGTTGATGGACATTTACGTTGATTCCACGTCTTTGCTATTGTGAATAGTGCTGCAATGAACATACATGTGTTTGTCTTTATGGCAGAATGATTATATTCCTTTAGGTATACACCTAGTAACAGGATGCTGGGTTGAATGCTATGTGCTTTTAGGTCTTTGAGAAATCGCTGCACTGCTTTCCACAATGGCTGAATTAATTTACATTCCCACCGGCAGTGTATAAGCATTTTCTTTTCTCTGCAGCCTCATTAGCATCTATGTTTTGATTTTTTAATAATGCCCATTCTGATAATACTCATTCAGACAGGTCTGAGATGGTATCTCATTGTGATTTTGAGTGCATTTCCTTAATGATTAGCATGATTAATCATTTTTTATATGCTTATTGCCACATGTATGTCTTCTTTTGAGAAACATCTATTCATGTGCTTTGCCCAGCTTTTAATGGGGTTGTTTTTTCATTGTTGATCTGAGTTCTTTATGAGAGATTCTGGATTAGATCTTTGTCAGATGCAATTTGTAAACATTTTCTCCCATTCTGTAGTCTGTTTACTCTGTTAATAGCTTCTTTTGCTGTGCAGAAGTTATTTAGTTTAATTAGGTCCCACTTGTCATCTTTTGTTTTTGTTACAATTTTTTGGGGGTCTTCAAGTCTTTTCCAGTGCTTAAGTCCAGAATGGCATTTCCTGGGTTTTCTTCTAGGGATTTAATAGATTTAGGTTTTATATTTAAGTCTTTAATCCATCTTGAGTTGATTTTTGTATATCGTGAAGGACAGGGGTCCAGTTTCAATGTTCTGCATACGGCTAGCCAGTTATGCCAGTGCCACTTATTGAATGAAGTTCTTATTTCATTGCTTGTTTGTCAGTTTTGTTGAGGATCACATGGTATATGCCTATTTTGGGGTTCTCTTACCTGTTCCACTGATCTATGTTTCTCTTTTTGTACCAGTACCATGCTGTTTTAGTTACTGTAGCCTTGTAGTATGGTTTGAAGTTGGGTAGTGTGATACCTCAAACTTTGCTCTTTTTGCTTAGGATTGCTTTTACTATTTAGGTTGGGCTTTTGTGGTTCCAAATAAATTTTAGAATGTTTTCTTCTAATTCTGTGAAAAATGCCATTGGTAGTTTGACAGAAATAGTATTGACTCTGTAAATTGCTTTGGGCAGTATTTTAACAATATTGATTCTTCCTATCCATGAGCATGGGCTATTTTTCAATTTGTATTGTTTCTGATTTCTTTGAGCACTGCTTTGTAATTCTCATTGCAGAAATCTTTCATGTACTTGGTTGGCTGTACTCCTAGGTATTTTATACTTTTTACAAAAAGCTACAGCTACTGTGAATGGGAATCCATTATTTATTTGGCTCATAGCTTGGACATTACTGGTGTATAGAAATGCAACTAATTTTTGTGCATAGCTTTTGAATCCTGAAACTTTTTTGAAGTTGTTTATCAGATCTTAGGAGCCTTTGGGCAGAGACTACAGGTTTTCTAAATATAGAATTATGTCTCCTGCAAGAGAAACTGACTTCTTCTCTTCCTATTTTTATATGCCTTTTATTTCTTTATCTTGCCTGATCACTAAGCTTAGGACTTCCAGTACTATGTAGAATCGGAGTGGTGAGAGTAGTCATCCCTGTCGTGTTCCAGTTCTCAAGGACAATGCTTCCAGCTTTCGCTCATTCAGTATTGTTTTGGCTGTGGGTCCATCATAGATGGTTCTTATTGAAGTATGTTCCCTCAATGTGTAATTTGTGGAGGGTTTTTAACATGAAGGGATGTAGAATTTTATTAAAACCCTTTCTGCATCTAAAGAGATGATCGTGGTCATGTGGTTTTTGTTTTTAGTTCTGTGTATGTGATGAATCACATTTATTGATTTGTGTATACTGAACCAACCTTGCAGCCCAACACTAAAGCATGCTTGATCATGTTGGATTAGCTTTTTGATGTGCAGATGGATCTGGTTTACTAGTATTTTGTTGAGGATTTTTGCACCTGTATTAATCAGGAATACCGGCCTGAAGTTTTCTTTTTTCATTGTGTCTGTCAGGTTTTAGTATTAGAATGATGCTGGCCTCATAGAATCAGATAGGGAGGAGTCCCTCTGCATCCACATTTTTGAACAATTTCAGTAAGACTGGTAACAGCTTTTCTTTATATATCCCGTAGGATTCAGCTATAAATCTGTCTGGTCCAGAGCTTTTTTGTTTGACAGGTTTTTAATTACTGATTCAATTTTGGAACTCATTATTTGTCTGTTCAGGGTTGCAATTTCTTCTTGGTTCAATCTTTGGGGTTATATCTTTCCAGGAATTTATTAATTTCTTCTAGGTTTTCTAGTTTGTGTGCATACAGGTGTTTATAGTAATCTTTGAGGGTTTTTTGTATTTTTGTGGGGTTGGCGGTAATGTCCCCTTTGTCATTTCTGATTGTGTTTTTTTAGATCTCCTTTTGCAAGGTGTGAAATTTTGTTGAAGACTTTTCCACACATTCATTACAATGGGGAAGTCTCTGCAGTATAAATTATCTAATGAATTATTAGAGAAACTTGAGTTTGAAGACCTTGTCATATTCTTTGCATTTGCAAAATGTCTTTGCAGTATGGAATAAAACATGAGTAGTAAGGCTTGAGTGCACACTAAATTCTTTTTTTTTTTTTTTTTTTTGAGACGGAGTCTCGCTCTGTCGCCCAGGCTGGAGTGCAGTGGCCAGATCTCAGCTCACTGCAAGCTCCGCCTCCTGGGTTTATGCCATTCTCCTGCCTCGGCCTCCCGAGTAGCTGGGACTACAGGCGCCCGCCACCTCGCCCGACTAGTTTTTTTTTTTTTTGTATTTTTTAGTAGAGACGGGGTTTCACCATGTTAGCCAGGATGGTCTCAATCTGCTGACCTTGTGATCCACCCATCTCGGCCTCCCAAAGTGCTGGGATTACAGGCTTGAGCCACTGCGCCTGGCCCACACTAAATTCTTTGACACATTTGTTACATTTGTAGTTTCTATCCCATATGAATAGTCCAATGTTGTGCTAGGTATGAAATGCGACTAAAGGCCTTGCCACACTCAGTACATTTGTAAGGTTTCTCTCCAGTATGAATTTTCCGATGTCGTGCAAGGTGTGCAATTCGATTGAAGACCTTGCCACATTCATTACATTTGTAAGGTCTTTCTCCAGTATGGATTCTCTGATGATTGGTTAGGGATAACTTGTGTCTGAATGCCTTGCCACATTCATTACACTTGTAAGGTTTCTCTGCAGTGTGGATTACAAGATGGGCTGAAAGGCCTGAATACTCACTAAATGCTTTACCACATTCATTACATTTGTAAGGCTTCTCTCCAGTATGAATTCTTCGATGTCGTGCAAGATTTGAAAGTTGATTAAATACTTTTCCACATTCATTACATTTGTAAGGTTTCTCTCCTGTATGAATTCTCCAATGTTGTGCTAGATGTGAATTTTGAATAAAGACCTTACCACATTCATTACATTTGTAAGGTTTCTCTCCAGTATGAATTTTCTGATGTCGTACAAGGAGCGCAATTCTATAGAAGGCCTTGCCACATTCATCACATTTGTAAGGCTTCTCTCCTGTATAAATTCTCCAATGATTTGCTAGAGATGACTTGTGACTGAAGCCCTTACCACATTCATTACATTTGTAAGGTTTCTCTTCAGCATGAATTCTTTGATGTCGTGCAAGGTAAGAATTATTGCTGAAGACTTTACCACATTCATTACATTCAAATGGCTTCTCTCTGGTATGAATTCTTTGATGTCGTGCAAAGTTTGAATTGTAACTAAAAACCTTGCCACAGTCATTACATTTGTAAGGCTTCTCTCCAGTATGAATTCTCCAATGTTCTGCAAGGTGTGAATTGCGACTAAAGACCTTGCCACATTCATTACATTTGTAAGGTTTCTCTGCAGTATGGATTACTTGATGTTTGGTAAGGCTGGAAGACACTCTAAAGACTTTGCTATGCTCATTACACTCATAAGGTTTTTCCCCAATGTGTTCTTTCTGTTCTGGTGGGAGAAATGAAGAATCATCAAAATCATTCCTATTAAAAATGGGGGTTTTGACACTGGAAGAAATTTCTTGAAGAGAGGAAACAGAGGAACTGTGGTTGATAAAGTTTTCAACTTGATTACATCCATTTATTACCCTTTCATCTGGAAATAGCTCCAGTTCAGACAGATGTAAGTGAAAGGATACTCCAAGTTGTTTTTTAATTGGTTTGTCTTTTGCATTGCTTCCCAAGGCATAGCTGCTCCCTAGGAAAGCAAGAAAAGAGTAAAATTCAGACCCCATAATTCTGGCATGTTTAGAGTCTGACGAAAAAACTAGAATCTGCCTCATCTGACTCAGACATTGGAAGAAATATCAGCACACTCTGTACATCATGTTGGCAGTGCTGAAAACAGAAGAGGGTAAGGTGACGCACTGGAGTGCTGGGAAATCTATAGGAGTCAAAGGATTATGGGTGAGTTGGAGAGGGATTATGAGCAGAGAGATAGGGAACTGAAACCTTCTGAGAAAAAGAAGGGGCAAGTCTCTGAGGGAAGATAAGACACTTAAGAGAAGTGGTGTACACAATAACAGTACACGCACAAAACTAGGAAAGGCACATCCCCGGAAAAGGAGTGAATGTTCCCACACCCTTTACAACAGACTAATTAGAAAAGATCTCCCTCTGACCAAGTCTTATACAAAACAACTGAGAGAAGCAGTTATTTTACCAAACCTAATCCAAAAATTACAAGGCCTACAAAAGGAAAGAGAATTATGGCTAAAAAGTAAATAAAGCCAAACCTAGAAAAAGACAGGCAGCTCTCTAAATTACTAGACAAATATTTATTTAGCTGCTTCAGCCTCCCAAAGTGCTAGGATTACCGGCATGAGCCACCGCACTCAGCTTCAGCAAGCTTTTTCTGTGTTCTTTTAGAGACAAGGTCTCACGATATTGCCTAGACTTCTTGGCTCAAGTGATCCTCCTGCCTTGGCCTCCCAAAATGCTGGGATTACAGGCACAAGGCACTGCACCTGGCCCTTGATAAATATTTAAAGCAACTGCCTTAAGATTCTTAATAAGCTAAAAGTTATCAGAGAGAGATAAACAACTACATGAAATCAGAAAAATAATACATGAGAAGGAGGATATTAAACAAAGGAGGAAACATAAAAAACATTCTGGAGCTGAAACACAAGTAAAAATTCATTAGGTGCTCAACAACAGATGGATAGAGCACAGAAAAGAATGAGCAAACTTAAAGATCAGTTATTCAAAAGTATCAGCTCCACCAGGCACAGTGGCTCATGCTTGTAATCCCAGCACTTTGGGAGGCCAAGGCAGGCAGATCACGAGGTCAGGAGTTCAAGACCAGGCTGACCAACATGGTGAAACCCTGTCTCTACTAAAAATACAAAAATTAGATGGGTGTGGGGGTGCACGCCTGTAATCCCAGCTACTCAGGAGGCTGTGGCAGGAGAATCGCTTGAATCCAGGAGGCAGAAGTTACAGTTAGGCAAGATTGTGCCATTGCACTCCTGCCTGGGCTACAGAGTGAGGCTCTGCCCCCTCTAAAAAATATATATATATATATATGTATATATATGTGTATATACATGTGTGTATATATATGTATGTATATATATAATCAGCTCCAAAGACCAAAAACAAAAAACAATGAAGAAAAGCAAATAAATGCTAACAGGTTTTTTGGATGCTCTCAAGCACAACAATATACAAATTATTAGAGGTTCATAAGGAGAAGACAGAGGATTAGAAATTGCAACTGAAGAAATAATGTCCAAATAATTGTCCAAATCCCAATTCTGAAGAAAGACCTGAATATACAATTCAAAAAGCTTGACCATTCGAATTAAAATTAACCCAAGGATGTTCACACAGAGATAAATTATAAACAAATTATCAAACATCAATGACAGAGGAAGAATTTTGACAGCAGCAACAAAAGATATTTGCCATTTAGAACAAAATGTATAAGACTATGTACTTTTTTCAGCAGAAACTTTGCATGCCAGAAGACAGTGAGATGACATATTGAAAGTGCTTAAAATCAACCAAGAATACTATATGGAGCAAAAGTCAGCTCGAAAATAAAGGAGAAATTTAGACTTTCCTCGATAAAGAAGAGTTAAGGAAGTTCATTAGTACCCTAGACCTGTCCAACAAGAAATGCTACAGGGAGACCTTCAAAATGAAATGAAAGGATTACAGACAGTACCGGTAAACCAAATGAGAGGATAAAATTCTCCATTAAAGTAAAAAATGACCCAGGCACAGTGGCTCACACCTGTAATCCCAGCACTCTGGGAGGCCAAGGCAGGCAGATTGCTTGAGGTCAGGAGTTTGAGACCAGACTGCCTAACATGGTGAAACCCCATCCCTACTGAAAATACAAAAATCAGCCAAGCATGGTGGCGCATGCCTGTAATCCCAGCTACTTGGGAGGCTGAGGCAGGAGAATCACTTGAACCCGGGAGGCGGAGGTTGCAGTGAGCCGAGATTGCACTGCTGTACTCCAGCATGGGCAACAGAGCGAGAATCCATTCCCCCATGCAAAAAAAAAAAAAAGAAAAGCAAGAATAGAGAAGCCGGAAACAAACCCTCAAATACTTGGTCAAATGATGTTCAATCAAAATGCCAAGACCATGTAATAAGGAAAAGACAGTCACTTCATCACAAATAGTGCTGAACAAAAAGGATGCCCACATGCAAAGGAATGAGGCTGAACCCTCACTTTACACTTCATGTGTTATATCTGGGGAAACCTTACATTTCCCCAGATATAACACACGAAAGGAAAGAAGGTAAAAATACACACGATGCACTATGACAAAACTGACAACTATTGTGGATGGAAGAAAACAATTACCAAAATGTAAAGAAAACCTATCATGTGAGAAAATATTTGCATAATATATCTGTAATAAAAACTTAATATCTAAAATATATATAGGCCAGATGTGGTGGCTCATGCCTGTAATCCCAGCACTTTGAGAGGCAGTTGCAGGTGGATCACCTGACGTCAGGAGTTCAAGACTAGCCTGGCCAACATAGTGAAACCCCATCTGTATTAAAGATACAAAAATTTAGCCGGGCACGGTGGTGTGTATCTGTAATCCCAACTACTTGGGAGGCTAAGGTGGGAGAATTGCTCGAACCTGGGAGGCACAGGTACCAGTGAGCCGAGATCACGCCACTGCATCCAGCCTCAGTGACAGAGCAAGACTTCATCTCAAATAAATAAATAAATAAATAAAATAAACATATATAAATAACTCCTACAAAGCAAAACAAATAACCCAATTAAGAAATGTAGAAAGAAATACACATTTTTCCAAAGGTGATGTATGACCATATGGGAAAATGCAAAATATCACACATCATTAGAGAAATGCAAATAGAAAACATAGATTTTTCCTCACACGCATATAGAATATCACCTCACACCCATATAGAATATTTTTTGTCAAGAAAGGAAAAAAAAAAAATGAAACACCAGAAAATCACAAGTGTTGTCAAAAATATGACGAAATAGGAGAATTCTGTGCTCCTGTTAGTGGAAATGTGAAATGGTACAGTCACTTGGGAAATAAGTATGACATTTTCTGAAAGAATCTAAAATCAAATGATTAGTATAGGCAACAACTCCACATCTGGGTATATAGATAAGAAGATAAAAAGTCGGGCACAACGGCTCATGCCTGTAATGTTCCCACTTTGGGAGGCCAAGGCAGGTGGATCACCTGAGGTGGGGAGTTTGAGACCAGCCTAGCCAACATGGTGAAACCCTGTCTCTACTAATAATACAAAAATTAGCTGGGAATGGTGGCGCACACCTGTAATCCCAGCCGCTCAGGAGGCTGAGGCAAGAGAATTGCTTGAACCCAGGATGTGGAGGTTACAGTGAGCCGAGATTGTGCCATTGCACTCCAGCCTGGGCAACAAGAGCGAAACTCCATCTCAAACAAACACACACACAAATGAAAAATAAAATAAAAATAAAGACAGCATCTTGAAGAGATACTTAAAAACCCACGTTCAAGGCAGTCACAATGGCTCATGCCTATAATCCCAGCACTTTGGGAGGCCGAGGTAGGTGGATCATAAGGTCATGAGTTTGAGACCAGCCTGGCCAATATGGTGAAACCCCATCTCTACTAAAAATACAAAAATTAGCTGGGTGTGGTGGTGGGCACCTGTAGTCCCAGCTATTTGGGAGGCTGAGGCAGGAGAATCACTTGAACCCAGGGGGGAGAGGTTGCAGTGAGCCAAGATCACACCACTGCACTCCAGCCTGGGCGAGAGAGCGAGACTCCATCTCCAAAAACAACAATGACAACAACAAAAACCCATGTTCATAGCAGCATTATTTTTTTTTTTTTTTTTTTTTTTTTTGAGACGGAGTCTTGCTCTGCTGCCCAGGCTGGAGTGCAGTGGCCGGCTCTCAGCTCACTGCAAGCTCCGCCTCCCGGGTTCACGCCATTCTCCTGTCTCAGCCTCCCGAGTAGCCGGGACTACAGGCGCCCGCCTCGTCGCCCGGCTAGTTTTTTGTATTTTTTAGTAGAGACGGGGTTTCACCGTATTAGCCAGGATGGTCTCGATCTCCTGACCTCATGATCCGCCCGTCTCGGCCTCCCAAAGTGCTGGGATTACAGGCTTGAGCCACCGCGCCCGGCCCATAGCAGCATTATTAAAAATAATAAAGAGGTAGGCACAATGCAGGTGTCCACCAATGGATGAACAGTTAAACTGTGGTACAGACAAATAGAAAAACATTATTCAGTCCTGAAAGAATATATAAATTTCTTGATGTGCTACAAAATAGATGAACCTGAAAGATACTACGCTAAGTGAGATAAGCCAGTCATAAAAAGACAAATACTGTATGATTCCATCTAAAATACTGAAATTCATACAAACAGAACAGAAACAGAGAGGGGAGAGAGTGAAATTGTAGGAGGAATGGGTTAAATATTACTGGTAATCAATTAAATCTAAATTCAAAATAAAAAAAATAAGACTAGGCATCGTGGCTCATGCCCGTAATCAGAGTACTTATGGAGGCTGAGAAAGGAGGATTGCTTGAGCCCAGGTGTTCAAAATCAACATAGGCAACATAGCAAGACCCCTGTATCTGAAAAACAAAAAGAAGCTGGGCACAATAGCTCACGCCTGTAATCCCAGCACTTTGGGAGGCCGAGGTGGGCAGATCACTTAAGGTCAGGAGTTCGAGACCCGTCCGGACAACATGGTGAAACCCCGTCTCTACTAAAAATACAAACAAAAATTAGCTGGGCCTGGTGGCAGGTGCCTGTAATCACAGATACCTGGAAGGCTGAGGCAGCAGAATCCCTTGAAGCCGGGAGGCGGACATTGCAGTGAGCTGAGATAGCGACACTGCACTCCAGCCTGGAAAACAGAGCAAAATTCCATCTGAAATAAATAAAAAGGAAGGAAGGAAGGCAGGGAGGGAGGGAGGGAGGGAGGGAGGAAAAAAGGGTCTCCAGTCAAATAAACAAAAAATACATATATTTATTTATTTGAAACCGAGTCTTGCTCCATCTCGCAGGCTCTGTTTCACAACAGAGTGAAACTCCATCTCAAAAAAAAAACAAACACTAAAATAAAAACAAAAAACAAAAACTAGACAAAACAAAACAAAAAGCCCAAACGACAGCATGGCTTCCACCCTGCCCATCTGAGCTCTTACCTGTGTTCACACCTTTGATGTGCCCCTTCCCATCTGAATTTTTTGCTATTTTCACTTCACGCTCACCAGACCAGGGCTCCCTCCTTTGCTCCAACATGGAGTTAATATTCAGGTCAGGAAGAGAGATTCCTGTTTGTAAAAAAAGAATCAAAATGTGCGGTGGCATCTCCCAAATCCAAGCCCTATGTGTAGGAAGGAGAGAGGCTATCACAGTTGAATCAAGAATAACGTTTCACAAGTTCATCCACAGACTGCCTCCTTCTGAATGCTTAGGGAATATTATAAAAAAGCAGACATCGAGCCCCTTCCCAGTAACTACTGAGTATAAAGCACAGAAGTAGAGGCTGGGTGCTGTGGCTCACGCCTGTAATCGCAGCACTTTGGGAGGCTGAGGCGGGCAGATCACCTCAAGTTGCAAGTTCAAGACCAGCCTGACCAACATAGAGAAACTCCGTCTCTACTAAAAATACAAAAAAAAAAAAAAAATTAGTCGAGTGTGGTGGTGCATGCCTGTAATGCCAGCTACTCGGGCAGCTGAGGCAGGAGAATCGCTTGAGCCCAGGAGGTGGAGGTTGCAGTGACCTGAGATCGCGCCACTGCACTCCAGCCTCCAAGAGTGAAACACTCCGTCTCAAAACACAAAACATTAAAAAAAAGCACAGGAGTAGAAAACAGGGAAGTGGGTATCTGAAGTTTGCCATAAGGTGTTACGCAGCTGGGTGCGGGGGCTCATGCTTGTCATCCCAGCACTTCAGGAGGCTGAGGCAGGTGGATTGCTTGAGTCCAGGAGTTTGAGACCAGCCTGGCCAACATTGTAAAAATGAAAAATACAAAAATTAGCCGGGTGTGGTGGCAGGCGCCTGTAATCCTAGTTACTAGGGAGGCTGAGGTGAATTGCTTAAGCCTAGGAGGTGGAGGCTGCAGTGAGCCAAGATCATATCAGTGCCCTCCAGCCTGGGTGACAGCAAGACCCAATCTCAAAAACAAACAAAAAGGATTTTATGCATAGTTCAGCCCTGGTACCACCCAATGATGTATAACGAAGGGGACAGAACATCTGAAGAAAATCGACATTTCAACTCCAGAAAATACTATGGAGCTTTTCATTTCTGAGTCAACAAGATTTTTAGATTTTTTTTTTCTTTTTTTTTTTTTATGAGACGGAGTTTCACTCTTATTGCCCAGGCTGGAGTGCAGTGGTGCAATCTTGGCTCACTGCAACCTCTGCCTCCCAGGTTCAAGCGATTCTCCTGCCTCAGCCTCCCAAGTAGCTGGGATTACAGGTGCCCACCATCATGCCTGGCTAATTTTTGTATTTTTAGTAGAGACGGGGTTTCACCATGTTGGCCAGGGTGGTCCCGAACTCCTGACCTCAGGTGATCCTCCTGCCTTGGCCTCCCAAAGTGCTGGGATTACAGGTGTGAGCCATTGGTCCCAGCCTGAGTCAATAAGGTTTTTTTTTGTTTTTTTTGGGGGGGACGGAGTTTTGCTCTTGTTGCCCAGACTGGCTATGACGTGATCTCGGCTCACCGCAACCTCGGCCTCCCAGGTTCAAGTGATTCTCCTGCTTAATGTCAGTCAAACAATGCAGGGGCTCCCAGGAGGCACACAAGGGAAAATGCTGAAATAACCAAGGACAGATCCCGGCTTCTGCAGGGGCACGATCCTCACCCAGGGATACCAGGTTCCTGTAGTTCTCCAACATCACGTCCTTGTATAAAGCCCTCTGTGCAGGGTCCAGGCATTTCCACTCCTCCTGAGAAAATTCTATGGCCACATCCCTGAATGTCAAGTGTCCCTAAAATGAAAAACACATTTCACCAACAGGATATGTAAAGGGTATTTATCTTCACTCAAAATGAGAAGGGAGTTAAAAAGATTAACTCGATTGAAGAGAATGTTCTGACGAATGTGCATTAACGTATTTGTGATGTAGTTATGTGTCTGTAAATGTGGTTTTTTTCTTTTTGAGACAGAGTCTTGCTCTGTCACCCAGGCTGGAGTGCAGTGGTGCAATCTCGGCTCACTGCAACCTCCACTTCCTGGGTTCAATCAACTCTTGTGCCTCAATCTCCCAAGTAGCTGGGACTACAGGTGCACACGATCACACCGGCTAATTTTTGTATTTTCAGAAGAGACAGATTTCACCATAATTTCACCATGTTGGCCAGGCTGGTCTTGAACTCCTGACCTCAGGTGATCCACCCGCCTGGGCCTCCCAAAGTGCTGGGATTACAGGTGTGAGCCACCATCCTGGCCTGAGAGTTGTGTTTTATTACACTTTTCCAAAATAAGTTATATTTTAAAAATCAATATAGATTTTTCATTTTGTGGACATATAAGACATACAAATAAAAAATTAATCCATGGTTATCTCTACAGAAGGATTAGATATTATTTTTGACACTCCAAGTGATATTCAGTATCTACCTGATCTGAATATCTACCAATAACACCACCACTATTATGCAAGTGGTGTCTTCGGAGAGGACGATGTCCACAGTGGCTTCAAAAAAAAAAAAAGAATTATAGGCATGGTGGCTCATGCCTGTAATCCCAGTACTTTGGGAGGCCACGGCAGATCACCTGAGGTCAGGAGTTCAAGACCATCCTGGCCAACGTGGTGAAACCCCGTCTCTACTAAAAGTACAAAAATCAGCGGGGTGTACTGGTGGGTGTCTGTAACCCCAGTTACTCAGGAGGCTGAGGCAAGAGAATCGCTTGAACCCAGGAGGCGGAAGTTGCAATGAGCCAACATCACACCACTTGCACTCCAGCCTAGGCTACAGAGTGAGACTCTGTCTCAAAAAAAAAAAAAAAAAAAAAAAGTATAAAACTGTGATGATAACAATAGCAATGACTGAAGCTTTTGAACACTTCCCATGAGACAGGCACTACTCTAAATGCTTTACATGTACTAACTGCTATAACAACAAAAGCCCAGGAACGAAACACCTGTCCCTGTCTTACCGAGAAGACAACTGTGTCACAGATACGCTAAGAAACTCGCCCCAGGTGTAAGGACTAAAAACAGCAGAGTAAGCACTGCATCCCAGGTGTCCGGGCATTAGAACCAACCAAAGGAATCAAACAATGAACAGATCAGCATCAAAAGTAAATTGACAATCACCTAAGAAAAAAGTTAAAACAAGTCCAGGGATAAAATCATGGACCTTCATCCAAGGTCATTATATATGAGTACACACATGTATCCCATAATATGCTACTATTCACAGCCATCAACTCATTAACATGATGGTGTAGGACAATTTTCTGAGGTCATGGATAATATTTCAGATGTAATTTCAACTGTTAAAAAAATAAAATACGTAAAAATGATGATGTGTCTTTAATAAAACCATAGGCGTGCTCATCTGTGCAGTCATGGACACACGTCACATGTACACACATAAATATGTACACTTAGACCCATATACACTAGCACACGTATACACTTATACACATTAACTGAAATAGGAGTTGTCTGTCAATAATCTATTTTTTAGATGACATTTGTCATCACTATTATTTTTTAATTCTTAGAGACAGGGTCTCATTATGTTGTCCAGCCATGGTGGTGGCTTATTCACAGTGTACTACAGCCTTGAACTCCTGGGCTCAAATGTTTCTCCCTCCTCAGCCTCCCAAGTATCTGGAACTAAAGATTTGTACCACTGCATCCACCTGTCATTGTTATTTTTGCTATGTACATTTCAGCATGTTTGCAACAAAAATGTAAAAGCTGTACTCAATTTTAGTTTATAAACACTGTTGTATATTAAGCCATTAAAAAATTATAGACGATGAAAAAACAGAAAGTTGAACTCCAATCTCTATTAAATACCCAGATTCAAAAATATAAATGCAGGTTGGGCATGGTAGCTCCACCTGTAATCCCAGCACCTTGGGAGGCCAAGGTGGGAGGCCTGCTTGAGGACAGGGGTTTGAGAACAGCCTGGGCAACACAGAAAGATCCCATCTCTATTCATATAAAAAATATGATTATATATAATACTTCAAAAAATTGAGATGGGGTTTCAGTACATTGCCTAGGGTGGTCTGAAACTCCTGCATTCAAGGGATCCTCCTGCCTCAGCTTTCCAAGAAGCTGGGATTCTACACACGTGATTGACCCCGACTTACATAAATATAATAATTATGTCCATAAAATTTACGTGTTTAGGTATTCACAAAAGCCCAATGGGGTTTATCAATATATTCCATTAATAAAATAAAATATTAATACATGATAGAAAACTTATTAATATTATATAACAATTTAACAAAATAAGTCAAAGAAAATAGCAGTATACATCTTAAGGAATTACTAGATAATTAAAAACAAGGCCAAAAATAAAACTCGAAAACAAAAACAACAATATCATTAAGCAAGAACGTCTCATGAAACATGATAATCAGCAGTAAACATGGCAGACATTTGCTTGATTTTAAGGCAGAGAAAAGGGGGCTGGTCTGTGCTGCAGCCAATCACTACTGCACAGGATGCCTGAGCAGGGACTAGAGGAGAGGTTAAAAAAAAAAAAATTAGTGGGGGTTGGGGGCAGGAAAAAGCTGGATTTAAAAATATATATAATTAATAAAATTATTGTAACCAAGACAAAGAATGTCATTTTAGCATATTAACTAATAAGAATATATTAGCCTGGTGCAGTGGCTCACACCTGTAATCCCAGCATTTTGGGAGGCCGACACAGGCGGATCACTTGAGGTCAGGAGTTTGAGACCAGCCTGGCCAACATGGTGAAACCCCATCTCTACTAAAAATATAAACAATTAGTTAGGCTTGGTGGTGGGCACCTGTAATCACAGCTACTCGTGAGGCTGAGGCATGAGAATTGCTTGAACCCAGAAGTCAGAGGTTGCAGTGAGCTGACATCTTGCCACGGCACTCCAGTCTGGGTGACACAGCAAGACTCTGTCTCAAAAAGAAAGAAAAAAGAATTAAAAGAAGAAAATAAATTTAAAAATACATATTATATTGGAAAAAAGTTTCCTTCTTTAGCAGCAATATTTATAAAATGACACATACAGTAAAGATACATCTGACATCTCCCTTAGGAAATATACATGGCCCCGAACTAGAAGACATTCCAGACCTGTGTAAGAAATCTGCAACTCTACTAAGAGTAATGTCAGCAAGACAGAGGAACAGGAAGCCCTGGACCATTTTGAGTCCATGTAGACACAACTTAAACAAGAATATGTGGGCCAACTGCCTTTGTGAGAAATCCAGAAGACACTCAGGAGGCTGCACCCAGAGGTGCACCAGTACCAAGTCAACCTACTGGGACCTGATTGTGAAAATATGTGACACACACTCACCAGAACGCCTGCCCAGGCATGACATGCCATCATCTAGAGGACACCACAAACTCCAGATTTCTCCTGAGAGAGGAAAACAATGCGAATGTCTTTCCAACCTTCTGACTTTTCAGGGGACTGCCTAAGGGGACAAGTTTCTGTCTTGTCTGAACATAAGCATTGAAGTAACAGGGCCCCAGGTCAGGAAGCCACTGAGAACAAAGGCACCAGCATAAACCAGAGCCAGCAGTAACGCAGGCAGACACTAGGTGGCGGTGCAGACCCCAGCTTCCTATTGCCCCACACAGGCTGCAGAGCAGGTGCAGGAAGGGGAGCTCATGAGCAGAACCTGGTCATCCCCTTCAGTGAGGAGGTAACAAGCAAAGCCCAGAGAGGACGCATCCCAGATAAGGAGCAGGACCTCCAGAGTCTCCAGCTGGGCTGACCACAGCGCATTCTCCCTGAACCAAGCCAGACACTAAAAACAGAGAGGTGACTGATTTTTAATTCAGACAACGTTCACATGAGGGTGCAAAGGAGCAAATTTTCACAACTTACAGAATAAAGTATCACAAAACAATCACTGAGAATTTTACTTAAAACACCATAATGCTGTATAAATGTAATTCTACAGGACTTGCTCTCACTCCTGACAGAGCTGACAGCAGTGGGTCCTCAGAGAGACTGAGGGAGGGTGGAAAGACTCCCTCCCATAACAACTATTTACATGTGACTTAGACATTTAGGACAAGGAATGCTTTGTATTTGACGGCCTAACCTGCACATTTGGAGTTTTCCTGTAAGACAAATTTATATATAATTTGATGTTGAAAAAAATGATAATAATTGGTGGACAAGAATACAATTTCCTCCTCTCTAATTACAAAAAAAAAAAAAAATCTGCTCCAATCTCTGAGCAAAATTACCACATTTTTTGCTTAACATAGCTGGCGCAGGAGACCCACTGAAGGAAAATCAGTCTCTGGGAGAGGTACATGCTGAGGATGAGAGAACGTCCTCCCTGAACCAAGCTAGACGTAAAAAACTGGGAAAGGCGTTTAGCTTCAAATGTAGTAAAAATCAGGCAGGAAGGCTGGGCATGGTGGCTCACACCTATAATCCCAGCACTTTGGGAAGCTGAGGCAGGTGGATCAACTGAGGTCGGGAGTTCAGGACCAGCCTGGCCAACATGTTGAAACCCCATTTCTACTAAAAAAATACAAAAATTAGCCAGGTGTGGTGGCGGGCACCTGGCATCCCAGCTACTCGGGACACTGAGGCGCAAGAATTACTTGAACCAGGGAGACAGAAGTTGTAGTGAGCTGAGATCGCACCACTGCATTCCAGCCTGGATGACAGAGACTCAGTCTCAAAAAAGAAAAAAAAAAAAAAAAAAAAGAAACAAAAATCAGGCAGAAAAGGTTTCTCCTTCCTGTACTCTTTTCCTAGAATTTACTAGGTGCTTGTGCACAATAATACATGACTTCCATGTGCAGTTTCTGGTCTACAGAGAGGTGATGGTGCACTCAGATGTGGCCCCTGAACAATCCCTACTGCCCAACAGCTCTAATGCCATGGGGCCCACACCCCATCTCCATCCATGTTAGGGAGTAAGCCCTTCCCAGAACCATGCCCGGTGGAGTCTCATCCCCAGTTCGTATCACTGGGTAACGGGAGATGGAATCTAAGTGAGATAAGAGGGACTGAGGTGCTGACAACAGGCCCTAAGCTTGTCATAAACAGGCTTTAAAGAAACTGGCCATAAACAGGATTTCTGCAGCAATGAAACATGCTTCATGATGGCTATGACGCACACTGCTACAAGTTGTTGGTTTACTGGAACAAGGCGAGGAATACCTGGCCTGCCCAGAGTGGAAAACTGCTCAAATGACAAACAATAGCATGAGTGGCCTGTGCCTTAACAACATGTTTTTGCGGCAGATAATTAGCCAGAGCCTGTTTCTCTACTCCTCGCTAAGAATGTTTTGTTTACTGTAAGGAATGCTTTTAGTTACCCTATAATCTATAGAAACAATGCTTATCAATGGCTAGCTGTCAACAAATATGTGGGTCAAACTCTGTTCACAGCTCTCAGCTCTGAAGGCTGTTGGCCCTGATTCTACTTTACACTCTATTCTTGTGTCTATGTCTTTAATTCCTCTAGTACCGCTAGGTTAGGGTCCCCACGACCGAGCTGGTCCCTGCAAGTGGCGCCCAATGTGGTACTCGAACTCGAATCAAAGGGTCGCCAGAGCTGGAGAATGTGGAACTATGCTGGAGGACACCCGAGTACTCTTAAGCAATCCCCATGGTAAAAGAGGAGCTCAGAAGCATCAGGGTAACAATGGGAAAAGGTTCAAGCAGACATGAGGCTTATTTGAACCTGCTTCAGCAGCTCCTAAGAAAAGGAGGAATAAAGGTTAGCACTAGCTGACTCATGCAGGTTTTTAGGTGTGGTAAAGAAATATTGCCCCTGGTTTCCGGACTGAGGAACTATGAATGTAGAGGTCTGGGAAAAGGTAGGCAGCACACTGAAGAAGGCATATAAGGATGGGACTGAGGATATTCCTGTAACTGTCTGGTCAGTGTGGGCTCTGGTTCATTCCACCTTGGAGCCTTTCCACACAGATGATGAGGAGGAGGAATCAGAGGAAGAAGGAGCATGTAACGAAGTAACAGAAGAAGTGACAGAGCAGGTTTCCTTGCCAGCTAAAGCAGCAAAGGAGGGAGAAGTTTGTCCGTACCCCTCTACATCCCCTCATCATTTTGAAGAAAAAGAGTGGCCTGACCCTCCAGATCTTTCTTTTCCAGAGGACACTGGGTGAAAAGTAGTTGCCCCAGTGACTGTTCAAGGAGCACCTCAAGTGACTGCTCTCGGTTCTATTCAGGCAGGAATCCAGGAAGCTCGACGAGAGGGTGATATGGATGCTTGGCAGTTCCCTGTTAGAATACACCCACCTGATCAACAGGGGAATATTATGGCTACATTTGAGTCTTTTCCTTTTAAAATACTTAAAGAATTTAAACAAGCTATTAGTCAATATGCACCAGGTTATCCTTTTGTAATGGGATTGTTAAAGAATGTTGCTGTCTCCATTCAAATGATTCCTACTGATTGGGATGCACTTACTTGAGCTTGTCTAACTCCTGCTCAGTTCTTACAATTTAAAACTTGGTGGGCAGATGAAGCTTATGCAGGATGATGCCATATAGCAGCTTAGAGGACTGTGCATTAGAGCTTGGGAAAAAATCACTTCAAGTGGGAACAATACCCTTCAAGTGCTGTAAAGCAGGGACTGAAAAAACTGTACACAGATTTTTTAACTAAATCACAGGAGTCTCTCTTTTTTTTTTTTTTTTTTGAGACGGAGTCTCGCTCTGTCGCCCAGGCTGGAGTGCAGTGGCCGGATCTCAGCTCACTGCAAGCTCCGCCTCCCGGGTTCCCACCATTGTCCTGCCTCAGCCTCCCGAGTAGCTGGGACTACAGGCGCCCGCCACCTTGCCTGGCTAGATTTTTGTATTTTTTAGTAGAGACGGGGTTTCACCGTGTTAGCCAGGATGGTCTCGATCTCCTGACCTCGTGATCCGCCCGTCTCGGCCTCCCAAAGTGCTGGGATTACAGGCTTGAGCCACCGCACCCGGCCAGGAGTCTCTTAAAAAGGTGATCGCAGATTCAGCTGCTCAGGACATAGTACTGCAGTTATTAGCTTTCGACAATGCCAATCCTGAGTGCCAAGTCGCTCTGCGACTTATGAGGGAAAAGCACATTGGTTAACTATATTAAACCTTGTGATGGTATCGGAGGTAATCTGCATAAGGCTACTCTGCTAGCCCAGGCAATGGCAGGAATGAAAGTGGGTAAAGGAAATACTCCATTTCCTGGAGCTTGTTTTACCTGTGGGAAGCATGGTCATACTAAAAAAGAATGTAGAAAAAAATCACCAAGTCGGGCCAACAGTTTGGGGGGAAAAGATAACTGCTAAGCCTGGAATATATCCAAAATGCAAAAAAGGAAAACAATGGGACGATATTCTCTGTGCTGCCCCCACTCGGGAAATATTACTCCAATGTTACAATCACTTACAAAATTTGATTTCTCATGCCAGTTTAATTATAGCTCCTGACAAAATTCAGACTACTACTCCTTACTCCGACTTAGGGAGTAAATGACACTACAGTAGTAAATGACACTACTTAGTAAATGACACTACAATACTGCCACAGAAAGTAATCATATGTAAGGATCAATTGAAAACACTGAATGGGCCGGGTGCGGTGGCTCAAGCCTGTAATCCCAGCACTTTGGGAGGCCGAGACGGGCGGATCACGAGGTCAGGAGATCGAGACCCTCCTGGCTAACACTGTGAAACCCCGTCTCTACTAAAAAATACAAAAAACTACCTGGGCGAGGTGGCGGGCGCCTGTAGTCCCAGCTACTCGGGAGGCTGAGGCAGGACAATGGTGGGAACCCGGGAGGCGGAGCTTGCAGTGAGCTGAGATCCGGCCACTGCACTCCAGCCTGGGCGACAGAGCGAGACTCTGTCTCAAAAAAACAAAAAAAAAAAAACAAAAAAAAAAACAAAAAAAGAAAACACTGAATGACTTTCAAAAATTCCTAGGGGACATTAATTAGATACGACCTGCTCTAGGCATTCCTACCTATGCAATGAGTAATCTATTTTCTATCCTTAAAGGAGATCCTAGTCTCACTAGCCCTTGGCAATTAACAAAGGAGGTTGAGGCAGAGTTACAACTGATTGAAAAACAAGTATATAAAGCTCAAATAAATAGAGTAGATCCAGAAAAGACTTCAGACTTACTGATTTTTCCAACTCAGCATTCACCGACTGGTGTTACTGTCCAAGAGCAGGACTTGGTAGAATGGCTCTTTCTTCCACATACTAATTCATGGACACTAAGTCCTTATTTGGATCAAATTGCTACTCTGATAGGCAATAGGAGAACTTGAATTGCTAAATTGCATGGATATGACCCTCTTACGAAGGCATAAATACAACAAGCCTTTATAAATAATCTTACTTCGCAAACCCAGTTAGCTGATTTCGTGGGTGTTCTTAATAATCACTTTCCAAAAACAAAATTATTTCAATTTTTAAAATTAACTAGATTCTCCCTAGAATAACTAAATTTAAACCAATTAAAAGTGCTGAAAATGTTTTTACAGATGGGTCTAGTAATAGTAAAGCTTTTTTTTTTTTTTTTTTTTTTTTTTTGAGACAGAGTCTCGCTCTGTCGCCCGGGCTGGATTGCAGTGGCCGGATCTCAGCTCACTGCAAGCTCCGCCTCCCGGGTTTACGCCATTCTCCTGCCTCAGCCTCCCGAGTAGCTGGGACTACAGGCGCCGCCACCTCGCCCGGCTAGTTTTTTTTATTTTAAGTAGAGACGGGGTTTCACCGTATTAGCCAGGATGGTCTCGATCTCCGACCTTGTGATCCACCCGTCTCGGCCTCCCAAAGTGCTGGGATTACAGGCTTGAGCCACTGCGCCCGGCCTAGTAAAGCTTTTTATTCTGGATCAAAAACTAAAGTTTTCCAGACGCCCAATACTTCAGCTCAAAAGTGGAGCTTGTAGCTGTAATTAAGTTACTGACTGCTTTTAAGCGGCCTGTCAATGTAATTTCTAATTCTTCATATGTAGTCCATTCCACACAATTAATTAAAAATGCTCAGTTATGATTTCATACAGATTAACAACTAATGACTTTGTTTACCCAATTACAAACCAGTTAGGAATAGAATGCACCCTTTTACATTACTCATATTGGAACTCATACACCCTTTATAGGACTTTTAACTGTAGGGAATCAAATGGTTGATCACCTAGTTGCTACTGCAGTATCTAATTCTAGACATTTTCACAATGTAACCCATGTTAACGCCTCTGGTCTCAAATGCAGATACAGCATTACCTGGGAAGAAGCTAAAGCTATTATCCAGCAATGCCCAACTTGCCAAATAGTGCATTCCTCATCTTTTACAGGAGAAGTTAATCCTCGAGGATTGGAACCTAATTCTCTTTGGCAAATGGATGTCATTTATGTTCCTTCTTTTGGTAAATGGGCTTATGTGCATGTATATGTAGATACCTTTTCTCACTTTGTTTAGGCTACCTGTCAAACAAGGGAATCTTCTGCCTGTGCTAAACGGCATTTTCTGCAATGCTTTGCAGTGATAGGCATTCCAGCTTCTATTAAAACAGATGATGCCCCAGGCTGTACTAGTGAAGCTCTAGCTAGATTTTTCTCTATATAGAATATTAAACACATTACTGGCATCCCATATAATTCACAAGGACAATCCATTGTGGAAAGAATGAATCTCCCCCTAAAACAGCAATTACAAAAACAGAAAGGGGGGAACAGTGATTATGGAACCCAAAATATGCAATTGAATCTAGCATTATTGACTTTAAATTTTTTGAGCCTGCCTAAAGCCCAGATGCTATCAGCAACTAACAGCATCTACAGAAATCAGCTGCAAAGATGGAAGTGCAACAACTGATTTGGTGGAGAGATCCGATAACAAAAAGTTGGGAAATAGGTAAAATAATAACTTGGAGTAGAAGTTATGCTTGTGTATCTCCAGGCCAAAACCAGCAGCCGATTTGGATACCATCAAGACACCTGAAGCCTTATCATGAGCCAGATGCTGAGGAAGAGATTTTTGGGAGGAACGTGAGGACCCCCCAGTTGCAGCCATGTCGAGACTGACAATAAGGCCTCCTTTTCTATTTGTAGTGGGTGATTTAAAACCTGATCTCCCTAATTATCATGTGACTTGTCAAGAATGTAGATTGTTTTCTTGTGTGAATTATTCCTTGTATAATATTGATCATTCTATTTTAGTGGTAACAGCCCAAGAAGGAGTATGGATACCCGTAAAGCTTTCCCGTCCTTAGGAAGCCTCTCTTTCTGTGCATATTATTACTGAAATTCTTCAAAAGAATTCGGCCGGGCGCGGTGGCTCACACCTGTAATCCCAGCACTTTCAGAGGCCGAGGTGGGCTGATCACGAGGTCAGGAGATCAAGACCATCCTGGCTAACACAGTGAAACCCCATCTCTACCAAAAATACAAAAAATTAGCCGGGCATGATGGTGGGCACCTGTAGTCCCAGCCATGCAGGAGGCTGAGGCAGGAGAATGGCATGATCCCGGGAGGCAGAGCTGGCAGTGAGCTGAGATCGCACCACTGCACTCCAGCCTGGGTGACAGAGCGAGACTCCGTCTCAAAAAAAAAAAAAGGATTTGAGGTGCTCTCAGCGTTTCACTGCCACTTTAATTTTAATCATTATGGGATTGATTGCTGTCACAGCTACTGCCACGGTAGCTGGGGTTACTTTGCATTTCACAGTACAAACAGCAGACTGTGTAAATAATTGGCAGAAAAATTCTACTTTGCTGTGGAATTCCCAAACTAACACAGACCAAAAACTAGCTAATCAAATCAATGATCTCCGACAAACTGTAATGTGTCTAGGAGACTGAGTAGTTAGTCTAGAATATAGAATGCGGTTACAATGTGATTGGAATACTTCTGATTCTTGCATTACTCCTCATCTGTATAATGAAACAGAGCAAGAGTAGGAAAGAGTTAAGAGACATTTAAAGGGTCATACTGGAAATTTATCTTTGGATATTGCAAAACTGAAGGAACAAGTACTTCAAGCTCTCAGGCACATCTGACGCTAATGCCAGGAACTAAAGAGCTTGAAGGAGCTGCAGACGGATTAGCAGCTATTAACCCATTAAAATGGATCGAGACACTTGGAGGCTCTGTGATTTCAAAGATTATTGTGCTTTTAATCTGTGTTGTTTGTCTTTGTGTAGTCTGCAGATCTGGATCCCGAATCCCGTGAGAAGTAACCCACCATGACAAAGCAGCCTTTGCCTTTATCGCTTTGCAAAAACAGAAAGGGGGACATGCTAGCAACAGGCCCTAAGTCTGTCATAAACAGGCTTTAAAGAAACTGGCCACAAACAGGATTTTTGCAGCAATGAAACATGCTCGTGATGGCTATGACGCACATTGCTACAAGTTTTTGGATTACTGGAGCAGGGCAAGGAACACCTGGCCTGCCCGGAGTGGAAAACTGCTCAAGCCATAAACAATAGCATGAGTGGCCTGTGCCTTAACAACACATTTTTGTTGCAGATAATTAGCCAGAGCCTGTTTCTCTACTCCTCGTTAAGAATGTTTTGTTTACTGTAAGGAATGCTTTTAGTTAATCTATGATCTATAGAAACAATCCTTATCAATGGTTTGCTGTCAATAACTACGTTGGTCAAACTCTGTTCGCAGCTCTTAGCTGTAAAGGCTGTTGGCCCCTGATCCCACTTTACACTCTATTCTTGTGTCTGTGTCTTTAATTCCTCTACCGCCAGTAGGTTAGGGTCCCCATGACTGAGCTAGTCTCAGCACTGAGGGAAGACATAGATGAGTGCAAGCAAACCTCTCAGACTCAGAGAAGATTCCCAACTCCAAGGCCCCATGTTTCTGAAACAAAGGAGGCAGAACAATCCACCAAGAATATCATCTCACCTGAGGAAGAGCCGTCCCTGACTCCTTTGCTTTCCTCTTCCTTCTCTTCTGGGCTATTGCATCACACAGCATGACTCTTTAGAAGTCAATCCTAAATGTCAAAAATATGCTGTTTAGGGCTTAGAATCAACACACCCTCTTCCTGTGCCACAACCACACACACAGGTTAGACCTCACCCTGTGGAAAATGTCCTCTGCCAGACCCAGCCCTGACCAAACCCCATGCAGAGCACAGCCCCACTCCTGTCTCTATGGATCCCAGACTCATGTAATCACTCCGAAATGGAGGACACAGAGCCTTGGTGCTCGGCACCAGATACAGAACACAGTGGAATCCGCTTATCCATGAGGGACATGTCCTAAGTCCCCCGTTGGACGCCTGGAACTTCAAACAGTACTGAACTCTATTTATTCCACTTAAAAGATGCATGTGACAGCTTCTCATTGGCATATCTAAACTGCCAGTGTCAGTCAGGCATGATGGCTCACACCTGTAATCCCAACAGTTTGGGAGGCTGAGGTAGGTGGATCACCTGAGGTCAGGAGTTCAAGACCACCCTGGCCAACATGGTGAAACCTCATCTCTACTAAAAATACAAAAATTAGCTGGGCATGGTAGCACACAACTATAATCCCAGCTTCTTGGCAGGCTGAGGCAAGAGAAATGCTTGAAACCGGGAGATGGAGGTTGCGGTGAGCTGAGATCACACCATTGCACTCCAGCCTGGGCAACAAGAGTGAAACTCCGTCTCAAAAAAATAAAATAAAAAGAAAAAAAAAATCAGGGTATCCCAAAGCCCCTTCTTTTGATTAACTTGCTAGGAGGGTTCTTCCACCAGGCTATTCATCTGTATCTTTTGCAATATTCTTCATAGCAAATGGATAAAACTAAACAAAATGTTTCCTTGAGTTCTATGAACCAGGCTAACAAATTAATACAATCCGAGCAAAGGGTCAAGGGAATCCTCAATTTTTAGATGTTTGGTTGAAGTTCAGGTCCCAACCAGGAACTCACAACCAGCACGTGAAGTAGGGGCAGCCTTGTGGAACTGAGCCCCCAACCTGTGGGATCTGATGCTCACTCCATGTAGACAGTGTCAACTTGAGTGAAATTACAGATCCCCCAGGCGGTGTCTGACGAATTGCTTGTTGGTGGGAAGAAATCTCCACACATTTTGTTTATCAGATATGAAGCATTCTGTGTTGAGTGTTCATTATTGTGTTGATTGCAAGAGTAGGAAGAACACTGGTTTTCCTGCTATCTTATACATTCGCCCACACCCTACCCCATCCCAGGAAAAGGAAAGTGGGTGACCCACACCTGAATGACTCAAGTCACCGACCTGTGCCTGAACAGGGAATGTGAGTGGAAGCTAAAGTCTGATGCCAAGAATTATAAAATGCACCAGCCTCACAGACAGGAGTTTTGCACATCTCATCTTCATCTGTATTTTTAAAGCACATTTCATATAATCAGATTAATCAATGTCACAACTTCATCATAATAGCCAATCAACTCACCATTCATCTGCACCCAGGGTTCCCCCTATTCTCAGTACTGTGTTTCCCTCCCTCATTCTCACCTTCTTTCTCTAGCTTTTTTCCCCCTCTTTATTTTTCCCCTAAGATTCTGCTCACTTTGAGCCTCTCTCTTCTCCTAATGTTTCTCCCCTTATTTCTTCTCTTCCTTCTCTTCCACCAGTTCTGCTCCATTCTGGCAACTTGTTTCACCCCTTTTTCAAACTTTCTGCTCAATCTTTGATCGTCCCAATCTCCACCTATTTCTGCCTCTTACTTTTTGTTGTTGTTGCTGTTGTTGTTGTTTTCTGAGATGGAGTTTTGCTCTTGTCGCCCAGGCTGGAGTTCAACGGCCCGATCTTGGCTCACTGCACCCTCCGCCCCGGGGGTTCAAGGGGTCCTGCCTCAGCCTCCTGAGTAGCTAGGATTACAGGCGCGCCACAACGCCCGGCTAATTCTTGTATTTTTGTTAGAGACGGGGTTTCATCCTGTTGACCAGGCTGGTCTCAAACTCCTGACCTCAGGTCATCCACCCACCTCGGCCTCCCAAACTGCTGGGATTACAGGCATGAGCCACCGTGCCCGGTCCTGCCTCTTTCCCTGTCTCTGTTCCCCCTCTGCTCTCCCTGTTAAACCCCTTCTTTCCTGTTACACCCCCTTGTCCCCACTCTCTGGCACCCTGAGATCCCAGCCCTCCCCCTGCTGTGGTTCTTCCTCTGCTCTCCTTGTCACCAGCTGACCCCTCTTGCTGTCCCAGCACTACGCTGCTCTGTCTGCCCTGGCTCCAAATCCCTCCTCCTCTCCCCCAGTCTCAAACTGAGGAACTTCCCACTTTGCTGCCCCTCTCACTATCTTGCAGTCCTTCATCTCTCCGGAGATGGCACTTTTCTCTGCATTTCTTCAGTTGCTTTTCTCCCTCTGCTACTTTCTCGGCTTCATTCGCTGTCTCTGCAAATCCCCCATCCACTTTCTACTTTGCCATCTGCTTAGGGCTCTCCCTCAATCTTCCTTTCTCCTTCAAGATGTTTCTCTTTCTTCTCCCCCGCTCTCCAGATGTCTCTTTCTGCACACATACACATGGAAGGAATTGGGATCAGATGCCCACGCGCAGAAGAACACCTTTTCAGTGGGGTGCTACTTAGACTGCAAGAACACTGGATGTCAAAAGACAGAATAAGTCACCTCCCCACACCCCGGGTCAGGAGAAGCGGTGGCTGGGAAGAGGAGGCCTGGGGAGTAGCGGGGTCCCGGATCAAGGAGGGTCTGGATCAAGAGAGGGGTGGCGTCTGCAGAATCCCAGGACTCGGCAGAAGACGCGGCTTCTCCTGGATTGAGATTGGAGCGCTGCGCTCCAGGGTCAACAAAAGGCGAGGTTTGGGGGATCTGATTGACGGAATCCACCTAGCGGGGGAGGACTTTACGCGGTGCAGGGCGGATGTAGGCATCACAGAAGAATTTGAAGCAGGAAAACTCCTCGATAGGAGGTGACTACATGGCCCTGTGGCAGAAAGACGGGGGACAGGACCCGTCGCCGAGCGATTTAAACACACAGGGAAACAACCGCGGCACTCTCACAGGGACGCCTGAATTTGGTCGGGGTAGAGGGAGCGGTGCCAGGATTTCAAGGTCTGTGTGGCCCCTCAGATCCCGGGTACAGAAGCGCGGGGGAGCTGGGAAGCTCAGATTTTAATTTACACAAAGGGAAACTCACGCGCCGCGGCGTGACCTTCACTCCACGCGATCCGCTTCCGGGTTTGTGGGCAACTGCGCACGCAGCGGAGAGGTCGAAGCTGGGCGGCCGGGCAGGGGCGGGGTGGGGTGGGGTGGGGCGGGGCGGGGCGGGGCTTGCGCTTCCCTCCGCCTCGCTTCCAGCGCCTCTGTTTTCCGGGTTTTGCGGGAGACCTGTCAAGGATGCTAAAGCAACTCAGCTGTCTCCGCACTGTACTCTTGCCGGGACAGAGCAAAGTCGGCTGATGATTAGATCCAGGAAAATTGCTGCTATTAAAGGTAATCTTAAGCCGGCCGTGGGGTGGGGCACTTGTACCAGCTACCCCAAAGACTGAGGCGGGAGGATCGCTTGAGCCCAGGAGTTCGAGTTTACACTGAGTTATAATGGCCACTGCGCTCCAGCTTGGGCGACAGAGACTCAGTCTCTAAAATAAATACATAAAAAACTAATTTAGCAATTTAATTAAAAAGCCCTGGGATTGTCTGTGAAAGCTGTGGGGAAAAGAGAGATCAGATTGTTACTGTGTCTATGTAGAAAAGGAAGATATGAGAAACTCCATTTTGATCTGTACTAAGAAAATTTGTTTCTGTTTTTCTGCTAACCTGTAGATGCTGTTAACCTGTAACTTTAGCCCCAACCCTGTGCTCACAGAAACATGTGCTGTAATGAATCAAAGTTTAATGGATTCAGGGCTATGCAGGATGTGCCTTGTTAACAATATGTTTGCAGGCAGTATGCTTGGTAAAAGTCATCACCATTCTCCATTCTCGATTAACCAGGGACACAATGCACTGCGGAAAGCCACAGGGACCTCTGCCCAAGAAAGCCTGGGTATTGTCCAAGGTTTCCCCCCACTGAGACAGCCTGAGATATGGCCTCATGGGAAAGGAAAGACCTTACATCCCCCAGCCCGTTACCCATAAAGGGTCTGTGCCTACACTGAGATGTTTGGGTAAAGAGAAACATAAAGCTAGCCTACGTGCACATCTGGGCACAGTACCTTTCCTTGAACTTATTCATGATACAGATTCCTTTGCTCACATGTTTCCCTGCTGACCTTCTCCCCACCTGTTGCCCTGCTACACTCCCCTCACTAAGATAGTAAAAATAATGATCAATAAATACTGAGGAACTCAGTATAGTACTGGTGCCAGTGCGGGTCCTCCGTATGCTGAGCGCCAGTCCCCTGGGCCCACTGTTCTTTCTTTATACTTTGTCTCTGTGTCTTATTTCTTTTCTCAGTCTCTCTTCCCACCTGAGGAGAAATACTCACAGGTGTGGAGGGGCTGGCCCCCTTCAAAAGCCATGCAAGTTAATACCTGAACTGCAAAGCCCTGCCTGGGTGGAATGTGCAATTTCATGCTGACGGCCCACAAAGCAGAATAGAAATCCTCTCCTTTTCTATTCCCTGTTCTTACGGGAGGGACAGAGGTAACCCTGTGCTCAGTTCCAGAGAGTTTCCTAGTGACAGAACCTGGAGGTGCTAAGGCCGGTGAGAATTTAGGTCACCAATTGTTGCTTTTAAAAAAGCATTAACTGAGCGCCGCGGAGCCTCGGTTGGCCTCGGATAGCCGGTCCCCCGCCTGTCCCCGCCGGCGGGCCGCCTCGCCCCGCGCGGGGCGTGCCCCGCCGCGCGCCGGGACCGGGGTCCGGTGCGGAGTGCCCTTCGTCCTGGGAAACGGGGTGCGGCCGGAAAGGCGGCCGCCCCCTCGCCCGTCACGCAACGCACGTTCGTGGGGAACCTGGCGCTAAACCATTCGTAGACGACCTGCTTCTGGGTCGGGGTTTCGTACGTAGCAGAGCAGCTCCCTCGCTGCGATCTATTGAAAGTCAGCCCTGGACACAAGGGTTTGTTAAAAAAATAAAAAAATAAAAAAATAAAAATAAATAAAAATAAAAATAAAAATAAAAAAGCATTAACTGACCGGGCGAGGTGGCTCACACCTGTAATCCCAGCACTTTGGGAGGCCAAGGCAGGTGGATCATCTGGGGTCAAGAGTTCGAGACCAGCCTGGCCATAGTGGTGAAACCCTGTCTCTACTAAAAATACAAAAATTAGCCGGGCATGGTGGCGCATGCGTGTAATCCCAGCTACTCGAGGTAGAGGCAGGAGAATCACTTGAACCCCGGAGGCAGAGGTTGCAGTGAGCCAAGATCGTGCCACTGCACTCCAGCCTGGGTGACAGAGCGAGAGACAGAAAAAAAAAAAAAAAAAGCTTTTAAAAATAGATGTAAATTACATAGTTCTTACTTACATTTGTTAGTCTATTCCAATTTGAGATGAATGAACCTCAAATCCCTTTCAGATAAACTTAGTTGACATTGTAATATGCTTACATCAATAATTTCTAAGTATACTGTAATTTCAAATTCACTTTATATGCATTCTGAAAGTAACTAGAAAACGTACTTTTAACAATTGTGATCCTTTTTTAGGTGTTTTCTTTTCTTAATGTTCTCTCATGTGGGAATAACAAAGCCTATAGAAAGTCTTCAGAAGACTACTGGATTGATTTTCACCAAAGAACAATTTTGCAATAATACTAAGATTATTTGGTGGGCAAGTTATTCTTTTTCATGTGAACCTAGAAGAAAGTAAAACTAAATTATCAAAATTTAAACAGCCTCGGGTCTACTGGCAATAATTTTATGGCAATATTTGTGAATTCGCATGCACTAATAAGTATGCTTTTCTCTCACATCCCTATTATTGGAAAGTTGCATTCATCTTGAAGTGTTAATTAATTGAAATATGATCCTGTTGGCCAGGCAAGGGTATATAATCCTAGCACTTAGGGTATATAATCCTAGCACTTTGGGAGGTTGACTCGGTGGATCCCTTGAGGTCAGGAATTCGAGACCAGCCTGGTCAACATGGTGAAGCCTCATCTCTACTAAACATGCAAAAATTAGCTGGGCGTGGTTGTGCACGCCTGTAATCCCAGCTACTCGGGAGACTGAGGCAGGAGAATCACTGGAACCCGGGAGGCGGAGGTTGCAGTAACCGAAGATCAGGTAACTGCACTCCAGCCTGGGTGACAGTGTGAGACTCCATCTATCCTTCTAAGAAAAACAAAACAAAACAAAACCCAAATATGATCCTGTTAGGATATAAAATTAGCATAAAATTTTCAAGAGACCAACATGGATACAGTTTTTCTCTAATAAGTAAAAATGGATATTTCCTCAGTCAGAGATCTTAACATATGCTTACCCTGTAATATCATTATAACACAGAGGCAAATCATTGAGGATTCAAAATATTTTACTAAAGTAGGAACTATTTTCAACTGTTGAGTATATTTTATAGCCTATGCCACACACAAATACAAAAGAATGAACAGATTCCAACACAGATGGCATAATGAAAATATTTACGTCTTTCAAAACACAAATTCATACTTTAGTTGGGAGAGATTGTATTCAAAAGGATTATTACAATAGGAAGGATACTCCAACCACAAGCTCTCCACATGACCAAGAGCCACAAAGAAAAGTTTTTCTTTTATGTGGAGCAGGGAGCAAGGCTAGAAAGGACCAGGTATGGGGCAGTGCATGAGCACCTGGCAGTGTGGACAAACAATCCAGTAATCCTCGATAAGTCAAAGAATGGGAATTTGGAAGATCTCTGTCTGGCTTTTACTTTTGTAAACAAGGTGGGGATCGTTAGACTTAATGAAGTGCTATGAGGAAGAGTAATTCTTCATTGCTGGTTCTTTCCAGTAAGTTGTTCCTAGGAAAACAAAGGTGAGACAGGGAGGAAGTGGTGGGTGGGAGGGTGCTCTGGTAGTTGTTTAACCCTTGCTATTTTCTTTTCTTTCTTTCCTTTTTTTTTTTTTGTGAGATGGAGTCTCGTCTTGTCACCCAGGCTGGAGTGCAGTGGCGTGCTCTCGGCTCACTGCAAGCTCCGCCTCCTGGGTTCAAGCGATTCTCCTGCCTCAGCCTCCCCAGTAGCTGGAATTACAGGGACACTCCACCATGCGTGGCTAATTTTTTGTATTTTTAGTAGAGATGGGGTTTCACCATGTTGGCCAGGCTGGTCTTGAACTCCTGACCTCAAGTGATCTGCCCACCTTGGCCTCCCAGAGTGCTGGAATTACAGGCGGAAGCCACCTGTTCCTTTTTTTCTTTTTTTTTTTTTTTAAATCACGGGGTCTTGCTCTGTTGCCCAGGCTGGAGTGTAGTGGTGCGACTGGGGTTCACTGTAGCCTGGACCAGTCTCAAGAGATCCTCCACCTTAGCCTCTTGAGTAACTAGGATCACCAGCACAAATAATTTTTATTTTTATTCTACTTTTTTCTTTTTTTTTTTTTTTTTTTTGAGACAGGGTCTTGCTCTGTCACCTAGACTGGAGTGCAGAGCTCACTGCAGCCTTGACTTCCCCGGGTGCAGGTGATCCTCCTACATCAGCCTCCAGAGTAGCTAGGATCACAGGTGTATGCCAGCATGCTCTGGTAATTTAAAAAAACAAAATAAAACAAAAAACTTTGTAGAGATGGGGCCTACCTCTGTTGCTCAGGGTGGTCTTGAACTCCTGGGCTCAAGCAAGCCTCCTTCTTCAGCCTCCCAAAATGCTGGGATCACAGGCGTGGGCCATGGCACCCAGCCACCCTTTGCTATTTTCTAGGAATTTAGGAGTGGAGTCAGTTTCAACATTGTCACCACATATTCTAACATGAAAAATTGAAAACATAATAAACACACGTTATAATTGTCAAATGGAACATGAAAACGTTTAAATTGATAATAATGTCGGCATAAACTTCGCCCATACCTCTGGTATTGAGGAGCCCTAAGTATTCATGTTGGTTGTCTGGCATCTGTTCCTGTCACATACAAGAGACAACACTAGCTGGGCACAGTGACACGGGCCTGTGATCCCAGCTACTCAGGACTATGAGGCAGGAGAATTGCTTGAGCCCAGAAGTTCGAGCCCAGCCTGGGCAACATAAGGAGACCTCCTTTCAAAAAGAGAGAGCGATATTAGATATGAATCGTTGCAAAGTGTGCTTATCAGTTTCCATTGTTAGGGTCTGTGTACCTGTTAAATGGAACAAAAACTTAGAATTATATTTAGGCTGGGCATGGTGGCTCACACCTATAATCCCAGCACTTTGTGAGGCTGAGGCAGGTGGATCACCTGAGGTTGGTAGTCCGACAGCAGCCTGGCCAAAATGGGGAAACCCTGTCTCTACTAAAAATGCAAAAATTAGCCAGGCGTGGTGGTGCACAACTGTAATCCCAGCTACTTGGGAGGCTAAGGGAGGAGAATTGCTTCAAACCAGAGGCGGAGGTTGCAGTGAGTCAAGACTGTGCCACTGCACTCCAGCCTGGGCAACAGAGTGAGACTCTGTTTCAAAAAAAAAAAACAAAAAAAACTTTTTCTCTTTCCTACTAATCATGGGTAAACAGCATATAGAATTATGAATTCTTTGGTCTTACTAGAAGATATAAGCAGTAATTAAAATGTCATGTCTATGTAACATTTAAAAAATTAAATTATCGTGATATTTTCTCTTGTACCATCTAAGCCTGCTGAAGACAAGAGACGTCTTCTTTATCAGAGAAGTGAGTTGATTAAAATAAACTTTTATTTATTAATTCAAAGAAGAGTCTGTTTTCTGTGAATAGGGAAAAAAGGCTATAATTGAATTTGAATTCAGACTGTGTATATAGAGAGTACATATAGACGTGGATGAACTAGTCCACGTGGTGGCATACGCCTGTAATCCCAGCTATTTGGGAAGCTGAGGCAGGAGAATCGCTTGAACCCGGAAGGTGGAGGCTGTAGTGAGCTGAGATCGTACCACTGCACTCCAGACCAGGCAACAGAGCAAGACTGTCTCAAAAAAAAAAAAAAGGTTAAAAAAAATGTTAATTTAACATTCTCAGGATTTTAAAACTACAAAATGCTGATGAAAGACATCAAAGACACCCAGATAGAGACATATACAATATCAATTTATTGATAGACTCAACATGGAAAAAATGTGAAACTACCCCAAATTGATACACAGGCTTAATATATTTACTATCAAGGCACTTTGTAGATACTGACAAGATTATCCAAACAATTATGTAGAAAGGAAAAAAACAAACTAACAGAAATCCCAAAAAACCTGGAATAGCTCAAACATCTGAAAAAAAAGATAAAGGAGCATGCTCCCAGGAGGTGAAGGTTGCAGTGAGCTGAGATCGCGCCATTGCACTCAAGCTTGGGCAACAAGAGTGAAACTCCATCTCAAAAAAATAAATAAATATTAAAATAAATAAATAAAGGGTTGAAATCACTTCACGTTATTTCAAGTCCTCTAATATAGTGAAAGCATTTTTTCCTTTTTCATATTTACAATAAAACGTTTATACCTGCCATTGTCTTGTGCATAGTCTTGTCACAAAATATTGTCTCCAACAACAGTCTCATTTTTGTGTCCCCTAAAGTTTTACTAGAGTGACACTGGGAAAAAATGTATTAAGCATAGCATCTGGGCAGGGGCAGTGGCTCATGCCTGTAATCTCAGCACTTTGGGAGGCCGAGGTAGGCGGGTCACCTGAGGTCAGGAGTTCAAGACCAAGGCTGGCCAACATGGTGAACCCCATCTCTATTAAAAATACAAAAATTAGCCAGGTGTGGTTATGTCGCACATCTGCAATCCCAGCTATTCGGGAGGCTGAGGCAAGAGAATCACTTGAGCCCGGGAGGCAGAGGCTGCAGTGAGCCAAGATCACGCCACTGCACTCCCGCCTGGGTGACAGAGCAAGCAAGACTCTGTCTCAAAGAAAAAAATCCAAGCATAGCATCTGGATGCAATGTATAGAAAAAGAAAAAAGTAAAAAATATATATGTGTGTGTGTGTGTGTATATATATATACACACATAAAGACAAAATATAATTTTATTAGAGTTGAAAATGAACCATGGAATATATTGCTTAATGCTATAATGGGAAAATGACATTTCCATAGTTTTTAGAAAAATGCCCTTCTAGTAATATATTTATAATAAATATATTTTAATAAATCATATTATATAATACATTATGTTATAAACCCTTCCACACAATAATTTTCATTGTCTACTGTAAAAAGTAACTTAGGCGGCCGGGCGCGGTGGCTCAAGCCTGTAATCCCAGCACTTTGGGAGGCCGAGACGGGCGGATCACGAGGTCAGGAGTTCGAGACCATCCTGGCTAACACGGTGAAACCCCGTCTCTACTAAAAGAATACAAAAAGCTAGCCGGGCGAGGTGGCGGGCGCCTGTAGTCCCAGCTACTTGGGAGGCTGAGGCAGGAGAATGGCGTAAGCCCGGGAGGCGGAGCTTGCAGTGAGCTGAGATCCGGCCACTGCACTCCAGCCTGGGTGACAGAGCCAGACTCCCTCTCAAAAAAAAAAAAAAAAAAAGTAACGTAGGCAATTTTACTACAAAATATTTCACAAGCGTTTTCAACAATCATATTGTGCAATGAAACCTCCATCTATAGCTATAAAAGGAACATAAGATATTATCATGAAGAAAATTGGGGTCTTTCGTAACCAAGATGGCAGGAGTTCCAGAGGAAGCATTCAGTGTTGTACTAGAGTTGACTGCATTTTGTGATGTCTGAACACTAACGCCTTTTACACCTCTGCACTCCCTCTCCCTAGTCTGCCCATCTGGCCAACTGAAAAATCCTCAGTGCCCACTCCTTTGGCACCAGCTGAAGTTCAAACCACAAGTGGGCACCCCTGCCCCAGCCATATCCCTTAACGATCATCATACCCCAAGCCAGTCACCTATGCCGATTCCCTAAAGTCATTTTTGAACCAGCTGGGGAAGTCTACCCTGCTCTCCCCAGAAAGCCTCATTATGGATAAACATTTTCAGATCACGTTACTGAATGGCATCATCATTCTCAATATCCGAACCAAACTTCAGGTGGATGTCAAAGCAGTTCCAGAAGAAAGTTCAATTTACCAAAAATGTTATGAGGGTGAAAAGATGAAGTTTCTAGTTAATCTACCAAAGGAAAACAAAATTCTCATTCTGTGTGTTCATCCTTAAGAGAACATTTCTGAACATTAATATTTTCAAATTGTCACTGAGCACTACAAGGTCAACAGCAAGATTGTTACAATGTTTTCATTCTGAAGTCCACACTTTGTCCTGTTTTCCATATTACTGTATTTTTGCTTCCTGAAAATGAAGGTGCCTGCCATGGGTCTTATTTGGCACACAAGAAAAAGGCACACAGAAACATAATACAGTGCATGTTCATCAACAATGATGAACACAGAGGGTATATGATGATGAAGTTGCGCTGTTATGTGATTTTTCACTTTACCCACATAAGCATCTTAGGGCTGAGTAGAGAGGTAAGCCAAGTGCGGTGGCTCACACCTATAATCCCAGCACTTTGGGAGGCTGAGGTGAGCAGATCATCTGAGGTCGGGAGTTCAAGACCAGTCTCATAGACATGGACAAACCCTGTCTCTACTAAAAATATGAAATTGGCTGGGCGCGGTGGCTCAAGCCTGTAATCCCAGCACTCTGGGAGGCCAAGACGGGCAGATCACGAGGTCAGGAGATCGAGACCATCCTGGCTAACACGGTGAAACCCCGTCTCTACTAAAAAATACATAAAACTAGCCGGGCGAGGTGGCGGCGCCTGTAATCCCAGCTACTCGGGAGGCTGAGGCAGGAGAATGGCGTAAACCCGGGAGGCAGAGCTTGCAGTGAGCTGAGATCCGGCCACTGCACCCCAGCCTGGGCGATAGAGCGAGACTCCATCTCAAAAAAAAAAAAAAAAAAAAAAAAAAAAAAGAAATTAGCCGAGCACGGTGGCATATGCCTGTAATCCCAGCTACTTGGGAGGCTGACACAGGAGAATCGCTTGAACCTGGAAGGCGGAAGTTGCAGTGAGCCGATATCACACCACTGAACTCCAGCTGGGGCAACAAGAGCAAAACTCCGTCAGAAAACAAAACAAAAAACAAAAAAACAAAGAGTAGAGAGAATAACTTAAGTACTAAGTATTATTACCCAAAATCATACTTACCCAAGTATATATACCCAAAAGTGTATGTCATTTCATTTCACACACAAAATTGTTGTGGATGCTTCAACCTTAAAAATCCTGGTCAGGCATGGTGGCTCACGCCTATCATCTTAGCACTTTGGGAACCCAAGGCGGCCGGATCACCTGACGTCAGGAATTCGAGACCAGCCTGGCCAACATGGTGAAACCCGGTCTCTACTAAAAATACAAAAAAATTTGCCAGGTGTGGTGGTGTATGCCTGTAATCCCAGCTACTTGGGAGGCATAGACAGGAGAATCGCTTGAACCCGCGAGGCAGAGGTTGCAGTGAGCCAAGATCATGCCACTGCACTCCAGCCTGAGCAAGAGAGCAAAACTTCATCTCAAAAAAAAAAAAAAAAAAAGGAATACTGTGCAGCCATAAAAAGGATGAGTTCATGTTCTTTGCAGGGACATGGATGCAGCTGGAAACCATCATTCTCAACAAACTATCACAGTGACAGTAAACCAAACACCCCATGTTCTCACTCATAGGTGGCAACTGAACAATGAGAACACCTGGACACAGGGCGGGAAACATCACACACCGGGACCTGTCAGGAGGTGGCAGGCTGGGAGAGGGATAGCATGAGGAGAAATACCTAATGTAAATGACGAGTTGATAGGTGCGGCAAATCAACATGGCACATGTATACCTAGGTAATAAACCTGCATGTTGTGCACACGTACCCTAGAATTTTAAGTATAATAAAAAATAAAAACAAAAATGCTAATGGTGCCTTATTATTGTCTGCTATAAAGTATCCTCCTGAGATGGGATAAAACAATATGGTAGAAAGAAGGTGAACCATTCACACTTTGGAAAATTTCAACTTTATTGTTCAAACATGAGAACTATGGACATTCTAAATCAAGCAGAAGCAAATTATGCCAGCAGTTAAACATGAATCCTACTCAAGAACATGTTCCATTGGTAGTTTTGATTAAACTCTCTACTCTGATGTAACTGTTCTCTCTTCCATTTCAAAAATAAGAGTACCTTTTAATCAGTCTTTGCTAAACAGGAGCTATTGCTATTCAATGGAGAAGGTGGCCACCATTTCCCCTGCGTTGTCTCTACTACGTAATCAGTCCCTAATGACTTGACTCTCTTCCCATAAAAATCCCTGTGTCCTAAAGTCATGGCATGCTCTATTTCATGGTCACTTGTAGAGCACAGCAGCACTGTGCCCATCAAGAAAATAGTGTGCTAACTGCAATAAGCATGATGACTACCATCATGGTTTTGTTATTCTCTGTCCATCTCCATGGCCTCTAAATCAGACAATCTTTAATCTGAAAAGGAAGTGTCCTTATTCTTCCAGGAAATTGGATGAATGCTCCTCAGCTAATGAAGTCAGCCCTGTCATCTGACTCTTTCCCAGAGACCACAGTGAAAGGCCTGTAGGGAAGGCACATGAAGAGATTTCAAAGTTCAGGTTGAAGTCATAAAAACTAGGCTTTTTTTTTTTCTTTGGAGACAGGGACTCGCTCTGTCACCCAAGCTGGAGTACAAATGGCAAGATCAGAGCTCACTGCTCAAACTCTCAAACTCCTGGGCTTGAGCAATCCTCTTGTCTTGGCCACTCGAGTAGCTGGAACTACAGACACATGCCAAGGGCTTGGCTTTTTTATTTTGTACAGATGGGCCTTGCTACGTAGCCCACGCTGATCTTGATCTCCTGGCATCAAGTGACCCTCCTGTCTTGGCTTTCTATTGTGCTGAGATTATAGGCATGAACCACTGCACCTGGCCTTTCAAACCCAAATAATTACATTTTTAATAACCCGATCATAACAGACCATTTCCACGTGTCCTTGCACCCTTTATACACATCATATTATCAGGTTCAACAGATTTTGACTTGTTAGCCTTGGCACACACCATCCATTTGTGTGGTTTCACCAAAGACGAATGTTTTGATGTCTACTGATTTGGTAGGTCTTGATACAGCCTGTGCCATAGATAGTATATTTAAATGATTTCTTTCTAGTATGGACTCTTGGATGTTGATTAATGCTAGAACTCATGATAGAGTTTGCCAAACTCAGTTTGTAAGGACTCTCTCATGAATGCTTCTCTGATGCTGTACAAGCCACGAGCTGTGCCTAAAGACCTTACCGCACACACGGCATTTGTAAGGTTTCTCTCCAGTATGGATTCTCTGATGATTTGCAAGGTGTGAATTCTGAGTGAAGACTTTGCCACACTCATTACATTTGTAAGGTTTCTCTCCAGTATGAATTTTCTGATGTCGTGCAAGGTGTGAAACTTGAGTGAAGACTTTGCCACATTCATGACATTTGTAAGGTTTCTCTCCATTATGATTTCTCTGATGAACTGTTAGGGAGAACTTGTGCCTAAAAGCCTTGTCACATTCTTTACATTTGTAAGGTTTCTCTCCAGTGTGGATTAACAGATGGGTGGTGAGGCTTGAATGCCCACTAAATTCTTTACCACATTTATTACATTTGTAAAGTTTCTCTCCTGTATGAATTCTCCAATGTTGTGCTAGGTATGAACTGCTACTATAAACCTTGCCACATTCGTTACATTTATGAGGTTTCTCTCCAGTATGAATTTTCTGATGTCGTACAAGGTATGTAATACGACTGAAGACCTTGCCACACTCATTACATTTGTGAGGACTCTCTCCAGTATGCAGTTTCTCATGTCGTGCAAGGTATGCAATTCGATTGAAGAGCTTGCCACATTCTTTACATTTGTAAGGTTTCTCTCCTGGACGAATTCTCCAGTGTTCTGCAAGGCCTGACTTGTACCTAAAGGCTTTACCACACTGATGACATCTGTTAGGTTTATCTGCAGTGTGGATTACTTGATGATTAGGAAGGCTTGAAGACACTCTGAAGACTTTGCCCTGCTCATTACATTCGTAAGGTTTTCTCCTAATGTGTGCTTTCGGTTCTTGTGACAGCAATGGAAAATCAACAAAATCATTCCTGTGTTTATAAAAAATGTGGGTTTTGACCCCAGAATAAATTATTTGAAGTGGTGAAACTGAAGAACTGTGGCTGATGAACTTTTCAACTTGATTACATTCATAAATCTTCCCTTCACCTTGAAATATCTCCAGTTCTGGCAGAGGTAACTGAAAGGTTAATCCAAGCTGATTTGTAATAGGCTTGTTTCTTGCTTTGCTTCTCACTGCACAGCACCTCCCTAGGAAAGCAAGTAAAGAGTATAATTTGAACCCATGGTTCTGGCATGTTTAGACCCTGACGGAGGGACTGGAATCTGCCTCATCTGACTTAGACACTGGAAGAAATATCAGCATACTTCGTATTATCACACTGGCAGTGGAGAAAACCCAAAAGGTGGGGTGAAGCACTGAGCAGTGGGGAATCTGCAGGAGTCAGGTGAGTTTGAGAGGGATTATGAGCAGAAAAATACAACAAAAATTGAAAGCTTCTGGCCGGGCGCGGTGGCTCAAGCCTGTAATCCCAGCACTTTGGGAGGCCGAGACGGGCGGATCACGAGGTCAGGAGATCGAGACCATCCTGGCTAACACGGTGAAACCCCGTCTCTACTAAAAAATACAAAAAAAAAAAAAAAAAACTAGCCGGGCGAGGTGGCGGGCGCCTGTAGTCCCAGCTACTCGGAGGCTGAGGCAGGAGAATGGCATAAACCCGGGAGGCGGAGGTTGCAGTGAGCTGAGAACCAGCCACTGCACTCCAGCCCAGGCAACAGAGCGAGACTCCGTCTCAAAAAAAAAAAAAAAAAATTGAAAGCTTCTAAGAAAAAGCAGGATGAGCCTCTCAGGGAAAATAAGACACTTAAGAGCAGCTGCATAGGCCAGGTGTGGTGGCTGTAATCCCAGCACTTTGGAAGGGCGAGGTGGGTGGATCACTTGAAGTCAGGAGTTCGAGACCAGCCTGGCCAACATTGTGAAACCCCGTCTCCACCTAAAAATACAAAAATTAGCCAGGTATGGTGGCGTGTGCCTGTAATCCCAGCTACTCAGGAAGTTGAGGCAGGAGAACTGCTTGAACCTGGGAGGTAGAGGTTGTGGTGGGCTGAGACGGTGCCACTGCACTCCAGCCTGAGTGACAGAATGAGACTACGTTTCCAAAAAACAAAAAAACCGGGTGCAGTGGCTCACGCCTGTAATCACAGCACTTTGAGAGGCCGAGGCAGGTGGATCATGAGGTCAGGAGTTCAAGACCAGCCTGACCAACATGATGAAACCCTGACTCTACTAAAAATACAAAAAAAAAAAAAAAAAAAAAAAAAATTAGCCGGGTGTGATGATGGTGTGTATGCCTGTAATCCTAGCTACTCAGCAGGCTGAGGCAGGAGAAGAATCACTTGAACCCGGCAGGCGGAGGTTGCAGTGAGCCGAGATCATGCCACTGCATGCTGCGCTCCACCTTGGTGACAGAGTGAGACTTCATCTCAAAATAAATAAATAAATTTAAAAAAAAAAAGGAAAATTAGAAAATATCTTGATATAAAAGAAAATATAAATATAACACAGCAGAACTCATGAAATGCAACAAAAATAGTGCTGGAAGGGATACTGTCATGATGTACGCATACATGAGAAATAAACAAATGGCTGGGTGGCTCCCACCTGTAATCCCAGCACTTTGGGAGGCTGAGGTGGGAGGATCTCTTGAAGAAAGGAGCTGCAGACCAGCCTAGGCAACAAAGTGAGACCCCTTATCTCTAAACAAAATAAATAAAATAAAATCCATTCCTGTTTTAATTAGTGAGGCACAGTGTCGTGTGCTTGTAGTCCCAACTACTCGGGAGGCTAAAGGGAGATCATCACTGGATCCCAGGATCTATACTCATGCCGCTGCACTCAAGCCTAAGTGACGCAGTGAGACCCTATCTCTTAAAAAATAAATAACTAAACTAGAATAAAATAACATATAAAAAAACCTAACTTTATACCTCAACAAAGAAAAACATGAACATGGCTGGGCGCAGTGGCTTATGCCTATAATCCCAGCACTTTGGGAGGCCGAGGCGGGCAGACTGCCTGAACTCAGGATTTCGCGACTAGCCTGAGCAACACGATGTAGCCTCATCTCTGCTAAAATTTAAAAAATTAGCCGGGCATGGTGGCATGCGCCCGTAGTCCCAGCTACTTGGGAGGTTGAGGCAGGAGAATTGCTTGAACCTAAGAGGCGGAGGTTGCAGTGAGCCGAGACCATACCACTGCACTCCAGCCTGGGTGACATCTAAAAAAAAAAAGAAAAAGAAAAAAATGAACTCAAAGATAGCAGAAAGAAAAAATAAAGGTTAGAAAACAAAGGAAACAGCAGAGAAGCACTAGAGAAAGTCAGGAAAGTAAGAGTTCACACTTTGAATAAGACTGACAAACCCTTACCTAGATGAACTAGAAAAAAGAAACATGAAGTATACGACCAAAAAACTACAATTAGAAAGGTAAAAGAGGACATTACAAACAAGTCTATACAAATAAAAATGGAAGTTAAATGAGACTCAACAATCACATAACAAAAAATAGGATAACCAAGAAAAAAATGGATAAATTTGTAGATAGCCACCACTTACCAAGACTTAACGATGAAGAAGTAGAAAATCTAAACACACCAGTAACAAATAAGAAGACCGAATCAGTTATCAAATACCTACCAACTAAAACAGCAATGGACCAGATGACTTCAGTGTAAAATTCTATCAAATACTCAAAAAGATTTAACACCAATCCTCCTCAAAACGTGCCATAAGGTTGACGAGGAGAACCACTTCTATACTCATTCAGTGAGGCCGGTGTTACCTTGAAAGCAGAGGCGAAGGCCCTAAAGAAAACCGCAGAGCAGGCCGGGCACGGTGGCTCACACCTGTAATCCCAGCACTTAGGGAGGCTGAGGCAGGCAGATCACCTGAAGTCAGGAGTTCAAGACCAGCTTGGCCAACATAGTGAAACCCTGTCTCTATTGAAAATATAAAAGTTACCCGGGTATGGTGGCAGATACCTGTAGTCTCAGCTACTTGGGAGGTTGAGAGAGAAGAATCACTTGAGCCCAGGAGGCGGAGGCTGCAGTGAGCCGAGATCACACCACTGTACTCCAGCTTGGGCCACAGAGTGAGACTCCATCTTAAAACAAAACAAAACAAAACTGCAGAGCAATATTACTGATTAATCTAATGCAAAAATCCTCAACAAAATGGTAGCAAAATAAATTCAGCAGCATAGTAAAATGGATCACACCTCATGACCAAGCAAAATTTATTTCAGGAATGCAAGAAGGATGCAACTTTGGAACATCAGTCCATGTAAAACCCCACAATAACAGAATAAAGAAAAAGAAATCCATGCAATAATCTCAGCTGATGCAGAAAAACATTTGAAAAACCTCAGCAATCATTATGATAAAAACACTCGCCAGGCATGGGGGCTCATGCCTATGATCCAAATACTTTGGAAGGCCAAGATGGGGGGATCACTTGAGCTCAGGAATTCCAGACCGGCCTGGCTAACATAGTGAAACGCCACCTCTACAAAAAATACAAAAATCTGCTAAGCGTGTGGCCTGTGGTCACAGCTATTCAGGAGGTTGAGGTGGGAGGACCGTTTGAGCCTGGGAGGTGGAGGTTGCAGTGAGCCGAGATCGAGATCATGACAGCAAGAGACACCCCCTCAAAAGAAAAAGAAAACAACACTCCACACACTAGGAATACAAGGAACCTACTTAATAGAGGCCATATATAAAAAGTCGAAAGGTAACATACTCAATATTGAAAGAATGAAAGCTTTTCCTTTATAATTACGGGGGGGGGGGAAAGCCGCTGGGATTCTTTTTTTTATTTAATTGAGGGCTTCCGGGATCCAGGTCTTTCTTGACTTTTTGATCTTACGTCATCTAAGTGCAGTGGTACCCACTTGTGCTTATTAGCTCTCTTTCATTGACTACTGACTGGGCGCACATCCGTTATTTCTATTCAGAATACCTCCCTTGGTATCCAGGGAGGACACGTCCCAGGCTCCTCTGTGTGGTGTTGATACACACATACGTTGGTTTTTGTCCGCAGTTCCTGGCTCATAACTCCCACAGCCCTTGCTACAGTCTTTGGTTATGTTGGCTTAGGCCTTCTCTGCAGGCCTTAAGAAAAATAACCTCTCCAACCTTCTCCTCCTCTCCTTTCACCTGCTCTAAGGCAGGACTCTAGGGGCACCTTTCTGATTGCTGGTCTTAAGACCTCCCCAGAGAGGGTCCTGCTGTATACCCTGGGGGAAGGAATGCTGATGTCATAAAGCCTCCATGAAAACCCAAGAGGATTAGGTTCCAAGAGCTTCAGGATACCGGAACACATGGCAGTTTCCTGGAGAGTGGCACGCCCAGGGAGGGCATGGAAGCTCCACAGTTCTTCTCCCATACCTGTCCCATACATCTCTTCATTTGTATCATCTGCAATATCCTTCATGATAAACTGGTAAACGTCAGTGTTTCTGTGAGTTCTATGAGTTGCTCCAACAAATTAATTGGGCCCAAAGAGGGGACTGTGGAAACCTCAACTGGAAGCCAGCTGGTCAGAAGTTCTGGGGACCCAGACTTGCAACTTGTGGGAAGTGAGGCAAGTCTTGGAGACTGAGCCCTAAACCTGTGGGACCCGGCCCTATCTCCAGGTAGTGTTGGAAGTGAGTTGGAGGACACCCAGCTGCTGTCTGCTGCTTGGTGTATGGGGAAAAACCCCCACACCTTTGGTCAGAGAAGGCTTCCTCTGTGTTGATAACTGCGGTGGTGTGAGAGCAGAGGAAAAACATGGTTTGCGAGTTTTGTGCTAAAAAACCCTGAGATATCAAAATGTATGATGCTCAAGTCCCTTACTATTGGTCTTCATATCCATGGTTTCTGTATCTACAGATAGAGAAAGCCCAGAAAGACCAGGCCATGGTTAGAAGCATGGAACTGTCAGCACCAACCACCATCCTCCAGGAAGGGTACAGGGGCTGGAGACTGAGTTAATATCAATCATGCCTATGTAATGAAGCCTCCATAAAAATTCCTGAGAGCTTTCAAATGCTGAACACATGCGGTGGGACTGGAGGATGGCACAGCAGTGAATCTCCCCACATGCCTGCCCTGTGAACCTCCTCATCCGGCTGTCCATCTGTATCCTTGGAAACATCCTTCATCATGAAGCAATGAACATAACGAAGTGTTTCACTGAGTTTTGTGAGCCACCCTAGCAAAGTAACCAAACAGAAGAAGGGGGTCAAGGGAACCCTGACTTGTGGCTGGTCAGGTGGAAAGGTGACTACCCACTACTGGCAACTGGTGGCTTAGGTGGGGGACAGGCTTGGGAACTCAACCCTTAGCCTGTGGGATGCAACTCTAACTCAGGTAGACAGTGTCACGAATGAATTGCAGGAAACCCCAGAACTGGTTTTTGGTGGGGAGAAATCTCCACACATTTTGGTGACCAGAAATGAAGCATTCTGTGCCAAGCAGCATGTGAGAGTAGGAAAATCACTGACTTTTTCCCACCTCAAACAGACCTGAACAGGCAAAGAGGGCTTGAAACAGCTCTATGCAGTTTCCAGGCCCCAGAAGCAAAAGACAACAACCTATGTTTTCCCATCTCCCCATCAGGTCTTCCCAGTACAGGAAATGGGGGGATCATGAATAGGTCAAGGAGGCAGGTCTATGCAGACCTCAGCTCTGATGTATAAGGACAGAGAACTGAGCAACAGATAAAATCCCACACAGAAAGAGACCACAGGGGAAAGAGACTCCTTTGAAACGGCACTCTCTTTGCCCCTCAGAATCAAAGAACTAAAGAGTTGGCCGGGCACGGTGGCTCAAGCCTGTAATCCCAGCACTTTGGGAGGCCGAGACGGGCGGATCACGAGGTCAGGAGATCGAGACCATCCTGGCTAACACGGTGAAACCCCGTCTCTACTAAAAAATACAAAAAACTAGCCGGGCGAGGTGGCGGGCGCCTGTAGTCCCAGCTACTCGGGAGGCTGAGGCAGGAGAATGGCATAAACCCGGGAGGCAGAGCTTGCAGTGAGCTGAGATCCGGCCACTGCACTCCAGCCTGGGCGACAGAGCAAGACTACGTCTCAAAAAAAAAAAAAAAAAAAAGGTGACAGAAGCCACATGACAGGATATTGTCCATCATGATAAAAGACTTTGCTTTTGCTTCTGTTTGGGCTGCAGTAACACTGGAGGGCAAAACCATAAAACCAGGCCGGGCGCGGTGGCTCAAGCCTGTAATCCCAGCACTTTGGGAGGCTGAGACAGGTGGATCACGAGGTCAGGAGATCGAAACCATCCTGGCTAACACGGTGAAACCCCGTCTCTACTAAAAAATACAAAAAACTAGCCGGGTGAGGTGGCGGGCGCCTGTAGTCCTAGCTACTCTGGAGGCTGAGGCAGGAGAATGGCGTAAACCCGGGAGGCGAAGCTTGCAGTGAGCTGAGATCCGGCCACTGCACTCCAGCCCGGGCGACAGAGCGAGACTCCGTCTCAAAAAAAAAAAACAAACCATAAAACTATTACACATCTAAACGAAAGGGTGGGCTGGGCGCAGTGGCTGACACCATAATCCCAGCACTTTGGGAGGCCGAGGTGGGCAGCTCATGAGGTAAAGAAATTGAGACCATCCTGGCTAACAAGGTGAAATCCCGTCTCTACTAAAAATACAAAAATTAGCTGGGCATGGTGGCGCGCACCTGTAATCCCAGCTACTTGGGAGGCTGAGGCAGGGGAATCACTTGAACCCAGGAGGCAGAGGTTGCAGTAAGCAGAGATCGCGCCACTGCACTCCAGCCTAGAGACAGAGTGAGACTCTATTTCTAAATAAATAAATAAATAAGCAAACAACTAAATAAAGGACATGGTGATAGGTGCAGGTAAAGAAAGATTTCTCTTAAGAACTCAAAGGATTTAAACTCCTATTTCTCCACACAATTCTCCCACTTACAGAGAGTTTCCCAAACACTATTTAACAGTATGGCTCTGGTAGGCATGGGGCACATGCCTGTAATCACATCACTTTGGGAGGCCAAAGCAGGAGGACTGCTGAAGCCCAGGGGTTCAAGGCTGCAATGAGCTATGATGGCCACTGCACTCCAGTGTGGGGGACAGAGACTGTCTCAAAAAAAAAAAAAAAAAAAGTGTGGCTTCCGCTCTGTCCATCTGAGCTCTTACCTGTGTTGATATCTTTGATACCTTCCCACCTAACCGGATTTTTTGCTACTTTCATTTCATTCTCCACAGTCCAGGGCTCTGTCCTTTGCTTCATCATGGAGATAATACTCAGATCAGGAAGACATATTCCTGTTTATAAAAGAAAGAATCAAGATGTGCTGTGATGTCTCCAAAATCCAAGCCCTCTGTTTAGGCAGGAGAGACGATATTAAAAATTAATCCTTTTACGCCAGTTAGAATGGCGATCATTAAAAAGTCAGGAAACAACAGATGCTGGAGACAATGTGGAGAAACAGGAACACTTTTACACTGTTGGTGGGAGTGTAAATTAGTTTGACCATTGTGGAAGACAGTGTGGCGATTCCTCAAGGATCTAGAATCAGAAATACCATTTGACCCAGCAATCCCATTACTGGGTATATACTCAAAGGATTATAAGTCATTCTACTATAAATTAAAAAAAAAAAAAAAAAAAAACTAATCAAGAATTCCAGAAAAACGTTTCACAAGTTCACCCACATACTGTCTCCTTCTGAATGCTTAGGGAATCCTGTAATAATTGGATATCGAACTCTCTTCCAAGAACTACAGAATCAAAAGCACAGGGGTAGAACTGGGTATTTTAAAAGTTTGTCATAAGGTTTTACGCACACTTAAGCCCAGGTACCAACCCAAAGGTGCATCATGAAGGAGACAGAAGATCTGAAGAAAGGGGGCATTTCAAGTCCAGAAAGCATACGGGAGCTTTTCATTTCTGAGTCAATAGGCTTTCTTTTTTTTTGAGATAGAATCTTGCTCTGTTGTCCAGGCTGGAGTGCAGTGGCATGATCTCAGCTCACTGCAACCTCTGCCTCCTGGGTTCAAGCAATTCTCTTGCCTCAACCTCCCGTGTAGCTGAGATTACAGGCATATGCCGACAGGCCTGGCTAATTTTTGTATTTTTAGTAGAGATGGGGTTTCATTATGTCGGTCAGATTGGTCTCGAACTCCTGACCTCAAGCAATCCACCCACCTCGGCCTCCCAAAGTGCTGGGATTAGAGGCATGGCCACTGCGCCCAGCCAAGTCAACAGGGTTTCAATCTCAGTCAAGCAATGCAGGGGCTCCCAAGAGGCACACAAGGGAAAATGCAGAGATACTAAGGGCAGACCCCAGCTTCTGAGGGGCATTATCCTTACCCAGGGAGACCAGGTTCCTGTAGTTCTCCAACATCACATCCCTGTATAAAGCCTTCTGCACAGGGTCCAGGCATTTCCACTCCTCCTGGGAGAATTCTATGGCCACGTCCCTGAATGTCAAGTGTCCCTAAAATGAAAGATGTATTTGACCAACAGGGTATAGAGAGAGTAATTATGTTCACACAAAACGAGAAGAGGGTTGTAAGGATTCACTCAACTGAAGTGCTGACGTGAACATTCTGACATATCCACATTAAGGTATTTTTGAGCTAGTTATGCGTCTGTGATTGAGTTTTATTATACTTTTCCACAAAAAGTTATGATAGTCTTTAAAGCAGTGTAGATTTTCCATTCAGTATCTACCTGAGCTAGAATACAAGTTCTCTGAAGACACCAACTACTTGTATTCTAGCTCAGGTAGATAATGCATATCAGTTGGTGTGTTGAACATAATACCTAACACTTCTATAGAGATAACTGTGGGTTAATTTTGTGTCTGGGCATGAGAATCAAACCTAAAGCATCAAACTGTTAAGTAACAGATCAGCGTCAAAAGTAAACTGACAATTACCTAACTGAGTCAAGTTAAGTTCATGAACAAAAACCTAAATCTGCATAAAAGGTCATTATATATGCATATACACATATCCTCCTCGTAATACATTACTATTTTTACTGCCATTAACTCATTAATGTGATAGTGTAGAACACATTTTTTTTTTTGACAGAGTCTCCGGTCTGTCACCCAGGCTGGAGTGCAGTGGCGCGATCTCCGCTCACTGCAACCTCTGCCTCCCAGATTCAAGTAATTCTCCTGCCTCAGCCTCCCAAGCAGCTAGGATTACAGGCATGCACTACCATACCTGGCTAATTTTTATATTTTTAGTAGAGACAGGGTTTCACCAAACCCCGGTTGGCCAGGCTGGTCTTGAACTCCTGACCTCATGCGAGCCACCCTTCTCGGCCTCCCAAAACACTGGGATTACAGGCGTGAGCCCCGTTCCCGGCCCAATAGTGTAGAACATTCATAAGGTCATGGAAAGTATTTCAGATGTAATTTCAACTGTTCAAAAATATAAATATTTTGGTTTTGAGATGGAGTTTTGCTCTTGCTGCCCAGGCTCAAGTGCGATGGTGCGATCTCAGTTCACCACAACCTCTGCCTGCCAGGTTCAAGGGATTCTCCTGCCTAGCCTCCCGAGTAGCTAGGATTACAGGTATGCGCCACCACGCCCGGCTAATCTTGTATTTTTAGTAGGGACAGCATTTCTCCATTGGTCAGGTTGGTCTCAAACTCCTGACCTCAGGTGATATGCCCACCTCAGCCTTCCAAAGTGCTGGGATTACAGGCGTGAGCCAACACGCATGGCCAAAAGTATTGGCTCACGCCTGTAATCCCACCACTTTGGGAGGCCGAGGCGGGTGGATCATGGGGTCAAGAGACCAAGACCATCCTGGCCAACACGATGAAACCCCATCTCTACTAAAAATATAACAATTAGCTGGGTGTGGCGGCGCACGCCTGTAGTCCCAGCTACTCAGGAGGCTGAGGCAGGAGAATCACTTGAACCCAGGAGGCGGAGGCTGCAGTGAGCCATGATCACGCCACTGCACTTCAGTCTGGGCGACAGAGAGAGACTCTGTTTCAAGAAAATAAAAAATAAAATTAAAATTAAAAAATTCTTACAAAATGATGTTGTACCTTAACTATAGGCTTGCTTATCCATGCACTCATGCAAACACATCACAGGTACACACACACACTTAGCTTATAAAGTAATAAACATACACACTTTACATATCAAATGAAATAAAGAGTTGTCTCTCAATGACTATTTTTTAGATGACATTTGTCATCTTTTTTAAAAAAAAATTCTTAGAGACCAGGTCTTGCTATGTTGTTCAGGTTGGGGTGCAGTGAATAATCACAGCACAGTACAGCTTTGAACTCCTGATCTCAAATGATCCTCCCTCCTCAGCCTCCCAAGAAACTGGGACTAATGGTGCACATACGGCCTGGCAGTCATTATTATTATTTTTTTTTTTTTTTTTTTTTTTTTTTTTTGAGGCGGAGTCTCGCTCTGTCGCCCAGACTGGAGTGCAGTGGCTCAATCTCCGCTCACTGCAAGCTCCGCCTCCCGGGTTCACGCCATTCTCCTGCCTCAGCCTCCTGAGTAGCTGGGACTACAGGCGCCCGCCACCTCGCCCGGCTAGTTTTTTTGTATTTTTAGTAGAGACGGGGTTTCACCATGTTAGCCAGGATGGTCTCGATCTCCTGACTTCGTGATCCGCCCGTCTCGGCCTCCCAAAGTGCTGGGATTACAGGCTTGAGCCACCGCGCCCGGCCTATTATTTTTACTAATGTATATTTCAGCATGTTTGCAACAATAAAAATGTATAAATAGTACTCAGTTTACTTTATAAACATTACTGTATATTAAGCTATTAAAAAAAAAGTAGACTGGCTGGGCGCAGTGGCTCACGCCTATAATCCCAACACTTTGGGAGGCTGAGGCAGGCAGATCACCTGAGGTCAGGAGTTTGAGACCAGCCTGGCCAATATGGTGAAACTCCGTCTCTACTAAAAACGCAAAAATTAGCTAGGCCTGATGGTGGGCGCCTGTAATCCCAGCTACTCGGGAGGCTGAGGTAGGAGAATTGTTTGAACCCAGGAGATGGAGGTTGCACTGAGCCGAGATCACATCACTGCACTCTAGCGTAGACAAAAGAGTGAGACTCCATCTCAAAAAAAAAAAAAAGGAGATCATGAAAAAAACAAAGAAACTTGAATTCCAGTCACAAATACCTATTTTCAAAAACATAAATAGAATATGTTTTAAAATGTATGTGAGGTCTCACTATATTGCCCAGGGTGGTCTCAAACTTAAGAGATCCTCCCATCTCAGCCTCCCAAGAAGCTCAAGAAGCTCAAATTACAGGCTTATACTACTACACTAACCCATTGCTTTGTCCATTAAAATTTAGATTATTCTCTACAGTGAGAATTACAAACCACTGCTCAAATTGAAATCAGAGAAGACACAAACGGAAAAATATCCCATGCTCATGGATGAGAAGAATCAATATAATTAAAATGATCATACTGCCCAAACAATTTACAGACTGAATGCTAATCCTAACGACGTTCTTTGCAGAACTAGAAAAAACTATTTTAAAATTCATATGCAACCAAAAAAGAGCCTGAATAGCCAAGGCAATCCTAAGCAAAAAGAACAAAGCTGGAGGCATCAAGTTATCCAACTTCAAACTATACCACAAGGCTACAATAACCAAAACAATATGGTACTGGTACAAAAACAGGCACAAAGACCAATGGAACAGAATAGTCAGCTCAGAAATAAGGCCGCACATCTACGACCATCTGATCTTTGACAAAGCTGACAAAAACAAGCAATGGGGAAAAGACTCCCTATTTCATAAATGGTGCTGGATAACCGGCTAGCCACGTGCAGAAGATTGAAGCTGGACGCCTTCCTTACACGATACACAACAATCAACTCAAGATGGATTAAAGACTTCAATGTAAGGGCCGGGCGCGGTGGCTCAAGCCTGTAATCCCAGCACTTTGGGAGGCCGAGACAGGCGGATCACAAGGTCAGGAGATCGAGACCATCCTGGCTAACACGGTGAAACCCCGTCTCTACTAAAAAAATACAAAAAAAAAAAACTAGCCGGGCGAGGTGGCGGGCGCCTGTAGTCCCAGCTACTCGGGAGGCTGAGGCGGGAGAATGGCGTAAACCCGGGAGGCGGAGCTTGCAGTGAGCTGAGATCCGGCCACTGCACTCCAGCCTGGGTGACAGAGCAAGACTTCGTCTCAAAAAAAAAAAAAAAAAAAAAAGACTTCAATGTAAAACCTAAAACTATAAAAACCTTGGAAGACAACTCAGATGATACCATCCTGGACACAGGAATGGGCAAAGATTTCACGACAAAGACACCAAAAGCAATCGTAACAAAAACAACAATTGACAAGCGGTATCCAATTAACTTTAAGAGCTTCTGCACAGCAAAACAAACTATCAACAGAGCGAGCAAACAACCTACAGAATGGGAGAAAATTTTTGCAAACTATGCGTCTAACAAAGGTCTACTCTCCAGCATCTATAAGGAACTTCAACAAATTTCAGAGAGAAAAACAACCCCATTAAAAAGTGGGCAAAGGGCCAGGTGCAGTGACTCATGCTTATAATCCCAGCACTTTGGGACGCCGAGGCAGGTGGATCACCTGAGGTCAGAAGTTGCGAGACCCGCCTGGCCACCATGGTGAAACCCCGTCTCTACTAAAAATACAAAAATTAGCTGAGTGTGCTGGCAGGAGCCTGTAATCCCAGCTACTCGGGAGGCTAAGGCAGGAGAATGGCTTGAACTTGGGAGGCAGAAGTTGCAGTGCGCTGAGATCGCGCCATTGCACTCCCTCATGGGCGACAAGAGCGAAATTCCATCTCAAACAAACAAACGAAAAAAGTGGGCAAGGGACATGAACAGACATCTATCGAATGAAGACATACATGTAGCCAACCAGCATATGGAAAAAAAGCTCATTATCACTGATCATTAGAGAAATGCAAATCAAAACCACAATGAGATACCATCTCATTAGTCAGAATGGCTGTTACTAAAAGCCAAAAAAGGCACCATCACGCCTGTAATTCCAGCACTTTGGGAGGCTGAGGTGGGTGGAGATGGTGAAACCACATCTCTACCAAAAATTCAAAAAATTGCCAGGCATAGTGGTAGGCATTTGTGGCCCCAGCTACTCGAGAGGCTGAGGTGGGAGGATCGCTTGAGCCTGGGAGGTAGAGGTTGCAGTGAGCCGAGATTGCACCACTGTACACCAGCTTGGACAACAGAGCGAGACTCTTATCTAAAACAAACAAACAAAAAGGCACAAAAGATTTCCTGATTTTTTATTGCACAATTTACCAGGTACTTGTGCACATTAATACGTGACTTCTGTGGGCAGCTCCTCTAATTCTGGTCCACAGAGAGCTGACAGAGCATCCAGATGTGGCCCCTGAACAATCCCTGCTGCCCAACAGCACTGACACCACAGGACCCTCACCCCATCTCCATCCATGTCTGGTGTGAGCCCTTCCCAGGCCCATGCCCAGGGCAGCCTCTTCCCAAGTTCATGTCACTGGGTCACGAGGGATGGAATCTAAGTGAGATGAGAGGGACTGAGGGAAGGCACGGGTGAGTGTGAGCAAACCTGTCAGGCAGGACGCTTCAGACTCAGAAGATTCTCAACTCCGGTACTCGGCATTTCAGGAAGAAACAAGAAACAGAACAATCAACTGAGAATATCACTTTACCTGAGTAAGTGGCATCCCTGACTCCTTTGCTGTCCTCTTCTGCGCTTCTCCTTCACATAACATGACTCTTTAGAAGTCAATCCTGAATGTCAAAAACATGCTGTTTAGGGTTTAGAATCAACATACTTTCTTCCTGTGCCACAACCACACACATAGGGGAGACCTCACCCTGTGGAAATACAGTCCTCTGCTGCCCACTGCTACAGAGTTGATGCCGGGACAATAAACTCCTACAGGAAGAACAAGAGAGTTTTTGGCCCCTTTCTTCAGAACCCGCTCCCCTCCTGGAGAAGCCCGAGCACACACACTGCAGCAATGGGGAGCTGGACTAAGATTCCCTTCAGGGCACAGACCTGGCTCTGACCAAACCCCATGCAGAGCACAGTACCCCTCACCTCTTTGTGAATCAGAAGCTGAGCTCAGCCTTCTGAAATGAGGACACGGCTTCGGTGCTCAATGCTGGATACAGAATACAGTAAAATTCCTTTATCCAAGGGGATACGTTGCAAAATCCTGAATGAATGGAACTTGGAACAGTACTAAACCCTATCTACTCCATGTAAAGGATGCACGTGACAGATGCTCACTGGCGTATCCAAATTGCCAACATCAATGCTCATGTGCTTGGGGGGCATGTTAAATAAAATAAGGATTACTTAAACAAAACCACTCAGATACCAAAGACTGGATCTGATCAAAAAGACTGCTATTAAAAACAAAACAAAACAAAAAAGAAGACTAACAACGGATTGATGGGCAGACAGAGAATACAGTGCATGGGGTCTATATCCAAGGATTCAACCAATTATAGACTTAAATAATTAAAAAAAAAAAAGGAAGCAACATACCAATATAAAACAGCAATAAAAGAAAAATATAAAATAAAAATAATACAAGAAAACCAGCCAGTATAACAAGTATTTACAGAGCATTTATATTTAATTAGGTATTACAAGTAATCAGATGGTTTACTGTGGGGAAAAGAAAGAGAAATCAGACTGTTACTGTGTCTATGTAGAAAGAAGTAGATATAAGAGACTCGATTTTGTTCTGTACTAAAAAAATTCTTCTGCCTTGAGATGCTGTTAATCTGTAACCCTAGCCCCAACGCTGTGCTTGCAGAGACATGTGCTGTGTTCACTCAAGGCTTAATGGATTTAGGGCTATGCAGGATGTGCTTTGTTGAACAATTGTTTGAAGGCAGTATGCTTGGTAAAAGTCATCGCTATTCTCTAATCTCAAGTACCCAGGGACACAAACACTGCTCTGCCTAGGAAAGCCAGGTATTGTCCAAGGTTTCTCCTCACGTGATAGTCTGAAATATGACCTCGTGGGAAGGGAAAGACCTGACGGCCCCCCAGCCTGACACCCGCCCCCCAGCCTGACACCCATAAAGGGTCTGTGCTGAGGAGGATGAGTGAAAGAGGAAGGCCTCTTTGCAGTTGCGATAAGAGGAAGGCATCTGTTTCCTGCTCGTCCCTGGGCAATGGAATGTCTCAGTGTGTGTTCCATTTACTGAGATAGGAGAAAACCACCTTAGGGCTGGAGGTGAGACATGCTAGTGGCAATGCTGCTCTTTAATGCACCGAGATGTTTATGTATGTGCACATCAAAGCACAGCACCTTTTTCTTAAGATTGTTTATGACACAGAGACATTTGTTCACATGTTTTCCTGCTGACCCTCTCCCCACCATTACCCTATTGTCCTGCCACATCCCCCTCTCCGAGATGGTAGAGATAGTGATCAATAAATACTGAGGGAACTCAGAGACCAGTGCTGGTGCCGTCCTCCGTATGCTGAGCGCGGTCCCCTGGGCCCCACTTTTCTTTCTCTATACTTTGTCTCTGTGTCTCTTTCTTTTCTCAAGTCTCTCCTTCCACCTGATGAGAAACGCCCACAGGTGTGGAGGGGCAGGCCCCCTTCGGTTTACAGCATATGGGAGGATACAGAGGATGTGCATAGGTTATATGCAAATACAGTCACACATTGCTTAACAACAGGGACATGTTCTGAGAAATGCATTTTCAGACCATTTCATTACAGAGTGAACTTACACAAACCAAGATAGCATAGCCTACTACACATCTGGTATATATAATATAGCTTACTGCTAAAAACCTGTAGGGCATGCTATGTCCTGAATACTATAGTCAACTGTAACAATGCTAAGTACTCGTTAAGTCAAAACATATCTAAATATAGAAGAAGTACAGTAAGGCCAGGCACAGTGGCTCACGCCTGTAATCTTATCACTTTGGGAGACCAAGGCGGGTGGATCATCTGAGGTAGGGAGTTTGAGACCAGCCTGGCCAACATGGGGAAACCCCGTTTCTACTAAAAACACAAAAATTAGCCGGGCATGATGGTGGGTGCCTGTAATCCCAGCTACTCGGGAGGCTGAGGCAGGAGAATCACTTGAACCCAGGAGGCAGAGGTTGCAGTGAGCTAAGATTACACCACTGCAATCCAGCCTGGGTGACAGAGTGAGACTCCGTCTACAAAAAGAAAAAAAAAAAAGAAAAAGAAATACAGTAGTCATTTGGTATAAGAGTTTAAAAAATGGTACACTTGTCTAAGGCACTTACCATGAATGGGGCTCGCAGGACTGGAAATTGCTCTGGGTGAGTCAGTGAGTGATGAATGAATGCGAAGGCCTAGGACATGACTGTACACTACTACAGGCTTTACAAACACTGCACATTTAGGCTACGCTAACTTCACAAAAAAATACTTTTTTCTTCAGTAATAAACCAAGCTTACTTACTGCAACTGTTGTACCGTACAAACTTTTAAATTTAACTTTTTGACCCTTTTGCAACAACAGCTTAAAACACAAACATGCTGTACAGCTATACAAAAATATTTTATCTTTTTACCTTAATTCTCTAAACTTTTTCTTGTTTTCAATTTTTTCACCTTTTTAAACATTTTTGTCAACAACTAAGACACAAACACACACATCAGCCTACGCCTGCACAGGGTCAGGACCATCAGTGTCACCGTCTTCCAGTGCCACATCTTGTCCCACCAGAAAGTCCTCCTATGGTAACAATGGTTTCTCCCAGACGCCTCCTGAAGGACTTGCCTGAAGCTCTCCTTTCAGAATAGTCCACGGTAGTTTGCTTGCTTTGTTTCTTTTGTCTTCCTAAATGTTCTTATGAGCAGATAATGCATCATGGACGTTCCTTTCTATTAATGAAAATCTTTAGGTGTTGGTGCCTATGTTTTCAAACCTTTTAAGGAGCTTGTCAAGGTCTGCAAAACCTTCTGCTATATATTTAACTGTGAATTGCCTTGAGAGTTCTTTCTTTTTCCTCAGTTTCCTATTGGCTCATTCTCTTTCTTTTTTTTTTTTTTTTTTTGAGATGGAGTCTCACTCTGTCGCTCAGGCTGGAGTGCAGTGGCGCGACCCTGGCTCACTGCAACCTCCGCCTCCTGGGTTCGTGATTCTCCTACCTCAGCTTCCCAAGTAGCTGGGACCACAGGCATGTGCCACCACTCCCAACACTACTGACCTCAAGTGATCCACCTGCCTCGGCCTCCCAAAGTACAGGGATTACAGATGTGTGCCACCGCACCCAGCCAGTTCCCTATTCTCTTGCCTCTTCTTCAGCTATGCGTTCCTGTATCAGTTCCAATGACTCATTAACCCATTCCTCATGAACCACCTCTTAGAGATTCTCAATGTCATCCTCCTCCACATCCAGTTAAAGCTGTCTGGTAACACACTAGGTTTGTTTCCCCCAGCATCACCACCAACACTGCACTATGATGTCATGACTGCTCTGAGGTAGCCAGGCAACAGGAATTTTTCAGCTCCAGTGTAATCTTATGGAACCACCATCATAGGCGTGGTCTGTTGTTGACCGAAATGTCCTTATGTGGCACGTGACCGTATTATGCAATTTTATACAAGGGTCTTGCAGATCATCTGATTTGGGTAATCTTGGGGGGGATCTTGGAAGCAAATCCTATGTGATACCGAGGGATGACTGTACAGGGGGACATACTGGACAAAGAGATGATTCAAGTCCTGGACAAAACAGAGTGAGACAGTGAGAGACTACATCATCCTACCAAGAAGAGAAATTTAACACTTACGAATTCTTCATTTCTGGAACTTTCCATGTAATATCCTTGGACTACTAAAACTGTGGTTGACCATGAGTAACTGGAACCTCAGAAAGTACACTGGAAGATAAAGAGCAACTACCGTAGAATCAACTTCAAATATTAATGCTGAGCCCACCCTGAGTATGTGAATGGGAATCTCAGGTAAGAGACTGGAGGCACAAGACGTGTATCTGCACTCCAATGTGAAGCCAGGGGTGAGCTCCACTCAGACGGCGCAAGTCCAGCACACCCCCACCTTCTGGCTCTGCTCTATCCTTGGGTCTTGTTACCAGGATTTAGGTAGTGGACAGCAAAAGAGCAGAAAGAAATATCCAGAGCAGGCAATGTGGACCACAGTGGGTGTGAGGGTGTAGCTGGAGTGTTAAATGTGGGGTGGAGAGGAACACAGAAGCCTCCATGAAGAAGGTAATACCAGAACAAAGACTTGGGGAAGAAATGGTGTTTGTACCTGCAGCTGACAGGCTAGAGATATCCAGGCAGAGGGACAGCCTAGGTGGAAGCCCTGAGTCAGGAGCAACCCTGGCTCCAGGAAAGAGGCCTGTGTGGCTGCAGCAGAGGGAACGGGGGGGGGACACAGGCAGGAGATGAGCTCAGAGAGGTCCTGGGGCACAGATCACACAGGGACAAGGCCGCAAACATTTTCTCCCATACCTCAAAGGAATTTCGGAAACAACAAATTTCCTCACCTGTTTTAGTAAATATGTAATTATTTATGTTAAATTAATGTACTTACAGTCTGGGCGTGGTGCCTCATGCTTGTAATCCCAGCACTTTGGGAGGCCAAGGCGGGCAGATCACAAAGTCAAGAGATCGAGACCATCCTGGCCAGCATGGTGAAACCTCGTCTCTACTAAAAATACAATTAGCCAGGCGTGGTGGTGCATGCCTGTAGTCCCAGCTACTCAGGAGGCTGAGCCAGGAGAATTGCTTGAACCTGGGAGGCGGAGGTTACGCTGAGCCAAGATCATGCCACTGCACTCCAGCTTGACGACAGAGCAAGACTCCATCTCAAAAAAAAAAAAAAAAAAAAAAAACTAATGTACTTACAATGTAATATCTTACATATTTCGAAAATATGACAAGAAGTTCAGCTAAGCCCCAGGAAGTACAGGGTCACTCTCATCTGAGATGTGCAGGACTGCCGGGGAATGCATTTGGGGGAGCTCAGAAAGTGGCACATACGAGGTGGAGATGCCTGTTAGGTGTCCCAGCAGAGAAGTAAGGAGACAACTGAACACAGGTTTCTAGACCTCAGGCCAGAGGTCTGCAGGGGACATGGAGACAGGTAGATGGGGTTCAAAGCCATGAGATGAGATGATAAGGAACGGTAGTGTGTGTGGACAGAGATGAGAAGAGTTTTGAGATCTAAGCCTATTCAACATAGGGAAACCCAGTCTGTACTAAAAAATAAAAAAATTACTTGGGTGTGGTGGTGTGCACCTAGAGTCTCAGCTACTTGGGAGGCTGGGGCAGGAGGACCTCCTGAGGCCAGGAGTTCGAGGCTGCAGGAAGCTATGATTGCACCACGGCACTCCACTCAGGGTGACAGGGTGAGACTCTCTCTTAAAAACAAAAACAAAAATGAAGAAGACCTAAATCACGGAACACTCTCATGTTTAGAGAAGACAGCTTCAGGAGATACCAGCAGAGGAAACTGGTAAGACAAAAATCTGAAACAAAGTAATCAAATAAATTTAGAGCTAAGAAAAAAGAACAGGGAATGATCAGCTGTGCAACATGTTGCTAACTCGAAAAGATGAGGATAGGAAATGCAAAATTGGACTTCGAAACACAGAGGTCACTGGTGCAGTCTGGAAAAAAAAAGGATCAAAGGAATGGTGGAGGTGAAAGCTTAATTGGAAGGGGGTAAATCAAGAACTTGAGGCAAGACTGGAGACAGAGAATATAAACAAGATTTTAGTATACTGTGTTCTCAAATGGAGCATTGAAGAGGGGTACTAACTACAGGGAGAAATGTAATTAATAGAATGTTTTTTGTTTTAATCATGGAGGAGTAGCAAGAAATAAAGACTTCATTCTGTGCCTTTTTTTTTTGAGACAGAGTTTTACTCTTGCCACCCAGGCTGGAGTGCAGTGGTGCGACGTCGGCTCATTGCAACCTCCACCTCTGGGGTTCAAGTGATTCTCCTATCTCAGCCTCCCGACTAGCTGGGAATACAGGTGCACATCACCACGCCCAGCTAATTTTTGTATTTTCAATTTTTGTATTTTTAGTAGAGGTGGGGTTTCAACGTGTTGGCCAGGCTGGTCTGGAAGTCCTAGATGTAAGTGATCTGCCCACCTTGGCCTCCTAAAGTGCTGAGATTACAGGCATGAGCTACTGCACCCAGCCAGCGTGTCTGTGTGTGTTTTCATGGACAATACCTCCATGTGGGTACACTAACCAAAGTAATCCCTTGAAGTAAATATTGGTGATGCCACAGAGAAAGGATGCCACACTGTCCTGAGATTGTGAGTAGGGCTGGCACATGGTGCACAATCGCAGGGTCAGCAACAGCCAGGAGGAGGGACAGACATTTCCAGTTACTACAGATCGCAGGCCCTGAGACAGGTGGGTGGACCAGTTGGAGATCTCTTCCCTTTACTGTTGGAGGTGGAAATGTACACGTGTTTTTTCCCCTGCTGAACAGTTCTCTGGCACACTCCCAGCTGGATGACCTACAATTTAACTCAGTTTGGACAGTATCTACCTGGAGATAGAATCAGATCCCAGTTAAGGACTCAGTCCCACATGACTGCCCCTCACTTCAGACACGGATAAAGTTAATGGTTTCCAAAACCCACTACTCTGTTTTGATTTGCTAGGACGGCTCTTCCATCTATATCCTTTGTCATAACCTTCATAACTGATAGTAAACCTAAGTAAAATTTTCTCTGAGTTCTGGGAACCATTCTACCAAATTAATGTGAGGAGGCCGGGCAAGGTGGCTCAAGCCTGTAATCCCAGCACTTTGGGAGGCCGAGGTGGGCAGATCACCTGAGGTCTCAGGAGTTCAGGACCAGTCAGGCCAACATGGTGAAACCCTGTCACTACTAAAACTACAAAATTAGCCAGGCGTGGTGGCGGGCACCTGTAATCCCAGCTACTCGGGAGGCTGAGGCAGGAAAATCGCTTGAACTCAGCAGGCTAAGGTTGCAGTGAGCCCAGATTTTGAGCCCCTCTCCTCTCCCACAGTTTCTCCCCTTCTTCCCTCTATTCCTTCTCTTCCACCTGATCTGCTCCATCTTGCAATTTTTTTCCTTTTGTTGCTCTTTCTCTCCAATCTTTTGATTGTCTCCAATCTCCATGTATTTCTGCCTCTTTCTTCTCCCATCTGTGCTCCTCCTGCTAAATTCCCTCTTCTCTGTTATGCCCCCTTCTCCCCACTGTCTGGCAACCCCAGATCCCTGGGGTGGTTCTCCCTCTGCTCTCCTTGTCACCGGCTGCCCCCTCTTGCTGTCCCTGCACCACACTGCTCAGTCTGCCCTGGCTCCAAATCCCTCCTCCTCTCCCCAACTTTGTCTGAGGAGCCTCCCGCTTTGCTGCCCTTCTCCCTACCTTGCAGTCCTTCATCTGTCTAGAAATACAACTTTTCTCTACATTTCTCCAGTTGCTTTTCTCTCCCTGCTACTTCCTGGGGTGCTTCTTTCACTTTGCAAATCTCTCACCGTCCCTCTACGTTGCCGTCTTGGTATGGATCTCCTTCATTATTTTCTCTCTAAATTTTTCTGTTTCCTCTACCTCGCTCTCCATCTCTTTCCCTACACATTCACAGGGAGGAGGCTGGAATAAAATGCCCACCTCCTCAAGAGCACAGTTTCCAACGGAAGGAATTTGGGACAGAAGAACACTGGGTGCCCTACGATAGGTCCCGGCCACAGGATCAGGAGAAGCCTTGACTGCGAAGAGGCCTGGAGACAGAAGGGTCCAGCCCAAGGAGGTCTAGGGTGGCAGGCAGATCAGGGGTGGGGTCTGCAGAATCTCCAGGACAGGCAGAGGACGCGGCCCCTCCCGATTTGCGGCTGTGGCACTGCGCCCCAGGGGCCGATAAGGGCGAGGCTTGGGACCCGGAGGGCGTGGATCAGGCTCGCAAGTGGGGACTTTACGTGGCGCGGGGCTGGCGGAAGGGTCACTGAAGGGTTTTGAGCAGGAAAACGACGCGAAAGCAGGTGCCTACGCGGCCCTACGGCAGAACGACCAGGGACAGAACCAGCCCTAGGGCGATTTTAACACACAGGGAAGCGAACCCCGGTATTCTGACCGGACGCGTGAATTTACTCGGGGTGGAGGGAGTGGTGCGGGGATTTCAAGGTCTGTACCGCCCCCCACATCCCGGGTACAGAAGCGTGAGGGCACCGCTAAGCGAACACTTAATCTAAACAAAGGAAAACTCACGCGCCGCAGTTGCGCCATCTCTCCACGCCATCCACTTCCGGGTCTGCAGGCGCCTGCGCGCGGACGGAGAGGCCAGGCCTGGGCGGGGCCAGCGAGGTGGTGGGCGGGGCCTGAATGCTTATGGGGCAGGGCCTGCGCTTCCCTCCTCCTATCTCTGGGCGTGTCTCGGTTTTCCGGAGTTTGCAAGCAACACTTGCCAGTCAGGCTGGAGCCGCTCCGCGGTTTGTGACCTGGCATCTCACTAGGAGGGTCAGCGTCTGTTGTTTGGATCCAGGAAAGTTCCCACAATTAAAATTAAGGAATTCAATTAAAATTTAGAAATGTAATTGAAAACCCTTAAATTGTCTGTGAAAGGAATGCAAACTAAAATACAATATGCAAACTCAGCCTGTGCGGAATGTGTAATTTCATGCTGATGACCCACAGAATGGCATAGAAATCCGCTCCATTTCTGATACCCGTTCATTCTGGAGAATAGAGTTCCAAAGAGTTTCCCAGGGACACCTCTGGGGCGTGGAGGGAAAAGAGCAGTAGAGGCTGGGCGCGGTAGCTCACGCCTGTAATCCCAGCACTTTGGGAGGCCGAGGAGGTCGGATCACTGGAGGTCAGGAATTCGACACCAGCCTGACCAAAACGGAGAAACCCCGCCCCTACTCAAAATACAAAAATTAGCCGGGCGTGATGACACACGCCTATAATCCCAGCTACTTGGGAGACTGCGGCAGGAGAATTGCTTGAACCCGGGAGACGGAGGTTGCAGTGAGCCGAGATCGCCATTGCACTCCAGCCTGGGCGACAAAAGCAAAACTCCATCTAAATAAATAAATAAGCAAAAGCTTTTAAAAGTACATGTAAATTACTTCTTCCTTTCACTTGCTCTATTCCACACTTGAGTTATTTTAAACACCTTTGAAATATGCTTAGGTCAATATTTTCTAAAAAATACTGTAATTTCAGATTCACTTTAGGTGCATTCTGAAAGTAATAAGAAAACATACTTTTTATTTAAAAATTGTAATATCTTAAATCTTGTTTGTTTTCTTTTCTTCAATGTCCTGGGACCTGTAGATAATAAAGCCCTTAAAAATAGTCTTCGGGGCCGGGCCCGGTGGCTCAAGCCTGTAATCCCAGCACTTTGGGAGGCCGAGAAGGGCGGATCACGAGGTCAGGAGATCGAGACCATCCTGGCGAACACGGTGAAACCCCTTCTCTACTAAAAAATACAAAAAACTAGCCGGGCGAGGTGGCGGGCGCCTGTAGTCCCAGCTACTCGGGAGGCTGAGGCAGGAGAATGGCGGGAACCCGGGAGGTGGAGCTTGCAGTGAGCCGAGATCGCGCCACTGCACTCCAGCCTGGGCGACAAAGCGAGACGTCTCAAAAAAAAAAAAAAAAAAAAAAAAAAAAGAATAATTCTGCAGTAATTCTAAGTGTATTTGGTAGGCAGATTATTCTTTTATAGAACCGTGATAGAAGTAAAACTAGATTATCAAATTTTAAATAGCCTTACGTTTGCCGGCAATAATTTTATGGCAATATTTTTGAATTAACAGGTACTAATAAGTATGTTTTTCTGTCATATCTCACCCCACAACTTTTTTTTTCTTAAGACAGAGTCTCACTCTGTCACCCGAGCTGGAGTACAGTGGCACGATCTCAGCTCACTGCAACCTCCACCTCCTGGGTTCAAGCAATTCTCCTGCCTCAGCCTCTTGAGTAGCTGGGATTACAGGTGCGTGCCACCACGCCTGGCTAATTTTTGTATTTTTAGTAGAGATGGGGTTTTGCCATGTTGGCCAATCTGGTCTCGAACTCCTGACCTCAGGTGATCATCTGACCACCTTGGCCTGCAGAGTGCTGAGATTACAGGCGTCAGCCTCTGCACCCGGCCTTATATCCCTGCTTTTGGATCCCTTCATCCATCTTGAAGTATGATCATGTTTAAATATGAAAATGAACATATTTAAAATATTAGCAGGTTAAAATGAGAAGGATATAGTGATGTGTCACAAAGATGGATACGAGATGACGTATCAGCATTTTTTAAAAAATTTTTTCAGACGGAGTCTCGCGCTGTTGCCCAGGCTGGAGGGCTGCGGCGTGACCTCCGCTCACTGCAACCTCCGCCTCTCGGATTTGAGTGATTCTCCTGCCTTAGCCTCCTGAGTAGCTGAGATTACATGCACCTGCCACCACGTGCTTGTAATCTCAAACTTAGCTGCCACCAGCTAATTTTTTGTATTTTTAGTAGAGACGCAGTTTCACCATATTGGCCAGGCTGGTCTCCAACTCCTGACCTCGTGATCCGCCTGCATTGGCCTCCCAAAGCACTGGGATTACAGGCGTGAGCCACCGCACCTGACCCATATCAGCATATTTTACTTCGATTATTATTTTTTTTTTTAGAGGCAGGGTCGCACTGTGATTTCCAGGCTGCATATGAACTCCTGAGCTCAAGAAATCCTCTTGCCTCAGCCTCTTAAGTAGCTGGGACTCCAGGCACACTCCACGGTGCCCTAAGTCAGCATTTTTTTTTTTTTTTTTTTTTTTTTTTGAGATGGAGTCTCCCGCTGTCGCCACTGTTGCCCAGGCTGGAGGGCAGTGGCGTGATCTTGGCTCACTGCAAGCTCCTCTTCCTGGGTTCATGCCATTCTCCTGCCTCAGCCTCCCGAGTAGCTGGGACTACAGGTGCCTGCCACCACGCCTGGCTAATTTTTTGTATTTTTAGTAGAGACGGGGTTTCACCGTATTAGCCAGGATGGTCTCGATCTCCTGACCTCGTGATCCGCCCGCCTCGGCCTCCCAAAGTGCTGGGATTACAGGCGTGAGTCACCGCACGCGGCTAGCATTATTTTTTGAAGATGCAGTATCTGGGATAGATTTTGGGATCTGTACAAGATAGATATCTATATTATGCAATATTGCTAAATAGCTATGTTGCCACAAAACGACTGTTAGCATTGACTTCTATGATCTGAAGCAAAGAATTTCACTGTTGTCACCCAGGCTGGAGTGCAGTGGCACAATCTTGGCTCACTGCAACCTCCGCCTTCCCCAGGTTCAAGCAATTCTCCTGCCTCAGCCTACTGAGTAGCTGGGATTATGGACGCCCACCACCACGCCCAGCTAAATTTGTGTGTGTGTGTGTGTGTGTGTGTGTGTGTGTGTGTGTGTGTGTGTGTGTGTGTGTTTAGTAGAGAGAGGGTTTCATCCATGTTGGCCAGGCTGGTCTTGAACTCCTGACCTCAGGTGATCCACCCACTTCGGCCTCCCAAAATGCTGGGATTACAGGCATGAGCCACCACGCCCAGCCTGAGGGCTTTTCTTTTTTTTTTGAGACGGAGTCTTGCTCTGTTACCCGGGCTGGAGTGCAGTGGCCGGATCTCAGCTCACTGCAAGCTCCACCTCCCGGGTTTACGCCATTCTCCTGCCTCAGCCTCCGGGTAGCTGGGACTACAGGTGCCCACCACCTCGCCTGGCTAGTTTTTGTATTTTTTAGTAGAGACGGGGTTTCACCGTGTTAGCCAGGATGGTCTCGATCCCTGACCTTGTGATCCGCCCGCCTCGGCCTCCCAAAGTGCTGGGATTACAGGCTTGAGCCACCGCGCCCGGGCTCTGAGGGCTTTTCTTGATATGGGTTGAGGATCAGGAGACTTCTCAGGCTTAATTTTTTCCCTGGAGCTCCAAAATTCTTGACTCCTGGGGATATTGCTGTTTCTTGGCTGGAGTCTCTTATTCCTCTGTATAGCAAACACATCTGTCCTGTACCCCAAAAAGGTAACACTATCTCTATCATTCAAGGCTCCTTAATAGTGTAAACGTTCATGAAAAGAAAGTCCAGAGCAAATTGCACCTGTTATCCCAGCTACTTGGGAGGCTGAGGCAGGAGAATTGCTTGAATCTGGGAGGTGGAGGTTGGAGTGAGCCAAGATCGCACCTTTGCACTCCAGCCTGGGCAACAGAGCGAGACTCTGTCTCAAAAAAAAAAAAAAAAAAAAGTGAAACTCCAAGACACATTATGCATCCGTTTCTTCAACCCAGGAACAAAAGAATAACTGAAAATTGCCCTGCGAAAAAGGCAAATCAGTGTCATCCTCAGACAATATTTAAATCCATGTAATATTAGAGCTTTCTAGATGAACTCTAGAGTCACTGTAACTCAAGATAATAAGACATTCATTGGCTGAATACCAAAGAAGAGACTAGGGTTTCCACAAGCACTGTTAAGATAGAGGAGAGTCAATAGAGGAAGAAACCCACGCCCAGGCAGAGCCATGGACAGACATTCCTGTGACTAGAGCATTTTCTCCTACCTTGAACAGAGGCAGTTATGAGTCCTGCATCTAAATAGCCACCTCTGAAATCCTTCTCTTCCCTATAGGTTCTCCCCCTCTTCCTGTAATGTCAACCCAAGGCTTCACTGGAGACTGAAATTACAAAGACTGGTTTAGAAATAGAAATTTAAAAAAGAGAAGTGGGCTGAGTGTGGTGGCTCACGCCTGTAATCCCAGCACTTTGGGAGGCCAAGGCAGACAGATCATCTGAAGTCAGGAATTCAAGACCAGCCTGGTCAACATGGTGAAATCCTGTCTCTCCTAAAAATACAAAAATTAGCGGGGGGTGGTGGCAGGTTCCTGTAATCCCAGCTACTTGGGAGGCTGAGGCAGGAGAATAGCTTGAATCCGGGAGGTGGAGGTTGCAGTGAGCCAAGGTCACACCATTGCACTCCAGCCTGGGGGACAAGAATGAGACTTCGTCTCAAAAAAAAAAAAAAAAAAAAAAAAAGACTAGAAGTGAAGTTTTTTGGGGGGGAAAAAAAAAAACCAGGATTTCTCTTTCTTTTTGTGACAAACTCTGTTTTAAATCCGTTTCAGCCGGGCGCGGTGGCTCAAGCCTATAATCCCAGCACTTTGGGAGGCCGAGACCGGCGGATCACGAGGTCAGGAGATCGAGACCCTCCTGGCTAACCCGGTGAAACCCCGTCTCTACTAAAAAATACAAAAAACTAGCCGGGCGAGGTGGCAGGTGCCTGTAGTCCCAGCTACTCGGGAGGCTGAGGCAGGAGAATAGCGTAAACCCGGGAGGCGGAGCTTGCAGTGAGCTGAGATCTGGCCACTGCACTCCAGCCTGGGCGACAGAGCGAGACTCCCTCTCAAAATATAAAAATAAAAAAATAATAATAAATCCGTTTCTTTAGATTTTGTATTTGTCTGTTTGGCACCTGTCCATCACAGGACTAATTATATTTGTTATATTTTCTTATTTTCTGTCTTCTTGGTGCTGTGACTGTGTCATCCCTGACCGGGCAGAGACTGCCCATCTTGGGGCTAGCAAATTGTTAGAGGTAGAAGTGGGTTTCCTGAAGCCAGCCTTTCCTGTGAAAATTTACCCACCCAGAGCCCATGCCCCAACCCTCTCCTTGTCAAACTCTCAGACACCAAGCCAATATTCTCCTGTCCTAAGTCAACACAAAGCCAGGTACTAGAGAACTAGGAACAGCCCCTTTCCCCAAGGCCCTCAGAAATGCTGCAATCTGGCCAGTCCTAAACCGTGTACCCTGCTCTGCCCTGCCTTTCCTTTAAAAATCCCATTGGCCTCTCTGTGTCATCACTTGGTCACTTTTCTAAATTAAGACCCATACACTGAATAATGTCAGAGCTAGAAGATAGAAGGCTGCTTCTGATGTGGTGAAAATTAAGAACAAAGGGATTTTACAGAAGGTTGAGAAAAATGCCCGTTTTGGTTAAATCCTGTAATTTTAGATCCTGTGAGCATCAGAAATCAGGAAGCAAGATGAAAATATCTATGACTATAATATGAAGCCTCCTCACACATGTGCCGTGATTTATATTTACCACCTCCTTTCATGTGCAGAATGCCCTGGGAGACTCACAACATCCCTGCGAGGAATGCCAACAACGTGCTATATCACTGGAAGATTCAGACTTAGAAAAGTTACCATTTGGCCGGGCGCAGTGGCTCAAGCCTGTAATCCCAGCACTTTGGGAGGCCGAGACGGGCGGATCACGAGGTCAGGAGATCGAGACCATCCTGGCTAACACGGTGAAACCCCGTCTCTACTAAAAAATACAAAAAACTAGCCGGGCGAGGTGGCGGGCGCCTGTAGTCCCAGCTACTCGGTAGGCTGAGGCAGGAGAATGGCGTGAACCCGGGAGGCGGAGCTTGCAGTGAGCTGAGATCCGGCCACTGCACTCCAGCCTGGGCGACACAGCGAGACTCCGTCTCAAAAAAAAAAAAAAAAGTTACCATTTGTCCAAAGTCAGTAACAGGAAGTTCTGCCTCTAAAACCAATCAATACTCTTCACACTGCATCTCAATAGTTTCCCTCTAATGGAGAAGACCCCTTGCTGACTTTGTCATCCTTTAATTCCTGAAAATGGGCAAACAATATAATGGGAGATGTATCCCCAGGTTCTGTTTTCTTTATGCCTCCCTGTGAAGCCTCTCCTGAGAGGGTCAAGCTGTAAGAACCGACATCCTCAGAGACTGGGAACCTGGAACTCATGAGGAGATACTATGAGAAACTCATAGAGGTATCAGCATTGAAAAGGGAGGTTCTGCTGGGTGCAGTGGCTCACACCTGTAATCCCAGGACTTTGTGAGGCTGGGGCGTGTGGATCACTTGAGGTCAGGGGTTTGAGACCACCCTGGGCAACATGGCAAAACTCCGTCTCTATTAAAAATACAAATAGCCAGGCGTGCTGGCGGGTACCTGTAATCCCAGCTACCGGGGAGTCTGAGGCAGGACAATCACTAGAACCCAGGAGGCAGAGGTTGTAGTGAGCCGAGATGGTGCCACTGCACTCTAGCCTGGGCGATAGAGCGAGAGCCTGTCTCAAAAAAATAAATAAAATAAAATAAAATAAAATAAAATAAAATAAAATAAAAAAGAAAAGGCAGATTCTGACCTTGTGTATTAATCCACTCAGGCTGCCATAACAAAATGCCATTGACCGGGTAGTGTAAACAACAGAAATTAATTTTCTTAATGTGGAGACTGGAAGTTGACGATTGAGGTGAAGGCAGGCTTGTTGTTTTCTCCTTGGCGTGCAGATGGTCACTATTATGAAGTGTCCTCAAAGTCTTTATGTGCACGACACTCTGGTGTCTCTCTGTGTGTCCATACTTTCCCTTTCTATAGGAGCATCAGTCAGATTGATTGGATCCCACTCTAACACCCTCATTTTAATGTAATCGCCCTTCAAATGTTCTATTTCAAAATACAGTCACATTCTAAGGTACTGGACATTTGGGGCACTTCAATATTTGGATTTCAGTAGCAGCACAAAATTTCTCACATAATACCTTTCAGTGATCCACCCTTTGGCCCCTTTTGGCTGAGCAAGGTGGCTTACGCCGGTAATCTGAGCACTTCTGGAGGCTGAGGTGGAAAAATCCCTTGAGCCGAGTTCAAGGCTGCAGTGAGCCATGATCGCCACTGGGTGGCAGAGCAAGATCCCATTTATTGAAGCAAAAAATGAACTAATCAAGGAATTTAGGATACCCATCATATTAAATGCTTATCATTTATTTGCGTTGAGAACATTTTAGATCGTCTTTTAGCTGTTTTGAAATGTACAATAAATTATTGTTAACAATAATCTCTACTGTGCTAACAGAACTTATTCATTCTAACCATATCTTTGTACTAATCAAAATTTCTTCACGACCGCCACCCCAACTTTTTGCTGCACAGTTTTTTACATAATCCATAATCCTAATTGTCTATTTTTGCTTTCATTGACTGTACTTTTGGGGTCATATCCAAAAATCATTGCTTGGACAAATATGATGTAGCTCTTCTCCTATGAATTATTCTAGTAGTTTTATAGTTTCAGACTTTATGTTTAAGTTGTTAATGCATTTTGAGTCAATATTTGAATAAAATTCGGATAAAAAAAGTTATTGTTTTTCTATGTAGCTATCCAAATGCATCCTTCCACATCATGTGTTCTTGGCACTGTTGTTGAAGTCAATTGACCATGAACGCAAGGGCTGATTGCTGAGCTCTCTATTCCATCCCATTGGTCCGTGTGTCTGTTTTTATGCCCGTATCATGTGTTTTGATTAGTATAGCTTCAGATTAGATGTTGAAATCACATAGTGTTACAACTCCAGCTTTGTTTGCTTTACTCAAGATTACTTTGGAAAAATTGGGAGGTTTGGGGTTTCATATGAATTTCAAGATTGTTTTTTCTATTACTGTGAATAATGTCATTAGAATTTTGATAGGGATTGCACTGAATCTGCAGATTGATTAGTATGCTTTGGTTAGTATGAACATTTTAACACTATTAATTCTTCCAAATCCCAACCACGACATATCTTTTCATTTTTTTGTATATTCTTCATTGTTTTATCAACATTTCATAATTTTCTGTTTACAGATTATTCACCTCTTTAGATAAAATCACTTCCATGTATTTTATTGTTTTGCTGGTTATTGGAAATAAGATTGTTTTGATTTCTTTTACAGAGAGTTCACTGTTAGTATATAAAAATGCAACTAATTTTGCTCACCAATTTCATATCTTCAAACTTAAAGTTCATTTATTATCACTTATTATTTCTAACTATTTTTGTTTAGTCTTGAGTTTTCTGTGTATAAGGTCATTACCAAACAAGAATAATTTCACTTCTTTCTTTTTTATTTGAATGCTTTACATTACTTTTTCTTGCCTAATTGCTCTGGCAAGAACATTCACCACTATGTTAAATAAAAGTGGTGAGAGTGTGCATCCTTGTCTTGTTCCTGATCATAGAGGCAAGGCTTTCAACTGTTCATCTTTGGGCATAGTATTAGCTGTGGGTTGATCATATGCGGCCTCTGTTGTGCTGAGGTACATTCCTTCTATACCTAATTTGATGAGAGTTTTCATCATGGAAGAATATTGAATTTTGTCCAAAGCATTCAGTGAATCTGTTGAGATGCTCTTATGGATTATGTCTTTATTCTTTGTATGTGGTGCATCACATTCACAGATTTGCATAGGTTGACCCATCCTTCTTCCAGGGATAACCTACCATTATGGTAAATAATCCTTTAATGTGTTGCTTTTATTTATTTATTTATTTTTTAAGATGGAGTCTCATTCTGCCACCCAGGCTGGAGTGCAAAGGCGCTATCTGGGCTCACTGCCTCAGCCTCCTGAGTAGCTGGGATTACAGGCACCTGCCACCATGCCCAGCTAATTTTTGTATTTTTAGTAGAGACAGGGTTTCACCATGTTGGCCAGGCTGGTCTCGAACACCTGACCTCAGGTGAGCCACCTGCTTCAGTCTCCCAAAATGCTGGGATTACAGGCATGAAGCCACCGCACAGGCCAGTTTTTCTTTTTTCTTTGCTAGTATTCTGTTGAGGATTTTTTAATCTAAGTTCATAGGGAATGTTGACCTGTAGCTTTTTCTTGTAGTAGTCTTGTGTGTCGCTTTGGCATCAGGGTACTGCTGGCCTCAAAAAAGAGAATGGAAATGTTTTCTACTCTTAAATATTTTGAAGGAATTTGAGAATGATTGGCATTACTCTTTTCTTAATGTTTGGTAGAATGCTTCAAAGAACACATCACGTCCTGGGCTTTACTTTGATGTGAGTGTTTTATTACTGATTGAATCTCATTTCTCGTTCGTGGTCAGTTCAGATTTTTAATTTGTTTTTGTTTTTTTTTTTAAATTTTATTTATTTATTTTGAGAGAAGAGTCTCCCTCTGTTGCCCAGGCTGAAGTGCAGTGGTGCAATCTAGGCTTCTTGCAACTTCCACCTCCCGGGTTAAAGTGATTCTTGTGCCTCAGCCTCCCAAGTAGCTGGGATTACAAGCATGCACCACCACCCAGCTAATTTTTGTATTTTTAGTAAAGACACGGTTTCACCATGTTGGCCAGGTTGGTCTCAAACTCCTCACCTCAAGTGATCTGCCTGCTTCAGCTTCCCAAAGTGGTGGGATTACAGGGGTGAGCCACTGTACCTGGCCTAATTTGTTTTCCTTGATCCTGCATTAATAAAAGATATTTTCTATTTCCTCATAATTCAGTCTTAGCAGGTTTTATCTTTCTAGGAATTTCTCCACTTCTTTTAGACTGTCTAACTTGTTGGCATATAATTGTGGATAATGTTGTCTTATGACCTTTTGCATTTCTGCAGTATTAAGTGTAATGTCTCATCTGCCATGTCTGATATTATTTGAATCTTCTTTTTTCTTGGTTTGTTTGGCTAAAGGTTTGTGATTTATCTTCTCAGAAAAGCAATCTGAGTTTCAAGGATCTTCTCAATTGTGTTTTTCTGCTCTCTCATTTTTTTCTGATTACATTGGATCTTTATTACTTCCTTCTTCTTACTGACTTCGAGTTTAGTTTGTCTTTTTCTAGTTCCTTAGGGTGTAATGTTAGGTTGTTTACTTGAGAGACCTTTTTTGTTATTGTTGTAGGCATTTATTGCTCTAATCTTCCCCCTTAGAACTGCTCTTGCTGCATTCCATAAGATTTTGTATGTTGTGTTTCTATTGGTTTGTCTCAAGATACTTTAAAATCTCTCTTGTGGCCGGGCGCGGTGGCTCAAGCCTGTAATCCCAGCACTTTGGGAGGCCGAGGCGGGTGGATCACGAGGTCAGGAGATCAAGACCATCCTGGCTAACATGGTGAAACCCCGTCTCTACTAAAAATACAAAAAACTAGCCTGGCGTGGTGGCGGGCGCCTGTAATCCCACCTACTCCAAGGCTGAGGTGGGAGAATGGTGTGAACCCGGGAGGCGGAGCTTGCAGTGAGCTGAGATCGCACCACTGCACTCCAGCCTGGGCAACACAGTGAGACTCCCTCTCAAAAAAAAAAAAATCTCTCTTGTGATTTCTTTTTGGACCCATTGTTGTTCAGGAGCATGTGGTTTAATTTTCCCATATCCCTCCTGTTTGGAGGAACCGAGGCAAGATGGCACAGTTCCGGGTTCTTCATGGTCAACTTTCCCACGCCAGGGAAAGACACAGGTTGACTGCACTGGTGCAACCCGACTTCCCACGGAGAAAAACCGGAACCCGCCTAGCCACGCCTACCGCCCGCCCCCGACCCGCCTATGTCCCGCCCACTGCCCGCCCACTCCCAGGCCCAGGACATAAAAGCCGCTCCCGGTGGGCGCCGGGCGCAAACTTCCTCAGCCCCCACTCCTGTCGGGACTGCATTAGGAACCTCGCCCGAGAGCTCCACCAGGCGACTCCCTCGGCCTCCCCTGCCGGAGAGCGAGGGACCTCACCCCTCCCCCACTTGCTCCTAGCCTTGCCTACTCGCTGGTCCTTTAATACTCACCCTGGTGAGCCTAGAAAGCAAATCAGTTTCCTAGAAAGCAAATCAGTTTCCTGGAAAGCAAATCAGTTTCCTGGAAAGCAAATCAGTTTCCTGGAAAGCAAATCAGTTTCCTAGAAAGCAAATCACATCCATCTTGAAATTCCTCATTATTGATTTCCAATTTTGTCCCATTGTAGTAGGAACAAATACTTGATATAATTTCAATTAAATTTGATAAGATTTGCTTTGTCTTATCTATACGAACTGTACTGGAGAATATCCCATATGCACTTGAGAAGAATGATACTCTGGTACTGTTTCATGGAATGTTCTGTGTATGTCTATTAGGGTACATTTGGTCTAAAGCACAGCTTGCATCCAACAATTCCTTATTAATTTTCTGTCTGTCCACTGTGAAAAGTGAGATATTTAAGTTCCCCACTAGTATTGCGTTGCAGTCTGTCTCTCCCTTCAGATTTATTAATATTTGCTTTATCTATTAAGGTTCTCTGATGGTGGGCATATCTACATTTACAATTCTTATATCCTCTTGATGAATTCACCTCTTTATCATTGTATAATGACAATTTTTGTACTGTTACAGTTATTCCTTAATGTTTATTCAACCTCTATTCTGTTTTGGTTTCTATTTGCATAGAATATCTTTTTCTAGTTCTTAACTTTGTGTTCTTAACGGTGAAGATAGTCTCTTCTCACAGCATATACTTGGGTCTTTTAAAAAGTTATTATGACATTCTGTGTCTTTAGATAAAATAACTTAATCCATTTACATTCAAGGCAATTATTTAGTTATTTTTAAATTTTTTTTTTGATGGAGTATTGCTCTTGTTACCCAGGCTGGAGTGCAATGGTGCAATCTTGGCTCACGGCAACCTCCGCCTTCTGGGTTCAAGTGATTCTTCTGCCTCAGCATCCCAAGTATCTGGGATTACAAGTGCCCGCCCCACACCCGGCTAATTTTTTGTATTTTAGTAGAGACAGGGTTTCACCATGTTGGCCAGGCTCGTCTTGAACTCCTGACCTCAGGTGATCTGCCCGCCTCGGCGTCCAAAAGTGCTGGAACTACAGGCTTGGGCCACCGTGCCTGGCCTCATTCAAGGTGATTATTGATAGTTAAGAACCTACTCTTTTCATGTTATTATTTCCTCATTGTTTTGTAGATTTTGTTTCTTCCTACTCACTTGCTATCTTTGTTATTAGATGCATTTCTGAACTGGTATGTTTAGATTTCTTGCTTTTTATCTTTTGAATACTTACTATAGGTTTTTTTTTGCTTCATGATTAGCATAAGTCTTACATATAACATATTTTACTTATAAAAGGCTATTTTGGGCCAGGCGCAGTGGCTCAAGCCTGTGATCCCAGCACTTTGGGAGGCCGAGACAGGTGGATCACGAGGTCAGGAGATCGAGACCATCCTGGCTAACATGGTGAAACCCCGTCTCTACTAAAAATACAAAAAACTAGCCGGGCGAGGTGGCGGGCGCCTGTAGTCCCAGCTACTCGGGAGGCTGAGGCAGGAGAATGGTGTGAACCCGGGAGGCGGAGCTTGCAGTGAGCTAAGATCCGGCCACTGCAGTCCAGCCTGGGCGACAGAGCGAGACTCCGTCTCAAAAAAAAAAAAGGCTATTTTAACCTGATAAAAAGTTAACTTCTATCACATAGGAAACACTACACTTTTATTCTTCCACTCACGTTTTATATTTTTGATATTAGATTTATATCCCTTTTATATTGTATATCCCTAAACAAGATAATATACCTATTATAACAGTTTTGCCTTTCAGACTTTATACTGAATATGTGATTATCATAATTCCATTAGTGTTAGAGTATCCTGAAATTTGATTCTGCATTTACTTTTATCAGAGTTCTATCCTTTTACATGTTTCCATGTTACTACTTAATGTTCTTTTTTTATATTTAAAAAACTCCCTTTATCATTTTCATAAGACAGGCCTAGAAGTGATAAACTCACTTACATTTTGTTTGTATGGGAAAGTCCTTATACTGCCCTTCATTTTTTTTTTTTTTTTTTGAGATGGAGTCTCGCTTTGTCGCCCAGGCTGGAGAGCAGTGGCGTGATCTTGGCTCACTGCAAGCTCCACCTCCCGGGTTCACGCCATTCTCCTGCCTCAGCCTCCCCAGTAGCTGGGGATACAGGCGCCCGCCACCACGCCCGGCTAATTTTTTTGTGTTTTTAGTAGAGACGGGGTTTCACCATGTTCGCCAGGATGGTCTCGATCTCCTGACCTCGTGATCTGCCCGCCTTGGCCTCCCAAAGTGCTGGGATTACAGGCGTGAGCCACCACGCCCGGCCTGCCCTTCATTTCTAAAGGACAGCTTGCTAGGTAAATTATTCCTAGCTGCCAGGTTTTTTTTTTTTCTGTGATTTAATAATATCATCCTACTGTCCTTCTGGCCTATAGAGTTTTTACTGAGAAGACTGCTGATAGCTTTATAGAGTTCCATTGCAAATGATGAGTCTTCTTTTGTGCTTTTAAAACTCTGTCTTTGGGCCGGGAGCGGTGGCGCATGCCTGTAATCCCAGCACTTTGCGAGGCCAAGGCAGTAGATCATTTGAGGCCAGGAGTTTGAGACCAGCCTGGCCAACATGGTGAAACCCTGTCTCTACTAAAAAATACAAAAATTAGCCGGGTGCAGTGGAGAACACCTGTAGTCCCAGCTACTTGGGAGGCTCAGACATGAAAATCGCTTGAACCTGGGAGGCGAAGGTCGCAATGAGCCAAGATGGCACCACTACACTCCAGTCTGGGTAAGAGAGCAAGATTCTGGCTCAAAACAATGAAAACCAAAAACCCTTCTTCTTTTGTCTTTGACTTTTGACAGTTTATTATAACATGTCTTGCTGAAGTTTTATGTGAATTAAAACTAACTGGAGACCTTTAAGCTTCCTACACCTAGACATTTATATCTTTTCCCAGATAGAGACATTTTTGGCTACTATCTTTAAATAAGCTTTCTATAGCCTTCTTTCTCCTTTCCTTCTTGAAATCCTGTAATGTGAACTTGGCTCTTTTGATGCTGTCCCATACATCCTGATGACTTTATTTTTTTATATATATTGTTTTTTCTTTCTTCTCCTCTGAGCATGCATTTTCAAACAACCTATTGTTCGGAAAAGGCTTGTGGGAAAAGAGCTTGTGGGGGGCCTGCATAAACTGGCCATAAAAATATGGGACAATAAGTTGTGGAAAGCCACAAGAGGCCTCTGAGGAGGAAAGCCTCATTGTCATCATGTTCCCATGCTCAGAGCGAGACCAGCTCTCTTATATGTAAACACTGTGTTCAAGGCGAAAGTCACTCCTTTGAAACACTGGAAAGTGAACAGATGTGCAGGCTCCCGGTTAAGCCCACTCCCACTAGCTACTCTCCAATAAGTTAAAGATACACTGTTTGAGCACAAAGGAGATTCATTTAAACTGCTATTGCTACAGATTACGCCTAGGACGTACTGCCACCCTTTCACGCTTTCTCCCTGAACATCTGCTTCTTAGATCTAAGTGATTGTACTCAATAAATAGTGTGGAGACCATAGCTCGGGGCCTTTTGCAACCTCCAATTTGTCACTGGACCCCTGGCTCCCACCTTTAACCTGTCTCTTCTCAATCCTTTGTCGCCACTGGCCTTCAGATACCCTACAGGTAGTGTTAAGAATGTGGGCGGCAAGCCACCCAGGTGCCGAGGCAAGAGACCAAGGGCACGAGCTGTTCCAGTATAATAAAACATAAAATAAGAATAGTTACACTAGATATAGATCATAGATATTATATATGAATATCATTAATCATTAGTTTGTAGCAATTACTCTTTATTTCAATATTATAACAATCCTTGCTCTACAATTATAACCTAGGAACAACCAGGCCATACAGAGATAGGAGCTGAGGGGACATAGTGAGAAATGACCAGAAGACAAGAGTGTGAGCCTTCTGTTATGCCCGGGCAGGGCCACCAGAGGGCTCCTTGGTCTAGCGGTAATGCCAGCGCCTGGGAAGATGCCCGTTGCCAAGCGGACTGCATTCTAGCGGTAGCGTCAGTGTCAAGGAAAAACACCCGCTACTTAGCAGATAGGGAAAGGGAGTCTCCCTTTCCACAGAGGAGTTCAGAGAAGACTCTACTCCTCCACCTCTTATGGAGGGCCTGCCAGGCCCGCCCGCAGTTATCCGGAGGCCTAAACGTCTCCCTGTGATGCTGTGCTTCAGTGGTCACGCTCCTAGTCCGCCTTCATGTTCCATCCTGTGCACCTGGCTCTGCCTTTTAGATAATAGTAGCAAATTAGTGAAAGTACGAAAAGTCTCTGTTATGCAGAAACAATGTCATAAGCTGTCTCTCTCTCTCTCCTCTCTCTGCCTCAGCTGCCAGGCAGGGAAGGGCCCCCTGTCCAGTGGACATGTGACCCACATGACCTTACCTATCACTGAAGATGGCTGACACTCCTTACCCTGCCCCTTTGTCTTGTATCCAATAAATAACAGCGCAGCCTGGCATTCGGGGCCACTACCAGTCTCCGCGTCTTGGTGGTAGTTGTCCCCCGGGCCCAGCTGTCTTGTCTTTTATCTCTGTCTTGTGTCTCTATTCCCACAATCTCTCGTCTCCACACACAGGGAGAAAAACCCACCAACCCTGTGGGACTGGACCCTACAGAGACTGGTCCCCAACACCTATCTTCAAGTTCACAAATTCTTTCTTCCGCTTGTTCAATACTGTTGTTACCCCTCTCAATTGCTTTTCTCATTTCACACACTGGCTTTTTCAGCTCCACAATTTCTGGTTTTGATTAGGTCAGAGTATACATAGATATCTAAGAGATGAGGCAGTGCAGCTGATATTTGGGTTACATACAGAATAGCAGGGGAGTTATTAGTGTACATAAAGTATGATGAGAGAATGAAGGTAGAAAGTAAGGAGGCCCAGGAAACATCAAGTGGGGTTAGGACAGGTGGTAGTGAACCCATGCCCAAGGAGTTAAATAAACCAGTAACTAACAAAAATTATTTACAGAACAGCAGGTAAGAAATAACTTCCTGAAATGCTCAAATGCCCTCTACACAACTGGTCAAAATTGGTTGAAACCAATATGGCCAAATGGAGTTCGCACAGACCAAGCGTGCCAGTGTCACAGCCTGAATTTCCACACCATGTTTCAAACTACCTCCCCCTAAATTTGCACGATGCATGAGGAGACATGAAGAGCATTGTGAATGCCAGACTTTCCAGACCTTTCCTTTCCTTCTGCCTATCATCTGAGAACCCTAGAATCCACCTCCTAAACGTTTTATAATTAAATTACTGCCTTAAAGCCAGCACAGGGAGACAGATTTGAGTTTGACTCATCTTGTGAGTCAACTTACAATAAAAAGCTTTTCTTTCTCAAAAACCTGGTGTCAACATATTGGCTTCCAGTGCCTCAGTGAGACAGCTCCTTTTGCTTGGTAACAGTAGTATCAATCAGACCAGATGGTATAACAGGGGCTACAGGTTCATCTTCTCTTAGTGCCTTTCCCCACCCTTAAGAATCCTTTGATGGGCTGGGCGCGGTGGCTCACGCCTGTAATCCCAGCACTTTGGGAGGCCGAGGCGGGCGGATCACGAGGTCAGGAGATCGAGACCATTCTGGCTAACACGGTGAAACCCCGTCTCTACTAAAAATACAAAAAATTAGCCGGGTGTGATGGCGGGCACCTGTAGTCCCAGCTGTACGGGAGGCTGAGGCAGGAGAATGGCGTGAACCCGGGAGGCGGAGCTTGCAGTGAGCCGACATCGCGCCACCGCACTCCAGCCTGGGTGACAAAGCGAGACTCCGTCTCAAAAAAAAAAAAAAAAAAAAAAGAATCCTTTGAGACTGTTCCATTGCTGTGTGATGCAGGCACAGAACTCAAGAGTGAACATGCGGAGAATTCTCAATGCCAGGCTTCCCAAGGCCACAGTGAGCTTCAGATAAGGGAGAACTATTCCTTTGTTCTGAAAAGACTTCGTGACTCAGGGCTGAACTCTATCTAAATTACATGCAGCATTTATTTCATTTTCTACTTACTATGTAGTCTGGGGTTCCTCCTGTTTTCCACCTAGAGATCAATTCATTTTTATCAATATTTGGGAAAATCAGCAACATAAATCAGGTAAGGGGACCCTATACCCAGCTTCCAGTATCCTGCCCTTTGCCTGTTGCTCTTCCCACTTTACTCAATCAATTACATTAGCACAGAGACATACTGATACGCAGACTCTCAGGAGGTAACAAGAGCCCTTGAGAGCAGTTTGGGCATGACAGGTATCAGAATGAGGGCTAGGGCTGGGGCTTTTGTCCAAAGTTCATAATCTGTGTGTGGTGGCTAGCTCCTGGGAAAACCCCAAGGTTATTTCTGTGGCCATGGAGATTATTAAGAGGGCAGGATCCCTGCAGAATGGTGTCTCCCGGACACTTATCATTTCCCTTTCCATGTGAAGGTCTCTGGACCAGGCCTCCGTGATAGGGCTGATCTGGAGACCAATGTGGATGCTGTGAAAGCCTCTGATCACATAGGAGAGTAAGCTCCAGCCTCAGGAAGCAGGATCCTATCTAAAGCTCCACACTCCTGGAGGTAAGATTCTGTACCCTTCCTCAGTACACGACCAAAGGGTGAATAATCAATTGAGAATTGCAAATCTTTTAGTTTCCCAAAGAAGAAAAGAAAAAAAGTATTTTTACCCATGTTAAGAGTAACAGTAGCTACTCAGGAGGCCGAGACAGGAGAATCACTTCAACCCAGGAGGCAGAGGTTGCAGTGAGCTGAGATGGCACCACTGCACTCCAGCCTAGGCAATACAGTGAGACTCCATCTCAAAAAATGAACAAAAAATAAAAAAGCTTGGTATCTGTAATAAAATACATGAAAAAAGAGGAGTAACAGCAAAGAATACAGCCCTGAATTAACTCAACATAGAAAGCCAGAGTATTCATGAATAATCATCATCTGCCATTTGCCTAGAGAAAGAGTGAGATTGGAGTTCCAGCCCTTTGTTCTTATTTTCAGCATCAGGGAAGGTCCATTCTCTCTACTGCTCTAGAGTATGCACAGGGTAGAGGAACAGCAGAGCAGCAGCTAAGGCTAAGCCCAAGCTAAGGGGTGGGTGGGGAGCAGATTCCTGCTCCTCAGCTTTTTTTCAGGAAAGGCATATGCTTGGGGACAGAGCGCAGTGATTCCCCAGGAAGACTTAGGGTCTCAGGTTTCCCTTCACTCCTCCAGTCTGGGAAGAACCCAATTAGCCAACCCAAACTTCCAGTTTTGTTTTGTGACATGTGAAGCTACCAGTCTCTTACCCTTCCTGGAGGCTGACTGGGAAAAATCCAGCCCTATGAAGCCTGTAACCTCACATCACCTTGCAGCTCTGTATGGTAAGGCCTGCTGGAGTCAGGACCTGGCACCGAATCTTTATTGGATTTTCTCTTTTTTACAAGTTCCTGATATTTTTTTTTTTTCCAGATGGAGTCTCGTTCTGTTGCCCAGGCTCGAGTACAGTGGCGTGATCTTGGCTCACTGCAACCTCTGTTTCCCAGATTCAAGCAATCTTCCTGCCTTAGCCTCCTGAGTAGCTGGGATTACAGGCACTCTCCAGCATGCCCAGTTAATTTTTTCATATTTTTAGTAGAGACAAGGTTTCACCACATTGGTCAGGCTGGTCTCAAACTCCTGACCTCGGGTGATCCACCCACCTCGGCTTCCCAAAGTGCTGGGATTACAGGCACGAGCCACCGCTTCCGCCCTGTTTTTTTTTTTTATTTATGCCTGATGCCACCAGCTTGGGTAGATGAACCTGGTGTCCTCCTTCCCTCCAGTCCTGACGGCCATATGCAGGATCTTGTTCATTCCCTGCAGTTCGCTTCTAGGGTCTGAGGCACCGCCTCGTGATCCTCATCTGCCCAGGGTAGCCATGGTTAATTTTCCTCCAGCGACAACCACAGCTCAAGCACCACAGGCAGATTCTGCACCTTGAGTTAATGGCACAGTGATTCTAGAGCTCTACTCGTGCCCCTATGTGTTAGCCAAAGAAACCAAATGACTCAGCAACCTCATCCGCATCCAGATGTCTGGGTCAAAGCAGTGCAAGGAAGGGGTCAGTGAAGAGACTGTTGGCGAAAACAGCCAAAGAAGTGCAGTCATCACAAAAGGAGACAAAATTTGTGTGGGCTCTGGAGAACAGTGCTGTGGAAGGAACCATGAGAGACAGCCAACGTACTGCTGGGATTTAGGCCTAGAGAGGGGGAGAAACAGGCCAGTGCTGTGCATCCTGGCTCCAGGCAGTCTCTCCACCCTGACCCAGCTCTAGCATCAAAGGCTTCGAGGGGCCAACTTCAGCTGCTAGAGAGGGCCAGGTGTATGGAGCAAACAAAGCCTGCAGCCTGGGAGATGAGGAACTGCTCCTAACACCACCACATTCATCACCTGATTGGATTCTCCCAACTCAAAGTTCATAGAAGTTGAGTTAACCTCAGTCTCCTTTGCCTGAGAGCACTCTCTAAGTAAGACACTTGAACGAGTCTCCACTTGTGCTCTGCTTCTAGAGCACGTGACCCAAGACACCAGGCAACTCCTGGTTAACTCAGGACTCTCTGCCGGGGTTCAATAACTCAGGCTGTCCTTCACTCTTGTCTCTCATACTCACTCCTGTGGTCACTGAATATCACCTCATTACCCAGCCCATCCAGGGTATCCGTTGCACCTCCACCTCCTGTAACGATCCCATTCCATCAGTCGCCCAATCTTGTAGTCTCAACACATCCCTGAGCTTTGTCTACATATGCATGCCCAATTCTAGACCCCACCTCTGAGCCACAGCGCATCCTCAGCGCTAGACCCAGGCAGCATTAACCTCACTCTCAAGAGAGAAAAACTGGGTTAAAGTGTTTAAGGCCGGACTTCTCAAACTTCAGTGTGCAGATGAACCTGGACATCTTGTTAAAATGAAGGCTCTGAATGAGCAGGTCTGTGCAAGGGACGAGAGGTTCGGCATTTCTTTTTTTTTTTTTTTTTTGAGGCGGAGTCTCGCTCTGTCGCCCAGACTGGAGTGCAGTGGCACAATCTCGGCTCACTGCAAGCTCCGCCTGCCGGGTTCACGCCATTCTCCTGCCTCAGCCTCCCGAGTAGCTGGGACTACAGGCGCCCGCCACCTCGCCCGGCTAGTTTTTTGTATTTTTTTAGTAGAGACGGGGTTTCACCATGTGAGCCAGGATGGAGGTTCGGCATTTCTAACAAGCTCCTGAGAATGCGTAGGCTGCTGGTCCACTGCACTCTTGTTGCAGGAAGTGCAGGAAGGAGGAAAGGTCCCCACCTTTCATGCCTTCACCCTTAAGAACACTTCCTAGAAGCTGCACATATCACTTTTGTTCAACATCTTTTTGACTAGAATTTGGTCACAGTACCACACCTAATTTCAAGAGACACTAGGAAAATACCTGGAATCCATATAGTCATGTGCCCAGCTAAAAATCAGAGCTTCTATATTAGGAAGGGGCGAATAGATACTGAGAGACAACTGGTCTATCTTGCCATAGTTCTCTCTCTAGTACAATCCTGATTACTCTGAGACCTCCTGGGGACAGGGTCAGAGCCCAAGTCTTCTTCAAGAACACAGGAAATGGCCCACAGGGGGTTCTCTGGCAATGTACAGCTAACTCTGCTTCTCATGTTGTGTACTTCCCATGGTGAAACTGTTACACTCTTACCAGGTACTAATTCACTTGGTCCTCGCCACCCACCCTGCAATCTAGGTACTACTGTCACTCTCATTTTACACAATACAAAACTGAGCTCATAAAGACTTAACAAGCTACTCCTAGTCACACGTCTATTAACTGAAGGAGCCACAATTTGGAGCCAGGCAGTCTGGTTCCAAGGCACCTGCTCTTAACCCCCAAAATACTCGGCCAACATCTATGAAACTGAACTGTACTACAGGACACCAACCAGAGCACCCCGTGGACCCTCTGCTCCACAGGCCAGCAGCACTCCTGGGGGGATCCCCAGAGAATTCTCTCGGGACATGGGGGTATAATGGGTCCTGTAACAAGATCTTCTCCAGAGAAAAGGGCAGATGTTATGACTCTGGGGTGGTGTCCCCTCCTCCATGCTGATGACTAAGGCCAGAGGACCGACTACTTCTAGACCTTTATTTCTCTGTGAAAAGGGGGAAAATAAAAGGAATAAAATAAAAATGGCACAGTTGACACACAAAAAAACCAATGAGGGGGAGGACGGGAGGTGGAGAAGTAAATGGGGGAGGGGTTCCCATTACAGCAGCAGGATCCAGTGACCCGGGATGCTCACATCTCTCCCCGACGTGGGCGGAGTAGCCCCTTCCTCCCAGGGTCACTGTCCTGTCCAACCCCGTGCTTCCCCAGCCCGTTGGGAGGTGGACAGTAGACATCTTCCCAGGCTGGGGAGAGGAGGAACCGTGCTGGGGGAAGGGGCCTGGGGTCAGACCATGCACAGGGAGTGACAGCCAAAGGCCCCCCAGTGTCTCTCCAAAGAGGAACGTGTGGGGGTTGGAAGGTGGACACTAGAGGCCAGTGTTTGCTCCTCTTCCAGCATCAGGCGAGAGACAGAACTAGGAAAACAGGAATAGGCAAGAATCAGAACCACAGCCCTCTCTCTGCCCACAATGCCATGGTACCTCCCCCTCCCAGAAGCTGCTACCTTGTTCTCAAAGGACAGCCTAGCGCCTGTCCTCAAAAGTCCACCCTCCTGCTAGGGCTCCCTGCTTTCTAGGTCTTACCAGTCAGAGCCTCCTGGGCAAAGTATTTGACGTCCACATCCTGGTCCTGGGTCAGCTTCTCTAGGATGGGCTTGACTTCACTCTGCAGGGTGCTGGAAAGCGAAAGGAGACAGGGAAAGAGAGGGTGAGCCAGGCTGGACTGGGGCAACAGGTGGGCACAGGGCTCTTGAGCAAGAGGGTGTACACAGACATGGACACACCAAACCCAAGGTGGGAGGAGTCTCAAGAATCCAGGACACACACAGGAATTAGAAATCTCTGCTCACTGCACAGGAGGGTGACCATAGTAAACAATAATATTTTGCATATTTCAAAACAGCTATAAGATTTTGAATGTTCTCATCACAAAGAAACGGTAAACATTTAAGGTGACAGATATGCTAATTATCCTAATTTGATCATTACACATTTGCACACATTATCGAAACACTACTATACCCCCATAAATATGTATAATTATGTGTCTATTAAAAGTAAAATCAGGCTGGGCATGGTGGCTCACATCTGTAATCCCAGCACTTTGGGAGCCCAAGGTGGGTGGATCGTCTGAGCTCGGGAGTTTGAGGCCAGCCTGGCCAACATGGAAAAACCCTGTCTCTACTAAAAATACAAAATCAGTAGGGCGTGGTGGTGCATGCCTGTGATCCTAGCTACTTGGGAGACTGAGGCAGGAGAATCGCTGGAACCTGGGAGACGAAGGTTGTGGTGAGACAAGATTGTGTCATTGCACTTCAGCCTGGGCAACAAGAGCGAAACTCCGTCTCAAAAAAAAAAAGTAAAATCAAGGCCAGGCGCAGTGGCTCATGCCTGTAATCCTAGCACTTTGGGAAGCCAAGGTGGGCAGACCACTGGAGGCCAGGAGTTCAAGACCAGCCTGGACAACATGGCAAAATCCCCGTCTCTACTGAAAGTACAAAAATTAGCCAAGCATGGTGGTGCACACCTGTAATCCCAGCAACTTAAGAGGCTGAGGCACAAAAACTGCCTGAACCCAGGAGGCAGACGTTGCGGTGAGCCGAGATTGCACCACACTGCACTCCAGCCTGGGCAACAGAGCAAGATTCTGTCTCAAAGGAAAACCAAACAAACTGCAAAAAAACCAACCAACCAACCAATTACTTTAAAGGTCAGAAGTATGACAAACGACGACAGACTTCTCTTGGGCCCCAAACAGGGAGATCAGAGCAGGCTGGGAAAGTGGAAGAGAATCACAGAACCCCCAAGTCTCTGAGGCCCAGCAAATGGGTATCTTTCATTGATTTCACACGTATTCACTGAGGCCTACAATGTATATGGAATGAACACGGAGCTAAATCACTCTTGTTTCTTGCCATGAGGCATCTGGGCCAGGAGGAAGACAGAGACCAAACTGATATGTAAGAGGGGAGTGGTAAGAGACCCCAAGAGGAAGTTCCTGGTCCTCCAGGAGCCCAGAGGAGGCATCCACTCTCATCTATGGGGCCCAGGGAACTCCGCCTGCACTGAGTCTATTGTTTTGGGAAATGGAGGAGGACTTCAGAGAGAAACCAAAGCTGAGGTTGTGTCCTGGAACAGATACAGACAGAAATCAAAAGTGCAGGCTTTGTGGGTTCCCGACTTTCACTTGACAGCTCCCTGTTCTCCCCAAATAACCACTATTTTTACTTCCATCATCTCAATTCTTTCATTCCGCCTGTTTCTGAACTTGACATAAATGGTGTGTTTTCTGGGGTTTGGCTCCTCACTCAACATGGTTATCTGTGAGAGTCACCTGTGTTGCCGCCTATAGCAGGCATTTGATTTTTCACTGCTGAATAGTTTTCCACTGTATGAATGAACTAAAGTTTATCTGATCTACTGTGGGCAGACATGGAGGTTGTTTCCGTTTTTATGGCTACTATGAATAAAGCTACCATGAGCATTCTTCTGACACAAACAGCACTCATTTCTCCTGGATAGAGACCCAGGAGTGGAAGGGCTATTTCACAGGGTGTTTGTGTAACAAGCTTCACCAAATTCCACTCCAGTTCCACTCCTGTTTTCAGAGTGATCAAACCCTAAATATACAGCCTCACGTGCAATGGATGAGAGTTCCAGCTCTATGTCTTCAACATTTGCACCATTGAGTCTTTTTTAATATTGGTTGTTCTGGGAGGTGTGTAGTGATATGTCACTGAGCTTTAATTTGCATTTTCCTGAAGGCTGATGATGCTGAACACCTTGTCATATGCTTACAAGCTATTTGGAGATCCTTTTTCAAGTGCCGATTCAATTCTTTGTTCCCATCTCTTTCTTGCCCTGCCTGATTTGTAGACAGGTATTGTAGATGAGTCCTTTCTCAGAAACATATATTGCAGACATCTTCCTCCAGTCAGGGGCTTGCATTTTACTCTCAAAAATGCTGTCTTTTGAGAAATAGTGCTACATTTTACAGAAGGTCAACTTACCCATCACTTCCTCTGGTTTGCTGTGCCTACGCTAACTCATGAACATATTTTCCTACATTTTCTTCTAGATGTTTTATTTTTTAAATCTTTCTGGTTCTGGTCTGTCATCTCAAATTAATTTGTTTATGCATTGAGGTGAGGCTTCTTTTATTCCTACATGGATATCAAATTGACCCAGCTATGTTTTCCAAAAAATATATATTTCTCCACTGAACTACAGAGGTGCCTGCTATTAAACACACGTGGGACTGTTTCCATGCCCTTGATTCTATCCTATCGGGGGATTTAAATATTCTTGTATTCACATCTATTTTAATTACTATGGTGTCATAAGTCTTGGTCTCTGGTAGTATAAATCATCCAACTTTGTTCATTAGAAGTGTCAATTTTCCACTAAAGAATCTGTTGAGATTTAATGGGCTTATACTGAATCTAAAGATGAGTTCAGGGAACTGTCCCATACATGAATATTATGTAGGTCTGTTTTAATTTTGTTTGAGACAGAGTCTCACTCTATCGCCCAGGCTGGAGTGCAGTGGCGTGATCTCAGCTCACTGCAACCTCCGCCTCCTGGATTCAAGTGGTTCTCTTGCCTTCAGGCTCCCAAACAGCCAGGATTACAGGCGTGTGCTACCACACTGGCTAATTTTTTGTATTTTTAGCAGAGACGGGGTTTCGCCATGTTGACCAGGCTGGTCGTGAACTCCTGACCGCAACTGATCCGCCCACCTTTGTCAGGTCTGCTTTAATTTCTCACAGTAGTTTTACAGTTTACACTAGAGGTGTTACACATCTTTCACTGAATTTATTCCTGGCTATTTCATATTTTTGGTGCAATTATAAATTATACAAATACTTACATATAAAACATTAGGTGATTTCATTTTCTACTGACTTGTTACTAGTATATAGGACTGCCATCCCATCACCCCCTCTTTCTATTTCATTCTGTGATGTTCATTTTACAGCTGAGAAAACAGACCTTGAGAAGGGAAGGGAGCCAATGTCACACAGCAAGCAAGGAGCGGTGCTGGGCCTCTGACCCTGGGCTCTACCTTCAAAGGTCAAAGATTAAGGTGCCCACAAGCCCTTGCCAGTGTGTGGGGGAGTATCCAGACCTCACCTGTTGTCCAGGATGGGCCCTATCTTCTGTAGAGACTTGGCCACGTTGAAGCGGACATTGGCAACTGGGTCCCCAGCCATACGCAGAACCGTGGGCAGCATGTGCTTGGTGGTGATGTCTTGCCCACAGACCTCAGACAGCACCTGGGGGCCAGTGAGTAGCAGGGGTGAGTGCAAAGCTCCTGGTTAACTCTCATCTCCCACTGCCTCTGACCAGGCCACTCTGGTGACTATCAGGCCCTACAGAGGCTGAGCAACACGGGGACTCAGTTCAGTGTTAGAGTGGATCTCCCAACTCCACTAACACCATCCTAATAGCATTCTGTGATGTCTCCATTCTCTGATGTCCCAGTTTCTCTATCCTCAGGCTTCCTTTAATGACTCTGGAGATGGACCTTAATTACCAAGCCCTAGGATTCATACTGGTAATCACAGCCTGGTGAGTGTAAAGATTAATCAGGTTATACATGCACAGGGCTTAGAACAGTTAGGCTACAGATAGGAAGCACACTCTGGAGGTCACTGCTGTAAGGATCCTAGGGTGATCATCATTTGTAAAGGTCCCCTCCTTACAGCAGTGACCTCCAGAGTGTGGCGTGGGAAGAAATGATCAGAACACTTAGTTGTGTTTATTTTTAAATCCCATCCTTTCATTTCTAGCTCTGTGTATGGTTTACACATAAATTAGTACGTGAGATAATTATAATCGTAGGAAAAGCAAACAGACAGGAGCACTTCCTATCTGTAGCCTAACGGTTGTAAGCCCTGTGCATGTATAACCTGATTAATCTTTACACTCACCAGGCTGTGATTACCAGTATGAATCCTTTACAAATGAGAAGACCAAAGCATCAAGGGGTAACTATCCAAGGTAGTTAGGTAACTATCCAAGGTCCATAGCTAAAGTATGGCCCTGCCAGAGTTAAAAACTAGGTCTGACCTAGAGCCTGTACACTCACCCACCACAGATAGAGACACACATTCTTCAGGGAAGGAGAGGGGTGCTCATAAAGCTTGAGATCACTGCTCCAACAGGTCAAGTCTCCCAGGCCCTGGGTCCCTCACCATCCAAGTACCCAGTCCCAGAGGCCCTATGACCCTGACCCTGGGAGCCCGACCCCCTTGCCTGCAGTTCCCCAAGGACTCATCTCTGAATAGAAGATCTCCTCCATGTCTCCATTCCCAAGCCAGGTGTCTCCCTTGGGGAACCCTCTACCATCCTTCCTCTCCCAGGCATTCTAGTTCCCTAGAGATGGGCCAGCAGCCAGGTGCGGGGCTCACATTGATGCAGAAGAGCGTGGTCATGCGGTGCAGGTAGTTAGGGTCTCCGGACATGGCCAAGACCTTGGGAATGATCGTGGCATGGGCCCACTCCTTCCCAAACTTTTCCACTAGCTTCTTCAGGTTGCTGGTGGCTGCTTCGCGGATGGCATATACTGCAGAAGGGTGAGGGTGAGAGAGACAAGGATTTGGAAGTGAAGAACTGATGTGGGCAAGATGTAGGTCACACTCACCACGGCTTACAAAGCAGCCCCGAGGTGCCAGGCTGCATGTGAGCCAGAGAGAAAAAAGGGCTTACTGTGTGCTCTATCTGGTAACTGTTTTTTAATACAGTATCTTTCAACCACTCCAAGAGGTAGATTCCACTATTGGCCTCATTTTACAGATGGGCAAACTAAGGCTCCAACAAGTGATTTGCCTAAATTATGTGGCACTTATTACTTCAAACAGGGCTTCACAGAGATAAACATTACCTTTTATTTTTTACTTCTCTTAGTGTAAACAATGAGCAATTCTCATAATGGCCCCAAGGGACTGGAATAAGAAGTTTCAAAGAATGAGTGTGGGGCTCATTCAAAGACAGCAGGTGACTTGTTTTAGATTTGAATCCTGACCTTGGAGCTGTCAGAACCCCGGTCTCTGGCTCTCCACTATACCAGGCAACCCCTGGGAGATCTGTTTCGTCCTCCTCCCACTCAACACTTCTCTAGGACTCTCAAGAGCACGTGAGCTGGTCCATACGAGCATCCAGTGGCACGGGGAGTGACTCCAGCCTCCTCCACTGCCCACCACAGCCCCAGCCAATCCATCCTTCCTTTCTGGAGCTTCCATCTCCTCTTGTTGCTCCTGTGGAGGTACTCACCATGATCCACAAGCCAGGCCATGCACAAGGAGTTAAGTTTCTCATCAAAGAACTCCACTCCCTACAGGAGAAACCAAGGGTTCCAAGGTAAGGGTTCCAGGGAGAGCAGACAGAGGGAGCTACTAGCCACACCTCATGGAACCTACACCCACCCCAGAAAGACCAGGTACTTCTCAACTTTGTCTGAGGTGCTCCTTTCCCTCTTCTCTCTTATTGAATCCAATGCATCTTTTAAGGCCCTATTTCCTGGGTCCCTTCCTTTGACTCCCCAGGCAGTTGTCACAGCCTCTACTAAGCCTCCAAAGCCCCCCGTTTCCCCATTACAGCCCTGGACATACTGTACCTCCCCTGAGGCAACACTGCCTGGCCCCCAGGCCTCCTCACTCACCAGCTGTCCAGCCAGCAGGGGCATGTACTCAATGATGGCCAGCCGCACCCGCCACTTGGCATCCTCAGCCAGCTCCACAATGGCAGGAAGCAGGGACTGGGACAGCTGCCGGATGCCAATCACCTCATTCACACAGTCCAGGTTGGAGATGATGTTCAGCCGTACCTCAGGGCACTGAGGAGAGGAAAGAAGGATTCTGAGAGAATGTAACGCACACAGAATCCCAGGATGGAAAAAGCTCAGCTGCATCAACTTTGTATAATGGACATCTCCCAAGGCCCTACTCCTGCCCAAACCCAGCTCCCAGTCCCAGGGGCACATTAAAGGCACACAAAAAGCAGGCAGCATGGACCACTAAGTTAAGCAGATTCTTAACCTTACAATAGTATCACAAGAAATGTTCAACCATTTTGAAAGGACTTTTAAGAATCACAGTAGGAAAAGACAGCCCCCTGGAAAAAATAGGCACACATGATTCTTCTAATTCTAGCTCTGCTGTTTGCTAACACGGGTTCCTTTCTGGACATCAATCCACAACATGGGAGAGGGGAAGGAAGAAAACTATTTCCTTACTAAAGCTACTCTAGTCTAAAAAAATAAATAAATAAAGGAGCACTGAAATGAATCAATAAACCAACTGAACAAGCCTGGCAGGCCTGGGCTGTTGAAACCCTGCACATTCCAAAGATAGGACTGGCCCTTGCCCGGCTCCAGCCCTTGGTGTGTGAGCCTCAAGGTGCTGAACGCACGGGAAGAGAAGGCTCAGAGACTACACACCTTACCCATTTAAAAATACTTCTTTTTGGTGCACCAAAAAGGTAGCCTTTTTCATTTAGACAAGCTTATAAATTCTGGGGAGAGTCAAAATGTGAAATATAAATTTTATACATCTAAAATGGAAATCCCAAATACAAGTCAGATTAATTCCTCACACCAAGAAAACCACGCTGGCTCTTCTCTTCTTTTTAAGAGAAGCCGCCCTGAGACAGGCTGGCTGCCAGCACATGATTACCATATAGTGCTTGCTGAAGGTGAAACTGGAGCAAAAAATGCTCTAGTCCTAGCAAGCGCTGCAAGCGCACTTGCAGCATGTGTGGGCTTGCCTTCACACTGGGCTGAGCCTGGATCCCTCCCTGATGCCAGAGGCAAAATGCTCTCCAAAACTCTGGAAAGGTGTGAAATGACATAGCAGACCAGTTGAGGGGCTCTCACCTGCCAAATTATGCCCATTAAAGCATCAAAAACACAAATTACAGTTACAGTATCTATAAAACATGATTATAAAAGAAAATATGTGCAAGTGAAGCATAACTCAGATAAATTACTTAAATCATAAAATGTGTCATGAACATTAATGATGATTTAAACTTTTAGCAACTGATGTAAATAACTGATTAAAAATAGTACAGTTAATCACCCACTAATAGGGAAAAACAAAAATAATAAAAAATATATTAAAAATAGCGCACTCTTTTCTTTTTTTTTTTTTTTTTTTTTTGAGGCGGAGTCTCGCTCTGTCGCCCAGGCTGGAGTGCAGTGGCCGGATCTCAGCTCACTGCAAGCTCCGCCTCCCGGGTTCACGCCATTCTCCTGCCTCAGCCTCCCAAGTAGCTGGGACTACAGGCGCTCGCCACCTCGCCCGGCTAGTTTTTGTATTTTTAGTAGAGACGGGGTTTCACCGTGTTAGCCAGGATGGTCTCGATCTCCTGACCTCGTGATCCGCCCGTCTCGGCCTCCCAAAGTGCTGGGATTACAGGCTTGAGCCACCGCGCCTGGCCCACTCTTTTCAATGTATTAAAAAATTGACTGTAATTCTGCGGCTAAGAGATTACTCACTGTAGCGGAATTGAGTAACGTAACTTTTAGGGACATGTGGGACTGAAATGTAATGTCGTACTTTCTGTTGCAGTATTTCCTCCAACTTTCTAGCACACTGTGTGTGTGCCTGTGTATAAGAAAGAAAGGGATGGGGAAGAAAGACTGAGGCCTTTGGGAACAAAGATGCCACACACCAGCAAACAATCTGCCCAGTTCTTCACTACCAAGGCAAAAATCACCACGTGGTCCCTTCTGCCTCCTGGACAATCTTGAATCCTTCCATATCACTGCAGCCTCATCTCTACATACCACTTAGTCTATCCTCAGCCTTCCAGACTCCCACAGCAGCCTCGTTTGGTCTTCCTACACTTCTGCTGGCCACCTCACTTCAATCTTTCCTTCACATAATCCCAGGGTGCCTTCTAACACCAACTCTATTCTGGCTCTTCCACTTGCCCACAGTCAAGTCCAAGCTCCTTCCCCATGGTCACCCTGATGATCTCTACAGTCATCACCCAGCACTGCCTCTCATCCTCTGTAATCCAGGCAACCTGAACTGCTGGGTGTGGTCATGTGACCCTCCCTGGCCAATGGGTGTATGGGGTGCAAGCACATGTGAAGAATCTCGTCCTTCAGAGGACTGGGCCTGCTGTGGTCTGTGCCTGACCCCTCCATGCCGGCTAAGAGATGCTGAAATTGGAGAAGTTGCCTGAGACTCAGAGACAGTTGAGGTCAGCAGGGCTAACTCACCAGTTACTGTTATGAGAGAGAAAAAAAAAATCCTCCATCTAATTTAAGCCAGAATGTATTCTAGGGTCTCTATTACAGCACCTTAGCCTAAACCCTAAAAAACATGAACTCATCCTTAACAGCACCTGTAACATCTTAATGGCATTATGGGACTGCTTGTCTCTTTCCACTGTCAGTCTCTGAAGGCTTCTGAGGATCAAAACTGTCTTATTCTAGGCTGGGTGTAGCGGCTCACACCTATAATCCCAGGCCTTTGGAGGCCAAGGCAGAAGGATCACTTAAGACCAGGAGTTCAAGACCAACCTGGACAACCTAGCAAGACCTTGTCTCTATAGAACATGTTTTTAAAAAATTAGCTGGTGCCTCTTACCTGTAGTCCCAGCTACTTGGGAGGCTAAGGTGGGATCACATGAGCCTAGAAGGTAGAGGCTGCAGTGGACCATGATCACACCACTGTATTGCAGTGTGGGCAACAGAGCAAGACCCTATCTCAAAACATAAATAAATATTTTTTTTTTTTTTGAGACAGAGTCTCGCTCTGTTGTCCAGGCTGGAGTGCAGTGGTGCAATCTTGGCTCACTGCAACCTCTGCCTCCTGAGTTCAAGTGATTCTCCTGCCTCAGCTTCCTGAGTAGCTGAGATTACAGGCACCCACCACCATGCCTGGCTAATTTTTGCATTTTCAGTAGAGACAGTTTTCACCATGTTGGCCAGGCTGGTCTCAAACTCCTGACCTCAGGTGATCCACCCGCCTCAGCCTCCCAAAGTGCTGGGATTACAGGTGTGAGCCACCGCACCCAGCCATAAATAAAAACTTTTTAAAATTTCTGCTCTATTATTCATATCCTTAACACCCAGGAAAGGACTCATGCAGATTGCTGGGAGTAATGAATCCATGAACACATAGCTATGCCCACAAACAGGCAACTCAGCAAAGATCTGGATGTCTGTTGAGATATCAGGAGATTCCTGGTCAATCTAGGTAACCTGTCCCCTCCACAAACCCAGAGCTGAGATCCTGGCACCCTCACCTCATCCTTCAGCTGAGCCAGGAAGAGGGGCAAGAGGTGCTCGATGGTGTTGTCTTTGCCCAAGATGGGAGAGAGGCCCATGATGACCGAGGCCAGGGCTGACTTGACATGTTGGTTGGCGTCGGACACCAGCTCCTGGGAAAGAGAAAGGGTAGGCACAGGGATCAGGGCAACCCCTGCATCAGCAGTGGCCAAGCAGATGCCAACTCCTAAGAGACAATAACCTGCTTCTGCCCCTCTCATTCATGGAGCATGGGATGGCTTAGGATACAGGGGAAATCACTGTTCCTTATGCGTACCACCTACTTACAGTTCAATGACCCCTGCTCTCAGCAGCCCCCACTCCAACCCCAAAACCCTGTGAATGAGAGGACTCAGTGACCTCTGAGTTTTCTAGAAAGTACTTCCACCTCTAAGGTCAGCCTCAAGCTGCAGTCAGGACCCTAACTGCTTGAAACCCAAGAGCTGCCTGGTCCCAGAGGGCTGGGAATCTAGTTTGCAGCTGACGATCCCCAAAGCCTTGTCTCCAGCCCCTCTTTTTGGCAGGCTTAGATCCACTTGGTTCCTCCCATCAAACTCTCTGTTACCTTGATGCAGGGCAAGATCTGGGACATGATCACATTCTCCCGACAGTCAGCTGAGAGGTTTTCACAGAACTCTGTGGGCAGGGAGAGGGAGGCAAAGGGAAGTGAGACCCAACGTTTTAGTTCCACTTCCAGACCCTCGGACACCCACCCCACTTGCTGTGTTCTGGCTGCCAGCACCAACCTTTGACCTTGTGGGAGGCTGCGGCCCTCACCTCGGCCTCACAGTCTTTCATCAGGTTCTGGAAAGCGGGGACCAGGTCTGTCTTGGTGATCTCAGGCCCCACTGCTTTCTGGAGCTGCAGACAGGAAAGAGGGAGAGTGAGAGGGCCTGGCAGGTACTCTGGGCTAAGGAAGCCAAAATCAAAGAGAAGGCACCGGAATTAGGGGCCAGAGCATAGGCCTTGGAAGCAGTGCTAAGATCTAATCCAAGCGCCAAGTCTGGCCCCGGGGCAAGGCTCTTCACCTCGCTGAGCCTCTTTCGCTTCTGAAGAAAACTGAGGACTGCAATGTTGTCAGCATTAAAAATAACAGATTTCCATATTGTTCAGGCTACTGGGGTTAAGGTTTCTGTGACATGATCCAAATACATTCAAATGATATAATGACTGCAACTTTTTGATTTATATATGGTTGTGTTTCTTAAAGATCTGTTACCAGAAGCATGAATTACTTTTGTAATGAAAAAAAACAACAGGCCAAGCGTGGTGGCTTATGCCTATAATCCCAGCACTTTGGGAAGCCGAGGTGGGCAGACTGCTTGAGTCCAAGAGATCAAGACCAGCCCGGGCAACACAGTGAAACGCTGACTCTACACAGGAGGCTGAGGTGGAAGGATCACCTGAGCCCAGGAGGTCAAGACTGCAGTGAGTCATGACCATGCCACTGGGTGGCAGCAGCCTGGGTGACGGTGTGAGACTCTGCCTCAAAATGAAAATAAAACAATAAAGACTGACAGGGAAGAAGGTACTCTGGGGGCCGGGGCAGTGGCTCACACCTGTAATCCCAGCACTTTGGGAGACCGAGGTGGGAGGATCACTTGAGGCCAGGAATTTAAGATCAGCCTGGCCAACATGGTGAAACCCCATCTCTACCAAAAATACAAAAATTAGCTGGGTGTGGTGGCGCACATCTGTAATTCCAGCTACTTGGGAGGCTGAGGCACAAGAATCACTTGAGTCTGGGAGACAGAGGCTGCAGTGAGCTGAGATTGTGTCACTGTACTCCAGCCTGGGCAAAAGAGTGAGACTCTCTTGAAAAAAAAAAAAAAGGCACACTAGGCCCCTGGCTGTTTCATGGCATGAGGCATGGAAAGACACATGGCTCCTGCTGCAAAGCTGGTTCCTGAAGACCTGGTAGGAAGCAGGACAGTTCATTATGAGGAAGGGAATGAACAAGTAAAAAAACTTGAAGGACCTCTTGGGAAAATATTGCCTTTTATTCATCTTGCAAATATTTACTGAATGCCTACTGTGTGCCAAGAACTGGTTTAACAGCCTAAAATTCCTGTCCTCGTGGAATTTTTACTCGAAGACCCAGCGTGACACAGTTTATGTAACTCAGGAGACAATGATTGGGAAGAACCTTCCCTAAATGTGGTGATGGTATGCTATTCTGAGGCTCTCAGTCCTTCCCACAAATGCCAGTGGGAACCGGCATTTTTTTTTTTTTTTTTTTTGTGACGGAGTCTGGCTCTGCCACCCAGGCTGGAGTGCAGTGGCCGGATCTCAGCTCACTGCAACCTCCGCCTCCCGGGTTTACGCCATTCTCCTGCCTCAGCCTCCCAAGTAGCTGGGACTACAGGCGCCCGCCACCTCTCCCGGCTAGTTTTTTGTAGTTTTTAGTAGCGACGAGGTTTCACCGTATTAGCCAGGATGGTCTCGATCTCCTGACCTCGTGATCCGCCCGTCTCGGCCTCCCAAAGTGCTGGGATTACAGGCTTGAGCCACCGCGCCCGGCCTGGGAACCAGCATAATTACAGGCAAATGGCGCCCCAGGGTGGAGTGGCACTCGAGGTCTCTCTGATCCCACCCTGCCCTCTCTCCTGCTTTCTCTCAGGCTAGGCCGTCAAGATCAGGCCTGAATGTTCTTGCTTGCACTTGCTCTTGCCTCCCAGGGTTCTTTGTCCTCTTGCTAGAACAAAGTTCCTATCTTAGCTCTCACCAACTCATCTTCTAGAACCAGCTGCAACACCACCTCCCCTCCTCAATGCTTCCAAGGCCCCATATCTGTCTGTCTGTCCCACACCTGTGACACTTTATAATCAAATTTCCCCCAGTCAATCTTTCCCTTCAGACTGCCTGGCTCCATGAAGGCCAGGAATGTGCCGAATTCGCTGGCCCAGCAAATAGCTGGTGCTCAGCAAACATGTTTGTGGTATGAGGCAATCTGGATCCCTGCACAAGGAGCACTGTCCTGGGAGTCACAGAGCTGGAGTCTTGCCCCCTTTCTGCCTGGCTGGTAGTGTCACTCTGATCAGTTAATTAAACTTTCTGGGGCCGGGCACGGTGGCTAACACCTGTAATCCCAGCACTCTCGGAGGCCAAGTCAGATCACTTGAGGTCAGGTGTTCGAGACCAGCCTGGCTAACATGGTGAAACCCCATCTCTACTAAAAATACAAAAACTAGCCGGGCGTTGTGGTGGGCATCTGTAATCCTAGTCCCTCAGGAGGCTGAGGCAGGAGAATTGCCTGAACCCGGGAGGGAGAGGTTGCAGTGAGCCAAGATTGCACCACCACACTCCAGCTGGGCCTGGACCTTTCTGTTCCTGTGGCACTTTCCTCCACGAAGCCTTAACTTAGCCTCAGAATCCTTCTCAAGGCAGCACTTCAAGATGCCATGTCAATCAACCAGGACTGGAATATGAAGTGAGATGAAGTTAGATGATCACAGACATCTTATTGCTCAAACGCCCAATGATTCCGTCGGCCTAATGGTAAACCTCAGCTCCTATATGCTTCCCTTCTGAGGACACTTCCCTATATGTCAGTGTCCCCCACCAATAGGACAATGTCAACGGTTGCTCACCTACCTCTGTGAACTTGTCGGCCACCATGTAGCGGACACGCCAGGACTTGTCTTCAGCGGCCTGGCGCAGAGTGGGCATCACCAGGGCCTCCAGATCCTCCTGGGGCAGGAGCTGGGCAATGTTCACGCACGCCTCCACCGCCAGCAGCCGCACCGAGTCCTGGGGAGAGGAGAGGAATGCAGGAGGGCAGCAGAGGCCTTGCTGAACTCTGGGATTCTCTTTCACGGGCAGGGACCACCAGAAGGAGGGGAGAGCAGAGAGGTCCAGGGAGCAAACCTCACCTGCTCGTCAGAGGCCAGGTTGGAGAACATGGGGATGATCTCACTCTTGACGTTGTCCAGCTCCAGCACCTTGGCAAACTCCCCCAGCTTGGAGGCTGCGGCCCGCCGCACCATGGGGGTGTCATCTGAGCACAGGTTCCGGAAGTACCTGGGAGTCAGGGATGGGGATCCTGAGGCAGCAGGCAGTACGGCAGAGAGGAGCAAGCACAGACTCTGCAGTTGTGTGGGTCCAGGCTTTAACTGAATGACCTTGGGCAAGTGATGACCCCCTCTCTGTCTTCCCAGCCCTATGAAAAGGAGCTGATAGTAACAGTACCTACCCCACAGGTCTGCATGAGGTTTCAATGAAATAATGAAATAACACTTCGCAGATTGCACATAATAAATCCAGTCAATGGTAAGTGCTGACAATTACATTATCATGATTATAAAAAGTGCTTAACCAACGGGCCAGGCACAGCGGCTCATACCTGTAATCTGAACACTCTGAAGACCAAGGCAGGAGGATTGCTTGAGCCCAGGAGTTCCAGACCAGCCTGAGCAACACAGTGAGACCCCATCTCTGCCAAAAATAAAAACGGAGCCCAGCGTGGTGGTGCACACCTGCGGTCCCAGCTATTTGAGAGGCTAAGGCAGGAGGAATGCTTGAGCCCAAGAGGTTGCGGCTGCAGTGGGCTATGATTCTACCAGTGCACTTCAGCCTGGATGACAGAGCAAGATCCTATCTCAAAAACAAACGAAAAACTGCTTAACTAAGAGGCTAGTCTAGAGCCACAGAAAGGCTTTATTTTACAGCAGCAATTGCTTCGGTCAAAGATGGTCAGGGCCAGTGTAAGTATCTAAGCATCTGCGCAGTCGTAAACCAGAGTTCTGGAGTGAGCCACGGCTCAAACCTGGGCATGATGGTCAACTGTTTGCAAAGTAGAGGAGCAGGAGGCTGAAAACTGAGGTGGTTTATCTGCCAAAGGCACTGGACCTGGAACAGGCTGGAGACACCATCAGATGTGATGTGCTGAAAGTTTTTATGTTCCAGATTTTGCTCTAAGCACTTTATATGCGATAATTCCTTTTTTCTTTTTAGACGGAGTTTCGCTGGTGTCGCCCAGGCTGGAGTGCAATGGTATGATCTCAGCTCACCGCAACCTCTGCCTCCTGGGTTCAAGCGACTCTCCTGCCTCAGGCTCCCGAGTAGCTGGGACTATAGGCGTGCGCCACCATGCCCGGCTAATTTTTGTATGTTTAGTAGAGATGGGTTTCACCATCTTGGCCAGGCTGGTCTCGAACTTCTGACTTCATGATCCACCCGCCTTGGCCTCCCAAAGTGCTGGGATTACAGGCGTGAGCCACTGTGCCTGGCCTTTTTGTGATAATTCTTTTAAATCCCCACATTAATCAGTGGGAAGGAGGACCTGTCATCATCTCAGTTCCTAAGTGAGCAAGGGGGCAGAGGTGGTAAACTGACACCCGGCCGTGTCCAGAGACCAACTCTCGAGGATGTAGCCTATCACGTGATAAGCAGGAGTGGTAGTGGAGAGCGTTCAGGGGCGTGTGGGCCCCAGGTAGACCAAAAGGAGACTGAGGCTTTAGAGAAGGGGACCAAGCTGAGGGGGGAGCTTGGAGCTTCCAAGGGGGCCAGAGACTCACTGTCGCAGTTCCGCCTTGACAGCACTGGACACTCGGGGGTAGCAGACAGAGAAGAGGCCACAGGCCGAGGTGCGGGAGGTGAACCAGTCGCCGCCCGCCAGCCGCTTCACCAGCGGCACAAAGTGTGCCTCCAGGTCAGAGGGCGAGTGCTCGTGTGAGATGGCCCGTAAGGACTCCACTGCTTTGTCCCGCACCACTGTCTCCTCCACTGTGGCCAGCGACTCCAGAGGTGGCTGTGGTGAGAATATGAAGTCACTGGACAGCTCCCTCTCTACCATCCCCGGCCCTGGAGCTCCACCCTGCAACCCCCTCATGGGCTCATCTCCTCAGAGAAACCTTCCCTACTACCCATCCCAGCCTTCATTAAAACAGCATTTTTAAATGGTTGCAGTGAATGACTCAAAGGAAAAATGTCATATTATGCCAGCCAGCAGAAGGTCTCTGTCAGCGTGCCTTCCACAAACATTCTTATTTAGGGGTCCTTGAAGGAGTTTCACTGGGGTCCATGAATCTGAAAATTACACACGTCACTTTCTGAGGAGAAAGTTCTTAGCCTCTCAAAGTGCAATGATCATCACTGACACTGCGTAGAACATCCGTTCACTGTGTGTACTAGGCAGGACCACCGTGTTGTACCAGGGGTGCTTGTTCTTCCTCACTGAATTCTATAAAGCAAGTCCTGATTTTAAAGAAGAGAAAACTGAGGTACGGTCTAGCTTGCCCAAGCTAGTAATAGCTACAGGTCAGGATCGAAAACCTGACCTGAGTCTCCCATGAACAGGTACAGTTGTGCTGTCTCACACAACTCTGGTGACTGAATTGGCATCTCATGTTTCTGGGGGATTAGGGGGCTCGGGACTGCTTACTGGTCGTTACTGTGGGCCTAGAAAGACTGTGTCCTTCAGATATATATGACTGGCTCTCCACTGTATCCCCAGAGCCCAGCAGCACTCTTAGCACAAGACAGGAACTCTTAATTAGTGACCTACTGAAGGGAGACTCAACTTATCCCAACATGTTCAAATAAAGGTGGAGGTCTCTGGTTTGAAATTCAACTTGGGCTGACAGATATTTAAGGCAGGAAAAAAAAAATCATAAATGGAAATGCCTCCAGGGCCCAGTCAAGTAACAGAATGAAGCCATCAGTCAAGGTGACAGGCGGAGGTGGCAGGGGGCGTGAATACGAAGAGGCAGGCACTGGGGCACCTCGGAGAGCATATAGTCCAGGGAGGGCAGGTGCTCAACAGCTCCAGGGACTGTCACTATGGGAGGATGCAGCTGGCAATAAGCAAATCTGGTTTTCCAAATGCAATCCTCAAAAAAACTCAGGAGTTTTGTATGTGAGAAGTCTCATGGAACACATGCTACAACACGGATGAACCTTGAAGACATTATGCTAAGGGAAATCAGCTAAAAGTCAGAAGGACAAATATTTTCTGACTCCACTTACATTAGGGAATCTAGAACAGTCAAACTCATAAAGTAGAACGGTGGCTGCCAGGGGCTCGGGGATAGGAAATGGGGAGTTCATATTCAATAGGTCTGCAATTTCAGTTTGGGGAGACAAAAAATTCTGGTGATGGATGGTGATAACGGCTGCACAATGTGAATAAACTTACTGCCACAGAGCTACACACTTTAAAATAATTAAGATAGCCAGGCGCGGTGGCTCAAGCCTGTAATCCCAGCACTTTGGGAGGCCGAGACGGGCGGATCACGAGGTCAGGAGATCGAGACCATCCTGGCTAACACGGTGAAACCCTGTCTCTACTAAAAAAATACAAAAAACCAGCCGGGCGAGATGGCGGGCGCTTATAGTCCCAGCTACTCGGGAGGCTGGAGCGCTTGTAGTCCCAGCTACTTGGGGGGCTGAGGCAGGACAATGGCGTAAACCTGGGAAGCGGAGCTTGCAGTGAGCTGAGATCCAGCCACTGCACTCCAGCCTGGGCGGCAGAGCGAGACTCCGTCTCAAAAAAAAAAAAAAAAAATTAAAATAGCACATTCTACATATATTTTTACAGTAAAACTATTAAGAACAAAAACAAATGTTTAAAAATAGTTACAATGGGCCGGGCGCGGTGGCTCAAGCCTGTAATCCCAGCACTTCGGGAGGCCGAGACGGGCGGATCACGAGGTCAGGAGATCGAGACCATCCTGGCTAACATGGTGAAACCCCGTCTCTACTAAAAAATACAAAAAACTAGCCGGGCGAGGTGGCGGGCGCCTGTAGTCCCAGCTACTCGGGAGGCTGAGGCAGGAGAACGGCGTAAAACCGGGAGGCGGAGGTTGCAGTGAGCTGAGATCCGGCCACTGCACTCCAGCCTGGGCGACAGGGGAGACTCCGTCTCAAAATAAATAAATAAATAAATAAATAAATAAATAAATAAATAAATAAAAAATAGTTACAATGAATGATTCAAAGGAAAAATGTAATACTAAGCAAGCCAGCGTAATGTCATGGTCACAGGTCCTCGTGCTATCGTGAGGTCTCAGGTTCAGGATGGTCTCATGGGAGTGTGACCATAGGTGTGGTGTGACTGGGATACTGCAGGGACAGAGTTCCTCTTGTTCACCTCGGCTCTCCCATCACGTGGGCTGGCACAGAGAAGGCACTCAATCAACACCTGCCAAGTGACTAGAGGTGGAGCTTATGGTAATCTGTTATAAGGAGGCCTAGGGACAGAGGTTGAGCAGTAATTATGTAAGCCAAGGTTCTCTTCTCCCATAGGTTACTGCAAGAAGTAGTTCTCAAAGTATGATCCCTGACCACCCTACAGCAGAATCACCCAGGAGGCCTATCCCAGTGTGGACCAAAACAATCAGAGTTATCTGGAGGCAGGGCCCAGGAAGGTACACATTTAAGAAACTACAACTGATGCCTTTGCACAGTGAAGACTCACTACTGTGAAGCCGCTCTGTGAAGTCTGGGGGAAAGGGTTCTCAAACCTGGAGAGCACACAGGGTAGGGAAGAGTGTGAACCACCTAAAATCCTGTGGGCTTTTGTAAGAAGAGGGTCCGGGATTGAACAGATTCTCAAAGGGATCCACAATTCCAAAAGAGTTAGGAGCTGCTGGCCGGATGCAGTGGCTCACGCCTGTAATCCCAGAACTTTGGGAGGGCAACACAGGTGATCACTTGAGGCCAGGAGTTCCCGACCAGCCTGACCAACATAGTGAAATCCTGTCTCTACTGAAAATACAAAAATTAGCCGGGCATGGTGATGGGTGCCTGTAATCCCAGCTACTTGGGAGGCTGAGGCTTGAGAATCGCTTGAACCCAGGAGGCAGAGGCTGCAGTGAGCTGAGATCGCAACACTGCACTCCAGCCTGGGTGACAGAGCGAGACTCTGTTTCAAAGAAAAAATAAAATAAAAATAAAAAGAGCTGCTGACACAGAAACAACCCTCACACCCAGGCACGGTGGCTCACACCTGTAATCCCAGTACTTCGGGAGGCCGGGGTGGGTGGATCACCTGAGGTCAGGATTCTGAGACCAGTCTGACCAACAAGGTGAAACCCCGTCTCTACTAAAAATGCAAAAATTAGCTGGGTGTGGTGGCACACCCCTGTAATCCCACCTACTGGGGAGGCTGAGGCAGGAGAATCGCCTGAACCTGGGAGACAGAGGTTGCAGTGAGCCAAGATCACACCATTGTACTCCAATCTGTGTAACAAGAGTGAAACTCCATCTCAGGAAAAAAACAAAACAAACAAATGAAAAAAAAAAACAATCCTCACACTGCAGCTACAGGAGTCGCTGTAATTAATTCCATTTCGCCACTGCTGAGAGCGAGGGCTCAGAGTGGGTCTGACACATCTCTGGGTTTCCACAGCCTAGAGACTTTGCTCAATGTTTGTGGAATGAAGAAACTACACAAAGCCATTTTCTATTTCCCATAACCTGTCAAAATCCAGGTTAACAGCCACCTCCTCCAGGAAGCCTTCCCTGACAACTTCCCATCCCACCTAAGCAGGTTAGGTATCTACCCTGGGTTTTAAGGGGCCCCCTGCCTCCCTTGTCTACAGCTCTGAAAGCAACCAGGAGCCCTCTGAGCATAGTACATAGGAGTGGCTAAGAATTAGGGGACTGGGATCGAATCTGGACTCTGCCTCTTCCCAGCTCGGGCAATTCATTTAAACCAGCCTGTGCCTCAGTTTCCTCATCTGAGCAACAGAGCTAACATCAGTGCACAATTGTGTAAGGCTCTTGGGATGTGCACTGCAGGCAACGAGCAAGCACAAGCTATTCTGATCTGACTCTTCTCTGGTTTCCAGCACTGCCTGGTCCAGAGAGCCCCAGGATGTCTGCTGGCTGACACGAACGTCATACGCATCAGTCACAGGGAATTGCTTCCCAAAAGGAAGCGTGGGTTGACTGGGACTTTCCTCACTGAGAATGTTCTGTTGGGAGACCCTGGCCAGGTAAGAGAAGGATCCCTGGGTCCCAGCCCAGCTCCACAGCAAGCTTGAGTCCCAAGCTCAGTTGCAGACCCTGGGGGCCCTTGTTGAAGCCTTGGGGTTTCATAAAAATGATGTCTTCTGCTCCTAAGTCCTCTGAGAAGCTACTGAAAGCTACAAATTCACTGCTCAGAAGTTCCACCTGACAAATATCAGGCAGGGGCTACAGACAATTTTGTGAAATTCAAGGAACCCCTTCTAGGCTGGCCCCCAAACCTTATCATGCTCATGTGAAGAAGTCCTGTTTTTTGTAAAATGTATGAAACGATCTCATTTATATACAATTTTCTGTGTGTCCATATGCACAAATTATACATATACGCCCAGATGAAAGCTGAGATACCAGAATATAATGGTAACTATCAAGTTTCCTTAGATAACACTGTTGGGGAAAAAACAAATTACTGTATTTGCTCAAATCCCAAGATCCCAACAATGACAAGCACCATTCTTCTACACACCACTAACAGGGAGAACGGCTGCTGCTATACAACACCATCAAGGGCCGGTGCCACACTGTATCTGTAGCAACAGTGAAATACAGAATCACTGGGGGAGTGGTGCAGAGGCAGAGGCAGCAGCAGTGGCCCAGGACTCTGAGAACAGTGAAAACCAGGGGACTAGGCAACTTCTAAGGCCTTCCTTCCCAGATCATCTCTCAAACAATGCTTCTTGTTGGGATCTGACCCATCTTTTTTTTTTTGAGACGGAGTCTGGCTCTGTCACCCAGGCTGGAGTGCAGTGGCGCAATCTCGGCTCACTGCAAGCTCCGCCTCCCGGGCCCACGCCATTCTCCTGCCTCAGCCTCCCGAGTAGCTGGGACCACAGGTGCCCGCCACCGCGCCCGGCTAATTTTTTGTATTTTTAGTAGAGACGGGGTTTCACCGTGTTAGCCAGGATGGTCTCGATCTCCTGACCTTGTGATCCGCCCGCCTCAGCCTCCCAAAGTGCTGGGATTACAGGCATGAGCCACCGCGCCCGGCCAAGGGATCTGACCCATCTTTGTGTCCCTAGCCATCACCTAGCACGGGACACACAGGCAGGCAGTGGGGTGGGGATGTGGCAAAGAGTTAAATGGACAGACCGAGAATCCCAGCTCTGCCATCTACAAGGCATACAATCTTGAAGAGACACTTAACCTCTCAGTGCTCCAGGTGGCTCACCCATAAACAGGGAATCCCTCCTACCCCAAAGGCTGGATATGATGTCACAGCAACAATAATGACAACTGCAGTTAACATCTATTAGTACTTACTAAGTGCCAAGTACTGTGCTAGGGCTCTTCAAGATAATTTTTTTCTTTTTTGAGACGGAGTCTGGCTCTGTCACCCAGGCTAGAGTGCAGTGGCACGATCTCGGCTCACTGCAAGCTCCGCCTCCCGGGTTCACGCCATTCTCCTGCCTCAGCCTCCCAAGTAGCTGGGACTACAGGCGCCGCCACCTCGCCCGGATAGTTTTTTGTATTTTTTTTAGTAGAGACGGGGTTTCACCCGTGTTAGCCAGGATGGTCTCGATCTCCTGACCTTGTGATCCGCCTGTCTCAGCCTCCCAAAGTGCTGGGATTACAGACTTGAGCCACTGCGCCCGCCCAAGATAATTTTAAAAGGTTTTCATAATCCTATTTTGCAGATGAGAAAGGTACAACAGAGAGAGGTTAAGTAATTCTCTTACAAATCATATAGCAGCAAATAAGTGGTAGAACCCAGCCTGACTCCAAACCCACAGCCCTGTATGTAGAATCCCAGGTGAGGCCTGGCACTGGGCACCTACCTGACCACTAAATAGAAAGGATGACAACTGCACCCTGAGTTCACAATATTAAAAGCCACTACTGACTTGTCGGATTAAAGCAGATGTCCATGGCCTAGCTGTTCTGACGTGATCCCCACGCTCTCCAACATGCTCACCTCCCTGCCCTAAGTCGGCAGGGCCACGGGCCTGACCCTATGGGGTGGGCAAGAGGACTTCCTGCCTTCCACTCACCAGCAGGCAGTGCACGTACTCTGGGCCTCCCACCAGGGTAGTGAAGGTTCCCAGCTGTTCTGCCAGGGCCAGGAGGACCTCGTCTTCATCATAGATGGTATCTGTGGAACCAAGACAGACTTTGTGACTATCCCACCTCAACTCTGACCCCAGCCCAAGCTCAGAACTCACAGACTCCATTCTGCTTCCTCAGGCTGTCAGCACTCAGTTTCCCCATCCGCCCACTTGCTCCCCACTCTCCACCTGGGCTGACACAGAAATCACGGCACAGGCTTGGCTGGGATGAGAGAGCCCTAAGTCCTGCTTCTACCCTCTAGCAGGTGCAAAACACTGACTGAGTGATTCCACCTCTCTGAGTCCCAGCTTCTGCGTCTGTAAAATGGTGTTCACCATCCCTCCCTCGTAGTGAGGGTTACAGTGAGGAGCAAACACGACCAGGTGTATAAAGCACAGAGCAACGTCAACGAGAGCTTTTTTGGGGTCCAGCTTCTCCCCTCAGCACTGTTCTCTCTGCCAGAAATTTCTTTTTATCTTTGGAGATTCAGTTTAGCTACCCCTTCTTGCCCTTCTTGGAAGACTTCTAGGATGTCCGCTGGAACACCTCCTCTGGGCTCAGTCTCCCTCTCCCTCCATGCCACCTTTACCACACCCTTAACATAGGCTATAATCAGCGAGCCCAGGACTGGCTCCTCTCTATGCCCCAGTTCCTGCCAGAGCTGAGCCCAGACAGACAGCAATTCAGGTTTGTTGAAAAAATGAATACGTGAAGGGAAAATCTGTTCTGTCCCTAATGCCCACATCCAAAGGCCTCTCTCTTAAGCTCCATCCTCTCATCCCTGAGGCAGTGGGAACTGCTAATCCCTGCATAGCACAAGATGTTAATATGCCTGGCATCTATTACCACTTAAACCTCCTGCATTTAAGCTGGGTATATGGCAATCCAGCAACAGACTACATTTCCCAGACGCCCTTGCAGTTGCCAAGGCCATGTGACCTTGCTCTGGCCAATGGGATGTGAGTGTAAGTGGTGGGTTCAACTTCTGCGTCACCTCCTTATCACAACCGTCTCATTTAAGTAGTCATTATCATCATCCCCATTTTATGGTGGGTTCAAATCTTGCTTTACTGTTGGGTGCTTATACAGCAACTCACTTCATCTCTCTGAGCCTTTCTCATCCCCCAAATCACAATGGGCTGTTCTCACTTCATAGGGTTGTTCTGAGACCAAAGAGAAATAAATGCTTTCAGTGAAGAGCTCAGCACGGGGCCCAGTAGGAGGGTTAGCATCTCTGCCTCTTCCTTCAATAAATAAATTCTCGCCAATAAGACTCTGGCTACACTGTTCTTAGGCTCGTTCCCAGCCTCAGTTTCCCTGGCTCCCTCTGCACACAGTTAAAACCACCCTCACTGTTTTCTTTGTCCCCTGAAGACCTTATGCATATCCACAGACTCAATTCTTATCCATCTCTATCTCCAGTCTAGACCTTATAGCCAAGCAATGCTGCTGAAGGCCAAACACCTGGGAGCTGCCAGCACCCAGTCTTTCCACCAACCCACACAGAACTATCCTCCTTGTAAGGGTTGGCAGCTCCTTCTGAGCCAAGTCTGTCAACCCTCCCAACCTAAAGTCACTCTGATCATCACTAGCTGTCAGCTGGGAGACTGCAACAGCTTCTTACCTGGTTTTCCTGCTTCCACCTTTGCCCCTACACCATCTGGATCTCCCAGAACCCAGAGTGACTCTTTCAGGTGTAAAAGAAATCCTGACACTCTTTCATTTCAATCTGCCAATAGTTTCAAAGAAACCTGATCTCACATGTTGTGGTCACTGTTCTTCTCCAACCTCATGTCCTAGTCTCACTCTCCCTTAACAATCTTACTCAGCTCATGGCGACCTCACTGCTATTCTTTCAACACGCTGAGCACACATCTGCCTCTCCTCACAGCCTGAAATGCTCTTCCCACAGAGTCCCACATGGCTGGTGCCTCCATTCCACTCAGGACCCTCTCCCATTAAGCTTCCATAAAAACCCAGAGGGTTCAGAGAGCTTCCAGATGGTGAAACATGTGGAGGCTCTTGAAGGATGGTGGGCTTAGGGAGGGCAAGCAAGCTCCAGGCCCTTTCCCCCATACCTCACTCTATGCATCTCTTCATCCTTTGCAATATCCTTTATAACACACCGGTAAACATAAGTGTTACCCTGAGTTCTGTGAGCCTAATCAAACCCAAAGAGGGGGTCGTGGGAACCCCAACTTGAGGCTGATCGGTCAGAAGTTCCAAAGGACCTGCAACTGGTGGGCAGGGTTGGGGACAGTCTTGGGGACTGAGCCATCAATCTGTGGGATCTGACATTATCTCTGCAAAGACAGTGTCGGAACTGAATTAGAGGACAACCAGCTGCTGTCCACTGCTCAGTTTGGGGAAAAAACCCCAGACATATGGTCACAGAAGTCATGTTCTGTGTTATGATTGCTCTGGTGTGAAAGTAGAGGAAAGATGCAGAGTTTTCCTTACACACCCCGACTGTTAGGTACTGCTCTCATTAGACTCCTTTACAGATAAGGCAAATGAGGCTAAGGAAGGTGGAGTGACCTACTCAGGTTTCCCAGCAAGTCGGCAGCACAGCTGCTTGTTTCAAACCCAGGTCGCTCCAGTATTTTTCCTCTACAACTTCTTCACCACTTTATTATCCTGCCATGCCTCAGCATTCTAAAGCTTTCAAGTCTCCCCAACAGTTCACCAATAGAAGCCACCTGGTTTGGGGCCATTTGTTCAGTATCATATGAGCAGACTCTTCATGTAGCGTTCAGTCAGACACACCTGCACCCCTCAGTCACTAGAAGTGCCACTGCAGGCGAGTCACTGCACCTCTTTAGGCTCCAATATCCCATGTGTCCAGTGCGGGGAGGGGTAACAACCTCAAGCTCCTTCCTCCCCAGGGTCATCACTAGGTCCAACTAAGACGATCCCATACACAAGAGTTTAATTAGTGACAAAGCATTCTAAACCTTCAGCTGTGATTTCCGCTGGTATGAAGTATAGAGCATGAAGCGGTAATGGGAATAATGCTAACAGCGGGTTTACTACTAATTGGTAGTCCAGTCTGTGTCAGACAGTGTACTAAGTGCTTTACCTACATCCTCACAGACAGCAGTGCTTAGTAACAGCCTGGCAGCTAACGCTTTGGCAGCACGTACTGCACAGGGTCATAAGCACCTTACAGTATCTTATTTAGTCTTCGTGTTAAGTTACATAATTATGCCCATTTCACCTGTGAAGAATCTGAAGCAGGTAGATGTAAAATATCTTGCCCGAAGTCACACACCTAGAAAGTGGTAGAGCTCGGATTTGAAATCAGCCATTAACCAATGCTGTCAAGTTAAAGGCCAGAATGACTACCTAAATATCCCTTCTCAGTTACCTCCTAACTGCACGACCTTGGGCAAATGAATCACTTCACCTCTCTACACCTTGGCTTCTTCATCTATAAAATGGGGACAGCAGTATTACCTGCTTAAGGCACTGCTGTGAGATTAACTGGGTGAAAGGATGGTGATGTATGTTTACTGAGTACAGACAGCTTTCTAAACACTTCATATGAACTCAATTCTCACAAGATACAGTGTAGAACACGACCTGGTATATAGTAAACATATCATAAGTATTAGCAATTGTTATTAACACTGAATGTTCAGATCAACACTATGGCACATAGATGATTATCCCAATCTACAGATGAAAAATGTAAGAAACAGATAAACTAACTTGTCTAAAGTCACCAGCTTCCAACTGTTGGAGCTGCAACTCAAACCTGGTTCTATCTGCCTCTAGATCCCTCTCACCAATGCCTGCCTCCAGCATTCCAGACCACTCTGTTAGAGCAAAACTGCACTTCTCTGAATCCCTTTTCCCACTCCATAATGTCTAGCACAGGGCAGACGTTCACAAACCATATGTTAAATCCACAAGTCTTCTCTTATCTAGTGAAAAACACCTCCCAAGAGTCCCCACATCTGGGTCCCAGGGCTCCCCTTCATTACCTGTAAGGAAAGGCAGAAGCTCACTTCGGGTCCTTTCGACCCCAAGGGCCAAGGCGATGGTGGACAGCTTCTTGATGCTGTTGAGGCGAAGCTAATGAGAGAACAAGAAGAGGAGGGGAGAATGTTAGACATTCCAGACACACATGAGTTCGGACAGCTCTGAACCCAGTCAGCCCCTGGAAGCCTTGCTTGGTTACGTGTGAAGATGCTCAACAGTAATTTGGCAAACACCCACCAAGAGACCCTGTGACCTCGAGCTAATCATTAAATAACAACAATAGTAGTGGCAGCAGCAACAAATGCAAAAGAACATCCCTTGGTTCTTATGGAAGCAACACCTCCTCAGTTGAACTTTCCAAGACCACTCTGTTGAAAACTGTACTCCCTCTCCTCCTCTCTCTTCATCACCTTCTCCTGTACTTAGTACCACATAACATGCGAATACACTGTACTTTAACAGCAGCAGCCACTTTATAACATGCTTCCTCTGTGCCAGGTCCTCGGCTAAACACATCCACACACCTGCACCCCTGTCACTACTAGCTGGAGTCCCATTTTACAGACAGGGAAACAGGCTCGGGGAACAAAAGCCCCTTTCAGGGTCAGAGAGCTAAGATCACATGGAGCAGGATGTAAAGCCAGGATTGCTGGCTAAGTGATCATAAAAGAACAACACTCCAGCCTGGGCAACAGAGTGAGACTCTGTCTCAAAAAAAAATAAAGAGCAAACAATATTACAATAAAATGACGACAAAAACAAGAGTAGCATTAGCAGTAGTAATAATACCACCAGAATAGGAGGCTGAATGGCAGCCTCAAAAAGTTACTTCCCAGTGATGAGCATGTCAAAGAGTCTTTGCAGACGTAGTTAAGTGTGTCCAGATCATTCTAAACGGAGGGTTAGCCTTAAATCCAATGACAGTGTCCTTCTAAGAGACAGAAAGGAAGACAGATACACAGAGGGGAAGGCAAGCATGTGAAGATGGGTGGAGAGAGCAGGTGATGCATCCACAAGCCAGGGAACACAAGGAATTGCTGGCACCACCGGAAGTCCTAACTTCCAGAAAGGCATGGAATGGGTCTCCCTCAGAGCCTCCAAAGGAACCGACCCTGCTAAGACCTTGATTTCAGACTTCTGGCCTCTAAAACTTGTTGTGTTAAGCTACCCAGTTCGTGGTGATTTGCTGTGGCAGTCCTAGAGAACTATTTTATTTGGCTAACAAACATAATAGATCTCATGCCAAGCATTCACATGTTGGGACCTCATTTGATCCTCTAGATCCTAGAAGAAAAGCATGGCTAATGTCGTCTTTTCACCACTTTGGAAAGTGAGGCTCAGAGAGGTAAAGACACCTGCTAAAGCCAACACCAAGGGAGTGTGGGATCCAAAGCCAGCTGCTCTGACTGCAGGCCAGACTGTGGAACTCTCCCCTCATTTCTTCATCTCCACCACAATGCCTCTCCTATTATTAATAGCTCCCAGCACTGTCACAAGAATGGAATGAGCTCATGTGTGTAGGAGTGGGAGGAAATGCTTTCGCCAGTGGGAGAGTGACTAATGGTCCCACAGGGGACCTTTCTTCCTGGATAGAGGCAGAACAGGTAGGGACAGGGCGAGGTTGAGGAGCAGGACCTCCCTCAGCCTGTTCTGTTCTGAGGCCCCACGTAACTGACACGAGGTCTACAAGTGACTAACATCCTGCGTGAGGGGTTCTCCGGTCCAGGAGTTGAAGAGTATCTTTGGGATCACAGACGATGAGCATCTGATGAAGTGTTGTGATGGTCTCTCCTCAGAAAAATGCACACAGTTAATCTTTCATACATGTGGTCCAAAACTTACCATCCTGGCATGAAACGGACCTCAGGATAGAGTACTACAAAACCTGCAACTGATTTTCAGCTAAAAAATAAAACGTATGGCCGGGCGCGGTGGCTCAAGCCTGTAATCCCAGCACTTTGGGAGGCCGAGACGGGCGGATCACGAGGTCAGGAGATCGAGACCATCCTGGCTAATACGGTGAAACCCCGTCTCTACTAAAAAAATACAAAAAACTAGCCGGGCGACGAGGCCTGTAGTCCCAGCTACTCGGGAGGCTGAGACAGGAGAATGGCGTGAACCCGGGAGGCGGAGCTTGCAGTGAGCTGAGAGCCGGCCACTGCACTCCAGCCTGGGCGGCAGAGCAAGACTCCGTCTCAAAAAAATAAAATAAAATAAAATAAAATAAAATAAAATAAAACGTATATAGAGACAGACCTATAGAAAAATGAACAACTAATATGGCAAACACTAACAATTACTGACCTGGGGTGTCTAAGTATAGAGGTGCTCACTGCACTAGGCTAAAAGTCAGCAAAACTTTTTCTATACATTCCCAGACAATAACTATTTGCAGCTTTGCAAACCTAACTACTGAACTCTGCCTGTGTGGCACTGAAAGCAACCATAGAACCAGAACTAGAGAAGCAAACAGGCATAGCTACGTTCCAATAACTTTATTTGCAAAAGTAGACAGTGGGCTGAATTTGGCCCACGGACTGTAGCTTGTTGACCCTTGTATTAGTCTTCCAACGTTATGCAAGTCTGAAAACTTTCATAATAAAATACCATGGGGAGGCCGGACACGGTGGCTCACGCCTGTAATGCCAGCAATTTGGAAGGCCAAGGCAGGCGGATCACGAGGTCATGAGATTGAGACCATCCTGGCTAACACGGTGAAACCCTGTCTCTACCATAAATACAAAAAGAAATTAGCCGGGCGTGGTGGTGCACGCCTGTAATCTCAGCTACCGGGGAGGGTGAGGCAGAAGAATGGTGTGAACCCGGGAGGCGGAGCTTGCAGTGAGCAGAGATCACGCCACTGCACTCCAGCCTGGGCGACAGAGCAAGACTCCATCTCAAAAACATGAAAAAAAAATTAATTAATTAAAATAAAATAAAATACTGTGGGGAGTATTGACCTATTTGTCTATTTCTTTCCTCTTTGTTTTCTCCAAGTTGATCTGTGTGTTATTTGTGTGTATATATATGGGAAAATATACACACGGGCTAGGGCCACACTAGGTGAGCAGCAGTCCTGAGGACAATGAGACGGTACAGGGAATAATCACAATGAATAATCACAAGCGTAAATGTCAGAACCTTAGCAACAAACATTTACTGTTTGCTACGTGCTTGGCAGCATTCCAAGTGATTGACATGGATGATTTAACACATTGAAGCCTCCTAACTGCTCCGAGGTACGTATTGTTAGTAGCATACCCACTTCACTGGTGAGGACACTGATGCTCAGAGACGAGGCTGTCACTTACTGGAAAGCAACGAAGCCGGGCAGCCTGACTCAATTTCAACATCATGCTGTCATTTAGGCAAAAATGTCTGTACGACAAAGCTTCCATAAAAACCAAAGAGGATAGGATTCAGAGAGCTTCCCAATAGCAGAACATGCAGATTCTTGGGGGGGTGGCATTTCCAGGGATGGCATGAAAGCTCCCCGTCCCTTCCCCCATAGCTTACCCTATGCATCTCCTCATCTGTCTCCTTTGCAATATTCTTTATAATAAACCGGTAAACCTAAGTGTTTCCTGAGTTCTGTGAGCCGCTCCAGCAAATTAATCAAACCCAAAGAGGGGGTCGTGGGAACCCCAACTTGAAGCTGAGGATGCCCAAGAGGTGGGCCCATGACAATCAGGCTGCTCTCCCGTGGCACAGAGTCCCCTTCCTCTGCTGTTCTTTCGGATTCTGCTTTTGGTTTCATTAAAAGTGTTTCTTCAGGCAGACAGCATCATCAACGCTTGAGAAAGGTGGCCTACGGTGGTACTACAGGGCTGCAAAGTCCAGGTTCAAGGCTAAAGTGCTTACATATTAGCTGTGGAATCTTGGGCAATCCTTGTACCTTTCTGAGCCTCAATTTTCTCATCTGTGAAGTGGGGATGATGAGAATACCTACCCTCAGAGGGTTGCCTTGAGTACGAAATGACATTCTACAAGGACACCCTAGCACTAGGGGAAGATTAATAATGGCAGCCGTGGCAACCACGCCTCACTGACAGCATCCTGATTTTGTTCAGATTATTAAGAAGGACACTGTGGCAGCTGGTCCACTTATGTTTCTTTTCCCTTTTTCCACCATGACAGAATAATAACAGCAAATACTTCCTCAGTCTCTACTACGCCCCAGGCTTTAATGTTTTAACTCCTTTAACCCTCACAATCCCGTGAGGGAAATACAGAATCCCCCATCTTAAGGCAGAGAACACAAAGGCACAGGGAGGTAAACTGCATACAGCTTACTGGTGGCAAAGCCAGGATTTGAATCCCAGCCACCAGGTTCTTAACCAGTACTATGGATTCATATTCGCTGTTTTTTCTTTTTTGTTGTTCTTGCTGTTGTTTTGAGACAGGGTCTCGCTCTGTCACCAAGGCTGGAGTGCAGTGGCACGATCGCAGCTCACTGTACCCTTGACCTCCCGGGCTCAAGTGATTCTCCCACCTCAGTTACCCAAGTAGATGGGTCTACAGGCAGGTGTCACCAAGCCCAGCTAGTTTTCTAACTTTTTGTAGAGATAAGGCCTCACTATGTTGCCCAAGCTGCCCTCAAACTCCTGAGCTCAAGCGATCCTCCCGCCTCGATCTCCCAAAATGCTAGGATTACAGGCATGAGCCACTGCGCCCGGCTTTGTTTTTTGCGTTTTTTTTTTTTTTTTTTTGTGGAGGGGTGGGGTGGTGCCATGGATCCCCTTAGTAGGTCTAATAATGAACACAATTTTGAAACAGAGGTGAACATAAATGACACTAGAAGGTATGTATAATAGTAGAAATGACATGTGAACACATTCTGGCGACAGTCACAGGTTTTGCTAACACTATCTATGATATACTATAGGGATATTATAATTCATAACAGAAAGGAAGTTAAATGTAAGTTAGAGGTTAATGAAAATAAAGATGTTATAATTCCCAGGCAGGTCCAAACTCATGGACCTGCCTGGGAATTGCAGATGATCCCCAAGTTAAGAACTCCTGTACTGGGCTACACTGCTGCTCATCATCCCTGGTTTTCAGCTGTACACATGACCCCTGGAAAAGACATTTCTGAATTGCCTTTGCATCTGAATGTGACTATAAGACTAACATCTGGCCAATAAAATCCAAGTGGAAATGTTTTGTGCAGCTTATAGGGATGGTGTTCACACTTATCTTCCCTCCTTCCTGTCTGGAATGGAGTTATAATGGTTGGGGCTTCCGCAGCCAACTTGGGGACCTGAGGTAACCTGGGGGACAGGGAGGGTAGAATGGAGGACACAAGCAGCGTGTAATGGTAAGAGCCCAGGACCCTGACACCATGAAGTGCCACAGCGGCCTGGACTGCCACCAGACATTTTGGTCATCAGTCAGAAATAAACTTCAAGCTCATTTAAGCCCCTGTTATTTAGAGTTTTCCTACTACTTATAGCCAAACTTAACCTCAACTAACTCTGCACATGACCTAGTTCTGGGCAAAGAAATAGACAAGCAAGTCTGCTGAGGAGATTCAGGACAGACTTTCCTCCTTAATAAAAGGGAGGAGGGGAAGAACCTCTGTGTCCTAAGCTGGCCCCTGGTAAACTGCAAGAAAAAGTGCAGTCCCACTAGGACAGCAGCTGCTGCTGGAATCTTACAACCAAAATAGGCCAGTAAAAAAACCGCATTTCTGTGATATCTTTAAGCCGACCCAATTCTGTGACAGCTTTGAGCTGCTGAACTTGCTATATGAGAAATAAAAAGAACCCTTACTTGTTTAAACAACTCTTGGTTGGGGTTCCTGTCACATTCCTGATAGAAAAGCTATTAATATCATCCTTAAGAAATCTTGACTGGCGGTTGATCATGTCATATGCTGAGGAGAATTCCCTGTGTACTGACTATCTCCCAAGCATGTCCCCACCAAGCACCTGCTACAGTTGTGATACTGTGAAATACAGATTTGGGCTCCGTCCCCATTTCCTTGCATACAACTCCTCAAATCCTTGGAATCTCCAAGGTGGTTTTTGTATGCTAATGTTGACTGACACCTTCAGGATGGGGTCCACAGTCACTGGGAAGACAGTCATGGAAAACACAGAGACATGATTAGAGGGTTGGGATTTTCAGCCCCGCCCCACACCCTCCAGGGAGCGAGAGGGGCTGAAGGTCAAGGTGATCACCAGGTTTAATCAATCCTGCCTACCTAACAATGCCTTTACAAAAACCCATAAGGACAGGGCCTGGGGGCTTCAACACAGCTGAACACACACAGGTTCCTGGAGGGTGGTGCACCCAAGAAGGGCATGGAAGCTCCACACCCCTTCCACCATGGCTCACCCTATGCCTCTCTTCATTTGTATTCTTTATACTATCCTTTATAATAAACTGATATACTTAAGTGTTTCCCTGAGTTCTGAGAGCTGCTCTAGTATATTAATCAAACCCAAAGGCAGGGTGGTCATGGGAACTCCAACTTGAAGCAGGTAGATCAGAAGTTCTGAAGGCCCAGAATGGCAACTGAAGGCGAAGGTCAAGGTGCAGTTTTGAGGCCTGAGCCCTCAACCTGTGAGACCCAACACTGTCTCCAGGTCACGTGTGAACTAAGCTGGAGGACACCCAGTTGGTGTGCGCTGCAGAACTGATTGCTTGCTTGGTGGTGGAGAAGAATCCCTCCCCCAACAACACACATTTAGTCATGGAAGTCTTCTTCTGTGTTGTTGATTGTTGGGTTGAGAGAGTAGGAATTGGGATTTTCCAAAGAGTCCACCTATATATATGGTTCCACGACAGCACTTACCACCCTAGACTGGGACTCTCTGTGTCCCAGCAGGCCTCAGCACAGAGCCTGCTCTGTGGTGACTTAACAAATAAAATCCCCCTTTCCACTACATGCACCTGTGGAAAGGGGACCCACTTTTAAAGACCCATCCTGCATTCAACCCAAGGAGCCTTCCATAATATGAATCTATATGGTATAATCCCACATGTAGTATGTCTTCCCTTCACAATCAGAATAAAAGCTAAGGCCCTACTCTGGCTTACAAGGCCCAACACAATCTTACCCTAGTCTATTGACCCATTCTCACTGGGCCTGGCTTGTCACAATGGCTTCCTTGATAGTAACCAAAAAAACAAACAAACAGCCCAGTGTATTCCCAATCCAGGCCTTAACACTTGCTGACTTGGTCCCACATGGTTCCCCAGATGCCCCACTTCCTCAGGTCTGCTCAATCCCCACCATATGACTACCAGAGGTAAACCAGCACACTAAACAAGCCAATTTCACTGCATCTTCACAACCAGGCACATGCTGATTCTTCATCACTATCCCCATTTTGCAGATGAGGAATCTAGGCTCAAAGAGGGGAAAGTACTGCTCCAGGGGCACACAGGGAGCAAACTGGTAGAGTGGGGGTTCAAACTTCAGTCATCCTCAACTCTTCCCTCTACATCACCCACCAGCAAATCCCATCAGTCCCCCTCAACATGTCCTGACTGTAACCACACTTCCCCACTACGTGCTAACACTGGTCCTGGGTGCTCTGTAAAGGCACCTCAACAGGACCAGTGTTCCTGCCCAACCCCTATGACAGCCAGAGGAAAGATCCTTTAAAATTATATCAGAACCCATCATTCCTACTCAAAGCCTTGCAATTCCCCGCCCCCCTCCGCCATCTTCAAGGCTTTCACCTTGGCCCACAGGCCTCACCTGATCTAGTCCTGGTCTAGTCCTCACCTCCCACCACTTTGCCATTTTCTCTGCCTCAGTCGGCCTTTTTGCTGTGCTTTGAACGCATCAAGCATCCTCCCACTCCTGGTCTTTGTATCAACCATTCCCTCTGCCCAGACTGCTCTTCCACAACCTGTTCATTTCATTCAAATACTTGTTCAACACCACTTTCTCAGAGCAGCTTTCTCTAACCTCCCTATCCAACACAGCAGCCCCAGGTGCTTGCTCCATTCCCTGTACCTGTCTTATTTTGTTCTTTTTTTTTTTTTTTTAAAGACAGAGTCTTGCTGTCACCCAGGCTCTCACCGCAGCCTCGATCTCCCTGATTCGAGCGATCCTTCGACCTCAGTCTCCTGAGTAGCTGGGACCACAGGCCTGTGGCATCACACCAGCTAAATTTTTTTTTTTTTTGGTAGATACAGGGTCTCACTTTGTTGCCCAGGCTGGTCTTAAACTCCTGGGCTCAAGCGATCCTTTCACTTTGGCCTTCCAAAGTGCTAGAATTGGTCAGGTGCAGTGGCTCATGCCTGTAATCCCAGCACTTTGGGAGGCCGAGGCAGGCAGGGAGTTTGAGACCAGCCTGACCAACATGGTGAAACCCACTCTCTACTAATACAAAAATTAGCCAGATGTGGTGGCGGGCACCTGTAATCCTAGTCACTCGGGAGGCTGAGGCGGGAGAATCACTTGAACCCAGGAGGCAGAGGTTGCAAAGAGCAGAGACGGCCTGCACAACAGAGTGAGACTCTGTCTCAAAAAAATATATATATATATAACCAAAGTGTTAGAATTTGGCTTGAGCCACCATGCCCAGCAATTTTTCTTCTTAGCAATTACTGCCACTGACATTCCATTACAGATCTACTATCTGTCTCCCATACCAGAATGTAAACCCCGGAAGGGCAGCTTTGTTCCCTACTGTACGTCTAGTATCTAAAACAGAGTCTGGCACATAGGAGGTGTTGATAAATATTTGCCGAACAAATAAATCAAGACTACAGGATTTCATATCCTGTGTTCCTTCTAGTATCCTGAACTATCTCAGACACAACTAAAATATTCGGCATATGAATATAATCAGCAACCTTGTGTCCCACCCTAGACTCTATTCCACCCTTAGGTCCTACTTCCTTTCCTGACTCCTCCACTTCTCAGCTGCACAGCTTTGGCTACGTTATTTATGGTGCTTCAGTTTCCTCATCTGGGAAGTGTGGACAAGGACAGGACCTACTTCAAAGAGTGATGATGAGAATTCAGTAAGATTGTCAGTGTTATTCCTCTGCACTGTACCTAGCATAGAGCAAGCACCCAGTAATTTCTTACTCAGATGGTTTAAGTCAGAGGTTGGCATTTTTTTCTTCCCTGCAACAGGCTAGACAACAAATATTTTTTTTTTTTTTTTTTTTTTGAGACGGAGTCTCGCTCTGTCACCCAGGCTGGAGTGCAGTGGCCGGATCTCAGCTCACTGCAAGCTCCGCCTCCCAGGTTCCCGCCATTCTCCTGCCTCAGCCTCCCGAGTAGCTGGGACTACAGGCACCCGCCACCTCGCCCGGCTAGATTTTTGTGTTTTTTTAGTAGAGACGGGGTTTCACCGTGTTAGCCAGGATGGTCTCGATCTCCCGGCCTCGTGATCCGCCCGTCTCGGCCTCCCAAAGTGCTGGGATTACAGGCTTGAGCCACCGCGCCCGGCCGACAGCAAATATTGTAAGCTTTGAGGGCCAGACCATCTCTGTTACAACTACGTAACTCTGGGCTGTAGCACAAAAGTAGTCCATAGGAGCTTCCAGACAGATGAACACCTAGTGGTTCCTGGAAGGTGGAATGCCCAGGGAGGGCATGGAAGCGCCACACGTCTTCCCCCAAACCCTGCGTGTGTCTTCATCTGTAGCCTTTGCAATATCCTTTAGAATAAACCGGTAAGCTGCCTAGCTCTCTGATCCTGGCACAAAAACAACTCCCTACAAATGTTTGCTGGTTAGTGGATGGATGGATGGATGGAAGGATGGAACGACAGACAGCTGAAGGAAGTGATCCTGGAGTTAAAAAAAAAAAAAAAAAACTGGCTGGGCACAGTGGCTCACGCCTGTAATTCCAGCACTGTGGGAGACTGAGGGAGGAGATCACCTGAGATCAGGAGTCTGAGACCAGCCTGGCCAAGACGGGAAACCCAGTCTCTTTTAAAAACACACACACAAAAATTAGCCAGGCGTGGTGGCCTGAGCCCGTAGTCCCAGCTACTCAGGAGACTGAGGCGGGAGAATTGCTTGAACCCGGGAGGCGGAGGTTGCAGTGAGCCGAGATCACGTCAGTGCACTCCAGCCTGGGCAACAGAGTGAGACTCCATCTCAAAAAACAAAACAAAACAACAACAAAAAACTATGGCCATATCTGTTCCCTCTTCCTGGGAGGCTCTTCCCCACCTTCTTTCAATCTCTTCTTAAATTCTGCATCCTCAGAGAGGCCTCGCCTGATTGGCCTACTTAAAATGGATCTGCCCCACCCCACTTTGTACTTGCTGTGCCCTCTGCCTTTAGGTGTGTTCTCAAACTTGATCTCAACAAGGCCTCCCTTCACCACATTTTAAAACTGCATCCCCCAGGCCGGGGAACAGTGGCTCATGCTTGTAATCCCAGCACTTTGGGAGGTCAAGGTGGGTGGATCACCTGAGGTCGGGAATTTGAGACCAGCCTGACCAACACGGAGAAACCCCATCTCTACTAAAAATACAAAATTAGTTGGGAGTGGTGGCACATGCCTGTAATCCCACTTGGGAGGCCGAGGCAGGAGAATCGTTTGAACCCGGGAGGCAGAGGTTGCAGTGAGACAAGATCACGCCATTGCACTCCAGCCTGGGCAACAAGAGCCAAACTCCGTCTCAAAAACAAACAAACAAAACCCCTGCATCTCCCATCTCTCTTATTTTTATTTGTCTCCCTACTGCTTATCCCCAGTATACTCTGTTCATTGTCTCTCCTCACTGCAAAGTAAACTCCCCTACTGCATACCAGTGCTTAGAACAGTGACCAGCACAGAATAGAGGGCCAATTCAATATGGATTCGCTGCCACAACATCCTGTGTTTCCTTCCCATCACTTTTCACACACTCATCTGTTTAGCTCTGTTGACCTGTTTCACACCTGAATCCTGTATAGCAACTGGTGTCTCCACTATATCCCCAGCATCATACCTGATACATGGCACGTGTTTACTGAACAAAAGAATTCATACAACCGCCCTATGAACTAGATAATTATCCCCATAAAAGAGAAGAGGAAACAGGCCTAGAGAGATTAACTAACTTGCGCATGTCAATCAGTGAGAAGTGGAAGGGCCAGGAATACAACCACAGCCGGTCTGCCCCCAGAAACAGTGATATACCAGGAACCTAGGAGGCGGGACCCACGTTTGGCAGGTTACCCAGTGCACCTTGTTCAATTTTATAAATGCGAAAACTGAGACCTAAAGGGAGGATGGGACCTCTTTAATCACCACTCCCAATAATCACAGCTAATATGTATCAGGCCCTTACAACAGGTCTGACACCATTCGACTTTTTATTTGTGCCATAATTCGTTCAGTCCCTCACAAGTCCGTCCAGCAAGACCAGGACTACAATTAGCCCATATTTTATGGAACACGGAGGCCCAAAGCGGTGAAGTAACTTGTACAAGGTCACACAGCGGGTGGCAGGCTGGCTCAGAGCCTTGGGTCACCGCATCCCATAACCAGGAATGTCCATCCGGGCTGGGCGCGGTGGCTCACGCCTGTAATTCCAACACTTTGGGAGGCAGAGGCGGGTGGATCGCTTGAGGTCAGGAGTTCCAGACCAAGGCTGGCCAACATGGCGAAACCCGTCTCTACTAAAAACACAAAAATTAGATGGGCGTGGTGGCTCGCGCCGGTAATCTGAGCTACTTAGGGGGCTGAGGCGCGAGGATGGTTTGAACCCGGGAGGCAGAGGTTGCACTGAGCCAAGATCGCGCCATTGCACCCCAGCCTAGGCGACACAGAGGCTGTCTCAAAAAAAAAAGAAAGAAAGAATGAATGAAATGTTCATCCGCTTAGCAAATCCTTCACTCCCTATCCTGATCAATGGGAGGATCCGGGGAGATGGGGAAGCGGGTTTCTACAACCTAATTCGCTCTTCAGTTTGGCTAGTCCCCACCTTTGGGGGGGGTGTTTTTGCGTCCCCGTCCTCTTAGGACACCTAAACCAAAATGAGAGGTAGAAGAAGAGCAGGAATTGGGATGGCAGGCCTTCGTCTCTCGGTCCCCACTTAGGCCAGCAGTCGAAACCCAGAAAAGAAAAAAACCTTCCCAGATCCTGACCCATCAGGCGGCTCTACCCTACTCGGAGCAAGTCACGAGCGCCCCACATCTCCAAGGGGCCATTCAGAGGCCGCCGCCAATCACAGATCCCTCCTCTCTCCCGGACCCAGTCTGCCGACCCCAGGCCTGGCTGCAACCTCCCAGGACCGCGTACCGCCGCGCGCACTGAGCAGGCCCGGGACCCTCGAGGCTAGCGCAGGCCCCCGCCCTCCACTGGACCGACACCCAATCAAGAGCGCCGTCTCAATGAGTCCGGGCACTCGGGGAGATAAGAGACGCACGTTGATTGGCCGCCACCCCTTCCGCCACTCCCAGCGAACGCTGAGTCTTCTCCGCGAGGGCTGCCCATGCCCCCAGGTACCCTTCCTCGTCTTCCCCAAGTCCCCCGTAGCCTCCGTACCTGAACGTCCTCGTTGCGGAGTTCGTCTATGAGCACCGCGATGGGGTACAGCGAGTCGTCGCCGTCGGCCGCCGCCATCTTGGCTCCGTCCCGTTCCTGTCAGACTGCGGCCAGCGCTATGCTGAAACCGGGGGGCAGAGCTGGGAGGAGGAGGAAAAGCATGCTTGGGGGCGCCCGAGCCAGTTTACAGGGGCTGCTCCACGGCCATTGGCCGCGCTACGCCGGCCTAAGCCCGCGTTTCTTTGGTCCGGACTAGTGAAGTCCCGCCCACTTCCCATTTGCCATTGGTCGAGAGAACGAGATTTGACTAGTTTGAGCCTAGGAGAGGGGGAAGAAAGCGGAAGTCAGCCGTGTCCTAGCGACCAAGATTGTACCCGCCCTCGTCGCTGCTAACAACGACCGGGACGAGCAGTTGTTTCTAGCCAATGAGGGGTGATAGGGGGAGGACGCTAAGCCTGACCTTTGGTGGGTCCAGGGATGGTTTCTGCGCGTGCGTCAGTGGTAATACGTGACGTCATGTGGGGAGCGGGAGGGTGTGCAGATTTTGGGTTACCCGGCCGTGGTTCCGCTGGCTGGCGGGCTGGCTCCCCGCGCCTTTGCGCAGCCGGAGGAGGGAATGAGACTTTTATTTGTGTTTGATTTATGCCAAGGCCCAGAAAAGGGAGCGACTTGCCCTGCTGTCTCTCTTTTTCTTTTTCTTTCTTTCTTTCTTTTTTCTTTTTTTTTTTTTTTTTTTTTTTTTTGCTTTTTTAAAGACAGGGTCTCGCTCTGTTCCCCATACTGGAGTGCACTGGCGCGATCTTGGTTCACTGCCGCCTGGACCTCCTCAGGCCTTAGTCTGCAGAAATAGCTGGGATTATAGGCTCGCGCCGCTAGGCCCGGCCAGTTTTTTAAAGAATTTTTGTGGAGACGGAGTCTCACTGTGTTGAGCTCAGTTGCCTTGCTCTTTGGATGAAACCAAGCCCCTCGGGCCGGTATTCAATACCCTGCCTAGGCGCGTCTCCCACCTCCGTTTTTTACCTTTTATCTGATGTCCTGGAAAATCAGAGCTGCCTGAGCACATCTTGCGTTTTCGTGCCAGCAAGCCTCCTTGCCCAAGGTGTACGTTCTCTGTACGTTCTGCCTTTCTTACTCACTTCTCAGATTCTCAGATATCTGCGTACATGCTCGTTCTCTAGGCTTCCAGAGCCACCAGAACCTCTCTGTCTCTCCAATCCCATCTATGTGTCTCAATCCCAGAGCCTCGGCTGTGACTATGCATTCGAATCTGTTTCCTCCATAGAGTGGGAGCAGGATTGGATCTGACTAATCTCTGTTTTTAACCTCTTCAGCAAAGCCCCACCCCACCCCCCCACCCCCCGCAATCTTAGGACCACTCTGAGGGAGTTGGATGGGGATGGTAAGGCCTGGGATGCTCTCTCTTCCTTTATTCTACTACTTGAAGGGCTGGGCTGAGCTAGCACTCTGACAGGTCTGAATACCCACAGCATCTATTTCTTTTTTCTTTCCTTCTTTCTTTTCTTTTTCTTTCTTTCTTTTCTTTTCTTCTTTTTTTTTTTTTTTTTTTTGAGACGGAGGCTCACTCTGTCGCCCAGGCTAGAATGCAGTGGCCGGATCTCGGCACACTGCTGCTGCCTCTGCCTCCAGTGTTCAAGCAATTCTCCTGCCTCAGCCTCCCGAGTACCTGGGATTACAGGCGCCCACCACAACGCCTGGCTAATTTTTGTATTTTTAGTAGAGATAGGATTTCACTACTTTGGGCCAGGCTGGTCTCAAACTCCGGACCTCAGGGTGATCTGCCTGCCTTGGCGTCCCAATGTGCTGGGATTACAGTTGTGAGCCACCGTGCCTGGCCCAGCATCTATTTCAGATACCCTTACCCACTCCAGTTAGGAAACTGCTGCTCATAAGTGGGGATGGGGGTTGAATATTTCAGTCCCAGCCCTCCATATTCCCAGGATTCCCCTCAGCCCCAAGGCCTCTGAGGCTAGGGATCTTTTTAGCTACGCGTGCCTGTCTTGGTGTCAGGCTGCTTGGGATGTTGGGCTGGAGGCCTTTGAAGTGCCTAGGGCCTAGGAATTTTCAAAGGCTTATGAGCCATTATAAATCTCAGAAATAAAATAGAAACAAATTATGGATTCCAAAATGCCAAAACAAAACTGCAAACTTTAATAAGTATTCAGCAAATACCTATGCAAATCAATACCTATACAGATCAATGCCAATGATAATAGCTACAGTAAAGTGTATTCAATAAATGCATTCATTTAACCCTGACGACAACTCTATAAGATATATAAAGTACCAACATCATCCTAATTTAATGGATGAGGAAACTGAGGCACAGAGAACTTTAGGAATTTGTCCAATGTCTCATAGATGGTAATAGTGGTGCTGGGATTTGTTTGTTTGTTTGAGACAGGGGCTTGCCTTGTTGCCTAGGCTGGGAGTGCAGGGACGCAATTCGTGCTCAGTGCAGTCTTGATCTCCCAGGCTCAAGTGGTCCTCTCACCTCTGCGCCTGCCTCCCATCCCCCAGTAGCTAGGACTACAGGTATGTGTGACCATGCCTGGGTAATTTTAAAATTTTTGTAGAGACCCCTGGGGTCTTACTATATTTCCCAGGCTGGTCTCAAACTCCTGGGTTCAAATGATCCACCTGCCTTGGCTCCCAAAGTGCTGGGATTACAAACATGAGCCACCCCACTCGTCTGGTGCTGGAATTTGAACCAGGGCAGTCTGACTCCAAAGGCTTGCTTGACTAAAACTGAGCTTTAATATAATGATACAGGCCAGGTGTGGTGGTGGCTTATGCTTGTAATCTCAACACTTTGGGAGTCCAAGGAGGAAGGATTGCTTGAAGCCAGGAGGTCAAGACCAGCCTGGGTGACATAGCAAGACCCCTATCACTGCAAAAAAGAAAATTAAAGTTAACCGGGTGTGTTGGCACATGCCTGTAGTACATCAGGTACATCCCTGTAGTACTCAGGAGGCAGAGGCAAGAGGATCACTTGAGCCCAGGAGATCGAGGCTGCAGTGAGCCATAGTCACACCACTGCACTGTAGCCTGGGCAACAGCCAAGACCCTGTCTCAAAAAAATAAAAATAAAAAATATATATACACATATAATATTTAATGTGGTGTTTCAGATTATTTTACTATACCTGAGTTCATAGCGGGGTGGAGTGTACAAAAGCAAGAGATTCTGGGACTAGGAGACATTCCTGATGTTGGGTCTTGGGCTTTCCTAATCCTCAGTTTCCTTTTTTATTTGAGACGGAGTTTTGCTCTTGTTGCCCAGGCTGGAGTGCAATGGTGCAATCTCGGCTCACCACAACCTCCGCCTCCCGGGTTCAAGCTATTCTCGTGCCTCAACTTCCCAAGTAGGTGCGATTACAGGCATGCACAACCACGCCCGGCTAATTTTTGTGTTATCAGTAGAGATGGGGCTTCTCCATGTTGGTCAGGCTGGTCTCAAACTCCTGACCTCAGGTGATCCACCCACCTTGGCCTCACGCCAGGGATTACAGGTGTGAGCCACCAAGCCTGGCCTTTTTTTTTTTTTTTTAATTTTAAAAAGTACAGATTGGGGGTCTCACTATGTTGCCTAGGCTGATCTCGAACTCCTGGGCTCAAGTGATCTGCCTTGGCCTCCCAAAGTACTGGGATTACAGGTGTGAGCCACTGTGCCCGGCCCTGATCCTCAGTTTCTACATATGTAAAATAGGGAAGTACACTATTTGATAGATTATTGCATAAAATGTTGGACATATCAACTATGGATTATTAAACAACTATTCATGAAAACCACTTAGATCTATGTATATGGAATAAGAGGAATGGGGACGATATATGTTGAATGGAAAGTGGAAGTTACAAAGTGTCTTAGTTCAGGCTGCTGTAACAAAATACCATAAACTGGGTAGATTATAAACAACAGAAACTTGGCCGGGCGCAGTAGCTCACGCCTGTAATCCCAGCATTTTGGGAGGCCAAGGCGGGCAGATCACAAGGTCAGGAGATCGAGACCACAGTGAAACCCCGTCTCTACTAAAAATACAAAAAATTAGCCAGGCGTGGTGGCGGATGCCCGTAGTCCCAGCTACTCAGGAGGCTGAGGCAGGAGAATGGCGTGAACCCAGGAGGCGGAGCTTGCAGTGAGCCAAGATCGCGCCACTGCACTCCAGCCTGGGTGACAGAGCGAGACTCCGTCTCAAAAAAAAAAAAAAAAAAAAGAATTAGGAAAGTTTCAGAGGCCGGAGGTGGTGGCTCACACCTGTAATCCCAGCACTTTGGGAGGCTGAGGCTGGCGGATCACTGGAGGTCAGGAGTTTGAGACCAACCCGGCTAACATGGTAAAACCCTGTCTCTACTAAAAGATACAAAAATTAGCCAGGTGTGGTGGTGCACACCTGTTATCCCAGCTACTCGGGAGGCTGAGGCAGGAGAATTCCTTGAACCCTGGAGGTGAAGGTTGCAGTGGGCCGAGATCTCGCTGCTGCACTCCAGCCTGGGCAATGAAGCAAGACTCAGTCTCAAAAAACAAAAAAAAAGAATGATGAAAGTTTCAAGATTTTACCTATTTGTAAGCTAACAATTTACTTGGTTAAAATTTCAAGGATAAGGCCAAGCGCAGTGGCTCATGCCTGTAATCCCAACACTATATGGGTGGCTGAGTTGGGTGGATCACTTGAGGCCAGAAGTTCGAGACCACAACATGGTGAAATCTCGTCTCTACTAAAAATACAAAAATGAACTGGGCGTGGTGGCACACGCCTGTAATCCCAGCTACTTGGGAGGCAGAGGCATAAGAATCCCTTGAACCCAGGAGATGGAGGTTGCAGTGAGTCGAGATTGCGCCACACACTCCAGCCTGGGCAACAAAGAGACTATGTCTAAAAAAAAAAAAAAAAAAAAAAAAATTCAAGTTTGCCTTAAGAAGACATGAGATTCTGGTGTCAGGTCCAACAGACTTTATTACTGACAACACAGGAAAGAAGCAGAAACTTGATATTCACGTCAATCCTCTTGCACTTCAAGTCCAACAGGACTGATGAGAAAGGGTCTGGACAGATGCTTTGCATATAGTGAGTGTGTGATGCAGTGAGTGTGTGTCACAATGAGGAATCCTGAGTTTATAAAGCAGTCTTTTAAGAGGGCTATAGGAAAACCTCCCCAACCTTTGTTTCACACATAGGCATCATTATTATACATATATTTTACAGTGGTTAGGCAAGAAATTTGCCTTTGGCCATGGGGACTCGCTATTGCTATCTTCCTAAACTGTTTGCTATACAAACATTCTTGGCCGGGCGCTGTGGCTCATGCCTGTAATCCCAGCACTTTGGGAGGCCGAGGCTGGTGGATCACCTGAGATCAGGAGTTCGAAACCAGCCTGACCAACATGGTGAAACCCCTGTCTCTACTAAAACTACAAAAATTAGCGGGGCATGGTGGCGGGTGCCTATAGTCCTAGCTGCTTGGGAGGCTGAGGCAGGAGAATCGCTTGAACCCAGGAGGTGGAGGTTGCAGTGAGCGGAGATGGAGACATTGCATTCCAGCCTGGGCGACAAGAGCAAAACTCTGTATCAAAAAAAAAAAAAAAAAAACACAAACAGGCCGGGTGTGGTGGCTCACATCTGTAATCCCAGCACACTGGGAGGCCAAGGTGGGCAGATCATGAGGTCAGGAGTTCGAGACCAGCCTGGCCAGCATGGTGAAACCCCGTCTCTACTGAAAAAATACAAAAAATTAGCCGGGCATGGTGGTACACACCTGTAATCAGAGCTACTCGGGAGGCTGCTGCAGGAGAATTACTTGAACCTGGGATGTGGAGGTTGCAGTGGGCCAAGTTCACATTAGTGCACTCCAGCCTGGGTGACAGAGTAAGACTGCATCTCAAATAAAAAGGAAAAAAATGGAAATCTTGTCATTTGTGAAGAGTTGGACGAAACTAAAGGATATTATGCATAATAAAATAAGGCAGACACAGAAAGACAAATAATGTATGATCTCATCTTTTTTTTGTTTTTTGTTTTTTTGAGACGGAGTCTCACTCTGTCACCCAGGCTGGAATGCAATGGTGCAATCTCAGCTCACCACAAGCTCCGCCTCCTGGGTTCACACCATTCTCCCACCTCTGCCTCCTGAGTAGCAGCGACTACAGGCGCCCGCCCCCATGCCCAGCTAATTTTATTTTTGTATTTTTAGTAGAGATGGGGTTTCACTATGTTGACCAAGCTGGTCTTGAACTCCTGACCTTGTGATCTGCCTGCCTCGGCCTCCCAAAGTGCTTGGATTACGGGCATGAGCCACCGTGCCTAGCCATATGACTTCGTTTATATGTGGAATCCAAAATAGTCAAACACACAGAAGCAGAAAGTAGAATAGTGGTTGCAAGAGGCTAAGAGGTGAGAGGAAAGGAAAAGCTGTTGGTAAAGTGTGCAAAATTTCTGATGGAGATGGGGAAATTAAAAAAGCAAAAAGCAAAAAAAACAAAAACAAAAACGAAAGTGTACAAAGTTTCAGTCCTGCAAGATAAACAAGTTCTGGAGATCTACTGTATAACATAGGGCATGTGATGAACAAATACTTGTGTTGTACATTTAAAACTTTGGTGAAATGGTGGGTCTTATATAAGATCTTACGTTATCGCAAAAGGAAAAACAAAACCAAAGCAGAGTAAAGAAATGAACCTGAAGGGAATTTTTGGAGGCAATTGATAAGTTTATGGCATTAGTTGTGATAATAGTTTCAAGGATGTATACTTACTTCCAAACACATGAAGTTGTATATGTTAAATATCTACAGTTTTTTATATGTCAATTATACCTCAATAAAGTAGTGTCTCTCTCTCTCTCTCTCTCTGTCTTTCTTTTTTGAGGTGGAGTTTTGCTCTTGTTGCCCAGGCTGGAGTGCAATAGCATGATCTCAGCTCACTGCAACCTCTGCCTCCTGGTTCAAGCGATGATTCTCCTGCCTCAGCCTCCCAAGTAGCTGGGATTACAGGCATGTGCGACCATGTCTGGCTGATTTTGTATTTTTAGTAGAGATGGGGTTTCACTATGTTGGTCAGGCTGGTCTCAAACTCCCAACCTCAGGTGATCCACCCACCTCGGCCTCCCAAAGTGCTGGGATTACAGGCATGAGCCACCACACCCGGCCTAATAAGGTAGTTTTTAAAAGCTCGAAGAACCCTGCAGAGCCAAGACTCCTAGGAAAAAAAAGAACAAAAAACAAAAAGAAAAACGCAACAAAATAGTATTACCATATAAAACTAACTGCTCTCACAAGGGACACAATTATGTTAAAGGGAAGACTCACACATTCTCCAAATCAAAATGAGTCGAACTGTACAAATTGGAGAATAGATTTGGGAGAAAATTGACCTATATAGATGGAGAATATAAAATGTTGAGGGAGAGAGGAACCAGGAGAGAGAAGAGCAGGACAGCAGGGTAAGGGGTTGCATAGGTAAAAGGGAAGAGCTTCAAGCCCCCAATGGCAGAGCAGCCCAGAAGGGACTGGAAGAAAAATAATTACAATAAGATTATGAAACTGTTTCCCATGGAGCTGGATGGCATCTCTTTCCTTGTGTGTCAGTCATACAGTGTCTTTAATAAAGACCAGGGTTGGGCATGGTGGCTCACACCTGTAATCCTAACTGTTTGGGTGTCCAAGGCAGGAGGATCACTGTGGCCAGAAGTTTGAGGCCAGCCTGGACAACATAGTGAGACCCCATGTCTAAAAAAAAAAAAAGCCCAATGTGGTGGCTCATGCCTGTAATTCCAACACTTTGAGACGTCAGGGCAGGAGTATCGCTTGACCCAGGGGTTTCAGAACAGCCTGGGAAACATGGTGAGACCTCGTCTCCACAAAAAGTCCAAAAATTAGCCAGGCATGGTGGCGTGTGCCTGTGTTCCCAGCTACTCAGGAGGCTGAGACAAGAGTATTACTTGAGCCCAGGAGGTTGAGGCTGCAGTAAGCTATGATCACAGCATTGTAATCCAGCCTGGGTGACAGAGCAAGACCCTGTCTCCAAAAACAAAAAACAAAACAAAACAAAACAAAACAAAAAATAGCTGGGTGTCACGCGCGTCCGTGTGAAGAGACTACCAACAGGCTTTGTGTGAGCGATAAAGCTTTTTAATCACCCCAGTACAGGCGGGCTGAGTCCAAAAAGAGTCAGCGAAGGGAGGTGGGTTGGGGCCGTTTTATAGGATTTGTGTAGGTAGTGGAAAATTACAGTCAAAGGGGGTTGTTCTCTTGCAGGCAGGGGCAGGGGTCACAAGGTGCTCACTGGGGGAGCTTCTGAGCCATGAGAAGGAGTTTCACAAGGTAATGTCATCAGTTAAGGCAGGAACCGGCCATTTTCACTTCTTTTATGATTCTTCAGTTACTTCAGTTCATCTGGATGTCCACGTGCAGGCTTGGGCTCAGAGGCCTGATCCTGTGCCCGGTGGCATACATCTGTAATCCCACCTACTCAGAAGGCTGAGGTAGGAGGATCCCTTGAGCCCAGGAGTTTGAAGCTGTAGTGAGCTAGGATCCACCCCTGCACCACAGCCTGGGTGACAATGAGACCCTGTCTCAAAATAAAAATAAATAAAGGCCAAATGGCTAAGTGAGGCTTTTCTGTGAATGTGGTTTTTTTTTTTGAGGGCTACTAGAAAGAAAGGCTGTGTTCATTTAAGGCAAAGACATGTTTTACAAGAAAGCTTGAATAGAGGACATGGTAGATCGTGAGAGTATAAATCCCCGAGAATTAGCAAACATTTGTGTGAAAACGCTGGACTTTCAGGACGATGGATCAATGAGGTTAAAGTCTAGCTCTCTAAGAGTGATGCTAGACCCATATGAGATCTGAGTCACATGTTGAATAAAGAAAGTTGTACCAAGGAATATGTTTTATTTACTTATTTAAGACAGGGTCTCACTCTGTTGCCCAAGCTGGAGTGCAGTGGAGCAATCTCAGCTCACTACAACCTCTGTCTCCCAGGTTCAAGCGAGTCTCCTGCCTCAGCCTCCTGAGTAGCTAGGAGTACAGGTAGGCGCCACCACACCCAGCTAATTTTTGTATTTCTAGTCGAGATGGGGGTTCACCATGTTGCTCAGGATGGTCTCGAACTCCTGACCTCAAGTGATCTGCCCGCCTTCGTCCTCCCAAAGTGCTGGGATTACAGGTGTGAGCTACCGTGCCAGGCCCAAAGAGTATGTTTGATATGATGAGGGGATGGAAGGGGAATAGATAGAGGCTTAGACAACATTGAAGGGACCACATGCAAGTGGCACATGCCTATAATCCCAGCACTTTAGGAGACAGAGGCAGAAGGATCCCTTGAACCGAGGTGTTTGAGACGAGCTTAGGCAACATATTGGAACTCCATCTCTACAAAACAACGAAACAAGTAATTGGGTGTGTGTAGCTGGCACGGAACTAGGGGGACTGAACAAAGCGGGGTGAACGCAGGAATAAAAAACAAAGACAAGGCCGGGCGCGGTGGCTCAAGCCTGTAATCCCAGCACTTTGGGAGGCCAAGACGGGCGGATCACGAGGTCAGGAGATCGAGACCATCCTGGCTAACACGGTGAAACCCCGTCTCTACTAAAAATACAAAAAACTAGCCGGACGAGGTGGCGGGCGCCTGTAGTCCCAGCTACTCGGGAGGCTGAGGCAGGAGAATGGCGTGAACCCGGGAGGCGGAGCTTGCAGTGAGCTGAGATCCGGCCACTGCACTCCAGCCTGGGCGACAGAGCGAGACTCCGCCTCAAAAAAAAAAAAAAAAAAAAAAAAAAAAAAAAAAAAAAACAAAGACAAGAGAGTATATTTGGAAGAAGGGGTCTTTTGCCCCTAGTGGACAAGGGCTCTGAGGTTTACACAGCCCTCCTACATAGCCCTCCGTATTTATTAGGCAAAAGAGATAGCGAGAGGCTGGGCGCAGTGGCTCACCCCTGTAATCCTAGCACTTTGGGAGACCGAGGCGGGAGGATCACGAGGTCAAGAGATCGAGACCATCCTGGCCAACATGGTGAAATCCCGTCTCTAATACAAGTACAAAAATTAGGCAGGCATGGTGGTGTGCACCTGTAGTCCCAGCTACTAGGGAGGCTGAGGCAATTGCTTGAACCCGGGAGGCAGAGCTTGCAGTGAGCCGAGATCACGCCGCTGCACTCCAGCCTACCAACAGAACGAGACTCCAACTCAAAAAAAAAAAAAAGAGAGATAGCAAGAGCAATGGGGGGTTGCAGTTTGATTCTCAGCAGGCTTGCGAGACTGCATTCTTTGAACAATAGGCGCTAGATTTCACAATAGATAACTTCAAGGAGCCCAGTGCCAGGGAGTAAGGCCCTCAGCAAACCTTTTGGTGGCAGGGTAGTGTGAGTTTGCCCGCATCCTGCATTCATGATAAGCAGTTTGCTGTTTGATCATCTAGCCTCCAGCAGAATACTGAGTTGGTCACGATCCCTTTGGCCTTTTTGGCTCCCAACAGGTGTGGTGGTACATGCCTGTAGTCCCAACCACTGGGAGGCTGAAGTCGGAGAATTGCCTGAGCCCAGGATGTCAATGCTGTGGTGATCATACCACTGCACTCCAGCCTAGGTGACAGAGCAAGACCCTGTCTAAAAAAAAAATAGAAAAGAGAAAAAACTAAAAAATATATTTTTTAGAGTTAAAAAAAGAACAGTGGGCTGGGCATGGTGGTTCACACCTATAAATCCCAGCACTTTGGGAGGCTGTGGTGGGTAGATAGCTTGAGCCCTGGAGTTTGAAACCAGCCTGGGAAACATAGTAAGACCCCGTCTCTATAAAAAATCAAAAATTAGCTGGGTGTGGTGGTACACACCTGTAGTACCAGAGTCCCAGCTACTTACAGGCTAAGGTGGGAGGATCACTTGAGCCTGGAGGTGTTGAGGCTGCAGTGAGCCGTGATCATGTCACAGCATTCTAGCCGGAGCAACAGAGTAAACCCCTGTCTCACAAGAAAAAGGAAAAAGAACAGTGAAGGAATTGGGTTGGTTTCAGACGTTTGCTGGGGTTTGCTAGACTGGATGGTAGGAGGAGGGGCAGGGCTCAAGCACCTTCTCCTTTTTATCTCTTCTCCACCCTAAAGAACCTTTATGCTATTCTGTCGCTCTGTGATGCAGGCCTAGAACTCCAGTCTGAGATGCATGCTCTCTGTGTCCAGTAGCTCCAGGCAGCAGTGCCAACAAGAGTGCACTTCAGGCCCGGCGCGGTGGCTCACGCCTGTAATCCCAGCACTTTGGGAGGCCGAGGCAGGTGGATCATGAGGTCAGGAGATCGAGACCATCCTGGCTAACATGATGAAACTCCATCTCTACTAAAAATACAAAAAATTAGCCAGATGCGGTGGTGGGCGCCTGTAGTCCCAGCTACTCGGGAGGCCAAGGCTGGAGAATGGGGTGAACCCGGGAGGTGGAGCTTGCAGTGAGCCGAGATAGGACCACTGCAGTCCAGTCTGGGCAAAAGAGTGAGACTCCGTCTCAAAGAAAAAAAAAAACAGTGCACCTCAAGTAATAGGGAGCTGTTTCTTTGTTGGAGGACACTCGGTGCCTGTGGCTGAACTCAAACTGGACTCCGTGTGGCATAGATTCCACTTTCTACCTCCTGTGTGGGCTGGAGCTCCTCCTCCTCTTGTTTTTCTGCCATCCAGAGGGGAATACATTTTTATCAATATTTGAGTAAATCAGAGACCCAAGTCAAGTAAGAGATCACAAGATCCCATCAGCAGCATAAACTGACATTTGCCTATTTGTCTTCTTTGCTAAATCAATAACATCAGTGCAAAGAGACATGAGATCGGTCTCCTCAGAGAATATCATCCTTCTAGAGGTGCAGGTTGGGCAGGGCTCAGAGTGATACACAGAGCTTTTTTTTTTTTTTTTTTTTTTTTTGATACAGAGTCTCGCTCGGTCACCCAAGCTGGAGTACAGTGGTGCAATCTCGGCTCACTGCCACCTCTGCCTCCTGGGTTCAAGAGAATCTCCTGCCTCAGCCTCTGGAGTACCTGGGATTACAGGTATGCACCACCATGCCTGGCTAATTTTTGTATTTTTTTTTCTTTTTTTTTTTGAGACGGAGTCTCGCTCTGTCGCCCAGGCTGGAGTGCAGTGGCCGGATCTCGGCTCACCGCAAGCTCCGCCTCCCGGGTTCATGCGGTTCTCCTGCCTCAGCCTCCTGAGCAGCTGGGACTACAGGCGCCCGCCACCTCGCCCGGCTAGTTTTTTGTATTTTTTAGTAGAGATGGGGTTTCACCGTGTTAGCCAGGATGGTCTCGATCTCCTGACCTCGTGATCCACCCGTCTCGGCCTCCCAAAGTGCTGGGATTACAGGCTTGAGCCACCGCGCCCGGCCTTTTTTTTTTTTTAAGTAGAGATGGGGTTTCACCTTGTTAGCCAGACTGGTCTTTAACTCCTGACCTCAAGTGATCCCCCTGCCTTGGCCTCCCAAAGTACTGGGATTACAGGCATGAGCCATTGCGCTCGGCCCAAACAGACATTTTGTCCAAAAATTCCAGTCTATGTATGTATGGAAGACAGATCTAGGAAAAATTCTAGAGTGTTTCAGTGGTCCTGAAGGAAATTATTAAGGGGCTGCAAGATCCTTGCAAGAGAACCGCGTCCAACAGTATTTGTTCATAAGATACCTTCCCATGTCAGCTGTCTTTAGGCTAAGCTTGTGTAATGGTGTTGATCTGAAAAGTAATGCGGAGCCTCTAAAAGCCTCTGATCACATGCGAAAGATGAAGTTCTGGTCTCAGGGAGAAGAATCCACCCATAGAATGTCACACTCCTGTAGGTCACAGCAAAGGACCACTGACTGAAAATTCAGTTGAGGATCACATACTGATCAGCCTTCTTTGAATTTCTCAAGGAAGGAAAAATATTGTTTATTTATTTATTGAGATGGAGTATTGCTCTGTCGCCCAGGCTAGAGTGCAGTGGTACCACCTCGGTTCACTGCAACCTCCGCCTCCTGGGTTCAAGGGATTCTCCTGCCCCAGTCTTCTGAGTAGATGGGATTACAGGCGCCCACCACCGGGCCTGCCTGATTTTTGTATTTTTGGTAGAGACAGGGTTTCACCAAGTCGGCCAGTCTGTTTTTGAACTCCTGACCTCGGGTGATCTACCCACCTCAGCCTCCCAGAGTGCTGGGATTACAGGCGTGAGCCACCACGCCCGACCCTTTTTGAAATTTATATTTCTTTCTTACTTAATTACCTACTCATCTGAAAGGAAAATATATTTTTTTAAAATTTTATCTACTTTACAGTTTGGGCGGCCAAGGCAGGAGGCTTACTTGAGCCCAGGAGTTCAAGACCAGCATGGGCAAGAATGTGAAACCCTGTCTCTATAAAAAATTTGAAAATTAGCCAGGTGTGGTGGCACATGACTATAGTGCCAGTATATTAGTTCGTTCTCACATTGCCATAAAAAAATACCTGAGACTGGGTAATTTATAAAGAAAAGAGGTTTAGTTGGCTCATGACTCTGCAGGCTGTACAGGAAATGCTGGAATCTACTTGGCTTCTGCAGAGGCCTCAGGAAACTTACAATTATGGCAGAAGGTGAAGGCGAAGCAGGCACTTCACATGCCCAGACAGGAGGAAGACAGAGAATGGGGAGATGCTACACACTTGTTTGTTTGTTTGTTTTTGAGACAGAGTCTCGCTTTTTCGTCTAGGCTGGAGTGCAGTGTGGCACGATCTTGACTCACTGCAACCTCCACCTCCCGGGTTCAAGCAGTTCTCCTGCCTCAACCTCCCAAGTAGCTGAGATTACAAGTGCGTGACACCATGCCTGGCTAATTTTTCTATTTTTAGTAGAGATGGGGTTTCACCATGTTGGTCAGGCTAGTCTTGAACTCCTGACCTCAGGTGATCCTCCTGCCTCGGCCTCCCAAAGTGCTGGGATTATAGGTGTGAGCCATTGTGCCCAGCTGCCACACACTTTTAAACAGCCAGAACTCACAAGAACTCACTATCACGAGAATACCACCAAGGGAATGGTATTAAACCATTCATGAGAAATCTACCGCCACCATGATCCAATCACCTGCCACCAGACCCCAGTCCCCACCTCCAATGCTGAGGATTACAATTCCATGTAGATTTAAGATGCTAATGAGACATGTGACGTATTTACAGGCATGTACAGCTGCTGCTCATGTGCACCCAGAGGACCACCCAGAACATGCTTACTAGTAACACCTCTTCCCATGTCCTTATGAATAATCATGTAAGACTCCCTTTGTGCCAATCTGTGCTGTTTCACCCTTATGAGCAGCTTGCCCTGATTTCTCTCTCTCTCAGAGTGTTCTGTCTATTCTGCCCTTAACTTTCAAAATATTATTTTTCCTTTGCAACCAATTATGCTCACCTCTTTTGCTGTGTATCTCTTGCTTAAATTATTTTAAACTAAGAAGACAAGAACTGAGGTATTACAACAACTGTCAACAGAAAGAGGCATTATTTATTAAACAACTGAGGGGATGTGAGTTCTGGGAATAGAGTCACTTAGCAACCAGGACATTCCAGCCACCAATCTTTCTAGAGAACTCTAGGAGGACCAGAACAATTGACCAGTCATCAGTAACTCCCAGATCCTGAGATCCTGGAAACTATGACTAGCAGAACTTTAGGGGTCTCTTGTCTCTGCATAGCAAATCTTTGGTGGCTACTGTCCTAGTCTCTGGTAACTCTTCCCCACTGATGTCTCCCTTTGTCCTCCTTTTTTTTGAGATGGAGTTCCGCTCTGTGGCCCAGGCTAGAATACAGTGGCGTGATCTCAGCTCACTTCAACCTCCGCCTCTCAGGTTCAGTGATTCTCCTGTCTCAGCCTCCCAAGTAGCTAAAATTACAGGCGCCCACCACCACGTCCAGCTAATTTTTGTATTTTTCGTAGAGACAGGGTTTCACCATGTTGGCCAGGCTGGTCTCGAACTCCTGACCTCAGATGATCTGCCTGTCGTGACCTCCCAAAGTACTGGGACTACAGGCCACTGTGCCCAGCCTCTCTCTTTGACTTATTTAATATCTAATGCTCCTCTCTAGTCCTATACAGGCTAAATGACGCCCCAAAGTCTCACAACCCCAGCTCTGCCTTTACTCCAAACTCCAGCCCCAGCTCTTGCTTGGAATACTGATGCTGTCATAGCTTCTACATCAAACTCCAGTGTAGCCCCAGACCCACCTTCGTTCCTTCATTCCACTCCCTCCAATATCTCTATCCATTGAGGGTCTATGAAGCTTCTCTTCCTAGAGCCCAAAATGAGGAAGAGTCTCTCACAACTGAAATCCAACGTTTGGAATGGCAACAGTTGCAAAAGCTGTTGGAAGTTATGGGGTTTACTTTCTGTGGTCCAAAAATCTCAGCAAGCTTTTAGTCCTCCAGATGCCAGTCACCTCCAATACAGCTGGGCCCCCCAAACTTCTATGCCAGTATCCACCCTTCTCATACACTTTCCTGTCAGCAAGGAGATCTGGAAGCAGTTGGAATACTACTTCTTTTCTTTTCTTTTCTTTTCAGATGGAGTCTGGCTCTGTCGCCCAGGCTGGAATGCAGTGGCATGATCTCAGCTCACTGCAACCTCCACCTCCCAGGTTCAAGCAATTCTCTTGCCTCAGCCTCCTGAGTAGCTGGCACTAAAGGCATGCGCCACCATGCCTGGCTAATTTTTGTATTTGTAGTAGAGATGGGGTTTCACCATGTTGGCCAGGCTGGTCTCAAACTCCTGAGCTCAAGTGATCCACCCACTTCGACTTCCCAAAGTGCTGGGATTACAGGCATGAGGCTGTAATCTCCTTCCATGCAAATTTCCTCTCATCAGGACATCAGTCAAATTGCATCAGAGCCCATTCTAACAAGCTTAGTTTCACTTAATAACCTCTAAATGCCCTATGTCAAAACACAGTCATATTCTGAGGTACTGGGTGCTAGAACTTAAAGACAATGATTTATTTTATTTTATTTTATGTTTTGAGACGGAGTCTCACTCTGTCACCCAGGCTGGAGTGCAGCGGTTCGATCTCGGCTCACTGCAAGCTCCACCTCCCAGGTTCATGCCATTCTCCTGCTTCAGCCTCCCAAGCAGCTGGGACCACAGGTGCCTGCCACCACGCCTGGCTAATTTTTTGCATTTTTAGTAAAAACGGGGTTTCATTGTGTTAGCTAGGATGGTCTCGATCTGACCTCATGATCCGCCCGCCTTGGACTCCCAAAGTGCTGGGATTACAGGCGTGAGCCACCGTGCCCGGCTGACAATGATTTTTTAGGGACATGATTCAGCTCATAACATTCTGTACTCTGGACTCCCAAAATTCATGTCCTTCTCACATGCAAGATCCCTTCACCCCCATCCTAACATCTCAAAAGTCTTATTATTATTATTTTTTGAGACAAAATCTCACTCTCTTGCCCAGGCAGCAGTTCAGTGGTGCAATGACAACTCATTGCAGCCTTGACCCCTTGGGCTCAAAAGATCCTCCCACCTCAGCCTCCCAAGTAGCTGTGACTATAGGCATGAGCCACCATGCCTGGCTGATTTTTCTATTTTTTGTAGAGACAAGGGTCTATGTTGCCCCAGGTTGGTCTTGAACTCTTGAGCTCAAGCAATCCTTCCACTTTGGCCTCCCAAAGAGCTGGGATTACAGGCCAGAGCCACTGCTCCCGGCCCATTTCAAAAGTCTTAATCCATTTCAGTATCAAACTCTAAGGCCCAAATATCACCCAAATATTATCTGAATCACATATGGTTGAGACTCAAAGTGTGGTTCATCCTGAGGCAAAATTTCTGTCCAGCTGTGTAACTGTGAAGCCAAAGAAGTTATTTGCTTCCAAAATACAATGGTGGGACAGGCATAGGATAGACCGTCAGCCCTGGAAACCACCCTTCTACTCTGTTACTGTGATTTTGATGTTTGTAGATTGCACATGTAAGTAAACGCATGCAGGATTTGTCTTTCTGTGTCTAGCATATTTCGCATGGCATAATGTCTTCCAGGTTCCTGGATCCAGCCACGGCTGCACATCAAATCTTCACGGAGATCCTAGTTCCCTGACTACTGAGTAATAACTTCAGCCTTACTGGCTTCAGCCTCGCTGACAAGACCCGATGGAGTCCACCAGGCTCGCAAAAATCGATTTTGACTTAAATCAGTTCAACTTGACAAGAAGAAAACATCTTAGTTTCCAACAGAAGTGGACCACAACTTTAAGCTTTGACCTTAAAGTCTAAAACATTAATTTAAAATAGGCAGGAAGCAACACTGCTTCACAGGACAAGAAACAGTCACTAGCTGGCCGCGGTGGCTCAAGCCTGTAATCCCAGCACTTTGGGAGGCCGAGATGGGCGGATCACGAGGTCAGAAGATCAAGACCATCCTGGCTAACACGGTGAAACCCCGTCTCTACTAAAAAATACAAAAAACTAGCCGGGCGAGGTGGCGCCTGTAGTCCCAGCTACTCGGGAGGCTGAGGCAGGAGAATGGCGTGAACCCGGGAGGCGGAGCTTGCAGTGAGCTGAGATCCGGCCACTGCGCTCCAGCCTGGGCGACAGAGCGAGACTCCGTCTCAAAAAAAAAAAAAAAAGAAACAAGTCACCAATACTCCCAAATCAGGAGAACAAAGACTCGGTGGGCTGAAGGCAGAGGGAATAACAGACCCCGCCCACCAAACAGGTCCCGCCCACACCGCCCGTCCCGCCTTGCCCGCCTGGCCCCGCCCACTAACGCATGAGCCTTGCCCCACCCTTTCAGGGTTCCCAAATCAGGTCGGTCTTTCTGCCCCTTCCCTTGCGGGTCGCACCCCACCCAGGACCCTCCCCCGCCCCAGGCTTCTTAGTCTTTTTTCTCATCTCGTGAAGCTTCCTGCACACCCGGAAGCAGATCGCGCGGGGAAACGGTCACAGCGCTCTGCGCGTCAGTTTCCGTCTACCTGGACTAAACATTTGCTTCGCCGGGTCTACGTGAATCGAACGTGCACTTGGCAGTCTTCCCTTGTCCATACCCGTTTCCTGGGGATCGCTACGGACCTTAGAATACCAGCAACAGCCTCTTCGCCCCAAGTAAGTCTGATAATTGCTTTCCTTTCGGTTTAAAAATCTCTCTGCGGCTGTTCCTTGCTCCCTGCCTTTCTGCCTTAGGACTATGTAGACAACCCCACTCAGGTCGTGTTCCTGCTTGAAACCCTTACTGGCCTTTGCTTCGGCCCTGCGCCAAGTCAAGCCCTCACTCGGGAGGTGGATTCCCACTCGTTGCGACCCCCGAGTTCCTCCCTCGTCAGCCCCTGGAGGGGAGGGCCGCCGCCCAGCTCCTGAAGGAGCCGCTTCTCCTGCCAGGTCCTGGGATTCTGCAGACCCTCCCTGTCCTGAGACACCGTCCCCCGCGCTCCTCACGCCGGGTCCTTCTGCTCTCCAGGCTTCCCCTTCACAGCCACTGCTTTTCCTGATCCCTCCGTTGGGGCAGGTGACCTGAGTCTGTCTTGTGACACCCAGTGTTCTTCCTTCCCAAATTTTACTCCACTGGAAAATGTGCTCTTCCGGGAGGTGGGCATCTTATTCCTCCCCTTTCCTACTGAATGTGTGGGTGAGAGGGATCAGGAGAGGAAAAGACGGGGAACGACGGAGCAAAAGGAAAAACCGAAGAGAATGAGGGAGACCCATAAATACACGGCAAAATGGATGATAATTTAGGGATTTGCAGAGAGACAGCAAGAGTGAAAGAGAACGAATGGAGAAAGAAGCAGGGGGAGAAAAGCACATAGAGACATTTAGAAAAAAAGGCGGACCGGCCGCGGTGGCTCAAGCCTGTAATCCCAGCACTTTGGGAGGCCGAGATGGGCGGATCACAAGGTCAGGAGATCGAGACCATCCTGGCTAACCCGGTGAAACCCCGTCTCTACTAAAAAATACAAAAAACTAGCCGGGCGAGGTGGCGGGCGCCTGTAGTCCCAGCTACTCGGGAGGCTGAGGCGGGAGAATGGCGTGAACCCAGGAGGCGGAGCTTGCAGTGAGCTGAGATCTGGCCACTGCACTCCAGCCTGGGCGACAGAGCGAGACTCCGTCTCAAAAAAAAAAAAAAAAGAAAAAAAGGGGGACCTTCAGAGAGATGAAGGGCAGCAAAATAGAGTGGGGCGGCAAAGGAGGAGGCACTGCAGACAGACAGTGGGGAGAAAGTAAAAGAGTTGGAACCGCAGCCGACAGAACTACGTGGTGCTGGAACTGAAAGAGAGGGCAGTGGGTGACAAGCAGAGTAGAGGGAGAGCCGCAGCAGGGAGGAAGCCTAGGAAGTTGGGGGTGCTAGAGAGTGGGAACAAAGGAGCTGTAACAGGAAAGAGGGAGTTTTAACAAGGGGAGCAGAGAGGGAGCTTAGATGGGGAAAAAGAGGCAGAAATACGTGGAGATTGGGGACTGTCAGAAAGATTGGGGAGGAAGAGTTCCAAGAGGTGAAGTAAGTTGCTGAGTATTGGGCAGAACAGACATAAAAGAGAAGAACAGAAAAGGGGAGGAAAGATGCAGCATACGAGAGGGAAACACGTAGTAGTGAAGAAAGTGGGAGAGGACCCTATCCAGATGAGTGATGAGTTGATTGAATATGGATGGTGGTTGTAATATTCTGATTTGTGACTTTATACTCTAAAATTTTTTTCTTTAAATTGTAATCATGAGGATGAAAATTACCACTTTTCTGTAAGGCTTGTGCATTTTGTATTTATTTGTATCAAAAGATATTTGGAATTTCTATTTAGCCAGAGGGCATTTAAATTCAGTCATTTGTGGTAACTCTTTTCTTCCCTGGGATAGAGTAGAGGATAGAGAAAATGAGAAATGGGGCAATAAATGACTGTCACTCTCACTACAAGGTATGTCTTTGTTTTTTGTTTTTTCTTTTCTGAAACAGGGTCTTGCTCTGTCAGACTAGAGTACAGTGCCATGATCTCTGCTCACTGTGGCCTCAACCTCCCGGACTCAAGTAGTCCTTCTGCCTCAGCCTTTCAGAGTGCTGTGATTACAGATGGGAAGCCACCACATCAGGCCTACAAGGTATGTCTTTGTAGGAGTATTGAGAGTCTTATTTTTTTGTAATGGATTTTCTGCTTTTTTCTTTTTTTTTGAGACGGAGTTTCACTCTTGTTGCCCAGGCTGGAGTGCAGTGGAGCCATCTCGGCTCACTGCAGTCTCTGCCTCCCAGGTTCAAGCAATTCTCCTACCTCAGCCTCCCAAGTACCTGGGATTACAGGCATGTGCCACCACACCTGGCTAATTTTGTATTTTTAGTAGAGACGGAGTTTCTCCATGTTGGTCAGGCTGGTCTCAAACTCCCAAACTCAGGTGATCCGCTGGCCTTGGCCTCCTAAAGTGCTGGGATTACAGGCATAAGCCACTGCACCCGGCCTACTTTTTTCTTTGTAGTTCCTTTATTTATTTATTTATTTATTTATTTTTTAAGACAGAGTCTCGCTCTGTCGCCCAGACTGGAGTGCAGTGGTGCGATCTCAGCTCACTGCAACCTCTGCCTCCCGGGTTCACGCCATTCTCCTGCCTCAGCCTCCCGAGTAGCTGGGACTACAGGCACCTGCCACCACGCCCTGCTAATTTTTTGTATTTTTTAGTAGAGATGGGGTTTCACCGTGTTAGCCAGGGTGGTCTTGATCTCCTGACCTCATGATCTGCTCGCCTCAGCCTCCCAAAGTGCTGGGATTACAGGTGTAAGCCACCACGCCCAGCTGTAGTTCCTTAACGTTTAATTGATTGTTGTTTTGGAAGCTTGAGATAAGTGTTTATTCAATTTCTGCCTTTCTATAATTACTGACTTCTGAAATAAGGTTTGGTGGCATCCATTAATCAGCTGACATCATTCGTTTCTAAATGTTAAGTATTGTCATTTTTTTAAACTTTCACCTTATAATTCATTAAAATTTTCAAAAACTTTCCAAACTGTTAAAGTGTCCAATACAGTATAGACATCATTGTGTACATTAGATTCCCCAGAACTTCTTCATTTTATAACTGAAAGTTTGTACCCTTTGACCAACATTTTTCCATTCTCCCCCCTACCAGTTCCTGGCAACAACTGTTCTACCCTGTTCCTCTGAATTGGATTGTTTAAATTCTGCTTATGAGGTAGCACAGTAATAGTCTTTTAGTGTCTGTCTTATTTCACCTAGCGTATGTCTTCTAGGTTCATCCATGTTGTTGCAAATAGCAGGATTTTCTTCCTTTTTATGGTTGAATAAATCCATTATACATATGAACGCATAATAAATACACGTACGCATAGAGATATGTATACAGACACATAACACATTTTCTTTTTTATTTTTATTTATTTCTTTATTTGAGATGGAGTCTCACTGTGTTACCCACGCTGGAGTGCAGTGACATGATCTTGGCTCACTGCAACCTCTGCCTTCTAGGTTCAAGTGATTCTCCTGCCTCAGCCTCCCAAGTAGCTGGGACTACAGGTGCGCGCCACCACACCCAGCTAATTTTGGTACTTTTAGTAGAGACGGGGTTTCACTGTGTTTTCCAGGATGGTCTCAAACTCCTGACCTCAGGTGATCCGACCGCCTCTGCCTCCTAAAGTGCTGGGATTACAGGCATGAGCTACCATGCCAGGCCACTTGGTCTTTGTGTAGGAATATATTATTCTTGCATCCCCCTGGTGCAGTGGGCTGTCTCTCCACATGCTGAGGTCTTCCCTGTGGCCATGGTTGTGGCACAGAAAGGAATGTGTTGTTTCCAAGCATTGAACGACAGATTTTTCACTTTCAGATTTGACTTGTAAAGAAGTAATTATATTGACTGAGAGAAGCCCAGAAGAGGAAGAAGAGGCAAGAAAAGGAGTCAGGGATGGCTCTTACACAGGTAAAAGGATATTCTCAGTGGATCATTCTATCTCCTTCCTTTTTGAAATGCGACGCATTGGGGTTGTGAATCTTCTCTGAGTCTGAAGCATCCTGCCTGACGTGTTTACTGCCATTCCCCCCATGCCTTCCCTCAGTTTCTCTCATCTCACTTAGATTCTATCTCACTGAGACCTAGTGACTTGGGAAGAGGCTGCACTGGGCATGGTCCTGGGAGCGGCTCACACCCAGACATGGATAGAGACGGGGTGTGGGCCCCGCAGTGTCAGAGCTGTTGGCAGCAGAGATGGTTTAGAGGCAAAATCAGGATGCAGTCAGCTCTCTGTAGACCAGAAGTAGAGAAGCTGCATGCAGAAGGCACATATTAATGTGCACAACACCTCATGAATTCTGGAAAAGAGGCCTGTCAGGGGAGATCTTTTCTGCCTAATTGTATACTACATTTGAAGGTGTATGAATGAGTCACTGTTTCTAACTTCAAAATCTTAATGACTAGGAATGGAATGGACAATTAGATACACACATCAGTGATAAAGGGTGTTTCATTTTATCATTGATTTTTTTTTTTTTTTGAGATGGAGTTTTGTTCTTGTTGCCCAGGCTGGAGTGCAATGGTGCGATCTTGGCTCACTGCAACCTTCACCTCCCTGGTTCCAGTGATTCTCGTGCCTCAGCCTCCTGAGTAGCTGGGATTACAGGCACGTGCCACCATGACTGACTAATTTTTGTATTTTTAGTAGAGACGGGGGTTTCACCATGTTGGTCAGGCTGGTCTCGAACTCCCGACCTCAGGTGATCCGCCCACTTTGGCCTCCCAAAATGCTGGGATTACAGGCATGAGCCACCATGTCCAGCCTATCACTGATTTTAAAATATAAAATCAACCTGAATGTCAGATTCATTTAGCCATTGTCACCATATCCGTCCTACAGAGACTGCGGTGTTCATGCTGGGACTCCTAGTAGCAGTTGTTTTATCTAAAAAGGTTATAATTTTGCTCAGATATAGGAGCAGAACTTCTTCATTATTAGAGAAGATGGAGCCAAATTCTCTCATTCCACCAATTATTACTGAACATCATATTTCTTTTAAACATCACATAATATATTTATTTGCAGTAAAAGTCCAAGTAGAGATGCAGTTTGGGCATTAAGAAGGTGGCATAACATGAAGACGACAGGAAAATAATATTTTATTATATATGTAATTCATGCTATGTTAGATTTTAACTGTTCCTGTCAAAAAAAAAGGGTACTGGGCCAGGCACGGTGGCTCATGCCTGTAATCCCAGCACTTTGGGAGGCTGAGGCAGGTGGATCAAGAGGTCAGGAGTTCAAGACCAGGCTGGCCAAGATGGGGAAACCCTGTCTCTACTAAAAATACAAAAATTAGCTAGGCATGGTGGCAGGCGCCTGTAATCCCAGCTACTTGGGAGGCTGAGGCAGAGAACTGCTTGAACCCCAGGGACAGAGGTTGCAGTGAGTGGAGATTACACCACTACACTCCAGCCTCAGCGACAGAGCGACACTCCGTCTCAAAAAAAAAAAAAAAAAAGGGTACTTGTGAGATGATGGATATGTTAATTTGTTAAACTATAGTGACTTTTTTACTATCTGTACTGTAATATCATGTTGTATACCTTACATACACCATAAAATTTATGAGCAAACATAAAACATGGGACATCAAGGAAACATTTCAGTTTTATGCTAAAAAAAAATTTATAATCTAAAAAAAGGACATTGACTAGGCGCAGTGGCTCATGCCTGTAATCCCAGCACTTTGGAAGGCCAAGGCAGGCGGATCACGAGGTCATGAGTTAGAGACCAGCCTGGCCAACCCCATCTCTGCTAAAAATGCAAAAATTAGCTCGGCGTGGTGGCGCATGCCTGTAGTTCCACCTACTTGGGAGGCTGAGGCAGGAGAATCCCTTGAACCCAGGAGGCAGAGGTTGTAGTGAGCTGAGATCGCGCCATTGCACTCCAGCATGGGCGACAGAGCTAGATTCTGCCTCCAAAAAAATAAAATAAAATAAAAATAAAAAAAGAATATTAAGGCATATATATTCCAAAAATTTAACTACAGAATATGAAATGGCTCCTAGAATGCAGAAAAAAAAAAATTGCGCAAAGAATGAAGATTATTTTATTTTGATTTCTACAAAATAATGAAATGGAAATACAAAGAGTTGTCATTTTCCCCAGATCTTCAAAATCTAAAAGAAACACAGTTGCAGGTTTTGTTTAAATGAGTGGGAAATCTGATGTGATGTTGGTGGGAGAGGGCCCCTTTGCAGCTCAGGGTAGTGGGGAATCTTGCCAGATCTAGCAAAGCAGGAAATGCACCATCCTGGAGGAAGTGATCACTCTTTCAAGTGCCCAACCTGGGGAAACCCAGTTTCCTTTCCCTATCACATCATCCACCATCCCTCATGTTTCTGTGGGGAGCTACTGTTGTAAGTTCTGTGGCAAGAGTCAGTGAGAGGTGTCGAGTTGCATTTACGCGTCATCATGAGATTTCAGAAAACAATTCTTCAGTGAGTGTTCTGCTGTGAAATTTTATTTTGCAGGTTTTGAAGTGTACATATTTTTATGTTAATAAACACTAATAGTTTGTTTTGCATCCTCTTTGGAACAATCCCTAAATGAAGACGTATGGGTCTTTTACGGGTTTTTGCTCTGTCGCCCAGGCTGGAGTGCAGTAGCCGGATCTCAGCTCACTGCAAGCTCCGCCTCCCGGGTTTACGCCATTCTCCTGCCTCAGCCTCCGAGTAGCTGGGACTACAGGCGCCCGCCACCTCGCCCGGCTAGTTTTTTGTATTTTTTAGTAGAGACGGGGTTTCACCGTGTTAGCCAGGATGGTCTCGATCTCCTGACCTCGTGATCCGCCCGTCTCGGCCTCCCAAAGTGCTGGGATTACAGGCTTGAGCCACCGCGCCCGGCCATTCTTTTTTCTTTTTTACTGTTTTTCTTTTATTGTTTTACAAAGAATGTCACCGTGGCTGCCTGTATGCATGCTATCTTCTCCACAGGTGTCTGAAGTTTCCTCTGGGTTGGGCAGTTTAAAGAGTGAGGACCTCTTTTAGGATGGCATACCGCAAAAGCAAAAATAAATAAATGTTTGCTTTATGTTTTTCTGAAGGCCTGGCTCACAGTGTGATTATAAAATACTATGTTTCTTTTAGATCTAAGGTTTTCTTGCTGACATTTTCTTTGAGTGAATCTTTTTTTTTGATGATGAAGTCTGGCTCCGTTGCCCAGGCTGGAGTGCAGTGGCATGATCTGGGTTGACTGCAACCTCCGCCTCCCAGGTTTAAGGGATCCTCCTGCCTCAGCTTTCTGAGCAGCTGGGACTATAGGCACTCACCACCACACCCAGCTAATTTTTTTGTATTTTTAGGAGAGAGGGGGTTTCACCATGTTGACCAAGCTGGTCTCAAACTCCTGACCGACCTCAAGTGATCTGCTTGCCTTAGCCTCCAGAAGTGCTGGGATTACAGGCATGAGCCGTGGAACCCAGCCTTTGATTATATTATGACTTTCAGTAAAGCTTGTTTGTTTACTTACAGTTAAGTAATGTTAGATATATTCACATGATTTATTGGACTCCCAGAATACATACGTTCTTGGTGCTTGATGGTTTGCCACGAGCCCCTTGTGCTCTCTTCATTTTGTTTTGTTTTTTGTAGTTTTTGTTTCTCTCCCTGTCAAAATCCCCTTTGAGTTCGCCACTTCCTTCTTCTGCCTAAGTCAGCTCTGTTGAACTCATCTAGTGACTATTTCAACTCAGTTACTCTATTTTTAGCTTTAGTCTGTCTTTCTCTCTCTCTCTCTGTCTCTTTCTCCCTCCCTCCCTCCTTCCTTCTTTCTTTCTCTCTTTCTCTTTTTTTGAGACAGAGTTTCACTCTTGTTATCCAGGCTGGAGTGTGATGGCGTGATCTTGGCTCACCACAATCTCCGCCTCCTGGGTTCAAGTGATTCTCCTACCTTAGTCTCCTGAGTAGCTGGGATTACAAGCATGCACCACCATGCCTGGCTAATTTTTTTGTATTTTTAGTAGAAACTGGATTTCACCATGTTAGACAGGCTGGTCCCAAACTCCTGACCTCAGGTGATTTGCACTCCTCTGCTCCCCAAAGTGCTAGGATTATAGGCATGAGCCACTGCACCCGGCCATTTCTCTCTTTCTTTCTCACTT